>NC_143388.1:10040000-12440000 GCF_980474605.1 Leiobunum rupestre
AAAGGTTTTAAATAGTAAAAAATAAAATACTATCAATCCGCGCTGTGTGTTAAATACAATATCTTATTTTCGGCCGTTGACAAACTTACAAGTTAATTAAGATTAAAATAATTTATATTTTCACAGCTCGCGATGCTTTCAATGCAATATTTCATATTTTCAGGCTATGACAATCTTACAAATATAAATGTTAATTAAGATTGAAGTGTTTACAATTTAAAAATATCAGTAGTTATTCGTTAAAAGACCATTATCATTCGCCATGCAGCATATCGTAGTTAATAGTAATTTATCTTGAATGGTAACTTCTGATTACATTACAAATGTTGTATTTTTGGATTTAAATCCAATTTGGCCAATTAACGTTTGTGTTTATAAATGTTCCAAATTCAACAAGTTATGCCTAGAACTAAGCCTAGAATTTATACCCTTATAAAGGTGCAATTCAGTGACGGATTAACCAACAGGTTGAGTAGGCTTAAGGGGTCCACAACATATCCAAAGGTAGGGGCCCTGATACGAGGTTCAGGCGATCTTAAATTGGGCGCTAATAAGGGGCCCCGAACTCATCAAAAGTTCGAGAGCCCTAAACAAGGATCAGGCGATCTTAAAGTGGACCCTATAATAAGGGGTCCAGTTGGCCACTAATCCCAAACTACCGTAGTTGAATATACTACCCATTCTTAAGTTAAATAACTTCTCAAATTACCAATTTCAGCATTTTAAATAAACTCAAAACTGGCATAAAAAAGCAAACTTAATATTGAAGTCGTTTTGGAAGCATTCTAACAACAGCTTCCCAAGTTACGCCAGGCCTGGGTACAAAGATAAATTCGTAATGTAATATTAATTAAAGAGTGCGTAACTCGTGTTACGTAAGTACAAACTTTAAACAATATAGCCGAGAAATCAAGCCTTTAATATTACATAAAACAAAAATATTTCGTTCGGCTAAACAATGGAACATTAAGGCAAGTAGTTCACCCCATTAAAATCTTTCTTTACACGAAACCTTCGTTTCAGTTTACACGGATAATTTTAATATATATATACACAAACAAGAAATGTAATATTATCTCTAATAAAAAATTACAAAAAAAAATAAAACTTGGAGGGAGTTTGGTTAGAATCTACGAAAGCGTGATTTAAAATTAAGGTGTATTCGTGTGGCGTTTGAGCTCGCCGGTGTCTAAGAGCCGACGTTTTTCGGGTCTTACGGGCGGTTGCTACTTAAGGAGATAAATTAATGATCTTATTCTTGACTATGGTAAAACACCCTTCCTCTCTAGAATTTTTTCTACTTAAAATTCAGTTTGGCTCAAAAACTTGCCTATAATCATGGATCATCCGGCATTTATTAACGCAAGGCGTCGAATACGGTCAACGCTAAACAGACTACACCGTCTCGAAGGCCCGGCGCCTCGGTGTCAGATTATCCCTAGACAAATCCCGCGTCTATCAGTACAATGTTATAGGGAGAGGGGTGTTAAAACCTTAAATGGACACGTTGATAACCCCTACTGACACCTTGAGGGGTTCTGGCCGAGATAGCGCGTTAGAACAAGCGGTTAGCTGCTTTTCTCATTTATTTCCCCAAAAGCCGGTGTTACTACTATTTACGGAAGTTTTGCGTTCGAGAAATATTCAATAATTCTATTATTATATTTTATATTTCGCACCTGTACATTAAATTTAAATATTGCCATCTTAAAAATTCACAATTTTGCCGTTTTGGAAATAAATGTAATATTATAAATAGAACTGAAAAAATTAACATTTTTTATCTATATAAACTTATACGAATTCTTACGAAAAAATAAAGTTTGGGTATATAAAAACCTTACGAAATATCCTAAGTTTGGGTATATAAAAACCTTACGAAATATCCTAAGTTTGGGTATATAAAAACCTTACGAAATATCCTAAGTTTGGGTATATAAAAACCTTACGAAATATACTAAGTTTGGGTATATAAAAACCTTACGAAATATGAAAAGTTTAGGTCTAACAAAAACTTACGAAATATGAAAAGTTTCGGTGTAACAAAACCTTACGAAATATGAAAAGTTTCGGTGTAACAAAACCTTACGAAATATGAAAAGTTTCGGTCTAACAAAACCTTACGAAATATGAAAAGTTTCGGTCTAACAAAACCTTACGAAATATGAAAAGTTTCGGTCTAACAAAACCTTACGAAATATGAAAAGTTTCGGTCTAACAAAACCTTACGAAATATGAAAAGTTTCGGTCTAACAAAACCTTACGAAATATGAAAAGTTTCGGTCTAACAAAACCTTACGAAATATGAAAAGTTTCGGTCTAACAAAACCTTACGAAATATGAAAAGTTTCGGTCTAACAAAACCTTACGAAATATGAAAAGTTTGGGTATGTAAAAACTATACGAAATATCCTAAGTTTGGGTATATAAAAACCTTACGAAATATTAAAAGTTTCAGTACATCAAAACCTTAGAAAATATCCTAAGTTTGGGTATATCATTCAAGAAAAACTTTGACATTTGTAATTATTTTTCCAAGGTAAGATTGTATTTAACTAAGGTGCGAAATATTTTCTTTCCTTTTAATTCTCCGCCGTTATCTTACGAAAATGTTAGATTACATTATCTTTACTTTTTTTTTCTTTAAAAGTGTGTAAACACCCAATATATAAAAAAAAACCTTTTACAAAAGAAAGTGAGCCTCTTTTAGGTAAACTTTGGTCGTTTCGTAAAATGTTGCAGATTTTGTTACCACACGAACCGCCTAAGTAAAGGGCAAGCGTATTATAATATCAAAGAGGCCAATGTATCTTATCCAAATCATTCGTTTTGGATAAGAAACCCAGTGGTATTTTCGAGAGGAAATCGTAGCCAGCAGCGTGTGGTATGTCGATTTGTTAGACTGAATTGTGGTTATCTCGCCACTCTCAAAAGATACTGCTAATCTAGTTCTTTCATTTACTTAGGGACTTTTAATGTTTATTTTTGTTCGAATACTTTTTTGACTAAAATTTATAACTCCCCCACTATTAAGCGTTATTTACGGCTCCAGTTATAAATTAAACGCGTGAGATTTTTAGGCTATTGGTGAACGCGGACGCGCGAGTTTTGTCGTTGAAGCTCGGGGTGTATAGTCCGTGAGCTGTCACATCTCTAATGGGCGGTTATAACTGGGGATAGAGCGATAGCGTTTTCGCTCACATGTTGGGCTTATTTTACGGTCATCGTTTTCCGAACATTCATCACCTTGGCAACCGCCCCCCTATCGCGAGATGGATCCCTCGTCAAATATACGGCGAGCCCGGCATCCCTGAAAATATCGGCGCGCTGGAGAAAGGGAAGCTTTTTTCTCACATTTACCCAAAAATCTTTATAGGCCGCTACGTAAGAATCCGCCCAGGCCCGCGCCCTAGTGCCAGAAGCCGTGCAGACTCGAAAAGGCCTTAAAAAAATATCGCCGTACAGACGCTTACATATTCGTCGCGTTGAAAAAATCGCTTATCCGACGTTTTCGCGAGCGTATTTGTATTTATAATTTAGCGGCGGCGACCGAGGTTTATATTTAAGAGTGGCCCCCGGTTTGTAGATATTGTCTTCGCCGCTAGACGCCAGGGATCGTATCGTCGATGGATGGCAGAAAGAAACGGTCTCGGGATGAAAAATGGCTCGGAGTCATTTGACGGGCATATCGTAGGCACTAGTAGCGCCACAAAAATGGCGGCGGGCGCGGCGGAGACTCGCGCGTCGGAGCTCCAAAGAACGCTAGTCCTCTTTCGCGGGAGACGGGAAAGCCGAGTTTTTCGCGGGCTTTAGCTCGTCCCGGCCTCAGCGCGGGGAAGTCGGCGCGGCTTGGCCGAGGCCCGCTCGTAACGACGGAGCTATTTTCTCGGCTCGGTCGGACCGAGGCCCGACTTCGGCGGACAATAACGGAGTAACAACGGGCTTTTTCGAGAGGAATATTTCGGTTCCTACCTGTTTTTTCTTTAATTTCGCAAAGAACGCTGAACAAGGCGGGCTTCATCCGATGACAGTTCAGAGTGTGTTTCCTGTAACGGAACAAGAAACACCACATAAGAAACAACATTGCACACACTCTCTTACGCTTTTCACCAGCGATATAAACACTGGGATCCGTTCCGCTAAACCGTCGAACCGAGGGTTCCCGGGTTTCGTACGAAATTGAATAGGCCTAGTGGTATTAAATATTTGGCACAGTCGGCTCTTTTCGCGTCGAAAATTTTCGCTCGAGAAGCGACGGTCGCTGCGGCGTAAAAAGCCGTGGCGGTTGATAAGGCTTAGTTTTCAGGCCTCGAACCGAACGGATCGCGAACCTTCGTGAATCGTCGTCGAGAACGGAACGCGTTTTCGGGGGTAATTTATAACGAGGGTACGATATTACGTACCTAGCTTGCGCTTCGTCTAGGGACTGGTCGGTGATGTTCATAATCTGTTGAAGAATTTCCGAAATATCATGTTTTCTAGGTTCTTGATCAGGCGCGGCCGGTTGGCTAGATGGGTCCACACCGTGAGGAGGTTGAGGCATGCCGTAGCCATGCTGCGGCACTACATGGCCCGCCATGCTGACCGAGGGATGCTGAGACACGGGATGCATCATTCTTTGTTGATCGTCCATACTTCACGCGCGCACCACCACCCCTATCTCAGCCCACTCGTTAAAAGCGGCGGATAGCAGCGCGACGTGCTCGGGGCGCGCGAGGCAATCCCTTTCTCGTCCAAAGGTTTTTCTCACTCTCTCTTTCACTGTTCGGCTCTCTTCGGTTACCCCGGCCCCAACAACTGTCCTAAGCGGTACACACGGCGCGCACCGCCATCCATAAAGACTGCACGTAGTACACACTCGGCCGAGTAAACCAACTGTAATTGACTGTTTTGATTGGAATACTTTTGACGGACAGCGGAGAGGCTTCAGGGTGGGTCGAACGATAATGCCAGTCAAGCCACTTCGCCATAAAAGATGAGCGTACGCCGTGACGACGGCGACGTCATCGCCAGCCCTCCGCCAATCGCGAAACGAGCTGCGGGTCACATTCGGAACCCTGCTGGATGTCAATCAAGCCTTTCCCTTTGCAACGGTGGCTCCGCCTTTCGGAACGATTGATGACAAGCGGAACTTCCGCCCGAAATCCACGGAGCTTGCGCGGAACCTCTTATTTACCGCCTAGAGGGAGCCTCTATCGACTATAATGGCGGCCTTCGTTTAGTGCTCAGGCTTAAGCACGATGCGGACATTTGAAAGATTAAAGCTGTGTTCGTTTCGAATAGTTTTATGAAATAACGGACTAAGGTGCGAAAGTGTCTAGTTTCATCCCATAACCATACATGGTCATTGTAAGTAGTCGAGTTAGTATCATTTACAACGCTTCTTTTTCATCGATGCGTTTTGTCCAAGGCCCAGGTTTTATTTTGATTGTTACGTTACTACGTTAGTCGATGTTTTTCGCCGGTTCCCTTTCAAACAATATTTATCATCTTTTAGAAATCAAATTGAAAGCGGCGCAACGGAGTCATCTTAGCCCTGTTGTTGAGGTAATCAGTTAATCAACTCAACAATATATTTTCCCCCAAAATCCATTGGCTCCCACATATTATTTTCAAGTTTCATGTAACACAACAGTTCATTGTTAAACAAAAACGAAGTAAATCAGAGTTAAATTAGATTCATACAACTGATAAAATAGCTTAACGTATCCTGATTGACATTTCAAACCTCTGATAATCACCATTTACCCTCTATCATGGGTTAGTTAAATCGAGAAAAACATTTTACAAAATAATTTATTTTAGTTTTAAATTCATTGTTTTCCTTTATTATATTTTTTTAGTAATTTATAATGGTGTTATGCCGATTATTATAATTCAAATAGTTCATCGTAATGATCGTGTTAATTTTAAAGTACGGACAGATCACCGCACAAAAATTAACTCATGGTTGAGGAATATTGGGCCGTTTTATTTATGCGTACGAAGAACGTGGCGCCATCTATGACGGAAAAGCGTAAATATTCAATATTATATTTTGGATTGGCGCCAAAATTAGATCTTTTAGGAGGGTTATAACCGATACTTTAAAATTATACAATTATGCTTATTATTTTAACGTTAATTAATATTGCAAATTGAATTTCCATAATTATCTCCCGCTCGCTTAAAATTAGAAAACTGATTTTTAGCCCATTTTATGCTTGGTTGAGCTTCTAAGACAAAAGCGACAGTCTAATGTCCCTTAAGAATTGCGTGATAGGACATGGTTCTGTTGCGCCTGGTGACCGATAGGGGGCTAAAAGATAAAATTGTTTCACAAAGCAAAGTCAGTCAACCTGAAATTGGCTCCTCTTCACTGTCTTCAACCCCAAAGTACAGAGTGCCTTTTGACAAATTAAAGTTGGTTTGATTGCCAACTCTCCCTGAAAATTTAAAATTTATTTATTGCTAAGAAGCACATGTGGTTTTTTATATTTTAAAATTATCTTAATTATTAAATTATCAAATTTCCATTATTAACAACTATTATCCACTTATTGTCATGTATTCCACATTTTCCACCTTTTTGTTGTAAATTCCTTTATTTGACACTTTGTCATATATTCCACTAGCTGCCAACTTTTGTTATATATTCAACTATTTGCCAACTCTTATGTATTCCACTATTTCCCACTTTCCGTCGTATTTTTCACTAGTTGCCAACTTTTGTGATATCAACTATTTGCTACTTTCTGTTGAATATCCTACATTTCTCATATTTTGTCATATAGTCCAATATTTGCCACCTTTTGTCATATAGTCCAATATTTGCATCCTTTTGTTATATATTTCACTATTCGGCTCGTTTTGTTATAATTTCCACTAATTGCCAACTTTTGTTATGTGACAATTTTCCACTATTAGCCACTTTCTATCACATATTTGACTATTTCCCACTCTGTCTTATGTTCCACATGTACCACCTTTGGTCGTATGCTCTGCTTTTGCCACCTTTTGTCATATATTTAACTATTTGCCACTTTCTGTCATATATTTCACAATTTGCCACGTTTTGTCATATTTGCCTGCTTTTGTCATATTTGCCTGCTTTTGTCATATATTCCACTATTAGTCACTATCTGCCATAAAAACCCTTTTTTTTTTCTGTTTTTCGGAAAAATACGGAAAATTTTCTGGAAAAAAAGCTTCGGTAATTTTCCGGATAATTATCCGACTTACAACTTTATTTAAATCTGAAAAAACTATGGCCCCCCCATACAAAGTCACGTATGTCGAAGGTTCCTCCAAACGATGATTGAATCCCATACCAGGTATAAAATATGAGCTATAAATAATGAACTAATAATACTAATTAATCATGTAATTATTGTTTGTTGAAAACAGTCACCGCTTAATTTTAACGATGAAAACATTTTTATATTTTTTCGAGGGGCAAGTCACTTCCATTTTGGGTGCGTCTTAATCATAGTAAAACGATTAAATCAGGGTAATCAAGATTAAAAAGTCTAATCAAGATTAAAAAGTCTAATCAAGATTAGAAAATCTAATCACGATTTAAACGAGATTTAATCATTCTAATCATGATCTAATCTTTTTAATCAGGATTTAATCATTTAAACGAGATTTAATCATTCTAATCATGATCTAATCATTCTAATTAGATTTAATTATTTTAATCACGATTTAATCAATATAATCGGTCGAATCGATAATTTATCATTAAAATCAAAACTAAAGTACGATTTAATCATACTAATCACGATATAATTTTTTAATCAGGATTTAATCATTTTAAACAGATTTAATCATTTTAAACAGATTTAATCATTTTAAACAGATTTAATCATTTTAATCAGATTTAATCATTTTAATCAGATTAAATCATTTAATCATGATTAAATCAGATTTAAACATTATTATCATGATTAAACGTGATTTAATCAACTTAATCGTGATTAAATGGAATTTAATCAAAATAATCACGATTAAATCGGATTTAATCTTTTGAGGGGTGCGTCGTTAATCAAGGAAGTGACCTTCCCCTCGTATTTTTTAAAAGTTATAAATTTTTTTCATTAACAATAAAACAATTTTCGCTCATATTAATTTAATAAACTCCTTTACTCCGCATTATTTCGAAATAAAGTTGCGTTAAAATTTTCCTTTAAGATAATTCTTTCCCTCCAGTATTTCACAGCCTGGGTATATTTTTTTGGTCGCGCTGTGATGACGGAATTGCGTGCGACTGACCAGTGTATGTGCGAAAGAGGTGGTTCAGGGCGGGTCCGGCCGCTCGGATTATCAAACGCACAAAGGGGTTGGGGTGCGAGAGGTGGCTTGGATCTTCTACAGCCTTTATACCTAATAATAGTTTTTTTGAAACGACTCTAGTGTTTGATATTTCTACCCGCTCTCAGTCGATTATTGAAAGCTAATTTCTTTCTCCGCGGCGGTGTTTGATTTCTTATTTGGTCTTCGTAACTCAATTTATTTCGCCAATTTAAATTTTTAACGAATGTACCACCACCAGGTGGCTACACGTGAACGTCCCCCAAATAACAACTTATTTTCGCAATCAAAATAACACGAGTGATGCTGAAATGCGTTTATTGATCTTCTCTTTTAACGGAAACGGTGGCGCCTTCTAGTTTTACTAATATAAACTATGTTATCATAAATGTTTAAAACCATAATTTCCACCGTAATGAATATTATTAGAAAAATTATCTATACAATGACGGATACTTCGTGGTTAATTATAAATAAAAGAATTTTAACCAGTATCCGACATTGTATTAATATAAATAAACTATATTAGTTATAATTATTTTATTTTAATTTAAATGCAAATAAGTGTTATATTTATAGTGGATCGCGTAATTTAAAATTTATTCCATCGGTTTTAACAAAAGCTAGGGTAATTCGATAAAACATATTTAACTCTCGTTAACTGGACGATCTTTTGATTACAGTATTCATTCACGAATACCCAAGTTATTAGTTTGAATGATTTACCCCTGTTTGATATTAGTTACTCTATAATTTCCTTGTACCAAAGTAATGGTGCTTCTTATTGGCGACCTAAAACTATCGCTACGCCCTCTTTGGTTCGCCATTGAAACTTAGATAGGTAGCGGCTCAAGCAGATGCTATTAGTTTTTCCTCATCATTATTGGTAAATTTGACTTTATAAATAATGATAGTTGCATTTTAATATAATTTTTGCATCGTTTGCTTATATTGTGATTCGTTTATTTAAGAAAAAACGTTCTTATAACTTTTTAATTTGTCTCTAGATCATAGGCGCTACCTCCGAGAAGCTAGCGCCGTTACGCCACCTACACTCGTTTCAGTCGCGAATATTATGACGCCTGGAGGTTGCCAAAATAGCAATACTAATTTTAAAAGAATATATTATAAGTAGGGTAAGCTCAATCAAGCTTGCCACACGTCAGGGAATTTAAAAAGTCAGGTATAGGTCAGGGAATTTTCGGAATTTGTTAAAAATTCAGGGAAAAGTCAGGTAAAGGTCAGGGAATTTTAGGAATTTGTTAAAAAGTCAGGTAAAGGTCAAGGAATTTTAGGAATTTGTTAAAAATTCAGGTAAAGGTCAGGCAATTTTAGGAGTTTGTTAAAAATTAAGGGAAAAGTCAGGTAAAGATCAGGGAATTTTAGGAATTTGTTAAAAATTAAGGGAAAAGTCAGGTAAAGGTCAGGGAATTTGAGGAATTTGTTAAAAATTCAGGTTAAGGTCAGGGAATTTTAGGAATTTGTTAAAAATTCAGGGAAAAGTCAGGTAAAGGTCAGGGAATTTTAGGAATTTGTTAAAAATTCAGGGAAAAGTCAGGTAAAGGTCAGGGAATTTGAGGAATTTGTTAAAAATTCAGGTTAAGGTCAGGGAATTTTAGGAATTTGTTAAAAATTCAGGGAAAAGTCAGGTAAAGGTCAGGGAATTTTAGGAATTTGTTAAAAATACTTTTTGCATATAATTTTACTTTAGATCTACGACAAATTCTATGATTATCCTTGAAAGATTGGCTATTTTTTCAACATTGCAATAACCTTTTTACTGAATTTTAAGTCCATTTAAATTTATTAACTTCAAATAAAAGTAAACTATAAATAAAAATTTTGACCTTATAAAGTCATGGAAAATCTCTTAAAATGGTCAAGAAAAACCGGGAATTTGAATCTCAAAATTTTGTGTTAACCCTGTCAAAAATGACTTTTCGCTAAAAAACTATTCATTCGTTATTTTGTCAAATCTAAGCTTAGTTTCGAGTTTGATTCGGTGTCGTTTTCAAACAAGAAAGTTCTCACTGATCTTACATGACCACTTAACAAGAAAAACACAAAACTCAAAAAGGCATTTCACCGCAAAATCTTCGGAAGAATTTTTAAGTCTTAGAAGAAAGAGTGAGAATCGTGGGGAACTAGTGTTTGGTGGTTAAGAAATAGCAAAGAAACGGCTGCTTCGAAAAGAATGACACGCTGATTTATGTGTCCGAGACAGTAGGAAGAGAGTCCGTGCAAAAAATCTGCCCTCGGGGGTGGGGGGGGGGGGGGGGGTTAGCTAAGTCGGGGGAAGAGCAAAAAATAAAGAATCTCCGGCTAAAAAACCTTGGTATCTGACGTAGCCTTAGCCCCGTCTCACTGCTTGGTTTGCGTTTCAAAAGAAGAGAAATAGCTGGTGGGAGATCCAAAAAACTTTGGTCGTTGCGTGGCAGGCTGTCGGGGTGCCTGCCTCTACGCAGCGGGGCTTATTTATGAGAGCCGGGTCTCGGATCTGCCCCGAAAGACCCTTTGTCATAGTCGCGCTGAAATCCTCGCTTACACCGTATACCCTGCCCTCGGAATGACGCTTGTTTGTGGAATTTTCTCCATTTTTCGCTTCCAAATTGCGCGTGTTGCCTGTGTCGTTTCCTCGGATCAAATAAATTTAATTCTTAACCTCAGGTTTACCAAATGTTGTTGCGATTTTTGTCGCGCTAGATAACACGTGTAAACTTGTTTGATCAAACGGATGATAAATTTTAAATTTTCTTATTTAATAAGTTGGAACCAAAAGTGACATAATTACCAAAAGTGTGTCAATCGGACCTATTTCTGAATGAATGTTACGAGCGAAACGCAAGTTGGGAGGGGAGAAGGGAAAGTATGCCTTGGGGAGGGAAGGAAGTTAAAACCAACAAATAACGCCTCGTAGTGAGGAACGGAGGAACTAACAAGGAGACGACCCGAGGTGTTACCCACCGATTTTGTTCAAACTCGGGGGAATGGTAGACCTTCATGTAACTTGGAAAATCCTAAAAGGAATTTATTCAATGGGCAACGGTTTTGCCATGGCAACAAAAAATGTTTTTGACAACATAAAATGAAAATAACATGGGATTTGGACCGATTCCAAATATTTTAAAATACCAAAATTTATTACATTTTGATCAATTTGAACCAAATGGGTGAAAATGAACCGATATGGCATAAATAGGAAAAATTTCCAATTTATGTTGTCAAAAACATTTTTCGTTGCCATGGCAAAACCGTTGCCCATTGAATAAATTCCCTTTAGGATTTTTCAAGTTACATGAAGGTCAACCAATCCCTCGAGTTTGAACGAAATCGGTGTGTAACACCTCGGGTGGTCTCCTTGTAAGTAGCACTGGTTCTGTGGAGATGCTATCGCCATCTACCTACGATATAATACCATAGACTAAAAAAAGATCCAGAAAGGCGACAATAAATAGTCTTTTATGTGGTCGATCTCGAGTCGAGCATTCATTAAACCTTTAGCATACGAAAGTACAGGGATTGTCACACTTTTGGTAATTATGTCACTTTGGTTGGAACGTAAGTCTAAACAGGAATCCATACCTCTACTTGGAATGCTTATCCTGCCGTATCGCGTGGTAAGATCACTCTGACGGCTTTGGCCCCGCCTACGAGAAAAAATGCCCTTCGCGCGCTCCCCTCTCACGTAGTTGTTTGTTAAGTTAACATAGTGACCTGAAAAAAAGCCGTCAGCCACATCGAGACGAAAATCTGCCGCGATAAGCATTCCAAGTAGAGGTATGGATTCCTGGTCTATAATATTGTTCCATAAGTTTGCCACTTTGGGGAATATTTTACTGAGAGCTAGTAACGTAGGGACCTCATCGCAAGAAGGAAATCTCCCCCTAGCTAGGCTTGTCAAAGGCTACCTGTGACGCGTTAGCAAGCGGACGCAAAACGGCGACGAAGCCCGTAATGCAGTCTGTCTTGTGAATGGCCGTCAGTAAAACTTTTGCCTGTGAAGGATAAGAAGTGTCACACTTATGTAAAAGTATTATACACTTATGGTTGGAATAGTATTAATTATCCTAATTTTAAGAAATTTTGCAGATAGTGCATTACAAAGAATGTATTTATACTTCAGGATATTTACTCCACTCATATTCAATATGTATCGAAATATTTCGGTCTTAGTAGGTCCAGTGCATTTGTTTAGAAATGCATATAAAAACTTATTTCATTGAGGAAGATGGCGCTTTTATTTAACTCGTGCCATGGACCAATAGTTCTTTTTATAAAATAACCTTGGCCATCTTGTTGAAATGTTGCCTCCCCGCTTCAGCTGTGGATCCGTTTTCTCTCCTACTAAAGAGTTTATGAACTCATTCTTAGGCATTGGCTGAACTATTCCAAGGCAACATTTCAACAAGTTGGGCAAGCGTAAGGACATTTTATAAAATCAACTATTGACCTCTTTTGGTAAAAAAAATATAGAACGCGTATCGGTTTAACTTATTAAATAAATATATTTTAGTTTCCCCAAACGTTGTTGGTCTTTTTTACCTCTTCAACCGTGTTCAAAATATAGAACTACCCAATTTGGGCCTTGGACCAATTGGCCTCTAAAGGAAAGCCAAATATAGAACTACCCAATTTGTGCGTAGACCAACTGACTTCTATAGCAAAACCAAAAATTGAACTACCGAAAATGATCTATGTATAAAACTTAATTTTGATTGGGTAGTATTAAATTTTAGAACAACCCAATTAGGATAGTCCTAACCAAAAAATAGATGCTGCACAGGTCCGAAATATATATAATACAGTATTATTCCAATTCTAAGGTGAAGAGACACGCATGGTTATTTACCTCTTGACTTGCAGCGAATCAACTAAAATTCAAACGCTTTTATTAACCTTTAAGAAAAATCTTTCGTTTGTGTGCGAAGTATTCAACCGTCCGTCTTGCTTTTAGGGATGAAACTATGACTTTTGTTTTCAAAAGTAAAAATATTTGTTCGTGGTAGAAAAAACATCATCTTTTAACGTCAGTACATCCCCCGAGGGGTTTTTCGTCTCAATGTCGAGGGTCTAAAGGGAAGACCTGTTGGTTGATGGATGCTCGTGATAGATTACCAGGACCGATCAGAGGCCAACAAAAGGACTCTTGTACTTGCTAACGAACCTTATGACGAATCATCCGCGTACTTTTCTGTTAAAACCACGTTTATTACGGAAACAACCGATACTTTGTCCTCGATTGGTCGCCAAACTACAGGTCCTTATTTTCCAGGGTTGGCAAAAAAAACGGCTTTTTTAAAAATTTAAAAATCTAGTATGGTAAAACCGGATGTAACCGGTGGTTAAAACCAGTCTGGCTGGTTCTTGCCAACTCTGTTGTTGGTTGTGAAAACGTCTAAAGATTTAACTGAAATTTTTGCTTTAGTCCCATTCGACCGAAATTCCATTCGACCGAAGGCGGTTTTTGAGGTGTCCCATTCGACCGAATTCCGCCGAAACGTGCGGTTTTTATGTGTCCCATTCGACCGAACGCTGCTATGCGTTTATTTGAAAATAAAATGGAATGAGCATGAATTATATTTTTATCTTCACCTAGTCAAGAAAAGTAACTGAACCAAAACTGAAAACTTAACCAACTCTAACCTAACCTAACCTAACCTAACCTAAACATGGATCTTCGATAGTACATACCTTATAAATAAAATACCAAATCACCCCGCCAATTGGGCTACATTTTAAAATTCTTTCGGTCGAATGGGAATAAACGAAATTTTTAGATATTCTTATAAAGTTCGAGTGGGTTCATGGCGAAAATGTTTTACAACTAGTTTTTCTATTAAAAAGTATATTTCTTCCAATTATTTTGTAACTTAAATTGGGAATAAAGTTCCATATTTAATTATATTATTAGTAATAATAAATGAGCTAGGCTAATACGCAAAGTACCACTTTAGACCCAAGTCATCGAACGACTTTTAAAGCCTTTAATTTAGGTGGCCGGGTTACAATGCGTAGGAGGGTGGTAGCAAGAACTTCATGCCGCGCGGGCCAACAGCTCTCTGCACTTAACTATTACCGTTAACCTCTACAAATATTTATGTAAAGGGGAAATCCCCTTTAACCAGTAAGATGAGAACTTGCAAACTCTACGCGGAAGGACTTGTCCCGAGTTATTCGATTTGATTTATAGTGGATCATATTTTCTCACTGGGTTAACAGAAGCTTGTGGTAACTGGCGCTATTTACGTTATAAACAAGTCGTAGTGCGTGTTTGTAGACGATTTTTGGTTGTAAAATATACTCACTGGAGGCGCGACAGAACGCAGTAGACAATCCTTCCAACGATACTTCGATACACCTCTCACAAGGAGACTACCCGAGGTGGCTATCACCGATTTTGTTGATACTCGGGGGTTAGGTAGACCTTATGGTAGTTTGAAAATTGCCAAAGGGAATAGTTGCAATGGCCTTTCGTGTTTTCATGGCAACCGAAAATTTTTTTGATCTCTCAAAACAAAAATTCTCCATTTAAAAAAAGCATGGGATTTTCTAGATTTCACAGGGTACTTGCTAACTTAAAAAAATTAAAAAAATTAAATTTTCAAATATTTTGGGGGAAATTGATCAAGGATTTTGGTTAAAATTGATCAATTGTGGTTAAATTTTAACAAAATTTGGAGAGATCAAAAACATTTTCGGCTGCCATAGGAAAACTAAAGCCCATTGCAACTTTCCCCTTTGGGAATTTTCATACTACCATAAGCTCTACCTAACCTCCGAGTTATAACAAAATCGGTGATAACCACCTCGGGTAGTAGTCTCCTTGTCAGTAGGATGGGAAATTGGAATTTTCTACTACGTCCTAGACAGTAGCGACACCGTTGAGTATTGTTAGAAGCTTTCCCTTAAGCAAATAGACTCTTCTATAAAATCCGAGCTAAACCTGCCAAACCCTTTTCAAAGACTTTAAAACTATTACTGTAGGACTGGCAACTTTCATTATTCTTTGGTTTTAAGAATTTAGCTTATGTTCAGTCCTTATTTGGTCTAGACATATTACATTTATTTAGTTATTTTATATCGACCAGCCAACCAGTGTTGCATGTTTGCCAGATGATAACATAGTTCGAACATAGTACACAAGGTGACGCCACAAACTTAGAAACATTTAACATGATTAAATCCTAGGAGAGTAACATACTTGTTGACCATACGGTGGTAAATCCGTAGCTTTAGAACCCCGAGATACATTTTAAATCCTGGTGAAAACTAAGAGTTACCAATCCTCTTTTGTATTTTCTATCGATGTCGTGACCTTATACTGAGCTGCCAGATCAAATATTTTAAATTGCAACCTCCCAACTAAACTCCAGAGTTTATTACATGGAAAAATATATATTTATGTTAAGCCTTACACGTTTTATGGCCATTTTCTAATGTTCTTTTTATAAAGTAACTTGGCCTTCCTGTTTGAATGTTGCTCTTACGTCACAGTCTCTTACTTTTACAAGTCTACGAGCGCGCACTGCACTGCCGTGCAAAGCACAAAAGCATTAACGACCAAATTTTCGATTTACAGATTTTGGTTTTATTTCTCCTTATTTTATACGTTAAATTCAATTTTGAACTAATTTTCGAATTTAAAATTTTTGTTCTTAGAGAAATGACTTGTTGCAAAACGCCTTATTTTAGGTTTTTCCATTATTTTCAAACCAAAAACGCATTATTGTGTTTATTTTTTTTTAAAAGTCAAATCAAGACGCATTTTTTTCGCGTTTTAAGACATAAATAGTTGAACATATACGTGGTAAAAAGCATTTTTTAATGATATTTCTGAAATATCGTTCGGCCTGTAAATTGTTTAGTACCAGAATATAATTTGAGTTGAAAAATCCAAGTCTACTACATAATCTTGAAAGAAGTAAGTTGGGGTATCGTAAGGCAAAGAAAGTTTGAATTTCGCGGGGTTTTCTCCATATTTTGGTTTTGGTCGTTAATGCTTTTGTGCTTTGCACTGCAGTGCAGTCGTCAGAGGAATATAGTTTTTTTCTAGCGCGCGTGCAAATCGCTCGTGCTAAGAATATACTAATAAAGCTAGGTCTTGTGACGTAAGAGCGACATTTATATTTTTTACTTTTTATTCATTTTGTTTTATAGAAACATTGATGTAGTTATCGCGAAACAATAATTTAACGTTTTTTGAACTGTACGCTATAAGTACATAAGTCTATAGTTCCATCGTAAGTGTGTTAGGTAATCGAAATACGTACTGATAGCTCTGTGTGGAATGACGAAATATTGACATAAGCTGCTCTATAAAATGAAAAAAACTGAAACATAGGATCACGTAATCTTTTTATAAATGACTCTAAAAACAATTTAATTCATGGAAGATATTGATTAAATTTAATAATTAAAATGTAAATATTTATAAACATGAAATTGTTGTTTAATAATATTAACAAAGTAGATACCTCGGTTTTTCGCGTTTAACACAGGGTTGCCACACGTTAGGGAATTTTAAGAATTTGTAAAATTTCAGGGAAAGTCAGGGAATTGAATTTTATCTTGACACGTTTTGAAGGTAATTTTACTCTAGATCTATAACAGCGTAACCAGATGTCCTATAATTCTTATAAAATCTTATATTTTCCAAAATGTCGTATAACATCGTATATTTTTTGCAAAATTCCCAAAAAGTCCTATAAAATCCAATCATTTTGATATTTTGCCCATTTCAAATCCCGCCACTCCGTTAAATTGCAAGATTTAGCTATAGGATAAATTCCTATACAAAGTCATTCTAATCTATACTTTTTTTATTGTTAACATGTTAGCTATAGTATATAAAATAGTAATAAAATAGTTTTAATTTATTAAGTGAAATTTTTTCACTAAATATAGATTTTGTTTTTAAATAAATAAAGTTAGGAAATAGCATACATAGTCCTATAAAATCCTATAATTTTGAAAAAGAAGTCGTATAAAGTCCTATATTTTTAAAAATATAATCCTAATTTTCCTATAAAAAAATTGAAGATTTGAGTGGAGGCCCTGCTATGACAAATTCTGATTTCAAAGTTTGGCTAATTTTTTCAACATTGCAATATGAAATATTGAAATATAAGTCCATTTAAATTTATTAATTTCTGATAAAAGTAAAATATACCATAAAAGTTTTTGTAAGGGAAAATCTCTTAAAGGGGTCAGAGAATAATCAGGGAATTTGAATATGAAAATTTTGTGGCAACCCTGTAACAATACTTTTTCTTAAAAAAATTAAATGATAAAAATTATAATGAAAAATGTGCCTTTTTGTTAAACATAGTAAGATAATAAAATTTTTCGAAACTCGAGACAAAGCTTCCGTGTACGGTTTGACTGATGTTCGCAAATTAAAAATACGATATTATATAACGGAGAAAAATGCTATTTACGCACTATAGCAGTTAGAAAGAAACTGTCAAATTTTTTAAGTAATATTATCCTGGAAGGATAAATGCGTGTAACTTTAAACGTCCATCAGAGATAATTTTTTCTTAAAATTTGACAAAAAGAATTTTCACCCATCCGCGCCATCTCTCGGCGATAGTCGTCTAAAAAAAGGATTTTTTAAAGGGGGGAAGAAACGACTCTATTGTAACGCGGGGAAAAAACTCTACAGGGGAAAAGAGAGAGAGAGTTAAAAACGTGGGGGGGGGGAGGCGTGGTGTTAGTAATAAGGCGCACTCTGGTGGATGTAATGGAAAACCTGTGTAGAAATTATCCGCTCTATCTCATTCTTTATAATAATATTCTTTGGTAATTATGTTATCTGTCATTTTCTCTATAGTAGAAAGAAATTTTCATATTACGCCGGGGATGTGTCCCCCCCGCATTGTTAGCCGCTCTGCACTGATAAGGCTCTTTTCTTCCTTAGTTATTTATGACTCTGATAACCGTCAGTCTCCGGACATTAACTAGGCAACGGCCTTTCCCGTCGGCTCCCCACTTAACCCATCTTTCTGCCGTGCGGAGAAGCCCACTTCACGATACAATAGGGGGGGATGCCTATCTGGAATTTTTCACCCCCTACTCATATTACATCCTCTGTCAATCCTATACGATCTAAGTTAAAAAGATAGCTAGCGACAACTATACCGAGATATTCCATATTTGGATTATCATGCGTTGTAATTTACAGTGCCGGACTAAGGATTGGCCCAGGCCTATGGGCTCCCACCAACGGCAAAAAAATTGTGTACATGAATAAAATAAAAACCGAATCATAAATATCTTATTATCTGCCCTGTTTTATTTGTAGCAGACGTCTCTTAGTTTTAGAAAACAGTTTTAGTTTTAGTTTTAAAAATCCACTGATCTACATTTAATAGTCACTTATTGAAATACAAGTTTGCCATGGTACCTGGAAAACCTGGAATTCCTGGAAAAGTCAGGAAATTTGAATATGGGTATAAAAATCAGGGAAATGTCGGGAAATTTGAATATGGGTATACAAATCAGGGAAAAGTCGGGGAATTTGAATATGGGTATAAAAATCAGGGAAAAGTCAGGGAATTTTAAAAATTTGTCTAAAAATCAAGGAAAAGTCAAGGAATTTTAACAATTTGTCTAAAAATCAGGGAAAAGTCAAGGAATTTTAAAAATTTGTCTAAAAATCAGGGAAAAGTCAAGGAATTTTAAAAATTTGTCTAAAAATCAAGGAAAAGTCAGGGAATTTTAAAAATTTGTCTAAAAATCAGGGAAAAGTCAAGGAATTTTAAAAATTTGTCTAAAAATCAAGGAAAAGTCAAGGAATTTTAAAAATTTGTCTAAAAATCAGGGAAAAGTCAGGGGATTTTAAAAATTAGTCTAAAAATCAGGGAAGTTTAAAAATTTGTCTAAAAATCAGGGAAAAGTCAGGGAATTTTAAAAATTTGTCTAAAAATCAGGGAAAAGTCAGGGAATTTTAAAAATTTGTCTAAAAATTAGGGAAAAGTCAAGGAATTTTAAAAATTTGTCTAAAAATCAGGGAAAAGTCAGGGAATTTTAAAAATTAGTCTAAAAATCAGGGAAATGTCAGGGAATTTAATTTCCGTTGCCAATAGGAAACGTTTACTAAAATATAGGTTAAAAGTTACAAAGCTTGGCACAAAATAAGTCAGGGAAAATCTCCGGAGATGGTCAGGGAAAACCGGGAAAAGTCAGGGAATTTGATTGTGAAAAATATGTGGCAACCCTTCGTATGCTAAAGGTTTAATGAATGCTCGACTCGAGATCGACCACATAAAAGACTATTTATTGTCGCCTTTCGGGATCTTTTTTTAGTCTATGGTATTATATCGTACGTAGATGGCGATAGCATTTCCACAGAACGACGAAAAATTAAAAAATACTAACTTTGACCAGTGATAATTAGTTCCTCCGTTCCTCACTACGAGGCGTTATTTTTTGGTTTTAACTTCCTTCCCTCCCCAAGGCATACTTTCCCTTCTCCCCTCCCAACTTGTATTTCGCTAGTAACATTCATTTAGAAATAGGTCCGATTGACACACTTTTGGTAATTATGTCACTTTTGGTAACAGTAAGTGTAGGGTGCTGTTGGATGGTACAAGTCACTAATTGAATTAGGCCTGTGTTTCCTTATCTTAATATTAATATTATTATTATTATATTTCTTTTAATTTAATGATAAAATGATATTAAATTAAAAATGATTAATGGTTAATCAACAGAGACAGTCGTAAAGGAGATTTGGAATACGTTAGAAAAGAGAGGTATTTTTTAGTAGTTAAACACGAACTGTAACATGGTAATTATGCAAATGAGGATCTTGGGCGAGTGCCTTGAATCGCGGCATCTCGTTTTCCTTGTCTGTCGCTTAGTCCGATTCACTCATTTAAATGAAAACGTCATTAGTCTTGGCCGTCTTTTCTGCGAATGATTGTTAGCGACGTGTTTACGTTACACGGAACGGCGACTCTCAATTCCATTTAATGGTCACCCAGATAATAATATATAATTATCTCTTGCCAGTTATTTGTGGGATGTGATGACACTTTCTCCTCTTAGTCAGAATTGCAACTTAAATCGTTGGCTAAAGGTTATTTTAATATGAATTATTCCGAACTAAAATTGTTTTTTTATTATTATTCTAATAGTCTTAAAGGCGGAGATTTTTTAACGTTTTGTTCTGAAAATGACCTGTAATAGATTTCTACCTTTCGGGTCTATAAAATTAAATTAATAATAATTAATTAATAAAATGATAAATAATTTTGGAGGGAATATATTTGAGTTTTTTTATACTTAATATAAAATTTAAAACCTGTCCATCAGCGAACTGTGCCCATTTAAAACCGGGCTTTCAGGGGACTGTGCCCATTTAAAACCGGGCTTTCAGGGGACTGTGCCCATTTAAAACCGGGCTTTCAGGGGACTGTGCCCATTTAAAACCGGGCTTTCAGGGGACTGTGCCCATTTAAAGCCGGGCTTTCAGGGGACTGTGCCCATTGAAAACCGGGCTTTCAGGGGACTGTGCCCATTTAAAGCCGGGCTTTCAGGGGACTGTGCCCATTTAAAGCCGGGCTTTCAGGGGACTGTGCCCATTTAAAGCCGGGCTTTCAGGGGACTGTGCCCATTTAAAGCCGGGCTTTCAGGGGACTGTGCCCATTGAAAACCGGGCTTTCAGGGGACTGTGCCCATTTAAAACCGGGCTTTCAGGGGACTGTGCCCATGCATTTAAAACCGGGCTTTCAGGGGACTGTGCCCATTTAAAGCCGGGCTTTCAGGGGACTGTGCCCATTGAAAACCGGGCTTTCAGGGGACTGTGCCCATTTAAAACCGGGCTTTCAGGGGACTGTGCCCATGCATTTAAAACCGGGCTTTCAGGGGACTGTGCCCATTTAAAGCCGGGCTTTCAGGGGACTGTGCCCATTTAAAGCCGGGCTTTCAGGGGACTGTGCCCATTTAAAGCCGGGCTTTCAGGGGACTGTGCCCATTTAAAGCCGGGCTTTCAGGGGACTGTGCCCATTTAAAGCCGGGCTTTCAGGGGACTGTGCCCATTGAAAACCGGGCTTTCAGGGGACTGTGCCCATTTAAAACCGGGCTTTCAGGGGACTGTGCCCATGCATTTAAAACCGGGCTTTCAGGGGACTGTGCCCATTTAAAGCCGGGCTTTCAGGGGACTGTGCCCATTTAAAGCCGGGCTTTCAGGGGACTGTGCCCATGCATTTAAAACCGGGCTTTCAGGGGACTGTGCCCATTTAAAGCCGGGCTTTCAGGGGACTGTGCCCATTTAAAGCCGGGCTTTCAGGGGACTGTGCCCATGCATTTAAAACCGGGCTTTCAGGGGACTGTGCCCATTTAAAGCCGGGCTTTCAGGGGACTGTGCCCATTTAAAACCGGGCTTTCAGGGGACTGTGCCCATTTAAAACCGGGCTTTCAGGGGACTGTGCCCATTTAAAACCGGGCTTTCAGGGGACTGTGCCCATTTAAAACCGGGCTTTCAGGGGACTGTGCCCATTTAAAGCCGGGCTTTCAGGGGACTGTGCCCATTTAAAGCCGGGCTTTCAGGGGACTGTGCCCATTTAAAGCCGGGCTTTCAGGGGACTGTGCCCATTTAAAGCCGGGCTTTCAGGGGACTGTGCCCATTGAAAACCGGGCTTTCAGGGGACTGTGCCCATTTAAAACCGGGCTTTCAGGGGACTGTGCCCATGCATTTAAAACCGGGCTTTCAGGGGACTGTGCCCATTTAAAGCCGGGCTTTCAGGGGACTGTGCCCATTTAAAGCCGGGCTTTCAGGGGACTGTGCCCATTTAAAGCCGGGCTTTCAGGGGACTGTGCCCATTTAAAGCCGGGCTTTCAGGGGACTGTGCCCATTTAAAGCCGGGCTTTCAGGGGACTGTGCCCATTGAAAACCGGGCTTTCAGGGGACTGTGCCCATTTAAAACCGGGCTTTCAGGGGACTGTGCCCATGCATTTAAAACCGGGCTTTCAGGGGACTGTGCCCATTTAAAGCCGGGCTTTCAGGGGACTGTGCCCATTTAAAGCCGGGCTTTCAGGGGACTGTGCCCATTTAAAGCCGGGCTTTCAGGGGACTGTGCCCATTTAAAGCCGGGCTTTCAGGGGACTGTGCCCATTTAAAGCCGGGCTTTCAGGGGACTGTGCCCATTGAAAACCGGGCTTTCAGGGGACTGTGCCCATTTAAAACCGGGCTTTCAGGGGACTGTGCCCATGCATTTAAAACCGGGCTTTCAGGGGACTGTGCCCATTTAAAGCCGGGCTTTCAGGGGACTGTGCCCATTTAAAGCCGGGCTTTCAGGGGACTGTGCCCATTTAAAGCCGGGCTTTCAGGGGACTGTGCCCATTTAAAGCCGGGCTTTCAGGGGACTGTGCCCATTTAAAGCCGGGCTTTCAGGGGACTGTGCCCATTGAAAACCGGGCTTTCAGGGGACTGTGCCCATTTAAAACCGGGCTTTCAGGGGACTGTGCCCATGCATTTAAAACCGGGCTTTCAGGGGACTGTGCCCATTTAAAGCCGGGCTTTCAGGGGACTGTGCCCATTTAAAGCCGGGCTTTCAGGGGACTGTGCCCATTTAAAGCCGGGCTTTCAGGGGACTGTGCCCATTTAAAGCCGGGCTTTCAGGGGACTGTGCCCATTTAAAGCCGGGCTTTCAGGGGACTGTGCCCATTGAAAACCGGGCTTTCAGGGGACTGTGCCCATTTAAAACCGGGCTTTCAGGGGACTGTGCCCATGCATTTAAAACCGGGCTTTCAGGGGACTGTGCCCATTTAAAGCCGGGCTTTCAGGGGACTGTGCCCATTTAAAGCCGGGCTTTCAGGGGACTGTGCCCATTTAAAGCCGGGCTTTCAGGGGACTGTGCCCATTTAAAGCCGGGCTTTCAGGGGACTGTGCCCATTTAAAGCCGGGCTTTCAGGGGACTGTGCCCATTTAAAGCCGGGCTTTCAGGGGACTGTGCCCATTTAAAGCCGGGCTTTCAGGGGACTGTGCCCATTGAAAACCGGGCTTTCAGGGGACTGTGCCCATTTAAAGCCGGGCTTTCAGGGGACTGTGCCCATTTAAAGCCGGGCTTTCAGGGGACTGTGCCCATTTAAAACCGGGCTTTCAGGGGACTGTGCCCATGCATTTAAAACCGGGCTTTTAGGGGACTGTGTCCATTTAAAACCGGGATTTCAGTGGACTGTGTCCATTTAAAACAGTGATTTAATTTAATAAAATAATTGAAGATTAGATATTGAATTGGTTCATTGTAAATAGTTTTCAGTACTTTTGATAGTGTCTGAACTCGGAATAAGTTTTACAAATCTTTGAATAACTTATGTTGTTTAAATTTTCCTTCTCTATGAAATTTTAAATAAACTCGATTTCTACAAAGATAATGTCTTCTTCAGCTTGTACTGTTGCAAAAGTTTGTTAGGTTTAGGCTCTCCTGCGATTATTTTTACCTTGTGAAAACCCGCCCTTTTAACCCGGCCAAATATTTGTTTTTAGTGTTTTTGTCTTCTTAAATAAATAAAATATTATATATCTGGGTGTTCCGAGTTAGACAATTCGCTTAAATATTTTTTTAATTAATTTTAAAGTAATTCGTGGTGTAAAAAGTTTACTAATTTAGGTTCTATCTATCTTTTTATTTGCTTGACTAAATGTTTTGCACAATAACTGGTATTGAAATTTGAAAACTTAAACTTTGACAGGCTTGCCACGGTACCTGGAAAACCTAGAATTCCTGGAAAAGTTAGGGAATTTTAATAAGGGTATAAAAATCAGGGAAAAGTCAGGGAATTTTAATATGGGTATAAAAATCAGGGAAAAGTCAGGGAATTTTAATATGGGTATAAAAATCAGGGAAAAGTCAGGGGTATTAATATGGGTATAAAAATCAGGGAAAAGTCAGGGAATTTTAATATGGGTATAAAAATCAGGGAAAAGTCAGGGAATTTTAATATGGGTATAAAATCAGGGAAAAGTCAGGGAATTTTAATATGGGTATAAAAATCAGGGAAAAGTCAGGGAATTTTAATATGGGTATAAAAATCAGGGAAAAGTCAGGGAATTTTAATATGGGTATAAAAATCAGGGAAAAGTCAGGGAATTTTAATATGGGTATAAAATCAGGGAAAAGTCAGGGAATTTTAATATGGGTATAAAAATCAGGGAAAAGTCAGGGAATTTTAATATGGGTATAAAAATCAGGGAAAAGTCAGGGAATTTTAATATAGGTATAAAAACCAGGGAAAAGTTTGGAATTTTATATGGGTATAAAAATCATTGAAAAGTCATGGAATTTAATTTCGATTGCCAATAGAAAACTTAATAGAAAACTAAATTATTGGCTATATAAAAACCAAATCTTGGCACAAACTAAGTCCGGGAAAATCTCAGGAGATGGTCAGGGAAAACCTGGAAAAGTCAGGGAATTTTATTGTGAAAAACTGTGGTAACCCTGTTTGACTTAAGGGGAATATAACTTGCAAAGCAATCTTTATGGAAGACCCCTTTTATTTTTCAAATTTCCTTGTACAGTGGCGGTAAACATTCCTAAGGCCAAAGACCAGAGCTGAAAACGTTGGTGTTCCACACCAAATACCTGAGGTTATATTCCCTTTAAGGGGGAAAAATACAGTAAAAGCCTCTTTTTCGTTCAAGCTGAACGTTTCTGTTTTAACAATTACATAATTTAATTATATTTTCTTATTAAACTGAACCTTCCTCTAGTGCTTAAAATAATTTTGATAATTCTAATATTAATAGTTAACGAGATATAAGGTCCTAACTAAAGGGTAGTTTGGGCGCTTGCCCAACTTGTTTAGCTCCGAGGGTGCGAATTAAAGCGTAATAACTTTATTATTTTTAAATTTAAAATTGTCAAAATTATTTTAAGCACTAAAAAAGAAGCTGTTCTACACTGAAATATTAATTTTATAAGTTAAAATACAAAATTAAAAGAGTTCAGCTTGAAATAGCGCGAAAGTAGACAATGGCCACTGTAGTCTTCCCCCTTAAGCTATTTTTTTTTGACATCCACACATCGGTGTCGACCCAAGGCCTTAGACACCAGCACACAATAACTGATTAATCAGGGTGAGATATGTGTAACGGCCACGCCAACGGGGGGATACGTGGGGACAGGGGTGGGGACACCCGTGGCGGAAGTATCCCGACCACCCGTTGGGGGATTGGTAGTCGTCCTCACACGGCCATCCACAAACTTTGCCTCCCGGACGCCTGGGATTACAGGAGTGAGCCACTACTCCCGGCATTTTAAATGTGTATGATCCGTTCAAAGTCGATTCTAAGTGAATAAAGTTATTATTATTATTTTCATAGATGGCGTTCTACGACAATACTCGTTTTCTGTTGTCTCACATTCGACATTCCTTCATAACGTGCGATGACACTGGAATGTGCGAGATGGTCATGCTACACGAAGTCATTCCCAGAGAGGTGACGCCGCTGCAGATGTCCTTGGTCGAAGGGAAACCCCAATCGGATATCGAACAAATCATCCCAGACGAAATTCCCGTTTCGGAACTGAAACACGAAGTCAAGTCCCCGACAAGCGACCAGACAGGCCACCAGACAGGCCTTCCTACTAGCGTCACCGAGACAGTTGACGTTGTTCCTTCATCCTCTCGGCTTCCAAAAACGGAGACATCGTGTTCCGAGCCATCCGCGGATAAGTCTCGAATGGTTTCCATTATTCTGGATTACTGGGACATGGCTGCCGATAGTGATCTCTTCGAATGTGGCCAGTCTTTCGATATTGTGTCCGACATGGAACTAATCGGGGCTCATCGTCCCAGGTCGAACACGGCGCAGAGGCTGGAGAGGATGAAGAAAGAGAGGAAAACCCAGGCCAAAGTCAAAGTGGTTCAGTGGAGAGACGCCCAACAAGCGAGTGTCTCTGGTAAAATGTCTTCCTGTGGAAATTTACTCAAGTTTATTTAGTCTATGATGCTTTCGTGAAATGTTAAATATTAGGAAATCTTAAGTGAAAGTCAAAAGTTAACACAGGGTTCGTAGCCCAGTGACGTAAATAGCGCCCCCGCAGGCACCGTGGCGCACGGGGGAGGGGGCGGCCGAGAACTAGGGGGCCCCCAAACGTTTATGATTAAAATTGGTGCTATTTAAAAGGACCCCGAGTCGTTTTTCGCGGGGGGGGGGGGGGCGGAGTTCCTAATTACGCCACTGCTTCGTTCACGACCTGGAAAACCTGGAAAAGTCAGGGAATTTGAAAATGTTTCCAAAAGGTCAGGGAAAAGTCAGGGAATTTTAAAATGTTTCCGAAAGGTCAGGGAAAAGTCAGGGCATTTGAAAATGATTCCAAATGGTCAGGGAATAGTCAGGGAATTTGAAAATGGTTCAAAAACGTAAGGGAAATTTAAAATGTCCTCCAAAAAAATCAGACAAATAAATTTCTTAAAGATGTATTAAAAATACATAATCATTATTTTTCAAGATTTTACCTCGAAAAATTAATTTTTTCTACAAAAATGGTCAGGGAAAATTTGACAATTTGGTCAGGGAAAACCTGGAAATGTCAGGGAATTTGATTCCGGAAAGTTTGAGAGGTTAAGCAGAGCGCTCTAGAAGTTTCAACGACGACGTCGAGAGTCAAGTGATCATTTTCTTTAGCGTTTAAACAGCGTTGCCAACCGTACGATAATTATCGATTTGTAATAGCACACCGTACGTTGAATCGACCAAGAAAGCGATAATTTTCAATTGATGGTATGATAAAGCTAATGTTTGTGTCGAGCTTACGTTACACATTGGATAATCCTTATAGTGTTACAATAAAAAAAATTAAGATTGCAATTATAAATCTCAACCAATCGATAAAGGTAACGGGAAATTGTTCTTTTTATCGCAGCATGCGCATTGAAAAGCCTAAATACTGTTTCAAATTAAAATGGAAGTTTATGGAACTAAGCCTTGTATAGTATAAGTTGAAAGTATAGTGAGAGTTAAATTTGTGGTAAAGCAGAGTACATGAAAGGACGAAAACTTAAGGTCTTTGAATAGACAATACTCACAGCCATTCGTAAATCGCGTTGTAGTATTGTTCAAACACTTATTTCTGTTCGTCGTGTGCCCTGCTTTAGTAAAATTTGAGAATACTGTACTCGTTTTCGTTAGCCGTTTAAGTCAAAACAAACTTAACCGATTTTAAAGAACGTCTAGGTACTCTTGATGTTGTCGTTGAAACTTGTAGAGCACTCTGCTTAACCTCTCTATTTAGTGAAACGTCTAGGTACACCTGATGTTGTCGTTGAAACTTCTAGAGCACTCTGCTTAACCTCTCTATTTAGTGAAACGTCTAGGTACACCCTATGTTGTCGTTGAAACTTCTAGAGCACTCTGCTTAACCTCTCTATTTAGTGAAACGTCTAGGTACACCCGATGTTGTCGTTGAAACTTCTAGAGCACTCTGCTTAACCTCTCTATTTAGTGAAACGTCTAGGTACACCCGATGTTGTTGAAACTTCTAGAGCACTCTGCTTAACATCTATTTAGTGAAACGTCTAGGTAATAATAATAATCAGCTAGGCTAATACCCAAGGCACCACCTTAGGCCTAAATCATCCGATGTGGTCGTTGAAACTTCTAGAGCACTCTACGTAACCTCTCTATTCAGTGAAGGTACGCCCAATTAGTGTCCTAGTAAAATATCTTCCTGAGAAAATTTACCCCGATGAAATTAGTCCATGGTACTATCGTCAAATGGGTCTCTGTTGATAACAAAATCGCCAAATGTAAAATTCGGCCTATATTTTTTGGTCTCTGGGTAATAAGTATTTTACAGGGTTGCCACGGTACCTGGAAAACCTTGAATTCCTGGAAAAGTCAGGGAATTTTAATATGGGTATAAAAATCAGGGAAAAGTCAGGGAACTGGAATATGGGTATAAAAATCAGGGAAAAGTCAGGGAACTGGAATATGGGTATAAAAATCAGGGAAAAGTCAGGGAATTTGAATATGGGTATAAAAATCAGGGAAAAGTCAGGGAATTTGAATATGGGTATAAAAATCAGGGAAAAGTCAGGGAATTTGAATATGGGTATAAAAATCAGGGAAAAGTCAGGGAATTTGAATATGGGTATAAAAATCAGGGAAAGGTCAGGGAATTTGAATATGGGTATAAAAATCAGGGAAATGTCAGGGAATTTGAATATGGGTATAAAAATCAGGGAAAAGTCAGGGAATTTTAATATGGGTATAAAAATCAGGGAAATGTCAGGGAATTTGAATATGGGTATAAAAATCAGGGAAAAGTCAGGGAATTTGAATATGGGTATAAAAATCAGGGAAATGTCAGGGAATTTGAATATGGGTATAAAAATCAGGGAAAAGTCATTGAATTTGAATATGGGTATAAAAATCAGGGAAAAGTCAGGGAATTTGAATATGGGTATAAAAATCAGGGAAAAGTCAGGGAATTTGAATATGGGTATAAAAATCAGGGAAAAGTCAGGGAATTTGAATATGGGTATAAAAATCAGGGAAAGGTCAGGGAATTTGAATATGGGTATAAAAATCAGGGAAATGTCAGGGAATTTGAATATGGGTATAAAAATCAGGGAAAAGTCAGGGAATTTGAATATGGGTATAAAAATCAGGGAAATGTCAGGGAATTTGAATATGGGTATAAAAATCAGGGAAAAGTCATTGAATTTGAATATGGGTATAAAAATCAGGGAAAAGTCAGGGAATTTGAATATGGGTATAAAAATCAGGTAAAAGTCAGGGAATTTGAATATGGGTATAAAAGTCAGGGAATTTTAAAAATTAGTCTAAATGTCGGGGAAATGTTAGGGAATTTAATTTCGGTTGCAAATAGGAAACTTTTACTAAAATAAAGGTAAAAAAATTACAAAATCTTGGCACAAAATAAGACGGGGAAAATCTCCAGAGATGGTCAGGGAAAACCTGGAAAGGTCAGGGAATTTGATTGTGAAAAGAATGTGGCAACCTTGTATAAGTGTTTTTCATTTAAAGTTCCCTGCCCTTTACGAATGCTTGCTAATAGGGTTTTCAATGATATGAGTGTCATTTACTCTTAGATTAGGCGTTATAAGTTGCAAGATGACTTGGGCCTAAGGTGGTGCCATTATTATTATTATTATTATATGTCGGTGAAACCATTAGACCAGTACTAAGACGTTTGAAAGGACACTAAACGCGCTATAAAAAAAGATCCAAACAATAGTTTAGATTAACACTCATATAAATACTGGCCACATTATTAACTTCTACGATAAAAAATCATTTACTCTGAAAAACATACATCTAAACGAAAAAAAGCTAAAAAAAAATACTTATCAATAAATTTGGTAAATTGAACATTGAAAAAGAAGGTGAACTTTCACCCTTCTCGAATATTCTAAAAATTTGTGTTTTTTATAGTAAAGGTACCTGACTCATATGGATACGCGCAATATGTTGGTGCCCTTTCTCGAACTATTTACCATTGTATCTAAAACATCTGGTTGCCATAAATCATGACACTTAATGGCTGGTAGTCACGGGTCAGGGCCCTTCTCTCTAATTATATCATCAAAGAAGACGTAACAATTATAGAGGGTGTTGGGAATCTCTTCAGCCGCGCCACCCCGATGGGCGCCAGGAAGGCCGCCCAAAAAAAGGCGTCTCTCGGATGACTTAACCCTTCACTATCACTTTTTAATCATTTTTTTCTCACCCTCTCCTCGGGATCTGGTAATCGAATAATACGCCACCAAACTTAGCTTCGATAATTAAATTTAAAAAGTGGAAATCGTGAAATAACGATACGGTGGCGTGGCGTAGAAAAAGATGAGAGGGCTAGGGGGCGTTAATGACGTCACGGCTCATTTCCTCGTCATTCGCTAGGGGGAGCTATTTCGATAATCATCCTGGAATGATCAGTGTTGGAAAGTTGTTTCGATTTTTTTATCCCCAAAATAATTTCTTCACTTTTTTTCCCCAGAGTCTCCGCAATAGACTCCTTAAGAGCGGATAAAAAATCTTCGCTGGAAGGAAACGTTATCTCATAAATCATCCTGTTAAGAGACCATTATCCACCTCAAAATAATAACAAAGAATATTTTTCCGGGGATATTAAAGCCCTTGGCAAGGAATAATTAAGTCACCTTTTAAGAGATAGAAAAAAAATTCAGCAAAATCTGCGTGATAAAAAAATAGGATTTTAATGTCTCTTGTTGTCTATTTTTAAGGGCTCTTAGAGACACCTGCTGAGGGGTCAATTTGACCGGCTTTGGGGAAATTCGTGAATAATAAAAATCTAAACCCTTGTACGATATATAAACTTTGCAATTAATATTAAAGCAAGTGTCGGCTCTAGTTCAGTTACTTTCTGGCTCGACAGTTGTCGCCACCGTGCAAATTTAAACAAGTTGATTAGGCACATTACCCAGCATAATTAACCTATATGGCGTGGCCCAAAAGCATGCTTTTAGGTTATTGGGTATTCTAAAGAACGTATCAGAAAAGACTATTTGTAATCACGTGCTCAGTCGACCTCGCTTGGATTGGCTTTTCGGCAAACACGTAATTGTCCACTTGAAAATAAACGATAAATCGTTTTTGAGAGTCGATACTAGGTGGAAGCACCTTCCCGGCGATCTGAGCAACCATAGCCATCTTCGATACATAGACCTAATCAAAAATAACGTAGGCAATGAAAGAGCCGACACTTGCTTTAATATTACTAGCATTTGTTACACTACGAGTGATTCGTACTAACTATTTAGTCTGTTTCTATGAACGTGCGTGAATTGTCAACTTCAGTTATCTTAAGCGAGCGAATGAATATCAATTGACCGATTTCAAAATTACGTATTGGCGCGCGACTCTACCTTTACATCATGATGTATAGCAAGCTTATTTACTTGCTTTTATACCCCAACATGGTGGCGTATTTTCACGCGCAAAATGAATTTTAAGATCCACCTATCCACTTATTATCTACGTAATGCTAAATTTTTAATTTCAGTCACGTGTCAAACAGTGCGCGTGGAACATATACATAAAAATGAATTATATATTAGTTATTTATATTCATATACAGGGTGTCCATTAAAATTTATTATTAATTTTGGTCAAATCAAAGTTATTTGAACTAATAATATGGCGAGCAACAACTTTATAATTGAAACCAAATCCGTAAACCCAACGGTTCTCGAGATAGTTTTTGAATGACCTTGAAGACATGGTTCAAGGTCATTCAATTTTTACAGTAGTAAATGTCCCCTTGCACGAGAAATGTTCCATAGAAATTTGAAACGTTTTTTAGTTATTTATCATCTTTCGTTGTTTAGTGGACACCCTGCTAATTTACGTACTTAATTTGTATATTTCGGTATCATAGGTTTTCCATAACTATTCTTGTTCAATCTCGAATATGCCGATCCACGACTCTAAATTTAAAATGTATATCCCGTAACGACACAGTCGGTGAACTTTTACTATGACTACAACGATGCCAAAACATTTCGCCATTTGATTCGCTGATATGGAAACTTCGCTCGCTTCGCTTTAAAAATATTTTTATTTGTCACAGGTTTTACTGCTGAATCAGCGGTTAATCTGCCGGTACTGTTTCCTAAAAAAGTCATCGAGCCTAAGCCTAGAAAGACCCAAGAAGAAAGAGTGTCCGCATTGACGGAACAGTTGAAGAAGTTTCCTTCACAACCAACTAATCCATTCAAGGATTACGTACGGTTTGATGGAAAGGTTGGTACGCACACTCTTAAGCCACGTTCACACTTACCCCTAGAATCACTTCGTTTAGATAACTAGTTTCCAAAACCAGCGTGAGAAATCGCTTCATGTTGGTTCGGGAAGCAACTCGTCCAAGTCGGTTCGCTTAGAATCGCTTTCAGAACGATAAGGCGGGCAAGTAAAATTGCTCGTAATTTCCAAAATAATGGGAATAAAATTCTAAATAATGTCAAATAATATTACAGTATGTATAGTAAACATGATTAACTAACTGTTTTGGGATACATTTTAGTATTTTCAAAATTCTAGTCATAATTTGAAATGGCGTTAAGCCTTGGCTATAAGCGAACTGGGGTGAAGCGATTTTGCACGTGTGAACCAAGAACTATCGCCGGCGGTCAAAACTGGCATTCAAACTGACCTAAACTGGGTTTTAGGCTCTAGTGTGAACGTGGCTTAACTATATCTGAACTACTTGTAACTCGTTTTAATTGTTGAAGTAGATGAGCGAGGAAGGCCAAAGAAAGAAGATCAACATCTATTTGACGATGCAGTGCGAAGAGGACCGCAACTATCCTATGGAAGTCATCACTTTCACTCACGCCAAGGTTCAGGACTTGGTGGGTCTCATATGTTGGCAATACACTCGCGAAGGAAGGAAGCCAAAACTGAAACCCAACGCCAATTGCTACTGCTTGAGGATCGCCGAAGAGACGGGCGAAGTCGACGAAGATTTCCCAAGCTTGGAGTCCAAAGAACCAGTTGCCAAATTTGATTTTCCGGTTTTAGCTCTAGTCGAAAAGGAAGAGGAAGGAGACCAAGTTGTTACCATGTATTCAATCAGAATCTTGCCTCGAAAATCACCTGTAGCCGTGATCGTAGACTCGATAAGAAAGATAACTTAACTTCTATAGACAAAATGTTTTAAGGGAAACAAACATTTAGAGCTAAACCATAAACGGGCATGGTGGCCACCAGAGACGTCTTAAGGAATGGGCTAAATGGGCTACAACCCAGGGCCCCCAGCCAGTTTTGGGACCTCTACTCTAGGGATAAGGTTTTAGTTAGTTGAATATTATTTATGCTCATTTAATATTAGGTATCTTTTAGTTACGTCTAAAGTAATTTGACTCATCGCCACATATCATACGGTACCAACAATTTCTAAAACCTCACAGAGAGTCACTGTCAGTAAAAATCTTATTTCCAGAAGGCCTGTTATACTTTTCAAATTAAAAGTTTTGGTTGGTAATTGTGTAGTTAAATTTAGACAACGGGCATATAAAGGCTGACCGTTGGGGATCGCAAAGGTCTGAAGAAATAATTTAGCCCAGGGCCCCAAAAGGTCTTAAGACGGGCCTGGTGGCCACAGCACTTGGAATTTCAGGGAATTTTAAGATTTAGTCTTGAAATGGTCAGGAAATACCTGGAAAAGTCAGATAATTTTAATCCTTAAAAACTGTGGCAAACCTTAAAGATTCGATTTTATTGCTCATATTGATACTTCTTGGCGCCAATTTAAGCTTATTGGCACGAGAAGATCCCATTCACAAGGATAACGCCATTAGAGGCCTATATTTAAATATCTCGATGCTTTACCAGATGGCGCCTGCAGTCGGAAACGTAAAAACTTCAAATTGACCGATTTTAAAATTATGTTTTACTGCGTGACATTACATTGTGAGGTATAGCAGGCTTATTTTCCTGCTTTTATACCCAAACATGGCGGCGTATTTTAGCGCGTAAATGAATATTAAGATTCCCAATTTTTCATACACAAAAAAATAAATTTAGGTTTTAATTTATGCTGGCTTGTGTGTGAGTGACACTTTTGCTCGTAGCTTTTAAAACATCACTTAAAATAGTGTTAGAAGTTGTTCTTCATAATAAATTGTTATTTATTCTTTTCCCGCCAAGAAATTTAAATCGTCTCCATCTAAAAAAAAAATGGAAGCATCAAAATTAATCTCCAAGGATTTCGCTCTAAACGTTTGTTTCCCTTTAAATAATTATTAAATCGGGCTATAGTATTAAGTTTACGATCGTTTCTACAGCAGGTTATTTAACTTTATTAATTAACGTTATTAACCTTTTATGTATATAGACACATAGAAGAGGTTTTTTCCAAAATTCAAATTGAGGATTTTTCAATTACGATGAGGGAGATTTTGGAACAGACGTTGAGAAGGAGAAAGGGAAGCGTGCTTTCGAAAGGTAACCCTGAAAAGGTTTCCAAAAAAAGATTACATATGGGAAATATTATACCAATCCTCATAGTGATTTTTTTTTTTTTTTAAGGTTTGGAATACAAACTGGAGAAAGTTAACGAGCAAGGAGTGTGGATTGATTTGGATTCGACATTAGCAGATGTCGATGCCATGGAATTTAATCTAGTTTTCGACGAAAGTAATAAACTTATACCATGGATTAATTAAAGCACGGGGATATTCTGGCTCAGCTAAAACCCAACATTCTGTCAGGGACATTTGGGTACATATAGTCCCCCCATAAAATAATTAGTTAATTACCATGTTGCCCCCCAAGTTCCAAAATTGATATAGTGCCAGCAACGGCTTGATATCCCTTATCGATCGATGGATCCATTTCTTTTCTCTAACAAATGGTGCTCTGATGTAGCCAATGAAGTGCCCAAAATTAAGACAGTTATATTGAGGGCACAATATCACATCGATTGATGTAATATTTTTCTTCCTTCAATCTTTGATTGGTACAAAATTCAAATATCACCATAACGCGTACGTGGATTGGCCAAAAAATTAAATTAAATTTACATATTGCGAAACTGATGTGGATTATTTTTATAATTATATATAAATTTCAACCAAATCGAACTTAATTTAACAAATGTATGAAGTCAAAAACACAAAAATCACTAAAATAAGCTAGGACTTTGGCACATCGAATGATTCCCTGCTAAATGCCCAAACTCGTTTTGTACCAGCTAGGAGCAACACACACAAGGAGAACGCAGCTAGCCTTTAAACACGCTAAAGCAGTGTTGTGTTCAAATTTCATTGGACGAACCTTTACGCCGAACGTTTTACGGAAAGGGGGAAGACAATTTCGAAATTTCCCCTTCAGGCGGCAGCAGGCGCTAAAGCGTCTAACCAATGAAAACTGTACACAAAAAAATGCACGACTTTTGATGGGTTGTGTTCTCCTTGTGTGGGGTGCTGTGTTTGTTGCTCCTAGGTACCAGCCACCGAATATCATCTGTGTGCGTTAATTACTCCATGTTTAGACCCTCTTCAGCTGAGGCTCATAAAACCAGGTTCGCTAAGCCAAAGTAAATTTTTATAGAACATTTCCGTGTAAAAAATAAACTTTGGTTTACAAAATGCCACCTAAGCCCAGGTTCTTAAGCCTCGTCTGGAACAGGTTTTAGCCATCACTGTTACTTTCTTAACCGACATCCAATATATTAATTGTTTCAGCGTCGGACGAAGAGCAAGATGGCGACGAAGATTGGAACCGTCAAGCTCTGGTGATGGAAGCTCCGCTGTACCAATCCTATGAAGTGACCATGATTCACAAGATTGGCAGAAATTCTCCAGTTCATTTGGGCATTTCAGCCGAAAAGGTGGAGATCAACCCTATATCTTCCAGAGGGGCAGCGGCCAAGCTGCTTGGTCGACACATGAAACCGATCACCTACAAGGTCGATGTCATCTCCGCCTGTGATATGATTAGCTATAAACATCGTAAGCTATATTGGTGCATTAATTCAATTGTTGTCATAAGTAGTCAAAAACCAGGTGGTATACATTTATCCCCAATTTAACGTAAAGGGAAAAAGTAATAACTCAGAATTTGTGTTTTGAAAGTTAAACAAGTCTCTAATTTATATCATTAATGTATTAATTTCAACCATGAATATCAAACTATATCGTTACTAGGCATGTGCGAGTACTCTATTTCATTCTAGTACTTGGCTCAAAGGTCGAAAAGCTGGAAAATGGTTCGAGCCTCAAATCGAGGTCTACGCTTAACTTTTGAGTACTCGAAACTATTGTTCTGACCAAGGCACTACTCGCGAGCTTTTAAAAATCGCGGGGAAAAGCTACAAAAAAATTCCCTTTGGTCCCGCCTTAAGATCGCTTATTGGGTGAGGTACAAGTCCTAGTGGTTTCTGATTGGTCACTGATTTTAAAAGTAGAAAACGAAACCGAAACCATAAGTTACGTAACGTCCCTGTCCTAGCTGTTTATTGTCATTTGTTTGGCGGTTCATCAGTCCACTATTTTCTTGTTGTAATCCCTTGTATGGCCAGTTATTAATTTAGACCACAATGGCTTCAAATAAACGTAAAAAAGTTCTGGCAGTAAATATTCTTTTAATGAAGAAATAGTAGAACCTAGTGATGAAAGTGAAAATTATAGTTTAAATGATTTATCGTCTGATGAAAGTACAAGTTCTACAAGTTCTGATGAAATACCGCTAAGCCTAATTATTTGAGTACTCGAAACCACTATTTAATCTTAGCCAAAAAGCTCGAAAGCTCGATAAAATTTTAAAGCTCGGCTCGATACTTGAAAAGTGATATTTTTCATACTCGAAGGCTCAAAACCCAAAAATTAAGGCTCGCACATGCCTAATCATTACCCTTTGTACCATCTGGGGCTCGGACAGGCGTTTTACGTAATCACTTAAACCAATCAGGAAACAGGCGTTTGTCATTGACTCAATCCACAAACATTTCTTGGATTGCGCGTTTTAACTGAACAAGACTTCTTAGAAAAATACCTTTACTAGTACAAAATCAATTATTAATCATAAATAAATATTTGCTGAGCTGATAAGATTTTTACCTATTTTCGTTCAATCTAAAAGATCCGTTTTAATATTTTCTAAACCTTGTAACCGAGCGAAGTTTCAAATCCCCACCCATCAAACCAATTTTTGAGCGATGGCCCATGAATAATGTCATACTACCAATTGCATTAAAAAAATACTCAAAAAACTGTTAATACTGTTTTGGTATTAATCTAAATCTTTAAGAAATCAGCGCCATTTTATTTTAATATGAATGCCCTAGGCAACCCTATCTGCAGAGCCACTCGGCGGAAGACGCAAAAACCAAATTAGGTTAGAGACGTGACTCAAAGTTTCAGAAGTTGCTTTGAGTTATAGAATACCAAACTTTAAAACTTTTCGGCTATTCGAAAACGTGTATAGATTTCGTTTTAAATGTGCACCGCCATTACCCCTCTGTATTTCTGCCATTCTCCATCATCTAGCAGTGATATCAAGAATGTATTTAAGTTACTAAGAATATTTGAGCATAGCATTAACCCCTGGTACCATCCTCACAACTTTTGTGGAGAAAGTTCGTCTGCATTTAAGGCGCATTCAAGGTTATACCATATAGCAAACTTGAATTGGAAAGCAGACGAATTTAAGCTACAAAGGCTGCGAGGATGGGAATCAGAATCCTGTAGTCCAATATTCTTAGTAACTTCAATACATTCTTGGTGATATTGAAAAATATTGTACAAAACATTCACGTTCTGGCTCGCCATTTTTAAAATGCGAAATAGGCTCTTATTTTTTTTTATTGGAGATACACACATCGGTGTCGACCCAAGGCCTTAGACACCAGCACACAATAACTGATTAATCAGGGTGAGATAAGTGTAACGGCCACGCCAACTTGGGGATACGTGGGGACAGGGGGGACACCCGTGGCGGAAGTATTACGACCACCCGTTGGGGGATTGGTGGTCGTCCTCACACGGCCATCCACAAACTCTGCCTCCCAGACGCTTGGGATTACAGGAGTACGCCACTACTCCCGGCATAGGCTCTTAAATAAATTATCCTTCCAGGAAATCGCCAAGAAGTAATATTTCCGAGAGCCAGGACCCGTAAGGTATTGTTTATATAGTGCTTGTGGAAATAATGGAAATTTTTTCACCTGTAAACCGAACGTCGTGTTTTTACCAAGCCTTGTCAAAAAAGCTACTTGATAAAAAGGGAACGCTTGTTCTAAAGGTGAAAAATTTCAATTATTTTAAATAAACAGTGACTTGCAGGTCCTGGCTATCGGAAATATTACTTCTTGGCGATTTCCTGGGAGGATGATGTATTGAAGCGTCTATTCCATTGCAAACTTTTTAATTTCGGGAAAATGTGCATTAAAGTTTTAATAACCGAGATTTAGCCTTTGAGGATGTATCTGGGTGTAATCGTGTTGAGGTTAATGTTAATAGTAAGGTAGGGTGCTGTTGGCTATCGTGGCAACTGGTATGATGGGCTTACCACCACCCTCCTACGCATTGTAACCCGGCCACCTGAATTAATGTCGTTAAAAGTTGCTAGCTGACTTGGGCCTAAGCTGGTACCTTGGGTATTAGCTTAGCTGATTATTATGATTACCTGATTTTTATATGATTTTCCAGAGACGGGTAAAGCGTTGTTCAAACTGGTACATCGATTGAAAGAGAACGAATTCAAGAGCATTGTTTTCGAGACGGAACAACGACGCGCCCAGGATATCGTCAAGAAAATGCATCACATCCTTCAGATGAGGTTGAGCGCGGCCCGAAAAGAATACCTCCACATGAGGGAGAGGAAACAACATAAAAGGGCCTCCGTTTCCTGATAAAGTATTGAACACAGAGAGATAGTTTGTATTATATTTTATTTAATAAATATATTGTTATAAGATCTGTTGTTCATGATACTAAAGCTAACACGAAAAGCATATAGCATCTAAAAGATATCTAATGAATGAATATAATAAATAAATAGATGGAACAGGAAGCAATGAAAGTATAATAGACCGATTCTCAAATTCCTTACAAGGAAACAAACATTTAGAGGGAATATTAAGCCTTTCGAAGGTCCGATTTTAATTCCTTCTTAGAATTCAAAAATGGTCTTATGTTAAAAATTGACGTAAAAGAAGCGCGAAGGATTTTTTTGATAATTTAAATAGGTGGCGCCATCTAGTATGATTTAGCTTATATAAAATCGAACCATTAATGGCATTACCCCTGTGAACGGATTTCCAATTTCAGATACATACTGGTCTCACATTTAAAATATTCCCCATAAAAATAAATAATTTAAAATCTTCGCGACATTCTCGGTGGGTGGGTTTAAATAAAATAATTATTGAGCCGAATTGATATTAAATTAATCTTTTTCTCAACAGTAAAACCTATTAATTGGTTCTGTGAACATTGTGAAAGTACGAAGGGTTGATGTACGCGTACGGCCAAGGCTTCTGAGGAACGTGTACTCTTAGGAGGCGGATATGTAAGTTGGCTTCGTTGAGTATGGACGGTGTCTCGAATTTCTGGAAGGCGTCGTTGAGGTAGGCGGACAAGTGTTGATCCATCTCGTCCACGATGTCTCCGGAGAAGAGCCAGAACAAGATGGGTGCTATTTGTCCGTAAACGCCATATTGTTGAGGCAATGTCTTTGCCTTTCTCTCAACATTCAAAAACTTGACGTCGGCATCTTGGAAGTCAACGTAAGGTTGGTCGGCGGAGTCCACAATCAGTTTGCCGTCTTGTAGATTTAAGTAGAGAGTGGTTCGAGCGTAGACGTTTCTGAAGGTCATGGAAGCGTTACCGTCCCCGGAAACCTTGAATACCTCGAAAATAGTACCGTTGGCGGAAAAGTCGCTTTGGCCGACTGTCAGTGGCAAATGAATTCCTATCTTCACTCTCATGTCTTTAATGTGTGAGTCGACGTGGGTTACCTAAATCGAGAATTTTGTTTAAACATATAGACATTAAGGTCTAGCACAGGGTTGCCTAGATTTAAAATCTAATAGCGTTTCCATTTGATTGCTCGAGATTCGCTCCGAATAGGTCTCGGACCTCATAGATCTCGCCCCAAACGACTAGAGTTAAACCGCAAATGGAATATTTCAATAACATATTCCCGCCCTTTGTTGTTTTTCGTCTGCTAGTAATTGAAATTTCGAATCTTGGTCTGCCTTTTTCCCAAAAAATCCAAAAGGAACACGCAAAAATTGGCTCCGATCTCGATCTCGATCCGTTGATCTGTCGAAATCGGTAGATCGGTTTTGGGCGATCTCGGAGCGCCCGAGAGTGCGAAATGGAACACGCGAAACTTGATCGGAACAGATTCGAGCACGCAAATGGAACATGAAATGTTGACCATAGCGATCTAGAGCACTCGAGATCAGTCAAATGGAAAACGCGATAAAAGATCGCAATTTTGAAGGTCGAAATTGCCATTTTCAAGGTCAAGATGTACTTTATTACAGATGGCCCATTTCTGCAACCCTGATTTCCAGTATACTTTTATGAAAACTGTAAAATTTTCTACGCCTTCCACTGATTTTCTGAAGTTTATTTCTAGTTACACCTAATTACGGAAGTGACTCCCCCGTCAAGGTATACTTTTGCAATGCTACGTAAATAATAATAAATATTTAGTTTACCTTGAAGTCAGAAATTCCCTTGAAGACTATCTTCCTCATCTTAACATCGAATATTTCGTGGCCAATGATTGGGCTCAAATCCCGATCTTCCAGTCCCAGCGGGTCGAGAACGGGCATCTTTAAGCCAGTATCACCAGATTTCATCTTAGATCCAAGTTTTTCGAGAACGTCCGTAAGGTACGCGTTGATGGCTTGGTCTGCTTTTTCCAATTCCTTGTCCAGTTCCGCTTCTTTGTTGGGTTTGTTGTCGCTTGACGGCGCAACAACGTTTTCCAGTTCTTCGGGTGTCGTCGATCCTCCTGGTCTGGGAATGTCCGACGAAGGTTTTCTGGTTGGTTGGCTTCCAATTTCTACCCCGGATTCATCCGCTCGATGCTCCGGATCGAGTTTGGACGCGTAAAACGCTTCTTCCTTCCCTTGAGCTTTGGGCTTCACCGTAGGGTACTCTTCGACTAATATGCCATCTACAGTTGGCCCACCCGTTGAAGGCTGGGTCGTACTCGATGCCGCTGCGGGGTATTCCGTTTCAATTTCTGTCATTTAAAAATAATGCTAATTAACAAAATAAGCCCGTGAATTAGTTAAGGTTAGTCAAATACCAATTGTTTCGGCATGTACAAAAGTGAAAAAGATGCAAAACACCAGTAATATTCTCATCTTTACTTCCCTCATCGAATTCTAAAGCAAAACATTTCGTCAGTATAAGAGCTTTAACTACACTTTGGTTTCATTTTAAACCGCGTGAATGAGGTTAAGTGATTTGGAACTACACGGACTATTAATTTTAAACACTTTTTTTAAAAAGGTTTTTAGGAAAATACTTTGACCTCCAAATAAAAACCAAGAAAATTAAATTAAAAGATAAGTTTTTTCAACAGTAGTAAAATAGTGAAAGCTTCGTTACTTAAATTTAATTGTATGTAAGCTTCACGCGTAAAGAATTACCATTAAAGTTAAAGCTACATTTGAACACGGAAAAAGACAGCGGATTATAAATGACCATCTCACCTGGAGTACTTGAAGGATCGAACTTGAAGAGAAGTATCAGCTTGGAGTCTCATCGTCTCTCCGTTTTTAGCGATGACAGAGGGACCAGTAAAAAAATCCTTGCTCTACTAGTCAAACTACTTTTTGCGTCGTTTCCCCAAGTTCTTCGCCATAAAGGTCAGTCGGTCTATGAGTCGTTTCTCAGCGGATCGCTTCTAAACTGCGATCGACCTTCGTCGAGATCGTTGCTCTTGTTTGCTTTTGCGAGTTGAAAGAGAACCTGATATTAATTTCGAAGATGCGGAAGGGATCATACCCGTCAGTCGTCGCCAAAGTAATACGTACTTAGACTCTGCAATTTACCCCCAAAACATAGAGATTTTTCATTCTTTCTCTACTTTGATCTTGTCATTTGGAATGCTAAAATAGGGTTTCGAGACAAGCCTTTCTCGTTTCATGCCCAACAGCTATTTTACTTATTTTGTTGATGAAATGTTTCACTGTATTCCGGCATTTAAATGTTATATCGGTACGATGGGCGAGTTTAAGATTGGCAAGATAAAACTTTGGATAAAATGGTGTGTAGATTTAAAAGGCGATTTTGTTCGGAGTAAAGCCTTTAGTTAGAATGTTTAACAATTGAGTTAATTTTGACGAAACGCATAGATGTACTAATAAATTAAAAAATTACCTCTAATATAAATTAGGCCCAGAATTTTTAACAATTTTCAGTCCAATTTACTGTTTTCCTAAATTCTCGTATATATGAGTTTTTGGACCAATACGAAGCTTACTAATTTTTTTAGTTAAATAGCGCGAAAAAGTAGAAAAGTCCATTTAGCTTGGGTCTAACACCAAGAGCATATTTGGGACCATGCACTAATACTTTACAGTATGATGAGGCCAAACTAGAAACGTTTCGTTAATGAATTACCTAACTTAATCATGTTTTTAATCATTTGTCAAAATCGTATTAAATTTAATATAAAATGTTAACTGGATGATTTTTTTCATAGCTTTATTAGTATATATTTTTCGCATGAACGATTTGCACCCGCGCTAGAAAAACCTATATTTCTCTGGTGACTGTAGCGCGCGCTAGTTGATATATAAAAGCATATGTAACATAATTACTCCTAAGTATGCACCTGTATAATATTTCCATTGAAAAAAATTCAATGAGACCTTGTTTCACGCGGAACATACCATGAGCGGACCCAAAAATGCAAAAATGCTTATAATCATTGCGCTATTGAAAAGGTTACAATGGAAATGAAATCATGTGATCGCGAGGCACGTGCTAATCTTGACATGGGCAAAGCCAGAAACGCGCGAGGAATTTTCACTAACTTCCGTTTCCCATCAGAAAAGTTGATGACGCATATTTCGTCACGGAGTAAGTGACGTAATTTACGTCATATCCCGTGAACAAGGTTTCATTAACGAAAATACTTTTATGGCATACTTATGAGTGATTATGTTACATATGGTAAAAGTAAGAAACTGTGACGTAAGAGCCACATTGAAACAAGAAGGCCACGTTAGTTTTTAAAAAGAGCTATTGCCAAGTATCATTCCCTAAGATCAGTCAAGGCCTACTGAAAATTGAAACGCTTTCGAAAATTAAAATAAAAGTTTATTTAAGAAATATATAATATAATTCTGTATAAGCAGACGATTTTATTAGTTTACTCTCGGTATTACTGGTTTTTAAGGATTAGTAAAATCAACCTACTATTTAAAAACTAACTAACGACCATAAAATATACACTCTTTTATATCCTTATTTGTGAGAGCTGCCATTTTATTACAGGTCTGATTTCAAATAGTGCATGAAAGGCCCGCTTCACGCGGTCAAGTGCACGCGACGTCTCGAGCCTGTACTATTTTAAATTAGGCCTGTAATGGAATGGCCGACTTCGTAAAAGAGTGTATAACAAGAAACAGTGTTGACATAACTTTAAAAATGATTGATTAAAAGGATAATATGACGATGTTATTTTCGGATCATTGTTACCTTCAAATAAGGATACAAAGAAATTCGAGGGCAATTAAATCTAATGAAACATCTAGAGAACAAAAGTTGTATTTCATAAAGTTAGAAAAGATATATAATATAGTCAAACCTAGTAATTTTCAACTATTATCACCGATCTCCTAAATGAGTAAATTTCCTTAAATGAAACGGAATTTTCATGAATCATTTTCTTCTGACGGTCGCTTTTATCCTTAAACATACATGCTAGAACCTAGGAGCAACTAACCCAAGTGACACAACACCCCACACAAGGAGAACGCAACCCGTCAAAAGTCGTGGATTTTCTTGCGTACGTTTTTCATTGGCTAGACGCTTTAGCGCCTGCTGCCGTCGGAAGGGGAAAATTCGGAAATTGTCTTCCCCCCCGCCCGTAAAACGTTCAGCGTAAAGGCTCGTGACGCTCGTCCAATGAAATTCGTACACAACCCTTCGTTAGCGTGTTTAAAGGCTAGCTGCGTTCTCCTTGTGTTTGTTGCTCCTAGCTAAAACTAACGTTCTGTTTTACTTTTGCGCTAGTGAGCGATAAAGCATTTTTCAGTTCAGCTTCACTGTAAATATAAATGTTCGAAAATTGAACAGGTTTTAAAGATTCAAACTCGTAAAACCCAGGGAACACCTTAAATAGTTCAAATACGAACCATTTTAAATCTTAAAGGGTTCAGAGCTGCACCCCAAAGGTTTGTATTCCCACCCCATAAAAGTTTACATTCTCACCCTACAAATGATTATATTCGCACCCTACAAAGGTTTACATTCACACCCTACAAAGGTTAACATTCGCACCCTACAAAGGTTAACATTCGCACCCTACAAAGGTTAACATTCGCACCCTACAAAGGTTAACATTCGCACCCTACAAAGGTTAACATTCGCACCCTACAAAGGTTAACATTCGCACCCTACAAAGTTTAACATTCGCTCCCTACAAAGGATTACATGCGGACCCTACAAAGGTTAACATTCGCACCCTACAAAGGTTAACATTCGCACCCTACAAAGGTTAACATTCGCACCCTACAAAGGTTAACATTCGCACCCTACAAAGGTTAACATTCGCACCCTACAAAGGTTAACATTCGCACCCTACAAAGGTTAACATTCGCACCCTACAAAGGTTAACATTCGCACCCTACAAAGTTTAACATTCGCTCCCTACAAAGGATTACATGCGGACCCTACAAAGGTTAAAATTCGCACTATACAAAGGATTACACTCGCACCCTACGAAGATTTACATTAGCATGCCCGAAAGGCTTAAACTCTCACCCTACAAAGGTTTACATTCGCACCCCCATTTATTTGAATCTTCAGGGAATAAAAAGGGTGAGTTTATCATTGTAGCTGTAATTATTATTTCTGAATATGACGAAATTATATAACCCTTCATGCACACTGATCATGAAACCAAAATTAAAATTTATCAACCTACAGAGAAAATATTTCATAAACTTCTATGAGTTTTATAAATCAGTTCTTTGAGGTAGCTTTAAGCAGGAATCCATACCTCTACTTGGAATGCTTATTTTGCCGTATCGCGTATGGTAAGATCACTCTGACGGCTTTGGCCCCGCCTACGAGAGAAAAATCCCCCCTCACGTAGTTGTTTCAGTTGTTTGTTAATTTAACATCGTGACGTCAAAAAAAAACCGTCAGCTACATCGAGATGAAAATCTGCCGCGATACGCATTCCAAGTAAAACATTAAGTAAATATGGGAGGGGTTGGGTTAATATCATAGAAATCGGAGAAATAACCTAAACGATTTTTTATAATATAATATTTCGTTGTGGCCGATTAGAACCGTACCTTCAACCTGTGCTTTTCGTTGGCTGGCGTACGACAGTAACGCCAGCTCCGCCGCGTCTAACCACGGCCAACTTTGATCTCTCGCGCTACAGCGGCTATCTCATTCGTTGACGTTTCTGTGTTGACGTTTCTGTGTTAACCTATGAGCAAAAGATGTGTATGACGTGAGCGCCCCTAGCGGATTATTATTTTTAGAATAGTTTTTACATTGAAGCCAATATAAAAACCGAGGGTGGCGCTGAACTCCTACACGTAATTATAGTACAGTTTATAGGGGGAAAATTCTTGCTCGCGGAATTTCGACGAATGTGTTGGCCGCTGTAGCGCGAACAGCGCGTGATCAAAGTTGGTCGTGGTCTAACTAAAAACTATCTCTCCCAAATTTCCAAAATAAAATGGCGGTCTCAAGCTCGTCGCTGGACGCGTTTTATTGAAACCCGAGAACGCACATTACATCAGTAGTTAAATTTTAAATTTGGTTTTAAATTTAATGCGAAACGTTTAGTGAGGTATTACTTTATTTCTTTTTGTTTTTCTTTCCTTTTATTTTTATTTTTAATGTACTCATGTAGTTTGTATGTATATAGAAATTAATTTAACGATATGTGCCCTTCCTTGAAGGTCGTCGGTACCATAGAAATCTCATAGGTAACTAGAATGCTGCCGCCTACGGCCGAGCTTGTCACCAGTTCGTTTTGAACCTTCAGCCAATGAGAGGCCGTAGAGTGGTTCCGCCAAGTAGGATAATAAACCTCCTTGGTTCCGCTACTATCGCGGGAGCTAGGTGACGTCATTCTCTCTGGTGACATTAAATTTTTGGCAGAACCACTCTTTGAGCTCTGATTGGCTGAGATCTGGCTATCGTCTGCCACGGCGTTAGCATTCTAGTTACCTATGATATTTCAATGGTCGGTACTGTTGAAGGTGCACAATAAAAATGTTCAATGATAATAATAATAATTAATGAAATTTTTAGATACATTTATATTTAGAAATATACAGGGTGTTTTAAAAGGTTATGCAAAAATTTTAAGGAGTTGTAGGGGGTGATTTGAGAAGTATGCCTGTTGTTTTCCCATTTTCCTGCGATGAGTTAAAAGAGCGCCAAAGAGCTTCAAATTGTGGCCAACTAGCCCCTGGAAGTAGGCTTCAACCAGAGCAAAACCAAGCAGCAGGGAAATGCGAACATTAAGGTTTGGGTTCGTGTGATAGGTAAAAAACCAATCAAGGTAACCAGTGTAAAAAAGTAAACTGAAACAGTATTTAAAGTCGTGATGGACCGCGATTTCTCATCTTTTTCAAACTGCAATAATGGAGTTCACTTCGGAAGAACTGGCGAATATTCATTTCGTGTATGGACTAGCGGATGCCAATGCTTTGGCTGCTTAACGTCTCTACCAGGAAAGGTACCCGAACCGGCGCAACCCCGAATCACGGACGTCACATTCTGGGTATGTTACTTAATTTTTTACTTGAACTTCTCCGCGACTGGTTTGTTACAAACGTATTGTTCGATTTACAGAAAAGGAACCCTTACAAAAACATTCTAAGGGATTGTTTGGAAAATTCTTGGGAATTGTAAGGTGTTGTTGGGAGTAAATCCTTAACGGACATTTTACCATTGATGCCTTAAGAAACTCTTTAACTATTATAAAGGATAATCTCTTAAGATTTTTCCCTACAGCGTTTCCTTAGAAATTCTTAAGGTATATTTTCTTACGAATATTTTCCGACGTTTTCCCTTGGAAATTCGTAAGGTATATTTTCTTACGAATATTTTCCGACGTTTTCCCTTGGAAATTCGTAAGGTATATTTTCTTACGAATATTTTCCGACGTTTTCCCTTGGAAATTCGTAAGGTATATTTTCTTACGAATATTTTCCGACGTTTTCCCTTGTTAATTCGTAAGGTATATTTTCTTACGAATATTTTCCAACGTTTTCCCTTGAAAATTCGTAAGGTATATTTTCTTACGAATATTTCCCCACGTTTTCCCTTGAAAATTCGTAAGGTATATTTTCTTACGAATATTTCCCGACGTTTTCCCTTGGAAATTCGTAAGGTATATTTTCTTACGAATATTTTCCGACGTTTTCCCTTGGTAATTCGTAAGGTATATTTTCTTACGAATATTTTCCAACGTTTTCCCTTGAAAATTCGTAAGGTATATTTTCTTACGAATATTTCCCGACGTTTTCCCTTGGAAATTCGTAAGGTATATTTTCTTACGAATATTTCCCGACTTTTTCCCTTGGAAATTCGTAAGGTATATTTTCTTACGAATATTTTCCGACGTTTTCCCTTGAAAATTCGTAAGGTATATTTTCTTACGAATATTTCCCGACGTTTTCCCTTGGAAATTCGTAAGGTATATTTTCTTACGAATATTTTCCGACGTTTTCCCTTGGTAATTCGTAAGGTATATTTTCTTACGAATATTTTCCAACGTTTTCCCTTGAAAATTCGTAAGGTATATTTTCTTACGAATATTTCCCGACGTTTTCCCTTGAAAATTCGTAAGGTATATTTTCTTACGAATATTTCCCGACGTTTTCCCTTGGAAATTCCTAAGGTATATTTTCTTACGAATATTTTCCGACGTTTTCCCTTGAAAATTCGTAAGGTATATTTTCTTACGAATATTTTCCAACGTTTTCCCTTGGAAATTCGTAAGGTATATTTTCTTACGAATATTTCCCGACTTTTTCCCTTGGAAATTCGTAAGGTATATTTTCTTACGAATATTTTCCGACGTTTTCCCTTGAAAATTCGTAAGGTATATTTTCTTACGAATATTTCCCGTAAGGTATTTTTCTTTGGAAATATTCTTTGATGTTTTCCTTCAGAAATCGCAACAGTATATTTTCCTACGAATGTTTTATGTAGTTTTCCCTCAAAAAACCCAAACATATATTTCCTTCACTCTTAAAAAGGTTGGGTCAAATGGTACCCAAAATGGGTAAAATTTTACAAAAACTATGATCACTATTGCACCTATCCAAGAAGTTGGGAACCTTAAAATACCTAAATTGGGCAAAAAGTATAACCCAAATGTGGGTCGATCTAAAATTACCCAAAATTTTGGGTAATAAAATTTTAACCCAAAAAAAGGGTTATATTCAAAATAGCCCAAATTTTAAGCTTAAATTTTTAATTTAACTCAAATATCTTGGTAGTTTAAAATACCCAATTAAAAGGGTTGATTGAAAAAGTGGCCCAATTAAAAGAGCCAAATATATATTTTTGACCCAAAGAACTGGATTACTCCATCAGAAATTTGATATATATTCAGTCGTGAAGGTACTTATTCCATTATTCCCAATGTTGCTAACCATTACACACCCAGGGTGCCCTATTTGTGAGCGGTGCATTGAATTTTACAGCAATGTTATTCACCTTCTATAGCATGACGGTCGCTATACAGCAGACATCTTTTAGGCTCAAGCCTCTATTTGAAGCTCTAACGTTATGAAATATATTCAGAGTTAATATTTCAGTCAATCATTCAAACCGCAGACCGTTACCACAAATTGAGCCTAATCAACACTGTGTAGGAACTCCGTCTTAACTCGGAAGAAGCTGCCGATATCATTAAACTAATATACATCCAGTGAGCAGTCCATTGAGATTTATAGTGAAGTTATTCACCTATTATTGCATGGCGGTCGCTATACAGCAGACCACGTTTATGCTCGGGTTTCCGATTGAAAATCTAAGGTTAAGAACTATATCAAAAGTCAAAATTTCAGCCAGAGATTCCAACAGTAGACCGATTCATTTGCACCCTATTCTCTGAAAGAAATTTTGACATTTAATATAATTTTTAACGTTGGATTTTCAAACAGAAGCCTTAGCATAATTGTTGTCTGTTGTATAGCGACCGCCATGCAATTTTAGGCGAATAACCTCACTATAAATTGCAATGGACTGCTCACATTTAGGGCACCCTGGATGTATATTATTTAACTCATATCGGCCGCTTCTTCTTCCTTCAGTGCTGATAAGCCCCAAATGGGGGAAACCGATTTTGTGTTAGAATCTCTGAAAAGGAAGTAGAAAAGGTAGAAAATGTACAAAGAATGAATGTAAATGGAAAAACTAAGTATGAGCTAATTAAAATAATATTAAAGGCTTTTGTTCAAGTTATCTCTAAAGGAAATACTCTTTGGCAATCTTAAGAAATCTTAAGAATTATTCCTAAGAAGTTATTCTGTAAAATCTAAAGAAAAATTATTCTTAACATTCTAAAGAAAAATTATTCTTAACATTCTAAAGAAAAATTATTCTTAACATTCTAAAAAAAAATTATTCTTAACATTCTAAAGAAAAATTATTCTTAACATTCTAAAGAAAATTTGACCCTAAATTCTAAAGAAACATTATCCTAAGAAATTCTTACGAATTTGTTCTTAAGATTTCCTTAATAATTTGTTCTTAAGAACTCCTTAAGGATTTGGTGCAAAGAAATCCTAAAGGAATTGTTCCAAAGAAACTCTTAAGAACGATCTTGGGAAAAAGGTGCCAAATTTACCAAGGATTCCCATGATTTTTCCTTAAGAATTTCTAAAAATATTTCCCTTTTTTTTTCTTAAGAATCTAAAGGAATATTTTTGTAAGGGAACGAAGTAGCGACCACGGGTTGCCCGTAATGTTCAGTTCGAAGAAGAGGTGCTAGAGGCTTTCAAAGACAACCCGTCAACAAGCACACGAAATGGGAGCGGGTCACCCTTTTCACAGACAGATACTACAAGCGTCAAATCCGGGGGATTGGCCATTGCGAGTGGACTTCGCACGGTGGTTCTTGGAGCGTTCAGAACAAGATGTCTTGTTTCTTAAAAGCATCCTTTTTACTGACCAAGCTACTTTCGGAAGAGAAGGACCATTCAACACCCACAAACAGCACGAGTGGGCGCTCGAAAACCCGCAAGCCACGTTTACACGTGTTTTTCAATAGCGATTCTCGGTTAACATGTGGGTTAGAATAGTTGGAGACGTCTTGGTTGGCCCTTACATGTTGCCGCAACAACTCACTGGGGCGTCATACCTGGCTTTCCTGCAAGATATCTTGCCTAATCTTCTGGACGACGTACCACTAGCGACGAATGTGGTTGCAGCACGACGGGACACCTGCACACTATGCCTTGGCGGTCCGGGAAGAACTGAACCAGCGATTTCCACGCAGATGGATAGGGAGAGGAGGTCCAGTCTTATGACCTTCGAGATCACCAGACCTAACTCCGCTGGACTTTTTCTTGTGGGGACGGATGAAGGATATGGTATACGCCACGCTAGTAGATTCTGACATTGATTTGGTGGCAAGCATAGAAATCTCATAGGTAACTAGAACGCTGCCGCCTACGGCCGAGCTTGACGCCAGTTCACCTTGAACCTTCAGCCAATGAGAGGCTGTAGAGTGGTTCCGCCAAGGAGGATAATAATCCTCCTTGGATCCGCTATTATAGCGGGAGATAGGTGACGTCATTCTCTCTGGTGACTTTAAATTCTTGGCAGAACCACTCTTTGAGCTCTGATTGACTGAGATCTGGCTATCGTCTGCCACGGCGTTTGGCCCATTTTCCAGTTACACGGCAGCATTCTAGTTACCTATGAGATTTCTATGGTGGCAAGGATCCAAGCCGCTACCGAACAGATTCGGAACACACCGGAGTATTTCAACATGTACGCGATTCCCTCCTTCGTCGCTGTCGTCTTTGTGTAAGAGTTGAAGGAAGAAACTTCGAACATTTATTGCAACTTGTACAAAATACACATTTTCCTACTTTGTTCTTCGGTGTTTAATTAAACTCATTGTATATTTCTTATTTACTCATTCATTTTGTTATTTATCTCTATACCCATTCGCAAATTCACCGTACCCCTGAAATGGCATTTCCCTGCTTCTTGGTTTCGCGCTTGTTGCAGCCTACTTCCAGGGGCTAGTAGGCCACACTTTGAAACTCTCTCTTTTAACTCATCGTAGGAAAATGGGGGAAAAACAGGCATACTTCTCAACTCACCCCCTACAACTCCTGAAATTTTTTGTATAACCTTTCGAAACATCCTGTATATTTACTAGCTGGGTAAGTGTTGAAGATAAAAAGCGTTATCGGCTTTTCTCGTTTAGTTTTTTTAATAGGTTAAAAAATGTTTATTGTAAATAAGATATATTTTTAATCACTAATCTTATCTTACTATTTTTTAACCTTATGTGTATATATATTCGCTTACAGCGTTTATTATTGCCGTCACTCCTAATATGTCGTTCATCTTGTAAAGTACTCATTCTTAATAAACGTTTGTTTTTTTAAATCACTACGTTATGATTTCTCACTAGTTTCATTAGTTAGTTAGTGTAGTGTAGCTTTGCTGATTAACATTGGATTTAAAACTCCAATAGGTTATGGGCCCAGCACGCTCCCACTGCGCACTCACGACAACACTGATGATCTAGTGCACTACCTGCTGTATCCTGTTTCCAGTTACCCGTCATAGCAATCCGTATCCTGTCAACAGTTCCCGTGAGTAACCATGGATAGTCTTTTTCGTCAAGACGTCGAGAAGCTATCAGGTCCGGAGAATTGGAGGAGTTGGAAAAGACAAATAGTCGACATCCTAACCTTTCGAGACGTATACGAGATTCTTACTGGCGAATGGATTGAACCTACGGAACCGGTACCTGGAGCAACAGCAGCAGAGAAGTCTGAATACACTTCAAACAAGAAGAAGTACCGAGTGGCGTTCAGCACGGTCCGTGGTATCCTCTGGTCAGCCTTGTCCAAGAAGGTCCAAAACATGATTACCAATTGCGAGACACCAGAGGAGATGTGGAACAAGCTACTTGAAATATTCGAGCAGAAGTCGTCCAATCGTCTTCGAAAGCTTCTGGCGCAGCTCATGCGAACTACGAAGTCACCGGACGTCGACATGGCCACCCACATTGCCCAGATGTGTTCTCTCTGGACAGATATCTTGTCAACGGCACAGACAGAGAAGAACGTTACATTCGACGACTGCATCCTAATTGCCTGCATCTTCGAGTCTCTACCTCAGGATGAGTATCGAGAATTCGGTATGCTCTGGGACACGCTGCCAACCGAAAAACAGACGGTCGCAGAGTTGGAACGTTTATTGATTGGCCGTGCAACTCGAGAAGGTGACTCGTTCAGAGATTCATCTGGTCTGATGGCGAAACGCAATGCCGGAGGTCATCGCAGTCACTCATCAAACGAGACGAAAGGCATGGGACGTAAGCCAAAATGCACCAATTGCCGAAAGTTTGGTCACATTGCAGAAGACTGCCGAGGATAAAGGAAAACTCCTAGAAGGACGAGCGTTGACGAAAGTAATCGCACCAGCATTGGGGGTCTGATCGCAGCAAACGGTCTCGTTGCTTGCTCATCGTCTGAAGCAGCATCGTACTTTGACTCTGGTGCTACACAGCATATTACGAACGACGCCACAAAGTTCCTAAACTTCCGCAAGTTCGCTACTCCAGCGACTCTTCAGATTGGAAACAAGACGCAGATGACAGCGGATGGTGAAGGAGACATAAGGATTCAGTTCCGGATCGGAAAGAAACTCTATCAAGAGGTCGTCCACAATGTCTGGCACATCCGTGACTTTGCCTGCAATGTTTTCTCGCTAAAAAGCGCAATGAAGAGAAACAAGAATCTGGAGTTCAAGGTCACAGCAAATTCTTGCGGTCTCTATGAAGTTGTCGCAGGCAAAAGGAACCTTTGTGTACCTGGCAAGGTCGAGAGTCTGTATCGTCTGGATATTAAAGTCATGCAGCCATCATGCTCCGCTCACATCGCAGCAGATCCGAGAAATGACCGGAAAGCAGATCTCCAAGTCTGGCATGAACGCATGGGTCATCAGGATAAACGGCATGTAGCAGCGACGTTACGGAGACTCGGATACGAAGTTCTAAACCAGACGTCTGACAAGCTCTGTGAAGGGTGCATCTACGGCAAGATGACTAGGCACAGTTTCGGCACTCGTTTGGAGAAGGCTACGAAACCAGGTGAAAGGATCCATTCAGATCTCTGGGGACCATCACCAACACCGTCCATGAAAGGGAAGAAATACTACCTCCTATTCAAAGACGAGTATTCCAGTGTTCGAGCCGTATATTTCCTAACGAAGAAGTCCGAAGTCGTCAACTGTTTCAAAGAATTCCTTGCTTTTTGCCGAACCCGCAATCACACAGTACAAGAGCTGGTCACGGACAATGGGACTGAATATGTCAATGAAGAGTTCCGTCAATGGACGTCTCAAGAAGGGTTACATCACCGCAAGTCCATGCCATACACGCCCGAACAGAACGGGGTCGCTGAACGAGAAAATCGTACGATTATGGAGTCTGTAAGGGCCATGTTGCATTCCAGATCGGACTTACCACCGAAACTCTGGGCTGAAGCGGTGAACACGGCCGTCTATATCCTGAACCGAACAGCACCTACATGCATTGCTGGGAAGACGCCGTTTGAGTTATGGACGGGGAAGACAAACCCATCGATCCAGCATCTGCGTGTCTTTGGCACTGAGTGCTTTGTCCACATACCCAAAGAGAAGCGAAGGAAGCTGTCTCGGAAGGCGTATAAAGGTTTCCTGGTTGGCTATGAAGACAATGCAGACGGATATCGAGTTTATGTTCCTGAGCTGGACGACGTACTAAGATCTCGAGATGTCAAATTCAATCCCGAGACGTGCGTTCCTGATTCCTGGATTCCTGTCTCTGGGGAGTCCTCCAGCCAGGGCGAGCAATTGACCGACGATTTCGTTTGCGAAAACTGGCCTACCAGAGCCACCAACTCATCAAAAGACGGACCAGCCAGAGCCACTAATGTACCATCGGGCATGCCATCCAGAGCTGCCGACTACTCAAACGACGAGACAACCAAATCCGTCGAAGCGTCGGAAGACGTGGCTACCGGACACAATGAGGCAACAGTCTCTGACGAAATGTCAGACAACCGCTCTGAGAAGAGTGGTCCGGTACTCGGAGATCGCTCAACTCTCAAGAAAGTTCAGTCGTGTCATACCTGTCATCCAACAAATAAAGCCTTCCTGATCTGCGACACATTACCACAGACTGCCAGCGAAGCACGTTCCAGTAACGAGTCCACAGAATGGCAGGAGGCAATGGCAGACGAGCTTACAGCAATGAAGAAACACAACGTCTACGAAATGGTCGATCCTCCACTTGGTCGAAAAAACATTGGAAACCGTTGGATTTTTCGTACGAAGCATGATGAAGATGGTACAGTTATCAAGTACAAAGCTAGACTCGTAGCTAAAGGCTTTACGCAACGAGAGGGTGTCGATTACGACGAGACTTTCGCTCCGGTCGCTCGATTCGAGACTCTACGAATATTCTTCAGCCTAGTCGCCCAGAAAAAACTTAATCTACGGCAATTCGACGTGAAGACGGCTTTTCTGCATGGCAAGCTATCTGAAGAAATATACCTACGTCAACCCGAAGGTTTCAACGATGGCAGCGGACAAGTCTGGAAGTTACGGAAAAGTCTTTATGGTCTCAAGCAATCCCCACGGTGTTGGAATGAACGAGTCGACAAGTCCTTACGTGACCATGGTTTCAAAAACGCTGATGGAGACCGTTGCCTGTACATGCTGTCCACCAACGCCATTTTCTTGGTTCTCGTCCTCTACGTCGATGATGGTCTTATTGCTGGAAATACTACCGAAGCTGTAGACGAGTTCCTTTCCAACTTCAGTGATGAATTTGAAATCATCACAGGAAGAGCGTCAACCTATCTTGGGCTGAAAATTGATACGTTGAAAGACGGGTCTATATTTCTACACCAGAGCGCCTATGTCGAAAAAATCCTGGAGAGGTTTAACATGCAGAACTGCAAACCAGTAAAAACTCCCAACAGCAGTCCAGACACGACCAACCAAAGTCTGAAGAGTTTCGAGTCAACGACCATATATGCCTCGGCCATTGGAAGTCTCAGATACGCAGCGACAGGAACACGACCTGACATCGAATACGCAGTCAATCGAGCGTCCCAAGCAATGGCGAATCCAAAGGTCGCTGACTGGAATGGAGTTAAACGAATTTTTCGTTATCTCAGAGGGACCAAGTCACTGGGTCTCTTATTCAAGTCCGAGAATTCCATGACAACCATCCCCTACAGCGACGCTGATTACGGTGGTTGTGAGAAAACAAGACGTTCAACGTCTGGGATCGTATGCCTAATTGGTTCAACTCCAGTTACTTGGGCGAGCAGAAAGCAACAATCTGTTGCTTTGTCAACCACGGAGGCTGAACTGGTAGCTGCCACTGAAGCGGCGAAAGATGTCGTCTGGATTGAACGAATCAAATCTTTCCTGGGTCTCAACGTAGACGATGATGTACCCGTACTCCGAGTCGACAATGCAGGGGCCATTAAACTCATCAGAAATCCTGAGTTTCATCGCCGAACGAAACATATCAGTATTCGTCAGTACTACATTCGTGAACTGGTCGAAGAGGGCGTCATCGACGTTATGTACGTCCCGAGTGAAGAACAGCTGGCCGACATTTTCACTAAGCCACTACCTAAAGAAGTCTTCACCCGCCACCGTCAGAATCTCAGTTTACGGCAGTACGAGAAAGTCGTCAACGAGGGCGAGTGTTGAAGATAAAAAGCGTTATCGGCTTTTCTCGTTTAGTTTTTTTAATAGGTTAAAAAATGTTTATTGTAAATAAGATATATTTTTAATCACTAATCTTATCCTACTATTTTTTAACCTTATGTGTATATATATTCGCTTACAGCGTTTATTATTGCCGTCACTCCTAATATGTCGTTCATCTTGTAAAGTACTCATTCTTAATAAACGTTTGTTTTTTTAAATCACTACGTTATGATTTCTCACTAGTTTCATTAGTTAGTTAGTGTAGTGTAGCTTTGCTGATTAACATTGGATTTAAAATTCCAATAGTAAGCCTGTCCGAGCTCTAAATAGTTGGGTTAATCGTATAATTCTTAATAGGTTGGAAGATAAATTGCCTAAAATACATGATAAATAACTTTTATTCCTCTATTAATAACCAAAATTCTACATATCTGAAGCAAAAATATACCTAACATTATCAGAGGTGAGCTGAACTACTACGAAATATTGAAAACGAGCTGTATATTACATATAGTATGTGGTATAAACAACTTATTTTATGAAATGCACTAACTAGGTAGCTTAATATTTCCTTGCATGACATAAGAGATTATGAAGAGGGTAAGCCAGAGGCCACAAAAAGTATTTTAGAAACTGAAAAGCCTAAACCTTACTAATTTTATTGATGCTGACAGGTTGCCAGCCAAAAGTACCACAAGTTCGTTTATTTCAATAATAAAGTAACAATAAATAAGTATTTAGAAGAAATATATTACCCTATAAAGTTAGTTAGTCCTGAATGACTGGGTTCTCCTGAAAGAGCTTTCCCTTGGTGTCGGTCTCGAGCTTAATCCATCGAAATGTGAGCTCTTAATCCTCAATGCTGGCGGGGTCGAAGCGTCTCACTTCACGTCCATGTTTGAATCGGCGGCCCCTGGAATCGAAATTGTTGATCGCTCCAATTTTATTCTTTTGGGCTCTCCCCTCTCGCAAGAAGCCATCTCGAAGTGCGTCTTTGTCCACCATGTCTGCGAACCTTCAGCACGTCTCGGCCCACCACGGCTTTTTCTTATTGAAAAACTCGTTGGCCATACCTAAGCTGCTTTTCCTCCTACGCAGTGCTCCTGTTTGGCTCTTTAAAGACGGCCTGGGCTCTTTCGATAACACGCTCCGTTCGGCCCTTCAAAACGTTTCCAATACTTTGATGGACGAAGGTCCCTGGGAGCAGGCCTCGCTCCCGGTAGCTCAAGGCGGTCTGGGAATCCACCACGCATCATGTTGATTCCTTTGGCACCCACGGTTTAAGCTGTAAACGCAGTGCGGGTCGCTTGTCGCGTCATGGTGCCGTGAACGACATCCTGAAACACGCCCTCGTGTCGGCCGGAGTTCCCTCCGATCTCGAGCCGCGCGGCCTCTCTCGCGATGACAGTAAACGTCCGGGTGGGATGACTAAGGTTCCATGGTCGGGTGGCAAATCGTTAGTGTGGGACTTCACCTGTACTGACCCGCTAGCGCCTTCTTATTTGGCCAATTCCTCTACAGCCCCTCACTGGGCCGCCACCCAGGCTGAGAAGAGGAAAATAGCCAAATATTCGGGCCTCGAACACCGCTACCAATTTAAGGCCGTGGCTATTGAAACGCTGTTCTCCTTCGGTCGCGACGCCTTGGCTCTCATCCACGCCATAGGGCGTAATATTCGAGATGCCACATCCAAACCTCGCTCCGTGGAATACCTCGTCCAACGTATTGCTATAGCCGTGCAACGGGGTAACGCTGCTTTCATTTTAAGCATGAATGTCGCTGGTATGAGAGGGGTACCACACCGCGGAGCAGTATTCCAGGATGAGGAGCACGTAGGTTTTGTGGGACAAAGAGCAGTGTGCCCGGTGCCTACGTTTAAACATCAAAACTCTCGCTGTCTGAAAGGTCACCCGATCAATATGCTTCTTCCATTCCAGAGTGTCAGTAATTATCACCCCAAGATGCCGTTATGGTGAAACCTGATCTAGTGAGGAATCATAATTATAAACTGTGGTCTGGGAATGTTGCCTTATCTAGGAAGACATTTAGGGGCAGTTGACATTCCAGAAATGAATTTGATCCAGATCTGTCTGCAGGGAAGATGGTCCACGAGAGAGCTAAAGCAACAGTGAAGATGTGTAGCTTTATCTGCAATGTCATTGATATAAATTATGAGGACAAGAGGTCGTAGCACCATATCTTGGGAGAGATGTGAGGAAGCAGGTAGCCATTCCGAGGTACCACTGGCAAGAAAATACGTCATTTCAGGCATCCCAATTATAGCCACGCAAGAGTTTTGCCTTTGACAGCAAAGGAGTTAAGCTTTGCTTTGAGAAGCTCATGAGGCACCGAATCAAAAGCTTTATGGAATTCTAGGAATATACATATACGCGACTAGCACTTTTGAGACCATCAGTTCAGTCCTCAAAACAACCGAGAAACTGTGTTTCAGAACTGAAAAAATTTCTGAAACAGTGCTGATGGTCATTCATACAGGGTGTTAACTAAAAAACGATACAGAGCCAATTACTCAAAATGTGTTTTATGTAAGAATTTGAAATTTGCAGGTTACATAGAGGGTGTAGGGGGACAAATATCATTGAAAATTTCAATGACCTTGAACCAGGTCTTCAAGGTCATTAAAATTGTATCTCAAGAACCGTTAGGATTAGAAGGATAGTTCCAATTAGAAATGTGTTCTACGTTTAATTTGAAGTCTAAACAACTTTGACCCGATCTTATTTGACCAATGGAAAGCCGAGAAATGTTAGACCAAAAACCATAAGGTCGTGTGTGGTATTCTAATCAAGACACGACATTTAAGGGCTTATAAATCGAAAACTACCAGATCTAATGGATAAAAATTGTCGTAACACTCTAAACTGAGTGGGGGAGTTCGTCATTTGTAACTTATGATGACCTTGAAACATAAGTTCAAGGTCATTAAAAGTTTGCATTATTTCAACAAGCACTATATAAACTGTAACTTACAAGTCCTGGCTCTCGGAAAAATTTCTTCTTGTCAATTTCCTTGAAAATGTATTATTATAGCCGTATATAGAGATATTTAACGTCATCTGCTTTCCCTGGCTTTGGCAGGGTAATGGTCGCCATTTTGAGCGGGTTTCTCAATACGAAAAATCATTGGTGACGTAGACCCCTATACAATTAGTAGTAGAGCTCTATAGCGCCCGAGGGGTCGGACACTTGCCATTATTTTGTACGGGATTTCGGGATTTCGTAGAGATTTTGGCGATTTTATCAATACTTTTGGAAGTGATTTTGGGATTTCCATGTTAATTTACCATAGAGAGAGTTTAAAGATTTTGCGATTTTAGACAAAGTGTACGGGATTTTGGTAAATGTCTGACCCCTCGATAGCGCCTATAACATTGCAAACTTTTTAATTTCGGGAAAATATGCATTAAAGCTTAATTAACCGAGATTTAACCCTTGAGGATGGAAGATACGGGTTATTCATATTCCTTGATTTAACACAATCGCTGAGAATCACTTCGCGTAGCCTACTTTTAAGTTAAATATTTGCAAATGGTAAACTAATGAAATGCTAATTTTCAATAAATTTAGCTTATTTCAATAACGATGAAGTTTTTGGTTTAAAATTATTATCAAGGTGAGAATGAAGAGCGGCGAGACATTGTTAAACAATATACAGGGTCTTTTTTTATGCTCGGAAAAGTGTTTTTTTTCAAAAACTATTTATAGTACCGTTTTCAAATTTGGAAGGTCAATTCTCTATACCGGGGGACATCAGTTTGAGAAATTTGAGCGTTTTCGGTAATGTTTTTCACCAATTTTGAAAAATTATTTTTCGACCACTAGGTGCGAGATAAAAAATTTCTATTATAAAGTTGTAGGCCGTCATCGAAAACCCTTAAAAATTGTTCACTCGACGAAAAACAACTTATTTATCAGTGAAAATTCGAGCTTGAAAAATTTACAAGTTGGTGAAGCCAAATTACGATTGTTTGAAACGATAATTGAAAAGGGAACAAGTCTAATACAAACGTAGTAGAGTTTTCACACTTGAAAAAATGTACACGTTTGGTTTTTAAATGCAGATATTTTATTCACATAAATTTTTACAAAACATTTTCAATAATATCACCATTGGCTGCAACACAGGTTTGTGCGCGGACAATTAAGTTCTCAAACGCTTTCTCTACCATTTCTGGTGTGACGTCTCGGCAAGCACTGATTATTCGTCTAATGAGTTCCTCCCTAGTTTCAATGGGCGTGGCGTATACCTTTGCTTTAACGAATCCCCAGAGAAAATAATCCAGCGGTGTTAGATCAGGTGACCTTGCTGGCCAATGCACTGGACCATTTCTCCCTATCCACCTTTCAGGAAACTCGTTGTTGAGGTGCTCAGTTACTTGCCGGGAAAAATGCGGAGGGGCGCCATCTTGCTGAAACCACAACTGACGTCTTTCAGCCAATGGAAGGTAGTAGAGGGAAAGTAAGGGCGAGACATCGATCCCGGGTTCGGGTTTGGGTTCGGGATCGAAATCCGGGATTTAAGGGATGAAATGGGGGTAAAATCGTCAAAAAGTCAATGTATTTCTGATATTTCTCGCGACGATTTGTTTTTTCGTATATCAACATATTGTGTCCAGGCCAACTTGTTCATTTATCTACGCTTATCTCGAAAGATACTTGAACGTATATCTTATCAAGTTTTATCGTACGGAATAAGTTGAAATGATGTAAAAATTGATAACCTAGGCGACGCGTGCGCAGATTACCCCGGGGGACGCGGTTAATTTGAATTTAAGAGTGTTTTGACGTCATGGAATATTCGTTGTTAAAGTAGAATGGAAATATTTTTTCACTTCATTTTAATATCATTGTAGTACTTAAATATGCTTGACACTTGAACCAATCTCACGAGTATTTCTTAAAACGAATATCTCGATCGCGTTTTATCGTACGAAATAAGTGGAAATTAAGATTAATAACCTAGGCAGGAAGATAGCGCGCGCGTGCGCGGATTACCTGGGAGGCGTGGATTGCCCGGGTGCGCGGTTAATTTGAATTTAAAACATGGATTCCCTCTCCGAAATAATTCATGTACCCAAAATTGGACCGCAAGTTTTTTTCTTTTAGGGAATCTCTATGCGAGTTTAACATTACAATAAAGCTAATAGGTCCAGTTTGGGGTACTTTTGGTCCGAAATGGGGTACATAGGGCCGAAAATGGTGACTTTGGTCGTTTTAAGGGTACGTTTGGTCTATTTCGGTCCATTTTTGGGTACATCAGAAAAGCAGTTGGAAAAACGAAGAGCCTTATTTTTTTTTTCCACCCATCTCCAAACTCCAAAAATTTATTGCTATAATTTATTTATCCCTTCCGTAGGTATAAAATAAGATAAAAACCACTTACCTATATTTTAATTACGGTAAATTAAAAATACTTAATTAGTGTACTAAGTTACGTTTAAAAGAACCTTTTGTAACAATTCCAATATGTAAATATAGGTATAAGGATTGAAAAAAACTTAAAATGGTTTTACTGATAAACTCTAAAGGAATTTAACTTTAAAGGGTATCTTAGATTATTGTTTTTAATTTTATTCAAGTTGAAAACGTATTAAGAGTCCTTCAGAGTACTATAAAAGGATTTTATTTACGAACTTAATTCATATTTTCTTCAAACTTTCAATTCGCTTTTATTACTATTTAAATATGGTAAAATATAATTCTTATACACAAATATAGTCAGAAAGATACTATAAAACACTAAAATTAAAATTAAATTAAATTTGTGTGGATAAGATTTGTAAATATCATTTTGAAACTAATAACTTTCACGCTTTATTTAAGTCAAGCCAATAAAAACAATTACCTATATTTTAAATACGGTAAAATATAAATACATTTCCGATATGTAAATAGGTAGAATAACACTATGAAAAGTTCCTTTTTCTTCTTTTAATACGACAACACACAACTCTGATACGCAAATATATAAAGAAAATATAAAAACAAATTTACTCTACGTTCGATACGTTAAAATACATTTCCGATACACAAATATAGATAAAGAAATACTATAAAATGTAAAAAGGTAGAAAAATACTACACATTAACCATTATGAATTTAAGCTTACAACATCCTCTATACTCTACATTCAACACGTTAAAATATACTTCCGAAATGCCAATATAGGTAGTAAAATACTACAAAATCTCTATACTTTACCTTCAATACGTTAAATTACATTCCAATATGTAAATATAGGAGGAAAAATACTACAAAAGCCTCTTTTCTTGGCGTTCAATATGTTAAAAAAGATTTCTGAAATGCAAATGTAGGTAGTAAATACTACAAAATTTCTATACTCTACCTTCAATACGTTAAATTACATTCCAATTTGTAAATATAGGTAGTAAATACTACAAAAGCCTCTTTTCTTGGCGTTCAATATGTTAAAATAGATTTCTGAAATGCAAATATAGGTAGTAAATACTACAAAAGCCTCTTTTCTTGGCGTTCAATATGTTAAAATAGATTTCTGAAATGCAAATATAGGTAGTAATTACTACAAAAGCCTCTTACTCTACGTTCAATACGTTAAATTAATGATATGCCTCCGATCGAATCGTTCATTTTTTCCTATTTAAATATACGCATTTAAATTAGAATTGCTTCTAGTGTTCGGCAGTCGATTAATTTTTATCCACAAATTTTCCGATTTATTTAAAAAACGTTGGTAAAAAAAATATCATTTTAACTTATTTAATTGTGTTTTTTACCCAACCAAGCATTTATTTGAATAAAAATGGTATTTATTTAAATAACCAATAGTTAAATAAAAATAATAATCGAAAGTGAACAAGCCTATTTTTTAAATAAAACAAACAGACTTTAGAGTTGATAAGATTTGTAAATATCATTTGAAACTAATAATTTTCACGCTTTATTTAAGTCAAGCAATTACATTTTTAAAAATGAAAGAAGTTAAACAATATAAAAATTTTTAAATATTGTAAATATTTTTAGGTAATAAAGAAATTAAGAAATGTTTTAATTAAAATATCTTTCATTTTCTACTACATTTTTAAAAATGAAAGAAGTTTAACAATATAATTATTCTAATATAATTTCAAAATCAGGTATTATTTAAAGTACAAATGCATAATTTAGTGAAGCAATTCTTATTTAAATACTTTTATTTAATTAATTTGTGTATCTGAAATGTATTTATTGAAAAATAAGTGGGTTTTACTATTTATCACGGTTTTATATATATATATATATATATATATATATATATATATATATATATATATATATATATATATATATATATTGGAATTGTTACAAAAGGTTCTTTTAAACGTAACTTAGTACATTAATTTATTTTGGAAGTTCAAAACGTATTAAGAGCCCTTCAGAGTACTATAAAAGGATTTCATTTACAAACTAAATTAATATTTTGTTCAAACTTTCAATTCGTTATAATTTGAATTTAAATGAAAACATCATGGATTATAGGTGCGTAATCTACTATTAGACCGAACGGATTAAAAAATACTTAAAGTAAGTGGTTTTACTGATAAACTAAAGGAATTTAACTTTAAAGGGTATCTTAGATTATTGTTTTTAATATTATTCAAGTTCAAAACGTATAAAGAGTCCTTCAAAGTAATTTAAAAGAATTTTATTTACGAACTAAATCCATATTTTAGAAGTTAGTTTGTATGAAATACTTACTAATACCTGAAAAATGGACTTTAGAGTTGATAAGATTTGTAAATATCATTTGAAACTAATAATTTTCACGCTTTATTTAAGTCAAGCAATTACATTTTTAAAAATGAAAGAAGTTAAACAATATAAAAATTGTAAATATTGTAAATATTTTTAGGTAATAAAGAAATTAAGAAATGTTTTAATTAAAATATCTTTCATTTTCCACTACATTTTTAAAAATGAAAGAAGTTTAACAATATAATTATTCTAATATAATTTCAAAATCAGGTATTATTTAAAGTACAAATGCATAATTTAGTGAAGCAATTCTTATTTAAATACTTTTATTTAATTAATTTGTGTATCTGAAATGTATTAATTGAAAAATAAGTGGGTTTTACTATTTATCACGGTTTTTTATATATACATATATATATATATATATATTTGAATGGTTACAAAAGGTTCTTTTAAACGTAACTTAGTACATTAATTTATTTTGGAAGTTCAAAACGTATTAAGAGCCCTTCAGAGTACTATAAAAGGATTTCATTTACAAACTAAATTAATATTTTCTTCAAACTTTCAATTCGTTATAATTTGAATTTAAATGAAAACATCATGGATTATAGGTGCGTAATCTACTATTAGACTGAAATAATTAAAAAAAAATACTTAAAGTAAGTGGTTTTACTGATAAAATCTAAAGGAATTTTGGAATTTTCTAGAATAGCAAAGTAAAACTAAAACGTAAACCAAGTTTAAAACGAAACTAATAACTGGGAGAAAGGTTGAAGTAAGTAATTTATTTTGATTTTTCGTTTTTTAATTTTTGAGTTCCCTATATTATTATAAACTAAATTAAATATAATTTTTGAAAATTTGTGATAAAAGATCTGCTCCTTCGTGTTTTAAATATATTTAAAAACTCGAGATTTTAATGACTAATAAAATATAAATTATACATTTGGTTTAGTATTTTACTATTGCAAGTAAAATTAATAGTAATTTCAATTATTTTTATTAGTTTTTTTTTGACAAATATGCAAACTATTTAGTTATTTCAAAAACAAATACGTCGAATTATTTGGTATTCGAAATACTATTGGTTAGTTTTTATATCTTTAATTTTATTTTTCAGAACAATTTCTCTTTGTCTAGCTTCTTCTAACTTTAATTTAGATGGCCTTAAAGCCAAGTATTTAACAAATTTTGTAACCAAGTAGATGGAGCTTTAAACAATTTTTCAGTCATGTAGTCAAGGAAATGTTCAAATATACGTGTATTTGGTCATTTTGATGGTCAAATAGCCCAGTATGGAACTGCGAGATGATAGTCAGACATTGAGACGCGGGTGGCGCCCGTGCCCCAGCGTCCACGCCAGCCAGAGACCGTAGTTGCTTTTGGCGTCGGGGGAATGTCCCATTCTAGCGAAAGGTACTTTTTTTCCGATGGTGAATTATCCCTAGCCGGACAGTTTGGAAAGAATCTAGCATGTTCAAGTTCTGGTACGTCTCCTGATTTCCATCCTTCTAATACGCCATGGCATTTGTAACATCGTACTTCATCGCCCCGCTGAATATAGTAGAATCCAGCCTTCGCTAGTTGCTCCTTAGTGACGTGCGGATTTTTCCAGTGACGAAACGTTTCAAGTCGATACACTTCAATGTCCATAGCTGATCTAGACCAAATACGTTCTATAGTTTCAAATGATACATTCTCTAAGTCTACATTTACCCCTAAGTCTACTAAACCTAATTTTATCAATATGGTTAAATTTCTACGCTAAAATTCTCAATATAAACGCTTTTTTCAATATGCAAATTGTTTTAAATATGTCTAAAAATATAGTCTATTACCAAGAAAAAATAGTTACTTACTTTACGGGTAGAAAAATCAAAAAAAATTACTTACTTCAACCTTTCTCCCAGTTATTAGTTTCGTTTTAAACTTGGTTTACGTTTTAGTTTTACTTTGCTATTCTAGAAAATTCCAAAATTCCTTTAGAGTTTATCAGTAAAACCACTTACTTTAAGTATTTTTTTTTAATTAGTTCGGTCTAATAGTAGATTACGCACCTATAATCCATGATGTTTTCATTTAAATTCAAATTATAACGAATTGAAAGTTTGAAGAAAATATTAATTTAGTTTGTAAATGAAATCCTTTTATAGTACTCTGAAGGGCTCTTAATACGTTTTGAACTTCCAAAATAAATTAATGTACTAAGTTACGTTTAAAAGAACCTTTTGTAACAATTCCAATATATATATATATATATATATATATATATATATATATATATATATATATATATATATATATATATATATAAAAAACCGTGATAAATAGTAAAACCCACTTATTTTTCAATAAATACATTTCAGATACACAAATTAATTAAATAAAAGTATTTAAATAAGAATTGCTTCACTAAATTATGCATTTGTACTTTAAATAATACCTGATTTTGAAATTATATTAGAATAATTATATTGTTAAACTTCTTTCATTTTTAAAAATGTAGTAGAAAATGAAAGATATTTTAATTAAAACATTTCTTAATTTCTTTATTACCTAAAAATATTTACAATATTTAAAAAATTTTATATTGTTTAACTTCTTTCATTTTTAAAAATGTAATTGCTTGACTTAAATAAAGCGTGAAAATTATTAGTTTCAAATGATATTTACAAATCTTATCAACTCTAAAGTCTGTTTGTTTTATTTAAAAAATAGGCTTGTTCACTTTCGATTATTATTTTTATTTAACTATTGGTTATTTAAATAAATACCACTTTTATTCAAATAAATGCTTGGTTGGGTAAAAAACACAATTAAATAAGTTAAAATGATATTTTTTTTACCAACGTTTTTTAAATAAATCGGAAAATTTGTGGATAAAAATTAATCGACTGCCGAACACTAGAAGCAATTCTAATTTAAATGCGTATATTTAAATAGGAAAAAATGAACGATTCGATCGGAGGCATATCATTAATTTAACGTATTGAACGTAGAGTAAGAGGCTTTTGTAGTAATTACTACCTATATTTGCATTTCAGAAATCTATTTTAACATATTGAACGCCAAGAAAAGAGGCTTTTGTAGTATTTACTACCTATATTTGCATTTCAGAAATCTATTTTAACATATTGAACGCCAAGAAAAGAGGCTTTTGTAGTATTTACTACCTATATTTACAAATTGGAATGTAATTTAACGTATTGAAGGTAGAGTATAGAAATTTTGTAGTATTTACTACCTACATTTGCATTTCAGAAATCTTTTTTAACATATTGAACGCCAAGAAAAGAGGCTTTTGTAGTATTTTTCCTCCTATATTTACATATTGGAATGTAATTTAACGTATTGAAGGTAAAGTATAGAGATTTTGTAGTATTTTACTACCTATATTGGCATTTCGGAAGTATATTTTAACGTGTTGAATGTAGAGTATAGAGGATGTTGTAAGCTTAAATTCATAATGGTTAATGTGTAGTATTTTTCTACCTTTTTACATTTTATAGTATTTCTTTATCTATATTTGTGTATCGGAAATGTATTTTAACGTATCGAACGTAGAGTAAATTTGTTTTTATATTTTCTTTATATATTTGCGTCTCAGAGTTGTGTGTTGTCGTATTAAAAGAAGAAAAAGGAACTTTTCATAGTGTTATTCTACCTATTTACATATCGGAAATGTATTTATATTTTACCGTATTTAAAATATAGGTAATTGTTTTTATTGGCTTGACTTAAATAAAGCGTGAAAGTTATTAGTTTCAAAATGATATTTACAAATCTTATCCACACAAATTTAATTTAATTTTAATTTTAGTGTTTTATAGTATCTTTCTGACTATATTTGTGTATAAGAATTATATTTTACCGTATTTAAATAGTAATAAAAGCGAATTGAAAGTTTGAAGAAAATATGAATTAAGTTCGTAAATAAAATCCTTTTATAGTACTCTGAAGGACTCTTAATACGTTTTCAACTTGAATAAAATTAAAAACAATAATCTAAGATACCCTTTAAAGTTAAATTCCTTTAGAGTTTATCAGTAAAACCATTTTAAGTATTTTTTCAATCCTTATACCTATATTTACATATTGGAATTGTTACAAAAGGTTCTTTTAAACGTAACTTAGTACACTAATTAAGTATTTTTAATTTACCGTAATTAAAATATAGGTAAGTGGTTTTTATCTTATTTTATACCTACGGAAGGGATAAATAAATTATAGCAATAAATTTTTGGAGTTTGGAGATGGGTGGAAAAAAAAAATAAGGCTCTTCGTTTTTCCAACTGCTTTTCTGATGTACCCAAAAATGGACCGAAATAGACCAAAAGTACCCTTAAAACGACCAAAGTCACCATTTTCGGCCCTATGTACCCCATTTCGGACCAAACGTACCCCAAACTGGACCTATTAGCTTTATTGTAATGTTAAACTCGCATAGAGATTCCCTAAAAGAAAAAAACTTGCGGTCCAATTTTGGGTACATGAATTATTTCGGAGAGGGAATCCATGTTTTAAATTCAAATTAACCGCGCGCCCGGGCAATCCGCGCCTCCCAGGTAATCCGCGCACGCGCGCGCTATCTTCCTGCCTAGGTTATTAATCATAATTTCCACTTATTACGTACGATAAAACGCGATCGAGATATTCGTTTTAAGAAATACTCGTGAGATTGGTTCAAGTGTCAAGCATATTTAAGTACTACAATGATATTAAAATGAAGTGAAAAAATATTTCCATTCTACTTTAACAACGAATATTCCATGACGTCAAAACACTCTTAAATTCAAATTAACCGCGTCCCCCGGGGTAATCTGCGCACGCGTCGCCTAGGTTATCAATTTTTACATCATTTCAACTTATTCCGTACGATAAAACTTGATAAGATATACGTTCAAGTATCTTTCGAGATAAGCGTAGATAAATGAACAAGTTGGCCTGGACACAATATGTTGATATACGAAAAAACAAATCGTCGCGAGAAATATCAGAAATACATTGACTTTTTGACGATTTTACCCCCATTTCATCCCTTAAATCCCGGATTTCGATCCCGAACCCAAACCCGAACCCGGGATCGATGTCTCGCCCTTACTTTCCCTCTACTGAAGGTCGTCGATTGCGTCACTCAGTTCGTTCTGTAGATAATGTAAATACCTTTGGCCGTTGAGGTTCGTCGGCAGGAAAAAGGGACCAATCAAACGGTTTCCAACAAGTCCAACCCAAACATTGACCCGTTCAAATTGAACCTGGTGATGATATTCAAAACCCCAATGTGGGTTGATGTCAGACCAAAGATGGCTGTTTTGATGATTAAAGGGCCCATCTCTAGAAAATGACGCTTCGTCGGAGAACAAAACATGGCGCAAAAATTGTCTATCTTCTTGGACAGCATTTAGTAACCAGTTGCTAAATTCATAACGTCTCTGATGGTCTCCGTCAATTAGTCCTTGGTGGAGCGTAGCTCTGTATGGGTGATAGCGATTCTTACGAAGAATTTTCCACACACGATTTGCAGAACAACCCAAATCAGCAGCGGCGTTAGCGCAACTGTGACGAGGATATGCCGCAAAGTACGCGAGTACATTGTTCTCGAAGTCTAAATCCGGTTGACCCAATCCGCGAAACCTAGGTTGCAAGTTACCAAATTGATTGAAATCGTGAATTGCTCGTCTTACTGTATTTACAGATGGTGCTCCATTTGGATGTCTTTCTGCGAAGATTTCAGTCACTCTTCTAAGGTTTTGCGCTGCTTCTCCATAGTAAATGGCAACTATCTCGGTACGCTCAGCTACTGAATAACGAGGCATTGTTCGAAATATTATCAAACACTGATAATAATCTCCCAAAGTTTTCCTTTAAATACCCAATGCATGTTTAGGATTGACCTATAGCCTCGTGTTTTTTAAATCCGGTCGTTTTTTTAACCAAAGTTTCAACTGGATTAGGTAATTCGGTTTCAATTATCGTTTCAAACAATCGTAATTTGGCTTCACCAACTTGTAAATTTTTCAAGCTCGAATTTTCACTGATAAATAAATTGTTTTTCGTCGAGTGAACAATTTTTAAGGGTTTTCGATGACGGCCTACAACTTTATAATAGAAATTTTTTATCTCGCACCTAGTGGTCGAAAAATAATTTTTCAAAATTGGTGAAAAACATTACCGAAAACGCTCAAATTTCTCAAACTGATGTCCCCCGGTATAGAGAATTGACCCTCCAAATTTGAAATCGGTACTATAAATAGTTTTTGAAAAAAAAAACACTTTTCCGAGCAAAAAAAAAAAGACCCTGTATATATATATATTTTTTTTTTGTTTAACAATGTCTCGCCGCTCTTCATTCTCACCTTGACAATGACACAAGGTTGTGTCGAAACTGGTCGGCCTTTTTATATTTTATTGTAAAATTATTATCAATAATCTGTTAATAATCAAATTTGAAACTACTTTGACCAAGGCCTTCGATTCGATTCCGCACAACATTATCCTCGAGGCGCTTCAGGTGGCTGGTATTGAGGGGGCCGCCTTGTGTTGGTTAAAGAGTTACCTCGTGTACCGTAAGCAAAGGGTCGTCCTGGAAGGTCAGGCTTCGGCTTGGAGTACTGTGAACCAGAGGTGGGCAAAAAATTGCGAGCGTTCGGAAAAATGAGCATATAGAGTTTTAAACACGGCTTGCTCAAGTGAGCGAGTACTCAAGGCAAACGAGTTTATTTTCTCTATCTCTAATTGAGAAGCCTCTGGGCGAGCGCCGAATAGTTCGCTCTGGCGTTGATGGCTGACGGCCCGCTGAGGGAGATTCCCCCCTCGCCGGGTAAGTTCCCTCACTTTTAAGCGACGCGTTAGTACCCTCAGTAGAAAGCGCTGACGCAGAGTTGAGGGAAAATTACCGAGAGAAGGAATAGTTCGCTCAGAATTGATCGCTAGCTCCGCGCGGATTTTGATCACGGTGAGCGACGGTGAAGTTCGTTTACGCAAATCGCTCACAGCGCGGCGAGCAAAAATTTCAAAAATCAAACATTAAACTATTACTCGGCTATGGGTTTATTATTTACTTTTTTTATTAATAAAATGAAGGGTACTCTAAACGTCGGGAGTTAATGATATCTCCGATTGAATAAAATTCAAAGGTTCTTCCGAATTTATCCAACGATAAACTAGACTGCAAATATTCCGTTTAGTGTTAAAAGAGCTTTATTAAATATTAAAAGCCACAAATTATAACAATAGGCGCTAGTATACATTCTTTTGGTCTTGACAAACTTGGCAGGTGAAATGGGCTACGCGGTACGCGTTTCTTCATTTTTAGGGGATTGTGGCTCGCGCTACTTTAAAGGAAAATATTAATTAATGATCGGTACCATAAAAACAAGTGGACATTTACTAACCCCTAATCCAACTCATTTGTAAATCTCCAGAATTTAATAGACAGTTTTAGCAACTACCTACAGGGGCGGTGCCAGAAGATTCTTAGGTGTAGGCTAATAATGTTTATCATTTGTGGGCCCCTCTATATATTGACTTAAAATTCAATTTTGCAAATTCAGGTAATTTATTTATTATTTGATATTAGTGCGGTTTTTAAAATTTTACAGTATTAACTATCATCACATATTTTATTTGAATTTAAAAATCGACTTGATGTGGCCCCGTCAGATCGATTTGTGGGCCCCTATTTGAACACAAAAGTAGGCTATAGCTCGTGTTGCCTACCCCTAACGCCGCTCCTGACTACCTACACCGGGATTTTAATCACAGTGAACGACGACAGAGTTCGTTTACGGTAAATCGCGAAGAGCAAACATTTTTAATAATAATAATTATTTAAAATTAAACTTCACATTTGACGGTATGAACAAGTTAATACTAAGATTATTTTTAATGTATAGGTAAAATATAATACAATATATTTGCATATAACCGTCTTCGATTTTGTCCATTGTTTATGACATCGACAAAAATAACCATATCATCAAATGATCAAGCTAATTGCGAAGATTCACGGTTTTTAAATAATAATTTTTTTCAGAAAAAAAGGGAGGAGTTGGAATTAATATAATGGCCAGCCTGTGCCAATATTAAAACTGTTTTAGTTCCAAATTGAGGTAACTCGATTTACGCGAATTTTCTTTTTTGCCGTTTTTCAAACTTCCTTTACACTAAAAATATAAATATTACAAATAGCGGCCAATGTATAGTTACAAAGTTATCGATTATTTTCCATTTTTAAAAAGCATTACGTTATAAATTTTTATCAAATTTAAGTAATATTTTTTAGATACCTGGTTTTGAAACTAATAGCGTTCTTTTCGTTTTTATTTCACACCGAATTTTAGTAATAATAAAAATGTTTGAATAATTCTAATGTCTAGTTTGTGCGGGTAACAAAAATCAACAGTGAAGAAGCTGTCAACCATCACCGTCAAGCTCAGCATGTGGGAAGTGGGGACCCGCTGGCTGCCGGGGAGTATGAACAAGGAGGGAGGGGGTGGAATTACCAAGGTAACCTATTTAAAGTTACTATAGACAGTAGGCTATAATCACTATGCTGTAAACATCTGTGTCGCGCGAAAGCGATCCAAATGTAACGACTGACGATAACGATAAAAATTACATCATTCTTCCGAACTTCAAAAGGGCGTTATTTTATTTTTGAACTTGTAATAACTTACACACAAATATTTTCTTTACATTTTTCTGTTTTTATTGCTTACGATGTTACATTTTATATACAATATTGGAAATATTTCAATAATTATTTAAATCTTCGCTCTTGCTTGATACCTACAAAGATTCTCAAAAACAATTGTGTGGAGCGTGTCATTTTCGCCTAATTTGGTTTGACAACAATGAAACGAAACCAAAATTAGTTACCGCCATACGCCAAACGAGGAGGCAATGAACACCGCTAATGCCCCACAATGGAACATTTTGAAGAAAAAAAAGGATCCACCGTGGAACTTCGTATGTCATTAGAAAGTGTTCATCTTGTAAAATACGGAACAATTAAAACAGCGAATAGACCAAACGAAGGTGGTCCTGAAAAGGACCGTTTTGGTTTTAGCCAATTATTTGGCTTCTTCTGGTTTTTGAATTTTTGAGACCTTTACGCAAGAACAACCAGCTACAGCCACTTAGGGGGCTTTGTTGGCATTGTCCAACTGCTCCTTATACAACTGGAGTTCAAATTCCATTGCCACGTTCTTTAACTTGGCATTCATCAGCTCGTCTGGCCTTTGGTCGAGTTCTTGTTCGTTACAGAAAATATCAAAATATTTTTCTGTAAATCGTCCTAAAATATAAAAAAACAAAAATTATCAATAATTAGTAACAATAATAATAACTATAGGTAACACTAATTTGCTGTATTTACGTTTTAGCGATCGGCTTTCAACTTGAAGCTTGAAAAGAGGGGGGGGGGGGTGGAACCTCAACCCCTTTCCAAACTATCCCAATCGTTTCAATTTTGGGACCCGCAGGTGGAGTCCAGACACGAAGGCGTCTCTTTCGGCATCTTAACGAAAAGGGAAAGGTTGACCACTCATAGGAAACGTCTCTTCGTCGCAGCGGGACATGACTAACCAAATATTTCAACGAAATAGGCATTCACTCGCTAATTTAGGCTTGACTTATAATATACATATATAAATATACTTTTCGCTAAACTGAACTCCCCCTAAAAATGAGTCGTATAGCTTCATAGACTAGATCAAAACTAGCCCTTCTGAAACCGAAATAAGTATTCTATAATAAAATACCATATAGGGAAACGGAGAAAACCATGTATATTCGGGCCGCGTCTACGGGACGTTAGCTCCAAAGTATATTTTTCTGGACTACGGATAGACTAACATGAAAACGTTAATCAATAAAAATAAAAATACCACGTAATATCATAAATCCATAATTTAATGGAAATAATTCACTAAAACCTATTTACAGAGTGACGTCATCACGGTAAAAAATCACCCCTAGCGAGATGCTGATAAAGGGCACGTCATACACGAGAAGCCCTCTATATAGAGTGTCTCTTGTGGCTAGTTATCAGTAAACGTTTTGCATATAAAGAATAAGACGTGTCATACTTATGTAACAATATTATTAACTAATGGTATTATTAGCTATTTTTACTACATTTATTTACAATGTTTATTAATTCTGTGTTACTATTTACTAAGTTGCGACTAATCGGGCCGATTAGATATTATTGAACCTTGGAATCTATAGCCGACATATTCAGACATTAGAATAATATTAGTTAATTCAAAAGCATTGAATTGGCGGCTTGGCCCGATTCATAAAATCCTATTTGGCTCTGCAAACCTTTTTTCCTTACTTTGGGCTTTTTTTTCGAACACTGCCCATTCCAGACAGCAAGGGCGCCACTTACTCGTTACTGCACCTGACAAAAATATTAAAATAGGGGGACAGTCGATGGAGGGTTTTTTCTATTTAGCATCGAACCCATTTTCTACATTCTCGCAGTTTTCAATTTCAACAATAGCGTGTACTTCTTAACGTCATATGACGGGGGGTCAACGCCAGAATTCCGAACTGACGCCAATGAGTCGCCCCTCCCTTGGGTCTTAGCCGTTTAAGATAGCCAATGCTAGGGCAATTTCGAAGTTTCCTATACTTATACCTCGCTTCGTAATCCTTTCTACAATAATAGTATAAATAGTAGGTTCCTTTCTCATTTCCTTACAGTTTCTTGTCGACTTTTCTCAAGTCTGCGTTTTTCGATTCGTATTTCGGTCCTTCCTTAGTTTAATTTTTTCGTGTTTTTTGCTTTAGCTGTTCATAATTTTTCTCGCCTTCGAAGCAGCTTCGAAGTTTAATTTTTTCGAGTCCATAGTTTTGGAGTTATAGTACTTCGACTATGGCTTGAGTTTTTTTATTCAGTTTCAGGCTTTAAGTTCGCTTCCGTATTTTACAAGATGAACACTTTCTAATGACATACGAAGTTCCACGGTGGATCCTTTTTTTTTTCAAAATGTTCCATTGTGGGGCATTAGCGGTGTTCATTGCCTCCTCGTTTGGCGTATGGCGGTAACTAATTTTGGTTTCGTTTCATTGTTGTCAAACCAAATTAGGCGAAAATGACAAGCTCCACACAATTGTTTTTGAGAATCTTTGTAGGTATCAAGCAAGAGCGAAGATTTAAATAATTATTGAAATATTTCCAATATTGTATATAAAATGTAACATCGTAAGCAATAAAAACAGAAAAATGTAAAGAAAATATTTGTGTGTAAGTTATTACAAGTTCAAAAATAAAATAACGCCCTTTTGAAGTTCGGAAGAATGATGTAATTTTTATCGTTATCGTCAGTCGTTACATTTGGATCGCTTTCGCGCGACACAGATGTTTACAGCATAGTGATTATAGCCTACTGTCTATAGTAACTTTAAATAGGTTACCTTGGTAATTCCACCCCCTCCCTCCTTGTTCATACTCCCCGGCAGCCAGCGGGTCCCCACTTCCCACATGCTGAGCTTGACGGTGATGGTTGACAGCTTCTTCACTGTTGATTTTTGTTACCCGCACAAACTAGACATTAGAATTATTCAAACATTTTTATTATTACTAAAATTCGGTGTGAAATAAAAACGAAAAGAACGCTATTAGTTTCAAAACCAGGTATCTAAAAAATATTACTTAAATTTGATAAAAATTTATAACGTAATGCTTTTTAAAAATGGAAAATAATCGATAACTTTGTAACTATACATTGGCCGCTATTTGTAATATTTATATTTTTAGTGTAAAGGAAGTTTGAAAAACGGCAAAAAAGAAAATTCGCGTAAATCGAGTTACCTCAATTTGGAACTAAAACAGTTTTAATATTGGCACAGGCTGGCCATTATATTAATTCCAACTCCTCCCTTTTTTTCTGAAAAAAATTATTATTTAAAAACCGTGAATCTTCGCAATTAGCTTGATCATTTGATGATATGGTTATTTTTGTCGATGTCATAAACAATGGACAAAATCGAAGACGGTTATATGCAAAGATATTGTATTATATTTTACATATACATTAAAAATAATCTTATTATTAACTTGTTCATACCGTCAAATGTGAAGTTTAATTTTAAATAATTATTATTATTAAAAATGTTTGCTCTTCGCGATTTACCGTAAACGAACTCTGTCGTCGTTCACTGTGATTAAAATCCCGGTGTAGGTAGTCAGGAGCGGCGTTAGGGGTAGGCAACACGAGCTATAGCCTACTTTTGTGTTCAAATAGGGGCCCACAAATCGATCTGACGGGGCCACATCAAGTCGATTTTTAAATTCAAATAAAATATGTGATGATAGTTAATACTGTAAAATTTTAAAAACCGCACTATTATCAAATAATAAATAAATTACCTGAATTTGCAAAATTGAATTTTAAGTCAATATATAGAGGGGCCCAATATTGAGGAACAGGGGGCCCACAAATGATAAACATTATTAGCCTACACCTAAGAATCTTCTGGCACCGCCCCTGTAGGTAGTTGCTAAAACTGTCTATTAAATTCTGGAGATTTACAAATGAGTTGGATTAGGGGTTAGTAAATGTCCACTTGTTTTTATGGTACCGATCATTAATTAATATTTTCCTTAATAAAGCTCTTTTAACACTAAACGGAATATTTGCAGTCTAGTTTATCGTTGGATAAATTCGGAAGAACCTTTGAATTTTATTCAATCGGAGATATCATTAACTCCCGACGTTTAGAGTACCCTTCATTTTATTAATAAAAAAAGTAAATAATAAACCCATAGCCGAGTAATAGTTTAATGTTTGATTTTTGAAATTTTTGCTCGCCGCGCTGTGAGCGATTTGCGTAAACGAACTTTACCGTCGCTCACCGTGATCAAAATCCGCGCGGAGCTAGCGATCAATTCTGAGCGAACTATTCCTTCTCTCGGTAATTTTCCCTCAACGCTGCGTCAGCGCTTTCTACTGAGGGTACTAACGCGTCGCTTAAAAGTGAGGGGGCTATTCCGACGATCGGGAGATCTCGCTCAGCGCGCGGTGAGCGCTTAAAAGTGAGGGAACTAACCCGTCGAGGGGGGAATCTCCCTCAGCGCGCCGTCAGCCATCAACGCCGGAGCGAACTATTCGGCGCTCGCCCAGGGGCTGCTCAATTTAGCCCTCTCGCTGAACAAGAGCAGCTGGAATTCGAATTTGAAGCGCTCACTCATTACTGCAGGATTTTCAAAAACGAGTGCTCACTATTTTTGCCCACCTCTGCTGTGAACTAGGGTGTCCCTCAAGGGTCGGTCTTGGGTCCCCTGCTCTTTAACATATTAATTAATTATCTGCCTGCTGTTGTGTGTGTTGCCTTGGTTTTACTATTCGCTGATGACACAAAACTGTCTCACAAAATTAAACTACACTCCAACAATTTGGCACTCCAGGCTGACCTCGAAGCGGGAGTTGGCTTATCATTCAACACAGCAGTGGCGCCGATCGCTTTTTTTCCCAATGGGGGCTGAAGCTCACTAATAAACTTGGAATTAGGCTGCTGGCAACACTATCTTGCTTAAAAGTAAATAGCCTTTAACATCGGCGGTTTTACCAATGGTGGCAGAGCCCCCATTGATTTTTCCCAATGGGGGCTTCGGCCCCGCCGCCCCCATGGGATCGGCGCCACTGCAACACAGCGAAGTGTTCGGTGCTACATCTCGGTCGTAAAAACCCAAACTATGTTTACACTATCATGGGCTCCGCTATTTCATCGACTCTTTCTGAACGTGACCTCGGTATCACATTGGATCCCAGTCTTAAATTTTCGACTCATACCCACAAAATTACTAAGCGCGCATATGCTCCATTGCTTGTCTTATTCGTCGCAACTTAAATTTTCGATCCCCACCCCTTATTAAACAATTAACAATATAACTCCCTGGTTTTACCACTTATCGATTACTGTTCCCCTATTTGGACTCCACACCTAGTTACTGATCTCTCTTCTTTGCAGAAAGCTCAAAATAAATTTTCAAAGTTAGTCACTGGTTTGGAAAAAAACACTGCCCCTTCCAGGTTGAAAACCCTAGGATTTCAACCCATCTCCACGAGGCACAAATTCAATAATTTGTGCCTACTCCATAAGTTTTTCTATAACGGTCTCGATCTACATTTCTCTGACTTTTTCACCCTCAATTCTAAATCCACTACTCGAGGTCATACCCTAAAGCTGTCCAAACCTAGGGCCAGTGTAGCAACCCAGCAAAAACATTTTTCCCACATCGTCATTAATGACTGGAATAGCCTGCCGGATGCTATGGTCACGCAAAAATCTTACCCTGTTTTTAAAAATTTGTTACGGACCAACCTAGCTGAGAAGACCTAGTGTCTCCCTATCTGTATTAGCAAAAGAGGATCGTATTTCGTAGTATTTTTATTTTTTCTTTGTATTCTAGTAATTTTGTATCTCTCTTTTGTAGTGTAATTATATTATTGTTCGTTTTGTTTCTACTCCCTGTATTCCGATGCTTGGGCATAAGCCCCTGAGGCTTTTCAAGTAATTAATTAATTAAATAAATAAATAAACTCGAAAATAAGCTTTTCGGACACAGCCTTCCAAATAGCTTTGGACACATTTATTTTATCTGGCAGCACTACGAGTCTGCGCGTTTTTCTCTTTAAGTAAAATATTTCCTCCAGCGTTTGTGGTGCAGGTTCGTGGCATTTTATGTATATTTATCTGTTTCAATCTTAATTATTAATTAACCTTACATCAATAAGACTCGTAAAAATACAAACTTATAATTCTTATTTATTCTTTAAATTTTTATTTATGTTTTAAGCCGAAATTCTAATATTCTGTATCGCTAGGCCCATTTGAGTATGTTTCTTTAGGCCTAGGCTTCGTGTACACATGCTGGTATAACTATATTTTAATTTTATTTAGCACCGGCGAACGCTGTTAAAAGAAAGTAAAAATGAAAACCATTTTAGCAAGTCAAATTGTTAAAATTCCAAAAGGAGGTAAAGTTCTAAACTTTTTTGTTACTACCTTTTTATACTTTTTCTTACTGTTTTGTTCTACATTCATTAGTTGACATTAAAGTCAAGTCCCGAAAGGTTTCTGTGAAAGGACCTAGAGGAAAGCTTACAAGGGATTTCCATCATACCCAAGTTGATATGCAAGTGGTTGGAAAGGATAAATTGCAAGTCCAGAAATGGTTTGGAATACGTAAAGAACTTGCTACTGTCAGGACTGTGTGTTCTCATATTGAAAATATGATTAAAGGAGTAACAAGGGTAAACATAGAAATTGTTATAATTGTTATTTGTTAATACAGTAGCTCTAATTATGTCAAACCTTAGATTTGTGAAACTATGATGGGTTTAGTTATTAACAGTATTGTTTTCACATTTGATGGGAAATATATTGGTCATTAATATCCCAAGAAAATCTAAGTGTGTGAAAGAAAGGAAGAGGTTGGTTTATTCCCTTAACTCTGCTTAGTTTTGTCTTTCTAAAGAAAGTTCGGAAAAATGTTTTATGGATCCATAAATATAAATTTAGGCAGTGTTTAGAAGGCGTGTTCGAATAACTGTTTGGCTAGTTAGGGTGACATGTTGAAATATTTATTTATATTTTGGCTCAAATATTACAAAAAAGCCAGTCAATCTCAATCAAAATAAGCCAACCTTATAACCATACAAATACCTCAATTTCTGCTGTATAATTAGTTATTTATGGATGTTTTTTATACTTTAGGGTTTCTTGTACAAAATGCGTGCTGTATATGCCCATTTTCCCATCAATATAACAACCACTCAACAAAATCAAATGGTTGAAATTAGGAACTTTTTGGGTGAAAAATATGTGCGTCGCGTTGAAATGCAACCTGGCGTTACGTGCACTAATTCCACAGCTTTGAAGGATGAACTTATTATCCAAGGAAATGACATTGAATTAGTGTCAAGATCAGGTAAATTTATTATGACACCATCGATATATTAAAAACAATATTCTAATCTCTTTTATCTTTTTAGCTGCAAGAATTTCACAGTCGGTGCTTGTAAAAAACAAAGATATCCGTAAATTTTTAGATGGAATCTACGTGTCTGAAAAAACCAGCATTGAATTAGATACGGATAACTAATGCCTTTGCAAATATATTAAATATTCGAACAGATTTGTGTCCTAACTTTACTTAATGTAGGCAGACGTAATGGAACTAAAATTGCTCGCAGCTTAACAATTTAGTACAAAGTAGCTAAAAATTGAAATATACATGTATAGAAATAACAACTTTTTTTTTAAATGTTAGAAATCTGTTAAGATTTTAATTAGTGCAGGGTTGCCACACGTTAGGGAAATCAAGGAATTTAAAAATGGGCATAAAAAGTTGGGGAATTTTAAGAATTTGTAAAAATTCAAGGAAAAGTCCGGGAATTCAATTTGATCTTCGCATTTTTTAATTGTAATTTTACTCCAGATCTATGACCAATTCTAGGATTTTAATTCATTTCCTTGAAAGTTTGGCTAATTTTTTCAGCATTGAAACATTAGTCCATATAAATATAGTAACTCCTGATAACAGTAAAATATAACAAAATTTAAGGATTTAAAAAGATGGAAAATCTCTTAAAATGGTCCATGAAAACAGAATATCTATTTTACATGTCGGATTGAACCATGGCTAAGTTGGTTGGTAACCGGTTGAATTGGCAACCCTGTTACCGCCCGACCGAAAACATTTTAGATCAGTGACTACGTCATGGGAGAAGCGAAAGGAGAGCGGCGTTTATTGAGACGACTATTTGTCCAGCAATGGTATTTTTTTTAAATCTCAGCCCAAATAGTAATTTATTAAAGCTGTTATTTAATTATTAGCTGGACAATCTTATTCTGATGAAAGTTTTAGCGCATTTGCCGTTCGTTAATTGCTAATTTGGCCGACCATGTTAAAATAATAAAATTTCAACCCAAATAGTTGTTCTTTCAAAGGGTATTTGGGCTAGAATGTCAGACCAATAGAACGCTTAAATAAAATATCTTCAAGGAAATCGCTAAGAAGTAATGTATCCGAGATCCAGGACCTGCAAATTGCTGTTTATAGTATAATCGTTCAAAGTTTTTATCGAGAACCATTGAGTTGGGAATATTAATCTAGAGATCCAATCAAATCTGCTCCCCGCGAAACAATTTTTTGAAAATTACTTATGTGCGGCCGTGCCGTCTCCTCTAAATTGATTGACAAGAAAACGTTATCATATGACCCGTGGCGCCATCCATTATTTTTGAAAACAAAACCTTTTTGAACGATCCATTGAGAGATAGACGGCGCCACGGGTAGAATGATAAAGTTTTCTCGTCATTTAGGAGCAGACGGCAGTATTATTAATTTTTAAAAACTTGTTTCGCGTAATACTGAAATCCGACGTTTTGATTGGACCTCTGGATTAATATTCCCAACTCAATAGCAGCCTTGGAAATAACGGTGGTCAGGTGGTCAAAGACCAGTTAATTAATTGCTCAGACCAGTTTATTTATTAAAAATTTGGGGGGGTCACTGGTCACCGTGTCCAGTTTATTAATTCGAAATAGTAACAAAAAACAGAAGGTGACCAGTTTAATAATTCCAAATAATAGGAGATGACCTTTTAATTCAAGGTTTATATCAATTTTGATTTCCCTATTCACTGGATTTCTATGTACAGCGACTCCGCTTACTACCGCCGCGGCCGCACGCCGAGGTTTTATGTAGAGTCCCTTCGCTCGCATCCCTCAAACGAGTGAGACTGTCTAACCCCCCTCCGGCCTCAAACCCTCAATCCTCTAGTCTCGCTTTCCCCCAAGTACGGTAGGCTACCCTGGCTACGCGGTAACGGACCGGGGGCTCTGGAGTTACGGGGCCTAGAGAAAGAGAGATAATACGGTAAATTACGAGGGTCTTCTAGGCTATGGTGGTAGTCTTAGGTGAGATAGTACTATATTGTACTATTCTTGTGGTACTCATAAAATAAAGTTAACTATTTTGAATACGTGTAAAGTTAATGTTACCAACGTAATCTAACTTCTAAACATGTAATATAGGTTTTTTTAGGCTTATAAATGGCATTAGAACATTTTATATGAGACCAGTTAAATAATTCATAAGCTAGGGGGTCACTGGTCATAAGGACCAGTTTAATAATTCATATGCTAGGGGGTCACTGGTCAGAAGGACCAGTTAAAAAAACCTTATTTCCAAGGCTGCTCAATAGGTGGTTTTTTTTCGCCTGTTCTGGGTTTTTTGAGCAGGTTCAAAAGTGTAGCCCTATGACGTCATTTTACTCCAATTCTATTTTGACGAAAAAAACGAGTTGGAGTAAAGAGGGAGTAGTTAGAGGTTAAAGGTTATATATTTGTTTATATATAGGACTAATTTTTCTTATTTTTTTAATAATAATAATAATCAGCTAGGCTAATACCCAAGACACCACCTTAGGTCTAAGTCATCAAGCAACTTTTAAAGTCATTAAATAGCATTTAACAATTGGATATTCGTTATTATAAGCTTGTCACATGTGAAGATGTTCAAAACCCGTTATGTTTTTGTGAAACGAAATTTAAACAGACGAATTTTCTACATAAGCTAGATTACTCCCTCTACACCTCCTTTCCAGGAGGAGTAAAAAGTGTAACGTTTGAGCTCTGGAACAAGCGAACAAAATTCGGGACAGGGTAAATCTTACCCCGAGAACAGGCGAATAAAACATTTGGGGTAAAAAGTTTACACTTTTTGTCCTCGGACAGGCGAAAAAAAAACAACTATTGTCGAGAACGACGAGAACACGCTCACGCCAACCGGGAGTAGTGGGGTACTCCTGTAATCCCAAGCGTCTGGGAGGCAGAGTTTGTGGATGGCCGTGAGGATGACCACGAATCCCCCAACTGGTGGTCGGAATACTTCCGCCACGGGTGTCCCCACGTATCCCCCCCGGTGGCGTGGCCGTTACACTTATCTCACCCTGATGAATCAGTTATTGTGTGCTGATGTCTAAGGCCTTGGGTCGACACCGATGTGTGTATCTAAAAAAAAACACACACCCTCACGCCAAGGCTTAAGTACTTAGCTACATCATGGAAGAATAAGTAAAGTAAGAGAATTCACGCGGCAAGCTAGAAACAAGTATCCAGGCCAACTCCCACAAACGGGGGAATGGGGTGGGTAGAAAACTATGGGGGCCGCATTGGGGTAAATAATAGCACGTCACAAGCCTACTGCCATCGCGCCCTCTATACGTTTTAAAAATAAGTTTTCGAAAGCATCTGGAATTTGAAAATCGAAACGCCAACGGTTCCTTAAGAATTAAGTATATAAAAATGTTATGTTTCTAATTTTGTGATAGTTATGATCATTATAATCCATAATAGCTCACTCAAATGTAAAAAAAGCTAAAACAGAAGTTAAACACAATTGTTACGATTTCCCGAACGGATTAATATTTCAATTCGAAATCCAGTAATAATTTTTCTCGCTATGTAAAGAGGGCGCCAAATGATGTAGCTCAAAGCAAAGTCCCAAATATTTTAGCCCGAGAACCCCGTTTTCTTTCCCCCCTAACCAGCGTTGCCAGACGTATGATAATTATCGCACAGTGCGATAATTTAATCAAAATTTTTAGGGCGTACTATAATTTTCATGGCGTACGATATCGTACCATTATTTCGATAATTCTGCCTCAGCGTACTATAATGTACGATAATCTTTAGATTTTTTTAAAAACCTACGAACGATTTATATTTTATTATTAATTTATATAACTTTTCTACTTAAAAATGAATGATATACATTTTCTGTACGCGTAGTCCAGAGTGTGAGTTTATTACTCCTAGCTATTACCGCATTTTTTAAAACATTTTTAAACATATTAAGTTCAGTTAATAATGATAATAGACATTTTGTTTATTTCCCTGAATTAAAACTCCTGTAGTGCTTTAAAAAATCATCTAAATTCAACGCATTTATGTATGAATTAAAATTTTTCGCCAAAAAGAAATTTACGATAATTTTCCAGGAAAATCGATAATTTTTTGGCCTAGCTACGATAATTTCAGATTTTCGATCTGGCAACGCTGCCCCTAACGCTCCCGTCTGTGGGTGTGAACCTTTAGGATGGTGTGAGAAGCGCGCTCCCATTTCTTCCATGGCTACATCTTGGAGGAACTATAGGAAACATGTACTGGGGAATACTCCCTGCATGTACATAACGTCAACTGAGAGCAAAATCCACATAACAATGTACACAAATCTTAAGAAATTACGTGGATTTTGCTCTCAGCCGACGATAACCTAGTCATACAGAAGTAAATGAATTAGAGTAAGTATTTTATTTTCTTCATGTTAAGGGGAAATATTTTTATTTGTTTGTAACTCTTTTTTTCTTATATAAGGTATTTTCTTTAATAGAATCAATGTTTGTAACTTGCTTTTGTATAGTTTTTAATAATTCTTCGTTGGTTAATGACATTGTAATATTGAGGGCTTGCAGTGTTTCAATTTCTTTATTTTGCTTGGATATTGCTTCCTTTAAATCAGCGACGCTTTTACGTTCAATGGTAAGCTTTTCTTCTAATACCAGATTTTTTTCAATAAGCTTTTCAGTTTCATTAGTAAGATGTTTATGCATCACACATGTACAAGTACAACTTTCAGGAAAAATAGACTCGCAAATATTCATTGGCCCATCACTGGTATTCATTGGTATATCAGAATTTTTGTTTGATGCACTGCTAGGGGTCCCAAGAGTAAAAGAATGGTAAACTTTTAAAGTCATGGGTGTCGAGTACCTACGCTGAGAAGTATTAGATGTAATTGGCGACTGGGCAAGGTGATTTGATGAAAAGACACTTTCCGCACTGGGGGTTGACAAGCTTGAGTTCTCTCTAGTGTAATTTCCCAATAGTGATAAATCCATATCTTTATAATTAAATTCTTCAGCAGCATTTTCTGTTACACTTATGTCCGCAGTGGTATTACGCAGAATAATGTTTCTTGGAGTATCCGCAAGAGCCTCAGTTTCAATTTTCCTTTCAAGTATGTTGCTGTTATCGTTGTCTTTATGATCAATAGTTGGTTCGTTTGTGAATAAACATGAATCCCAGGGAAATACGGTTGGTACGCTGCCAGGTTTCAACATTCTAACCCCATCTTGTACGTTTGTTTTGAAATCACATTGTAAGAAATGCAATGAACACACACAAGATGATTTGGTGAGTGTCTCCTCCGTTCTGTGAATGTTTTTTAACCAAATATTTCGAAGGTCTTCGTTTTTTGGTATAGAATGAAAACTAACCTGTTAAAAAAATAAAAACCAATACTTTATCATTGGTGCTGTAAATAGCCTATAGGACCTAGGCTTATAGTGATCAACTTACCTTTTTCCCTTGACAGTCTGTAATAGTTTTTTGATTGCATAGCGATACGGCGCATAATCTAGGTTTTACTCTTGATAAAGGCATATTAACGTTCAAAAATATGATTACTTTAAAATTAAAACCAAATTCGAAAATTTTACGGTACGGTACTCATGTGACTATCAACAGCAGAATGATGTTCTAAATAAGCAGACGAAAAATAAGGCAAACATGATCACGTGATTCAAAAACGTCACGAAACGGATGTTCCGACCAGGCTTGGAAATAAGGGGTACGTTCAGCAGAGCTCAGCGCTGACACCGATGAGTAAGCGCTGACATCGATTTTTCACTGTACGCTTTTTTGCGTTTCCAGTTTGACGTCACGATGGCTCATCGATGAGCCATCAAGTCATCGGCTCGAAGAGTCGGTTTTTTAGTTAGTGTGACGTAAAACGCGTAGCCAATCTAAGAAAATGGCGACTTCTTCTGAAGAGCAGTTAATTGAAGTAGCGCTCCTTGACAATGATAAAAATTGTTATATGATTGCCGTGAGACCCGGAGATCACGCAAGGATATTAAGAGGTATTCTATTGTTTGATATATTAATTATAACACTTGTCTTTTTAATGTAATCCATCGTATATCTTTAAGCCTTGGCGTTTGTTATTGTTTACTGTCATAGGGCATGCTTTCACGTGGTTAATTTTATCATGGATGTAGAAAGGAACTACGTTATAATTAATTTTGTTTTATTTTTTAGACGAAAGTTTTGCAAGATTTTGCTTAGAACAAGCAAAAACAATTGGTATACAAACCCAAACTTTTCAAAATGAACTTTTGAAAAGATTAGATAAAAAAAATGAAGTTTTGTCTAAAATGGTTGATTCGTTAATGAAAATGTAGAAATGATAACTATCTTTATTAAGTAATTTTTAACAAAGCTCAAATAACTTCAAGAAATAATAAAATTTATTTCGCAAATGCATAACCAAATTTTACATAGGTGTTAAGACAGCTTTAAATGTCTTGCAATTGTCTGGGAAGCCTTATATTTCTTGCAATATCATTTCTTTTCATCTTTGCAGCTTCTGAATTAGTATTATCAGCCTCTTCCATTATTTCAGCTGTTACATGTTCAAAATTTTCATCTATATAATCACCCACATCATCATCTCCATCGTGCCTCAAAATAAAATTATGCAAAATGCATGCAGTCATAATCACTTCTGAAATTTCAGCTACTAAAGACATGTCTAAGTATTTTAGTCTGCGGAAACGGCCCTTTAACAACGCAAATGCCCTTTCTATCATCTGGCGAGCTGAACTATGGCAAGTATTGTACGCTCTTTCCTGAATTGTACGATGTCCATTTTCTTTGAAAGGAGTCATTACGAATTTGTCTAGCGGGTACGCGCTGTCACCCAGAATGTGCCCATTATCATCACTCCTTAAGCCATTTTTGAGGAACTGGTAAATCGCACTCAAACGCCACATTCTCGCATCGTGGACAGAACCAGGCCATCCACAGCAACAATCAATGAATATTAATGTTTCATTACAAATGCCTATGAAAAATAAATATTTATAATATTTTTAACAAAAGTTCACATCCAAATTAAATTACCTTGTAATAATATCGATGTTCTCTTCTTACGATTATAGTACGCATTTTTATCTTCATTTGGCTCCTTTATGTCGATGTGACAGCCATCAACTGCACCAACTGTCATAGGGAAACCATATTTTGTTTCACAGACTGTCATTGTTTGGTTCATTTTTTCTGTAGTAGGCCATGTAATGTATTGTTGTGTTAATTTTGACACTATTCGAACGAATTCAATGAACACATAATGTGCGTTTCCCTTTGATAGATCGAAACGATCTCCAATGCTCCTGAATGACTCAGGTGTTGACAGAAGCCACAACGAACCTAACACCCGTTTCTCTATTGGTATGGCAACGCACATTTTTTCATTAGCAACAGCTCCTCCATAAATATTGATTAATTCCTAATGCACAAATTGAAATTAGTTTTGTTTACTTTTATTCATCAACAGCGGTCCTGCTCATTCGAAAATGAGATTTAAAATCTTTTTCTGTATAATATGGTACTACACTTTCCACATAGTCTGTTATTCTTACAGGTCTAGACCGAGGCTTAGAATTAGTGAATGTTGTTGCAATTAATGCGGCGCAATTTTTAGTTTTTTTAGAATAGTTAGGAGTGTAACAAATATTAACACCACCATTTTCAATTATTTCATCGGTAACAAGTTCATTTACGATCAAATACAGAAGTTTTCGTTTTTTTCGATTTTCTTGCCCGGAAAAATTATTTGCCGCCATTTTAAAAAGAATCGATTACTAAACAATACCCGTTCAACAAATTTCTACGTCATTATGACGACAGAGCTCAGCGGTTACAGTTTTAAAGAAACAGCGCTTTTTAGTCGATGAGCTCTACTGAACGTACCCAAGGGGTACGTTCAACAACTCTCATCGGACTCACCGATTAGTAATCGGTAACATCGGTTTCCTACTGTACGCTTTTTCGCGTTTCCGGTTTTGACGTCACGATAGTCATTGGTTACTCACGGAAGTCATCGGCTGGAAGAGTCGGTTTTTCCGATGACTGACGTCATTACTGACGTAAAACTACTATAAATGCTACGCCATTTTGAAAAACCCCGATGACTGAATAAAAGCGTTCAGTAACTTACGACGTCATTATGACGAAAAAGTTCATCGGTGGAAAATATAAATCCATCGGGTTTTTTTCCGTTGACTGTTACTGAACGTACCCAAGGTTTATTTCGAAATTGGCCAGTGACTCCCAACTCTTGAATTATTTAAGTGGTCACGTAGACCAGTTGGTTAATAATACGGTAGATAATTTTGAATTAATAAACTGGACACTGGACCAGTGAACTCCTAGCTTTTGAATAAAAAAACTGGTCCGAGCAATTAATAAACTGGTCTTTGACCCATTGACCACCGCTTATTTGTTATTTCCAAGCCTGGTTCCGACCAAAGGTCTCAACGGCGAGCGTGTGAAGGCTCTTTCCCGATGTTTTCTGGGGCGCTGAACATCACGGAATACTTAAAAATGACTCTCGATGATTTCTAAAGCTTATTTGAGCATGGGGACAATTGTTACGGCGCATCGATTGCCTATTAAAGGGGCTTTCAAGAAAGACCTAGTCGATTTGAAATTTGTCATTCGGTCGTAACTTTGGCTTCACAACGAACGGCGACCGAATGACGTATTTTAAATTGACTAGAGGGTCTCTTGAAAGTCCCTTTAAGAGGCATTCCGCTCTGACAGTTCTCCAAACTGCCGCATTTCCAATCCCTTCTACCCTCTGCGCTTGGATTAATTAAACACAGGGATATACCGCTTCCGCTTAAAACTCCATTATGTAGCAGAAAAGATTGTTATAAATCCTCTATCAGAAGAAATCGGCGAATAAACGGAAGTCCCCATTTCGCATGCACGAAATGTGTGTCATCTTCAGCACGCAGTTGGTAAGTTAAGTTTTATTTTTGAAAGGTGCTATAGTGAGTTGCAGGCTAAGAAAGACAAAATATATAGTACAGTTGGCGCAAGGATACCTCAGATCATTTCCGGCCAGTCGACCGCGCGTAATTTAAATTTTACCACTTTACGGTCAATTTCAAATTTCGTGAGTTTCATCGTTTTTTCGCGCCATCTAGGAACCGAAATTGGAATCTATTTTTTAATTTCATGTTGTCACGAATTTAATTACTGAATACAGCTAAAGAAGGTTCGATAATTGAAGCTCCAAATATTTTAAATAGCCCAAGAGGTTACTATAAAAAGCATGATAAAGGTTTATTGTTAACAAGTAAAGATAAAAATATAATTTTAAACGTCTATAGCTCATTAAGACAACGTTACCCCCAAGAAAGCGTGGTAACTATTTTAAAAGGAACTGCTGATTTAACTGGTAAGACGTAGAAATAAATTTACAAAAATAAATAATTATACATACTATTTTAAATTTAAGAATGATAGGAATGCCTTATCTTTTAAATTTGCTCGCCACCACAATTATGAAATTAAAAAATAAAGATTCCAATTTCGGTCTCTAGATGGCGCTAAAAGACGACAAAAAGAGCAAAATTCGAATTTGACGGTAAAATGGCCAAATTCAAATTTCGCGCGGTGGAATGACCGGAAACGATCTGAGGCATCCTTGCGCCGATTATACTATATATTTTGTCTTTCTTAGCCTGCAACTCACTATAGTGAATGTCTTCCTCTTCTTTCATTAATTTTTCACTCCGTTCATAATTATGGTGGCAGATATAAGGATCTTACTTTTGCTATAATAATAATAATTTTATTAGTCAGGAAAAGAAAGTTAAATACAGTTATTGAGCCCTGAAACACAAAATATACAAACAAAAGAAAACAATATGAAGGAAAGTGACATACAATATGGGTATACAGCAGATAGAAAATTATATACAGCAGATAGAAGATTATATATATATATATACATATATATAAATTTTTTTTTTATTTATTTACCAGCCACAACTTATCAAGACGGGTTTTGAACGCTGAGGCTGAGCTGATCCCAATCATTTACAACCCGTTGAGTGAAAAACACGTGGCGTTGCGGCGAATAACCCATCCGGTTTCCCCAGCCTTTTTCTTTTCAGCTAGGAAATGTTTGGCTTGAGCAAAACGACCACGTTGATAGGGAGTGTGATCAGCGCGAGCAGAAATAGAAAAACTTGAATCAGCTAGTCGCTTTGTTTTTAAATAGGAATAAATATTGTCCTTATGACCTTCTTTATGCAATACCACTTTAATCGGTCTCGGACTCACTCCAGCACTTGGGACATCCCTGCCAAGACGAAAGCATCGAACAAAATGGTTAATTTTGCTATGTTGAAGAAGCTCTGTTACAGCTTGAGTGTCCCAAGCTTCAGAAGACTCCGGTATTCCAAATAACAGAACATTGTTCTCCCGAGACAAAACATCCATTGTTTCATCATTAACAGTGGTTAAGGACTCGGAAAGTTGGGACTTGACATCCTTTATCATCGAAAACACAGTATCCTTCGAGCAAAGGTATCAAGATGAGCCTTCGACGCTTCCACTAATTGCTCTTAAATCAGTCTGAAGAGTACATATGGGTGATTCTACCACGGGTAATTTAAACGAGGAAACTAGCAGGTCCTTGATTGCGGTAGAATTTAAACTAATCGAAGACTCCAAAGCAGGCAATTTGGCTTGTAACGCACTTATAGAAGATTCGACAACAGGAAATTTTTACGAAGAAACTAGCAGATCCGTGATCGCGGAGGAATTTACACTTACCGAAGACTCCCAAGCAGGTAATTTGGCCGAGGAACCCTGCAAGTCAGTTTGAACTGCCTTTTGTAGTGCTGATACCGAGTCTCGTATCTCGCAAAGTGGGCATGTAAAACACGTGGTGTCATCAATTTCGTCAAAAGAAATTTGGCCAATTAACGCCGTGTTTTACAATTAACGCAAGATTTACAACCTATCCAGTCAATATTAGCGTCGACCACGTGCCGCCGGTAAACGGTGGCACGAGCCTTCTTTTCCCGCTGCGAGAGGCCAGCGACGCCCGCCTGCGAAATTCCTCGGGTATCGGTTTCTTTCTCCTTCACGATAATAGAGCCGTAGCAAGCGAAGCCTTTCCCGAAGCACGAGGCACCAAGACCTAAATTTAGCAATAAATAGTTTCACGTCTGGTTTTAATAGTATTTGATTTTTAATATTATTATAGTATAATTATGAACTTGCATGATTTCCAATGCGTGCGCAAATTAGGCAGAAGAGCATACTCCGCAAATTAGGCAGAAGAGCATACTCCGCAAATTAGCCAGAAGAGCATACTCCGCAAATTAGCCAGAAGAGCATACTCCGCAATTAGGCAGAAGAGCATACTAGTAACCGGTACTCTCGATCAAGGTACTTCAAAAGTTTTACTCTGATTCGAATAGAACATGCAGGCTGTAGGTGGAGGTGGTGTCGGTGACATTAGGAATGAACTCTGCTTAATCTGTCAAGAGAACAAAAGATGACAAAACTTGTCGTTACTAACTCTAAATTATTTTTGTACTGCATTAATTGAATTTTCTGCTAGCGTCGTACTTCGCGTTCGTTCCAGGTTGACAGATCGAAAGACCAGCTACGTCGAGCGGAAACGTTTCCTATAAGCGACCGTAAACTATATTTGAGCAATTCAGATTATACGCTCCTGAGAAGAGTTACTTATGCTAGTGAGTAGTGACATGATGTATCACACCTACTGCTTAAGTAACAAAGAGAGAGATACTTCTGAAAGACCAAACTAAACACTGATTCGAATATCTCCTACCAACCACTTTGCACCAACTGAACGCAGCGGTTGCAAAAGGACAGGTAAGCTGGAATTATAGCGGGTGACTCAAAGCAAGAGAACGTTTTTAAAGGGCCCATCAATCATTATGTGGAGGTTATCCTTTTTTCTTTTTTTTTAAAAGGTAAACTTTTATTTATATTTTCAGGTTATTCCATTGGAGGATGCATTGCAGTGTTATGTTACGCTGGCAAGTCACGTCTCAGAAACTGTCCCGAATACGTACTTCACTTGACAGCCCGTTGTTGTAGAAAATTTACAAAATGAACAACAAGACAACTGAGCAACTCTACAAGGACCAATAGTATTTCTAGCACATTTTTACATTGTCATGGTGCCACCAGATCTTCTGGTCTGACGGAGCTTGAAATTATTGGTTCCAGGTTATCTTCCAATTTTATGTATATCGAGAGGGTCCAGATATTTTTTATTTTTCAGGATTGTATACCAAATGTTCGATTGTAGGTACACCCTTTTAATGTGAAACTCTAGTACTCTACACTCGAAGTCGGTGGAAAATTTTTTTCGAAATTGACTTTTAACTGATGGTACTGCTGGTAGCGATATTTCTCCTGTGATCCCATCCGCGTTTTTGGGCATTACTTTGCTAAAATCTATTTTTTCGAAGTTCTCCAAGAGTGAATTTCAAAATTTTAAAGCCGTCTTAAATGCAGTAGATTTAGTTCCAAATTTTCTGGTTGTATTGCTTCCGGTTAGGGCATGCACGGCAGGTAAAATTTCAATGACGTCCGTCGATAAACAGTGCCATAAAAGGGTAACCACGCGGGTTGTTGTTTTCGTCTAGTTGAATCCACCCCAAAATTACCAATATAGGAATTTGTTAGGTTTTGCCTATTTATCTCGTTAGCGCCGAGTTCTTGATCCTGAAAAAGGACCAATACGGTGTGAGCCACCAAATCCCGAAAATGAAGCTTTCTCGTGGTCAAAATTGTCCATTGCGGCACGTACAGGTACACCGAGTTTAATTCCGTGTGGGACGGGCACTCGATGTCCATGGGCAGTTCTAGGGCTCTGCGTGGTCTCGCCTTAACACCTCATCGTAGCTGCTACAAATACCGAGTCGATTGAACAATGTAATCAAGCTAGTTTTAGATCGACAAGCTTCGTGAATAGTTTGAGCATTGCTGAGATGTAATGGCGTCTTCTTTTTTCCGTTATGGAACAACGTGTACATGCATTTATTGAAACGTAAAAAAAAACTATAAATGAACTAGATAATAATAACCGAATTTGTCAAGGATCTAGAGAAAAATCACCTTCAAAATGTGTCAAGATAAAACTGAATTTCCCAACTTTATACAAATTTTTAAAATTCGCCGACGTTTGGCAGCCTTGTAAAGGTAAAGGTAAATTAATTCATAATTAAGGGGCTATATATAGGTCTCAAGTATGAATTGCTAATTTAGAGTCCATACGAAATTTTTGGATTTCGAATCCCTGATTAATTTTTGTCAATATCCCTGACCATTTTGGTAATATTCCTGCTAATTTTCATCATTTCATGTTTTCATAGGTAAAAGTCAAGGTAAAAGTACAAAGTGAAACAATATTTTTTAAATATCATAAACTGATTTAATAAGAGCATATGTAACATAATTACTCATAAGTATGCCACTGGCTCTATTGCTTCACTAACGGTTTGTTTCACAGATATTGCGTCATTCGTACCCTACGTAATATTTGACGTCATCGAATCTCAAATGCCAATCGACGGCTTTTAAAATTCATTTTGCGAGTGAAAATACCTCTACATGTTATGGTCAAAAAAGCACGTAAAGAAGGCTGTGTTCCCAAGACATGTACCTGTAGTGTCACGCGCTAAAACATCTTTCAAAATCCGTCATTTATGCCGTCGTATAATTAGCTTTACATGTGATAAACCGACGGCCATTATTTTAGTAAACAAACCGTTTGAACAACCAAGGCTTAGGAGCTAAAATGAACTACAATATAGTGTCAGTTCTGTTAATGTAATTAATTTGAAAGTTAATGAAGTTCTCGGAGACTCACGTTCTAAAATAAATTTGCATTGTCAAATAAAAGAAGCAGGTTTATTGGAAAAATAGTTGAAATTCAGGCTGAGCTTTTCTGGCGCATCTACAAGGTTGGAGCAGGGGTTGGTTGGAGTCTTCAGAAGTTCAGTCTTGGACTCTTGGCAGATGCTTTTGAGCCTAGGCCTAACTCTTCTAGGCTTCATATGGGTTTTAATAACGCTGGTGGAATATCCCACTTCGACGACTTGTTCCATTTTCGGTCATTTTCCCCACCCTTTTATTTTTCTAAATTACTCATAATTTCACTTCATCCGCACAAACCGAGCGAGTTTATAAATTTCAATAAAGCTACATTGGGCTGACTAAAATTCCGACGCAAAAATTTCCTTCTCAATTTAGAGGTTTTCCATTGGCTTAAATAAATATGTTACTAGCTAATAGCGTGACTCCCAAAATTGCTAGGATGAATAAAAAGGTTAAAATCTAACATAGTCCACCTTTTTACTGGTTCGTGGTGAAACAAACCATTAGTGAAAATTTTTGAATGGAATAAAGGTACAGTGGCATACTTATGAGAAATTATTGTTACATATGATAAGAGCATACTGAGAGAGTCTCTCTCCCCTCTCGGGAAAAGGTGCCAGCCATGAGCGCGAAAGAGAAGGGACTTAATTTTCTCTGTGACGCAAAGTTTGTTGACTAAGAAAACCCCCGACTTAATACGATTTTATTTAAATCCCTGACGTTTTTCACCAAATTGGAAATTCCTGACTTATATAGGTTTCCGTCAAGAATGTATTGAAGTTACTAAGAATATTTCAGCATAGCATTAACCCCTGGTACCATCCTCGCAGCTTCTGTGGAGAAAGTTCGTCTCAGTGTTGCCAATGTTTGACGAGCGAAAATCCCACAGTCCAGTTCCAAAATTTCCAGCCAAACCCGCTACACGTTTTTAGCCACGCCCCCTCGCAAAACTCACCGGAAAACATGCCAAATAATTTCAAGTTTCGTAGGCCAGCGCGGGAAAAGAATTAAATAAAAATTACTAATAATAATTTTTATAAAAAAATCTATAGGAAATGTTATGTTAAGTCATTTTACCATCTTCTTTGATTGAAACGTACGCTTAAATGAGCAGTATTTTTAAAATTGCAAGAGATTTATTATTATGGTTGTTGTGATTATAGAAGTCTGATATTTTCGGTTTATAAATTTCTGGAAATAGTGCTTTTTCAAAAATTCAGGCCAAAAATCCCACCAAATCAATGATTTTCGCTTAAAAATCCCTTTAACCCACACAGCCCAAAAAATCGCCAAAAATCCCACAATGTGGGATTTACCCCACACATTGGCAACACTGGTTCGTCTGCATTTAAGGCGCATTCAAGGTCATACCCATTGAGTTGGGAATATTAATCTAGAGGTCCAATCAAAACGTCGGATTTCAGTATTTCACGAAACAAGTTTTTAAAAATAAGAATACTGTCGTCTGCTCCCAAATGACAATAAAACGTTATCATTCTACCCGTGGCGCCGTTTATCTCTCAATGGTTCGTTCAAATAAGACGCATTTTCCAGCCAAAAGATTTTTTTTTAAAATAATGATGGCGCCACGGGTCATATGATAACCTTTTCTCGTCATTTTAGAGGAGACGACACATTCGTAATTTTCAAAAACTTGTTTCGCGGGGAGCAGATTTGATTGGATCTCTAGATTAATATTCGCAACTCAATGGTCATACCGCATATAGCAAACTTGAATGGGAAAGCAGACGAATTTAAGCTACAAAGGCTGCGAGGATGGGAATCTGAATCCTGTAGTCCAATATTCTTAGTAACTTCGATACATTCTTGTTTCCGTATGAACCCTGTAATTCGCGATGTTGCAAGATTGCGGCCGCTACGCTACGTGTTGCCGCCATTTTTCCGAAATTTTTACCTCTCCGAGGGGACTATGCTAGAGGTCGGCATTATTTGTCCATTATCCACGATATTTCAAATTATCTATAGAAAACACAAAAATAAGTTTAACTTAATAATATTGAATTACTTATTCATACTTTTTAAAAAAAAATTAACCCAGCCAAGAACGTTGCGTTTTTAATCGTGAAAAAATGTCTATGAAAAAGAAAAGAGTTATCATTTGCTTATAGCTAAATTAAATTGAGCAAATTAGATCAGACAAATTTATTCATTTAAACAACACGGAAAACATGAATGTATTAAAAATTACCAAAACATTTTTTAATTTTATAGCTATAAATAATCAAACCAGAATAATTTCTGATCACATATATTTGGGGTTTTTTGTTTTTGTCATTTGTCGTCCGAAAATGTATCTACAGAAATTATTAGTGCTTACCAAAACCATACATATCAGTGCCTACACTCTTTCACTAGTATTCCGCCACCATAACTTCAAAGACATCATGGCCGTTATTGTTTCAGGCTGTAAACAGCCTCTTTTAGAAGTAACAAGGTCAGTTCCTGCAGAAAATATTTGTTCAGATGGTACTGACGTGGCTGGTATGGCCAGATAATCTTGCGCCATTTTAGCTACTGTAGGATAGTGAATTTCGTTTTCCTGCAATGAGATGGCATAGTACATTTTAATTGGAACTTTTAAAATATCTCATTAAGTTAATGACATCAAAGCATCGAGTACCCACCCTCTACCATTTTAGTACGTCGGTTCTTGGGGGCTGTAAATCGTCCTTAAAAAACTTCAACAGTTCAGATCCACGCGCCGTTTTCGCTGCGCGCTTTGGGAAGTACGCGTAAATTCCAGATAGAGTCTACACTGGTAGTGTGCGAAGTAGACGGCGCAGGGACTCCAGCTCCAGAACCAGAATTATTCTCATAATACGTGTTAAATATATTTAATATCGTGGCCTTAATAGATTTCACTTTTTGTTTTTCGTAGTTTGCTTGAATAAAGTCCAACTTTAAAGTGGGGTCTAAAGCTAGAAAAAAGTAATTATAAGTTCTATAAAAATAAAAGGAAATATAAAACCAAATAATTAACCAAATATGTACCCCACGCATAAAGCAATCATAACACAAACGTGATAGAATTTCAAAATTATAGGCGAGATTGCCTCCGAATGTTATACTTTGATTAAAATATTACTAAATCGATATTCGTACTATATTTACCCACTAGCCCAGAGCTTTTTAAATGAAATTCGATTAGCCACATTGGTTTTATTTTGTAATTGTAAAAGACTTAGGCCTGTGCTTGAAAGCTCACCAATAGCTATCCAAAATGTTTCGATATTCGATGAATCTTGATACGTTTTGAGTTTGTTTCTGGCCATAACACATGCTTCTTCCAAAAATGGATCCATAGTTGGATTGTTTAATTTATCAAGGAGCCAATGATAGGCTGGCATTACCATAGAGATAGTGGGATACGTCACTGAAGAAAAAAATTTTGTAGCAATGTCGAAGTCCTAAAATTATATAAATTTTTGTGTATATGCGTCTACAAGCTTTGAAAGTAGTGCATATTGTTTTTAATGAAATTGAAACAAATAACCACCTTCGGTGTCACCAAGGTACTGTTTAACAATAATATAAATACTTTATGCTGCACACGCGGCAGGCTTTTATTATGACCTAGAAATGTGCAAAAGTTAAATTTCGCGTGTTTTTTCTATGAAATTTTAGGAGTATTTAAAGAATGATGAATAGTGAATATATATATTACGGAATATTCAATACTGCTTTTTACAAATAACCAATAAAAAGCGATTTACACATTTATTCAATTTCAAATGGCCCAAATAATTTTGAAGTCAATTTCGAAGTTTAGACAAAAATGTAGAAATGTATTGAATTACTCCTTACCTCAACCTCAGGTATACTCGATTTACTTAAATTACAACATTCACTACTCTTTTCTAAAAAGACAACCCGGAATTCGGTTTTTCCCCTAAAATATTAATGTAGAAACATGGTTTGAAAAAACGTGCCACAGCCTGGGTAATAACTAAGGCTGGGCGAATAGCATTTTTAGCCTATCGGGACTATTATCAAATACCCAAAATATTACTAATCGAATACCGAGACAAATAGTCACCGACTAACGAGGACCGACTAACAATTCGGTTATTTGCTCAGCCTTAGTAATAACCAATGATATAAGAGACGCTGGGTAATAACACCTATAAGGACTAAGAATGAAAACCTATGGTTTAAGTTGCTCTATTTACCTAAATATCTTATTGTTGTTACTAACCTTTAGCAAATTTAAAAGTGTTTCTAATGCATTCCACTCGGCTTCCGTTAAAACCAATTTCCTGAACTCCTTATCTGTTTGTATCATGCTTTGCAAAGACTAAATAGAAAAATTTGAATATAAATAGTTTTAATTTCAAGTCCTCAGCCGATACCGATTATGTCATCTAAAACACCTGTTTTAAATACGAAGCTCGGGAAAGCATGGCGAAAGTAGAATTCCAACGGGTTCTTATATCGAGAACTAATTTTAGATCTTTGACTCCAAAAGACTGATTAAGCTGCGATAGCATATCTTCGCGTAGACCAGATGATCTTATTTTAGTGACAATATTCCGTATCTGCAAGTACCCATAGTAAAAGCTGAATCAATTTTAATTACCAGATTCAACTCGGAAAAAGCACCAACGGATTTTTGAGAATAACAAGTTAACGACTAAACATTTCTAAACGAAAGTGGTTTTAGTTGATTATTTAATAATAATTTCTATTTCTCCAAATTTAGACCAAACGGGACTTACACCATTACCATCTCTTATACATATATGTCAAAAATTATTATTTTTTAAATATTACCTTTGCTACAGCATTCCCAACGACGGAGTCCGTGCTAGTCCATGTATCACTATCGCCCGAATTTTCCATGTATTCTTCGAGAGTATCAAAGTTTGCCTGCGACTTAATGTTTTTAAGAAGTTCTTGTACAGTCAAGTTTACGACGTGGGCAAAGCACCGAATTCGGGCTTGCGAACTATATCGAAAACCGAAGTCTTTGCTAATTTTTTCCAATTCGTCACTAAATGCGTCGTTATTCGCCGCGCTATCCATGGTAATAGCGAGAACCTATTCAAAACACATAGGCCTATGTCACTAAACGCAATGTGTAACGCATGTCTAAATATGAATAATGTCAACCGAAAATATTGGGAGCGAAATAGAGCTCTCACAATAGCAGCAGATAATTCTCAGGGTATGTTACAATTAAACCGAAAATCATCTTTTGCACTAAAGCAGAGGATTTCCCCAAATAGTCTCAGTTAATTGATTTTACAAAACTATAAAATATGTTTTAAATATTACTTTTACCATAAGTAACGTAATAACAAAAAGTATGACAATTAATAGAGATTTACAACTGAACTGATTTTTATAGCTATCGCACAATCAAGATGTTTTATCAAGTTCCTAAAACACGTTAGACGACTTCCACCTAATCCGAAATATCAGGTTTCCGATAGATCGACCGAATATTAGGCTTAACTGATAAAATAAAATTTTCCTCGTCGCACAAGCCCAAGTATGTTTTTTTTTGGCACGCGTGATTCGCACGCGGGCTTCAAAACAAATTCGAAATTCCTCACGGCTCCAGGACGCGTTTTCCGATATTCAGCGGAAATATTTAACGAAAATTCTTCACCAAGGACGTTAAGTCGCGAGTCGAAGTCGCAGAAAAAGGATCGGTTAGGAAATTAACATTAAAGCAAAAGAAAGTGTCATACTTATTGGAGTTATGTAACTTTTGCTTTTAATCGAAATATAACTTACCTTTGAATTGTACTTTTGTACAATCCTTAGGAACACATCAAAGATATTTTTCCCGGTATGTCTTCCGGGAAAATGAATAAATCCCATTAACTTGTTATGAATAACAAAATTTTCATCAATCCAATGGCCAATGATGGCGATAAATGGAATTCGGTTATCAGATGTCCACGCATCAAGGGTAAACGACATAATTCCCGTCAAAGCCTAATTACAATTTATAAATATCATAAGGACTTAATTTGCTGCATTAGACTAAATAAGCTACAGATGAAGTTAATTTTAAAAGTACCAAGTGCCACTGCTAAAAACCACAGATATAAATCAATAACTAGCCGAATCAGAACTCCCCCCCTCCTCCACGGACAAGGGCGCATTTAAGGGTGTTGGGGGGTAAACTCCCCAAAATGTTGGTGACCGGGGGGAGGGAGAACCTAAACCAAAAAAACTGTCAAACCTTCGTCAGCACCCTTAAATTAAGACCTCAAACCACCCCCCCCCCTAAAATGATATCCTGGACACGCCCGTGTCCATAGAATTAGTTAGTCGGCTCCCCCCCGGTCATCCCGGCTGTTAGTTTTAAACTCCGAATTTTTAAGTATGAACTTAAGAAAAACCACTATTTTCTAGGGAGAAAATCACTGAGAACATGAAAAGGCATGGTTAAAATGCAGCTAAATGGTTCTTTTAACCTACCTATGAAATTGGATGTTTAATTTAATGGGCAAAAAAGTGGTGTGGAAATGGCAGAGTACTATTTGGCACTGCATTCCATAATTCCACCGTTGTACGGTGGCGCTCCCAGTGGAAGCTATTGGACTAAATCCCGTCACGTTTTCCGCCACTTTCCAAACGCCACTTTTATTGCCCTTCAAGTAATAGGTTGAAAACTCTACAAGAAAATGATAATTTAATTACTACCGAGGTCATAGATTTAGAGGTATTTTTTGTCATCCCAAAAATATATTTGTATTGTCATAAACCCCGAGTAATATCATAAACACTGTTTAAACGAAAAAGCAAAAGGAAACATGACAACCTACCTTAAATTTATTTAATACCAGATCAGATTCACGTTTGAAACTAGTCATTAGGTTTTTTTTCAAAACTCTGGCCGATTGAGGCAAAGATTCAGCAATGTATTGGTTTCTCGGATTAATAGATTGTAAAAAAGCCTTAAAACTGGGATGTTCAACTACAGTGAACGGCTGGTCCGTTTCTGCAACCCAACGCTGTAAGCAATAATTCGCTTGGTCCATTGCTTTTTGGCTAGGCTAAACGTTGACCAAAACAATTAGATTTAAATATAATATATTTATTTCTTATTTAATCTTGCCTTTTCAGTGCTCAAAACGCCGACGACTTCCCCGTGTTTTTTCTCGACATGATATCTGAGGTGGCTTGTTCCTTGACATTTGGATGAATCCTGCATTTTATACTTCCTACAATATTTTTATAAATTTAACATCGCAGAACTTCATAAACTTCTATTCATCATATTTATTACCCACAATAAGCCTAAATATATTTAATTCAACCAACTTGAAATTCGGCGCCCCCTACAGCCCCCACCATCGATGGTTAGAAAAAATTATCTAGTTGTGTCAAGTCAAGTGCGTACAAGAATAATAAGTTTCTTTAAAATATTCGACTTTTTAACCTGCGCCAACTTCACAGTCGCGTAGGAACAGTGGGGTACAAAGGCACAATGTATGTACATCCCTTGAAATTGGACTGGTGCGCCAAATCGGTTCGAAAAAGGTGCCAAATATTGTTAAAAAGGGCACTAAAAGCTTGTCAATGAGGGGGGCGCCAATTCAACGCACAAGCTGCACCCCCTCAATCCAAAACATTTCTACGCGCCTGGAAATTCAACCTTCGCGACGATATTTCGTCATGAGGCGACGCGGTATTGGGGTAGCAATAATGTTGCGGTATTAAACCAGGTTTCCATGAGCGCTTGTATTTTGCCAAAATTCGACTTGAGGGAGGGTTATTTTAAAATTCGCGCTCCCCCTACAATCTATCCAGTTCTTATGTCAACTTGAGCTTCAACTTTGGTACACATTCCTAACGCTAAGAAAATATATAACTGAATACTTACTTCTCGCAGTACTTGCAATGTAAAGTGTCTCCAATTGTAGCGTAATGAGTCCACACTACACTCCGGAGATTTTGTTTCCTCGCGTCGGTGTCACTTAATACCTGTACTTGAGATTCTTTATTATTCTCGGTCATCATTGTGTCAATAAATTATTCGCAGGCCTCAGAGATATTAATTAGTTACTTTATAGCCTTAGATACTGGTTGAAATATTCTACACAGTAAACTACCTATCGCACAGCCCGCCAGCTTATGAATAATAACAGGGTTTGAACTATAATGTTTAATCACTTAACCACAAATAATGTATGAAAAATAAAAAATATACGTGGGATTCATTGTTTATAGCTTTTTTATTAGGAAGTAATAGATTAAAAATGTTTTCAGCCAAAAAAGACCTTCATAATCGGAAACAAAATAAATAGTCTAATAAAATATGTTGTGTTTTAAATTAAATTTAACTTCATCGGTACGTAAACCTTTATTTTTTTTTCTAATAAAAAGTTATCAGAACTGATCAAACAATATATTTTGTAGCTTATCAAATTGTATTATATTTGTTTTTTTTTTCTTATAATCAAAGTATATACGATTTCACTATGAAAAATTATCTGCATATAGAGCTTGAAATTCTTTAATCGCGGTTAAAAGTTAACCGAACGCCGACCCCTAGACTATGCCCCCTAGGAGGGGTTATACAATCACCGTGTCTGTCTGTCAGGCCTGCGAACGCGTTCGCATTTTCGGTGCAAAGTGTAATCACTGCGTTCGCAGTTGCTCGAAGGGTTGGCAAAACTACCGTATGACGGTGAGCGTTAACGGATTCATTTGCGGTTTGGTTTGGATGGTGTATTACGTTTTTGTAATGTTTATGCGTAGGTTGTGAATGTTGAGTTTGTGTTCTGATGGTTGTGCATGTTGAGTCTGTTGTGTTTGTATGGGCGTTATCTCTCCAACTTCTTCTTAATGACTTTGGGACGGACCGAGTGCTGAGTGTAATGCTACCTCTCAACGTCCAATGGCAGGGTTTCCACCAGTTGTACACGGTATTCGTCTTAGTATCAATTTGCGATCGCATCGGGCGGGATTTGAACCCGAGACCTCCTGCTTGACAGGCGGACGTTCTACCACAGAACCACCGACACTTGTTACGCTTTATTGAAAATTAGACCTTCAGCTTTATCGGAAGCGTATTTTGGTTTAATTGAAATAGAATTGAAATTGAAATTATTGCATCGAAGAAATTCTAATTTAGCGTTTCTCTATTGATTAAAAACAAACGCGCCACCCAGGTTTCGAACCCAGACCATTCGGCTTGGCAGTCGAGCGCTCTACCACAGAACCACCGATAGCTGCTTAGGTTCACTGAAATTAAGACACGCATCGTAAGCATAATAGGTAATAAAGTCTTTTTTTATTAATGAATTTATGAAGGCCTAATCTGGTTTTTTTACGAATGAAATTTTAAAGGTTAAATCTTGTTTTAGCGCAGTCAGCCGAGATAAGAGGGTTAAAGGGTAGACCCTGTGGGTGGTCCACTTTGTTAGTTTTTTGTTATTTATTTACGGGTATTATTAACGACCTATATATAGTTGTGTCAATTCAAAGGCGATAATTTACCGTTTATTGCTTTAAGAGCTGGCGGTTAGTCAAGTGGCTCTCTGTGCTTTGTTGATGGTAAGGTTTTTGCTTCTTGTAAATATATTTGATGTGAATATTTGGATATCTACGATTTCTAACGCAGTCAATGATTTCCTGGGTGTGCGAGTCATTATATGATATTGGAAATTGGACGACATTGGTCTTTTTCATGCGGTATGTGTCACAACGTCAACTGGAAGTTTACGAGTGTTGAAATAAAATGAGCGTTAAAGATGCGGCAAGTATTTCGTAAGCGAGAAAAATACAAATACCATCTGTAGATGTTTCTTTCATTAAAATTTGCTTAGTATTATATTCAACTGATAAACATGTACTGTAAAAAGGGTTAAATTCAATTGTGCATTGTTTTAGTAAGTCTAACTCGCTGTTGTAACTACTTAATTTATAATATTCTGAATAAATTAAACTCGATTGTTTCGTCTCAATTATTTAAATTAAAATTAAAATTTTATACCGGGCAGGGTTTGAACCGAGAATACTTTTTTCGTAAATAACTCTGAATTGCGGAGATATCTTTGGGGGTCGTGTCGAGAAATTAATACCACTAGGGACCATTCTTCCGAGGAGAGGTATATTTTGGCTTGCCAACTTGTTCCTCCTACTTCGCCTCCCTTCCTATCCTCCTTGGATATATTGAAATGCAAAGCGCCCCTCCGAAATGTGGTGCCCGTAGGCCTACTTCGCCTAATCATGGGCCAATAAAAGATTTAATCTAGGACATGACTCTGTCACTCTCCTAAGCTTGTGCCAACAAAATATTCATCTACCTAGAAAAACGACCTTCCTATATGAGAGGGGTAGGAAATGGGGCGTGAACAGGGACCTTTCCATAGAATATTGGCACTGTGACGTCCTAGTACGTCACCCATGCTCTTTCCTATGCATAAAAAAATTTGCGACCGAAATGGCGGACCACGGAGTGCTATTACTCTATAGACTCTTTTTTTTTGGAATTTTGCCGGGCGCGTCCATGTTGAGTTTACCCCCCAAAACCCACATTCTCCATATCCTGGGACCAAAGACACGAGCCTAGACCCCACACCGGTGGTTCCAGGTAATGGCCGACTAGCGGGCGGCCAAAAAGAGGGGTCGAAAAGATTTTCCTATATTTAGTTTACACCTTGGTAAAATAAAATTCCAATCAGTAAAATAAAGAAAATTTACGCAGAAACTTGGTCGAAACCTCGGGCTCGTCCTCCAGTCCCGATTTTTACGAGATTTAAAACCGAACTGAATTTTTCAGACTTTTAATCCCTACGCTATTACATTGCCTCCCGCAACTAGGGAATCGCGAGGTTAGACGGGAGCCCGTTGGAATCTCGCCGCATTTCCAATCTAGGGTACACGTAGTCTAGATCAGGCTTGGAAATAAGCGGTGGTCACTGGGTCAAAGACCAGTTTATTAATTGCTCGGACCAGTTTTTTTATTCAAAAGCTAGGGGTTCACTGGTCCAGTGTCCAGTTTATTAATTCAAAATTATCTACCGTATTACTAACCAACTGGTCTACGTGACCACTTAAATAATTCAAGAGTTGGGAGTCACTGGCCAAATAGACCAGTTTAGAAATAAACCTTATTTCCAAGCCTGGTCTAGATTATCTTTGATATGAGAGGCCCGAGAGGGGTAGGAAATGGGGTGTGAACAGGAATTTAGATCAAGTTTTCGGCTCTTTTTTCCGGTTGACTGTAGCGCGGCTAGCGCCATCTGTGGATAGTTGTTTAAAATGTTTTTTTTTGCAGTAATGGCGCTAACTTGACCGTTAAAAGTGTTCATTGTTTAGTTAGTTTTAACTAGTATTTAAAATGGTTACTTGTAAGCATTGCTCATTTCCAAATTGCAATAGCGATAGCAGGTATTTTCATAAACCCCATATGAAAGGTGTCACGTTCATAGCGTTCCCAAAGTTTAAATCTAAGCCTACGTTATGTAAACAATGGGCGGAGTGGCTATCCAAATTTAAGCCTGGTTTTAATGTAAATTCAGTTAAATATCAAACTTACATCTGCTCTAAACACTTGAACGATGAATTTTTTCAAAGCCAAGAATGGTTAAAACCAAAAATTACAGCTCCAGGTATGTTTTTTCTTTACAAAGTAACAACTTAAGTTGTAGTTGCTTTAAATAATGTGCTTCTCTAAGGTCCCATTTTGACAATTATGAAACCACAAGTGTCACTGCTGAAGACAGCTAAGCCACAAGAATTGCTCCTGGAAGCTTCAACTTCTACAATAAAGCCCTCACTCTTGAAGACTTCAGCTACTTCCATGACGAGAGTCTCAACTTCTGCGGAAATGTTATCTTTTCTCGTGACACCTGATTCTATTTCAAGCAAAGTTACTGATGTGACAACTGAAGGTCCCATTTTGACCATTGTGAAACCACAAGTTTCACTGCTGAAGACAACTAAGCCAAGAGAATTGCTCCTGGAAGCTTCAACTCCTACATTAAAACCTTCACTATTGAAGACTTCAGCTACTTCTATGACAACAGTCTCAACTTCGGGGGAAAAATTATCTACTCTCGCAACACCAGAATTTGTTTCAAGTGAAGTTACTGATGTGACAACTGAAGGCACTTTTTGGAGAAGAATATCTCAATTTAATATAGAATCCACTCCAATCCTAAATGACCGTACAAACATGGCGTCATTACCTCTTCCAATCATGCCAATTTCAAATTTTATGACCCCAGATATGCCACTTTCAAGCGTATTTAAAGCACAAGAAACACCAATTTCTGGTGCAAAAACCAAAACATCCCTACTCAGAAAGCCTGTGCTAATTAAGCCAGTCATTCTTCAAGATAAATTGGAAATATCTAAATCACTCAGTACCGAGGTTGAAGAAACTAGCAATATTATTACTGAAGCTACCGAATCTGCCATTGAAATAAAAGGTAATGCTGAAAAGTCAGTTGAGAAAACTCATCAAACCAAAAGACCAAATGCTTTGAATTTCTATTCGTCTCACAATAAAATCATTGATATGTTTTCTTCATATATTTTCCCGAGAGAATGGGCGATTGCTGAATTTAAAGAGGGATTAAGAGTTTCTAGAATCAACTATGCTACTGGAGGGGTTACAATTTCAGTTATTGTAAGTCCCGAGTTAGATTTATCGCTACAAATATTAAATGAAACTGTCACAGACCATATTCTACTAACTAATCTAAAAAAAAAAATATCTTGTCAAGAAGATTTCACGAAATTTATGGAACAAGTCTCTTCCCTTCATATATGTGAAGGTAATATTGAAGATTTGTACATCAAAATTTTTAAGGAAAAAGTAGTGCCAAATGGCAAATTTTGCTGGCTCACTTCTAGTATTCGTCATAAGTCATGCTCTTTACTTTCGCAAATGAAGAGATGTGGCAGTTGCATGAAATTAAGAAGCTACTTCCGTGGCGAGATCCATAGAAGAAAAAAAGACAAACAGAAAAGCTCTTCTTTCAAAAGCCTCACCCAGTCTGAAATCATCCAACAACTGAAAAGTAGTAAATGCAAAGAAATTAAGCTAAAGAGAAAACTCATTAGACGGGAGAAAAAATTTCTTAACTCATAATGAAGATTGGTGAGACGGTCAGTCCAAAGGGGGAAGAATGGTTAGGAGATGTACTAGGAAAGGGACGTGATGGAGAAGTGGATTTCCCAAAACTTTTTTAAGAACTCAGTTAAAAATGAGTAGACTAGATAGTAAAAAGCAAAGGAGAAGGCATCCACTAGTAGAACAGTGGTGCCTTTATATGTAGCACAAATCACTAGGTTTGTTCCAACCCCTAGAATCTTCCGGAATTCTGCATTTACCGAATTATAATACATTGTTACGCCACACAAGTAACAACCTAGGATGTTTGTAAAACTTGCGGAAGAAATCAAGTTAAATACCCTTAAAAACCACCAGAAATACTTCTCTTTGCCCATAGATGAGATGAAAATCAAAGAGGATTTAATTTATAGCAAAGAAACTGGTGACTTAATTGGTTATACGAATGTCAGGGACCCATTTGATAAAATGGCAGAAGTTGAGAAAGAGCTATTTGACAACAAAGCTAAACCAATAGCAACTCATGCTTTAGTGTTTATGGTTCGAGGATGTACAACTAACAACAAATTTGCGTTAGCTCATTTTCCAACGAATACCTTATCAGCTGAAGAACTCCATTTCTTGGTGTGGTGGTGTATTGCTCTTTTGGAGCTAAAAGGCTTCAAAATGTTAACCGTCATTGGTGATGGGGCATCAACGAATAGAAAAGTCAAGGATTTTGCTATTGATGTATAAATATTCATGCGTTGGATGAAGAAAGATATTTATACTTCATCTTTGATCCTCCGCACCTAATAAAAACTACGCGAAACTGTCTGCTTAACAGTCGTGATGGTTGTCAGTTCAGATTAATGTTTAAAAATGGGCAAAATTTATTTAGGACAACCATCATCAACTTGTACATCCTTGAACGGGGAAGGGCAACTTTAAGAAAAGCGTACAAGTTAACTGACGACTATGTCTACCCCCCGATACAAGCAAAAATGAAGAGGAATTTGGAGAGTCAGTCTCTGAAACCACACTTTTCTTAAAAACTTTCAATAGTTGGTTTGATTGTTTGAACGTCAGCAACCTTAAGGAAGGATACCATAGCAGAAATACATGGCTGAACCCTTATAAAACTCCGAATGACAGAAGATTAAAGGTAAATCTAATAATAGAAAAATTATATCGAATTACATATGATTCATTGTTGTGATTTCTTACAGTGGCTAAAAGATGATTTTTTAAAATACTTAAATGATTGGGAAGTTGATGTACGCCAAAGATGGAACACTAATGGTAAACTTTACACGAGCGAAGAACAAAAAAAGATGCTACTAAGTTCGGAAACTCTTTAAGGGCTGAAACTAACTAGTAAAAATTTTGAACTTTACGGAATTAAGATCTAAAGTATAAGCTTCCTGATTATTAATTTTTTTTTATAGCCAAGGCGATGGTAGAAGTAATTCCATTCTTGCTGCCCAAGGGAGCAAAGTTTGTCTTGTCGGCAAACTTTAACCAGGACCCGTTGGAGAATGAATTCAGCAGACATAGACAGGCTTGTGGTTCTGGACAGCATCCTACATACCAACAATTGTGCAATAATGGTCCAAAATTAAGAGCAATAAAGAAAGGCAACATTAATATTAAAGCAATTGGAAGAAATTGCCGCTAAAAATAAATGCGAAAATTGTAAATAATGAATGGGCTTAGTATTTTCACTAAGAAAAGTCAAATATTAATTATCGTGGATCACCAGATTGATAGTCTATGTTAACATACATGCCACTTTACAATTGGCTCATGTGCATCCAAAATATAATCTGAATCTAAAACAAAATAAATTTGGTTTGTTTAGCAAGTCAATTGGAATGAAAGGAAAAATTTCATTAGTACTCACCAGATAAAATAACAAGAGGGGGAGGTTCAATTCCTAAAGTCATATCAGTGTTGAGTTTAAACATTTTTCATTTTTCATAGCCCAAAATAAACTGGTCTTTGACCGACGCCACCGCCTTACTTCCAACACTGCTACATGAGACTCAAGAGTGAGCACTGAGCAGACACAATAGGGATATACGAAGCCATCTAAAGAGTCTGTGTTGTGCATAGCTCTCAGTAAAAACTTTGTATATGTGAAGAAAAGGAATTAGGCTTATGGACTAATTATAAGTTGTTCCTACTTAATCTATAAACAAATTCGGCCAGCGGTAATATAACTTTCACATGAATGTGTTTGACTATTGCCCTCGATTGGCCAAATAGCGATCGATTAAATTAAAGGAAAACGGAATCATTTAAACTCCGCTCGTTTCCCGCGTTAGTTTCCGGAATATGAAGGGTATTAGGATGGGGTGCATTTGGCCGACTCCTGATTTGACCGACTTTTCATTTAGCCGACTGCTCATATGTCCGAATGCCCATTTGGTCGACTTTTCGGTCGGCCAAATGGGCAGACCATATGGCCGACTACTCGTTTGACCGACTGCTCATTTGAACGACTGCTCTTTTGAACGACTGCTCATTTCACCGACTCTTATACTATAGCCTGTCCTTCTCTATGTCTTTAGTGTTAGGTTGACTTATAGAACGGACAATGTATTCTAAGTATTGGCGCCTGACGGCGCCGCGCACTCACTTCGAGCGACTTTCAAGCCTTTAATTCAGGTGGCCGGGTTACAATGTGTAGGAGGGTGGTGACAAGCTCCGCGAGCCAACAGCTCCCTACACTAACTATTACCGTTAACCTTAACAGGTTTTATGGAGGGGGAAAAACCCTTAAATAGGAAACCTGGTTTAAGGGGTTTCCCCCAACATCTTCGGTTTCCCTTCCATAAAAACTTGTTGAGTTTAAAGGTAATATTTAGTGTAGGGATCTGTTGGTTCGCGTGGCTTGAAGGGCTTGCCACCACCCTCCTACGCATTGTAACCCGGCCACCTAAATAAATGGCATTAAAAGTCACTTGATGACTTAGGCCTAAGGTGGTGCTTTGGATATTAACCTAGTTGATGATGATTATTATTATTATTAACCTTTAAACATGTCAACGTTACTACTTGAAGGAATATAAATGTGGTGTACATATACAGGGTGTCCACTAAAAAACGATCCAGGGCGAATATCTCAGAAACCGTTTTCTCTAGGAATTTGAAATTTTTATGTTACGTAGCTCGTGCAGGGGGCCAAAGAAGAATGATAACCTCGATGACCTTGAACCATGTCTTCAAGGTCATCCAAAAACTATCTCGAGAACCGTAAGTGTTAGAAAGTTGGTTTCAATTAGAAAAGTGTTCCCCGTCACGTTTTATGGCTACATAGCGTGAACATGATCTGATTCGACCAATAGTAAGTCGAGAAAATTTTTACCAAAATCACAAATGTCGTAAAAGGGAAAATTGCAAGACAGCGCTAATAACTCCAAAACAAGTCGTGCTACATTATCGAAATTTGCTAGACAATCGCATCATGGTAGGATATTTTAATATTTGGAAAATTGTATGACCTTGAACCATTGTCTTCAAGGTCATACTAAAATTATCTCGAGAACCATTACGTTTAGAGCAAAAATTCCAATTAGAATGTTGTACTTCTTCACATTTTATGTATTAATAACTTTAAATTATAATTTCAAATTTTAATTTTTGATCTAAACCTAATGGTTCTCGAGATAAATCTCCAGTTACGTTGTTTACCGAATTGATAGCAGTTGCTGCTTATGATGGATTATTTGATTTTTCGTTTCGTATTCTTTTGTTCTGTAGAAACTTTCGAAATGGTCTGGTCTTCCACATCAACTACTGTTTACATTCCTAGCCGGGCAAATAAATCTCCTTTTTTAGGTGTGGAAATGGTCGACCACAATCAAAGCCCGAACTGGGTTCATAAGCTTGAGATCTGTGGTCCAATTCTACAACTCTCCATAAAAATAAGGATTCCTTACATAAGGACCAATCCTTGTTTCACTCTTAAGGATAAACTAAGGACAATTTGACCTTTTAGCGAAATTTCTTATTCTACTATCATTGTCCTTATCGGGAATACTTTCCCTACGATCCGTCAGGAGAAAAGCAAAAACTTGACCACGTGGCATATTCTTGGTCAAAGGCGTTTCCCGAAATACTTGTTAGGAGATGTGCGAAGCTGGATTACGCGGGACGATGCTTAACCACAAAACCATGGGTACGTTCAGTAACGCAAATCTGGGAAAAATCGGTTTTTACTTGATGTTTGCTTGATGAGCGCTTATCGTCATAGTGACGTAGGAAGTTACTGAACGGTGTAGTCAGGGCTGTTTGACGTCAAGACATCAAAAAAACCTTCTCTCCGAGATGGTTTTTTTTTATGAGCATCGGATGCCCATCGCGTGACGTCAAATCGGAAACGTGAAAAATCGTACCGTAACAAAATGTTGGCATCGATTACTCAGCGATGTTTTTGATGAGCGTTACTGAACGTACCCCATGACACATGGAAATTATTAATTGCGGAGGTTAGTTAGATATTCATTTTGGGAGTATAGGCCTCTTTCTTTAAGATTTAAATTAAATAAATTTATGAAAATAAATATTGGACAGAATAAAATTCTTAAAGTTCGATAATCTTAGAGCAGAGATTACAACATTATGTGCGGTCAAATACACTATATCTTTAATCACGAGAACAACTACCTTTAAAATTAATTAATTGATTGATGTTAATTTGTATTATTATTTTTCATTGAAAATCTCTTTTAGGTGGTTTTTTGACATTCGCTATAACCGCTAAATTCAAAACTTCAATATTTATCAAGGCCATCTTGAATGAGCCAAATAAGGATAAGGGTAGATTACTAAATTTCGAGTATAAGGATAATTTTAATTCTTAAAGGCCGACTACATATTTATTCGGTTTACTCGGTTTCTCACTGGTAGTCGGCTGCTTGCGTAGCACATGTGTCTCGCAGCGAGCCAGCTTCCAGTGAAAGACAGAGTAAACCGAATATTTATGTAGTCGGCCTTTAAGGACAATTTTTGTTCCTTAAGAATCCTGGGGAGTGTTGTAGAATCGGACCCCTGGATGAATTTTGGAATCTGTAGTAATAAGAAGGGTAGGTTTGCCGTAAGTCCCAAGATTTAGTTGCGGGAGATCTTATCGTGTGAACTGAAGGTGATTGTTTTCGCGTATTTTGTTGACTGTTAAGTAGTTGCCGAGATGCTCTAGGCTGAGTAAGTACAAACAAACTCGTGATTTCTGGTTTGTTTCTCTTCTCCAGCATGTGAGCCGCGTGAATGTCAGACTGTTCGTATGATTTCGCTAGAGCTAATAATTCGTCAAGTGTTATATTTGGTTTTCGAAGCGCTTTTCTGCGGAGGTGTTTCGAAGTACAAATGTTGAGCGATGTGTCGTAATATTTCCGTGTCAGCATTGGCAAAGTCACGGGTTTTACAGGGGCGGGCCAACTACGGGGCAGTGGGGGCGACTGGTCCCCGCTTCTACTTCAAAGCAGGGGCGCTGTCCCCGCTATTTTTCCCAGGGCACACTTTCCGCAGAGTGTTAGTTCACTCTTGGAGGATAAAAGGTCGTCCAGAGTCCAAGGTTCACTCAGGATAATTATTTGTCACGGACGAACTCTTACAATGTCGCATATTTAGCCAAATGACAGCTTGGTTAAATATGCGACACTCTTGTGTTGGGTTTTCTATCGTTCGGAATTTTTTCGAACGCAGCCTATTTAACAAGGTATGCGCTTATAATATTGTTTTCGCCCCACACTCGTAAAAACGTTGGCACGCCCCTGGGGTCTTTGATAGAGTAAGTACTAACAAGGAGACGACCCCAGATGTTACACACCGATTTTGTTCAAACTCGAGTGATTGGTAGACCTTCATGTAACTTGAAAAATCCTAAAGGGAATTTATTCAATGGGCAACGGTTTTGCCGTGGCAACGAAAAATTTTTTTGACAAGATAAAATGGAAATTTTCCCATTGAAAATAACATGGGATTTAGACCGATTCCAAGGTCCCCCCCCCCCCCCCTGTGTGAAGAATTGAAAAAAAATTGAAAAAAATTTAAAATACCAAAATTATAAAAAAATTGTTAAAAATTGACGAAGAAAATCAAAATTGATCACATTTTGATCAATTTGAACCAAATGGGTGAAAATTAACCGATATGGCTTAAATAGGAAAAATTTCCATTTTATGTTGTCAAAAACGTTTTTCGTTGCCATGGCAAACCTGTTGTCCATTGAATAAAATCCCTTTAGGATATTTCAAGTTACATGAAGGTCTACCAATCCCCCGAGTTTGAACAAAATCGGTGGGTTACACTTGGGGATGTCTCCTTGTTAGTAGGCGAGTTAGAATTTTCATCAACAGTCTCGGACCAAAGATAATTTAAACTCGTACCCTAGATTCGAATACTGAGAGCTTTCCTATTGACGGTTTTGTTACGAAGCGTTTACCCTTTCCCAAGAAAAATCGGGCTCCATCGGTTGCGGTAAGGCGCAAACCATGGAGCGAATTTTTTCTGAGTTCCAGCGGGAAGTGGGTAAGGGTGTGAAATAAGTCTTTGACTTCATCTCCATTTTAGTATAAAAGCATTGATTTCTTTCGGGCTGGATTGAAGTATCGTAGCCATTTTTCACATCGTGAAGCCACGTTTTCTCGAGTTTCTTGTATTGAGAACGGTGAAAAGGTTAGTTGAGGAAATACCATTCGAAATTTTGAAGATCGTGGTTAAGAAATGAAACGGAATTGTATAAAAATAAATTTGAGTCCTTTAAAACATTTGAACTTTTATGTACGACCCCTTTCATAATTAAACTGTGCATGACGGACCATAGCCATTTTGACTATCATGAGCCAGAGTAAAATTAATATCAATAGAAGAAATATCCGCCTAAGACGGCGTCAGAATCGAAACAACGACGTACTAAAAGTGTATTATTAAGCTCAAAATAAATGGCTTTGTCGAATAAAAAACTCGTAGGATGGGAGAGCTTGCAAGGGTTTAACGTAGTAGAGGTGGACTGAAACACCTCCGTAAGGATAGGTCACTGTGGGCTAACTAACTCACTTAATTAATACACTATTCTAGTCACTTGAAGGGACGACAGCAGGAGTATAAAATCAACAAATATTTATTTACAATTATAAAACGTTACATGGCTGAACTCAAGAAAAAGATACATATTCATAACCGGACTACGATTTATATACACAAATTATAATGTTTTTTGCGATACCGATCTTTATCTTTTACAATTTTTACTTATAAATTCGATTTTAATATTTTTAGAAAATATATATTTTTAGATTCCTTTCAATTGTACGCGCGGCTTATTTACTTTTAGATAAAAAAATATCAACATTACTCCCCGCCGTTGAACATTGTAGTTCAACAATTCTGGTCAGACAGTTCCAAGTGGTACAGTAACTGAATTGGACGACGTAGCTTAGTTCCGTCAGATAGGCGTAGAAGGCAGGATCTGATTTTTCCATCACGACTGGCATGAACTTCTTTCACCACGGCCATTTTCCAGCTGAGTCGGGGAATTTTGCGCTCTTTGATAAGTACCACATCGTCTGGTTTGAGGGGTGGAGTCGGGTTTGTTGGCGGTCGATGATGTGCTGAACGTAGTTCGAGAAGGTATTCAGTCTTCCATCGATACCAGAACCGCTCGATAAGGGATTGTCGATACTTCAGCCGTTTAGTTAGTTGCTCTCTAGTAGCTGAATGGTCTATGTTGACAGGAAATGATCTGGATGGCAAAGCAGTGGTTCTTTCTCCAAGTAAAAAATGCGATGGCGTCATTGGTACTGGTTCTCCAACGTCTTGATATATGAAAGAGATAGGTCGGGAGTTGATGGTGGCTTCTACTTCGGCTAACAGCGTTTCGAGCTCTTCGTGGGACAAGAGTGCTTGTCCAAGAACCTTCTTCAGCGACATCTTGACACTCCGTACTAAACGTTCCCAGAAACCCCCCCACCAGGGGGCTCTGTCAGCAATAAAACTCCAGATTATTTGGTGATTTGCAGCATACTTTTGGATCTCTGGATTCTTCGCAGTGTCATAGATTTCCTTCAGATCTATATTCGCCCTTTTAAACGTCTTGGCGTTGTCTGATATGATTTTTCGAACCATACCGCGTCGGGCAATGAATCTTCGAAATGCTAATAGAAAATCGTTAGTTGTCATACTTGAAACCAATTCCAAATGTACGGCACGGGTAGTGGCGCAGGTAAACAAGGCTATATAGGCTTTCTCCTTCTTCTTGGTATACAGAGGACCGGCAAAATCTAATCCAGTTGTCTCGAAAGGCAGTGACGGCGTTATACGAGATGGAGGTAGGGAAGCCATAGTCTCTAACGATGCCTTTACACGAAATCTTTTACACCCATAACATCGATTGATTTCTCTCTTTACGACCTGTCTGACCCTCGGAATCCAGAATCTCTCACGGATGTCCACAATAGTTTCGTTGACTCCGGCATGTTGAAGTCTGTCGTGATGTAATTGTATAATTAGTTCTACGAAACGATGCGTGGTTGGTAATATTATAGGATGTCGTTCGTTGTAAGATACGTTGGCGTGGTCCAGTCTCCCTCCAACTCGTAAGATTCTATCTTCGTCAAGGATTGGGTTCAGAGTGAGAATCTTCGACGTCTTCGGGAACGATTCTTTATTGGATAAGGACTCTAATTCTTGCTGATATTCTTCGGATTGGACTCTCAGTATCCAGTATTTTTCGGCATTGGCAATTTCTTCGGCTGTAAGTTCTTGTGACAGATTTTTGGTCCCGGGCCTATGTGAATTCCCAATGAAACGCAACATCCAAGCAGTCGTTCTGTAGACTCTGATTAAACGACTATATCTATCTAGATCGAGTAAGGGCTCGCTTAAAGATTCGACTCCGTTAAGGACTTGAATGACGTCTCGGGATTTGGACCTTATCTCGTCGTGCAGTGGTTTGGAATTGAGCTGATCGTTGTGCTCGTCGACGTTTGGGACGGATAGTTGTGCTTTGAGGTCGCCGATCAACCAATGCGGACCATGCCACCAGAAATCCGACGTGGATAACTCCTTGAGCGATTTGCCCCTTGTGGGTAAATCGGCCGGATTTTCTTTTCCTTTGCAGTGGTACCATGACTGAGGATTCGTGAGCGACTGAATTTCTCTGACTCTGTTCGAGACGAAAGGCTTCCAAAGCGATGACGATCCTTTAATCCAGTGTAAGGTAATTGTAGAATTAGTCCATAAGAATATACTGGTAGGAGAAATAAAGAGAGTTTTAATCAAGTGTTGAACTAATCGTGGGGTGGCGGAGTGGTTAGCACTTTCGCCTCGCAGCAAGAGGAGCCGGGTTCGATCCCAACTTGTGGCACTGGGTGAAAACTCGGAACAACTCCTTCTGCGTTGAGTTTGCAAGTTCTCTCCGCACTTGTTTAAGGGGTTTTCCCCCGAGTTCTTCGGTTTCCCCTTCCATAAAAACTTGTCTAGGTTAACGGTAATAGTTAGTGTAGGGAGCTGTTGGCTCGCGTGGCTTGCAGGGCTTGCCACCACCCTCCTACGCATTGTAACCCGGCCACCTGAATTAAGGGCTTCAAAAGTCGCATGATGACTTAGGCCTAAGGTGGTGCCTTGGGTATTAGCCTAGCTGATTATTATTATTATTATCGTGCTCCGAGCACGGCACCCATAAGTTCGAGTCGAGGGAGTGTAAGTTTTTTGAGAGGAGCTATTCTCGATTTCGTGGTGACGAGCGTTGTTCCAGTTTTTCCGGCGTTATTTTGATACCGCAGGTAGGCAACGGCTGAGTAAGCTTTTTCACTTGCATCTACGAAGCAATGGAGCTGAACGTTCTCGATGGAATTTTCTCCAGCTTCTAGGTAATAGAACCTTGAAATCTTTATAAGTCGTAGGTCTGCCAGCTCCTCACACCATTGATCAAATTGTTTTGACAAGTCCTTCGGAAGGACCTCATCCCATGAGATCCCTCTTTCCCATAGTTGCTGAAATAAGATTTTAGCTCGTACTACAAATGGTGAAATCATACCAAGCGGATCAAATATTTTAGCGACGGCCGTCAAGACTCCTCTTTTCGTATTATCTCTTCCGATAATGAATTTCAGAAGCGAACTGTAATCATAAATCAAGTAGTCGTTTGTGGTATCCCAGAATAAACCAAGGACTTTGACTGGAATTGAATCGATTGGTCCTTCGTTGTGTTTAGAGGTAGGTCCTGCTTCGGATAGCAGTAGGCTCCTTAGCTCCGAGGAATTCGTCTTCCACTTCCTCATCGTCATGTTTGCTTCTTGAAATATTTTAATTACGTCTGAACACATGGTGTGAGATTGCTTGACGGTATCCGCTCCAGCTACGAGGTCATCGACGTACAGTGAATCATTAATGAGCTGGCAGACATCTGGAAATTCAGCTTCGTATTTGCGGACGTGGAATCGTATTATGGCAGCCAATATAAACGGACTCGACTTAACTCCAAATGGTACTCGAGTGATTCTATAAGTACATAAAATGTCAGTTTTTGAGGAATCGGAATTACTCACGTCAGTCCAAATAAATCGTAACGAATCTCGGTCTTCCTTGACAATAGAGATTTGTAAAAACGCTTTTTCCAGGTCGCCCGTAAAGGCCACCCTTTTTTCTCGGAACCTCAACAACACGTCCAATAACTCGGGATTAAAGTTCGGGCCAGTATCAAGGCAATCATTTAGCGATGGTTTCTTGCTAGCATGCGACGACGCATCGTAGACGATTCGGATTTTCGTGGTATCACTTGATTCCTTGACAACAGCTCGATGTGGTAGATAATATTCAGTTTTTGCTTGTCTTTCCTTCTTAAGGTCTACCTTCTCGATGATACCTTGGTCAAGTTGATCTCTGAATATTTGATTATATTCTTCAAGCAGTGGTAGGTTAGTCTTTAGCCGATTAAGTAAAAGAGTAGTTCTCCGAAGGGCTACAGCATGGTTGTCGCCAAGTTCTTGTTTGTTCGTATTCCAAGGAAATGGAGTCTCGTATCGGCCATTTCGGAACGTGATATTCTCTTCGAACTGCTTCCGGAGGTTGCTTTCTTCTGGGCCTTGCAATCCGGCGTCACATATGCCGATGGCGTCCAGCTCCCAAAAACATCGCAGCTGATCTGATAATAAATCGTCTTCTCGGCTATTACCACATGTAGTCATGACGGCAACGCTGTTAATTCCAATGCTGCTTAGAGGTACAGTTGTGGGACCTTGAACCGTCCAATCGAACGTGGTCTCCATTGCGACCAGCGAGTCTTCAAGTCTTTCAATTTTGCCAGATACTATTTCCCAGTAGTGGTCGGAGCCAATAAGGACATCGAGCTTCGAAGCGGAACCTCTCTCGAATTCTACAGGTAAATCGGCCAAAGGTAAACCTCTATCTTCCATTTGACGAATGACTTCTTCATCGGGGACCATAAAAATTGCTCCACAGACTTCGGGTGTCTCCAGAGCTTCAATTACGACCTTGCGATCCCCGTCTCGCTTGTTACGAAGCTCCAAGTGGACTCTGTTACGCTTCGTTTGAATCGGTCGCTTGCTGCCGAATGGATGGACATTGATAGTTTCTTGTCGTATAACAGGAAGTTGAAGACGTCTGGATAAATCTTCTTTAATAAACGACTGTTGACTTCCCGTATCCAGAAGGCATCGAACTCGAGCAATTTTGTTGTCTTTGTCATTCGTTGCTATGGCTTCGGCGGTCTGTAGTAACACAGCACCCCTTCTTCTGACGTCTTTCGTCGATGACCGAACGATTCCGATAGTAACATCTTCGACTTCATCTTTGGATTCGGAGTGCTCAGATTTGTTTTCATTCGAAGAACCGGAGTCGCAAAGTGTAGTGTTGTGACGCTTCGAGCAGACCCTGCAGGATTTTCGTTTAGCTCTGCAGTCTTTGGCTTGGTGATTGGTTCGAAGGCATATGAAACAACAGCGCTTTTTGATCGCAATCTCCTTTCTCTCGTTGACGGTAAGGTTAGTACAGGAACTTGACCAGTGCGTTTTTTGGTTGCAGAAAAGGCATGACTTGTCCGATTTGCTCTGGACATTGGTGTTGAGGGCCGCTGCACTTGAAAATTTTGATGGTAAGTATCGCTTCGGTACAACGTTGTTGTCTCTTGGATGGCGGATTTCTTGGTCAGATCTGGAGATGGCGTACGTTCGTTCTCTACAAGATATTTCTCTTTGAAGGAAACTCAAGAGATCATCTATTTGAACAGCATTTGCATTATTTTGGCGGTGATATGCAAGGGCTATATCTTCAGGTATTAGGCCTAGTATCATATGCCCCAATAAACCGGAATCTTGACAACTTGATAAACCCAAAGCCCCAAGACTACGTATTTGTAGCTCGCAAGAATCATAAAGTTTCCTTAGCGCTACAACGTCACTTGACCTTTTTACGGGAACTAGCTTAGAAAACATTCTCATACGAGCATCAATAATTGCAGATGTATTGCCAAATCTGTTCTAATAGTTCCACCGTAATACCGTAGGATTCTGCGCTAAAAGGCATACCAGCAACGGCTGCAGCGGCATCTCCCTCCAGGTAGGATAATAAATAGTTTAACTTATCTGTTCTGTCAAGTACTGGATCGTGAATAGTGCTTTTAAAGTGACTCCAGAATCTAGGCCAATCTGAAGGGTCTCCTCTAAACTTCCGTATCTCAAGCATGGGTAATCGTACAGTTTGTCTGCGAGTGCTGTTACAAACAGCACTGCTCGTAGATATTGCATCGTCTTCATCGTTACCGGAAACTGAATCGCTGTCGTGTGTCTCTCTCTCATCTTTCTCGGATCTTTGACTTCTCACGTGACTGTTCAAATGAATTGCTTGTTTCTCGAGTATTTTTCGCTCGGCTTTACCTCGGACAGAGAGCATCCTGTCCAAATAAGTTTGGTTGGCTTGAAACCTTTCCTCGAACTCAGCGTCATCTTCTAAAGCTGCTTCAATCTCCTGGTCTAGCTTCAGAATCTCTTCCTCTCTAGGTGTTAAACGCTTTAGAAGGTCTTGTAGGACGGCAACGTCTGTGTCACGATTTTCCAATTCGTGTTCTATGGCGTTAAGAAGCTTGGTCGCCAGTGTTCTCAGACCCCCACGTTTTCGGATTAGCTTCTTGGTCATTTCTGCTACTGTCGTCTCGATGGCTAGTAGGAACTTAAACGGTGTATTGATCAGCTCAGCACAGTTCCCGGGTTTCGGCACCAAAATTTCGAATAAAAAACTCGTAGGATGGGAGACCTTGCAAGGGTTTAACGTAGTAGAGGCGGACTGAAACACCTCCGTAAGGACAGGTCACTGTGGGCTAACTAACTCACTTAATTAATACACTATTCTAGTCACTTGAAGGGACGACAGCAGGAGTATAAAATCAACAAATATTTATTTACAATTATAAAACGTTACATGGCTGAACTCAAGAAAAAGATACATATTCATAACCGGACTACGATTTATATACACAAATTATAATGTTTTTTGCGATACCGATTTTTATCTTTTACAATTTTTACTTATAAATTCGATTTTAATATTTTTAGAAAATAAATATTTTTAGATTCCTTTCAATTGTACGCGCGGCTTATTTACTTTTAGATAAAACAAGTTGGAAAGCCAAAATATACCTCTCCTCGGAAGAATTGTCCCTAGTGGTATTAATTTCTCGAGATAACCCTTAAAGATATATCTCAGCAATTTAGAGTTATTTGTTAAAAATATTAACCCATTTCTATCCCGCCCGGTATAAAATTTTTATTATAATTAAAATAATTGAGACGAAACGACCAATTTTAATTTATTCAGAATATCATAAGTTAAGTAGTTACAACAGTAAGTTAGACGTACTATAACAATGCACAATTGAATTAAACCCTTTTACAGAACAAGTTTATCAGTTAAATATAATACGAAGCAAATTTTAATGAAAGAAATATCTACAGAGGCTTTTTGGAATTACTCGCTTACGAAATACGTGCCGCATCTTTAACGCTCATTTTATTTCAACACTCGCCCTTGATGAAGATACCGTAGATATCTGGTAGTGGACGACTCGTTCACTTCCTGTTGACGTTGTGACGCATACCACATGAAAAAGACCAATGCCGTCCAATTTCCAATATCATATAATGACTCACACATCCAAGAAATCATTGACTGCGTTAGAAATCGTAGATATCCAAATATCCACACCAAATGTATTTACAAGAAGCAAAAACCTTACCATCAACAAAGCACAGAGAGCCACTTGACTAACCGCCAGCTCTTAAAGCAATTAACGTTAAATTATCTCCTTTGAATTAACAGAACTATATATAGGTCGTTAAGAAAGTGGACCACCCACAGGGTCTACCCTTTAACCCTCTAATCTCGGCTGACTGCGCTAAAACAAGATTTAACCTTTAAAAAATACCAGATTAGGCCTTCATAAATTCATTAATAAAAAAAGTCTTTATTACCTATTATGCTTACGATGCCTGTCTTAATTTCAGTGAATCTAAGCAGCTATCGGTGGTTCTGTGGTAGAGCGCTCGACTGCCAAGCCGAATGGTCTGGGTTCGAAACCTGGGTGGCGCATTGGTTTTTAATCAATAGAGAAACGCTAAATTAGAATTTCTTCGATGCAATAATTTCAATTTCAATTCTATTTCAATTAAACCAAAATTTCGTACTCTATTAAATACGCTTCCGATAAAGCTGAAGGTCTAATTTTCAATAAGGCGTAACAAGTGTCGGTGGTTCTGTGGTAGAACGTCCGCCTGTCAATCAGGAGGTCTCGGGTTCAAATCCCACCCGATGCGATCGCAAATTGATACTAAGACGAATACCGTGTACAACTGGTGGAAACCCTGCCATTGGACGTTGAGAGGTAGCATTACACTCAGCACTCGGTCCGTCCCAAAGTCATTAAGAAGAAGTTGGAGAGAAAACGCCCATATAAACACAACAGACTCAACATGCACAACCATCAGAACACAAACACAACAAATTCAACACTCACAACCTACGCATAAACATTACAAAAACGTAATACACCAAACCGTCACGACGGTGAGCGAAAAACCACCATCCAAACCAAACCGCAAATGCATCCGTTAACGCTCACCGTCACACGGTGGTTTTGCCAACCCTTTGAGAAACTGCGTACGCAGTGATTACACTTTGCACCGAAAATGCGAACGCGTTCGCAGTCCTGACAGACAGACAGACCCACCCACAGACCCACCCACAGACCCACAGACAGACACGGTCGTTGTATAACCCCTCCTAGGGGACTTTGTCCCCTCGGGGAGGTAAAAATATCAACAGGCTTTGTTTGTTTGCTTACCAGTTAAAACGAATATATTTTCTACGATTGGCGTAAATAGAAAGCTAAATTGAACGTCATTAATTGGAAAAATAACAAAAGTGTGTTGTAAGTGTTCGTATGAATATAATCGTTTGCTAGGTTCTACCATAAGCCTATCACCTCTAAGTTTGAAACGCGCATTGCGCCCTTTGTACCAACACTGGAAGGGTGAAAAAGAAGAAATCAGGCGATAGTATCGGCACCTGGTAGAGATAAATTGAAGCTTCTTTCTTCCCCCTTTCTCTCTCTACGCACCTCTCTCTTACTAAAGCAGCTGGCATCATGCATTGCGAGACGCGTTACGTTTCTCTTTTCCGCCACCGGGTGGATTTAGCGCTGTACTTTCGCCAGTCGTTTGCTTGAATCAACAGTGCCTTTCGATTCAAACTTAGGGTTGATAGGCTTATGGTTCTACCGATAGATTTTGAAAACTTGACCGTCGAAAATATATATCCTTTCGAAGTTATAATTAGTTGAATAAAATATCCTTTTGATTGAAGAATGTCCGTTTGAAGGTGTCGAGTTAAAAGTGTCCGTTTGAAGGTTTCGGGTTTAAAGTGTCTGTTTGAAGTTAGTTTAGTTTGATTGGCGAATCTTCGTTTGAAGATAATGTTTCGCTTAAGTTATATTTTTGGTTTTCCAAAATGAGATGCATTTCCCTGTGATTGAAGAATTTCCGCGTTTGAATGCTCTCGAACAGATTTCCGTCGCCAATGGATTTGTGGATTTTTTTCCAAATTTTGTACGGGATTTGGCCAAATGTCCGACCCCTCGCATTATCTTTTAATAGTTAAAACATTTCATAAAAGTTCCCTCTATTATTTTGGTTTTGAGAATTATGAACTGTGAAGCGTGAGGTTCAGTTGCGCGCAGAAAGTCCAGTTTGTGCAGTGCCGGATAAACTACCACCCGTGACCCTAGGCTTGGGCTTAATTAGTACCCCAATCAAGTTCAGGGTTCGTACGAAATTTTCGGATTTCAAATCCCTGACTTACCCAGCAATTTTTGGAAAGATTTCCTGTTAATTTTAATAGGTAAAAGAACAAAGTTAATCTAATTTTTTTTAATATTACAAACTGTATTATATTTTATAACAGTATACTGAGATCGTCTCAATCCTCTCTTGGAAAAAGGTTCCAGCCATGAGCGCGCAAGAGAAGGTAGTTCGACGACTTTATTGGGAATATTATCTACGATGCAAAGTTTGTTGACTAATAAAATCCCTGACTTATTCCTGACTTTTTGCGATATTATTTAAATCCCTGACTTATCCCTGACTTTTTTAACCAATTTAGATATCCCTGACTTATTCCGGTTATACAGGTTCCGTACGAACCCTGACGGTGCTCCATCTAGCCGACTCTCAGGGTTCTTACGTTTCATCAAGATCCGCGGGCCCTAGGCTTTAGCTTGCCCAGCCTATTGGTTAATCCACCTATGGCTTTATGACGATCATTAACATGACACGCACATTAACCCCGGGAATTTGAAACCAGTATTTGAGTATTTGATTTTACGAACGTTTTAGGAAAATAATTGAAGTTAGGCTGAATGGACATCCTTAACCAACCAAAATATTTGAGATGAATGAAATGAAATGACAGGTTCAACAGTATACTGACATACCTTCAAGGATATACACAACGAATAGCACAATTTTTAAAAATTTCATAAATAACAAATTAAAAGATGTACCCAAAAATGGTACAATAATTAAATATTCATAAATAACCAAAAATAAATTTAGATATATACAGGATGTTTCAATTGTTGTGCAAAAATTTTAAGGAGTTGAGAAGAATGCCTGTTTTTTCCCCATTTTCCTAAGATGAGTTAAAAGAGCGCCAGAGAGCTTAAAGTGTGGCCAACTAGCCCCTGGAAGTAGGCTGCAACAAGCGCAAAACCAAGCAGCAGGGAAATGCGAACATTAAGGATTGGGTTCGTGTGATAGGTAAAAAAGGACTTTGTTAACAAATCGAGGTAAAAAAGTAAACTTCAACAGTATTTAAAGTCCGTGTTGCTTGATTTTGCGCTTGTTGCATCCTACTTCCAGTGGCTAGTAGGTCACACTTTGAAGCTCTCTGGCGTTCTTTTAACTCATCTTAGGAAAACGGAAAAAAAAACAGGCATACTTCTCAACTCACCCCCTACACCTCCTTAAAATATTTGAAACACCATGTATATATTCATTTTAACACTTCAATTTTTAAGTTTTAAAATATCTTATTATTTACACGAATATATAATAATTTGGTCACTGAAATCGTTACGATTAACTCATTTGAAATCTCGTTATAGGATATGAAATGTTATTCTTTGAAAATGTTATCTTTTGCCTCGTTTTATAAAGGAGAAATTATGTTAGATCGGAGTTTTTTGAGTTAAAAGAATTTTTTTAAATTGATTTTGCACGTTTTCGATTTTAAATAGCCCATATTCGGTGCAGCCTCACCACGAAAGCATATAGTAAGTAAGCTTTGATCGTACTAAGCTCAGGTAAAGCGATTTGAAGAAGTTTACCGAATTGATTTCCTTGGCTAGACGGAGGATCCCGAACAGTGGTTTTCTACATCAACCGACCACCTTTGTGAAAGTGATCTTTTGACTTTTGCTTTCGTTGAAGACTAGATTATTCATAGTTCACCAAACTAAGACGTGATCAAGGTCGCTTTGTAGTTCTTTGCGATCGGTAATATTACTGATGTTGTGGTGTATTTTGTTGTCGTCGGAGAATTGTTTTATTTAATATAACGCTTATAACAGGGTTGCCATGGTACCTGGAAAACCTGGAATTCCTGGAAAAGTCTGGGAATTTTAAAAATTAGTCTAAAAATCAGGGAATTTATTTTCGGTTGCCAATAGGAAACTTTTACTAAAATATAGGTTACAAAATACAAAATCTTGGCACAAAATGAGTCAGGGAAAATCTCCGCAGATGGTCAGGGAAAATCTGGAAAAGTCAGGGAATTAGATTGTGAAAAAGCTGTGGTAACCTTGTATAAGTGTTTTCAAGAACCCTTAGTACGTCTATGGGTTCTTGGTGTTTTCATTTAAAGTTCCCTGATGCCCTTTATGAATGCTTGCTAATAGGGTTTTCAATGATATGAGTGTCATTTACTACAAGATTAGGTGTTTCATATAAAATCCCAGCATTATAAGTTGCAAGATGACTTGGGCCTAAGGTGGTGCCATTATTATTATTATTATATGTCGGTGAAACCATTAGATCAGTACTATGACGTTTAAAAGGACACAATCAAAACAATAGTTTAGCTTTACACTCATATAAATACTGGCCACATTATTAACTTCTACGATAAAAAAATCATTTACTCTGAAAAACATTTATTTAAACGAAAAAAAGCTAAAAAAGTACTTATCAATAAATTTGGTAAATTGAACATTGAAAAAGAAGGTGAACTTTCACCCATCTCGAATATTCTAAAAATTTGTGTTTTTTATAAGTAAATTTTGTTATTATAAATAAAATATGTGTATATATATTTTTAATATGTTAATAAATAAGCGCGATATGACCAAAATGTTCACACTTGTCAAAGAATCTTGTTAGGGTTCGAAACGTTGTATCATGGCGGTGTAGCGGTTTGTAATAAAATCACGCCGTTTTTAAATATGTTAATACTATTATATTAAAATTACTTTTTAAATCTTCATGCATTTTTATACCACCATGACAAGAATCCGCCTCTCTATAGAGTAAAGGCACTATGACGTCATAGGACGTCACCTATGATTTTTTTCCTATAGAAAAAAATTTGCGCCCAAAATGGCGGCCATAGCTAAAGCTAAGGACTGCTACTACTCTATAAGGTTTTGTAGTCAACCGATTTCTGCAATATCTTAGGGTTAGAAGAGTAAATAATAAGGCACCAATTGAAAGGAAATTTCACTTGCCTCCCTGCAAATACGAGTCCCTAAATATTGAGCATATCCAATTTGTGTTGGAAATATATATCGCTGGAACACTATTGCCATCTAGTGAGGCGCATAAATAAACATTATATTTTTGTTTATATGAGTCTCGAATAGAAACGTCCAGACTACATGACGTCATTTTTTTTTTGTTTATGACCTTTGTAACTTTTGGTTTGAGAATAGATTCGTTTTTGTTATTATCACTTATGCACGTCTTTTTATTTCCTCCAACCAATCATATTAAATAGTTGTGTTAAAACTTAACCACCTTAATTTTCAACAATTTGTAATTTCGCACCGATGTCGCCATATATTGTACATACCTCTCCAATCGATAGGGCTCTGAGGATACAGGAAACATCAAACCCTCACTGCCCCAATATCTTTTAGGCTAATACGGACCCAAATCTTGGGCATCCAGGGAAGTTCCAGCATGGATAGTAGATTTTAGAGGATCGGTAAAAAGCCTGGTTTTATAGCCCCCGTAAACCAATCACACTAAGGGAGTCGTCCGTCGTTATTTGAAAAAAAAACAAGTATCGCTAAGAGTGGACGATACTGTTCGAAAAAAATAAAAAGATAAACACGAAGTACATTTTTACGCCAAAAGGTATTTTGTCACGTTTTTATAGATTAAATATGATATACTAAATATCAATTGATAGTTTTTATTGAATTAAAAAACCAAAATTAAAAATTACTAAAATATAAAGCGCAAAAATTACGTAACAATATCAACCGCATTAGATTGGCATTTTGAAATTTTAAGATCACGTGGTACAAACGACCTTGCAAGACTCCCTCGGAGTCTCTCGAGCGGATTGATACGCGGGGAGAAATAAAATGCACTGTGTGAAAGCGTTAATGAAATGTTAATTTTTGTGCTTTTATCAATGAACATTGTTAATTGGGTTTTCTGTGGTAAAATCAATGAGGTAGAATAAATAGAGATCCAAACCAATCTGGGATTCACGGGACACGTTTTATTGGAGTAGGAGAATTAGACTTAAATTTCCATTTAATCAAATCGTATTTTCGCCATCTGTTTCTATAAGCAGACACATTTGCAAAATATATTAAGGTTTAGTTTTCCAATAATACGATAGATGGCGCCAACACGATTTGATTAAGTTCATTTACTAGGCCTAACTCTCCAACTCAACAAATACTGTCCCGCGAAACGGTTGGTCCTGGAATTCGTATTTGGATCTCTATTTATTCTACCTAATTGGGTAAAATAGCTATTATAAGGTTTAATAAGATTCGACTTGTTAAATCTTGTCTGATTAATGCAGCAAAGGTTTCATTGCGCTTTTCTGACTACGCTATTTTCTGTCTTGGATTTATAGCTTGTTTTGGCACTGGAAATAAACTCATTTTCAATAAATCGGAAAAAATATATGTATATAGTTTTAAATTAATTCCTGTTATTATAATTCTTCTTTCCATAAAAATATCACAAACGTTCTTGTTCCCCGGTTGAGTATGCTGCCAGAACTTTGACAACAACTTTATTTTTAGTATTATGAAAATACGGTTGTAGGTCCATTCACGATAGCTTTGACTGGGATTCTGTGGAAACATCTATTAACCTTTAAAAAGGCTTTCGTTTTAAAAAGCAACTTCACTGACTAAACATTTGATTGTTTGTATTTTAAACTAGAGCATTTAGGTTTTTTTTTAAATCTCGAGGGGGTAGAAGTTTGTTCTTCCAATAATTAAACACTAAAAGTATTAAATGTTTACCAGAGAAACACCCGAACTAGATGACTAGCTCTATTTTCTCTACAATCTCGGACGAAATGGAAGGAACCAAAGATATTTATCTATAGGCACTAAAATAAGGGATATTTGGGTGTATATTAGATTCTACGAAAGAGGTGAAAACCTTTAAAGTTAAACTCTACTCACGCCTCTGAGAAAATGCAACCAGAGAACATTTTCTGGATTCTTGTTTTTTGACTTCTGGAAACTGACCATGACCTACACTCCTCAAAACTTACAATTGTTAGCATAGGCCTATTTACATTGCTATTGGATCAAATATAACACATTTTGTACCCAAACGTTTTAGATACAATTTTTGAAACCCAGCTTTATTAAAATAATAAATCATATCAAATTTTATTCCAATCGGATTAAAAATAATTGATCCAATCCATTTCTGATCTCTTCATACATTTTAAGCCAAAATAAATAGTTTTTTATAATATAAAAAAAATTTACTTATTGCACAATTTTTTTCTTATTAATTTTAATATTTTATTACTTTTAATTTTCAGTTATTGTTGTTTGTCACGCGGGAGTCCGGACGAATGTTCTAAAAATTTGGATTTGAAATTAGCCGAGCCGGTCTCATTTTAAATAAGATAATATTAAGGACATTTCACACTAAAGAATAAAATAAATCTTGTGTACAAAAAGTGAGAAATCGATATAATTATTTCCGGAAATCTAGAAATCCACAAGAAATATAGGAAATCTAGAGAAATAAACGGAAATATAATATTAATAATAATAATCATCTAGGCTAATAACCTTGCCACCAACTTAGTCCTAAGTAATCCATCGACTTTTAAAGCCATTAATTCAGATGGCCGGGTTACAATGCGTAGGAGGGTGGTGGCAAGCCCTTCGATATTTCTGGAAATCTAGAAATCTCGAGAGATCTAAAGAAATATCAGAAATATTAGAAATCTCGAGAGATCTAAAGAAATATCAGAAATATTAGAAATCTCGAGAAATCCAAAGAAATATCAGACATATTAGAAATCTCGAGAAATCCAAAGAAATATCAGAAATATTAGAAATCTCTAGAAATCCAAAGAAATATCAGAAATATTAGAAATCTCGAGAAATCCAAAGAAATATCAGAAATATTAGAAATCTCGAGAAATCCAAAGAAATATCAGAAATATTAGAAATCTCGAGAAATCCAAAGAAATATCAGATATATTAGAAATCTCAAGAAATCCAAAGAAATATCAGAAATATTAGAAATCTCGAGAAATCCAAAGAAATATCAGAAATATTAGAAATCTCGAGAAATCCAAAGAAATATCAGAAATATTAGAAATCTCGAGAAATCCAAAGAAATATCAGAAATATTAGAAATCTCGAGAAATCCAAAGAAATATCAGATATATTAGAAATCTCGAGAAATCCAAAGAAATATCAGAAATATTAGAAATCTCGAGAAATCCAAAGAAAAATCAGAAATATTAGAAATCTCGAGAAATCCAAAGAAATATCAGAAATATTAGAAATCTCGAGAAATCCAAAGAAATATCAGAAATATTAGAAATCTCGAGATATCCAAAGAAATATCAGAAATATTAGAAATCTCGAGATATCCAAAGAAATATAAGATATATTAGAAATCTCGAGAAATCCAAAGAAATATAAGAAATATTAGAAATCTCGAAAAATCCAAAGAAATATAAGAAATATTAGAAATCTCGAACAATCCAAAGAAATATCAGAAATATTAGAAATCTCGAGAAATCCAAAGAAATATCAGAAATATTAGAAATCTCGAGAAATCCAAAGAAATATAAGAAATATTAGAAATCTCGAGAAATCCAAATAAATATCAGAAATATTAGAAATCTCGAGAAATCCAAATAAATATCAGAAATATTAGAAATCTCTAGAAATCCAAAGAAATATCAGAAATATTAGAAATCTCGAGAATCCAAAGAAATATCAGAAATATTAGAAATCTCGAGAAATCCAAAGAAATATTAGAAATCTCGAGAAATCCAAAGAAATATCAGAAATATTAGAAATCTCGAGAAATCCAGAGAAATATAAGAAATATTAAATCTCGAGAAATCCAAAGAAATATCAGAAATATTAGAAATCTCGAGAAATCCAAAGAAATATCAGAAATATTAGAAATCTCGAGATATCCAAAGAAATATCAGAAATATTAGAAATCTCGAGATATCCAAAGAAATATCAGAAATATTAGAAATCTCGATAAATCCAAAGAAATATAAGAAATATTAGAAATCTCGAGAATCCAAAGAAATATAAGATATATTAGAAATCTCGAGAAATCCAAAGAAATATCAGAAATCTCGAGAAATCCAAAGAAATATGGAAAATGTAGAGTAATAAACGGAAATATTTTCCATAATTCTGGAAATCTAGATAAATATCGGAATTGTTTCGAAATCAGTAATCTGGTTTACAATTTGTTTCGAAGTGGCTACCCCTAGGATTTTTCTCCGTCTAAAATTGACCCGACTAGTTGGATAGTGTGAACAATCTTCTCCAACAATCGGGACCCGATATTCGATCAGTCCTCGATCAATTCGACTAAATAATACGTCATTTTTGTTTTGGCCATAAAAATCAAAACATCTACTTTGCTTTTTTTGATTTGATTTAATTGTCTTCTCGGGGGGTTTCTTCTCATTCTCTTTAATTGCTAAATCAATTGCTAAATCTTTTATCTTTCAGTATTTAATAACCTTCAAAATACTATAAATTAATTTTCATTAACTTTTAAACGTGAAATCAAACTTCAAATTTCGATTATCTTTGGTTAATTTTTGTAGAATTTATCCGACGGAATATCGAGCCGATTTGTTGGGCAAAAAATCGTGTTGGGTTTAAAAAATCGAGTTGTGTGATGGCATTAGATGGGCACCGTGACGTCAAAACCGGAAAATGTGACATAACTTGCACACCGATGTTTTTGATTAATAATTTAATATTAGTTTTTGAACGTACAAGATATTTTTTTACGCTCGAAAAAATTAGGAGTGTGGCAAATAAAATTATGCGTGCTAGTGGAAACAAACCTTTTGCAATCTAAACTTATCTGAAAGTATACAGATAATCTAATGTCTGATTTATCATAATTATTTGCTCAGGTCAGATAACGCAAATGATCTTTTATCTGAGAATTGTTTAGAAGCACTATATACTTAATGATAAACCTATCACACCCAGCAGATCGAATATATAAATATTAGTTGAAATTCGACCCCATTTTGGAAAATGGCGGATTATATTATTTCCCCAAAGCAATAAATGCCCTAGCTATCCATTTTGGGTAATGGTGACTTAAAGCTTACGTTTGAAATCCGACGCCATCTTGAAAAATGGTAGAACACATACGCACTAACTGGGGTAATTTTTTGGCAAAATTTGCTTTAAATACCTCAAATAATAGATACATTCACAAAGTCTTGCTGAGCCTGATATTATCGAATATTTCACTAAATAGAACGATTAAAAAATTGCTTAAAGGAAAACAAACATTTTGAGCGAAGCTATTTGAAGTTATTTATAAAAGAAAATTTTGGTTTAAAAGGAGTAAATACTTACCAATTTATTACATAATACTATACTTGTAACATTTTTAAATCGATCCTTAATGTAAAAATGATGTTCAGCTCAGAACAAATTCAGATTAAAAGAGATCACGAAAAATAATATTATTATCGGTTTTTAAATAATTCAAAATTTCTACATTTCAGACTAGTAGTGGCATATTGTAACGCTTTGAGTATTTAAAAACCAACATCTCCTAAAAGTTGTCAAATGTACATTGCTCTATCCTAGGTAGAGGTGTTACGAAAAGCGCTGTAGGGATTTTAAGGGGGAAGACTATTGTGGCCATTGTCTACTTTCGCGCTATTTCAAGCTGAACTCTTTTAATTTTGTATTTTAACTGATAAAATTAATATTTAAGTGTAGAATAGCCTTTTGTTTAGTGCTTAAAATAATGTTGACAATTTTAAATTTAGAAATAATTAAGTTATTACGTTTTAATTCGGACCCCGAAGCTAAACAAGTTGGGCAAGCGACCAAACTACCCTTTAGTTAGAGCCTTATATCTCGTTAACTATTAATATTAGAATTATCAAAATTATTTTAAGTACTAGAGGAAGGTTCAGCCTAATAAGAAAAATATAATTCAATGATGTAATTGTTAAAACAGAAACGTTCAGCTTGAACGAAAAAGAGGCTTTTACTGTATTCTTCCCCGTTAATGGAAACTTCAAAACGCACCGGTAACACCGCCAAATTAGATTGACCAAATTTGCCTTAACCATTCAGTCGCTTAATCGTAATTAAATAAAACGTTGAGAGTGAAGAAGCGTTGACGTTTGAACGATTGAGAAGATTTGAAATCAGCCTTGGAAATAAGATATTTTTTTAACTGGTCCTTATGACCAGTAACCCCCTAGCGTATTAATTATTAAACTGGTCTCATATAAAATGTTCTAAAGTCATTTTATAAGCCTGAAAAAACCATTACTACATGTGTAGAAGTTAGATTAAGTTGGTAACATTGAATTAATAAACTGGTCATCTCCTATTATTTGATACTATTGCGAATTATTAAACTGGTCACCTATTTTTTTGTTATTTTTTCGAATTAATAAACTGGACATGGTGACCAGTGACTCCCCAAATTTTGAATAAATAAACTGATCTGAGCAATTAATAAACTGGTCTTTGACCACATGACCACTGTTATTTCCAAGGCTGTTTGAAATTGGATGACACCTTCACGGCTATTGGTTTTCTCGGAAGGGTGTCTATGCCGTTACAACATCTTGACAATCGCACTCGTATGAATCGCAATGCGAACAATACTGGAAAATTAAATTCCTCAGAGTCCTTTGGCCTTAGTCATTGTCGAGAAAGTATTAGTTATTCAGGACCTTCGTGGGTTGTAACCATGGAAACCCCGTAGCGACGCTGTGGGCGCGTTCCTCCGTCTCCCCCCCCCTAATCCTCATCCCCTTCCGGAATGGCAGGGGGATCGAGGTGGATGCAGTGCCATCATCAAGGGGCATTCCATTCTCTTCCAACTGGCGACGGAAGTGACGATGTCCGCTCGGAATTTCGCTTCATAAAATTCGTACAGAACGGGCCTTTTATGGTCTCGCTAGATACCCGAGTTAAGGAAACGATGAATTCTTCCTTTAGCCCATTAACCCGGCTATCTCCAATTAGGCTCTCCCGCCATGCATTTAGAATTTGCAGAATGAAATGACCTTTGAAATAGTCTAAACATTTACTTCTTCGCGTTCAATCTTCGTTGTGAGGTAACCTACCCTGGCAATGTAACCAGACAGTTGGTAGACGAAAGAAATCGGGTTGCCCGTGCTTATTCGTTACCATTTATTTATCTTGTTAGAGATACAACTGCAAAAAACTACAGAGGCTATGTTTCACTAGGTGAAAACAGCGTGACGGCGAGAATGGACGTAAAAAAATAGACCTAATATTTTTTTGCATCTACACTCACCGTCACGGCATATTAGTAGTCTTAAAGGGGGACATAATCGTTTCAATTTTGAGGGTAGGACTACAGAATAACCTTTTTTCGGAAGCCGGAAGGTATGCCTAAGTAAACATTAGAATCTTTTTATTGAGAGGCCAGCACTGTACGTTTTTTTTTGTGCAACTCGTTCCCAGTCGTTCATCACATACAGGGAAGGGAAAAAATATCACAGTGCTGTTTGGAGTCATCTATATTGGTTCCTCAAAACTAAATAAAATAAAATAAAATTTATGAAATTAAATAAAATTCTTTTATGCTAAAAAAATTATTTTATGCTAAAAATATTATTTTATTCTAAAAAAATTATTTTATGCTAAAAAATTATTTTATGCTAAAAAAATTATTTTATGCAAAAAAAATATTTTATGCTAAAAAATTACTTTAAGTTACCAATAATTATTATTTTGTCTTTTTAATTATTTGTAATAATATACTAATATTTAAACAGAAATTATATAACATTTTATAATATTAAGATTGAATACGCATTGTAGCCCGACCACCTGAATTAATGGCTTTAAAAGTCGCTTGATGACTTAGGCTTAAAGTGGTGCCTTGGGAATTAGCCTAGCTGATTATTAATATTATTGTTATTATTATTATTATTATTTTTTAAGCCTACCTGTCAAGCAGGTAAGCATTTAGTGAATACTTCTTTTCATATGATACAAAATTTCGAAAAACGGTACAAACAACAAAATAAAATTTGCCAAAAAACATCCAACTACATGAAAAAATTAAATATTAACAGTTAGTTATTATTATTATTATTATTAACGCCTTCAAACAATCACGTAAAAAGTGTCAGGTGTTACTAAAACTGGACAAGAAAACACACGAAGATCTAATCGCAAATGATCTTTTCTCTAATCCCAGCAAACTTTACTCTTACGTTAACGACAGAATTAAAGGGGAGAATAGCAGCATAGTTTTAGAAGAAAATGGTGAATTTGTCTCGGACCCCGTTGAATTAGCGGAGAAATTTCAAAACTTCTCGGGTTTAGGCGGTATCAATGAAGACCAAATAACCCCTACGTCGCCAAGTGATGCAACCAACAGAAATGATTTACACTTTAAAATTCCCAATAGAAATACGTTCTGTACCCTTGAAATAGAAGAAATTGACGTCGAGGAAGCAATGAAAAAAGTCAGACCAAAAAAATCATCGGGTTTTGACCAAATCCCTGCGGTGATCGTCAAAGGATGTAAAGATATTTTTATACCAGTGCTTTGTCATCTATATAACCTCTCTCTAAAAAACGGACTATTCCCCACGTCTTGGAAAACTGCTCTAATTATTCCTATCTTTAAAAAAGGCTAGAAAGGCAACATAATAAATTATCGGCCCATTTCGGTGCTAAGTATCTTTTCCAAAATTATTTAAGCTATAATGCACAAATACCTCTCGACATGGTTTCAGCCACTCTTAAATACTAACCAACACGACGTTATGCCTTATATTGAGAACCAAGGACAAGTCGATACTATATACTTAGACTTTAGCAAGGCGTTTGACCGCATGAGCCATAAAATATTCCTCAGAAAATTAGAGCAGTACGGGCTGGGGGGCCAAATCTTAAATTGGACCGCAACTTACCTATCTAATCGCTTAAATATAATAAAAATTAATGGTTTAATAACAGATATATCGTACTCAACCAATCGCGGGGTACCACAGGGGTCCTGCCTTGGACCTCTGTTTTTCAACATATTTGCAAATGGCATACCCATATGCCTGGGTGACGAATGTAAAATCAAGGCGTATGCTGATGATAACTAAAATTACAAAGGCATAAAAACAATCGAAGACTGTAAAACCCTCAATGTTATGTGCTAAAAATTTTCAAGTGGGGCCTTCAAAATGAAATGCCTCTAAACAGTGCTAAACAGTAGTAGTGTCATTCACCAGAAAAACTTTAACAAATATTATATACCCTTACGATATTAATGGTGAGAAATTGGAGAGAAAAACATGTTTAATGGATCTGGGGATATATTTCGACAAAAAACTGAATTTTACGGCCCAAGTTAATTATTTAAAGACCGATTGTACAAGAAAACTATACGCTATCCTGAAAATAGCCCGAAATTTAAGATCTCCGAGAATTTTCTTAATCTTGTTTAAATCGCTCATTCGCTCAAAAATAGAATATTGTTGTCAGATATGGGCTAGTTGCAGCACTTACCTCCACAATGTTATTGAGGGAATTCAAAATAAGTTCGCTAAATTATATTCTCTTAACTTTTATCCCGTCCAAAACTATAGATATAAAACTGTCATTGAAAACTGTAATTTACCCTCCATACATCATCGAATAATCTTCCATGAAGTCATGACTATCTATAAATTGTTAAATAATCGAACAGATTGTAACGAACTACTAAGTGCTATAAAACTAAGAACTCCCAATAAAATTACCCGCTCGAGAGATATATTCTATACAAATGACCTTAAAAATAAAAATATTAATCCTATACAACGAATTCAAAAGAGATGCAACACACTATGTAACAATATAGATTTTTCCGAGAAAAATATAAATATTTTTAAAAAAAACTCTAAATGACGCTATTAAAAAATTTAAAATGAAAATGTAATAGAAAAACTTAATAGGGAAGAATTGTTAAAATAAAGATAAAATCGCACAACCTATGTAACGAAAACTTAAAAGTATAACAAAATAATATAATACTGCCACGTTAGCAAATACATACTGGTGTAATATAACAATAACAAAAAAGAAATAACGTAAAGAAAAAATTCTAATTAAAAATGTATAATGCGGGATAAAATAAATATATCGCTCTCTTGACAATGTGTAAAACTTTCTCCCTATAAATCTGTGACTTTATTGCAAAATGTAATTTTTATTTTATTTTTTAGACATTTTCTATTGTTCGACAATGTTTAGATTGTAAACAATTTGTTTTTTACATGTAACGTTTTTGATTGTTCGTGACAAAAATCTTATAACCTGTAACATTATAAAAAGTGCTTTAATGCATGTTATGCTATAGGAAATAAACATTTATTGAATTGAATTGAATTATTATTGTTATTATTATTATTATTATTATTATTATTATTATTATTTTTAAACATGTTTTATTTCAAGTTGAGGTTATAATACAGTAGATTATACAGGGTCTTTTTTTTTGCTCGGAAAAGTGTTTTTTTTTAAAAACTATTTATAGTACCGATTTCAAATTTGGAAGGTCAATTCTCTATACCGGGGGACATCAGTTTGAGAAATTTGAGCGTTTTCGGTAATGTTTTTCACCAATTTTGAAAAATTATTTTTCGACCACTAGGTGCGAGATAAAAAATTTCTATTATAAAGTTGTAGGCCGTCATCGAAAACCCTTAAAAATTGTTCACTCGACGAAAAACAACTTATTTATCAGTGAAAATTCGAGCTTGAAAAATTTACAAGTTGGTGAAGCCAAATTACGATTGTTTGAAACGATAATTGAAAAGGGAACAAGTCTAATACAAACGTAGTAGAGTTTTCACACTTGAAAAAATGTACACGTTTGGTTTTTAAATGCAGATATTTTATTCACATAAATTTTTACAAAACATTTTCAATAATATCACCATTGGCTGCAACACAGGTTTGTGCGCGGACAATTAAGTTCTCAAACGCTTTCTCTACCATTTCTGGTGTGACGTCTCGGCAAGCACTGATTATTCGTCTAATGAGTTCCTCCCTAGTTTCAATGGGCGTGGCGTATACCTTTGCTTTAACGAATCCCCAGAGAAAATAATCCAGCGGTGTTAGGTCAGGTGACCTTGCTGGCCAATGCACTGGACCATTTCTCCCTATCCACCTTTCAGGAAACTCGTTGTTGAGGTGCTCAGTTACTTGCCGGGAAAAATGCGGAGGGGCGCCATCTTGCTGAAACCACAACTGACGTCTTTCAGCCAATGGAAGGTCGTCGATTGCGTCACTCAGTTCGTTCTGTAGAAAATGTAAATATCTTTGGCCGTTGAGGTTCGTCGGCAGGAAAAAGGGACCAATCAAACGGTTTCCAACAAGTCCAACCCAAAAATTGACCCGTTCAAATTGAACCTGGTGATGATATTCAAAACCCCAATGTGGGTTGATGTCAGACCAAAGATGGCTGTTTTGATGATTAAAGGGCCCATCTCTAGAAAATGACGCTTCGTCGGAGAACAAAACATGGCGCAAAAATTGTCTATCTTCTTGGACAGCATTTAGTAACCAGTTGCTAAATTCATAACGTCTTTGATGGTCTCCGTCAATTAGTCCTTGGTGGAGCGTAGCTCTGTATGGGTGATAGCGATTCTTACGAAGAATTTTCCACACACGATTTGCAGAACAACCCAAATCAGCAGCGGCGTTAGCGCAACTGTGACGAGGATATGCCACAAAGTACGCGAGTACATTGTTCTCGAAGTCTAAATCCGGTTGACCCAATCCGCGAAACCTAGGTTGCAAGTTACCAAATTGATTGAAATCGTGAATTGCTCGTCTTACTGTATTTACAGATGGTGCTCCATTTGGATGTCTTTCTTCTAAGGTTTTGCGCTGCTTCTCCATAGTAAATGGCAACTATCTCGGTACGCTCAGCTACTGAATAACGAGGCATTGTTCGAAATATTATCAAACACTGATAATAATCTCCCAAAGTTTTCCTTTAAATACCCAATGCATGTTTAGGATTGACCTATAGCCTCGTGTTTTTTAAATCCGGTCGTTTTTTTAACCAAAGTTTCAACTGGATTAGGAAATTCGGTTTCAATTATCGTTTCAAACAATCGTAATTTGGCTTCACCAACTTGTAAATTTTTCAAGCTCGAATTTTCACTGATAAATAAGTTGTTTTTCGTCGAGTGAACAATTTTTAAGGGTTTTCGATGACGGCCTACAACTTTATAATAGAAATTTTTTATCTCGCACCTAGTGGTCGAAAAATAATTTTTCAAAATTGGTGAAAAACATTACCGAAAACGCTCAAATTTCTCAAACTGATGTCCCCCGGTATAGAGAATTGACCTTCCAAATTTGAAATCGGTACTATAAATAGTTTTTGAAAAAAAAACACTTTTCCGAGCAAAAAAAAAAGACCCTGTATAAATTGAGGTGAAAATACAGTAGATTATATAAATTAAGGTGAAAATACAGTAGATTATATAAATTAAGGTGAAAATACAGTAGATTATATAAATTAAGGTGAAAATACAGTAGATTATATAAATTAAGGTGAAAATACAGTAGATTATATAAATTGAGGTGAAAATACAGTAGATTATATAAATTGAGGTGAAAATACAGTAGATTATATAAATTGAGGTGATAATACAGTAGATTATATAAATTGAGGTGATAATACAGTAGATTATATAAATTGAGGTGATAATACAGTAGATTATATAAATTGAGGTGATAATACAGTAGATTATACAAATTGAGGTGATAATACAGTAAGGGCTATAAGTCACTGTTGACTTGGCCCTTGCAACTCTTAAATGTAAAATCAAATGATATACAATAAACGAACTTGAACTTGAACTTGAACTTGAAGATTATACAAATTGAGGTGATAATACAGTAGATTATATAAATTGAGGTGATAATACAGTAGATTATATAAATTGAGGTGATAATACAGTAGATTATATAAATTGATTCAAATTGTGTTACAAAAGGTATTCTTAGGAAAATAGGTCAATTATCATTAGGTTAATTATTTAACTTTGAAATTTGTTTTCAAATTTAGGCTATTTGTCACACTTTTTTCATGCAATTTTGGTCGTTTAACACATTATTATTATTATTATTATTATTATTATTAGATGGCGCGTCGTAGTGTACAGCCTTTAATCATTGCACCATAATTTACGCGCTAAAAATCAAATTAGTTCCCCTAACGGTCGCAAGATGGCGCGCCGAGACACAGTGTCATATTTCCATCTACGCACCCCCTTAGCCCTTAGGCTAGGCCTGTGACGAACGGGTTGCGCTTCGTTACATGGCAGAGATAGTCTCGCGCGTTGACCTCTCAATAAAAAGATCTGGTTGTCGGCATCCATTAGGAAGAAAGTGTCCGTTCCTGTGACTTCTAATTTGCCAAAGTCATTCCCAAATTCCTAATTCCTAATGATGGCAAGCTGAAATAAGAGAAAGGTCGGGGAAATACTCGTGGGAACTGGCCAATAGCGGCGTTAGGTTTGGGAGCCCAGCGAACGATGTCTATTGACATTGCAGCGAAGCGCGCCTTAATATCCGACGTTAATCCACCTTCGTGGACAATCTTCGGCGGAACGAAGAATGATTTAGCGAGATCAAAGCATTATTTTTGGCGGGTGCTGTTGGGCGGGAGGAAAATGGAATGGTTGGTAGTCTCTGACACGTTTGGCGTCACCTAATCCTAGTTTCGGCGACTGGGACCTCGCCCGCCTTTTCCGTGTCCCTCGTTTCCCGACCCAAACTCGATTCGAACAGTAGGCCAGCCCTTTTTTCGTCGCTAGAGACCGATGGAATTTAGATGGCTTATGGAATCGCTCACCAAGTTTGTCCTGACGCGCCAATTTTTAGTGGAATTTAACAAAATGGCCGAATGAGTTCTTCGTAGTGTTGTAAGTAGGAAAATTTTCCGGAAAATGACCGAGGCCTTTTTTCCGGAAAATTTGCCGTATTTTTCCGAAAAAAATAAAAAAAGATTTCATTCAATGATTAGTCTAATATATGGATTGCAAATTTAAATTTTAATTTAGCCTCATTTTTTCGAATCAAAAGACTAGTTTAAGCTGATTAACAATGTAACACTATTTATGTTTTGCGGTATGTTTACTGATATTAGAGATTTTATATCGGTAAAAAGTTATAAAATTAAAAACCCTTAAAAAGTAATTTATGTTTAAATTTTTTATTTTACCGATTTGCGGAAAATGTTCCTCATTTTATTTTTCTGGAAAATTAACCACACTAGTTCTTCGGTTTGCCCTTTCCATAAAACCCTTCACTTCACAGAAAAATACACAATTTGGAAATATGGATAACACCCTAAAATATGTTAACGGTAATAGTTAGTGTAAGGTTCACTCTTCACTGATTAAATGGTTATTCCCCGAGTTGTTCGGTTTCCCCTTTCGCTAAAAACTATAGAAGTTAACGGTAATAGTAAGGCTGGCTCACGTGGCATTGTAACCCGGCCAACTGAATTAAAGGCTTTAAAAGTCACTCGATGACTTGGGCATAAGGTGACGCCTTGGGTATTAGCCTAGCTGATTATTATTATTAAACCTGATATATAAATGAACCTTTCTGTAGCATTATTAAGCTTAGCTTCTCGTTTCTAAGTTAGGAATGAAATTAAATTACAATTGCAATTTTTAAATACTTACAGTATTTATAAAGTTTCAATATCTTTACTCAATTTATGCCATTAGGATAGAATGTCTTTGGAAGAAATTATTTATATTTTGAGAAAGTAAAAGATCCTTTCACAGGGGTTAACGTCATTAAAGGCCCATACACCAATTCGCATATTACATACAGGGACACAAATCTTTAGAAACCGCCATCGAGTATAAAATTTTAATATCGTATTTCTACACTAGATATTTTGGCGCAAAATTTGAAAAAATAAAATAATTTTTTTATATTTTTTATATAATTTAAGTGCTATTTCAAGCTGAAAGTTTATATAAAATAATTTAGAAAATATAGTTATACACAATTTCAGCTTTTAAATAACCACAATTTAAATTAGACTTTCGAGTTTCGCGGATATTATCATTTTTGTTATTTCGGATTGTAAACTGATGGCGCCATCTAGTAACAAGTAGATTATTAAAAATGTACACACAATGGTGGTACCCCTGTAAAAGGGTCTCCTCCCTACTTATATGCGTATTCGTGTATTTTAAAATATGCTAAATCTTAACAGATGGCGCTAACATTCCGAAATCTACTAACCGAGAAAATTGTTTCATGTTTCTTTGTATGCCGTTTTTTTTACTGAGTTGAACTGCTGTTTTATAGTTTGTTACACAAAACATTTTAAGATAGTGTTAGAAGTGGTTTTTGTAATAATTTAGTAAAAACGTATTTATCGTCAAAAAATATAAATTGGTGGCAAACATTATTTTAAATAAAAGCATTAAAATCCAACTTTTAACGTCTTTTCTCTAAATGTTTGTTTCCCATAAGAATTTTGTGAATAAGTGAAAATGTTAACGAACAAATTCAATGCCAGTTTTTCTAATTTATTTTAAGCAAATGAGCTATTTCAAAACTTGAAATTGACGCTAGCAGAAAATAAATTTCTATTGGAACTATTGAAATGATCGTGCTAAAAATGAAGTTATTCTTACATTTCGAGGTAAGTGTTAGTCCAGGACAACTTGTTTCTAAACGTTCTTAAGTAACGGTGGTAACCAAAGCCGGTAGGTGTCGTCAATATAGAGTGTTTCTGTCCATCCGGGTTAAGTTGGTCACCAAAAAGGTCCTTAATGTTATTTCGCAGCACGAAGTTAGGTGGCCGCTAGCGACAGCCAATTTGGTGGTGGCCTCGCAGCCTCCCCGAATTGATTAAAGTAGAAAGTAGCGAAGAGGGAAAGTTAATTGGGCAGCGATATTAGCCAATTTAAGCACCCCGAAGAGATTGACGTGTTTACCTCGGTCCCGCCCATCTCTTCTCATTACTCTCGGAATTCCCCGCAAAATCCTATTGTCTTGTTTTTTCCGCAAAGAATCGGTCGTAAACGATTTGTCACCTCAGTGCTTCCAGCTGATTCTCAGATAGAAAAATAATTATCTAACCTGAGCAAATAATAAATAATAAATAAATCAGATATCAGATTATCTGTATTTACGTTCAGATTTTATCCGACCAGTCGATACGGGTTAAAATGGAAACCAGATAGCCGAAGCTAGTGCTCGGCGTTTGGATAAAAATTAACCATATAATTTATTTATATCCATAACCTACAATTATCCGAAAATATAAATTATTTTATGCGTGTTAAATCGTTTTTTATCCACGGATAATATCCATAAATAAACAGTTAACCAACATATTTACGATTAATCGAAATTTTGTCGGTTAATTTATCTGTTACGCAGAGCTCTAGCTGAAACTAATCTGAATTCATTATGATAGACAGAAAGTGAACTAATTTCAGATTCCTCACAGCTATAGGAGCAACAAACACAAGGAGAACTCAGCTAGCCTTTAAACACGCTAACGCAGTGTTGTGTACAAATTTCATTGGACGAATCTTTACGCTGCACGTTTTACGGAAAGGGGGAAGACAATTTCCGAATTTTACCCTTCAGATGGCAGCAAGCGCTAAAGCGTCTAACCAATGAAAACTGTTCACAAGAAATTCCACGACTTTTGACGGGTTGCGTTCTTCTTGTGTGGGGTGCTGTGTTTGTTGCTCCTAGCTCAGAGTTATCGTTTTTACATATCATTTGCTTTCTGTGATAATAAGTGAATTAGTATTTCCTAATATTGTAACTCAATAATAAAATAATAGTTGTTGTATAGACAAGTACCAAATATGAACTATAGATGTCGCTACTATATTATTAGCGGTATGCTATTCTCTGTCAAAACACTAAAAAATATACTTCTTCCTCAATGGCTATTCTATGCACAAAACGTTCTGCTGCTATAATTAAATATATATTTTACTATAGTTTATTAAGTAGTATTTACATACATGAAAAGATAACACTTTCGACAAGATTCAATCTGGTGGGTCAGCAGATCAGCTCAGATCAGTAACCTGGGATAATGATTCAGATTCAAGTAGGTATCATATTGCTGGTTGAGGGGAATATGAGTATTAGGGGTGTTGGTCCATTTGATCGAAAAATATGTGATCGACAGTCGATCATTATACGTTGCAATTGATCGAAATTCCATTTGGTCGAATCCCATTTGTCATTTGTTTCATAAGATCGAACCTTCAAATGATCGAATACTATTTGATCGAATTCAAAAGTATTTATAGTACCAGTTGGTATGTTTTTATTTTACCGAATGTCAATATGAAGTGCAGAAGGAATAATGATGGAATAATTCATTGCTTAATTAAGTGCAGAAGGAATAATGATGGAATAATTAATTGCTTTAACTGTATTAAGCCACAAAGATGAAGAGATTTTTACTTTATACACTATATGATGGAATTTTTTATGACATCGACGATAACGGCCCGTTGTTTTAGATATATATAAATAGGGTCAGGTTAGGTTAGGTTAGGTTAGGTTGATGTACGCGCGCCGTAGGCGCGTATGCACCGTTGCCTTTTCGATTCACTCCCAAAAACTAGTAGTTTTACCCTACAGTAGCTTTCGATCAAATTTCGTTCGATCAAATGCCATTCGATCAAATGCCATTCGATAAAATGCAATTCGATCAAATAGAAATTCGATCAAATGGGACCCGTTTGATCATTTGGGAATCGATCAAATAGACTCAAACCGTATTAGGATCAGTTAAAGTTTGTTTCGATTGGTTATCTTTCAGGCATTAACTACGCCGGGTATTTTGGCCTAGTATGATATAGTTATTTAAGCTAAGTTTAAAATGCTTAATGGTTTAGAAAAACATATTTTAAATAGAACTTTGGCAAGATGTATACAGTATTAATTTATATTTTAAAAGCTCTGTGAATTCGTTAAAGGTATTAGATCAGATATCTGAATTATGAAAACTAACTTTCACTTAAGTTACGATGTTTATCTACCTAATTTGTTTTATGTAATCCTATTGGCAAAATGGGATTGTAGTCTATGAACAATAGAAGCATAAATAAATACAATAATAACTCTGGACTGTGGATTTGCTGATCCCTCTCCTAATTTATCAGTACTGAAAATAGTATGTACATGTATTTCTTCAATTGAAGACAAGACGTGAGGAAATTTTAAAAGCAATTAAAATAAAAACTAACGCTTATTTTCTCAAAGTAATGTTGAATTATTAAGTCGGAGCTTAAGTAAATATTAAATTAGATAAGAGTACTCCTTTGTAATATAATATTTTATCATTTTACTGTTAGTTTCAATGATCAAATTTATTTAAAGGGTTTTAAAATATAAAAATTTTAATCTGATAAAAATGTATATATATTTGCGAAACGATGAGGAAAGTAGAAAGCAATAATTTTAGAAAATTAATAAAATAGATAGATATATTTTTTTTAAATAATTTGAAAAATAGACAAAATTAATTTGGTTTAAACCATTTTTCAATATCTGTTCTTGATTTGTAAAGAATATTTTTTATTAATATTAAAAAAAGCAAAAGTTAATTGAATTTTAAAATTGAGATTACATCTTTTTTTTTAATTTATATTTCTTTTCACTAAGCGGTTAAACCAGAACTTGGGTGTCGCGAGACAAAACCTAGTAAACGTCAATCTTGAAAATTTCCAGTTAGTATTAAATTTAACTATAATCTCGAATCGTACACCTACTGCAAAAATTAACCCAAGGCAGCATCTTAGGTCCAAGCATAGACAGTATATATCCCTAAGGGGACGAAAATACGCTCTGATTTTTTAGACCCCACCACAGTCGCTTTGCGGCCAACTCTAGAGTTCGTATCGATCCTACGGCCTCAATTGAATAAAGGTGGCCGTACTTTAAAAACGGGATATTTCAAGGTCATTAGAAGCTTACGTTAAATATTAATAATCAGCTAGGCTAATACCCAAGTCTAGCGACTTATAATGCCTTTTCAACAGGTGGCCGGATTACAATGCGTAGGAGGGTGGTCGCAAGACCTTCATGCCACAAGAGGCTCCCTACACTTACTATTACCTTTAAGCTCGACAAGTATTATGGAAGGGGAAACCGAAGAGCCCGGGGAAAAACCCTTTAAACCAGTGGGGATAGAACTTGAAAACTCAACGCAGAAGGAGTTGTTACGAGTTTTCACTCAGTGGATTCGATCCCTTAAGAAGGGGGTAGGTACATTTGTTCGAATTTCAATCGTCCGAACGGTGGAACAAATGTTCGAATTTCATTCGTCCGAACTGTCGAAATAACAAATGATACAATTGTTCGAATTTGTTTGTTTCATTCGTCCGAATCGGTAGCATCACTTGTCCGAATTCTGTCGCTAAATTAGTATTTCTTATTGCTTTTTTTTGTGGGAATTGCGTTGAATGTTGTGGATATATTTTAGGTTAGGTTAGGTTAGGTTAGGTTCACGTTAATGTTACTATTTTCTTATATTACCAATATTTAAAAAAACAACCAATTCCTAATGTTTGAAAAAGCGGACAAACAATTATTCGAACAAATGAAATTCGCCAGTAAAGTTAACATAAATTGAGCGACTAAATCACCAACAAAAGTTGTGATACATTTTTCGGGCAAATGAAATACGTTTTCGGACATGCGATCCTGTTTTCCGGCATTCGGACAAATGATCATTCGGACATTTGTACCACCGTTCGGACGAATAAAATTCGAACAAATGTACCCAAATCTTAAGAAGTATTGTAAACCAAAAAATAAATCTTAGTTATCTCGAATTAAAAAATTGCCGTTTACTAGGTTTTGTCATCTAGCCGAACTGTCAGTCGGTAAATTTCAGAATCTAATGGAAAACGTAAGAACGTATTTTCGATCGAAAATTTCCATTTTTAACGGTACCCAAATATGCGACTCTAAAATTTAACTAAATCAACGAATACATAGTCAAATTTTCCGAGTCAAGTATTTCGGGAAATTGTGTCTCTTATTCTTCGGAATAAAAAGTTTTTGATTATTCTTTACAATTTACTCTGTAGACGGGCTAAGCCCACGATATAAATCGCATAGGGCTAACGAGTAGAAGTAGCTTAATTGTGCAAAGACTGTTTCCCCTACGCGTTGTTTAACGCGGGCTTTATAGACAGATTAAGCCCGCGATATAAATCGCATAGGGTGAACGAGTAGAAGTAGCTTAATTGTGTATAGACTTGGGTATTAGCCTAGCTGATTATTATTTTTATTTATAACGCTATTGGTATACCCTAAAAAAATTATTTTTGCTGAAATTTTATATCCAAAATTATAAAAATTTATTTCCAAAATTATAAACATTTCATTCCAAAATCATTGAAATTTTATTTCTAAAAGTGATAATTTTTATTTTAAAATCGTTGAAATTTTATTTCCAAAAGTGTTGATTTTTTTTTTCAAAATTGCTGAAATTTTAGATAAAAAATTGTTGAAATTTTATATAAAAAATTGTTGAAATTTGTAATTAAAATTTAAATTTCACTCTTTTTTAAGGATTGTTATACTATGAAAATTTCGAAATTCTTAATTTCTGTATTCTTTAAATTGCACAAATATATCAAATTAAGATCATAGATATTAGATTTGTGATTTAATAAAATGGAATGTTTCTAATTAATTGCCATAAGTCCATAAATTGGTTGGAGCAATTTTTTCCTTTTACTGTTTAAGGGCGAAAATGAAAGCGGATAACGTCGCGAGAATTGAGCCATTGCTGGAGGCAAAGAAGCCAGGCAGGCGCAAAGGGTGCTCATTGGTGTGAAGAGTGTTGACAGAGCTCTATAGACAACAGGCCATTACCTCCCACCGCCAGATTGACACACCGTCGAAGATGCTCCATTTGTCATTCCACACCCTCCCGGTAGATCCCTTTCACAGCCTCTTCCGCCTTTGTGGGTGGGCACGCGCCCAGCTAAGAGCCGCCTCGACGCTTTGCTGCAGACTTTACGTGATTCCTACCTTGGGCAAAACTGCCCCGCCAGTCGGGCATTCGTGTGTGCCTTTCTCCTTCGTTTCCTTCCCCCGTTCATTCACGCTTCGCTTTCTTCGGGCAACCTAACCAATCTTCGCACCGCCTCCATTCGCACTTGAATTATTCTTTTTCTAATTAATTTCTAATGCGCGCTGCTTTGCTGGTTTACCTTTGTGAGGTAAGGGGAGAGTTAAAATTCTGAATGTGAAATATTTTCACTTAATGAATTAACTTTGTGTTGGGGGTTGAATTGTTGCCTTCAGATGAGACATCTCGATGTACTTGGTTGCGTTCACACGATACGTTGCGCTGCGTTTAGTTGCGCTCACATGAGAAGTTGCTCTGCGTTTTGTTGCGTTCACATGATACGTTGCTCTGCGTTCCGTTGCATTCACATGAGACGTTACGCTGCGTTTGGTTTCGTCCACACGAGACTTTACACTGTGTGCGGTTGCGTTCAAGTAAAACGCTACGTTGCGTTCAGTTGCGTTCACATGAGACGTTGCGCTGCGTTTTCTTGCGTTCAGATGAGACGTTGGGCGGTGATCCGTTGCGTTAACATTAGACATTGCACTGTGTGTGGTTGCGTTCATGTAAAATGTTGCGTTGCGTTCACATGAGGCGTTCAAATGCGTTTGGTTGCGTTCATATGAGACGTTGCGTTGCATTCAGTTGCGTTCACATGAGACGTAGCGCTGCGTTCCATTGCGTTCATATGAGACGTTGCGTGGTGATCCGTTGTGTTCACATGAGACGTTGCGTTATTAAAAAATTATCACAAGCATATTTAGTGGTAATAAATTTTTAACACGTTACAATTCATGCTTAATCAACTTTAGATGACATTTTACATTTGTAAAACTTTTTATTGACGAGCGAAGCGAGCAAGGACTAAGTACTAGTAGACTCGAATTTTTGTTGTATATTGGTGCGTTTTGTCCTGACGAGATAACTAAAGCTAAAGATTTCTCCAAAAACACAATTTAGCTACACATCAATTAATACATCTTTCTTTGTTCTATTGTTTTTGCTGTTGTTCTATTAAATAATTTTTTATTATAAATTAAACATTTTTTTGTGGATAGACACCTCTAAAATATTTTGTTTTGTTCAAATAGATGACTTTAAACTTCAAAGTTTGGCTAAGAACATTGGCTGTTAAAAAATTTGTTTCACCTTGGTTCGATCTATTAGATACATCCTCGCTTTTACCAAGAGTTAACGGTATCAACATTCAACTAAATAATGTATTCACTTCTGCTATAAATATCGAACACAATTAAAGGGGAACGGCCAACCTTTTCTATATATCGCCTTATTTGCATATCAAAAGACCAACAAGACGTTTCAATATACTTACACGTACCTTATTTTGTCTTGAAAATATAGTTTTTGGCCTAAAAAGTTGAAACGCAAAATGACGCCAAGTGTTTGGGTTTGAATTAGCGCCGCCATCTTAAGGTGTATCGCCAGCGCCAGCACGACAACAGTGAGCGATTTGCGAACTATCCTAAATGGCGCAATTTAGGCTTAAGTCTTGTATATCTGGAACGCATCGCGCGTGCAAAACAAATCTTTCGCGTCTTCAGCAGCGCGCGCTTTTACGTGGTTTTTCTGTCTCACCGATTTCTCACCAGGTGTCGCGGCGGACGCGCGCTTTTCAATTTCCCGAAATTTCTTTATTTTATTGAAAGTTAACCACTTAATATGTTTTGATGCGGTTTTCACCATAAATTTGAGTTTTTAACGGGCTATAGGGCTTGACCGTTCCCCTTTGTGTACTCTCCTTTCATTATCAAACTGGAGTAGGGCTTCATTCTTTAGAGGCTTTTCACTTGCCGTTGCTCGACAACGGCAAGTGAGATCACGTTTTGAATCAAAGGTACTTTCATTACTCGCGACTTTTGCACAGAAGAGTTCTAATTTTGATACACAAGCGCCGCCGCCGCCAATGGAAAATCACTGGATCTTCGCCGCCAGTCAAAATTTCGCGGTGTTGTTTTCTATCCAAGGTACCAACAGTAAAAATATCCCTACAGATATTTTTAGAAAAACTACCACAAACATTACATCGTCGCAAATTTTAAGTATTTTCTTTTACCAACTTTGTGGGAAAAAGATCTAAATTACAACAAAGTTTCTAGTTAACGATTCATTACTACTGAATAGGCGAATCTATAAAGTAAATTTGGTCTTAACCAACTTGCTGAAATGAGAAAATAAAATCACGTGACTACGATATCACAGCCAACTTCGATTCGGTAACTCGTGTTCATAGTTGGCCGTGCGACGGTAAGGAAAAAATTGTTCCTTCCAGATACTGCAGACAGCTAATTAACTTCCACTTTTCTATTACAAGATGTTTTATATAATCATAATAATTTGATAATTTAGATGAATCGATCAAAATTTCAACCGCCATTAGCAAAATAAAATAAATAATAGTTCGTAATTCTTAGAATAGATGGCGGTGCCGTTCTCCACAAAATCACGTGACTACCATCTTTTCAGCCCCCCGGGACTTTATAGTTTGGCCTATTAACGTACAAATAGAGGTATAATACGTTGTGCCATGGATAGTAGATTTTAGAGGATCGGTAAAAAGCCTGGTTTTAAGCCCCCGTAAACCAATCACACTAAGGGAGTCGTCCAAGGTTATTTGAAAAAAAAACAAGTATCGCTAAGAGTGGACGATACTGTTCGAAAAAAGAAAAAAGATAAACACGAAGTACATTTTTACGCCAAAAGGTATTTTTTCACGTTTTTATAGATTAAATATGATATACTAGATATCAGTTGATAGTTTTTATTGAATTAAAAAACCAAAATTAAAAATTACTAAAATATAAAGCGCAAAAATTACGTAACAATATCAACCGCGTTAGATTGCCAAATTGAAATTTTAAGATCACGTGGTACAAACGACCTTGCAAGACTCCCTCGTAGTCTGTCGAGCTGATTGATACGCGGGGAGAAATAAAATGCACTATGGAAGGGTATCGAAAACCTGTCCTCTTAATTTACTGTCCATGGTTGTGCTATCGTGCATAGTCAAGTTCTCTTAGAAAACGACAATTATTCCACAGTCTGGTAAAGATGCATCGTTACGCGAAAATGTGGTCACCTTTATGTTGAAAAAACGTTGACCGGAAACACTGCTACCATAGTTGTTTGTTAAAAGGTATATTTTCTTTGCACCTACCTATAACAATAAAAATATCATTTCTTCCTTCAATTTGGTACTTTTCAAATCGAAAGTCAGCCAAGTTTGAGTTTTATAGCTAACGTGAAGAGAGCATTTATCCCGCTAGGAAAATTACTTTTTTTTCCGGAAATTTTCGGTATTTTTAAAAAAATAAAAAATAAAAAAAAGGTTTTAATGCCATGATTAGCTTAATAATGTTCGTAAATTTAAATTTAGCGGCATTTTCGCCTCATTTGGTCGAATCCAAAAATAAAACTAAGCCTCTAGACTAATATAGAATAAAAACCCTTAAAAAGTAATACGTTTTAATTTTATTATTTTTCCGAATTGAGGAAAATTTTTCGCATTTAATTTTTCACGAAAATCAACAACTCTAGATATTTCACTGCATAAATTTTTTTATTTAAAAATAATAAATTAATTAATAAATAATGTTTCGCATTTGATATTTGCATTTAATTTAATTTAATATTTAAAATCTGGTTATAGGAACATAGGAGGAATTTTTCTAAACTACCACCTACAATCACTGCTAGGTCATGTTGAATGGCGTACAATGTGAGAAAAATGGCCGCAAAGTAGTAAAGTACTCAAATCTTCGTTTTATAGTGTTTAGAAGTTTATTTCCGTTCTAATCTCATCTCATTTGTTCCCCAAAAGAATCAGGACGTTAAACCCTTTTTCTGAAATGCATTAGTATCGTTGGTCTGCAGTCAGCTGTTGGCTCGATCGCGTGGCATGCAGGGCTTGCCACCACCATCCTACGCATTGTAACCCGGCCACCTGAATTAAAGGTGGTGCCTTGGGTAGTAGCCAAAGCCGTCAGAGTTATCTTATAGACGCCAGGAAAAGCATTCCAAGTAGAGGTATGTATTCCTGGTCCAAGTTATTGAAAATGAATTACTCGTGGTAAACACGAACTTAATCCGAAATCAATATATTTTATTTAGAAAATCTAAACTAGTCGATCAAATGTTTGAATCTCTTTGAAGATTTCGTACATTTTTGGTCCGTCTCAACGTAATCCAAAACCGCCGACCCAGTCAGACGTTATTCAATATTCCTTTAAAACTCGCGAAAGTTTGAACGCGACTAAAAAAGGCGAAAGCAGGTAAGAAAGCGCCATCCCTAATCCTTGAAGAAAATGAGGCTGGAACAGCGACTGAAAGCATTTTTTCCCATCGATTCCCAGACTTTAACAAAACCAGAAAATTTTCACGCAACTCTGGCTTTTGGGCCGGAACGATTCGATCTTCGCCTCTTGTAAGTCCGGCTCTAATATACAGCGTCGATGCACACGCCTCCAGGACCCCAGGGACCACGGAGAGAAAACCCGCTATCTCAACTACTTTTTTGGCCAATTCCTTCGGGGGACTTCCGCGAAGAATAGAGAAGCATTTGTAAAAAGGTGGTACCACCTGATATTGGCCCCGCGTACCGCTAGCTTTTTTTCCCTTTCTTTAACCACCTCGAAAAATACAAGCAACCGAATGCTCTAAGGCGTGAAAGTACTGATGGCCCGGATGGTTAATAGGCTGTCTACCTAACCTTTTTACTATTTTCTTTTTATTTCAAGTCAGTGGAAGCTAGGAGTAGCAAACACAAGGAGAACGCAGCTAGCCTTTAAACACGCTAACGCAGTGTTGTGTACAACTTTTATTTGACGAGCCTTTACGCTGAACGTTTTACGGAAAGGGGGAAGACAATTTCCGAATTTTGTCCTTCCGACGGCAGCAGGCGAGAAAGCGTGTAACCAATGAAAAATGTACGCAAGAAAATGCACGACTTTTGACGGGTTGCGTTCTCCTTGTGTGGGGTGCTGTGTTTATTGCTCCTAGGTGGAAGCTATTTTTGGAGCTAGAAGAAACGTTATTAGATGGCTCTAGAGTCCGTATAATCCCGCGCGAAGTAATTTCACATCGCGTATTGAAATTTCTATAGCTGTTTTGATCAAGGTTTTGATTTAGCTTTTTTGTCCCATTTCATTATGAGCTATTCTATCTATTCGTGTATTTTATAAGTCTTAATTTAACATTTGAATACATTGAAAAATATTAGGACTGTGCGAGTACTCGATCAGCATCGAATACCCAACGATCTTTGAGGTCAGATACTCGAACTCGAACTCGAATAAGAAAATTTTAAATACCTAATCGGGTACTCGAATACTCGAATAAGCCACCCGTAAAACTCGCCGAATTGTTTTTGCCGCCGACAATATTCGGGTAATCGACCACTCGTCGGGTACTCGACAATAGAAATAAATCCAAATGAAAATCCCTTTCAATGACCTTGAATGATGGGTTGGCTAGATTCGTATAAGTTTTTTTGTTTTGGTTTTGGTTTTGTTAGAGCTCGGAATTCTCTCTGCCGTGAGTGCCTGAGTAATGTTCTTTAGTTTAGCGTTTTGTCAATTATTTTTATATCTTTTAACTTGTTAGTTGTTACCTAATATAAATTTAAGTAGTAACTTGTATGCTATTTTAAATTTTTCTTAATTACTCGACTACCCGAACAGAACTCGTCGATTAATCAAGTACCCGAAAGTGTTTTTCTGACTACTTGACTGCTCGAACAAGTAAAATTTGGAAATAATCGAATACTCGACAACATGTCTCGATAAAAATATTATCCGACTCGACAACATGACTCGATAAAAATATTATCCGACTCGACAACATGACTCGATAAAAATATTATCCGACTCGACTACCCGATGAAAAATTTATTAATACTCAAAACCCGTCTCACACAGCCCTAAAAAAGATACCACATTTTTATTACATATGGGTCAACAAATATATTATTATTAAATCAATTATTTAACTCGCAATACATTAGAAATTGTTCATAATATTTAATACGATAAAGTAAAAATCAAGTAATGAATTGTACAGGAACAACATAGTAAAATTGAAAATAATTAAATCCCACTAATTATTTATTCTGTCAGTACAAATACGATTTCGTTGTTTGTTTTCTAACATTATTTTGGCTAAACTTCAATCAAAGTAATTTTTATTGAGGATAGGTTCTTTGGTTTCTAAAAATAAAATAGTATACAAAAATTTAAGTTTAATTATTTTTAAGTTGTAACAGTTCGTGTTAGCAGATGATTTTTTTTAATTTCCAACCCCCTTTAAACAATTACACGTTAAACACACCGTTGTAAGTAACACAATAAAATTAGGTATGACATTTAATTGTGAACCAACTTGGTGCCCTTGCGCGTAATAGAACACCAAACAATTAATCAATAATTTTGATAGTGCGAAAATTTTTACACGAACGGAACATCAATATGGTTGGTAATTTTCTTTGTCTTTAAAAAAAAATAAAAAATCGATTTATTTGATTTAAATGAGTGGCAGATCACTTTGCTACAGGGTGTCCTAATAATCATGATTAAAAATTTAATCATGATTTAATCATTTTTAATCTTTGTACAGCCAAAGCTTCAGATTTAATTTTAATCTAATCTAATCATGATTTAATCATACGCGGGTGTCCTAATAATCATTTTAGTGAGCTGTCCCTTGGATTTAAATAAGATTTTTATTGATTTTTTGAAGGTTTTATGCCGGTTTTTCTTGACAAATTGATAAATAGTTTGAGTGCAGCGATAACGTAAACTATACTTTAAATTAATCTTCATTAAATTGAATTATTAATTTCTAAAGAAACTATACTTTTGTACATTTTCATAAGTACATTGAAGTATAATACGTGATTTTAAATCAATGTTTTTTTTAAATCACTTAGTTTAAATCTTGATTTAATTAAATGTTTTTCAAAAAAATCACTTAGTTTAAATCTTGATTTAATTAAATGTTTTTCAAAAAAATCACTTGGTTTAAATCTCGATTTAATTGAATGTTTTTTTTTAAAATCAGTTGGTTAAATCTCGATTTAAAGAAATATTTTTTTAAAAATCACTTGGTTTAATTCTCGATTTAAACCAATGTTTTTTTTTAAAATCACTTAGTTTAAATCTCGATTTAATTAAATGTTTTTCAAAAAAATCACTTGGTTTAAATCTCGATTTAATGAAAAGTTTTTTTTAAAAAATCAGTTGGTTTAAATCTCGATTTAAGAAATGTTTAAAAAAAATAACTATGTTTAAATCGCGATTTAAATAACTGAATTAAATAAAATTGATTTAAATGAAACAACCCTGCCATCGAAAGGGCGATCAACATATATCACTCCTGATCCCTTAATAACTTGGGATTACCTTAATACGAGGCGGTACTCAGGTTTGGTGGACATATTCACCTCCCGGGGAATTTTTCCAAATTAGGCTAGGTATTTTCTTTCTCATTTTGGACGGCTAGTGGCCCGGCTTAATGATCTCGCAAAAATAGAGAAGGCCCAGCTTCCTTTATTTAATTAATAATATTAAACGAGATACGCGCCTGAATTAATTTCAATTACCAAGTATTGTAAATCACCCCTTTTTTTAGGGGTTCAGAGGGACGTAACTTCAGTCGCAGGCACCAGGGGGCGCTGGTGTTTAATATTCAAGAGTCTCCCGCTTTCGTATAACGATATTCGCCGGCGCTTTCCTTTCGCACTCGCTGAATTTTACCGTGTCTACAAAATAAGCTCCCGGATTCCAATTCATCATTTATGACAAGTCCACTACAGAATTCAGAGCCCCCCCCCCCGAAAATCCCCATCGCCCGTTCTTCATAAAGCCCCCTTTGACTTCGTTAATTAAAGTTAGGTTCTTTCTCCTGACGTAAAAGTCAGACCGTCTAGAATAAATTTTCTTCACGCGCCCTCTATGAGATAATCAGTGACGAAGTTATTCTTTATTTTAAACTCGCTTTCTCAGACTTTTCTCGTCTAGTTAGGTTTCATTTTCGACTGTTTATTTAATACAGAGACGTACTGTTTTCCTAACGTTGCGCCAAGACAGTATTTATTTATACTTAGAATAGAAGTAAATGTATCTCTCGTAGTCAATAGCGCTTACCCACTTCCTGCAGGAACTCCGAAAAAATTAGCTCCATAGTTACCATGTTAACCACCAGGGTTGTACCAAATACAAAATGCAAAATGTAAAATGCAAAATACTTTCTCCATAACTCAAAATGTAAAATGCAAAATACTTTCTCCATAACTCAAAATGTAAAATGCAAAATACTTTCTCCATAACTCAAAATGCAAAATACTTTCTCCATAACTCAAAATGGAAAATGCAAAATACTTTCTCCATAACTCAAAATGTAAAATGCAAAATACTTTCTCCATAACTCAAAATGTAAAATTCCCAATACTTTCTCCATAACTCAAAATGTAAAATGCAAAATACTTTCTCCATAACTCAAAATGTAAAATGCAAAATACTTTCTCCATAACTCAAAATGTAAAATTCCCAATACTTTCTCCATAACTCAAAATGTAAAATGCAAAATACTTTCTCCATAACTCAAAATGTAAAATGCAAAATACTTTCTCCATAACTCAAAATGTAAAATGCAAAATACTTTCTCCATAACTCAAAATGTAAAATGCAAAATACTTTCTCCATAACTCAAAATGTAAAATTCAAAATACTTTCTCCATAACTCAAAATGTAAAATGCCCAATACTTTCTCCATAACTCAAAATGTTAAATGCAAAATACTTTCTCCATAACTCAAAATGTAAAATGCAAAATACTTTCTCCATAACTCAAAATGTAAAATTCAAAATACTTTCTCCATAACTCAAAATGTAAAATTCAAAATACTTTCTCCATAACTCAAAATGTAAAATGCAAAATACTTTCTCCATAACTCAAAATGTAAAATTCAAAATACTTTCTCCATAACTCAAAATGTAAAATGCAAAATACTTTCTCCATAACTCAAAATGACAAATACAAAATGCATTTTGAAAATAAGTTTTTCTAAATGTAAAATATTTCTACAAATCCACAGTTAGTTTTTCATTATTATAATTAATTTCGTAGAGATTTCAAAACCATCCTCGCAGCCAGCGTGGGAAATCAGTCGTGGCACTGTACGAATGTTCGTCTGCTTCTGAGTAAGTGAATAAATCAGTATCGCCATCTATGATTACATGGGAGTAATTAGCAGACAAACCTTCTCTACAAGAGCTAAGAGGCTGAGATGATGGTACCTGTCTAAAAACATTTTGAAAAAGCATTTTGCATATGTTTTTCCACGGCCGCGTTCAGTGACGCTCAACGGAGGGGAAATGGTTAATTAACCTTTGACCTCCGTTTGCCACGTCTGTTGAACGCTTTTTTACGATTGTTGTAAATGTTATAAAATATCGTCTGTCGTGTCGTCTGCAACTAGCCTTCCCGCGTGCTGTGAGGTCACGATTGCGTATATCAACGAAATAAGCGGCTCTTCCAGCCGCTTATTTCGTTGACTCTCCGTTTGCAAACGTGACGTCAATCCCGGAAGTGAAAAAAGTCGTACAGTAGCGAATGCGCATTCAACGGTGCAACCGTTTGCTGTTACTGAACGCGGCCCACATATCAAACCCACAAAATGCAAAATGAGAAATGAAAATCCTTTTCCTAACTCAAAATGCATTTTGAACAACCCTGAAGACAACGACCAAATTTTATGACGCGCTGTTCGCGCAATAGAGCGTCATCCAAGTTGGCCCTGATAAGACAATACAGCAATCGATGGAGGCCGATTTTTCGGAGGTCACGTGCTAGAAGTGGGAAAACGCTTTATTAGAAAAACGTCCATCAGAAAGCTCTCAGAATTCGAATTTAGGGTACGGAGTTCGATATTATCTTTGGTTTTACCATCTGCCCCGAGAGGGGGGAATGCGTACACGCTACTCTATGGGAAAAATTATGATCATCTCTCTACTTGGAATGCTTATCCTGCCGTATCGCGTATGGTAAGATCACTCTGACGCCTTTGGCCCTGTTGCGGTTTGGGAGAGCTAATTGTCTTTGAGAAAATATATATATATCCACCGGACTGAAACAGTGGGTATATATATAGGTAGGTATTGCGGTCTTGAAGTGAAGGAAATGGTCTTGAAGTTGAGGAAACGGTCTTGAAGTTAGGTGATGGTAATTGCAGATTGGTAACGTGTCAGTAGGTTAAATAATGAGTTGGAATTAGAAAATATAAAAACTGCATTTATTTACACGAAAAAATCAAAGTTTAAATTTTGGAAGGAGACCTTCTCTGGTTAGCGGGCTCAGGAGATCTGCCCAGTGTAGGACCCTGGGAACCGTCGTAAGCTTTGTTCTCCCCCTTCTTACGCCCCCAGGTAGATCCCCCTTACAGCCATCCCTTGGCACGCGGCATCCCAAATCAAATTGCTTGAGAAGTGATTTTTATGACTCTCGGGGATGGCGGCGATGGTACGGCGGACAATCAGAGAAACTACCCCTTTTCGCAAATTGGCGAGTTTCTTGGAAATACGGCCGTTCCCCCTGCCCTACACTTTATTGGCAATGGATCATCGGTAAAGGCTCCCAAAGGTTGACAGTTTATTTCAGGAGGAAGGTTGGGAGAAAATACCTTTAAAAGCTTGGAATACAATAATACAATACAATGAAATAGAAAGTACATGTAACGCTCATTTTTAATGGTGTTATTTGAAGATTAGTGTTATTTAAAAATTATTGCATTTAAAATATTTCCTATTTAGATTTTACCTTTTATCACATTCACTTCCTTAATTACGTCCTACCATATGCGTTCCCATATGTAGGAGGAAATCATGTTTTCCCCGAACCTTTTAGTTTTTAAGTCCCTTTTATATTTTTCAATTTCTTACGGGTGTCCAAGTCGTAAAAGTGTATCATTAGTATTTTTCTTGTATTATTGTTGTCCGTGTATTGCATCGTCTCCCCTCTACATGTGGCTCTCCCCTAACCAGCGTTCGGTGCTGGGAAAGCGCGCACATCTTGACTCATCCATTGTGCGCTATAACCCCTCTCTCTCTCTCTCTCTCTCTCTCTCTCTATTGTTAAATACTCGGCGTCGTATCGTAAATGACTTAGAGATGCGCGCTCTCTATTGTACGGCGTTCGGGCATCTATAGTAAACTATTGAAAGAAGCGTTATTTCAAACGGCCACCTTTAAAAATAAAAACTACAACCACGTGTACCCTTCCCGAAAGACACGTGGCGACATGTGGTACCGTCGTGCGACCTTCTTCCTGGGAAAGACACCAGATGATTTCATCTTTCTACTTTTATACACGAACCTTCTACAGCCAATAATCTTCAAGCCAAGCCGCCTACTCCAAGCTACCCTTAACCTTTTAACCTCTCCAATAAGATGCCACCAAATGTCAGTTTCCGTAATTAAACCACGCCTACTGAAATGGTGCTGAACAAAACCAGGGAGTTAGAGAGATTTGATGTCAGACAGAGAGATGGAGTGAGTCCTCAGAGGCCTGAGTAAGTCCTCAGGGTCCTGAGTGACGGAAGAGCCAGAGACCGGACAGAGCCAGAGAGCGGACAGAGCCAGAGAGCGGACAGAGCCAGAGAGCGGACAGAGCCAGAGAGCGGACAGAGCCAGAGAGCGGACAGAGCCAGAGAGCGGACAGAGCCAGAGAGCGGACAGAGCCAGAGAGCGGACAGAGCCAGAGAGCGGACAGAGCCAGAGAGCGGACAAAGCCAGAGAGCGGACAGAGCCAGAGAGCAGACAGAGACAGAGAGATGGAGTGAGTCCTCAGAGGCCTGAGTAAGTCCTCAGGGTCCTGAGTGACGGAAGAGCCGGAGGTCGGACAGAGCCGGAGATCGGACAGAGCCAGAGACCGGACAGAGCCAGAGACCGGACAGAGTCAGAGATCGGACAGAGCCAGAGTTCGGACAGAGCCAGAATTCGGATCGAGCCAGAGTTCGGATCGAGCCAGAGAGTGGGCCGAGTTAAAGAGCGGACAGAGCCAAAGGGTTAGGGAGACCCAAACGAGCGACGTTGAACGGCACCAGACCGTTTCATCAATCGGTGAGCGAAAGCCACAGGCTTCAAACTATTGTTATAAAGAGAGAGAGCCCGCGTATCCCCCCCCCCCCCCGCGTATTTCGTGTTTTTGCATGCTTATTGTTATTATTATTAAGTGTTTAAGTATGTTATTGTTATTTGTATTGTTATTATTATTTTGGTTTATAATATATAAAACCGTTTGGACACCCATACTCTCGTTGTATATTTACCTATATCATACCCCTAGACATTCTTGAACCCGGTTACTTAACGTTAAGGTTGTTTTTCACGAGATTCCTTCTACTTTGCTAACGCTAGGGAAACCAATAGTCACGTTTATACGTCATCAAGAAATTAGCGTTGCATACACTGGTTATTTTTGGCGCGAAAACAGGTAGTTATATTTTTTAGAGTTAAGCTATACATTATTTAAGGTACAAAATGAAAATTACAAGAAGTTTAAATTTATGTTTAATATTAAATAGATTTTAACGGAAAGCGCTTTATTTGTAATACGCTTTCGCAACAGGCCCCGATTACGAGATAAAAAAAATCCCCTCTGCGCGCACTCCCCTCTCACGTTGTTGTTTGTTAAGTTAACATAGTGACGTCAAAAAAACTAGTGATGTTAATTTTCCGGAAAAATAAAATGCGGAAAAATTTCAGAAAATTTTCCGAATTGCGGAAATTTTCCAAAAATCCGAAAAATAAGAAATTGAAACATAAGTTTATTTTTAAGGGTTTTTAATGTTTTAAACTTTTTATCGATACAAAATGTCTAATATTAGTAAACATACTACAAAACATTATTAGTGTTACATTATTAATCAGTTTAAACTAGTCTAGAGGTTTAGTTTTACTTTTAGATTAGAAAAAATGAGTCGAAAATTCCGCTATATTTAAATTTGCAAACAATGTATTAGACTAATCATGGAATGATAACTTTTTATTTTTTCGGAAAAATACAGAAAATTTTCCGACTTACAACACTAAAAAAAAACCGTCAGTCACATCGACACAAAAATCTGCCGCGATAAGCATTCCAAATAGTGGTATGGATTCCTGGTTCATATTATTTCTAAATTTAGCTAGATTTTATATATATTTAAAATTAAAAATTTTACATAAAATGTAAAGGAAACATTTAAAGATTAACGTGAAAAATTGTTTTTTAAAATGATGGTCCTGATATTTGTTCGCTTCAGACAATCAAAAATATACTAATTTCTACTTAGGAGAAATGACCAGGTTGAGAAAATTTTGAGTGTTGCGTCCCATCTCCCTTCATGGAATAAAATGAAATCAGCATGGTACCTTATTGGTTCCCTAAAACTAGCGTCGTCATTTCAAGATTTTGCACGAAGGGGCAGAACTTGAGCTTTGGAAAACATTTTTTTAAATGGTCAAAAACGCGTAAAATTAAATAATATTTGGATTTTTAATTGAAATAGTTATTGTTTAATTGATAGTGATTTTCAGGATAATAGACAGAACTAATTTCCCCAATATATTCCTTGTACTTCATCCCATTTTAAGTTGGTATTAGAAACATTTGTGAACTTTTTTAGCTCATAATAATAATAATAATCAGCTAGGCTAATACCCAGGGCACCACTTAGGCCTAAGTCATCTAGCGACTTTTAAAGCCATTAATTCAGGTGGCCGGGTTACATTGCGTAGGAGGGTGGTGGCAAGCCGTTCATGCCACGTGAACCAACAGCTCGCTACACTAACTATTCACCGTTAGACTCTACAAGTCAGTGGCGTCGCTAGGCTGTTTTAGGTAGCGCTTGAGCCACCGGAAAATTTTCTGAAGCGCCTCGTAAAATTCCCGAAATTGATTTCATTGTTTTGATGAAACTCATAAAAGGGTTTCTATTACAATTTTGGAAATAAAAGGGTTCCTATTACAATTTTGGAAATAAAATGTTTTATTTTCTTAAAACGTTTCGTTATATACCTTTAATTTAGGTGGTTGGTTTCGGGAGAGTGAAAGAGGAGAGGACATAGAAGCTTTAACTTTTCCAACGTTATCTGAATTTGACCGAAGTTTTCTTGATAAAAATTATTTCTAAAAAAAGTCATTGGTTTGCTAAGTCGACCTGTATGGGAGCCCTTGAGCAGGCGCTTAAGCACCCCCAAAACGGAAATTCTGGCGACGCCACTGCTACAAGTTTTTAATAATTCAGGGGCAATGCCCCTCTGGCCCCACAAAAATGACGTCCCTTCCTAAAACTGACGCGATTGAAGCAACATATTCAATCTCCCTAAGTATATATTCTTGAGACTGCCAAGTTTATAAAACATCCATATTTTCAATTGCTACTGTTATTATTTTAGTTTCGCAGTAAATCCTTTTTTTAGAAGAATTCGCGGAAACGATACAAAATTTAGTTAGTCTTCTTTTTTCCTGGGACGGAAGAAAGGATGGATCTTCAGGCCTACTGAATTGTTTTATTTCTCGGCCCAAAGTCAATGACAATAGAATGCTTTTCCGGAGCTTCTCTCCCATTACTCTCCCCTAGCGCCATCTCTCGGATTTTATACTGGCTAGGGAATAAGATGGAAAACGGGAAAAAGGAAGCGGATTTGGAGGATATGCAAAACGAGGGAAGCTTAGTTTTGGGGACAATACGCGTTGCTATTCTTCTCCTTCCTGCTCCTTTTATTTATTTGAAGAAGGTTTCACTCATTCTTCTTTTGTAATACTCGATTCGAGTACTAGCTCATTCTTTTTTTGGCCAAGATAAATGCTCCAAGGATTTGATGAGAGGAATAAAAACTATTTAATAAGAATAAATCTTTGCAAACCTCGTATTTTACCTACCTTTTTTTTTGAAGCATCGGGTGGCTATCAATTTTCATTATTAAATCTCCAAAGACCTCCTTATCGTTTCAGGGAAATTGATGTAGGTTTCCCTAATTAGCACCATCTGTTAGAAAGTTTAAATATTTAAAAAAAAGTTTTGTCCATTAACTGATGGTGAACGGTGTATAATGGGTGAAATCTACTGTCAAAGCGGCTGGTACGGCAATTAGGTCGTACTTAAAAGCGTTAAGCGCGAAACAATAGAATTGAATATGCAAAGTGACATTCACTCGTCTTCAAGGGGGAAAAGACAGAGACACTCCAGAGAGCCGTACGTATAGTTGAGTGGGTTTCCCCAAAAGGCTTTCGCTGCATTTCCAAGCCAATTAGTCTTTATTTTCTGGTACCTTGTTAAAGCCGTTTTCTTTTTCTATCCATGGCCAGCTTTGTAATCCTCTTACGAAGTGTCCAATATTGTCGGGAGCAACTAAGCCTAGGCGATACGCTATATATATATACGCTATAGGGAATTGCATATACTATTCTTACTACCTGTAGGTTTTTAACCGCTGTTGCTATCAATAAATATAATTGGAATAAATAACAGTTGAATTATGTTCTACTAAGCGAAGAGCCAAGTTCAATGTTGATGAAGGACATTATACCTCGAGGGTTTATTTCCTCGGGGGGATGGCATCAAAGTTCATTCCATTCTACCTCACCATTTTCAGCGAATTGATGTGAAAACCTTCCCCGAAAAAATTCCGAATTTGCACCGAACATTTTTCATTTCAAATGGTATAGACACGCGCAAAACGTCTCACTCGTAAAATGTCTAATATTCGAATCCAGTTGTAATTTTAATTTAATTAAATAGTATTTAAAAAAATCCTTTGTAAGTGTTTCCCTCGTTTCAGTAAGAAGAAGTTTGATCATATTTTTCTTCAACCACGTAGGCCGGAAAACATGCAAACCTAGTTTGTTGATGAAATATATAAAGATGAGTATGAAACCTCACTCATTTACCGAATATTTTTTAAACAAAACATTATATACACTGAAATACCGATATCACATTGGTTGTATAAATATTCAATTTAGAGTATTGCTATATTTAAAAAAATACTTTCTTAGCATAGGTTACCTTAGCTATATTCAAAAATATATATAACGCCTGCCGCTTAGGCATGTAATGACCGAAAGGGATTTAACGTAGGTTTAGTTATTGTCTTCTGTAAGTAGTGCTAATTACTCTTTGAGGATAGTTTGACCACCTTAACCAGGAACTTATGAAACGGTGACGCCCTTAAATACAATAGGTGAAACTTTGTGAAAATATAAGAATAAGACGGTATGTATTATTTTAATGATAAAGTCCTCGCGTTGCCAGTAACATCAACGTAACGGTGCTCATACGCTACTGGTACCAAGTCACCCTCTTCGTTCTCGAACGCTATTACTCGTGGAACCAGTGGCCCGATACCCGCGGTAGCCTTGCCCCAAAGTGATCGGACATCTCGAACTCTTAATCCTTCGAGGTTTCTTCAACCTTTGACTGAACTGCGAGCTTATTTTGGGTTGAGCTCTACATTATATATATATATGTACTTATAGTTGGGAAAAAGATGCCTGGTTTTTGGGTTTCCGGCTCGGGCTCGTTCCCTACGGTTGAAAACATCTCTTAGACGAGTCGCGCACTTTAGCCTGGCAATAACGGTAAAGAGCCCCTTAATAGGCCCCGGGTCGTATCTGCGCAGCCGAGATAAGGTGTCCGACGCTATTGGAAAGGCAGTCTCACCGGGACCATTAGGGGTAGAGCGGCGTCACCGTAGACGTTCACCCTCTTCCCGGTAGATGGCATCGATTTTTAATTTGTTCCTTCTGCCATCTAGTAGGAACAAACACTACAGCGCCGCTACGCTCCTCGTAAGTAGAGTTGGCTCGAGGCGCAACCTTTCGCGCCTTCTCGGCTCGTGGCTCCCCCTGGTCTTACGCGTTCGTGGCGCTGACTACTTTTACGGGTCTGTCTTCGGACCCCTCGCTTGATATTAATAGCGGGACTCGCGTATCAAGTTGAACGTGGTTAAACGCCCTTAATTTAAAAGTGTAGGAATACGTTCTAAATAAACTATATTTCACTGCCAGCGTATCGCGGGTGAATGTCTTCTTACCAGAAACTAGTACGTGAAAGGTTGGCCGTTTTTTCGTCCGCAGATTTAAGTTCCAACTCGTTAATCTTGACGCTTTTAAAATGTCCGCCACGATTTCCCCCGAGCAAGCTTATTACGGCGACATAACTAATGACTTCGTGTAAGGGCTACCGGTTGCTTCCTTTATTTTAGTAATATTTAGTTCCTCTTTGCAACAAGCGTTGATTAAGTAGTGTTATTTCACCGGTAACCCTTGGACGCGACCTTAGATTACTTTTAACTCTCTGGTTCGAAGCCACTTTGTTTTTCGTTTTAAAACGTGATAATTATCTATGGAATCTAGGAGCAACAAACACAAGGAGAACGCAGCTAGCCTTTAAACACGCTAACGAAGGGTTGTGTACGAATTTCATTGGACGAGCGTCACGAGCCTTTACGCTGAACGTTTTACGGGCGGGGGAGGGATACAATTTCAGTATTTTCCCCTTCCGACGGCAGCAGGCGCTAAAGCGTCTAGCCAATGAAAAATGTACGCGAGAAAATCCACGACTTTTGACGGGTTGCGTTCTCCTTGTGTAGGGTGCTGTGTTTGTTGCTCCTAGGTACCACTGTATTTCGCTGAAGGAACAAACGATCTAGGCATGCTGAATAGCGATAATAGAGATGTTAAGCTAGCTCCCGAAAACGGGTAGGCGGAACTTGTAGGAGGGTAGACGTAGCTTTATTGTGTACAGCTTACGCCTTCTACAAGTCGTCCTTACACGTTTTGGGCGGTGACTTAACCTGTCTGATGAGAGACGTTAGATGAATTTTTGAGTCTGATAATTTTACACATTTCCGAGTTTAGTAATTTATCATATTTTCGAGTCTAATATTTTATCATATTTCGGTTCAGATAATTTTACACATTTTCGAGTCTAATATTTATCATATTTTTGAGTCTGATAATTTTACTCATTTTGGAGTTTAATATTTTATCATATTTTCGAATCTAATATTTTATCATATTTTAGGGTCCGATAATTTTACACATTTTCGAGTCTAATATTTTATCATATTTTCGAGTCTGATAATTTTACTCATCTTAGAGTTTAATATTTTATTATATTTTCGAGTCTAATATTTTATCATATTTTAGGGTTCGATAATTTTACACATTTTCGAGTCTGATATTTTACCCTATTTTCGAGTGCAATAATTTACCATATTTTCGAGACTGATCATTTACCATATTTTCGAGCCTAATATTTTACCCTATTTTCGAGTCTAATATTTTACCCTATTTTAGAGTCTAATATTTTACCCTATTTTCGAGTCTAATATTTTACCCTATTTTCGAGTCTAATATTTTACCCTATTTTCGAGTCTAATATTTTACCCTATTTTCGAGTCTAATATTTTACCATATTTTCGAGTCTAATATTTTACCCTATTTTCGAGTCTAATATTTTACCATATTTTCGAGTCTAATATTTTACCATATTTTCGAGTCTAATATTTTACCCTATTTTCGAGTCTAATATTTTACCATATTTTCATGCCTAATATTTTACCCTATTTTCGAGTCTAATATTTTACCATATTTTCGAGTCTAATATTTTACAATATTTTCGAGTCTAATATTTTACCATATTTTCGAGTCTCATATTTTACCACATTTTCGAGTCTCATATTTTACCATATTTTCATGCCTAATATTTTACCCTATTTTCGAGTCTAATATTTTACCATATTTTCGAGTCTAATATTTTACCCTATTTTCGAGTCTAATATTTTACCATATTTTCGAGTCTCATATTTTACCCTATTTTCGAGTCTAATATTTTACCATATTTTCGAGTCTCATATTTTACCACATTTTCGAGTCTCATATTTTACCATACTTTCAAGACAGATATTTTGGCACATTTCGAGTGTGAAATTTTACATTAGGGCTTCCCAAAAGGGCAATTTTTAGTAAATGGCGATCTGAACCTTGGAAAATGTTGATCTCGATCCTCAAAATGTTTATCTAAAACAATCTACTAAAATCTTATAATAAATAATGACTTCAGCAAATAGGGAGATCTAATTACTTCAACAAATAGGGAGATCTAATTACTTCAGCAAATAGGGAGATCTAACTACTCCAGCAAATAGGGAGATCTAACTACTCCAGCAAATAGGGAGATCTAACTACTCCAGCAAATAGGGAGATCTAATTACTTCAGGAAATAGGGAGATCTAATCACCTCAGCAAATAGGGAGATCTAATTACTTCAGCAAATAGGGAGATCTAATTACATCAAATAGGGAGATCTAATTACTTCAGCAAATAGGGAGATCTAATTACTTCAGCAAATAGGGAGATCTAATTACTTCAGCAAATAGGGAGATCTAATTATTTCAGCAAATAGGGAGATCTAATTATTTCAGCAAATAGGGATATATAATTATTTCAGCAAATAGGGAGATCTAATCACTTCAGCAAATAGGGAGATCTAATTATTTCAGCAAATAGGGAGATCTAATCACTTCAGCAAATAGGGAGATCTAATTACTCCAGCAAATAGGGAGATCTAATCACTTCAGCAAATAGGGAGATCTAATTACTTCAGCAAATAGGGAGATCTAATTACTTCAGCAAATATGGACATCTAATTATTTCAGCAAATAGGGAGATCTAATTACTTCAGGAAATAGGGAGATCTAATCACCTCAGCAAATAGGGAGATCTAATTACTTCAGCAAATAGGGAGATCTAATTACATCAAATAGGGAGATCTAATTACTTCAGCAAATAGGGAGATCTAATTACTTCAGCAAATAGGGAGATCTAATTACTTCAGCAAATAGGGAGATCTAATTACTTCAGCAAATAGGGAGATCTAATTACTTCAGCAAATAGGGAGATCTAATTACTTCAGCAAATAGGGAGATCTAATTATTTCAGCAAATAGGGATATATAATTATTTCAGCAAATAGGGAGATCTAATTATTTCAGCAAATAGGGAGATCTAATCACTTCAGCAAATAGCGAGATCTAATTACTCCAGCAAATAGGGAGATCTAATCACTTCAGCAAATAGGGAGATCTAATTACTTCAGCAAATAGGGAGATCTAATTACTTCAGCAAATATGGAGATCTAATTATTTCAGCAAATAGGGAGATCTAATTATTTCAGCAAATAGGGAGATCTAATCACTTCAGCAAATAGGGAGATCTAATCACTTCAGCAAATAGGGAGATCTAATTACTTCAGCAAATAGGGAGATCTAATCACTTCAGCAAATAGGGATATATAATTACTCCAGCAAATAGGGAGATCTAATCACTTCAGCAAATAGGGAGATCTAATTACTTCAGCAAATAGGAAGATCTAAACCTTGAAAATGGCCATCTTTAAAATTGAAGATTTGGGCCCAATGTTTTACATATTTTAAAGTTTGATAATTTAAAACATTTTCTAGTCGAATAGTTTTCCGTGTTAATACGAAATTATCCCAGGCGCTAAGCAGCACCCTTTACATAGAGAAAGTCGGGCTTCGACAAAAATACTTTTTTAACGGTAAATGTCTTTTATAAGATAAATTGAAGGCCAAAACAAATATAAATGACCCGAAATACATTATAGTATGTACTACTGTATTTCGCGAAAGCGTAGGACGATCGAGACATAGTAAATATGGAAAATAAGATAAGTTTAACATAAACCAAAATAAATTTTCGAGTGATATTTTGCACATTTTCAAGCATAATAATTCTGTATATTTTCGATTAGGATAATTCTGTAAATTTTAGAGTATGATAATTTGACATATTTTCGAGTATGATAATTTGACTTACTTTCGAGTATCATAATTTTATTTATTTTCGAGTATGATAATTTTATATATTTTCCAGTATGATAATTTTATATATTTTCGAGTATGATAATTTTATATATTTTCGAGTATGATAATTTTATATATTTTCGAGTATGATAATTTAACATATTCTCGAGTATCATAATTTTATATATTTTCGAGAATGATAGTTTTACATATTTACGAGTATGATAATTTTAAATATCTTCAAGTATGATAATTTCAAATATTTTCAACTATGATAATTTCAAATATTTACGAGTATGATAATTTTACATATTTTTAAGAATGATAATTTTACAAATTTACTCTTCTGATAATTTTACAAATTTACTCTTCTGATAATTTTACAAATTTACTCTTCTGATAATTTTCCATGCTAATACGATTTGATCTAAGATGCTACGAAACACCCTTTACTTCGATAGCTCCTACCAAAGAGAAAATCGGGGTTTGACAAAAAAGTATTTTTATCGCGTCTTTCGCGAGATAAATTAGAGGTCAAATCAAATAAAATCGACCTGAAATATTTTCTCATCAAAAGGGTTTATGGATAAAGATCGGAGAGCTTTTGATTGATGAGCGACTGAATTTTATCGTTCAAATTTCCAAATACGCCGTCGAGATAATTGTCCTTAACGCTTTGTTAAACCTTGGCATTGAGTCATCTCTCTTCGAGCAAATCAAGGATTTGGGGCCAAATCCAAGCCATTTCTTTCACCGTTGTCGCGCGCTCCGCATTGGCCCGTCCCCGACCTACGCAATCGCGGAAAGGGGGTGAGCAATCCCTTCGCGTACGAGTCGATTGAATTTGGCAAGCTTCCCCCTCGGCCGAGGCCAAAATGTCCGAACCAATTCACCGGACATCTTCTCATAAAGGAGATTATGGACAGACGCCCGGGGTTTTACGACTCCTTATATCTCCTCCTAGAAGAGGTCTTAGTCGTGTTGTACGCCGAAACGGCCGGTAATGGTTATGACATTCTTCCCCTCTTTCCCATTCCCCTTCGAGTATGAATATTTAGAACCGGTACACGATGGTCACTGGCCTCTGTTAGATTCACTATTCGGTAGTTTCGAGACTCGGGGATTTGCCCACAGGGATTGGTGGCCATCTGACATATCTGGCATTTCGTTCGTAGCAGAGAAGGTTTGAACTGTTACTCTTAACTCGGTGTCAGTTAATCGTGAAGGATGTAGAGTTTACAATGATATTATGTTGGTCGAAATGCGGGTTTTAGGTGGGAGCATTCATCATTGGCTCGTATCCGTCTGTTTCTGGACGGGCAGACACTGGAGCTTGTTTGACGTATTTTAATAGTCGAGATTTTGCAACCGTCTACGACGAATTGATTAATTGTGAAAATATATCGTGAGTGATTTGTAAAACTAGGCGTTTAAGTTATAGTTGCACGATGTTGTATTACAAAATAACACGATCTATTGTTAATTATAATTATTATACGCTGACAATTTTCTCCAAAAGTTAATTGCATTTAATCAAGACGTACGTGTAGGAAATTACTTCTGATATGCGGAAATCCATCCATGGTGGTTTTATATCTGAGATATTCTCAAGGACCAAATATCTCTAATCCATCAGATATATTACGCGGGTGTCTAAATGGGTGATCTATAGTAAATGGTAATATCGACCACTACCTACGTAATTAATCAAGGCCCGTAAATGGTCGGAAAAATAAATAATTACTGGTCTTTCGAATTCACCGTAAATTCCCGCTAGGTGCGCGTGTACACCGAATCTACTGCTCAGGCCTCGTTTATAGCATAGGCCATGATGATTAAGTTACGTAGGCTACGGCAGGTAGTGGCTGAATCGAAGTTTCGTAGGACAGCGTTTGAAGAATCTAAATACTTATTACATTTTTTCTAAAATCGATATTACTGGTTAACCTACATCTATTTGGCAATTTTTACCAATAAAACTATTAACTATTTAAAATTACATGAAAAATAAAGATTTTCTTAAGCCTTGGCTAAAAATATACAATTTTCAACAATAGATTAACTAGTATTTCGATTTATAAAAAAAATACTTACAAATTAGAACTTTTTATTCTTCAAACACTGTCCTACGAAGCTGCGATTCAGCCACCTTAGATGCAGCTACTACCAGCCGTAGCCTACGTAATTTAACCACCATGGAATACGCTATAGACAAGGCCTGAGCAGTAGATTCAGCGTACAGGCGCACCTAGCGGGATTAGCGGCAAATTTGAATGACCGCGAAATTTTTTTTTCGAGCATGTACGGGCCTAGATCCAAATTACGTAGGTAGTGTCACGACCATAGATAAAATAACTTCGTATATAGATAGGAAACTTCATTGGGGCAAACTGACTCTCACGAGATTGCCCTGACATCTAGTGACTGCGCCAGTTGGCTGTGTTCTCAAGAGCGTAGAACGTATTGAGGAATTTGAGGTCGGAGTTTTGGGAATAAACGTATTTTGCAAGGTAAATGTCTTCAAATATAAAAGAAATAGCGATTAAAACAAACTTGAAATCTTTACTGAATGCTATTTCTTTAGTGCTATTTTTTAAATTTGCTCTCAGTTCAAGAAAAAGTTCTTTTAATACTTATAGCTCGCTTAAGCCTTTGCTATTGGGATTGCGTTACACCAAGGTTCTAGTGCGGACTTCGTGTAGTGCGAACTTCACCAAATAATATTATTCGGGTGCCGCCACCAGATGTCGGCCAAAATTCTGGCGTCACTTCTACAACATGAAGTTTCCTATCTATATACGAAGTTATTTTATCTATGGTCACGACCTTCAAAATGGTGCTCTTGAAAATATACTATATCTATATGTAATAAAAAATAACTGAAAACTATGATCTTGACCTTCGAAAGGTTATTCTCGTAAATATACTAAATATTTTAATAAAAAATAATTACAATTTCGACTTTCAAAATGACAATTTTTAAATTGGAAATTTTGGGAATTCCTTTGATATGATATGTAATATAGAAAATGAGGGCTGCTCTCCATCCCATTCATGTTCGAATAGTAAAAAACCAAATCATCGGTTCTCTGAAACTGACGTCTTGTGACGTGTTTGAAGCGCCCCCCCGGTGACGTTTCCCCCCACCTTGATGCCGGGGGAAATCCGTCCAAGATGTCAACAGGATTTAGTCCCATTTCACCCAAAATCATTTCTCCCAAACTTCTTTTCACCCAATCCCATTTGACCCAAACCCATTTCTCCCAAGTCCATTTCACCAAAATCTATTTATCCCAAAAAGATATAAAAACGACGTCAAACGATTCTTCGAACTTCTAACCCATTTCATGTTAACTAGAGCACCAACTGCGATAAACCTATTACTTTAACATCTTAATATATGAAACTTAAAAGAACTTGTTTTTTTAAAAGATTAAACATGCAATACAAATGTATTCAAATTTAGTTTAATTTTTAATCTATTTTAATTTGTTTTTTTTTAAAGATTAAACATACAATAGAAATGTATTCAAATTTAATTTAATTTTAATCTCTTTTTTGACTTGTTTTTTTTTAGAGATTAAACATACAATACAAATGTATTCAAATTTAATTTAATGCCATAAATAAATAAATAACTTTATGAATTTTGGGTGAAGTGGGAATTGGGAGAAGTGGCTTTGGGTCAAATGGGAACATACCGTCAAAAGACGGTCATTCCCCCCAATTGTAAATAAATACATTTTTGACAAAACTAATCAATATAAGGTCACGATCTTAATTTGATATTTTTCTATACATAAAAATAGAACTTATGTCATGGAAAATATCTTTCATTCTTTCTCAGTCTTTACGAAATGTAAAAAAATGAGTTGAAGTTGGTCCGTATCAAGGATTTGAAAAAGATTTCATTTCACGTCACAAAATCTGACAGAGACGACTGGCGGTTTCGTAGTGGTACTAAAACGGAACATTTTGATATATTTTATTCCATTTTCATCCTGCTCTCGCTCATAAATACGTCGCGAGCGTATAAGAGAAAGAATACACAGTACACTCCCGATACGTATAAAGTTGAAACATTTCATGTCACAACTTCAAACGGCCCATTTTCTTTTTCTTTAGACCTCGAAGAATCTTCACTTCTTCGACGCGGTATAGAGAAAGATGGAGAAATGAAGAATTCACGAAATATACAGGGTGTTTCAAAAGGTTTTGCAAAAATTTTAAGGAGTTGTTGGGGTTGAGTTGAGAAGTATGCCTGTTTTTATTTTTCATTTTCCTACGATGAGTTAAAAGAGCGCCAGAGAACTTCAAAGTGTGGCCTACTAGCTCCTGGAAGTAGGCTGCAACAATACCAACGGAGCATTGCGGGCAACCCGTGGTCGGCCTACTTCATTCCGGTTCTTTAAAACGAACAATACATTTATAACGAACCAGTCGCGGAGAAGTTCAAGTAAAAAATTAAGTAACGTACCCAGAGTGTGCCTGTCTCACGTAATCGACGATGGACATTGGAAATAGTCGGTGAGACGGGGATGCGCCGGTTCGGGTACCTTTCCTGGTAGAGACGTTAAGCAGCCAAAGCATTGCCATTCGCTAGTCTCAGCTCTTCGGTTTCCCCTTCGACATAAACTTGTTGAGGTTAACGGTAATAGTTAGTGTAGGGAGCTGTTGGCTCGGCCGCGTGGCATGCAGGGCTTGCCACCACCCTCCTACGCATTGTAACCCGGCCACCTGAATTAATGGCTTCAAAATTTGCTTGATGACTTAGGCCTAAGGTGGTACCTTGGGTATTAGCCTAGCTGATTATTATTATAATTATTATTAGTCATGCACGAAATTAGTATCCGCCAGTTCTTCCGAAGTGAACTCCACTGTTTGCAGTTTGAAAGATATGAGAAATCGCGGTCCATTACGACTTTAAATACTGTTTAAGTTTCCTTTATACGCTGGTTACCTCGATTTGTTTACAAAGTCAGTTTTTACCTATCACACGAACCCAAACCTTAATGTTCGAATTTCCCTGCTGCTTGGTTTGGCGCTTGTTGCAGCCTATTTCCACACTTTGATGCTCTCTGGCGCTCTTTTAATGCATCGTAGGAAAATGGGGAAAAAACAGGCATACTTCTCAACTCACCCCCTACAACTCCTTAACATTTTTGCATAACCATTTGAAACACCCTGTATATACTGCGAAATACCGAGTTAGACGCGTAGAGTGAACGAGAGAGAGAGAGAGAGAGGAAAAAATGTCATAAAAGAAAAACGGAAACAACCACGCCGTGACCGGGGTATGAATTCGCTTGATTTTTTGTCGGTGGGGTGCAAAAGAGTAAGAGGACAGGGGGGACAGGGGGGACAGGGGGGACAGGGGGACGGAGGCAACGGGGATGATGCCAAGGTTCCACGCTGGCTGCCTTTGGAATGAAAATAGTTCTGGAAGAGGCTGAAGGATGTAGTGTCGGAGGGATGACGGGAGGGACCGAGAAGCCGAGTGTGTCAGCGGTGATGTCGGATTGGGGCTTGGTTAGCGATCCGGAACTGGTCCGACCGTGCTGTTCGAGTTGCGACAGGGATTACGAAGAGGGGAGAGCCCCCGAAAACACTATTTTCTCTCGCCGTTGACTGCGCCCAGTCTTCGGGATAACTAGGAGGCGAAAATGAGGCAAAGTTGACTCCCTAAGCTCTTTGGAAACGAGGTGTGTAGCTCCGGTATTGGCTTCTGATGCTTATTGACGTTCTTTGGGGCTTGTTAGGAATTAGGTGTTTGCGCGTGGCCAGAGTTGCCCTTGTTGTATGTTTACTGATGTATGTACTATCTCTCTCTATACTCTACACAGACTCTTTGTAAGACGGTATTTGTTTAACCAAGCGTGGTATTTATCTACTTCCTTTTCAGGAAAACGAAAGCTAAACAGTTTTGGATAAACTTTATTTCGACACGCGGATACTGTACCTAAGATAAAAGATTTTCATTGAATTGATGTTTCGATGATTTTGCATGGGGTTGAGTGGTTAGGACTTTTATTTAAGTTTGTTGCCACTGAAATACGATTAAATTAATAATATTGGAAGACGTTTAGGCCCCTTATATAATTTGTAATTCTACTTGTGTTAATTTAAATTGTTTGATACTTTTATTTAAGTTTACCTCAACTTTTGAAGACCTGAAGCCATATCACTTTTTAACATCGTTTTTACACACGATCCCCAAGGGATTTGTGTGTACTGGGATCACGTGTAGCCAATGCCGATAGCTGTCCAACACTTAAGTCTAGAAGGGTCAGTGATATGTCAATCGAAAGCATATATCATGCCCTCGGTAGCCCGTTATAAATGTTTGAAATTGGAGTCCAAGAAGTTAACAATCTTTCCATTTTAGTGGTTTTTCGGTTGCATTAAGAAATTTTCATTTTAAGTGAGATTTCAGGCCAATTCGCCGAACCTCACAACCCGTGTACGCACTATTGTAATATTTGAATTTCGTACCAATTAATACTAGCGCCATTTAACTTATCAGATAACTCGGTTATAACTCGATAATTATTCGGTTTATCTAGAAATTAATTTAAATTAAAATATTTGCGTTTCGCTATAGTACGTTTGTACTCTATAGGAAAAAGCATAGGTGACGTTGCGTGATGTAGCACTGATACTCTTTAGGAACCTTGCGTTTCGCTACCTTATTTCCAAAACCAAGTAACTCCAATTTTTATTATAAATTAATTTAAATTAGCATATATGCATTTCGGCACCGAATTTCCAAAACCAGGTAACTTGAAAAATTCATTTTTGATCAAGTTTATTAAGTTAATTTACAAGATGATTTAAAATTTGTTCCAATTTTCCTTTAATATTTAAAATATATTTATTACATGAGGGGATTGTGTCCGTGACATCTTGTTACATTCTGCTTACTTTAACAACTTTTGAAGACCCGTTGCCCTATCACCTTTTTACATGTTTTTATATTCTGCTTACCTGAGAATTTGTATAACCATTTAGTTGAACTTTCGTTAGTTCATTTGTTGAATATTAATCTTGTAAAGTTAAAAAAAAGATATATTTATCGGCAAAGTGTGGTTTGGTTAATAAATTACATTTGACCATTCGCAACAAAATCAGTAAAAAATAACTTTTAAAAAATTAAAACTTTTTACCAATATTAGTCGTAGAAATAGCTTTTTATTGTATATTGATTGATTTTCTTTCCGGAGCACTTTCTAAAGAAACGTCAGTTCGTAACACTAGCTGAATTCTCCTCATTTCTTGCCTCAGAAGATTTTTTCTCGCGAAGGCACGAAATTTTGCATAAAACATTTAGAAAGGGACGCAGGAAGGCTCTAAGTAAAGAAAAAGCAAGAAAAATGGACGGAGGGGTAAAATGGACTTTCCAAAATTCCATCCAACGCCACGTCCGAGTCAATTTTACTCCAGCGAGAAATTTTAAACCGAAAAAACGCGCGTTCGTTCGATGAAGTTTTTTTCCAGCGAAATATTTTGTTGGCGGTTCTCTCGAGGAATCTTCGACTGAAAACTTTTCAATTCAAATTTCTTCGTTCGGTGCTATCTTTTGCTGGTTTTTACGAGATCGAGAAAGCTTACAGTAGATAAAATACGGGGCGAGTGTTTATAGACGCTGTCACGCGACGCGGAAAATGGACCAGGGTTTGGCCCGCGGTTAGAAAAGTAAAAGAACCAGCCAGAGTGAGCCGATATTTTGGCTGAATGGTGTTCCAATACACGCGGGGAACCTAGTGAAGTAGACGCTCATTTTTCATAGAGTTTCTTCGAGGAAAAGTAACGGTTAAACTCGGGGGTGTCTTTTACTTTTTTTGGCCTGTGTACCGCCGAATGCACTTTTCATTGAATGCGAGTTTAGCCCTGTTCCGACACGCTTGTGAAATTAGGGGATGTTTATTATTTGTGCAAGAATATGTATTGTATTTATAATTGTTATTCACATAATGACTGTAATAATTAATACCAAAAATATATTTATTTATTATAAAACAAACGCTTCGGAACCAATGATATAGTGGGCTGATATTGATAAGTGGAAGGAACCAAATTTTCGAGCATGAGAAGGTTTGGTAGCAACGCTAAAAATCGTTTCAAAATAGTTATTCTCCATAAATAAATAAATACAATGGTGTTACTATTACTACTATCTGTGCTTATAATTTCAACCGAAATTAGTTTTATAGAAACTTTCAAAAATACTTGGAATTTGAAAGTAAGCACTTGGTTTTGGAAAAAGAACTTTTTGAAATTACTTTCAAAATTACTTGGAAAGTATGTACGTGTTTCCTGGAAAACAGCTTGAAGGGACACACCGGCGTTTGAATTTGACTTGTTTCACGTGCTAGTTTTCAGAATAGGATTGGTCGTATCTGCTACCACGTGCTAAATTCGCGCCGAATTTTTAAAACCCCGGAGTGGCCCTTTAAACGGGGATGGACTTTCATATTGGTGCTAATTCAACCAATGTCACATTTTGGTCACCAGGTTTAACCAAAGGTAATTGGAGTTAGTTACGTTAAATGAAGTCGTAGCAGGTGTTAGCAGAAGATTCTTCTATTTAGTTTTCACTCCTTTAAACCGATTCTTAGAATAGACCATTCTATAAAATACTACTTATGTGGTTATTTACTTTTGTGTATAGAGAGGCAGAAGGTTTGACCAGATTTTTCATGAACCAGGGAGGCTCAAGAAAGGATCATCTGGCAAACCTGCTAACCTATTTGTCTGGATAAATAGTGTATTTTTGATCAAAATCTACTCATTTAACGTTTATAGTTTTATACAAACCATTATAAATAGTTAAAATAACTATATCTCATTAATTTTGTAAATAGTTCAGTTAAAAACTTAGTATATTTTGAAATATACTATCTTCACTTAGGCTACCTTAGCTCTATTTGGAAAATATCAATCAAATAGGAATGAGCGTAAGTCAAAATTATAAAACCGAAGAATAAATAAGTTTGCAAGTCCTACTGAAAATATTCGATCTGTTTATCTAAGATTTCATAGAAAAGTCTATTATGTTATCCGTTTTGTTATGAAATATACATATATTTTACTCCGCTTATTAGTTGTAAGATATATTATATTATGGAAAAATTAGCTATAGAAATTATAATTTTCTACTAATCATTAAATTTAAAGTGACGGTACCAGCCCATTCTTTATATTTTGAGCAAAAACGAGCCTAGCAAAAAACTACTATCGTAGACCAAGTAATTAATCTTGAAAATAGTGAAATATAAATAAGCGTGTTAGAAGCTTTCTATCTCCATCAGTAGTCAGGGTAAAGAGTTCTAAACACTTATCTTCATACTATCAAATTAATTTTATCTTATAAAATAAGGAAAATACGTTTTTCAGTTTTGGCATTCAATGCCGCCAGAAACAACAAACTCTTCCAAGAATTTGAAAAAGATCCACTGAAGGCCCTCGAGCTTAGCTTTCGCGTGCTTTAGTTGTTGAATTAGAAACCTCTGTCTTGAAGTTTAACTTGAGCTCCGTGCTAGAGCAAGCCCAAATTCTAACAGTGAACGCAAAGACGCGAAAAGGGTGAAATTTGCATGGCTATTCTCTTGGATGGTTCGTAGGCTTCGGGTTATATTAGCTCCGGTTTTAACAATACCGTTTCCCCGGAGAAGTTAAATAAATCTCGGGGTCAGTAGATTGATGAGCGCTAGCTAAGGGCTATACAAAACCAACCCTTTTCGACACGCGTTGTTAAGTCGAGTTCAGTTCTTTGTGTTTCTTCTCTGTCCTTCTTTACATGGTGACATATAAATGCAGTGGCTTCGGGGATACTTTGCTTTTCGACGATAAGGTGCCTGGAAATTTCATTTATCGAGGCAAAGTCACACATGCGTTTGATGGCGTTTATGTTACAGTGACAAAATATTTACACATTGATTTAGTGATAACATTTGGAAAAACTTTCTATAGGTAATATTTTTAAAAACCATCTGTGTGTAACATGTTTTAAAAACCATCTGTGTGTAACATGTTTTAAAAACCATCTGTGTGTAACATTTTTTAAAAACCATCTGTGTGTAACATTTTTTAAAAACCATCTGTGTGTAACATTTTTTAAAAACCATCTGTGTGTAACATTTTTTAAAAACCATCTGTGTGTAACATTTTTTAAAAACCATCTGTGTGTAACATTTTTTAAAAACCATCTGTGTGTAACATTTTTTAAAAACCATCTGTGTGTAACATTTTTTAAAAACCATCTGTGTAACATTTTGGAAAAACCATAATACCATCTGTGTGTAACATTTTAAAAAAACCATCTGTGTGTAACATTTTGGAAAAACCATAAGACCATCTGTGTGTAACATTTTGGAAAACCATCTGCGTGTAACATTTTAGAAAAACCATCTGCGTGTAACATTTTGGAAAAACCATCTGCGTACGTGTAACATTTTGAAAAAACCATATGTGGGTAGCATTTTGGAAAAACCATCCGTGTGAAACGTTTTGGAAAAACCATCTGTGTGTAACATTTTGGAAAAACCATCTGTGTGTAACATTTTGGAAAAACCATCTGAGTGTAACATTTTAGAAAAACCATCTGCGTACGTGTAACATTTTGAAAAAACCATCTGTGGGTAGCATTTTGGAAAAACCATCCGTGTGAAACGTTTTGGAAAAACCATCTGAGTGTAACATTTTGGAAAAACCATCTGCGTACGTGTAACATTTTGAAAAAACCATATGTGGGTAGCATTTTGGAAAAACCATCCGTGTGAACCGTTTGGAAAAACCATCTGAGTGTAACATTTTGGAAAAACCATCTGCGTACGTGTAACATTTTGAAAAAACCATATGTGGGTAGCATTTTGGTAAAACCATCCGTGTGAAACGTTTTGGAAAAACTATCTGTGTGTAACATTTTGGAAAAACCATCTGAGTGTAACATTTTAGAAAAACCATCTGCGTACGTGTAACATTTTGAAAAAACCATCTGTGGGTAGCATTTTAAAAAACCATCTGTGTGTAACGTTTTGGAAAAACCATCTGCGTGTAACATTTTGGAAAAATCATCTGCGTGTAACATTTTGGAAAACCATCTGCGTGTACCATTTGGGAAAAATCATCTGCGTGTAACATTTTGGTAAGACCATCTGCGTGTACCATTTTGGAAAGACCATCTGTGTGTAACATTTTAGACACCTTCATTGGGTAGCATTTTGGAAAAATATTCTATGGGTAACATTTTGGAGAAATATTATATGGGTAACATTTTGGAGAAATATTATATGGGTAACATTTGGAAAAATATTCTATGGGTAAAATTTTGGAGAAATATTATATGGGTAACATTTGGAAAAATATTCTATGGGTAAAATTTTGGAAAATATTCTATGGGTAACATTTTAGAAAACTTCTTTTGGGTAAAACTTTGGAAAAATCTTATGTAAATACCATATACACAGGCTTCTGCTGCTAATTATTTATAAATCTTACATGCTTAACATTTTGGAAATCCTTCTATGGTTAACATTTTAAAGTCCTTCTTTGTGTAATTTTTTTTTTAAATCTTCTATGGGTAACATTTAAGAGAAATGTTCTTTGGGTATATTTTGGATAAAACTCTTTTGGGTATATTTTTGAAAAACCTTTTTTTTTGGTATATTTTTGATAAACTCAACCATAAATATTTTAAATACCAGATGTAAAGTCTTGCCAAACTTTATATATGTACATTTTTGAAAAATCTTATATTACATTTTGAAAAGCCTTATTTTACATTTTGAAAAACTTTGTATGGGTACTTGTTTTGAAAAACCTTGTAGGGTAGCTTTTTTGGAAAAAGCTTATATGATTTCATTTTTGGAAAATCTATGAGTACAAATTTTGTAAAACCCTATATGGTTGCATTTTTGGAAACTATGAGTACAAATTTAGTAAAACCTTATATGGTTGCATTTTTGGAAACTCTATTAGTACAAATTTAGTAAAACCCTATATGGTTGCATTTTTGGAAACTCTACGAGTACAAATTTAGTAAAACCTTATATGGCTGCATTTTTGGAAACTCTATTAGTACAAATTTAGTAAAACCCTATATGGTTGCATTTTTGGAAACTCGATGAGTACAAATTTAGTAAAACCCTTTATGGTTGCATTTTTGGAAACTCTATGAGTACAAATTTAGTAAAACCCTATATGGTTGCATTTTTGGAAACTCTATGAGTACAAATATAGTAAAACCCTATATGGTTGCATTTTTGGAAACTCTATGAGTACAAATTTAGTAAAACCTTATATGGTTGCATTTTGGAAACTCTATTAGTACAAATTTAGTAAAACCCTATATGGTAGCATTTTTGGAAACTATGAGTACAAATTTAGTAAAACCCTATATGGTTGCATTTTTGGAAACTCCATGAGTACCAATTTAGTAAAACCCTATATGGTTGCATTTTTGGAAACTCCATGAGTACCAATTTAGTAAAACCCTATATGGTTGCATTTTTGGAAACTCCATGAGTACCAATTTAGTATAACCCTATATGGTTGCATTTTTGGAAACTCCATGAGTACCAATTTAGTAAAACCCTATATGGTTGCATTTTTGGAAACTCCATGAGTACCAATTTAGTAAAACCCTATATGGTTGCATTTTTGGAAACTCCATGAGTACCAATTTAGTAAAACCCTATATGGTTGCATTTTTGGAAACTCCATAAGTACAAATTTAGTAAAACCCTATATGGTTGCATTTTTGGAAACTCCATGAGTACAAATTTAGTAAAACCCTATATGGTTGCATTTTTGGAAACTCCATGAGTACAAATTTAGTAAAACCCTATATGGTTGCATTTTTGGAAACTCTAGAGCAGTTCTGCCAAAAATGGCAATCTGTATTAATGGTAATATCGACCTTCAAAAGTTTTATCTCAAAAATATAATAAAATCTGATAATAAAAATTACTACTATTTAACGGTGAGCTTTTTTTATTTGGAAGTTGAGGCACTCCTGCCCTTCAGTGACTATATAAAAACACCATTTTACTTTCCATTATGAGTAAATCCTTTTGAAAAATATATAACTTATTGACACAATCGTATCGACTTTGTGACCATGTTTTTTTTCTCAGCCTCCTATTTCGGAATTGACGTAGTGACCAAAACAGATACCATACTGATAACGGTAATTATAGTAAACAGATATGCGCAAAAACAGATACCATAATGATAAAGGTAAAAAATAGTAAACAGATAAGCGAAAAAAAACCAGATACCATACTGATAAAGGTAAAAAATAGTAAACATATAAGCGCAAAAAACCAGATACCATGCTGATAAAATTTAAAAAGTAGTTAACAAATATGCGCAAAAAACAGATACGATACTGATAACGGTAAAAAATAGTAAACACATAAGCGCAAAAAACAGATACCATACTGATAAAGGTAAAAAATAGTAAACACATAAGCGCAAAAAACAGATACCATACTGATAAAGGTAAAAAATAGTAAACATATAAGCGCAAAAAACCAGATACCATACTGATAAAAGTAAAAAATAGTAAACAGATAAGCGCAAAAAAGTCGTACTTTAAGATAAAAGAACATTATTTACCGTAAATGGTCATTAGTCGTAGCCAGCACGGCGGTTGACGAAGAAATCAAAAACTCTTCGATCTCGCTGGCAATGGATCTAGAGTTTCTTCAATTCGCGGATAAAGAGAAGAAGGTTAGATCCAGGAAGCAGACAGGCTGCGGGGAGAGGGCTATTTCCGGTTGCGGACCTCTCTGACAATGGAGTGAACCGCGCATTTAAGACTATTTGTTGGCTACTCTTCCCATTTTCCTCTATCCTTGGAAGACGCATTATAAACAGCCAACGGTCTCTGCAGATATATATAGTTCCATTAAGGCGTAGTGGCTTTTTCTTCCTTAGATACATGGTTTTTGGGGCTGCCCGGGGGAAATGAGGGGTTTCGCGACCACCACGCGGGGAAAGCCAAGACCAGGGATAGTTTTTGGGGGGTAGGGGGTTTTTTAGGAACGTCTCCTGTTATTTTGGCTTCTCCCCCGTACTCTGTGGCAATAAAGCACCCTGGTCTCGCAGTGAATATAAGAACGATGCCTGTCGCAAATTCTTGGGGCCGGAACCCCAGCTTTTTTTTATAAAACGACCTAAAGCATAAATCAAAAAATGCTTATAGGTTTTATATGGGGGTGCGCTGAGACAGACATTTAAGATGCCGATGCTAGAATGTACTCTATTTCAACAACCAAATTTATATCTTTATCATAATGTTAGTTAAGATTAATTAAGGTGAAAATATTAACTACCGTAGTTCTGTTTTTATAACACAATTTTCGTCCTAGTCGTTTTTGTGGCTTTTTAGATGCCATTGCTAGAACGTACTCCATTTCAACTACCAAATTTCTATTGTTATCGTAATGTTAGTTAAGACTAATTAAGGGGAAAATATTAAGTACCGTTTTTCTGTTTTTAGAACCCAATTTTTGGGGGCTTTTAAAAGTTCTCCTTATTTTAAAAATATGTCAAAGGCAACAGAATTGATTTTAAAAGTTGGCAAACATTGATTAATTTCATGGAATGATCAATTAATCTTTTCAAAATTAAAAACCTTTTGTAAACAATAACACGATTAATTTAAAATAAAACGTTTAATTAATTAATATTAAATATGGAAACAATAACAAAACCTTGTTTAAACATTAATTAAATATACACTTTACAAGAATGACATTTATTAATATCGACAGTAATACTAAATAAATATTGTTATGAAATAATTTAATTAACTAATACGGAATTTCATTTATTTTTATTTATAAACTTTAAACTATCTTAAACCGAACCAATTTTCCTAGTGACCTTCAAGAAACGAATATTAATTTTATTATGAAAAATGTTACGTAACATTTTAATGTCAATAATAAATTATTTATTATTTATTTTGGATATAAATAATATCTTGATAATCTTAAATTACGGAAGGTATTTTTATTAAGAAGGGTATTATAAAAACGACTTTTATTTAACATACATTATATTGCCATTTACAATTTAAAATACTTTTGAGGTTTTTTGGTTAATTAGTCTATAAGATATAGTGGCCTAGTTTTATTAAAATTCAACTTCTTTAACTAGTAGTTTACGAGTGTTCCTTGAAAAATAAAAACGTAACCACAGTTTTAAACAGTGATGTCATCCCGGTAGATAGCTTCGCCCTGAACACCGCGGTGCTGCGTGTGGAACACTTCTACAGGCGTCAGACCTATATTTGACCAATTTTGAATTTCAATTCCTCAAAATTAATCGGGTGTTTTAGGCGTCACTTCGGCATGTTATTAACAAGACTTCCATTTAGAAAGGAAATTTTAGAAAGGCTATCCTCGAATTAAAAGCAGTTTTCCCAATTACGAAAATCCTCCCCATAATTTATTAAAATGACGAACGGTTGAAAGTGACATTTGGAAATATTATTAGCAACAGCTAAAAGAGAAAACTGGGAAAACAGAAAATGAACAGGGAGGCGAACGATAGAAAACTTTTCGGTTAGAGGGGGGTATAATTAATGATTTTACAAGAAGCAATCCCAAAACTAATTAATTATCTTTAATTCCCCAGCATTTCCTAAAATCCAAGGGGCGCCCAACACGTTAACCAACTAGCGCATCTTTTAATACGATTCCAATTAATTTTTCAGCCACTTTGACACGCCAGGCGGCGTGACTCGTTAATATAAGAGTTATAATCAAATTAAAACCGTCGGGGTTAAGATGGTGGTCCAATTTTTGAGGCAAAATAATTGCGATAAATATTTTTGTTGTCCGTTAGCGGTGCAAACGTAAATAAGTCAGTGGCTGCGTTTCTGATTTCGCCTTCGCGGCTTCTGACACACACACTCTCTCTCTGCTGGTCTGGAAGCCTCGGCCTTTGCCTGTGCGGTGGCGATCTTCGACGGTACCATCCTCTCATTGCCGCAATCGGCTCCCGCCTCCGGGATGGCAACGCGCAGACTCCGACGGATGAATGGCCAAGAGCATCTTCGGAGGAGCGGGAGCGAGGGGGGACGAAGGATCCGGTGAAGCTGAGGGGAGGAGGGATGCGAGGCTTTTCGGGGGCTCAGACTAGGCCGGGAAGTGAGATGGAGATCGGCGCGGCATCCCTTCTGAGAAAGTCGCTCGAAACATCGCGGACGCGATCATGCCCTGTTCGCATTTGCCGTTGTCTTTCGTTTTAGCCAAATATTGTCGATACCCATTTAAACCGCGTGCCAGAATATTTAATCGTTAGTCGTTATTCGGTTGTTCAATTAGTATCTCCCTTTCGATATAAATATAAATTTTGTTGATCACTAACGGGCTTTCCTTTTTTTTATAAATAAATATGAGGTGTATAAGATTTAAGAGTTTTTTTCTTAGTTTAAGTGTTCTCGTAAATTCAGTCCATCTATTGCCCGATAAAATTCCTATCGGTAAGATCAAACGTTAATTTTAATGTTTTCAATATAAATTTAAATTTTGTATGTTTCGATGTATTTTATTCTTACTTTTTTATTACATTTTATTTTGCCTGAAATTTAATTATAAGTTTAGGTTTTTGCACTATAAATTTATATTTTACTTTAGAATTAATATATTTTATTTAAATTATTTAAGTTTTTATTGCTCTTTATAATTTATTCGTGCCTGATTTCATTTATGATATATTTATTTACTTATTTATTATTTTATTTTGGTTTCTGAATAGAGTTTAATCAACACTTTGTTTTTCTTTTCATTACATAATCAATTTTTTGGAAATCCTACTTAATATAATACACAAAAATTACATTTACGGTAAAGTAAAACCAATTTTTCTATAGAACGTCCTCAAGGGAAGATGCTTGAGTCAATGATCGAGGAAAAATTATTTAGTATTTGATTTAGTTGGTCACAAAATGTATACGAATAATATTTGAACTTATCTGATGTAGCTATGATTATCTATTCTAATTAAAAATATTGTTCATAAATATATAGACACTAAAATTATAAGTGATAATGCAAGATATTACGGCTATATTATGGCAGAAAGTATAATGACAATTCTAGTTGACTTTCATTGCAGCAAATTAAAATAATAGTGGCCAATATATTACTCAAATAATAAAAATTCATCAATCCAGAATTTCAACAATCAACGGACTAAAATTAAGATATAAATTTATAACTATTAATTAACTGATATCGCATGAAATAACATTTGATTAACTAGTTCCAGTTCCAGTAGAACTATTCTCTTCTCTAGTACATAAAACAGTTACTTTCAACAATTTTAATTTAAATAATAAATTAAAGTGAACCTCTATCTCGCTGCTGGAGAATCCGGATTAACATAAAATAATCCTTGAGTCATGGACATACTTCTTTATTTTATCAACTAATTTCCCTAAGGTATTCTTAATCCCCATAGAAAGGTTTTCTGAATATTATATAGAATATTTAATGAAAATCCTTTTAACTTGAAATATTTTTTTATTTCTTCTTAGAATTGTTGACGTCCCAGTTCATTACTAATTGAAACCATTTATATTAATATGGAAAGTTGTAAGGTATGAGGGAACACTATAATTTAATAATAACTATTTATTTAATGAATAAAAATAATATAATATTTAAGTAATTAATCAAATAAAACATTTAAATAGTTAATGAAATATAACATTTAAATAGTTAATGAAATATAACATTTAAATAGTTAATGAAATATAACATTTAAATAGTTAATAGAATATAACATTTAAATAGTTAATGAAATATAACATTTAAATAGTTAATAAAATATAACATTTAAATAGTTAATAAAATATAACATTTAAATATATAGTAAAATATAACATTTAAATAGTTAGTAAAATATAACATTTAAATAGTTAGTAAAATATAACATTAAATAGTTAAATAAAATATAACATTTAAATACTTAATAAAATACATAATTTAAATACTTAATAAAATACATAATTTAAATACTTAATAAAATACATAATTTAAATAGTTAATAAAATATAGCATTTAAATAGTTAATAAAATATAACATTTAAATAGTTAATAAAATATAACATTTAAGTAGTTAATAAAATATATCATTTAAGTAATTAAATTATTTATAAATTTGTATGAATTCTACTACGTAAATGCAATAGCACCAAAAATTTGTGGCTCAGTTTTAATACATTGCACATTTTAATTACATAGGGGTCAACAAATATATTATTATTGTGCTGAAATCAATAATAATACATAATAATAATAGAACTACGATGCTGAAATTAAGTATTTAACTCACAATACACTACAAATTGTTCATAATAGATCTACGATAAAGTTAAAATCAGGTAACGAATTGTACAGGAACTACGTTGTAAAATCGAAAATAATTAAATCCCACTATTTATTGATTTTGCCTATAGCTCGGCGTTTGGAAAAGAAATATCCATTTTATTTGTTTCTATCCTTAACCGAAAACTATCCGAATAAAAACTTATTTTTTTCATATTAAATCGTTTTATAAACGCGAATAATATCCATAATATTCAGTTAACCGAAATGTTTACGGATAATCCTAATTTTGGCCGTTAATTTATCTGTTCCTCCCAAATAAATTCGATCTCGTTATTTGTTTTCTAACATTATGTTTGCTAAATTTCAATCAAAATCATTTTTATTAACAATGGGATCTTTTGTTTCTAAATATAAAATAGTTTAACAAATATTTTAAGTTTAACCATTATTAAGGATGATAAAATTAGCGAATAAGTAGATTGGTCCATTAAGAAAAGGGATAACAATTTACACAGAAAAAAAAGTGTTTAGATACTAAACACTTTCTTAAACACCAAAATGCAACAGAATATTTATCATGTTTAAAAAAGATCATGTTTAGGCGATAGTGGTGTTCAGCTTTGCAACATCATGCGTTTAGAAATTAAACGTGTTATTTGCTTCTCATATTTATAGTTAAAATGTGTTTAGATAGAATACGTTTAGAGATGAAACATATTAAATGCTTTTGGCACTTACAATGAAAACACGTCTAAAGATTTTTAAGATTAGTTTATAAACATGTTCAAAGGTACGGGTGTTGTGGTTTGAAACATCTGTTAATTCGCCGTATACGCCACTCTTTGAGTAGCCGTATATTTGAGTTGTTTAATTACGATCTAAAATAACATTAATATTAATTGGCTACGAATTAATGAAACCTACTGTCTATACTGTCGATTTCATATCTTTAACTGCCTGATTATATTTTAGCGATATTTATTTAAATTATATTTGTGTTAATACGGCCTTAAATCACATCAAAAGTAATGTTATTTTATTAATTTTTAGTAGTTCATGTTCAATTATTGATGTACATACATTAGTTTTATTTAATTAGTCTCAATTACCAATAACTTAAAATTATGAGATGATATAAGAACCCGGTCCATATTGTAGTTAACACTTAATATAACGGTGGTTAACGAATATTATTTTTTTTAGAAAGATAGAAAACGAAATGACACGAAATATATAGACAACTCGAAATATACATTGAACTTGTAACGCAATATACACTTATTAAACATCAGTGTTTAGCATTATGTTCTAAACATGACCTCTTACCAGCTGTTCCGGTTTGGAACACTACCGGATAGATCTTGGAAGATTGTTTGAGAAACTCGTTTAATTAAAACAGATGTGTTTAAGGAAACGACACCAACTCTTACCCATGTTTAGCTTTCAAACATGTTTGGATGTTAAAAACCTAAACACCTTTTTTTCTGTGTAGCTAAAAACAAATTTGAAGAAATTTAAAAACTTACCGATAAAAACTAACCATTATTATAAGTTGAATCAACGAATCTGAAATTTCTGCCACCAGGTTGAATAGAAACTGAAGGTGATTAGCGTTAGTTAAGCTAAACACCAATCTCAGTTCGTGTTAGCAGATTATTTATCTATTTAGTTTCTACACCATTTAAAATAATGGGGTAGGTACATTTGTTCGAATTTCAATCGTCCGAACGGTGCAACAAATGTTCGAATTTCATTCGTCCGAACCGCCGAAATAACAAATGTTTCAATTGTTCGAATTGGACAACTTGTTTGTTTCATTCGTCCGAATCGGTAGCATCGCTTGTCCGAATTCTGTCGCTAAATTAGTATTTATTATTGCTGTTTTTTTTGGTCCGGATTTTTTTAAGTGCAAGAATTAAAAATGAAAACTACATAGTAAATATCGTTGTTTGTTAGTAAGTGGGAATTGCGTTGAATGTTGTGGATATTTTAGGTTAGGTTAGGTTAGGTTCACGTTAATGTTACTATTTTCTTATATTAACAATATTTAAAAAAAAAACCAACCAATTCCTAATGTTCGAAAAAACGGACAAACGATTATTCGAACAAATTAAATTAAAGTTAACATAAATTGAACGACTAAACCACCAACAAAAGTTGTGATAAATTTTTCGGGCAAATGAAATACGTTTTCGGACATACGATCCTGTTTTCCGGCATTCGGACATTTGTACCACCGTTTGGATGAATGAAATTCAAACATATGTACCCAAATCAAAATAATATTTCCTATTAAAACTTCGATATTGGTAACATCTTTTTGCATATATGATTTTCAATTTCTGTCATTCCAAAGGGTAATTAATGTCAAATATTACAACATAGCATATATATAATTAATATTTGTACAGTAGGAGAAGTCAGCGGGAAAACCTATATATACGTCCGCAATAAGTGTAGAAGATTTTCGTCTTAGGCTGCAACATCCGCATAAACGACAATGAAATTAATTAATGATCGGGCACGTTTGATAAATCGATATAATTTCAATTTAATAACAGCGCTTTTGCCCCCTTTCTATATATATATATTTTGGCTGCAGAATTTCCCATCACCTAATAAATGAAACGGTGGGGCATTCTCGCCCGATCAAATCTGGCATTTCTCCAATACAAGGGGGTCACCATAGTCCAATTCGCGTCCCATATTGGAAGAGGGAAGATGAGAAGTGGAAAACCAGGCGCCGAGATATGATTAAATATAACCCAGATTTTCGCGCGTCAGAAAACGCAGCTGCCAGAAATTTCCCAATACGTTTCCAATTGTGACTTTCTGGCAATCACTTGTTGATGTGACCACGATTTAAACACCCGGCGTCTTTGCAAACCTCCCAACGCCAAGTGTAGCGCTTACCGTCACGTGTGAAGGATGGAAAGTGAAGTTAGTCGCGATTTATTAACGTCGCCGTATCTTAAAGCCTTATTTGAAACCTAGAAAAGTACGAGAAGTTGCGGCGATCGTGTAGGGCTTTAGTTAACTGTCGAGGGCTCCGCTGAGTTTTGCTTCAAAGAGGGTTCAGTACGTTGGGCTTTGAAAGACAATCTCGCAGTTCGTTGCGATCTGAAATTCTCGAGTGTTCAGAAAGGTTGACTGAGACGAAATACTTGGAGATATCAGGTTTTGAAGAGGGCTCTGCTCTCTTTATGCAGATGAGAGCTCGGCTAATGGATTCTTAAGCCAAACTTTGTTCTTTCACGAGCGCGATCTGTTCGAATTTGATAGAATATAAAAATGACGAAATGGATATTTAATATTGTGTCAATTTTGTAAATATTTATTCTTTTAGTTTCTAGGGGTCAGATCGATATAATTGTTTTTAACAAAGTAAAAAATTTTTGCCAGAAATTCCAACTTTTGGGGCTCATCAGAAGGGATGCACCGATATGGGTGCAGCCGATATATCGGCTATTCGTGGCCGATAATATCAGACGATATATTTGCCGATATTAACAAAGTTATCTATCATAACAGTAGTGTTTATGTTAAAATCATTGTAAAAGACGGTTCAGTACACTGTCGTACCATTTTATTCTCATTTTTCATGAAAACAAGTTTGCAAGAGCATATCGGAAAATGTTTCTTTTCATTTTACTTGATACATATTTTCTATCACAAATCGAATATTGTTGTTTTTATCTGTTTACACTCGTAACCCCCTGTCCAAAAAAGTTATGATCTAGCTTCTGAATTCTGGCGTACGTTTAGTGGTAAAAATCAATAAAATATTATCATTAGTTAGTTAATTGAAAATTTTCTTTTTTTTAAATGTTTTTCTGAAAATATTTTTCCAATATTGGCCAATACCGATATTAGATAAATAGGCAGATATATCGGTGCATCCCAACTCATCAATACTATGTAGGAATTCCGGCTTTCCTTAGAGATCTTCCGATATCAGTATGACGAATATTCTAACTAATTATCTAATGGTGTATTTTGCAAGTTGTTGAATTCAACCATATATTATCACAAAACGATATATTATTAAAAATATTTTTGGTTCCAATGTTGACAGATAAAATACAAGATATTATTTTGTTTTTTAAACCCTGTTATATAGTTTGTATTGAATAAATTTTGTTCTCGCTAGAATGAACGTGTTTATACAGATTCACGACATCTTATTTTAAATGTTAATATTATTATTATTTACTCTGAATTATTCATTATTTTTATGGTTTTGATAGAAAATGGATATACGTATCAGGTTTATAGTAATGTAAAAAAACATATATTTGTTTTTAGGCATTACAAATTTATTGGGGCGAAAAAATAGGCCTAGAGAAATAGCTGCTGTACCTTTAAAGTTTAAATTGTAAGGTACAGCAGGCATATTTACCCGCTTTTATACCCTAACATGGCGGCGTATTTTCACGCGCAAAATGAATTCGCTTGCCAGATCCCATGCACGGTACTGATGAGCTCCAAAATAGGGCTAAGCCGATCTACCGTTGAAAATTCTGGATATAGTAATTTATTTTTAATTTGTTTTTACTGTTGCAGCCTACTTCCAGGGGATAGTAGGCCACACTTTGAAGCTCTCTGGCGCTCTTTTAACTCATCGTTCGAAAATGGGAAACAAACAGGCATACTTCTCAACTCACCCCCTACAACTCCTTAAAGGGGAACGGCCAAGCTTTTCCAAATATCGCCTTATTTGTATATAAAATGATCAACAAGACGTTCAATATACTTACACGTACCTTATTTTGTCTTGAAAAAATAGTTTTTGGCCCAAAACGTTGAAACGCAAAATAATGCCAAATATTTGGGTTTGAATTTTCGCCGCCATCTTAAGGTGTATCGCCAGCGCCAGGAGCACCTAAGTGAGCGATTTGCGAACTATCCTAACTTTTAAAATCGCGCAATTTAGGCTTAGGTCTCGTATAACTGGAACGCATCGCGCGTGCAAAACAAATCTTTCGCGTCTTCAGCAGCGCGTGCTTTTACGTTGTTTTTATATCTCACCGATTTCTCACCAGGTGTCGCGGGGGACGCGCGCTTTTCAATTTCCCGAAATTTCTTTATTTTATTAAAAATTAACCACTTAATATTTTTTGATGCGGTTTTCGCCATAAATTTTAGTTTTGAACGGGCTATAGGGCTATCTAATTGGTTAAAGCTTGACCGTTTCCCTTTAATTTTTTTCCATAACCTTTGGAAACACCCTGTGTATACGTTTTCAATTCCAACATGGCATAAATCCCCCTTAAAGAGCGAGAAAGAATACAAATCCTCATTGCCTTTTTAAATGTTTAATCGCGAAGGGAGAAATTTTCCCTTCCTAAGTTACGGGAAACAAAATCCATTCACCAAAAAGGAGAAAAGAATTTAACGATAATTATAAGAGAGGGTACCGTATTAAAACGAAGGCTTTTTTTTGACTTGTGGCGTTTTTAGCTCTTTTAAAATTTACGTCACGCGGTAGCCCAAAGTATCGTGACTGAGCGGCCCCTGGTGGCGGGCGTTAAAAACAAAGAAAAGGCCAAGCTAGTACGGTCTTCACGCTCTGGCTGTTTTCAATAATTGGGTGATATTTCTGACGGAAATTTTTCCTTTACACTTGAGATTAAGAGACGAGCCCACGCCCTTATAATTCTTCGAGTCGCTCGAAAGTGCTTCTTCGTTGATTAGGTATGCAAATATTTGCTTTCTTGAGTTTCGTTGAACACTCCTCCATCCAAGTCCTTTTCTCATTTCTCGAATCGACTAATGGTCGAGTAATTCTTACTTTTCCTTTCCAATTTGTGTTTCCATTCCTTTTGATTAGAGAAAAATTCGCTGCAAACCTAAATACACTCTGGCTAAGACTTTGAAAGTCCAGTTTTGGTTAGGTACGTTTACAATTTAGAAAATACGTTGTTAATTTACATATTACCGCCTGGCCTTTGTAGAACCATATTTGTTTCCTTCGTTGAATTGTCATATATAAATATCACCGTTACGTAAATTTACTTTAAAATAAATATAACATATTGTTATAACCAAGAAAAACATTAAACTTGAACACGCAGAAAGCTCTGAATTGTGAAACATAAATACATAACTTATGTATTTCCTCAATTACATTTTCACCGTTACGTAAATTTACTTTCAAATAAATAAAGTATAATCTTAAGTATATCTTAATTGATCATTACCAAAAAATACATTTACATTTGTGCAAACAAAAACCGCTTAGCCGTGAAACTAATTAGTTAAAAGCATCCGCATTTTTTTGCGCACGAAAAACATTCCTTTCAAATATGGTAAATTCCAAAACGCTGACTTCATAGCCCTTCTTCTTTATGTAAATCTTTTCATTTAAAAAAAAATCCCAGCAAACTTTTTTTTTGCTTTTTAATCTTTTGACTTTCTGATTAATACCGGTCTTCAAAAAACGTACCGCGCGATGAAAGGGCGGCGGAGGCCTCCGGGGTATTATATCCTTCCGCGGAGGTATATAGCCCCTTCTCCGCTGGTTGCGTTACAGTACGAAAGCTTTCTTTAATGCCTTTAAACGAAAATGAATGCGCATCATTGCGCCTAACTTCAGTCTTTCCTTCTTAAATTTTAATGATGAACAAACACTAAGGTTGTCGGCTGGAAACGCGAAATTTAAGGTGACCAGACACTTGGGTAGAAAGGGGCGCTCCGTGTCGTTAATTCATTCCGCGAATTTCCGGTGGTTGCCGATCTCGTGGCGCGGGGGGAAACCTTCACGGGTAAGCCATTATCCCTATTAAAATGTATGGTGGTAGTTAAGAGAGGACTTTGGTCATTATTCTCCAGCGGTATTGTTCTTTCAATCTTCTTGTATGTTTTGAGTTAGAAATTAGAGCCGGTTGAAGCATCGCGTTCGGTCTCCCGCGTTGGAAGTCTTGTCGCAGTTTTCGCCATTTTCCGAACGTCGTAGGAGTCGTTAAATTAATTGGACAGGGTTCTCCCTCGCCACGTTGTACCCTCGAAATGTAAATAGTAGGGTTGCCATTTTTATGATACGATTTATGGTCTGGAAGTAGGTGTTGGATGTCTCGGTTGCCTGTGTACCTTTGTTGTTGACCTCTAGATGAGACGAGCGGCTCGTTTTGCCCTCTCTTAATTAGAACTTTCGGAGAGTTTTAAGTATTATTTCTTTGGCCATTCTCACTAATGAGTAAAACGACCGGTGGCTTAAGATCTGGAGTACTGTTGTCTGGTTTTTAGCTTCGCGCGGTTATCTCTTAAGAAGCCTCAGTTTAGGCGGTCATTAAGTCGAGATAATTATTACGCGGTGGCCATTCGTATAAGTACCGTCATTACCGGATTTAAACGTTAACTTTACATTTGAAGTTTTAAATTGGACATTTCACCATAGGTTTTTCCGTTCTCTTACAAATTATTCTAGCCTTCGTTCTGAAAAGCGAGTCGATTATAGTTAGAGTAGGCTTTTATGTAAATGAGGTCGGACATAAGACGCTTTAAACAAATAATGGAGCGAAGACACCGTAGTTAAGCAAATATAGTGAAGTACTTCTGAAAAGGAATTCCGTGGAGGCCCCGAGTATAGACCATACAAGTCGTGGTCTACCAAGGGGGGTAGGTACATTTGTTCGAGTTTCAATCATCCGAACGGTGGAACAAATGTTCGAATTTCATTCGTCCGAAACGCCGAAATAACAAATGTTTCAATTGTTCGAATTGGACAACTTGTTTGTTTCATTCGTCCGAATCGGTAGCATCACTTGTCCGAATTCTGTCGCTAAATTAGTATTTGTTATTGCTGTTTCTTTGGCCGATATAGTAAGTGGGAATTGCGTTGAATTTTGGTGGATATTTTAGGTTAGGTAAGGTTAGGTTAGGTTCACGTTAATGTTACTATTTTCTTATATTAACAATATTAAAAAAAAATCAACCAATTCCTAATGTTCGAAAAAACGGACAAACGATTATTCGAACAAATGAAATTCGCCAGTAAAGTTAACATAAGTTGAACGACTAAATCACCAACAAAAGTGGGGATAAATTTTCCGAAAACGTATTTCATTTATACGTTTCTGGACATACGATCCTGTTTTCCGGCATTCGGACAAATGATCATTCGGACATTTGTACAACCGTTCGGACGAATGAAATTCGAACAAATGTACCCAAATCTACCAAGGGGACCAAAATAATTTATTCTTTGGGGGTTAACTTTTAAAATTACTAAAAATTATCCGGAATATTTTAGACAGAGGATGAAAATAGACCATGTTTTTCTAGCGTTAATAATGTGAATGGGCTCAAAATCCCAACAAGGGGCCCAAAAATATTAAACACGGAGGACCTCATGAAACAACTTTATCTCCTGCAATTAAAATGTCCAGGGCCCGTGCAGCAAGGGGTGTCAAGGGCCCGAAATCATTGTTTTATGGGAAGAATAAGTAAACTTAGGTTTAATTTCTCATTAAGTGCTCAAATACACATGAAATTTGGTAAAATTCCGATTTACCCTTCGCATACTAACTTTCAGAGGTTTTAAAGCAATAGATACTACATTGGTTTCGCTGTGATAAGGCTAACCACGACTCTCCAACGCGGTTTAAATTCCCCTCTATCGCAGGTTATATAACAGCTTAGTAATTTATTAAAAGTGCCCATAAAATATATAATATATTAATTTTAAGTACGTTATACTCTCACTTCACCTTTATATATAGTAATTAATGTAGAATAGAATGGAACGAATATTACCCATTTAATAGCGTAGAGAATTTGGCCGCAAATTCTATGACACATCTCATTTAAAAATATTCCAGCCGCAGTGCACGCAATCTCACGCCATTCATCAAATTACTTGAAAATAAAAAAAGGCAGAAAATGATATTAAAGAGTGCGTCGTACCCCTTTTCACGACATTTTAACATCTTCGGTGCGGTAATTACCTCTAGAGGTAAAGCCTTCCCCATTCTCGAATGGCTCTTACACTCTATACCGTCCATTAGGGGGACCTGGTCCCCATTACCTTTCCCGTCTAGTTATTCGTTCGTTTTAGAGTTTGGGGCTGGTTTAAAGGCAGTGGGTGACGTCACCGTCTCCCGGCTGATTTCGGTCGCATTTACATTATCCAGAGCCATTTGGAAAATATAGCGTTTTTGTGCCGAGCCCTACAAGCACTTTCCATTAACCTTATGTATCAGTAGCCATTAAAACCGGAGTTTATATCGTGAACTATAATTACGCGAAGAAAGCGACCCGCGGTATCGCCTTACACGGTAGCCGAGGCTTAGGCGCAGTCTGACTTCAGCGCGGGGTGGCTTAAGGTTGGGCAGTAAATTTTATCCTCAAACTCGGGGTGGTACGAGAGACGGTGAGATTTAGGCCTAAAGGGAAAAGACGCGGACTTTACCAGTCCGCCCCTTCGAGCACTCGGTGTCGACCCGAACGGAACTCCGCGAGGAGTCTTAATGCTAGTGTAAGGTGTCCCGGATGGTACGGCAACGGGAGAGCCGATCGGGATACGCGAGAATGGTTAGAATATCTCTCCGGGGAATTAGAGATTGCCATCCCCGCATTGGCTGCTCCCTTCGTTATAGCTGGAACAAGAAAAGCCTCGATGGCTATGAACTGATAGTTCCCCGAAAGGAACTGCTAGTAACCTAAGATCGGGTCCCTGGAGTATTTGACTAGTCCTTTCCAGAGACGGGGATAGAGGGTGCGCTAGTACGTGGAAGCGTTCTTTGAGAACCCCTCAACCCCTTGGGTTCCCAGCATTCATGGCCAGGAATTAGACTGACATTAGACTAAGCCCGATCTCTTTATCTCGACACGCGTTTCTAAAGTCCTCGTTTGGCAGCGACATCGATTGCGAGCCCCGTCTACTCTCTCTATCTCCTCGTTGCAGTGTCTTCCGCTGTAACTTTAGATTTTAGGAGCGACGTGTATTTGGGACGATAGCGCCATAGACGCCTGTTTTTCTCCCATTATCCCTCTCTCTGATTAGCTCTACTAATTCGACTCCCGTATAAGGAAAAACGGCCGAACAAGATCTTCCCATTTGATAACACGGACGTTAATGTATTGAAGAGGTCTTCGGGGAATGCGTCACTGTTAGATCTGGATTTAGATTGAAAATTCGTGTTTTGTTGTATTCGGCTTGGTCATTAGTATTGTATTGAAAATCCTGCTCTATTCATATATCAAAGGATTGAAATATATTGAAATTTGATTGGTTCATCTCAACATAAAGTCAACAAGGTCAGTTATGACCAGGACCCGTGAATTTCGTTGAAACTACTAAAAAGAAGGCGACCAAACTGACACTAAGTTTTTGAATTTGGATGATTCACTTTAAGGGAACTCTGTGTTAGGTGTAACTTTGTTTAATTTTCTTTAATTCATCTCATGGTAGTTTTCAAAGTTACGAGTTTTAAAAATGTGATTTATTTTTGTTTACGTTTGATCTTAGCGTAAAAGCGTTTAAAATATTTTAATCAGAGCATAAAAAGAAATTTTTGTATCTTATGGATTTGTAATTTAAATTAAGATTGAATTAATAAGGTACCTAATAATGGGAAAATAGCATTAGCCTTTGGTACCATTCTCGCGTACTTTGTCACCAAAGATCGTCTAGTATCTAAAGCAGTGTTAAGATCTAGTTGGTCCGAGTTTCGCGTCTTTTTGTTTGCTCGAAGACCTTTCGGTACGAGCTATTAGTAAGTTTTTAAATTTCTTCAAATTTGTTTAGGGTTTAGCTTTATTATCCCTTTTCTTAATGGACTAAACTACTCATTCGCTAATTTTATCATCCTAGTATCTAAAGCAGACTAAGTATGTGAGGATGGTATTTGAATTCCCATATTCTTTGGTACCTGAATTAATCGACGACAATTGTGAATTTTGAAATCTGAAATTCTTAACGGATTTTGATAAATTGAAAAATGTTTTTTGAGCTGATTTTAAGATTTTCATGAAGATTTTGGGATTTTTAAATTTGTTTCGGTAGAGTATATAGGATTTTCGTGAACGCTTGGAATGAATATAGGAAAAGTATGCAATTAAATATGCAATGAAGTATGCTATAAAGTATGCAATATAAACAATCACTATCCAGTTTTTTCTAATCTCGTCAAAATAACGGCCCGTAATCAACGAAAATTTCCACCGCATTGACTCTTGTACAGGCTAAAATCTGGAAAAGAATATTGCATTAAAAAAACACACTCGTAACAACGCCATTTTTTCCAAAACGACGCGTGGGAAATTCTCGAATCCCTTATCTCCCGAAAAACCGCGTTTAGTATTTCATTCGCCTCCACTTTTTATTCTATTAATATAGAACGAGGGTGGTCTGGGTTGGTTTTTCTCTTCGGAAAGAGTCCCAGCAGCACCAGCGTCGCTACCACCAGCGCAGCCTCCCTCTAGATAGTTGTAAGAGAGAGAAAAAGTGGGCTATGGTTCTCCGTGAACGCCTGGCGTTCATCAACTTGTATCTGGCTTTTCGCACTCCTGGCTCTCCGTAGTTTGTGTTCGTTTCGGACCATTACCCTCTGAACGGAGAGAGACGAGCTCGTCGGGGGAGCGACCTCTCCCTCATCCAGCGCCGCCCGCCGCCCGTGGTTGCCGGTTTTGGGCCTCGAGAACCACGGCTAGGAACTCGCCCGACCGTCTCGACTATAAAAGAGCAGTTTCTCCGCTGGAAAACGGCAGGCCCAGTGCCGCTCCCTGCGGCACGCCACGGCCCTGTCTCTCTCTTCTTCGCTCCGGATTCAATTCCGCCTACATCCTCCGGCCCTGAATGCGGCTCCGCCGAAAAATAATACCATACTCCGCGCCGCGGACTCCAGCAATTTTGTTTTACGCCCCGAAGTTTTATTCCCGACGATTAGGTAGTGGTGGTAGGCCTATCTGTATATATATATATATATATATATATATATATATATATATATATAAGCGGGAGCCTTTTAAATTGCCGGCGTTTTTAGGGGGCAGTCAAGGAATAACGACTTACTCGTATATTTGCGTTATTTTTCGCCCCTTCGAATATTGCAATCGATATTTTGCATTTTTTTTGTCTTTCCTTAAAATTTGGCTCGTTTTACACTCTCGTTCTTGTAATTACACAAGCGCGTGTGTACCGGAAATTGACCTTTTGGAGTGGTTAGAGTTTCAATAACGGAAATTAATAATGGTGAAATAGATATTTCTGTAAAATAAAATTATTATAAAATTAGAAATATAACACGTTGCTCTTACGTCACAGTAATTATTTTATTATACAGTGGCGTAGCTAGCATGGGTGACATCCGGGGCGGATATCATGGTGTGCTACTTATAGTCTCTAGTTTGTGTAAGTTTTTATTTTTTTCACGGTCGGGTGTCACCCCCAAATCACGCCGCCCCCGTAGCTACGCCACTGTTAGTATAGTATAGGAAATTTTAAACAAGAGCTACATTAATAATAAAAATAATCAGCTAGGCACCACCTTAGGCCCAAGTCATATAGCGACTTTTATTGCCTTTAATTCAGGTGGCCGGGTTACGATGGGTGGGAGGGTGGTGGCAAGCCCTTCATACAACGCGAGACAACAGCTCCCTACACTTACTATTACCTTTAACCTCTTCAAGTTAAATCAAGGCACCGAAGGAAAATATTGCTCTATAGTTGATTAAAAGAACCCCACTGGTTTAAGGGGTTTTCCCCCGAGCTCTTCGGTTTCCCCTTCCATAAAAACTTGTCGAGGTTAAAGGTAAAAGTTAGTGTAGGGAGCTGTTGGCTCGATCTCGTGGCATGCAGGGCTTGCCACCACCCTCCTACGCATTGTAACCCGGCCACCTAAATTAATGGCTTCAAAAGTCGCTTGATGACTTAGGCCTAGGGGGGTGCCTTGGGTATTAGCCTAGCTGATTAAAAAAAAATAAAAAAAATTATTCAGAAAACTAGGAACACATATAATTCTTTGGCATACTGGAAAATAACACAATTCTTTGACATACTGGAAAATAACATAATTCTTTGACATTCTGGAAAATAACATAATTCTTTGACATACTGGAAAATAACATAATTCTTTGAAATGCTGGAAAATAACATCATTCTTTGACATAATGGAAAATTAGATAAGTCTTTGACATAATGGAAATAATATAATTCTTTGACGTTCTGGAAAATAACATAATTCTTTGACATACTGGAAAATAACATAATTCTTTGACATACTGGAAAATAACATAATTCTTTGACATAATGGAAAATTAGATAAGTCTTTGACATAATGGAAAATAACATAATTCTTTGACATAATGGAAAATAACATAATTCTTTGACATAATAGAAAATAACATAATTCTTTGACATTCTGGAAAATAACATAATTCTTTGACAAACTGGAAAATAACATAATTCTTTGACAAACTGGAAAATAACATAATTCTTTGACATACTTGAAAATAAGCCCAAAACTTTCAAAAGTTAAACTTGGTCGACTGAAGTTGTAGAAAAAGTTGCTCGGAATTCTCTAGTTCGAAACTTTATTGAAAATGCGAATAAAAAATATTCCGTCGTTTAAGCGGTCCACTCCCGCGTTACTTTCCGCCCCCTGGTAGCTGTTCCCCGAATTAGTGGCTCGACTAAGCACGAGCTTCGGTTAAGGGTCGTACTGCGAGCTATAAAAGTTGAGACGGCGACTGCCTGCAATGTCGTCATCTAAAAAATTCCACAGCAAGTGGAGCTGAAATTGGGGTGGCATTCGGAAAATTTCTTATCCGAAGGCGAGAGAAATAGTTTTCATTTGACCTCGATGACCTTTGGGCACCAGCTTACGTTCGCTCTCGTTTTTTTTGGCCCCATTCAGACGCGATGACCCGATTCTAATCCTACTCCCGAAATCCTTCTCGCTCCAGCGAAAATCCTCCGGAGATTGAAGAAATCTGCGTAATTAGTAATTAAAAGTACACCGTCCAATTCAAATAAGCAGGAAAAAGGAATTTTAAGCCTTTTTATGGTTTCGTGGTGTTTGTCGCTTGTTTATGGCGGTTTATTCAGTTTGTTGCTATTGAAATACCAAGTTAAATGGTAGTTACATTTCGTATTATTATAAAACTTTTATAGCCATCAACTCCTTTTTTCATAAATATTAGGTAATTATTAATATTTGTTGGTACTTTATACCAGTGATTCTTGAATGGGGCTCCATTTAAAATTCTAGGGGCTTCACAAGATTTTGAGCTGTGCTATGATAGAATTAGTTTCGACAGAAAAACTTTAATTACCGAACTTTTTTTCAAAGCGAAGGTTCCACGATAAATTTTAAACTGAAATATGGTTCCACTCGGTAACAAAGGTTGATAACCACTGCTTTATACGTATAATTAATAAAAATAATTGTTTTTAACGTTTAAGTGATGCTGCATATTTTTGCTTATTGTAAAATCAACTTCCTTATTACATTTTACATATTACTTAAAAACATTACCTTTCATACTAGGCCGGCTATAGACGATATAAATCTGAATAATTTAGCACTAATGAAATTATAGTAATAATACTAGCAGTTTTAATGCTAATTTTAAGCAGTAGTACTTGTACTGACAAACACCAACATGTAAATTGATTAAAATAATAAAAAAAATAATACATGAATCTATATTCATGTATTATTTTTTTATTATTACAAAAATTTAAATGGGAATAGACGCATTCACATATTGCCTACAGGGAAATATGCAAAAAGGGGCGAAATCCACCCGAGGTACCTTCCTATTTAATAATGTTTGAGATAGATGGCGACACTATAAAATTTATGAAAAATATATATTTTTAAAAAGTTATTAATTAATTACTAAATTATAGTACTTTAAATTTTTATTAAAAGTATATAATTTTTGTAATTTAAATTAACAATTAATTTTAACAGTAGTTAACACTCTCCGCCATAGATGGCACTATAATACAATTTTAAACATCCAATCAGGGAAGAGAATTTTGTATTTTAAAGCTCGACAAAACCGTTCTCCACTAAAAACTGAAAACTTTCAACCAATCGTTGAAAATCAAAATTATGACGTCATGTTGCTATCAGAGCGCCATCTATTAACAAATAACGCCATCACCACGTTACCTCGGATGAATTTTACCCCTTGAAAGTCGTCTTTGCCCGTTGAAAATTTTAAATCGATCTATAACGATGAGAAAAATATTAGCCAATCAAGAAGACAAGAAATATATTTATTATGTTGAGTGTCACCCGTTTTGGTGCGTCAGATCTATAACCGGGTCTGTCAAAATAGGGATATTGTAGTTTATTGGGTATTTCTTCAAGTACCTTTCCCCGGTTTTCGATAATTCAGCGTAGCATATTTTATTTTTATATTAGCAGCAGATTCCACTTCTCTGGCAATTTCGGGTCGTAAAATCTTGATTTTATTTGTTTTTATATCGCGGGTTTGGAAATTGCAGCACCGTCTGCGTCCCACGGAAGCCGAGGTGTATTTATGACGGTGGCTCTTTTCAGAAAAGCCCGCTCAGTTTATTACTTTTATCAGTAAGTTATGGTAGCCACATAAACAATAGATCCTCCAACCGTTTTTTTTTTATATTTTCGATAACCAGTCCTCGCTTAACAATAAGAAACATATCCCTTACTAAAGCGAAAAATCTTCAATACAGTTTTTATTAGCGCAGGGGTCATATTTTTATGACGGTCCAGGAAATGTTACTAACAGTACAGAAAGTCAGATTGCTTTTTTTTCCCCGTCCATTTTAATTCAAAATGTCACTTGTCTTTTGGAAATATTGATTTATTAACCACAATTTCTGTCTCCACAGTGTTATTAATATTTTATGTTTTATGAAATATCTATTCTAATGTTATAAATCTGAAAAAACTGATTATTGTGTAGCTAAACGAAACTAATTTAAAAATATAATGCTTTCATGGGCAATCAATTTTGGTTTATGGAAATGTTTCGTTAGGTTACTTGTTTTGATTCATTAGTTCCATATTTAACCAATAATAAAAATTAAATGATATTGTTAAATTTAATTTACAAGGACAATCAATTTTGTTCTTATAGAAAATATAAAACCATTTTCATAATTTCTTGGCTAAAAGATACTGTTCTATAATAAAAATATTTATAGGTTAAGGCAATACCCAAGGCAATACCTTAGACACAAGTCAGCGTGTGACGTTTAAAGCCTTAATAATCAGCTAGGCTAATACACAAGGCACCACCTTAGAGACCCCAAGGTGGTCGGGGTAAATTGGGTAGGAGGGTGGTGGCCAGCCCTTCATGCCACGCGAGACAACAGCTCCCTACACTAACTATTACCATTAACCTATACAAGTTTTTATGGAAAGGGGAATGCGATGAACCTTTTAATGAACCCTAACTATTACCGTTAACCAGTAACCATAGTTCCAAATGCCGTATTTTTCTGTGAACGGCGAGGGTAGGGTATATAGCGCATTGCCTCTAAGCAAAATAAAGCATTTTAAACCCTGGACCTATCACGCCAACTTACATTAAATCTCAAACTTATTCAATTACAGGTAATTTTCCTAAAAGCATATTTTATCATTTTTATCGCTAGTTTTACCGCGAGTTCTGATTTTTGTTGATGAAAAACTTTTTACTAGTTTAATGAAATTAACAACGGTGTATTCTTTGTAGGAGCTGTGTTCACACCAGGAACGGAGGAAATGCAAACCGCATTCAAGTACGCCATCTACCTACACAACACCAACGAAACCCAAGCCAGGTTTAAAGTTGATCCCGTCATTGACGTCATTGACAGCGACGACGCCTTCAAAATTTCGAGAGCTCGTGAGTAAAACGATATTACTTAAAATAAATAATATTTCCTACAAAAAGCAACAGTGGTAGATTCCCGTTGGATAGAATCCTATTGGGTCGAATTCCCAATGGATTGAATCAGAAAATATACTTTCCCAATTGATCGAATTCTAATTTTGCAATCCCATTGGGTCGAATCCCATTTATTCGAAAAAGTTTATAGAATGTTTTTACCAATCCAAATCAAAGGTCAATAAAGAAAGCAATATAAAATTGAAATCTGTTTATTTCGTTAGGTTAGGTAAGGTTAGGTTAGGTTAGGTAAGGTTAGTTTAGGTTAGGTTTCATGCTTTCACTTGTGAGCCAACAAAATGTCGGTCGAATGGGACAGGCGGTGAATGGGATTCGGTTGAATGAAAATCGACCCAATGGGACAAAAGCGAACCGGTTCCCAATTTCATTGGCTGCAGATTACGTTATCTCGTTTCTTTGAAATTCACAAATTGATGGCTAGGCCTAGGTATACGTTAAGATAGGTTCGGTGGTAGTTAGTCTTTGGTTAGGTAGTGGTTAGTCTTAGGCTAGTTTGTGGTTAGTCTTTGGTTAGGTTGTGGTTAGTCTTAGGCTAGTTTGTGGTTAGTCATAGGCTAGGTTATGGTTAGTGTTAGGTTAGGGAGTGGTTAGTCTTAGGTCAGGTTGTGGTTAGTCATAGGTTAGGCTGTGGTAGGTCTTAGGTTAGACTGTGGTTAGGGTAGGTTGTTGTTAGTTATAGGTTAGGTGGTGGTTATTCTTAGGTTAGGTTGTGGTTATTCTTTGGTTAGGTTTTAGTTAGTCATTGGCTAGGCTGTGGTTAATTTTAGGTCAGGTTGTGGTTAGGTTAGGTTTTTTTGTTAATCTTAGGTTGGGTTGTGGTTATATTTTGGTTAGGTGGTGGTTAGTCTTAGGTCAGGTTGTAGTTAATCTAAGGTTAGGTTAGGTTTATATTAAATTATTTCTCTATTTGCATGTTAAGATATTTTGCTTTTGACCAACATGATAATTGTAAGCCGTTGCTGCGTTTCTTCAGACGCACTCAGGCTACAACACCACGGCTCACTTGTACCATTGTTGACAGTTCACGAGAAATGACGTTATGTATTATCATAAAATAATTGTGAATTATGAAACTAAATTTTAAGAAAATGTAGTTAGGCTGAATTTAGGTTCTTAGTACAGTTTGTCGTTCTCTAATTTACCAAAAATAATAGGTTATGGTAATAATAAAATCTCATAAACCTTTTGGAATCTCTGAGGTACCCTTGGCTATTTTCCCAAAGTCATGGAAGTATTACACCGCGTTATATAAACGATACAATCTAATGTTTATAATCAAGTTTGAGCATTTTACCTTGATATTTGTCTACGCTGAATAGTTCGAAAAGACGTACAATAAATAGCATTCCATCCAGATTTTTTCATGTTATTATATTTATTTTTCCAATTACTAAGATATAAGAAATGAGCATAGCTAAATGGAATTATATATTATGTTTTAGTTCAAACCGTGCTTAAAATATGTTCAAAAACATACTAGGTGGTTTCTTTTCGCCTGTTCTCGGACTAAAAGTGTACTCTTTTTACACTGAAACGTTTCGTTCGCTTGTTCCGGGGATGATAATTACTCCGTCCCATAAACTACTCACTTGTTCCGGAGTACTGCAGGCAGTCATTGTGGAAAAACGTTTTCACTCCGACTCAAACTATTTCTCGGCTTCTTTTTTTGCCAAGTAGGCCTATATATTTATTTATAATTAAGGATAAAAGATTTTCCCCAATCTCTGCATGCTCTAGCAATGAGCTCCTTCCCCCTAACAAAAATCAAATCAACTCGATATCTCATTGGCTCATTAACTCCTACGTCTTCCGACGCCATTGAAGACCACTCTGGTACCATTTTTCCTTCTCGCTTGAATAAATTAATTCTCGTTTTGCTTTATACTGACGACGATATTAATAGCTTAATACGCTCCGCAGACGAGTCATATTAAACTTATAAGGAGACGACCCGAGCTGATTTTCACCGATTTTATTTAAATTCGGGGATAAGTAGACCTTTATGGAACTTCAAATTTCCCAAAAATAAAAGTTTCGAAGGGCAATAGTTTTGCCATTGCAAGCAAAAATGTTTTGGATTACTTAAAGTCTTCTTTACCCTACCGAATTAACATGGATAGATCGCATGTACATTTCGGTAAATAGTAGTAAAATGTGTAAATTAGGTAAATGCAAGTAAAATTGACTAAATTTTGGTTATTTAAGTAACATTGGTAAATGCCATTAAATTGGAAAAATTTGGGTAAACTCAAGTAAAGTGGATAAGTTTAGGTAAATGACATTAAACTGGCAAAATTTTAAATAATATAACCCAAATTTACTTGTATTTACCCAATTTGCTTATTTCCCCCCATAACTGTACACGCATTTACCTGGAATTATCCAATGTACAATTTTTTTAATATAATTTATTTTATTATTTGATAATTTTTCACAGGGGTGACCACTAAAATCTGCAATTTATCCGTGTTAATTTCCAAAGGGAAAAGTAGGTTTTATGTTATCATAAACATTTTTGGTTGCCAGGGCAACATAAAGGTCTACTTATCCCCCGAATTTAAACAAAATCAGTAAAAATCACCTCGGGTCGTCTCCTTGTTAGTTTAATAAACCAAGGTTAACTTCTTAAACTGTGAACTTGCTAACTTTAACGGTGTAATTTCTTGGCGGAAAATAGGCTTATTTTCTGATCATCTGAAGAGGATATTAAGGGAAGCTTGATCTAGCCGCTAAGTAAACGGCGTTGACTCGAACAGAGAACTAATATTAAGCTTTATTAGCTTTAAGAAGCTCGCATCGGCTGAGCTTTTTAAGTCCCCTTTTTCGTTGGTAAGCGACGAGTAAACAGCGAACGCCCTCCTCTTTCTGAGCAGAAAGCCGTCCTGTTTACTCTGTCTTCAAGCGTCTAAGCGCTGCCTAAATTATTTCTCGATATCATTTGATGTGACTAATATTCAGCGGCTCATCTTCCCGTTTACCCGTGCCAGCTTTACTTTCGCAAACTAATTATAGTCTGTATGCTCAAAGTTTTTTGTTGCCTTTTCGAACTGAAAAAAGTCCAAATATAATCCGCCACTTTTCGACGCCATATTTCTTCATTATACCGGTAAAACCATAAGCAATATAATAGCTAAAAGTATGACACTTCCTATTGTTTTAATTCTACATTTCTGATCGAATTTCTTTTCGACACTAATTTTGACTCGCGACCGATCTGAGAAGTATATTATCGTCCTTGGTATTTCGTCTGGGGCATATTTCGACACTAGGCTGCTCTGTACTGAATAGGCGATAGCATAAATTGCAAGGTATACTGGGTAAAATTTCTTTCGGGAATCATTTGAGCGCCATCAAACGGTAGAAACCTTTAAAAATAGTCACGTGGTTATAAAAATCAGAGGAATAGCAACAGTAGCTTTGACAATTGAACGAAAATGGCCGATTTAATTTCCAAATTTAGATATATCGGGAATCAAGACACATACAGTTTCAAAACTGTTTAGACCAAATAATTGTGACAAATTATGTTATAAAAATTGTTTTGTTTCCTAGTGGATTCAAAATTCGTTTTCAAAAATGTGTTTCAAAGTCGAATTTGAATCTGCCCAAATGTTTCATAATACATTTTCTATTATACTTTTTTGAACAATTTTCGTTAAATGTATCTCGACATATTTCCGCTTAACAGATATTTCAATAGGTGATAGCATAAATTGCCAGGTATATTGGGTAAAATTTCTTTCGGGAATCATTTGAGCGCCATCAAACGGTAGAAACCTTTAAAAATAGTCACGTGGTTATAAAATTGCTTTAAAGTTTACCGTTGAACAGCGACTTCCAGCTTCATTAAATAAATCTTTAAAAGTTTAACTTTTAAAGAAAATCATACTTAAAATTTGTGGTAAGTTGTGTTTTTCAATATTTTAACTTTTTTAATAGAAAAAAGATTAATTTGTTAAACTTAATTTAATGATGACTCGGACATTGGTATTATTATTTTGATAGTGATGTTAAGTCTCTGACTAGAAAATTGTAAAAAAATGAAAGATCTAGACTAGAACACGTTTTTAACCTAGGCTTAGTGAAGCAGCCCCTATGTTTTGACCACGGCCAACCCCGATGATCTTAGCGCGTTATTGAAGTTGGCAGTACTATGACGAATTTCCCGGAACATCTTAACGAGTTAGCTTAGATCAAAATAATTTACGCTATCGCCTATTAAACCTTGAATCAGTTTGGTGATAATTTTAGCTAATTGTCATTGGTATTATATTACTTGTGCTTATATAAGTTTCTTCATTAACCTAACTCTAATATTTTTACTACTAGCAGTTTTCTAAAAGTGGGACAACTAGTGTTTAGAAAGCAATAGTCATGAAAGATTTTTCAAGGAATATCACAGAGCTATTTCTCAAAACGTATAGTCTAGCCAACTGAATAGTTAATATAAATATGAAGGTACTATGCTCGAAAAGTAAGCTCCTTCTTCTAGCCAGGTATTTCATTGGTTTCCTAAAACGAAAATCTTCTTACGCGATTGAAGCAAACGTTTTTTGTTCTTAAAGGGGAATTGTCACCAAAACCAAAATTTACGAGGTTTTTTAACAGAATGATAGAAAATATATTAATAATTATGTGCCTGAAATTTTATAGTTATTGGAAAAGTATTTAAAAAGTTACGCTACTTTTTCCGCAACCTATATCAAACGGCTCCAACAATTTCAGAAATTGCGGTTGAACCTACGTGCAGCGCCAAAAGAATGAAGCGGCAAAAATTTGAGAAAGTGTGGCGTGTAAGGCATTTTAAAAACACGATAAACTACAATCTTTTTTTTTTTTTAGAAGCTCATTATAAGCGATTGTAACGGGTGGGACAATTCAGTCCGCTCGTCCATTTGATTAATCAGGTGCGAGATATGTGCCAACGGGCTTAGGGATAGGGTTGGGACACCCGTGGCGGAAGTATGACAACCACCCGTTGGGGGATTAGTGGTCGTCCTCACACGGCCATCCACAAACTCTGCCTCCCGGACGCCTGGGATTACAGGAGTGAGCCACTACTCCCGGCTAAACTACAATCTACGAGTATAACTCGGATGAAAAGTCAAGGAGAATGTCGTAGCAGACGACAGTTCCGACCGAATAACGATAAAACCGGGGGAAATAATATTTCGTTCACGAGATGGCGCTGCAGGTAGGTTCAACCAAGCGGTTCTGAGATTCTCGGGTCGGGGGGGATAAAACTCGAAATTTGGTTGCTAATAATACTGGAAATATTAATATGAAAATTTTTGTATAACCATTTTCGGACGTCCTCTATCCATTTAAATGATTTTTAACCAATTTTAAGGTGGTGACAATTCCCCTTTAAGTTTTTTGAGCAAATATCTGAAGTGGCTCACTGAATGCACTCGAGTGGCCAGTAGACCCATTTCACTGTTTAAATACGTAAAAACGATTTCTTTTATTGCATAAACATATGCCGATTAAACATAAAGCAATAAAAACGATCTTAATCTTAATTGCGAGGTGATCTGCAGCGATTCTACGTGTTCGCTAGATTGCTATATACTTGTATTTTATAAACTTTCACCTGGAATATCTCAGATGATAGATAGATATTTAAAATTTAGACTCAGTTACTGCACTGTAAATCAATGCATCTAGTTATATTAGTGTTGTTAATTTTCCGAAAAAATAAAATGCGGAAAAATAAAAAATATAAATATAAATTACTTTTTAAGGGATTTTAATTTTATTTAAAACTTTTTATCGATATAAAATGTCTAATAACAGTAAAAATACTACAAAACATTAATAGTGTTACATTGTTAATCAGATTAAAGCTAGTCTAGATGTTTAATTTTACTTTTAGGTACGAAAAAATTAGGCGAAAATTTTATTAGACTAATCATGGAATTAAAACTTTTTTGTTTTTGTTCGGAAAAATACGGAAAATTTTCCGGAAAAAAGGCTTCGGTCATTTTCCGTGGAAAATTTTCCGACTTACAACACTAACAAGGAGAGTACCCGAGGTGTTTATTGCCGATTTAGTTCAAAGTCGGCCGTAATGTAGACCTATATGAAATATGAAATTTTCCAAAAGGAGACGTTGCACTACCCATTCCATTTGCCATGGCAACCGAAAATGTTTTTGACCACTTACAACCAAAAAAAGATTTTTTCCTTATTTTACCCAAAATTTGTTACAAATTTACCCTAAAAATGTTTCAATTTAACCAAACTTGATGGAATTTACCTAAATGTGGTCCAAATTACCCGTTTCGTGATTTTCAAATTTTTTCAAAATCCCATGCTTTTTTAAATGGAGATTTTATTGTTTTAAGTGATCAAAAACATTTTCGGTTGCCATAGCAAATCGAATGGGTAGTGCAACGTCTCCTTTTGGGAAATTTCATATTTCATATAGGTCTACATTACGGCCGACTTTGAACAAAATCGGCAATAAACACCTCGGGTACTATCCTTGTAAGTTATATTAAGAGCTTAATTCTTCTCTATCTGGTCACTCAAGAAATTAAAACTTCGTTTACTAAAACATAAAAAATTTTCGCTCATTTTTCATTTGCCGTCACTTTAACTAATCTCAAAAGATTTTCAAAACTTTCGTTGAGATATAATCACCGTCGCGAAACGCTTAAGCGAGCGTGTATTCCCCGGGGCAATATCTTAAATGTAGTTGGGGCTAGACATTTTAGGGTAATTACTGGATATACCTATTAGAAATACACCCCTGTTTCACCATAAACCTTTGCCATAAATATTATGATAAAAAATACGGTCCAGCATAAAGATAGGAGTTAAAATTTAATCTACCTCTAGCGAAATTTATACATTCTACAATAGCTCCAGAAATAAGCTAGTATATTTTCAAATTAAAAAGTGATGGATGTATTATCCAGGACGGTGTTGCTTCTATTAAAGATATGAGCCATACTTTGTCTTTTATCCCTAATATACGTATATTTGAAAATAAAACCACCCGAAACTGAGAGCGGAAAACCAAGCTATATAGGCTTAATATCCTTTCGTTGTAGTACTAAGTTAGGGTTGATGAATTAAAAATGCTCTTTAGTCAAGTCCAAGTTCCAAAGTATGTAGAATTTACCCATTCCTCGCCTACGGTTTCGGAGTCTGTTGAAGTTAGCTTAAGGTATCTGGTACAACATAAAAAGTTTACCGTGTAGATGGCGCTGGTCTTAATGCCGCTTAAGCGATGCGACGATAAATCATTCTCGCTTGACTTGCTCGATTCTTGGCCGCGCAAAACGGGCATTAATAACGCTATGAGCAAAGAGGGGTCGGAAGAAGAGGGGGGGACGAAAAAGTTAATAAGAAACACTAGCCTTGATACCAAAAGTATATAAGCTAAAAATTACTTTTCTTACCTGACTTAATTTGCGAATTGCAAATATATTATATTAAGTCTTTTAATTTTTTTTAAATATTTCAAAAATTTTCTTTTTATACAGAAATACACATTTATGAATTATCATCATTGTTCGTTCATAAAAGGGCCTATTCCTTTTTCGTCGATAAAGAAAAAAAGTACAATAGTCGTCTGCAATCAAAATCCTTAATTCTTATAATCCTGCAGACTAGCAGACGATGAGATGCTCTTCCGTTTCAAGGCAACCAAAGACTGTTAGCCCCGTATTGATCAGTCCGTTATTTTGAAGTGATTTCTATAGTCATTGCCATTACACGTTGTTACCTTAGGTGAAAAAATACACATTGCTATCATAGGTAAAAAGATACCCGTTGCAAGCATAGTTGAAAAGATACACGTTGCTAACGTAGGTAAAAAGATACCCGTTGCTAACATAGGTAAAATTATACACGGTTGCTAACATAGGTAAAAAGATACACGTTGCTAACATAGGTAAAATTATACACGTTGCTAACATAGGTTAAAAGATACACGTTGCTAACGTAGGTAAAAAGATACACGTTGCTAACGTAGGTTAAAAGATACACGTTGATAGCATAGGTAAATAGATAGCCGTTCTTAACTTAGGTGAAAAGATACACGTTGTTAACGTAGGTAAAAAGATACACGTTGCTATCATTGGTAAGAAGATACACGTTGCTAACGTAGGTAAAAAAATACACGTTGCTATCATTGGTAAGAAGATACACGTTGCTAATGTAGGTAAAAAGATACACGTTGCTAGCATAGGTAAATAGATAGCCGTTATTAACGTAGGTAAAAAGATACACGTTGCTAACGTAGGTTAAAAGATACACGTTGATAGCATAGGTAAATAGATAGCCGTTCTTAACTTAGGTGAAAAGATACACGTTGCTAACGTAGGTAAAAAGATACACGTTGCTATCATTGGTAAGAAGATACACGTTGCTAACGTAGGTAAAAAAATACACGTTGCTATCATTGGTAAGAAGATACACGTTGCTAACGTAGGTAAAAAAATACACGTTGCTATCATTGGTAAGAAGATACACGTTGCTAATGTAGGTAAAAAGATACACGTTGCTAGCATAGGTAAATAGATAGCCGTTATTAACGTAGGTAGAAAGATACACGTTGCTAACGTAGGTTAAAAGATACACGTTGATAGCATAGGTAAATAGATAGCCGTTCTTAACTTAGGTGAAAAGATACACGTTGCTAACGTAGGTAAAAAGATACACGTTGCTATCATTGGTAAGAAGATACACGTTGCTAACGTAGTTAAAAAAATACACGTTGCTATCATTGGTAAGAAGATACACGTTGCTAACGTAGGTAAAAAAATACACGTTGCTATCATTGGTAAGAAGATACACGTTGCTAACGTAGGTAAAAAGATACACGTTGTTAACATAGGTGAAAAGATACACGTTGTTAACATAGGTGAAAAGATACACGTTGCTAACGTAGGTTAAAAGACACACGTTGCTAACATAAGTGAAATAGATTCCTATTTTGAATTAAGTAATACGTTTACTTTCTTAACTATTTGAGTGAGCAGCTCAGGATTTTAAGATTAGATCAATTAATATACATGTGGTTTCTAGTGTAATTCCACAGGAAAGTTTTTGAGATATATTGGTAACGGAGCCTCGTCTCTCTTTTGTGGTAATTTTGATACAGAGTAGGAAAGTAAAAACGTAAAAATTGTGGTTTTAATTGTAAAATTAGAGCCGTTTCGGTTGATCTAGCTGTACTTACGCAGCTAACAGTAAGAAAACCATACTTTCGTTGAGGGAAAATCATACTCCAAACTCAAAATCAGTTTATGATTTCCGAAATTACTTTGAGATTCCAAATTCGGTAACATCGTCCTCTCGATTCTTGAGAAATAAGTTAAATTTTTAGAAATGTTTATATTTTGACTCATTGGAAAACTTGAAAAATCCGACTTTGTCACTTCCGGTCATTCCAATTAGAGTTCTACCTACAAAACCTACAATTTGTGCCATAGACCGGTCCAATTTTAAAATTATTGCTAAATTTAGAATTCAAATAAACATGGTATAGGTTCTCACATAAACGAAACTCCAAACAAGCCCCATCTATCGTTATATTTACTCTTAGTAAGCCATTAAACACCTACTCCTCTGATAATCAGACTTACAAGGATAGTACCCGAAGTGTTTATTGCCGATTTTGTTCAAAGTCGGGGGTGATATGAAATTTCCCAAAAGGAGACGTTGCACTACCCATTCGATATGCTATGGCAACCGAAAATGTTTTTGGCCACTTAAAACAAAAAAATCTCCATTTAAAAAAGCATGGGATTTTCTCGGTATCACCTACGAAATTTTTGTTAAAATTTTAAAATCGCGAAATGGGTAATTTGGACCACATTTAGGTAAATTTCATCACGTTTGGTTAAATTGGAATTTTCTTGGGTAAAATAAGGAAAAAATCTTATTTATGTTTTAAGTGGTGAAAAACATTTTCGGTTGCCATGACAAATCGAACGGGTAGTGCAACGTCTCCTTTTGGGAAATTTCATATCTCATATAAGTCTACATCACGCCCGACCTTGAACAGAATCGGCAATAAACACCTCGGGTACTCTCCTTGTTAGTTATATACAGGAGGCTATAACGTAATGATGACTTGTAATCATAAGCAATCATTTATCCTTTTTCCTACTGAAATTTTAAAGGTTACGCGATTAGTGTTCGGAATTGTTTATTCATTATCCACAAATTTTCCGATTTATTTAAAAAACGTTGGTAAAAAGAATATCATTTTAACTTATTTAATTATGTTTTCTACGCAACCAAGCATTTATTTGAATAAAAGTGGCATTTATTTAAATAATTGTTTGTTTTATTTAAATAATAGGCTTATTCACTTTCAATTATTTGAACATTTTACAATTTTTATTCAACTATTGGTTATTTAAATAAATATTATTTAAATATCGCCGAGCTTATTTTATTCATGGATAAAAATTAATTGAAATCCGATTAATATTCAAACTTTTTAAATGGTCGCAGTCTATTAGTTTAAAAGGGGAAAACCATTCGGATAGCAACTGGAAGAACTGCTTTAAAGGCTTATATTAAAAAAAGTAGTAAAACCACGATAAATTTATGTCCACCGTTTCTTACGCGTGGTCTCATTTTCTCAACCCGATCAAATAATTTTCTTATCTATTTAATGGAAAAACCTCAGTTATAAATCCATTTCACGGTATGTACACTGATAAACGTAGTGTAGAAAAAAAATACGAAGTTTTAAAAGCATTTCCTACCACCAAACCCATTTTTCAACGAAAAAGTAAAATTTTTATTTAAAAAAAATAAACTTAACCACCAAATAACGTTTAAAAGATTTTCGACTTTCTTGAAATCTTTTTCAAATATTTTTTTGTGTAAACTCCATTACAAACAATATTCGTTTTTTAGACCCTCCCACGATATTTCTTTTTAAAAATATTTTCGCTTCAGCGTTGGTATAGATCCCGACTGGTTGGGAAGTTGAAGAAAGCTTTTTTCTCAACCATCGTCATATCTTAGGTTTAAAAGCCAGTAGGCTAGATTTGCGGAAAACCGGGAAAACATGACTTGGCAGTTTACTTCGCGGCGTTTTAAGGCGTAATTCTGGGTTATGGATTTTACTATCATCTCGCCTTGGAGCGTAGTGCCTCGCGTAACGCGCGGATTTCCAAGCCATATATATAGGGAAGAAGATACGATATAAGGTTTTGCGAATGTTGGGGGGTGGCCAATGGGAAGATATCTGCGCACGTACCTCCACATCCGGGTCATTTTCGCCCCCCTAGTCCTTTCCCCCTTCACCATCGAACGGAATCTGGGAGCCCGGTCCTGAGCCAGCCTCAGATCCGACGCCGAAGAGTGCCTAGCTTTGGAAGAAAATATTCTATTTTCCCGAAGGCTCCCCAAAATTGGTTAGGCTCCACCTCTTAACGGGGAACGGCAACAAATCACAGGGCCGTCGCCATGGCAACCCTACCTGTCCCATAATCTAATAAGGCTGACCCCCTTCCCCTCGCCCTCTCCTACTGTTCCGCTCTGGCTCTGGAATGTGGAGAAATGGCGGAGCACCCTCCCAAAATCCTCTCTCGTTCCCGAACATCCTCCGAGAGCATCCTCCCCTAAAACGCTCTTGGAACTCCGCCGGGTACCGTTAGGCCGGACGAAATGGCAGAGCGCGCGGGGAACGTCAGGGGCCAGTAATGAAAATTATTTTTCCAGAGAATGAGGGTATGTGACCGGTCGGGACTGCACCAGCGAGAATAATGGTTGAACGAAACCCCCTTTTAAAGCTAGCTTTCTTTGCCTCTTTTATTTTTGCGGACGCGTTTTAAAACATTTTAAAGTGGCTCGTGTCTTGGCGAAATTAGTTTTGGCGAGTCGGTGCCCGCGGCTTAATGCTATCCTTTTCACCCGCCGACGGCTGCTAAAAGGCGAGAAACAAAATTTTATTGTGGCCTTTTTTATTGTTTTAACGTTGCCTTGAGTGCAGTTAAGTTTATTTTCTAGTCTAAAAGCCCTAGGCCCCGTTTTAAGCCTTTTAAGAGACGTTTTCGACGCTTGATTCGTACGCGGAAAAAGGAGGTCGGAATCTATTCAAGGAATTTCAAATAAAATTAGTTTTTTTATCGGTAAGGTTGTCTACTGCGATAAATTTCATTGTTTTATTTTATTAAAATTTTGTCTATCGCGCCCGATATTAACGCGAAACAAGCTACTGACTTTTAAGGCCGATTCGTAGTTTAAGACTTTAGTTCGTGAATGACTTTGCTTTTTTAAAATAACCCAATTTGTGGTAGAAAATTGGCTCTAAATACGGTTGTTTCAATACCCCAATTTTGGGTTAAATTTAGCATTAACCTAGTTTTGGGGTGAAAATTAGCTTTAAATAAGGTTGTTCCAATAACCCAAATTTTGGTTAAATTTAGCATTAATGTAGTCTTGGGTTGAAAATTAGCTCTAAATAATATTTTATTAACCCTATTTTAGGTTAATTTTAGGATTTTTAGCCTAAATTTGGGTTGAAAATAGGCAAAAATACAGGTTAAATAAGCGCAAAATACATGGTTAAAAACAAATTTAATCTGGTTGTTATCGATTTTCCAATAACAGCACAAAAATAAAAAGATATTTTACGTTTTTAAAAATTCAAAACTAATGAACAGCAGAGGATTTCATTTAAGATGAAGTGTCGTCGTTTTGATGAAACCATTGTCTCATTGAGCTGACAGGAGCACTTGTTTTCCCAGATATATCAAAAAATGAATACTGAATAAGCTCCCAGATCTTTTTGCCCTTATTAGGATAACCTAGTTCAGGAGTTAAAAACCAAAATATTTCCTCGTCAATTTCATTACCTAAAAATATAATTTCATATAAACATTAGTAAAAACACATTATATATCACAAACAAGATTCTATTCAATTAATTTGTTATTCTAAAAAATATTGACCAGTTCAAATATTGCCATATTTAGGCCTAAAGTAAAAGTAACTCCAAAATAATACTAGATATTACGTGAAATATAAGGTCGCTCTCTAAAACCTTTGGTAGTTTAGCTAGTTATATATGGAACTCAATCTCGATAGACTACGCTTCACGCAGTAAAAGTTAAAAATCTGGCAATGCAGACTAAACTTTAAAAGAATAAAAATAAACCCAGTAAAAAATGCCAAACATTTGCATACATACTTTGTAATTTGACTACTACTGTACAGTATTAAGCCATTTTTACTATAGATAAATATCTATCCCTTCGCTAAATTAAAGCAAAAAATTATACGAAACACTTCCATATGAAGTTTTCTTAAAATGCAAGTAATGACCATTCAGTCATTTATCTTTCACAAAACTATCCATTAATACAGGAAAAGATTTGGTAGCGCTACAGTTATAAAATATCTATAGTTATATAAGAAAGTCTTTAACCCTTATGTTTATAACAAAATGAAAACCAGAAACGTTTTGGCGCCATGGGCATTAGGCTGAGGTGCAAGTCCTAACTAAATTTAAAAATAATGGCTAATAGAAAGACTACCCTGATCTAACAATAACTTATTTCGTGCAAATTTATAAATAGATTAATAGACTTAATATTATAATACAAATAATTTTTGATATTTACCTTTCGTATCCTCCTAATGACGATGCCGGTGAGAAAGGTGAGGAACTAATTTGCAATTGCAAGTCATGTTGAAAGCAGGTCTTTTCATGGTTGCCAGCATGCGCGTAAAATTTATACGATTCAAATAAAAAGGGTAAAATATTCGAAATAACCCAAAATGAGTTGTGTTTTTATGTGGACTTATTTCAACCCTCTAAAAAATGACCCAAATAATTTTTTCAACCACTCTTGGGTTATTTTTAACCCAAAAGTTGGTTAAAAACCATATAACCCTAAACATTCAACCCATCATTTTTAAGAGTGTAGATATCTCAGGCAATCGATTTTTTCAATTTCAAGCTTGGTATTTCATTGATATTTTATAAATTTTCTGTCTAATAGATTTATCTAAGATCACGTAAATTTGGCAATTGGTTATAAATATTTAATTCTACGTGGACGTACATTATCACTGACATCATAAGCTTCGATATAAAATATTTCAGACAATTGACCATATTTAAAAGTATACTTTGACTTCGAATTTCGGAATTTGGGCTTTGTCATAAGCTACGACCTAGTTGGTTTTGGCTTTATTAGAATTTTTTCAAAAATCGAGTGATATTTAAAAAGTTTTCCGAATACATTTTGATATTGTCAGGCGTAAATAATCACTTCAAAATTTTGCTTATCGTTAATAGCATAGCGGATATTCAAAATCTAATATTTTAATAACTAAAATATATAAACCCTTATAATATATCAAAAGGATCAGTAAACCATTCTAAGGGTTTTTCAGGCTCCTCTCGTTTAGAGCGGTTCTTGTAATTTTGATTGAAATTGAGATATAAAATATTGCTTCAAAAGATAACTAAAAAAAAAAGAAAGAAAGAGAGCATTGAAATTTCACCACTCACAACAAGCGAAAAGTAATGAGCTAAAATTTACTGGTCATAAAAGAGCCGAAAGAGAGAAGTGCGAAATTCAGTACTATTTAGCAAAAATGCCCATCTCCGATGTTTATTTGATTTGCCATAAGTGTATTAGTCATATAGTTATTTGAAATAATTACTGATATCAATGTACGGATTGATGTAAAATCGATGTCATAAAGAAAATAAGATTACCCGAGGGTCCAACGTCTCAATACGGCGAAGATAGCGTATTAGTGGTTATTCTGAGCTATTCGTACAAATGCCGCACACTCTAGAAAATAATTATTTTAGAAATTTATAAATCAACTGGAAAATTCCGAAATCTCCGTGAAAATTAATTCCAAAATCTGGAAATTAACCATCAACCAAAATAACCAGAAATCAACCCAATAATCGCGCTCTGAAATCTCAAAATAAGTTTCTGATTTCTGAAATTACATTGTTATTCAAAATTCCTAATCGAAACTGGCGGACCACTCAGTAAAAATTAACACGTTGAACATAGGGTACTATCTGAAACAATTATAAATTTATTATTTTAGTTTATCACTGAGTTCTTGGCACGTATACTCACATATTTTTAATACACTTTACGAAAACGTGCAACCCATATAGAATTTTTATGAGCCAATAGCTATTAGACGATAAGCTATGACTTTTTCATACACTCTAGAGAATGGACTCGTAAAGTATTTAAAAATACACTTTGGCTTACTATATCCGGATTTAAGAGCTTTATCTAAAAAGGTACAGTACAATGTAATAATTATTAGCTAGTCTAAAACCATAGGCATCATCATAAGCCCAAGTCATATAGCTACTTTTAACACCTCTAAATTTGGTGGCCTGGTTGCGATAACAATAATAATAATAATAATGGCTTCTTCTAAGAAGGGATACCCTCTTCAGCTCATAGCTGATTTTCAAGAGGGTCCCTTTAAACTGCGTGGGAGGGTGGTGGCTAGCCCTCATGCCACTGCTAACCACAAGCGCCCCTACACCAACTATTACCGCTAACCTCAAGTTTTTATGGATAGTGGTGGAAAACCCTTCACACACAGGCCCGGACTGGCTCCTTTGGAGGCCCTCGGCTAGAGACTGAAGAGGGGCCCCCTTACCGGAAGGTGTGTGGGTATGGAATAAAAATCTAAATGCTTATTTATAGGACAAAAAATAACGTTTAAAGTGTACTAGATTTTATGTGCACATTAATTTGAAAAGTCAAACGCGTCTAAAGGACCTTGAGGAAAAACGTTTTAAAAACAATTTGGGGCCCCCCTGAGCCGGGGGCCCTCGGTGATCGCTGACCAGCCAATCTCGCCAGTCCGGGCCCACACCACAGGAGCCACTAACCAAAACAAGATTTTATGGAAAAGGGGAATCGAATAACTCGGGGTAATATGCCTTTAATCAATCGGTAAAGAACTTGTAAACTCAACGCGCAAGCTGTTCCACCTAGTGCCACAAATGTACAACCAATTGTAATCAATATTTGAAATTTTATAAGCGGGTATGAAAATATCTAACCTTTATTTAAAGGGCTTTTGATTTCATGAAAATATGACTTTATATTATGCAAACATTTTTTTAGTGAAACTATTACACGTTCAGCAAGATGGCCCTAAAATGATCTTTAATTAAATGCAAATTATTGTCGTTGCTAGTGAGAGATTGTAATTATATCTTGAATATAGCTTTAATTATCTCCTTGTCTATATGCAAATGATTTTATAGTTTCCGTCAATTCCGTAATATCTCGGTCTTTTGATTGATTAGCGCAATTTACTAAGTGATAGCATTTGCTAATCTCAAGACTCGCAGCTATCGCCAAGCCTAATATACGATGTACATCAAATCCAAGATTAATTTTATTTTGTAATTTTAATCAAAATATTCATTACATTTTTACATTTTAATAATATCAAAGTGACAATTGACAAAAACATTAATTAATAATGACACATAGAAAAACGGTTTAAATTATTATTAATAATAAAAATAATAATAATTAAATTATTATTTAAAGGGGAACGGTGGCCTTATTTCCGTATCAAAAGATTAACAAGGCGTTCAATATACTAACACGTACCTTTTTTGTCTTGAAAAAATAGCTTTTGACCCAAAAAGTTGAAACGCAAAATAACGCCAGGTGTTTGGGTTTGAATTTTCGCCGCCATCTTAGGGGCTGCCACCAGCGCCCCTAACCCCGTATGAGTGATTTGCGAACTATCCTAACTTTTAAATTCGCGCAATTTAGGCTTAGGTCTCTTATAACTGGAACGAGGGGTAAGACACTCTGCGAACTCGGTGTACACTGCCATACCTTTGACAATGCTAAATGGAACTCGCGAACTCTTGAAAATGTGTACCTTTAACAATGCTAAATGCACGAACTCGGTGTACAGATTATCTGAGACTGTCTTACCCTCAAACTGGAACGCGCCGCGCGTGAAAAACAATTTTTTCGGTCTTCAGCAGCGCGCGCTTTTACGTTGTTTTTTTTTTGTCTCACCAACTTCTCACCAGGTGATGCGGCGGACGCGTTTTTCGATTTCCCGAAATTTCTTTATTTTATTAAAAAAAAACCACTCAATATTATTTGATGCGGTTTTCGCAATAAATTTTAGTTTTTAATGGGCTATAGGGCTATCTAACTGGTTAAAGCTTGACCGTTCCCCTTTAAAAACGCAACGTTTCCAAGCAACGTTGAAATGTTAATACTATCAAAAGACACATATCCTTTCTTAAAAGAGTAGTCATTTTTAAACCAAACATCTTCTGCAGTTTGTACTTAAGACTTGTGAAATGTAGTTTCATAGTATTTTATATATTTCTACAGTTATATATTATAAAGTTTAGATTTACCTAAAACTTTTATAATTCTTTAATAAATTTAAAGTAACATTTTAAGTACCCTTTTCAGCTGAGGCCAATAAATCCTAGTTTAATTACGTAAATCCAAGTTTATTTTCAATATATATTTCAGTATAAAAGATTAACAGTGGTTTACTAAATCTAACCTAAACCCTGTTGTATCTTGGACAAATAAACTACGGGACTCGCATCTCGATTGCACGCTTGGTTCTTTAAGAGCAGTGTTGTTTGTAGCGCCACGGTGTCCGATAGTGGAAAGATTTAAACGTAAATATTTATCACGCCCAATATAAGCAAACGACGTTAGGTCTAATATCTTTAGCTTGTCATCTAAGGTTACTGCGCACGCGCTTTGTATCTAGATGGAAAAGTTTAGCGATTCTCTCGGTAGGGGTGCTGCCGGGTGATGTAATTTAAAGAGTGGATTTTTTGCTTACGAGTCCAGTACACTTGGACTCGCACTCGAACTGAGAAGCGTGTTATCGTCCTTGGTATTGATATATTTCGACTAAGGCATATTTTGACACTAGAGGGCTCTGTGCTGAGAACTACACCTAAATTGTGATATAGTTCTGAAAATTAGTTGGTTGATAATTTGTCCTAATTGACATAATTATTGTTATTATGTTACTTATGGTATAACTCATTTTTTTTATTAAAATTATACGAATTATTGGCATTAAGCCGGGTTTTCATGGAAGTTTTTAGCGTGTAAATTAGGCGTGAGCTAGAAATAGTTCAAAATACACGTCAGCGCCATTAGCTTTTCAGATTTCATCCACGCTTGTATTTTGCGCTAGTTGCGAGGGCTTGCGAAACTAGATGGGGACTCGCTTCTAGCGTTGATCAGATCCTAAGATATTTTCACGCACAAGAGAAAGTTTTTCAAGCATAACGTCTGCCCATATGACTACATTTAATCGTTGTAAATTGTAATTTGTTGCGCATAACGAGGTCGGCGTGTTATCGGAAAAGGTTTATTTGTAATATTTACCCGTATTACCAGTAGCCCAAAATAGAAAACAGTACGAAATTGATAAAAGAAAATGGAAAAAAATCGAAGGAAATATAAAAACATGACCTTCTTGGAAATAATTATGTAACTTTGGCCAATAACAGATGTGGATAATGGGTTGCCCATTACAAAGCCCAAACTTACAATAACATAATATGCTGACGTTAGAAGGCTATAAAGAAGTTAAAAGCAGTAAATCTAATGTGGGCACCGGTCAGTGATGGTCGTTGTTCTACCCCCGTGAGAACAGTGTGACAATTTGAGAGGAGGTGAGAGGACTTTCACAAAGTATGCATTTCAGAGAGAGTGGATTGAGAGGAGATATTTTATGACTTCGATAAACGGAAAAGAGCGTGAGATGAGATCAGATTTTTCAACAAAACTAACTGGAGTGTGCGCGAGGTTAGATTAATAAGCGAAATTCGATGAGAGGAGTAGTTTACGGTGGTTAGAGAAGATGAGTTTGAGTTTAAAATTTTAGAAACGGGAATGAGGTGGAGTGAGACTTCTCACAAAATTTTGAAAAATGCCCATCACTGACAAGAAGACTACCCAAGGTGTAATACACCGATTTTGTTCAAACTCGGGGGTTAAGTAGGCCTTAATGAATCATGAAAATTCCCAAAAGGAAAAGTTTCAACGGGCATTAGTTTTGCCATGACAACTAAAAATGTTTTTGACAACACAAAATGGAAAATTCCTTACCGAAAAAAACATGGGATTTTGAAAAATTCTAAGGGTGCCCCCTTGAAAAGGTTTCAAAAAAACAAAAAAAAATTAAAATGCCAAAACTAGAAAAAATTTATCAAAATTGACGAAAAAAATTTAAATTGATCAAATTTTGAAAGGAATATTCCATTTTGTGTTGTCAAAAACATTTTCGGTTGCCATGGAAAAACTAATGCTCCGTTGAAACTTTTGGGAATTTTCATGATTCATTAAGGCCTACTTAACCCCCGAGTTTGAACAAAATCGGTGTGTTACACCTCGGGTGCGAGAAAATTAAAAATAATCTCAATCTATACAAGCTATCATGAAAACCCGTCTTTAGAATAACGGGTATCGATATTTATAAATCCGGTCTTTTATAAAAATGATGATACCGGCTAGTAGTTCAATGTGGTCGACTTGAAAAAAAAATGTAGACGTGACATCGACAGCTGCCCTGGCCGTGAATACGGGGTGCGATGCTCGAATGCGCAAGTACCCTGGCTCTCTATCTTCCGACGCGGGATAAAAATTTCGGGGCCGACCTAAAGTCCCCTCACTCACCTCCATCCCTTATTCTTCCTGATTTCATTTGCAATTCAAAATTTGACCCCATCACAAAAAATATATGCAAATAGAAATTGCATTTAAGGGAGGGGAGAGAATGGAGAGGTAGCCCCGAAAAAATGGGAAATGCCAAATTTAAATTTTTCACCAAAACGAATACGACCTTAAACAGCGGAGGGTTACATTTTTTAGTCCTACGGCTATTTCCGCCTTTTCAGGATTCCAAAACAGCTCACCGCTAATCAAAATATCGGAATGCTATTTATTCATCTTTTAATCAAATTCGCGAACATTTTTTTCCCATTTTTCTATTGTAATAAACCCACTATGCCATAATTCAATTTCAGTTCCATTTTTTTTAAATTGAATTTAGTACAAAAAAGGTTGCTATTTAAATTTCAATTGGGTATAAAAAATTAGTTTGAAGTGGAATTTCGTTTTCGAATTTGGTTTTTCTAGTTTTACAAGACCGTTTTCGTCTTTACTTTTACAATTTCCAGAAATTCCTCGCGTTAATTATTTAAATTTGGTTCGCGAATTCGTTCCAGGGAATACCTTTGATCTTGATCTTTCATTTAATAGTTTTGCTTTAACGAAACACGCAAACCTTTTCTTTACTCCCGAAGAGTTCATACGATCGTGCCTTCACACTTGGCTGAACCATCGCTATCACTTCTTCGGAAGAAATCCAAATTTACTTTAAATCTTATTAAAATTTATCATATTGCTATAATTTTTAACTGGAGAAATAGAAATTGGTATTCCTTATCGTTCTTCGAGAATAAAGAATGTGGAAAATGTTCTATTTTTTTACGAAAAAATTTCACTTTAATTCGGTGAAAACTCTCAGAACTTCTAAGTTTTAAAGCCTGGGATTAAATTTTTTTGAATTCTGTAACTCGTTTTATCACGTTTGGAAAATATAACCCTGATTTAACCCCCAAATTTTTAACTAAAATGTTATACATATCCTTTATTTTTCCAAGATTTGATGTATAAAGTGAAGTTTATTACAATGTAAATAAATTTTAACATTTAATTAATTTTAATTAATATAATTACAATGAAAATACCATCTTCATTTAATGAAATGTGCAATTTAACAAAGTTTTATTTTTGTATTAGCCGCTTAAATAAACCCCTCTCTGACTGCCAAGTCCCCCTGTTGAAAAATGCTGCCAGAAAATTATCAGCTTTGGAAGTACAAAGAGAAACCATAGACAAACCAATTATATGTCCAGTCGCAGCAGCACAAACTCTATAATCGGCTATAAATTCTCTTTTATTTAAAGGGCTATTCACTAGCATATTAGATTTAAAAGAAATCACCTACAGCAATAAAATGAATTTTCTTAAATATCGTCAGTAATAGATATTCCACCTTTTTCAAAGTTGCAGAGACGAAACGTAACACCAAGAACAAAGATATGGTTCTATTTAGATATATGGCTGGAAATATGAACAATGCAAGACCTATATCATTAAACAAACAGAATTCCTTTGTTCCTTGTAAATCCTTTGTCATCTTAATAGCAATAACGACACCTTTGAAAGTATATACTTCGGACTTAATACGGCGTAACGTTCCTAACAAACCCATCAAAAGTTATTGCTCAATAAGGACTATGTTTGACAATGAAGGTCCCTTTTATTACCGGGCACAGAACCCTTCCTTTCAAACGACGATGAACTCAATTTTATTAGACATTCGAAACTATACCTCAAGTCATTCATTTGCCGATCGAACTAATAGATTCGCAAATTTCGGAGCCTCCTCGAATAGAAAGAGATTTTTCAGGCGAGCAGCGTCTGAAGTCGGATTTCAGTCGGAACCCATCCCCTGTTCTTTAAAATCTCGTTAGATACACGAACAGCCATTAATATCATTCCTCCGAAACAAGCCGAGACTGTATGGAATTTTCTATTTTAGCATTTATGAGCTAAGGGTGGGAGGTAGGTACCGCGAAGTTTGAGACGCTCGGAGGTCTGGTCTCTTTGTTCCCGCTGCTAGACCGTAACAGCGGGTGTTTGACGTGATTTAAGCTTCCATTAAACGAGAAAACTGCGGGGTTCTAACATTCGATTGCCGCTGTGCCGTTATGAATTTTATCGGCTTGTTGGATATAGAAGACGGTACCCCGCAAACTTTACCCGTTCTTCGTCTTAAACGAGGCTACTCGCTCAACTCTTTGATGGCTAAAGAAGTCTGGCTATTTCTGGGCGTCTAGTTGAGCATCGCTCGCTAACTCCAGCTGCTTCCCGCGGTATGGTTTGCTCAGCCGCTAAATCATAGCGCGTAAGCCTCATCTTGACAGCGGGAGGCCAAAAAAGGAACAAAACCGCCGATTGGCCTCTCGCAGTCGTCAGCTGGGTCTTATTAGCTTCTATCGTCCGCTTCATCGTGCCACCCTTGATGCCGCCCTCGCGGAGTCTATGCTTTTCTCAATATTATCGAATTTCTCTCGGCTCGTATTAAGGACGCGTTTATTTGTGGAGGCCCATTCTGGCCTCGTTTGCGTTCACATCGAAGCTATATCAATTTAATGACACGAAATGCGATCCCCTTTCCATTGTTTCGATATTTTCGGCGGTCAGCCTCGCTTTGAGTAATGATGGCTATATTGCTCTCGTATTGTTTTCATACTAGCTAATGATGGTAGCGCTGTCTGCGAGATACTGCTTTGACTCCTCTTCATCTTAATAAAACGGCTCACGTTGCTTGCCAGGATATAACTCTCTCGTGTATAGATAGACTTCTTTCAAAATTATTGACTTTTTCCGTGCCATAACGTTTCGTTCCATAGGTGGGGTTAGGTGGGGTGGGGTGGGGTTAGGTGGGGTGGGGTGGGGTGGGGTGGGGTGGGGTGGGGTGGGGTGGGGTGGGTAAGTGGTTAGCACTTTCGCCACGCACCAAGAGGAGCCGGGTTCGATCCCAGCTTTTGGTACTGGGTGAAAACTCGTAACTATTCCTTCTGCGTTGTGTTTGAAAGTTCTCCCCACTGGTTAATGTGGTTTTTCCCCAAGTTCTTCAGTTTCCCCTTTCCATAAAATCTTGTAGAGGTTAACGGTAATAGTTAGTGTAGGCATTGTAACCCGGCCACCTGTTTAAATGACTTGGGCCTAAGGTGGTGCGTTAGGTATTAGCCTAGCTGATTATTATTATTATTATTAAATGTGGACGATCCCATTTTGTACAAATCATGACCGGAATTAGTACTAACATAGTTGTTTGTGAGAGGCTAGTAAGTTTTCTTGGCATTTAATAACTGCAATAAAAATTCTAATTCCTTCTTTAATCATTTAATTAATTAATTTAATCTCCATAAAATAAGCTACGCTTGCTGAACTTGTTTTTATGTAGCTCATTTGTCACGAAATACTTAGAACTTCAGTTCAGTTTATGCTTAAAAATGGTGCCTAGTCGAATATACCCTTATGTCCAGGGCTTTTCGTAGAAAAACGTCATCGATACGTCACCCGTGACCCATCAGCAGCGTCAAACAAGAAGACCAATGTTACTTTATATAAAGACATATTTGTTATTTTCTAAATCACAAGCTAGAAGGTGAAATATATTTAAAAAGCAAAAACCTGTAGGACCTTAGGATCCTGGGATGGTTTTTGCAAAGTAATTTTATCTAGTAATTAAGTCCGAGAGACCCTTTAATTTAAACTGACATGGACCGGTTGTGATGAAATACTTCATACATCGTAAATATAAAACTATAGTAGTAGCATATGTATCATAAGTATGATAAGCCAAAATATCATTAAAACCTGGTTTCACATGTAAAATACAATTAGTGAATACAAATTTTTTATATTCTTTGTTCCATTGAAAAGGTTACCATGGAAACCAAATCCCATGATCGTGAGGCACAAGCTTAAACTATCGATTGTCAAAGCTAAAAAATTCATTAACTTCCGTTTACCATTTATAAAGTTGATGACGCGTTTTACGTCACTGGATTTAGGTTTCCTTATTGTTGTAGAAAAGGTTTTGAATTTAAATTCCAAACAAATTATTTATTAAAACTGATACTCGATTTTCGTTTGGGATTTACCATCAGCGCGTCTCTAAAATAAACTTAAAGTTACAAAGTCAAAAAGAGTTTCACCCTTTCTTGCTCTTTTACGAGAAAGAAACATTGTGTATCTAGGTAAACACGAAGTCTTAGAGTTTGTACGCTAGCTTTTAAATTTTAGTAGTAAGCTGAAACTGGTGGTATTTCGCAGCTAGCTAGTGTTAATATTTCCAAGCTGATCTTTCATAAAATAAATGTGAAAATTCCTTGAAGAAGAAGCCCTTATAAATAATATATAACTCTTTGCCGAGCGAGCTAATAGAATTGAAAGAGAGTATTTTTGCTAAGCCTTTTCTCTTTGAAGTACACAGTTTACATGTATTCTCTCTGGTTTCCTACGCCCACCCTTCTCTGTTTTGAGCAAACAATCAGCTGGAACCTCATTATAGAGAACGTGAGTGGGCATTCGCTTTTCTCTTTACACGTGACCTTAAACGAGCCCTCAAACTCGGGGTTAGTGTTAAAAAGAGCTTTGCTCAGATTCGTGATCTTATCGATGTTGAAATTGGACTACTAGAAGTTAAACAAGTTTGTAAAAGGATTTTGGAATGAGGTCTTTGTGGATTACGTGTTCCAAAATTTAAGCTTCTAATGATAAATCCAATAGCCAAAATCGTTCTTTGGTTAAATTCCCTTTTAAGTAGATTCTTAATAGAAATCGAAGCAGATGACCTTTTGTTACAAAAGTATGCGAGAATGTGTTTAAAATATCTGTTTTCCTATATTCTTGGTAACTTAATGCGTTCTTGATTTATAGTATGATAAAATACGCGAATAAGTAGATTAGTCCATAATTAAAAGGGATAAAATAACTAAACCCTAAAAAAATTTGAAGAAATTAAAAAACTTACAAATAACTCGTACCAATAGGTCTTCGAGCAAACAAAAAGACGCGAATCTCGGATCAAATAGATCTTCGAGTAAAAAACTACATAAAAACTAAACGAAATAGCCAGAAATTTCAACGGTAGACCGGTTTCGTTCTATTTGGAACTCAGTACCGTGCTGGAAATCTGGCTGGCGACTATTATATCGAAAAGAGAAACTAAGCCTAAACATTAAAAATTTCAAAACGCGTTGCATAGCAACGGAAAGCAAAGTAATTAGCATAGATTCAAATCATGGTGGTAAATTATTTTCCAAGCTATAACATTAAAACATTGTATTTGACTATCTGATAACGCAAATAAAGTCGTGGATTTTCTTAAGGTGCTTTTTAAATTTTGGTAAACTTCTTTAATTAATATATATTAAACTTATTATTTACCATGGTGAATATTAGTAGAAATTATGTTTAATTCAGAGAAAACGGCATGGTATTAGAAGATAAAACTTATTTTATACAAGACGTTTCGAGCCGAGGCTCTTCTTCAGTCGTTCGTTAGTTTTAATTTGATTTAAAATTTTACCACGCGCCATATTCAAGTTCTAATATCACGCGAGCAGAAGGTCAGCGTGTTAAAAATTAAACAAAAGTTTTTCTGATTTTAACAATTTACGTGTGTAATAGAATCAATGTAACCGATAAATCCAAAGTATATGTAAGTCAGTGTGAATTATTAAAATATAAATATAAAATAAAATAAAATTTTAAATCACAATATTACCCCAATTAGTTACTTCTTGACATCCTTTATCTAAATTTAAATTAACTTGTACAGGGTAAGATAAATAAAAATGGTTGAAATTCCAATGCTTCCCAAAATCTATACCCAACAGAATGTGTATATCACATCACGAATTCCGATACCGAGCTATATCTTAACGTTGAAGTTTTAAAGGCAAACTGGCGTCACCTTGTGTTACACATTGTTGCGGAAAAAAATATACCATATTAAATTTAACTACATTCTTGAGTACACTTTTAGCACTGCTGGATGACAACACCCGTATGCAGCGAGAAAAAAAAGGCAGTTCTCGAAGCGGTTGGAGTACCGTTATGCTCGACTTATTTTAGTGGATTTGTTCCTTCGTATGACTTACGAAAGCGAGTATAGGGATTCGCATTAAAAATGTATTTCAATTTCGCCTTGGAAATGAAGATTTTTTCCCGCGCTACGACGAAGATACGCTAGCGCGTACATTTGCTTGAAGCGTAGATGCGATTTCCGCGTGGCTGCGGTGCTTGCTCGCGGCAAACTCGGGAACCCGGCTCCATTTCAAAAGAAGTAAAATATTCATATTATAATCAATGCGGCACTACTATTAATAATTCATGTGCTTTCGGCGAATAGAACTACCAAGCTACGACTATTTCCTAGTCAAGAATTCCTTTCTAAGCAATGAAACGTTCTAAGGTAACATTTTATCCTCCGTATCAGCAAACTATAGAGGTATACACTTGGAATGTCTAGGGTTCCATTGGGACGGTGATACCAAAGCGCGTCGAGAAAAAGGCGGGGCTTAACTACGCCAAGTGTAAGACGTAAAGCGACATTTAAAATTAATTGGCTCGAGGTTTGACGCGAAAATAATGCGTCGTCATGGTAACAAATAGGCGATCTTCCCGCGCAAAATAGGCTTATAAAACAATGGATTTGAAAACCTCAATTTGTTATCGTACTTAATATTTTAAAGTAATTATAATGTTATTCGCGAAAGAAGTGTAGTGATACCTAATTTCAGGTATTTGTATGGTTATAAAAGAGATAATCAGGTAAGCTAATAATATAATAACCATGACTAGGCTTAATGACGAGTTTTCGTCGAATGAGGGTAGCGAGGCGCGAGAGTTTTTATCGTTAGTTTTCCCGCTTTAAGACACGCACATTTCTACGAGCTTCATCACGGCCGTAAAAATCTTCCTTCGACATTCCAAGTGTATACCTATATAGTTTCCTATCCGTACGATCGAGTGTATATAATATTCTAAGGCTAGAACTAACCGTTGAGAGGTAGTTTGAAGATATTATTTTAATTTTTCGTGATGTTAATAATTTTACTTGACGGAATTTACTTTCGGCTTTTGAAGTTTAATTTCGCATAAACTCAATCTTTCTGGATACGTCATGTAGTTATTTATAATAACAAAAGAAAGTTTCTAAGTTTTACAGCTATTAATTAGTTAGATAACTAATAATTTTTGTATAACGAGGTGCCTAATATTTGTGAAAGAATGTTAAATATTAAACTACACGTTTTAAATGATATCATGCAAATAAATTTAGTAGATAATCAAAAATATATATATTTAAATTGGCCACGTTTTCAATATCCGTGATGCCTACTCATCTGTTTTTTGAAGACGGTTTTGGGTATTGTACTCTTTCCGACTCAAATTCTGCTCTTTTAAATAGGATGATTCGAAATATCTTCTTTTAAATGATCAAAAAATCCTTAAATATAAAACCTTTACAATATCTGTGCCTTAAAACAACACAAGTTGCTTAAAAAGATAATGGTTTTTAACTAAAGTCGGTAGAAGATAATTTTTTTAAATTTATATATAAAAAATTTATACCCTAAAAAAATTTATATTTTAAAAATTTCTACCTTAAAAAGATTATACATAAAAAATTAATATATTGTGACGGACTCCAAAAAGTATTTATACCTGAAAAAAATTATACTTTACAATAATGCACGCATTTTATACTTGATAACAAAACGAATTTATACCTTATGTTAGCACAACATTAAAACTAACAAGGAGGCGACCCGAGGTGTAACGCACCGATTTAGTTCAAACTCGGGGGTTTGGTAGACCTTCATATAACTTGAAAAACCCTAAAAGGAATTTATTCAATGGGCAACCGTTTTGCCACGGCAACCAAAAATGTTTTTGTCAACACAAAATGGAAATTTTCCCATTGAAAATATCATGGGAATCTGACCAGTTTTAAGGGCCCCTTTAAAAATTTTAATTAATTTCGAACTATTTCATTATTTTTATATTTATATTTTCTATTTTTTAGCATTTTCAAAAATTTAAATTTTTAAAGGGGGTACACTTAAAATTGGTTAGATTCCCATGTTATTTTCAATGGGAAAATTTCCATTTTGTGTTGTCAAAAACATTTTTGGTTGCCGTGGCAAAACGGTTGCCCATTGAATAAATTCCTTTTAGGGTTTTTCAAGTTATATAAAGGTCTACCAAACCCCCGAGTTTGAACTAAATCGGCGCGTTACACCTCGGGTCGTCTCCTTGTAAGTCGAACTAAAAAACTAAACTGAAAAAAACTAAAAACAAATACGTGTTTTTTATAGTTCAAATTATTATAATATAACACGTTTCCTAAAACTGTTCAGAGCATGACGTTGACAGTAGTTGATTTATGATCTATAAAATGTGTACTTTGTCAAAATTAGGAATACGGCCTAGTAGCGAATACAAAAGCAGCATTTTGAAAGGAGGAATCCATTTACACCCAGATCTAGCTCCGAATAAAAGAGGGCGTTTTATGTATTTCCGTAACAACTCCAATACCAATATTTGCCCATTCTTTTAGTATTTTTTTCGTTCTCTGAAAATCAATGATTTGTTTCTCGTTTCTTCCTTCGGGTAATTTGTCAATCGCTTCTCTGGCGAAACTCGAACCTTAGGCCTCGGTTCTCGTATGATAAATTTTGTCCATTTCTAGCGCGGCTTAAGAGCAAATGCTATACCCGAGGATCAACTTTTCTCGCTCGAAATAGAAATGAATATCACGCGCTGGCGTTGAACGTGAAAAAAAAAAGATGAAAGGCAACGAAATAAAATATAAAACCAGCGGAGGGAAAAGGGGATAAAAATGAAAGATTTACTTTTTCGTTAGGTTTGTTATAATATCTCTCCGGCGTTCGCACTCCATCTTCTCTATTTTTCATCACGCATCACATCCATATCGACTCTGGCTCGCGATGTCTGGAATAATACCGCTCATAAAATGGGGAGACTGTACTGCAGTGTGGGGCTCTAGGGATTGGGAGAGAGAGCGGAACCCCCCCATAGTACATCAATGTTGGCTCCGGTAAGGTTCGGCCGTTATAATCCTCCAGGCTTTCCTCGGCGTATCAGTAATCCAGTGAATTCTGGCATTAATCCTTTTATATACGCGGGGAGTGTGGGGTTGACTTTACTGCCTATCTCGGACTCCACCGAGTACACGTTACTACTTCGCTAGTTTCCTACGTGAAGACTAACATACACTCTGTGGACACATCCCAATAGCCTCCAGTCAAAAAGTCATAAAACAGTCTACTATCCATCTATCCGTACTCGGGCCTCGAGTAGGGAACTATAGCGACTATAAGAGATAACTGCTAGTTAGGAACACGCCAGGACTAGGGTAAAGTCTGCGACCTTATTGTTTCGTAATCTCTCCGTATATTTTGACGTGAACGGGGATGGTAGCTGGTGGGGAAGTGATCTTGTTTACTTTTTCAATTTCGTATAGCGAGGGGATACGGGATTAAGGTTCGCCTAAATTTTCCAGTTCTTGATTAATAATCATTCGGTCTATACCTTCGAAACTGGGGCGACAAATAAGCTTTTATTTGTTTCGAGGGTGAAATGGTAATTGTATGGGCCGTTTAGCGAGAATTTATCTCTGAACTGAGATTTATTTTTCTCTCATTGGCTTTTACGGTTATAGGAGGGATAGGACAATTGTTTCTATACAAATTGGCCTCTTGTTTGAAGCGCCCCGAGGAAGGAAGTAACAGGTGTCCTCTTTCCCTTCGACTCCCAGCCATGATTTTAGCACTCTCTCGTTCTTTTACCCTTTTTCTTGGCTGCCTGCTTTCAAAGGCAATGGCAAAGATTAGAAAGATTCATTCGTATCGCGGGTAAAACCGATTTGCTAAATGCGCCTTTGGGTCGGCGACGTCTTTCGCGTAAGGATATTCGCCCTGCAGTTCAATACGTGACCTAATGCCACTGTCCTAAATTGATGTAGGCTAGGATTTAGCACGCGATATCTAACAAACCTCTTAGACGCTAATGACGCTGACTCGACTGTGTACGAAGTCTTTCCTTACTTGAGAATAGACTAATTCAGAAATTGCTTACAGGGTATTAAACAATTAGATGGAAGCCCTTGGAGGTACGATTTTAATGTGTTGATTAAATACTAGATGGCGTCAATTTTAACTTTAAGGAGAATACTCATTCACTAATTTATTTAACACCATTTTATTTTAAAACTATAAACATAGAATCAATTTAGTAAATAATGGGCAAAAAAATATAATTATTGCTGTTTAAAAAAAAAATTTTAACGCTACAGACAGTTGGCGCCATCTAGTGAGACTTCGGGTATTTAAAAATGGACCTCTAATGGCGTTATACCATATGAAAGGATCATCTCCCTTGACAAATGTGCATCCGTCTATATGGAAATGGTTCGTACGAACTATACCAACTATCACCATCGGATTTAACTTCGAGTTTACTCTCCAGTCACGTGACAACGATGACAAAAACATTTTACTTTTCGATTTGTCAAACTGGGTGATAAAGTACTCACCCTATGTAACTAAAATCCGACTAAAAGGAAAAGTGGATGAAGCCGATAAGGCGTCTTAAAAAATAAATATTCTCTGGCAGAATAAAGAAGTTGGCTCGGGGGTATTCGCGTAAAAGGGAATTATTGACTAGCGGGAGAGCTACGCTCCAGATTTGCGTTGACTTCTCGTATCTTGCCGCTATCAAGAACACTTTGACCCCGACTCTGTACACTATCAACGGTCGGACGGCGACGACAAGCTCGTGGCCCAAAAATGCGACCGACCGTGATGGAAGGGCCGTTCTTCATTCACTCCATTGGTCAGCGCTCAACCAAGTCAACCCCATCACGATGGCATAGTCCATCCTTATCGCCTATGTACAACGTTTTTCTATCCATATAAGGTTTTTATATGGAAGACAGTGATTTCTTTCTGCCTGGATAGTAACATTATGCTTCCAGATCGTTTGGCGTATTTTTCTCATCGCTTGCTAGAAAATGACGATATTGAAAGTGATGTGGTTGTAATCTTCTTAGGATTTTATCTAATGGAATAGCGCGGTTTATATGAACCTATCAAAAGAGAAAACACCTAAAACGTTCCAAAATCATGACCTACTTTAGAAAATCGGAAAAATAAAAAAATTGAAACAAATTACTTTTTAAGGGGGAAGACTACAGTGACCATTGTCTAGTTTCGCGCTATTTCAAGCTGAACTGTTTTATTTTTGTGTTTTAACTTATAAAATTAATATTGATGTGTAGAACAGCCTCTTGTTTAGTGCTTAAAATAATTTTGACAATTTTAAATTACAAAGTAATTAAGTTATTACGTTTTAATTCGGACCCCCGGAGCTAAACAAGTTGGACAAGCGCCCAAACTACCCTTTAGTTAGGACCTTATATCTCGTTAACTATTAATATTAGAATTATCAAAATTATTTTAAGCACTAGAGGAAGGCTCAGCCTATTAATAAAAATATAATTCGATTGTGTAATTGTTAAAACTAAAACGTTCAGCGAACGAAAAAGAGGCTTTTACTATAGTCTTCCCCCTTAAGGGTTTTGATTTTTTTTAAACTTTTTATAGATATAAAACGTCTAATAACAGTAAACATACTACAAAACATTAATAGTGTTACATTGTTAATCAGTATAAAGCTGGTCTAGAGGTTTAGTTTTACTTTTAGATTCGAAAAATTGAGGTGAAAATGCCGCTTTAGTTAAATTTGCAAACAATATTAAATTAATCGTGAAATAAAAACTTTTTAAATTTAACGGGTCATTTTCCGGAAAATTTTCCGACTCACAACCCTATATTTTATTTAGACAACTCGTGGAATTACGTCTACTGACAAAGTTTTAAATCGAAATAAAAAGAAATTTATCTGACTGTTTCCGAGAAAAAAGAACCATAGCATTTCGAATTTCATTTCAAACTTTTCCGACATGTTTCGCCGTGTTTATCGGTCGCAATGTTTCGAAAAATGCCGGCTCTTTCTATCCAAAAATTTCCCACACAGCCCGTTGAAAAGCTTCAAATATTAGATTCGGACTAGCGTGGTGTTAGTGACGTGTTAGATAAAAGGCGAAGCGCTGGTAAAGTCTCTGTCTTCGAACTAAATCGTGAAATGTCCGGTAGCCATGACGTTGGTGCACTGAGGAAGAAGACCGTAGGAAACCCCAGAACTTCCCTGCGAGGCATTTCTCTTGACACTCTCATTTCCTGGCGATGGCACACGCGGGGGACGATGGCCCCCGATAAGGCTTCCAACGACAGAGAAGCCGGGTATAACCCACTATTTTTCCAGTTGTCAGTGGATATTGGTCCTTCCCATATATAGCCTCCTTCGTGTCAACTTCGTCGACACAGATTGCAGCCGCGAGAACTAATAAACGTTGGCTGCCATCGCGCACGCGTGCTCTGTTTTTATTACTATACCATCTCCTAGAATCAAGTCAGGATTTATTAGCCGATATCCCGGATTGACTGAAGATAGGTATTGGCTTTCCGATGACTCGCTGTACAAGGTAGACCTTCGACGATAACTTTGAAAAATAAAGTATTATTGGAAATATTAGTTTGTTGAATGTTCTCTATCGAACTTGGGAAACGTTTTGACGTTTAGTCTTCCGTTTCATGATTACATCGCCTGAATTAAAGGCTTCAAAAGTCCCTTGATGACTTAGGCCTTAGGTGGTGCCTTGGGTATTAGCCTAGCTGATTATTATTATTATTATGTCGTCAGCCCGAAAGCTTTTCCCGAGCGATGCTCAGATGGCGGAAAAAAGTGACTCCTTCAGCGAAAATGACTGATGACTATTTTGACTTTGTTTATGCGGTGGTTTTTGTAGTATTAATTTTCTCGATTATAGATCTTTTATTCTAAATTTATACTATGATTTTTACCGTCCACTAAAATAGTTCTTTTTATAAATTCAGCTACGCTTGCCGAACTTGTTTTATGTGGCTTTATTAGAATAGTTTTGACACGCGCGGTTTAAAGTTGTGATGTAGTAGCTACATTCAAACAAGAAAGCCATGGTTATTTATATAAACACCAATTGGACTTTAAATTTATTTCGAACCATTTAAGTTCACAGAAGGTCTAATAATTTATTTTTCCCCCATTTTACTCTTTCGTGTTGAATACAATTCCTTTTGGGGTATTGAATGGGTACCCTAAGACTAAACATTTTTCAGTCCCGGTGGTAAAGGTATAAAAAATGTTACGTTCTTACCCATTTAAATTCCTTAAACGAAGGGAAAAATAATGTGGACCAATTTTGAGTCTAGTATTTGAATACTACTTTATTTCCTTGAATATTGTCGTCACAATAACACAATGCGAACTAATTCCAATAACCTGTAACATTTAACAACAGTTAAGTCTTAAAGAATTTGTATTACAGGTTATATATATATAGGGAATATTGATGAAGGCGTTCAACTATGCGTACCCAAATAAGGGCGCTGAAGAATTCTAAGATATCGAAATACTTAAATTATATTTAACATTTTTCAACCCCTGTTTGATCCGCGACTTTAGGGACGCCCCGGGTCAAAACCCAGCTTTATCTAGCCATGTTAATAGTTAATATATTGATTCACATTGCATTATTTTAAAAATGTTAATAAATAAGTGCGTATAAAGGACTGATAATAGAGCTTAAAAGGTCTAACTTCTTATTGGTTATGAAGTAAAATGGATAAGAAAAATGTAAAATAAGAACTTTAACACTCCACAAAAGTTCTGAATTTGGAGAGCAGAAGCTTTAAATATGTTCTGTGACAATACACTAAATGGTCTAAAATATTGAAAAAAATTGTACGTACTTTTGAGGTCTAAAATTAATTTTGTTTAGAGGTAAAATCATAAGTTACATAGAGACTAAAGTATGGCATTTAGCCAATTATATCGGAAGTTTTCAAACAGAAAATTCATAACTTCCTTCATTAGCAAAATTATTGTTAGGTTAGTTCGATGGCAATAAATTAGGGTAATAGTACGTTTGGGACCCAAATACGGAAATAGCTACTTACAGAAACGAAGCTAATGCTTATAATAATAAATTTATTGTTCTCATTCAACAATTCATCTTTATAATTCCAAAGTAAAAGTGCAAAAAATAATTTGTTTTTCCACTTTAAAAACTATCAATGGCTTTCGTGTTATGAACAATATTTATCAACAAAATATTTCTGCATAGTTAGAATTATGGTTATAAATGTTACTAAATATTTAATGTGATATCTGAGTTATTTCTAATCACATTTAACGCAATCCCGAAATTTCACACTTAAGTAGGAATTGAAGATAGCCAAATCGCAGGTTAGTCTCTGCACATAAATCCAACCGTATACATATTTTGAACAGCAAAGTCAGTTCTTACCTGAAATATTTAATATTTACAAATTTTAAGTCTAAGAATATTTTTACCGCTTTAATTTAGGAAATATTCAGCGTTAAAGTTATATTAAAATCAAAGCGATTGAGTATTATAACAAAAACAGTTCTTCGAACTGAAAAACAGTTTAGAGCTCGTTAGAGGTGCGGCCTTAAAGGGACATATATTATTTTTTATTGTTGATTAATTTGTGAAATTAGTTGAAATAGTATTAAAAAATACTCCTGTGAACAACAGAATGACGTCATTCTGCTTTCAAATCACAGTCCACTGCTCCTCCAATTTTTAACACAAAATCTTTGGTCAAATTTTGCCCAAAAAGGTATCCATATTTATATTTATTTTCTTCACTACTCATTTAACATTAAAATTTTAAAATTTATTATTATTAGTTTTTTTTGTTGCAGATTACTGCAATAAATAACTAATAAACTAATAAAAAAATTGGAGGAGCAGTGGACTGTGATTTGAAAGCAGAATGACGTCATTCTGTTGTTCACAGGAGTATTTTTTAATACTATTTCAACTAATTTCACAAATTAATCAACAATAAAAAATAATATATGTCCCTTTAAGGCCGCACCTCTAACGAGCTCTAAACTGTTTTTCAGTTCGAAGAACTGTTTTTGTTATAAAATATGCCCATTTATGAGAAGTGGTGGTTTAGAAAATTTGGTTGAGTCACTCTTGTAATTTTTTTAAAAATATTAAAAATGAAATGTTTGTATCAATAAAAGTTTGTCGCGTAGTATAATATTATGTTCGTATCAAAAATGAAACTTTTACGATTTCCTTATTTTTGTCCGAGTATTAATTACGATTTGTTCAATCATTACATTCTTTAATTTGACAATTATTGTTAATAGGCGATAGCATAAATTGCGAGGTTTACTAGGTAAAGTTTCTTTCGGGAAACATTTGAGCGCCATCAAACGGTAGAAACGTTTAAAAAATAGTCACGTGGTTATAAAAATGCTTAGACTTTTAGACTAGAACACGTTTTTAACCTAGGCTTAGTGAAGCAGCCCCTAACAGGCTGAGAAATAAGGATTTTTTTTGAAACTGGACCTGTCGCCAGTAGAGTAGTTTAATTAAAAAACTGGCCACTGGCCACTTACCATTTTAAACCTTCAAAATCAGGCTTTCATCATTTATGGTCAAATTATCTATTCTTGACAATATGTGCTAGGGCATAGGCTTAGTAGGTTAGTTATTATGGGTATTTCAAAATTTTGGAGTGTTAAATAAAGAACAATAAATCTTGAAGGGAAAAAACTTTGAATTAATTAAGTGTTCACCAGGGCCACTAACACCCCAAGCATTTAATATTTAAACTGATGATAAAATTCGCGAATAAGTAGATTAGTCCATCATGAAAAGGGAGAAAAAAGCTAAACCCTAAACAAATTTGAAGAAATTTAAAGAAATTTAAAAACTTACAAATAGCTCGTACCGATAGGTCTTCGAGCAAACCAAAAGACGCGAAACTCGGACCAAATAGATCTTCGAGTGAAAAACTAAATTAAATTAAATAAATTAGCCAGAAATTCCAACGGTAGACCGGTTTCGTCCTATTTGGGACTCATCAGTACCGTGCGGGAAATCTGGCTGGCGACTATTAAACCGAAAAGAGAAACTAAGCCTAACAAAATTTCAAAACGCGTTGCATAGCAACGGAAATCCGAATAGGGGGAGAGTGGTGGAGGAAAGTTTTAACGAAATGTGACGTTAAAAGGAACCACCTATGGACTAGGGTTTAGCTTTTTTCTCCCTTTTCATGATGGACTAATCTACTTATTCGCGAATTTTATCATCCTTTGCAATGCAGTCCATAGGTGGTTCCTTTTAACGTAATATTTAAACTGGCCCAGCTAATTTTTAAACTGGCGATTGGCCCGTGATAGTGCCTTATTTCTCACACTGGCCCCTAATATGTTTTGAGCACGGCCAACCCCGATCGCGTAAGCGCGATATAGAAGTTGCCAGTGCTATGACGAATTTCCGGGAACATTTTAACAAGTTAGCTAAGACCACAACAATTTATGCTATCGCCTATTCGATTGTTTTCGCGCGTGGATCGGATCAGTTTGTGACGGGAACATTAATGGGACGCCCTCAAAACCATCAAATTCAACCATTCAACCACACTGGCATGGCGGCTGTATCGCGCTTATATTCGATTTGCGCTCGTCTCACGGCGATTCATTCTTCGAGTGATTCGGAGGCGGTCATAATTCGAATTATCAGCTGGACAAAACGGGAATTCGCCCTCGGCTAGAGCTCGCTTTCTGTGAGGAGCCGCTAACCCAAAAGTCTGTCCGTGACAGGTGACAAACGAGAGCACCATCTCTAGCGTATACTCTTCACGGAAAACGCGCGTCCCCCCTTTTAGAGGGGACATACGACACCTCCAACCCGTCGAGGCTGGTCCCTTCCCGTTGGCGTTCACCTCGGATAGAAATGGCGCTACTAGAAGGACGCATTAACAAACGCTTTTCGATAGACGTTGACGCAACGCCGGAATTAAAGAGACTGAAAAAAGGCACTCCGAGACCCGTCCTCAGGGGCTTTATCCCCCGAGAACCCGCTACCATCAATGGGGACGGAGGGGGGGATTGAACCCTCGGGTCTACACTCTTTCGAAAGAGACCGAGATAGTGGCCTCCCAATGATACGCTAAATAGGAAAAATGTTGAGCCAGAATATTCTCTTGAAAAACGACTGCTCGTGACACTGTAGGGCCGTCTTTGCCGCCTTTTTTGTAAGAACGCTTTAGAGACCGAGTTCTTTTCTTTTTTTGATGGCGTAGAAACGGGAGTACATCTACTTCTATCTATTTCTATCCCAAGGGTATTTTTATACTATTTTTATCTTAGATTTGAGCCCCGGGTATTTTTAGACGCGAAAGAAAGACGTTATTCGAGAACAGTCTTAAATTATCAACTTGGGATTTCTTGGGGCCCAAATGGAACGAACGAACTATTAGTGAAGAAATAATGTCTTTACGGTACTTGCCAAAATTAACGTTATTTCGGTTGCTTTGATCCTTCGCGCGATTTGTCATTTGCAATAACCATGGTACTGGGGAATTTCCAAAGTGTATGATTATACGAATAGGACATTGGTAATTGTTTTTAATTAATCCCGGCAACGCCACTGGAAAAGGAATTACTAATCTCAGATTATTTCAAAAACAAAATGCGAAATAGGATGACCTTGAACCATTTGTTCAAGGTCATTAAATACTGTGTCCCATTTAGAGAACAACGTTTCCGAAGATTCAAGAGCAGTGAAAAGCCCGCGCGCTTCGAAGAGCGTGGTGAGGAGATTAGAAAAGGAGCGCGCGAGCGTGGTTGAAAAACGACGGTTGGAAGAGGTTTTGAAAAAAGGGTTTTTAGGTTTAAGTCCGGAGAAGGAAGGAGAAGGTTCAACCGCCGAAATCGCCGCTAAGCCAAAGTATTATTTTCGTCCAAGAATCTTCCATCCCCGCTACAAGACCTGAACGTCGAGATTATCTTTTATTATTATACTTAATTGTTACTCAGTCGTGTTCCTTTTGATTATAAATAAACGTATTATCTTCCTCAACCTTACTGGACGTCGCAATATTTATCTCCAGAACTATTAGGGGTAGAAGAATGATTCCAATTAGAAAAATAAGCGCCAATATGTCAAATTATCTTTGACCCGATACAAATTGACCAAAAATAACTCAAATTATGAAATTCTTAGACATTACAGGTTTTTTACTTTAATTTCATAATGGTTCAGAGTCATCCTAATTTACAAATTTCAAATTTCCTCACTAAAACTAGTTGGTCATGAAAATTTGTAAGCCTTAAAACTTGTAGTTTTCGATTTATTAGCCTTCAAGTGTCGTCTATTAATCCTTATTCTCTTTACGATCTTCAGGTGTTTAGTATAAAATTTATCAAGTTCCAATTGGTCACATTACATTATTTCAACATTAATAGTGATGGGGAACTTTTTCCTAATTGGAACCAAGTTTCCATCTTTAATGGTTCTCGAGATACATTTTGAATGACCTTGAAGACATGGTTCAAGGTCATTGAAATTTTCATTGTCGAATGACCCTTACAAGCTTTATACACTCTTAAACTTTCCAATTCGTACCTAAAGCACATTTTGAGGCATTAGGTCTGTATCGTTATTTTAGCTAACACTCTTTATACTATAGTGTACAGTTGATCACTAATCAGGGCGGCAACCTCGTAGTTAAATAACCTTAGCCAATATTACAATAAGGTCCACTTGTTTTATTTCCAGATAATAATAACTATTTTGAATTTATTTCGCAGTATGCAACCAAATGACCAGAGGAATCTTCACCCTGGTAGCCCCGACGACTGACGTATCGTACAATGTCCTGGCGTCTTATTCCAATGCGTTCCAGATCCCCTTGGTCAGTCCGGCCTTCACGGAAGCAAAGGGCAACATGGAAAGGCTGGCGACGTACGGAATTTCCCTGCGCCCATACTACATCAGAGCCATACTGGAAATTATCCGATACTACGACTGGAAGAACGTCACCTTCATCTACGATTCCGACGCCGGTAAGTGCAAACTCAGGGTTGGTTTTCACTAGCGCAAAACCGTCGTGACGGCAGGCGTGAACGCAAAAATTTTCTATTAGGCCTAAGGGTTGGTTTTCACTAGCGCAAAACCGTCGTGACGGCGGGCGTGAACGCAAAAATTTTCTATTAGGCCTAACGAGGATTTCAAAAGTTAGCGCCCGCCGTCACGGCGGTTTTGCCTTAGTGTAAACCAGCCTTTACGAGGATTTCAAAAGTTAGCGCCCGCCGTCATGGCGGTTTTGCCTTAGTGTAAACCAGCCTTTACGAGGATTTCAAAAGTTAGCGCCCGCCGTCATGGCGGTTTTGCCTTAGTGTAAACCAGCCTTTACTCGTGAAGGAGCGCCTCGGGCAACCTCTCGAGACAACAAGGAGTAATTGGCGAAGCGTCGAAGCGTGTCCCGGAATGAGTTTGTCGATTCGGTACATCAATCGCGTTGATCCTCTTTGAAGTTGATTTTCTATCTCATTAAACACATGCCGTAATTTTTAAATTCACTATTCGCAGTATCGCTAGAGAGATCGCGATCTGGCCGTATTTGAATAGTTACCAAGGTGGGTCATTAGTCGCCATATGTGTTTAACCATTTTCTATACGCCGCGAGTTATTTCGCGGGATCTCAGCCAGCAATCGACGACAAACATCGCGTAACTCTCTCGAGTCTAACGCCGACTCTCAAAAGGACCAAATCGCCCACTTTGCTCTATCCGAAAATGAAATTTGCCATATTGGGTTTTGAGTCTAAGCGTCGTCGAGGGTTTCGTGGCTAAGACGGAATTTCCGCTAGACTAGCCGTCTACATCCGGTCCGAAAGGAAATGACGGGGTGTCACCACCCTCCGCGCTATAATAGTTTTCAATATGACGCGGTTTTAGACTATCGCCCATTTTCCCTCTGGTTGGACATTTTTCTTTGTTATCTCTCTTTTGTACCAGTACGTTTAATATCTCTGTTAAACTATACCATCGCAGTACGAGATGGAGGCTCAAATTGAGTACACAGTTCGGAACGGAAGTTGGTTTAAAGGCCTATAGTACGAGGATATACTATACGGTATCTCCCTTCTTTTCGTAAACAAGTCTTTTGTTCTAAGTTTTCTTTCTTCTTTTGAGAGTTGACCGAGTGATCCACTGCGAAAACGTATAGCCTTTTAAATAGGGTTATTCGCTCGGAAAACTTGAATGGATGGTTCTTTTTTGCCGCCGAGCTTCCATCTCATAACTCCAAGGATATCCGTTCTCAGAACAGACTCTTTTACAGACGGGTCGCGGTTTCCGGCAACACGTTCTGTAGTAAAACGTCTGACATCTTTCACCGCGTCGGAAAGGAGAGATTCAAAATGAACTCAAATTGTTTTAAATCTTTTCAAATATTCAGCTTCTTGAACGTTCTTGAAAGGCACGCTGTCAACACGATTTTTGATTTTGACGTTTTAACATGTTTTATTATATTAAGCTTTTTTATATTAACCGTCACAATTTACTCGACTTATATCGATCACAATCTTTCGCGAATAAGACTGAATAAGTTTAATTTAAATATATATTTTGGTCTAGGGTTTAACACTGACATACACTGTTAGAAATAAAGGTTTTTTAGACCTCTAAATTGGCTTAAACTCTTTCCAATATGTAAGCCTTCTGCTCTCCAAATTCAGATCTTTTGTGGAGTGTTTACGTAAAGAAACTATTCAAAAAAGGAATAACGTAGTATTAAAATACTAGTCTCGGAATTGATCAATATAATTTATTTCTTCGTTTAAGGGAATTAAATAAGTATTGAAAAGGACTAAATGTAAATGTACATAACTTTTTTATACCTTTACCACAAGTACTGTAAGAGGTTTAGTCTTAAGGATAAAATAGGTCTAAAATAAATAATTTTTTAGTACCTAAATTAAAAGTAGAGTTCTAGTCGTTTCATTCACCTTTATTTTTAACAATGTAGTTACAGATATTCTGGAACTTTGTGCTTAAAATAATTTTGATAATTATAATATTAATAGTTAACGAGATATAAGGTCCTAACTAAAGGGTAGTTTGGGCGCTTGTCCAGGTTGTTTATCTCCGGGGGTGCGAATTAAAACGTAATAACTTAATTATTTTTAAATTAAAAATTGTCAAAATTATTTTAGGCACTAAATAAGAGGCTGTTCTACATTTAAATATTAATTTTATAAGTTAAAATATAAAATTAAAAGAGTTCAGCTCGAAATAGCGCGAAAGTAAACAATGGCCACTGTAGTCTTCCCTCTTAAAGGGCCACACCTACGTTTGAATTGAACCTGTTTCACGTGCTAGTTTCCAGAATAGGATTGGTCGTATCTGCTACCACGGGCTAAATTCGGGCCGAATTTTACAAACGCTTGTGTGGCCCTTTAAATAACTTGAGCTCGTGACGCAGATAAAAACATTTTATACTTCTAATATTTATGGTTTTATTTTATAGAAACACCAATAGTTGATTTTATAAATTAAAAAGTGGTCTTGCCCAACTTGTTAAAATGTTGCTATTACGTCACAAGACCCAGCTTTATTAGTATATTGTTCGCACGCGCTCTGGAAAAACCTATATTCCTCGGGCGACTGTAGAGCGCTAGTAGATTTGTAAAAGTTAGAAACTGTGACGTAATCTTGAGCAACATTTAAAGAAGAAGGCCAAATATCGCCTTATTTGCATATCAAAAGATCAACAAGACGTTCAATATACTTACACGTACCTTATTTTGTCTTGAAAAATAGTTTTTGGCCCCAAAGTTGAAACGCAAAATAACGCCAAGTATTTGGGATTGAATTTTCGGCACCATCTTAAGGTGTATCACCAGCGCCAGCACGGAAACAGTGAGCGATTTGCGAACTATCCTAACTTTTAAAATCGCGCAATTTAGGCTTAGGTCTCGTATAACTGGAACCCACCGCGCGTGCTAAACAAATCTTTCGCGTCTTCAGCAGCGCGCGCTTTTATATGGTTTTTAAATTTTAATCAAGCAAGGAGTGTCTCACCGATTTCTCACCAGGTGTCGCTTTTCAATTTCCCGAAATTTCTTTATTTTATTAAAACTTTTAAATTTTAATATTTTCTGAGGCGGTTTTCGCCATATATTTTACTTTTTAACGGGCTATAGGGCTATCTAACTGGTTAAAGCTTGACCGTTCCCCTTTAAAGAAAGTCTTACGTATTTTATAGTGGTTTTCTGGTATTGTATGGTGATTTTCAACAGCGGTAACGAATTAGCCGGCTCGAAATGAGATACGCCAGAGAAATAGAGAAAGATAAAAAGAGGAACCCGCATTACCATATCTAATCCACTATGCATAAAACATACGGTTATTGTAGGCGACGTCAAAGACAGGAAAGTGTGTCGGCTTAGTTCAGAAGGACTTTCTGGTAATTTTGCGAATCGTTTTTGAATGGTAATAGGCTTGGAAGGGGGTGGGGCCTAGGGCGACGTTAAATTCCCTCTCCACGTCTCTTTCTGTTGGATTTACCTAGAGACCCATTACGGGGAAGGGGATTTAGTCCCCGCGCGCTCCTACCAGCCTTAGTCGCCAGGCCTTGGTATTAGTTTCTATTGTTTGCTTTGACTGGAATGAGTGGAGGGTTCGGAGACTAGACCAGGAACGCGTGAAAATTTGGGCATTCGGGGAGTTTGAGTGAGGGCGGGGGGACAGAGAGCGTCGTCGAGTCTTGGTGGTTTGAAGCCTCATCCGGAATGGGATACGTTATCCAGGCCGTAAGCCCGTAGGGCATACATCAACCATCGTCCCGTGCCCATATACCAAAAGTAACCTTTTTTCTCCCAAATCGCGGAAGCTCTCCCGCCAAAATTCATAGAACCTATACGCGGGTAAGACGACAGCGCGGTCGAAACTAGCGAGCGGGTGAAGTTTGCTCCGATTCGGATATACCTTTTGAACGATGAAATAGGAAACGGTACATGCGGGGAAGAAAATGCGAGGTATCTAAATACGAACGACTGACTAAGTTCGTAAAGCGAAATACGCCACTGAAAAGGCGGCTTAGTGTAAGGTCAATGGAGCAGGATAAGATGACGTCGGGTGCTTAAAAGGCAGTACAACATAGCGCGAAATATCCAGGAAATGTTCCCCGTTCAGACTTCCCAGCGAGAGAGAGAGAGAGAGAGAGAGAGAGCGGTTGGATCGGCGGGGGTGATAATTTAATTTCGGTAGGCAGCCCCCGCACGCGAGATTAGTCATCAGAAACACGATTATCTCGGACGCGCAATTCGGAAGGTAAAGTGCATTGTTAAAGAGCGTATGTCGCGATCTCTGGCGCTCTGCCGAATTTGGTCGAGCGATGTTGGCCTCTCGTTTCCGTCGATGTTCTTCAAAGAGCTCTGTCCACGTGCGTTTCGTTGGTAGTGGGAGTAGAGATGGAGCTCATCTTCACTTTGTAGAAGCTCTGACCCGAACTGAAAATTTGATACACTTATATTTTGTTTTCGTTGGAGAAAAGGAGGCTTTGGAAGGACTGGCCTTTAAAGCGAGATGAAATATTAAATACAAGCTACTGGATATTCGGTACGACTGTCAGGGATAGATGCTAAGACTGTCAGGGACAGATGGTAGGACTATCAGGGATATTCGGTAAGGCTGTCAGGGATAGATGCTAAGACTGTCAGGGACAAATGGTAGGACTATCAGGGATATTCGGTAAGGCTGTCAGGGATAGATGCTAAGACTGTCAGGGACAGATGGTAGGACTATCAGGGATATTCGGTAAGGCTGTCAGGGATAGATGCTAAGACTGTCAGTGACAGATGGTAGGACTATCAGGGATATTCGGTAAGATTGTCAGGTATAGATGGTAAGGTTGTCAGGGATATTCGGTTAGACTGTCAAGGATAGATGGTTAGACTCTCAGGGATAGATGGTAAGACTGTCATGGATAGATGGTAAGACTATCTGAGATATTCGATAAGACTGCCAGGGATCAATGATAGGACTGTCAGGGATATATGGTAAGACTATCAGGGATATTCGGTAAGACGGCCAGGGATAGATGAGAAAATTGTCAGGACTAGATGGTAGGACTGTCAGGGATAGATGGTAAGACTGTCAGGGATAAATGGTAGAGCTATCACAGTTATTCGGTAAGATTACCAGGGATCGATTTAAGGACTATCAGGGATATTCGGTAAGACTGCCAGGGATCGGTAGTAGGACTATCGAGGATATTCGGTAAGACTGTCAGGGATCGATGATAGGACTATCAGGGATATTCGGTAAGACTGCCAGGAATCGGTAGTAGGACTATCGAGGATATTCGGTAAGACTGTCAGGGATCAATGGTTTTACTATCGAGGATATTCGGTAAGACTGTCAGGGACCGATTGTACGACTATCAGGGATATTCGGTAAGACTGCCAGGGATCCGTAGTAGGACTATCGAGGATATTCTGTAAGACTGTCAGTGATAGATGGTAAGACTATCAGGAATATTCGGTAAGACTATCAGGAATATTCGGTAAGACTGCCAGGGATAGATGGTAAGGCTGTCAGGGATATTCGGTAAGACTGCCAGGGATAAATGGAAGGTCTATCGGGGATATTCGGTAAGATTGTCAGTTATCGATGGAAGGTCTATCGGGGATATTCGGTAAGATTGTCAGTTATCGATGGTTGGACTATTGAGGATATTCGGTAAGACTGTCAGGGATAGATGGTAAGACTGTCAGGGATAGATGGTAAGACTGTCAGGGATAGATGGTAAGACTGTCAGAGATATTCGGTAAGACTGCCAGGGATCGATTGTAGGACTATCAGGGATATTCGGTAACACTGCCCGGGATAGATGGTAAGGCTATCATTGATATTCGGTAAGACTGTCAGGGATAGATGTTAATATTATCTGGGGTATTTGGTAAGACTGTGAGGGATCGATGGTAGGACTATCAGGGATATTCGCTAAGACTGCCAAGGATCGGTTGTAGGACTATCAGGGATTTTCGGTAAGATTGGCAATGTCAGATGGTAAGGCTGTCAGGGATATTCGGTAAGACTGCCAGGGATCGATGATAGAACTATCGGGGATATTCGGTAAGACTGCCAGGGATAGATGGTAATACTATCTGAGATTATCGGTAAGACTGCCAGGGATCGATGATAGGACTATCGGGGATATTCGGTAAGACTGTCAGGGATCGATGATAGGACTATCAGGGATATTCGGTAAGACTGCCAGGGATAGATGGTAGAACTATCAGAGATATTCGGTAAGACTGCCAGGGATCGATTGTACGACTATCAGGGATATTCGGTAAACTGTCAGAGATAGATGATAGGACTATCGGGGATATTCGGTAAGACTGTCAGTTATAGATGGTAGGATTATCAGGGTAAGTGTCACGGTTGATTTTATACAGCATAAATTAATAAGGATTTGACTTTTGGTTTACCAATATATTTCCAATTTTTCTATAAATATTGTACATTCTAGGAATAAATTAATAATAATACCACCAAATATATCATTATTATTTAAAATTGAAATTCAGTAGATGATCCTCTATTTAAAACGTAAAGTTCAATTTACATAATTTATTTAATCAGTTAATCAGAATTAATTATCTAACGAATTAACCACAAACCGTCATATATTTCATAAATAATAAAAAATAAAAAAGTTACTAGAGGATCAGCTATGTAACACGTAAAGTTCAATTTACATAATTTAATTAATTAGTTAACCAGAATTAATTATATAATGAGTTTACCCCAAGCCGTCATATATTTCATAACTATAAAAATTAAAAAAGTTACTAGAGGATCAGCTATGTAAAACGTAAAGTTCAATTTACATAATTTAATTTATCGGTTAATCAGAATTAATTATATAATGGGTTAACTACAACTCGTAATTTATTCCCTAATTATTTAAAATAAAAAATCAGTAGAGAATCCGATTTATAAAATGAAAAGTTCAAATTTAATAATTTAATTAATCAGTTGTAGGTTTTAGTTTTGAATAGGAGAGGCGGGCTCTTTGAAGTGTGCGTTTCGGCTGGAAGGGTCTGTAGTGCGGGGAAGAGAAAGTCCTTCAAAAGAGGGAAAGCCACGAAATGATCCGTGCATCTCGAGTTATGAGAGAAGGAACGAAGCGTAATAATTCTGGTCTAAACCAAACGACGTTAAACACTGCGGAACTCCGCCGCGAGCGCTCTCCCGCTCACCTTTAAAGAGCCCTCGCTTAAGTTACAGTCCCTCTCTCTCTCCTTCGCCTATGGTGAAGCTTCCCTGTCTGTTTACCCACCCGCGCTTTATTCGTACAAGCTGTTCTAGGCGCGGATAGTTCGCGCTGAGAAAATTATCTCTCTCCCCCTTCCCCGAAGCCAAATTGAAAATCGGGATAAAATATTACGTCACTTCGGAATGCGCGCGAGATGGAACGAGCCCTGATTTGAGCGAATGAATCCAACTAGCAATTTTTGCTTAGAACTCCCAAGATTCAGCTGCAAGATTAGTGAGCGCTGAAGGCGTAATCGATTCCGCTTTTAAGTATTTACGCCACTCCTTTTCCAGAATTTGAACATTAGCGTTTATCTCTATAAATTAAAGGACTTCTATAGTTAGATTTCTGAAATATTTAGCTCGCGAAGTTTATATTGTAAATGTAACTAAGGCGCTTATATTTAATTATAATATTATTCAACTTCGCAATTTTGCAGGATAAGAACAGGGTTGCGTTTGGGTATACCTCTTTGATCTTGCGTACTATCTTTGTGGGATATATTAAGTCACTAGTTATCACTTTTGTTGACTTAAAATGTAATTAAGTCGCGAATTTTAATGGTTTTTTGCCTTAATTATTCGTGGTAGGCACTGTTCTTGGACAAAACTACTTGATGAATTCTATTAATATTTATAAAGTTACAGTTTGCGATTTCAGTGAGAGTTTGATGGTCGATATATCCTTATTTAATCTTTTAAAGACTTCTGAAAATAAAATATTTAGAACTTCAGAAGTTTAAAGATTAAAACCATCAAATAATTTAGTTTCGAAACACTTCGGTAAACAAATCCCATTAATAATATAATTGAAATAAAAATATTGGCACTTTCTTTAAAGCTTCGATAAACCATAGGCCGATGCTATCTGTGTTTTAAATTGACCTTTCAGAGACTTTTATCAGTAAAATATTTAATTGAATAACTGCTAGATTTTCTTTAAATAAGGAAAGAGTGGTTTTTAAATACTAAACTAATCTTTTTTAGAAAGTTTTAAAATGTTTAAGGTATTTTATCATACAGAAAAATGCGTATGTTTCAACGGGTTGTCATTAATTTATCTTTCAAGACTTATTGGTGGCGTAAAGGTGCTAGCTTCTCCAAGGTAGCACCTAACATAACAAACAATAATCAGCTAGGCTAATACCCATGCACCACCTTAGGCCTAAGTCATCAAGCGACGTTTAAAGCACCCATGATCTAGCGTCTGCTACAGACAAATAAAAAAAATCATAAGAACATTTTTTCTTAAATAAACATCAAAATATGAGCAAACGATGCAAAAATTACATCAAAATGCAAGTATGATTATTTATAAAGTCAAATTAACGAATAACGATGAGGAAAAACTACCTTTCTAGGTTTCAATAGCGATAGTTTCGTTCGCGAATATCAGAAAATATAAATTTGATACATTCTTCTTCTTAAACAAAATTTGATACTTTTCTTCTTCTTAAACAAAATTTGATACTTTTCTTCTTCTTAAACAAAATTTGATTATTTTCTTCTTCTTAAACAAAATTTGATACTTTTCTTCTTCTTAAACAAAATTTGATTATTTTCTTCTTCTTAAACAAAATTTGATACTTTTCTTCTTCTTAAACAAAATTTGATACTTTCTTCTTCTTAAACAAAATTTGAGCGACTTCTCAGAAACCCTTGGCCTAGTAAGCCACTAAAGATTTGAGGGTTGCAGACAGCCTTATTTCCCAGAAACCGGATAGGGAATATATCTGCAAAAAAACTTGAAGTCCTTCGGGCTCTAGCTTTTGATAGTTTGGTACAGTCGGTCGACTAGAAGCCGAGCTGTCCATCGCCTTAAGACGTAATAAATCACTTCTAACCAAATGGCTGGCTACATGGACGATCTGAAACTTCAAACTGTTAGTACTCGCAGTGAGGGTTACAATAAAGAATTATATACAAAGTCATAATTTCAGCCACATATCCCACCAGCAGACCGGTTTCTGCCTTTAGGGGCTCATCAGTACTGTCTAGTAACTCTGGCCCTAAATGGGTCGGAGTGTGCAATAACTGGTGGCTTTACCGGGGAGTCGGCGGTGGCGCACTGGGAGATGTTAGCTTCGATCAATTGGTCCTATCTCCACCTCCGACTTCGGTCAGGTTTGGGCTGGATACTGCGCTTCGGCTCAGGCTAACGGAGAGGGTCCGTGCAAACTGGCCGCTTCGGCGGATTGGGTAGCCTGCTGTGGGGTGGCGGGCCTCCGTATGAGGGCACCGCGGGCCTGTTTCCCGGCCTTTTGGAGCCACACCGGGATCTCCGGTGCCAGCGGTGCCGGGTTACTTGTGTGCCCGTCGTTCCCCTTTAGGAGCTCTCTCCAAAGGGTTTGACTCCTTACCTACGTATAGGTAGGGTGTCAGCTGGAGTTGCTACAGCATCCACTCTTAATCCCACTGCTGTGTGCGAAGTGGGGATTGGTCCACCCATTGCAACACCTTCTGCTGGGTTGAGTGGCTTGCGTCAAAGGTGCGACCATCAGTAGTATAGGGTTCTGCTACCCATGCTGGATTTGTCACCTGTCCGGGCTAGGAGGACGCTGGCGTAGGGCACTATGATGATAGGACTTCGGTGGTATGGTCTTTGTTACTACACTCTTAAAAAGGTTGGGTTGTTTTCAACCCAAAATGGGTTAAAATTCAGCCCAAACCTGGGTCCTTATTTACCCAGCCCAAAATTTGGGTTGTTTAGACTCGACCCATTAAAGGTTAAAAATTCAACTTGATTTTTGGTTGAAATCTACCCTACCTTGGGTTGAAACCTACCCCACCTTGAGTTGAAATCTACTCCGCCTTGGGTTGAAAACTACTCCGCCTTGGGTTGAAAACTACTCCGCCTTGGGTTGAAAACTACTCCGCCTTGGGTTGAAATCTACTCCGCCTTGAGTTGAAATCTACTCCGCCTTGAGTTGAAATCTACTCCGCCTTGAGTTGAAATCTACTCCGCCTTGAGTTGAAATCTACTCCGCCTTGAGTTGAAATCTACTCCGCCTTGGGTTGAATTTTAATCGCGTGATTTGCAGTGCAGCTAGGTAGATAAAAAAAAATTTCGTGTACCTATAAAGGACCAAATTAATGTCCCTCTTAGATATGAATCATTTAAATGATCCATGGAGAAACTAAAGGAATAAAATTTTAACGGAGGCCACACATGGATTACTATTCCTCAAGATAATTACTGGCTTGAGCTTTCGACCCGCAGGTCTTTGTTAAACTAATCTGAAAGGAACCAATTTTCTTATATATATCGTTTCGTAAAAAACCTACAAAGTTATCAATTGTTAAAAATAAAAATACATTTTTTTCACGATTGATAACTTTTTAGGTTTTTTACGATACGATATATATAAGTAAATTGGTTTGGTTCAAAAACTAACATTTTTAAAACCGTGAAACATTTTACGATTTTTCTGAAATTTACAAATAATAACGATCTCCCCCGAGAGAGTACATACTGAAAATTTCTTTATGCCCGTTTCGTTGTATTATTTTTATTCATTTTTTTTAGTATTTTAAACACATTTTATTTTTAATTATTAAATTAACATAATATGTACTTTTCAACAAATATGATAATCGGTAGGAATAATTAATTGAAAATTTTGAAACCAAATGAGATTTGAAAAGATTCTATATGGATTTCAAACCAAATTTTTAATCTAATTTTGGTTTAATAAAACAACCCATAAAAAATTATTTTTTTAAAAAAATTAACTAATGTTGGGTTGTTATTAACCCAAATTTGGGTTGCAGTGAGACAACCCACTTTTTTAACTCTTCATTTTTAAGAGTGTAGGTACACCGGGCTATAAATTCTGACACACTGTCTAGTAACTCTGACTTTACTCAGGAATCTGCAGATATAAGTAAATCTAATATACATCCAGGGTGCCCTATACAGGTTGTTTCAAAAGGTTAAGCAAACATTTTACGGAGTTGTAGGGGGTGAGTTGAGAAGTTTGCCAGTTGTTTTTCCCATTTTCCTACGATGAGTTAAAAGAGCGTCAGAGAGCTTCAAAGTGTGGACTACTAGTCCCTGGAAGTAGGCTGCAACAAGCGCCAAACCAAGCAGCAGGGACTTAAAATACTGTTTAAGTTCATTTTTTTACGCTGGTTACCTCGATTTGTTTACAAAGTCCTTTTTTACCAATCACATGAACCCAAACCTTAATGTTCGCATTTCCCTGTTGCTTGTTTTTGCGCTTGTTGTCACACTTTGAAGCTCTCTGGCGCTCTTTTAACTCATAATAGGAAAATGGGGAAAAACCGGCATAATTCTCAACTCACCCCCTACAACTCGTTAAAATCTTTGCATAACCTTTTAAAACACCCTGTATGTAAGCAGTCCATTACAATTTATAGTGAAATTCTCCAGCAATTATTGCAAGGCGGTCGCTGAAACCCAACGTTAAGATAGTTATATAAAAAAGTCAAAATTTCAACCAGAGATATATACCAATAAGAAATAGATAAATTTTACACAGACTACAAAATTAACAAGTTCGGAAACAAAGGCCAACTGCGTTAGTCATAAGTAATAAGAAAAAAGACAAAAAAAGCATTATTTTAAAAGAAATGGTAGAAAAAAGTCTCTTTGGATTTTCGATTGTTCTTACTTATCCATCCATTCTCGCAATTGATTCACGTAGTAGCTTCTTTCGTGAACCCACCGGGGATCCATTTCTTCCAGTTTGATACGAGAGCCAAAGAAATGGTTATTACCATCTTCCTAGTTTCTTCGAATGCCAGTACGCGCTCGAGCTGCAGTCCGGAATTTTTCATTCACCTTGATTCCAATTTGAGATAAGAGGGTATTTTCTCTTTTTACGAGCCCAGCGTTTCCAGATGAGGATGATGGAGTTTTTTGTTTCCAGTCACGTGGCCTTATAATGAGTCCTCCTTTAGCTCCCTTTCCCCGACCTAGGGGTCCTTTCTCTCCCCTCAACCCCCCAATGCTTAAAGATTTCAACACGAGTCTTGTTTACACCGAAACCTTTTTGTACTTTTGAATTATGCAAATTTGCATTCTATAATCTGCACTTCAAAGCGTTTTTATTTTCGTAACATTATTTACATGATCCCCGAACGAGTTAAGAATTTTCATATTTTTAAGATTTAAACCCCCTATATCGTTTTATTAAAAATCCACAAACCTTTAATGAGGAAACAAAGCAGATCAATTTCTTAAGAAATTAATTCGTTATAAAATATAAATAACTTTTCGATGGAAATAATCAATAACGTAACGAAGTTGAACAAAAGTCAACGAATACCATTAAAATATTGTTAGGATGTGGCCTTATCCAAATTAACTGCTCGAAGAAACCTTAAGAAAAAGATTGAACACATCTATAATTGATGCAACTCACGATACTCGCTAGATTGCAATTTTTGAAAACTTAGATTGGAAATTGGAATCCCTATCTACAGGCAGATCACGTTGTGATGAAGTGTTTTAGGGGGTGGGGGACACGTTGGCTGTGTCCCCCTGGGGCGCGTCAAAATTCTAAGAATTCTTTCTTTGATAGTGAGAATTCTCACTTCTCAAAATTTTTGACGGTCTTTCTCACAGGAGGTGACGTCATCTCTTCTCACGAGTTTTCTTGGTCAAAAAGGGGAGGAAATTATAAATAAAAATGGAAGCTAATATTCTAGTCATATTACTTGATGCTGAAGAAAATAAACAGTATGATATTTTTTTGGACGAAAATGAATTTCAGAGAAAACCGAATGTTAAGTTAATTTCCGATGAAATATTTCCTTTTAAATTATAAATAAAATGTTTTCTTCCTTCATATATAGTCGTGAAATCGTGTAAAAATAATATTTATTGTCAAAGGCTTAGATTACAACGTTCGTGGCATCTAGGAGCAAAAAACACAAGGAGAACGCAGCTAGTCTTTAAACACGCTAACGCAGTGTTGTGTACAAATTTCATTGGACGAGCCTTTACGCTGAACGTTTTACGGGCGGGGGGAAGACAATTGGCGAATTTTTCCATTCCGACGGCAGCAGGCGCTAAATCGTTTAACCAATGAAAAATGTACCCTAGAAAATGCACGACTTTTGACGGGTTGCGTTCTCTTTGTGTGGGGTGCTGTGTTTGTTGCGCCTAGGTTGTATTCTTGTAAGCCGCCATCTTTAGAAGATTATTTTTACATTTGACGCTTTTAGAAAAATTTTCACGAAGAACTCTTCTCAAGAGAAGAATTCCTTCTTACGATTTGGACTAGTACTGCCAACACCATTTAAGTAATGGTAAAAGTTTTACGAACTTTTAGTTAAAACTCAGAACCGTATTACGATTTAACTTTTCGCCTAGTTAGATCAAACTCCATGTATGTTGTCGTTTCACCAGATAATGAGAGCGCAATAGCATTTTCCAAAAAGCAGGGACATCGTTCTATTCCAATCTCCGAAGGAATACTTTATTCACACCGCAATTTGCGTGCCAATATCAGCCAAATGAGGTCGAAACCCGGGGTCGTAGATGGCTGTTTGAGGTCTCCTTCGTTTAATGCGAACGTAGTCGCGTCGATAGACCGCTCAAATTGGTCAAGAAAGCGAGATAGAATCGAGGCTCGAGTTGGAAGGGAGCGAAGGAAAAAGGCCTCTAAGCGGAATACTAACGGACTCTTTCTCATTCCCGGAGCGAGAACCAATTGCCTTTATGGAGAAGCGATGTCCCCGCCGACCCTATAGCGGTTCGTTTGCAGTCGGCGATATAGATGGCGTGTTGTACGTACCCCTATAGTGGCCGCTGCCGCGGTGGAGAAGAGTGTATTGGCATATCGGGCTAGATGGACGTTGATGGACCGCTAACTCGCTTCTAACGACGAAATGAAAGACAGAGGTCCTTCCCGCAGGACCCGGGATGGAATCTCTAGAATCTGCTATTATCTCGGGGTTGACTAGACTATAAAGAGCGTAAACCGTACCCCCTCTTTCTATTTCTCACTTAATAACCAGCTGAAACTCGAGGGGGTAACAGAAACACGCAAATAGTCGTTGTCACTAATTGCCTATAGCGACGGGTATTGTTCCTTCCCTTTTGCTTGACACACTTACGAAGAAATCGTTTTGAAAGGAACTTAATTTCTACGCCTCTTGAGTTCCATTCGCGTAGATTTTACGCAGCAGCTACCGTGTCTTAACGAAATATTGGTATTGAAATCGTTCAGTGACATACTTATGTTATTATGTTAATTATGGTATTAGTAGACAATTATCCATCGATAATACTAAAGAGATAAAAATTGATCGATTATAATAGCGCTAGCTTCTCCGAATTAGCGCCCAGGGTTGGACGTAAGTCACGGCATTTGACTACTCAAATTAATCGAAATCTGGGGGCTCACTATACTCGAAATCACTGTTACCTGGGGCCGAAAATTGTCCGGCATTTAACAATAATACTCATAAGCGGAACTTCATTTACTGATTAGTAGATGGCGTTAATCGTCCACAGTGGTTTTAGCGGTGCTACTTATAATAATCGCACCCTCGCAACAACGAACTTACGGACTTTGCACCCAAGCTCGTACAGGAAAATCAACGTGTTAATTTACATAGAAAAATCAACGGTTTTCTGTCCTATCGCTAGTCTTTTGGTTATGTATTATTTTAAAACAGTGTTGCCATGTCCTTTTTAGCGAAGAAACCGTTGTTACGACCAATGACAATGGTCGAGATAGTGAGGTCACCGTGTTACTTTAAATTTGAATTTTCGGTAAAAAAAATGTATTTATTTAAATAGTAAATATTTTACAAGCTCTTTTACGTTCGTAGTTTATTTTGGTGTCAATCAATATATCAAACTTTACTCTCAGCAAAAATTTCTAAAGAGCAATCGCTATCTTTGGGGGATTATATTTCCGGAGGACGTAGAAAAATCCCTGCCTTTGGTAGTGTACCCAGGTAACAGTGATTTCGAGTATAGTCAATTTGATTAGTGAAAAATTTACCTAAATATTCATAAATAATGGCGAATATGGCTTGTCATAAACTCATCATTCATTAATCTCATTTTATTTAGATAAAATTGTGATCGGCCAAAGTCATGTAACTCAACTGATAATAAATTCCTATTTTAATTCTGATAAAATACGCGAAAAAGTAGATTAGTCCATAATTAAGAGCGATAATATAGCTAAATCCTAAACAAATTTGAAGAAATTAAAAAACTTACAAATAACTCGTACCAATAGGTCTTCGAGCAAACAAAAAGACGCGAATCTCGGAACAAATAGATCTTCGAGTTATTAGTAACTTTTTTAATTTCTTCAAATTTGTTTAGGATCTAGCTATATCATCCCTTTTAATTATGGACTAATCTACTTATTCGCGTATTTTATCATCCTTCGCACAGTCCATAGGTGGTTTCTGCTAACTTAACTTATCCACCACACTCCCCCCTTTTCGGCTTTTCGTTGCTATGCAACGCGTTTTGAAATTTTTAATGTTTAGGCTTAGTTTCTCTTTTAGATATAACAGTCGCCAGCCAGATTTCCCGCACGGTACTGATGAGTTCCAAATAGAACGAAAGTGGTCTACCGTTGGAATTTCTGGCTATTTTATTTAGTTTTTATGTAGTTTATTACTCGAAGATCTATCTATCTCTTTCTATTGAATATCCATTCGATATTATGTAAGCCTTTTAGAAGATTCATTAAGAGGGCTATTTTGTGCCTCCTCTAGTTTTTCAACCGTTTCGCAAAGATTAGATTGAAATATATTCTCAAGAATATCTGATATTCAAACATTCTTATCATATTAGTTAATAAAATAGATTAGTATAACTTAACATGAAAATTCGGCGTTAATTTTACCTTTCAATAATCTAATCTCCAACTCCATGGACGCTGCCATTTTGTCCCAAATTTTTAACTTCAAAGAACTTCACTAGATGGCGCTGCCCGTCACGTAAAATTTCAACGCGACATTTTGAAGACGAAGTTTTATAGGCTTACATTACGAGTCCGGTAGTAGTTTGCCCATGCACAAACGTTAGTGTTAAAGTTAATTTACGTAGATAAATATTGGTTATAATACATACAAATTTAATAAATTTAAATTATTAGTAAGGTATATTAGATAATTTTAATATGAATTAATCAAACGTTAGAACAAAGGATCGCCAAATTTTCTAATTAAACGTATTTCAGAAAGAAAATTCCCAGATTAAAATTTATAAATTCTAAAGTGCACCTTTTTTATTCATCGATAAAATAATTAAAATCTGACCCTTTTATTTTTTTCAGTCCGGTGTACATTTGGAGTTATTTAGATAATTTTACAATTCATTAGAGGTTGAAAGCTCAGTGTTGAGGGCTCTATATACCCCACTTAATATTTAAAATCCTTGCGTGTATCTTCTTTATAAATTTTGTAATTAGATAAAATTTATTTAAATAAATATTTTGTTGAAATAATTATTTTGATAAATAATTATTTTGTTTAAATAATTATTTTGTTTAAATAATTATTTTGTTTAAATAATTTTTTTGTTTAAATAATTATTTTGTTTAAATAAATTGTTTTGTTTAAGTAAACTTATTTTGTTTAAATAAATTGTTTTGTTTAAGTAAACTTATTTTGTTTAAATATATTATTTTGTTTAAATAAAATTATTTTGTTTGAATAAAATCATTTTGTTTATATAAAATTATTTTGTTTGAATAAAATTATTTTGTTTGAATAAAATTATTTTGTTTAAAAAAATTATTTTGTTTGAATAAAATTATTTTGTTTAAATAAAATTATTTTGTTTAAATAAATTATTTTGTTTAAATCAAATTATTTTATTTGAATGAAATTATTTTGTTTAAATCAAATTATTTTATTTGAATAAAATTATTCTGTTTAAATAAATTATTTTGTTTGAATAAAATTATTTTGTTTGAATAAAATTATTTTGTTTGAATAAAATTATTTTGTTTGAATAAAATTATTTTGTTTGAATAAAATTATTTTGTTTAAATAAAATTATTTTATTTAAATAAAATTATTTTGTTTGAATAAAATTATTTTATTTAAATAAAATTATTTTGTTTAAATAAAATTATTTTGTTTAAATAAAATGTGAAAATATTGCTGAAGTCTAGCAGTATTGTTTTTTTCAGTGTAAATATTTATTTCTTTGAATTCAAATAATAAAGTATTTCATTTCTTTACCATCATTATTTTGTTTATTTAGATGACGCATTGTAACCTGGTCACCTGAATTAATGGCTTTAAAAGTGACTTGATGACTTAGGCCTAAGGTAGTGCCTTGGGTATTAGCCTAGCTGATTATTATAAATAATAAGTTATGATAAACTTTTGGAGTTATAATCGAAGAGTACATTTGTTACCTTGATGTTGATTTAATTAAACTGTAAGGTGGGGAAGCCCTATTAATTAGTCTATTTGACTTTTAAAAAATGTTAGTTAAAACCTGTTTGAGTCAGTTAGAGTTTTGAAAGTTTCTTAGTACTTAGGAAAGGACCAGGGACTATCAATTATTTAAATTAATTTAAGCGAGAGCTGTAAATTTATATTAAATTTATTATCATTGCAGATTAGTGCGTTGAATTTAAGCTTCATTTATTGAACAATGTTCTTTTTAATAATCTTGTTAACAGTTAGATACACATAAATACTGGTGAGTCTATTAGTATGAGTAATTTATTAATATTACTTAGTAAGTCTTTTAATAAGAGTTGCTTAGTTAGATGATTACAGTTAAGCTTATAGTTTATAGTTTATTGTCCTTGGTAGTATAATTAGAACAGATAAATTAACCGCCAAAATTTCGGTTAACTGTTTATTTATGGATATTATTCGCGGTTATAAAACGATTTAATATACCAAAAGTAAGTTTTTATTCTGATAATTTTCGGTTATGGATAGAAACAAATAAAATGGATATTTCTTATTACTAACGACGTAAGTATATTTGACATTATTATTGATAATATGTAATCCACGAGAAAAATAAGAATTTATTTTCGTAGGACACCAAATTTCACGTTAAAAGTCAACGAGTCAGAAAATAGAATTTGATTTCATTAAGGTAGACAACCGTAAAATAAAAAAATCCGAATGAACCTTTAACGTGTGGGGGAAATAAATAAATTTCGTTTTGATTACCACGAATTCGGGCTAGTTTCCTCCCCCTCCCCGTGACTCGAATTCCCTCATTTACATACAAGCGGGTAATGCTCTTGTTTGTCTTTTTCTCAATAGCAGAACGCGTGTCGTCCTGATAAAGGACAACGAAGGGAAAAAAATGCCGCGGGTATCGTCTTACGAAAGGAAGCTCTGTCGCCTGTAAAAGCTAGTTTCTGTTGCCCATTAAATTTGCTTGCCGCTCCGTGAAAACTACTTCGTTTTCGCCTCTCCGTCTTACTTTTATCTTAATTCATCTCTGGCTTAACTGACGGCTTACTCGAAGGCGGCGATTCCGTCCAGTTTACAGTCCGTAACGAGACCGTTCGACGTACGCTAACGGTCCGCGTTCGGCTTTGGGCCGGGTGTCCTCTTTTACTGCAGTAAACCGGCAGGAAATAAGAGAGCTAAGCTATGGCGCCCCTCTTTGTTAACACTTTATGTCTGACATGAGAGATAATGCTCGCGTGGGCTTTTCCCCATTTATGGCAACGGTGGTGGTGAGGCTGACGGCGTCCCCGGATTTTTTAGCTCCGCCAATGTCCCCCTAGCGTGGTAAGCCTACACCTCTGATTTTTACTTAACTCGGCGCGTGGAAGAGGCAGCCCCCTTGGAAAGATAGCTCCGTCCTATAGCTCCTCATCTTTGTACTCCCCCCTCTCCTACGTCTCCTCTTTCCCGCGACGCTCTTCCTCCCGAGTATAGATAATTCGCTGCAAATGATGCAGCAATGTAGTATCCACAATGTATCCATCTTTCTTTTGGCTTCCCCGCTCCTGTCGGCTTCCCCTCAGTTCCAGGGAATATATAGGGTTGGCCGACCTTCCCGATTCGTATTCCACTATCTCTCTATTCTCTCTCTCTCTGTTAAAACGCGAGACCTTCGACGAGAGAGAACCCTGGTGCGTCTTTTAGATTAAGACGAATCTAGAACGACGAACCCGAGCATAAAGTACATTCTGATGAGCGTAATAGTACCGCCACTATACATCGATCCGACAAAGGCCTATTTCCCAGCTTCTCTCTCTCTCTCTCACTCACTCTCTTGTGCAGTCCTTATTCGCGCGTACAATCCCTTTTATTATCAGCTCTCGTAGCTTTATTTTTGTAGGCCGCGTTTTTAATCTGATCATTAATGTCTTCACGTAAAAATGGGATATCTAATATAATTTTATTAGAACTAAATATGAACGCCATATTAGAGTAGATGCGATTTACCGCCAATACAAGGTACCGCCACCTGTGAGTGTGATTCCGAACGTTATTATTTTTTGGAGATCTACGCAGTTAGAGTAGTGTTGATAATTTGGCCGAAAAATAAAATGCGAAAAATGTTCCAGAAAATTTTCCGCAAATCGGAAAAATAAAAAATTGAAAAATAAATGACTTTTTAATGGTTTTTAATTTTTTTAACTTTTTATCGATATAAAATTTTTAATAACAGTAAACATACTACAAAACATTAATAGTGTTACATTGGTAATCAGTTTAAAGCTAGTCTAGAGTTTTAGTTTTAGTTTTAGATTCGAAAAAATGATGCGAAAATGCCACTTTATTTAAATTTGCAAACAATATTAGACTAATCATGGAATTAAAACTTTTTTTTATTTTTTCGGAAAAATACGTAAAATTTTCAGGAAAAAAGGCCTCGATCATTTTACAGAAAATTTTACAACTTACAACACTAAGTTAGAGTGAGAAGAGGAAATATCATCGGCGCTGACTCGCAGTTTTCGTTGTAGTTCCATTTTTGTAGTATGTCCATATTAAACAGTATCTACTTAACCCTTTAAGACTAGTTGTTCTTTATCAACCAACATTCATAACTCGCAAAAGGGGTCAATTATATGAAACAATTGCTGATGGTTGAGTGGAGCTACGAAAAATTATGTCATACCCCCAAAGACAAACGTGTCTAGTGACACAAATAAGGAACTTAAAAATCAAATGATGTCTCTCACAATTGTCAGTAAACATTTTACGAGATTGAAAACTAACAGTCATGGTAAACGTAATTAATTTATTATACAACTATTCTGGTATGAAATAGCGTAGTTTGAGATATGGTAGACATATTTGCCGAAAACAAATTAACAGTAACTCTTTCGTGTCTCGACGTTTGAAATTGAACTGACATTTGAGATATTCCAAAAAAGTGTACTTCCTAATGAGTTTTAAAACCAAACTTCTAGACGATCGTATTCAAATGTCTATTGAAATTTAAACTTTAAATTAAATAAATTAAGTAAAGAATTTTTATATAATTTTACATTATCTTTTCTAAACGATGTATCACAGAATACTCAAAATTATAGAGGTATTCTTTAACTTTAAGCAATATTTTGATGAGTGACCAAAACACGCAAGAGCTTGGTTTTAATTCGATTAATGCCTATTAATTTAAAAGACTTCTTCATTGGTAGCATCTTATCGCACCTATAATGGAAATGAGTTCGTATTTATTCATATTTAAAATTTAATAATATTCAAATTTCATATCGTTAATTCAAATAAATCCTAGAATATAATTTGGGGGGGGGGGGGTATTGATTTAGTTGAAACTTAGGGGAATTTACCTTACTTCAAATAGCATATTTGAAGAGTACGGGACCCGCATGATCCGTGTACAAAAGCTAGAATGATAAAAACAAAACGTGAACTTTATATTTGTCCAAGAGAAAACCGTTGAACGCTGTGGTTTGTACATATCCATTAAGCTGGCCGTATTTACCCAGAAAAGTTAGTCGTTTTTAATGGCTGCATTACTCGGAGAGATGGCAAATGAAAAGTACACGACCCTGGCGGGTATCCTCTCTCTTTCTCGTTCTATTTATTTAGCAAAAGGAATTGGCCGCTTGGGAACGCTGAATTATTTGGGCGAGCTGACTTTCCGTACACACGGTTGGATATTTATACTAGCGGCTAATGCGTAGCGATTTAGGGAAAACTTTATTTTAAGGGAACCAATTTTAGACTGGACCAACGCGTAATTAGTTTATCAAGTAGGGAAATATCACCCAGGGACTAATATACGAAGCCATTAAACAGGAACGGAAAGCTTAGCGCTACTGTCCTTTAACTGCGAAATGTCCCATTCCGAAATGTTGTATAAGTTATGGCGCGTGTTCTTCCAAAGGCGAGTTTTGTATGGTTTCGTTGAAACGACATTGTCTACCAAGTTTTCAATCTTTTGACTTTTTAGTAGAGGTCGGCGTTCGAGTAACTTTTATCCATGGATAAAATAAGTTCGGCGATATTTAAATAATATTTATTTAAATAACCAATATTTGAATAATAGTTGTAAAATGTTTAAATAATCGAAAGTGGATAAGCCTATTATTTAAACAAAACAAACAATTATTTAAATAAATACCATTTTAATTCAAATAAATGATTGGTTGCGTAAAAAACATAATTAAATAAGTGAAAATTATATTCTTTTTATCAGCTTTTGTTGAATAAATAGGAAATTTTGTGGATAATGAATAAACAATTCAGAGCACTACTTTTTAGACAGTACAATATTATAAAAAAAATTCACCTCCAGTATTTTTAACATTAGGCCTTAAGTTAACTAATAATATAGGTCGGTTCAGTAGCGGCGCTAAGGGTGGGCTGAAGTGGGCTTTAGCCCCCCTGCCTTTCTGAGAGGGGCCACATATTTCTATTAAAAGGGCGACATATTTATAATTAAGAGGCCACATATTTCAATTTAAGAATTTTCTTTATCTCTAGAAATTGTTTTTATTGCGAAAAAAAATTCTGAGAAAAAAATCAATTTGTTTACTCAATAGTAGACCATAAACACTTAGATTCGGGAGGAAGGGAGCGGAAATTGATAGAAAGTTGAATGGACAATAGAAAGAAAAGAAACGGAATTTAGGGAAATACCCCGGGCATGCACGTATCCCCTCCAGGTCAGATACAACGTCATAGGGGTCCAGTAGACGTGACGAGAGCCGCACGAAGAAAACGACCTTGCTCTTCTCGCTTCCTGGAAAATTTATAAGGGGCCACTAAATTTGTAAAATGGAGTGTAGCTACACTCCATGGTTGTAAGGGCCGCTACTGGGTCGGTTCCGAAAGTCAGTGTACAAAAATGTATGTTCCCCCAATTTCAAATCGTCGTCTTCTCCGTCTTCATCCTTTAAGGCTAGATTTCATAGAGCAAAACCGTCGAGACGGCGAACGTTGACGCAAAAAATCAACGTTAGGCCTAATCAATTTATTTTTGCGTCGACGCATACCATCGCGGCGTTTTGGCCACAATGAAAATCAGCCTTGAAGTTTGGAGAGTGTGAGAGAAGACGATGGAACAGACGACGTTGTGACGTAGGGGAAGTTAATCTTCACAAGATAAGAGAGTTAAATTATCACTCACGGTCTTCCTATAGGCCTTTGAAAATGTTTTATTGAAGCACGTATTGCAAAAAGGAGCAAACACCGGTATTTTACCACACTTAATCACGTGAACACAGCAGATTTCGATATTGTTCTAGTTGTAGACTTTGATTCAGTCTTTGAGACTCGGACATTATTAGACGTTCTAAATCTTCGAGTCGTACTTTCACGATTAGCCGTATAGAGTGCGTGGTGTGTCCAAATAACACGTACTAATATACGTCAAACACGAACCCCTTCAACCATCGGCGTACTCTACAGTCGCAACCCAGTTTAGCGAACAGTTCAATCGAAGGCGCGTAGAGGGTAAAGTTAGTAATATCTAAGTCTTCGTGTTGTCCCATCTGGTGTTCTTCGTGTATTCCTTAGATAGGAACGTGACGCTGAGTGGCCGACGATTAAACCTAGCAATTTCGCTAACCGTAGACCTAGACATTGGTAATATCCGTACGGCCAACGAGGAAGCAATTTCCCGAAGGTTGCCCACCATTAAATCGTCCGATATTAACGGCCTAAAATGTCGCGGTACGTTTTAAAAGAGCCGGGGTGTCCACAGTGACCCACTCCTCATCCCTTTATACCTACAGAATTTAATACGTTAAAATCCCATTTGGAATCTTTAATGGGTGGACGCAAAATGTCGGAACCTTCCGCGAGAATCAGGGAGAAGTGTAACGTTGGCGTCTTGTCCGAAAGGATGCTCGAAATGATTTGCATACGGCTCGTTGTACTTCAGTTGGCCTCCCCCAATTCAGCAACGGCGACCTCCAGCGTCTATTCCGACTAATTAGGTTTTCCGAGTGATTACCTTAAGTAATCGAAACGGACTCCTTACACGAGGGCTTCATTGAGCCTTTATGCGCGAGAAATTACTGCTAGCGTTTCCTCCGACGAAAAGCTGAGACATCGCTTCGGTGCAATTTACAAGAGTGGAGTCCGGCTTAACGCTCATCCGACTTTCAGGAGACCGAAACGTATTTCCTTTAATTGGAGCGTGTAGCTCGACTGTAAACAACTGAGCGCGGTTTTCCTCAGAGTTGTTGTTCCCGAGCCGCCACGCGTCAACTCGAACATAATCCGTTTAGATTTGTTGTTCAAAGTCCGTGGGACGCGCCCTATCGTCAAACCGAGTTAATGAGCTTGAAACGGCAATGGATCTCTCCTTCAATTTTATATTTCTTAAAACGTGACTTCCCGAAGTCGAGCTGAACTGAATTAGACCGGCGCAGTTTAGCGAATGCTGTTCTACAGTCAACTTAGCAGACCGTAAAACTTATTGTGTTTTTGGCTGCTTAACGTTATGTTGGAGCTTAAAATTGAATTTACGTTTTTAAGTTATGTACTAAATGCTACTAATTTTAATACGCGGGTTTGACCGACTTAAAAAAATTACACCAAACAAATTTGATAAGGTTCAATAAGGCAAAGCTAAAAATAAACCATTCAAGAACTTGATAAAAAATAGTAAAATCTGTTCCCTAGACATCTGAAAAAGTTTCTAATAAACCAATAAAACCCACCCAATTAAGAACCTTACGAATCTGAATATATACTAAAACTTTTCGGTCCAATAAAGTAAAAAAAGCAATTCTTATAATAATAATCAGCTAGGCTAATACCCAAGGCACCACCTTAGGCCGAAGTCATCGAGCGACTTTTGAAGCCTTTAATTCAGGTGGCCGGGTTATAATGCGTAGGAGGGTGGTGGCCAGTCCTTCCAGCCACGCGAACCAACAGCTCGCTACATTAACTATTACCGTTAACCTCAACAAGTCTTTATGGAAGGGGAAACCCCTTAAACCAGTGAGGAGATAACTTGCAAACTCTATACAGAAGGAGATGTTCCGAGTTTTCACCCAGTGCCACAAGCTGGGATCGAACCCGGTTCCTCTTGCTGCGAGGCCACCCGAAGATGGACCATTAACTATTTTAAAATTAACTTAGTTTAATAGCAATTAGTCTATAAAACTGGAAAAGATTTCTAAAAATTAATTAATTAAGCTTTATAGGATCTTATCGGACCTTTTGTCTTAAAATTTTAAATTCAAAAAGGAGTATAATAACAATAAGTATGACAATTAGGAAAAAATATCATCGAACTGATTTTCAGAAATATAGCACAATCTAGGATTTATTCTTAGCACAAAGCCCCCTAATGTCTAAATATTACTAATGCTAAATATACTACTGCATAAGCCGATTACGATAACTCACTGCTCAGGTCGAGTGAAAGTCCGTGTCATAGAAAGGTTCGATCAGGAAATTAGCATTAAAATAATAGGTTTCATACTTATTGTTATTATGTTACTTATGGTAAATGTAAATTTAGGCACTTGAGGACGAGAGTTAATAGCCTGAATTTGAGAAACAACTTCATGGTGCCAGCATTCAATATTTTCATAGGTCTTAGTTACTTCTACGCGTTCTTCTCTTAATTAATTAATTAGAAATTATATGAAAAACATTATTTTCTACAATATTAAGATTTCATATTTGCAGTAATTTCGTATAATTAGATAATTAGATGAATTACAATGAGGTATTACAACTATGATATGTATTCATATTTGCTTAAAAATCAGCATAGGGAAAATGAAAAATATAACATACAACGAAAACTTTTCTTATTGCTGCTTTTACATACGGCAATTACTAAGTAACCTTAGGAACAAGAAATATTCCACACACAAAACATATTCTTGTTCCTTACGCTTATTGCGTTCAGTTTGCAAAATTAATAATGGAATTGTTTGAGTACTTTTGCAGCGCGGCACAATATTTCCAGCATTATTTGTTCATGTTATTTACTTATCAAAATAAATTTGGTAGGAAATATCATCTTTTATCCGCACGCGAAGAATATCAATATATATGTTTTGGCTCGAATATCCACAAATTCTCCAAGCTTTTTTGCCTCTGTGCCAGATACCTTAATTTCCCCAGAGTCTTTTGAATTTTGCTTACACTACAAGTCTTGTAACCTGTAAAAACTTTTCCCATAAACTAGCATAGCGCGAATAGAAAACACCAACGTTCGGGAATTGAAAAAAAAAATCAAAAAGAATTAACTTTTTATTGTAAACTATTCCAGGAATTCAAAGTTCCGTTGATATATTTTTCTTTTTTTGCAAACGGTGTCACCGGATGTCGAGCTGCATCGTTTTACTTTCCATTTTTGGATAGGAATTTCTGAGTGAAAGCTAGGTTTCGCTAGTTCCTACAGCCATTAAAACAAATTTTAAGTTTCCGAATGATAGGAGTTCCCTCGTAAGCGACCTTAGTCCCCTTCCCCATTGTTTCTCGCGAAGGAGGGCATACATCCTCATCCCAAGTTTATCAATAGCTTTATAACAATAGTAGGACATTGTTTCGGTGTCTGATATTAGGTTTGTAGACCTGAGTCATCAACCGCAAATTATATATTGATTTTATGGAGGTCTGTTGGTTGGCTCTTGCCTGATAGATACTCCCTATATTGAATTCCTCATTGAATGGGTTAATCGATTTGAAAATATTTCCCAAATAACACCATCTATTGAATAGTTTGCCTTCCAACGTTGACCTATTATTTGTTATCGATATTTATTGATTTTCTTAGGTCTTTATTAGAATTAAAGTTTTTTAAATTTAGCTCAATCGAATTTCCTTGTTCAGACCACATACGGAGGTATATTCCCGTTGGATAGAATCTATTGGGTCGAATTCCCAGTGGATCGAATCAAAAAATATACTTTCCCAATGATCGAATTCTAATTTTGTAATCCCATTGGGTCGAATCCCATTTATTCGAAAAAGTTTATAGAATATTTTTACCTATCCAAATCTGTTTATTTCGTTAGGTTAGGTTAAGTTTTATGCTTCCACTTGTGAGCAAACAAAATGTCGATCGAATGGGATTCGGTTGAATGAGAATCGACCCAATGGAACAAAAGCCATAAGGATACCTACTGATTATACTGATATAAAGTTTAAATTATGTGATTTTAATAGTTTCGAAAACATTTACCACAAACATTTTTATTAACAAATATGTCAACATTCCTTTAAGAAAAAGAAATGACTAACCACACAATACATTTTTTGCATTAGGGGCTGTTCACAAATTACGTAACGCTGTAGGGGGGGAGAGGGGGTTTGTGCAAGCGTTACTAATTGTTACGTGGGGGGGGGGTTCACTAAAATGTTACGTAACACATCTTATTTTTAATATCGTAGAATAAAATTTTCATAACTTTCAGAAACAGTCGTAATTATTAAAAACATAAGCATTTTCATTGGTTTACTCACGTTTAAAAGAATTGCATATGACCTTGATCTACAGTTTCGCCTATTTCCCCCCGCTCGGGATGGACAAAAGTGCGAGAACGATTAGTCTGGATCTACCACGTGAATTTTAAAGTTTTAAATTTTTTCCTCAGGTTAGATTGATTTTTCACTGTTAAAAATGGACAAAAGCGCTCTATTTACGTCCCTCACATCTGCTTACGGAAAAGCGTTCCCCGATAAGACACCACAATAAAACCCATGGGTGGGTATAAAGTGTTGTATAAAAATACAGTTGTCATTTCAAGTTTTAATTACAAACAATAAAATTTAGTACCTGATCTTATTGTACTTTATTTATTTTCTGCGTTTCGTAATTTGTGAACAGCCCCTTACGAACTTTATTTTCATTATACTGTTAATACAAATATTTATGTTATTATTCTTTTTATCTCTCACGCAGGTCTACAAAAGCTTCAGCAACTCTTTCACATGGGTGGCGCTTACGGTTTGCGTATTGGAATCGTGAAAAGAATTGAAAACTCGACAGACGCCCACGAGTTCTTGCTTACTCTAGAGAACCGAGACAGAGAAGGGCACAAATACATCATACTCGATTGCAACGCGGGGACGGCTAGAAATCTTATCATCGAACATGTGCGTGACATCAACTTAGGACGAAGAACCTACCACTATCTTCTTACTAACTTGGTAAAACTAGACCCTTTTACTCGAAACCTACTCATTATGGAGTTTTCCTTAAACACTCTCGGGTTGGTGTCGGAGGTCACCTATTCTTATAGCTAAGTGCAGTAGCGGATTATCCAAAAGCCTGAGTATGCTCTAGATGAGGGGCCCCTAGACGAAGCTAGATAAGTTTCAAGGGGCACGAATATAGCTCAAGCCTGGGCGGTATAGTTATGAGTTCCATTAACAATGCTCATCAACTCTGTGAGAGATTCGTGTGTTCTATATAGCTCATTTTCCGATCGTGATGCGTCGAAGTCATTGGCTTTGTGAAGGGAATAACTTTACCTTTATATCTTAAGACAAAACCGTCGCTCTTGAATATTAGCTCTCACTTCGAGCGTGAAAATTCTGGTTACGTTTCACGTATTTTGGGAGCCAACTCACGACGTCTGCGTAGACAAAAGGAAAACGCCATATACGTGTACCTTCTCTTATGAATGGGTTAAAGCGATATTTCGTTAATGGGTGGCCTTTAAACCAATTAGATAACTTGTCTTATCATCTTAATCGCAGGTAATGGATGAATACTGGCACTCGCAAGTACAGGAATTCGGTGCCCTAAATGTAACTGGATTTAGAATTCTTCAGCACACCGGTCAAGAATTCAGACAGTTTATAAGCATTTGGAAGCATCTCGACCCGTACAGATGGCCAGGAGCCGGAACCAAATATATTTCGGTAAATCCTTTTACACGAAATTAATTCGTATCTAATATTAATTTAAACCGTTTGGATTACAGGCTGAAGCTGCCCTCATGTACGATTCCACTAAGGTTCTGTTAGACGCCTATAGCCGCTTGCTTAAGAAGAAGCCCGACATCTTTCGTAACAACTTCAGGAGAGGAGAAGTGTACAACAACGGCACCAAAGGCATAGACTGTAAGAAGAGTCCTATTTCCACCTGGGAACACGGAGAAAAGATTGCAAAGTACTTAAAGAAGGTAGGCTCCTGTTCTCAAACCGTCGGGCAGGAATTCATAACGCTACTTGAAATGACTAACGGGTTTGATTATCTGCCATTGTGGCGAAACATATCAGGCGGAGTTTATAAGCCGAGTGTGTGTTAGATCTTCCTCTCATAAGACCACGTGACTAATGTGTCGTTTGCTCTGTCGTCTGCTTGCTAATTAGAGTCTTTGTTCAAGGTCATTGAAGATACGCTAATATGGTTTTTGGTAGAGTTGATTATAATGTTATAGACCAAAATACGGATAAGAAAAAAACGTTCTAAAAGAACTTAAAAAACGCTTGAAAGCAGTTGTTTCGAAAATCAACATATTTTAGAGAACGACATTTTTAATATTCTCTCTTGCAAGGAAAAGACCGAATGGTTTTAACCCTTTGTGCCAAGCACTATGGAATCCTATCATGATAGGATTGCCTTTAATTTGTTGGATGTTATGATAACTCTCACATGATTTTGATAACAATTTGCTTCACTCCATGCTTCTAAATCTGAGCTGTTAGACCTTTGTTCGGGATTTGGAGGAAAATAGACTTAATCTTAAGGGACCATTATTATCGTTCTTTTCTTTGAAGCTTGGTTACAAACTACTGTTTTTTTTTAAGTCATGAATTGCTTTTAATGACTCATCTATCGCGAATTCTAATACCGGATAATCATATAAATAAACTATGCCGATGGGTTGTACCATTTTTACCGAAGATAAAAACTAGCAGACAACTAACAAAAACCTGTATATTTTTATTAACGAATCAAACGCGAGAGCTTTCAAGTAACCCAATTTTACGTCATTTAAGGCGCTATTAGCGTTTTTGTCCCAACCCATAATGTTCCGCCACAAAATACCACAGGGAGTATGTGGATATATTAATTTCAAATAGCGTTATGGATTCCTACGTCTGGTGATTACTTAAATAAGATAATTGTACGTGTTTTTTAACGAAATAGACTGAAATAACTGGTTTGACTGGCAACATCACCTTTGACGAGTTCGGATGCAGGAAGAACTATTCGTTGGACATCGTAGAAATGACCACGAACAGCGAGATGGTCAAGATCGCTCAATGGTCCGACTTTCATGGCTTGGAAATGGATTTTCCGAGCTATCGTCGCATCTACCAGGACACGATCATAGAAAACAGAACCTACATTGTTACCAGTATTCTTGTAAGAATAATTTAATATTTTCGCTATTTATCTACTAGTGTAATTACTTAAATTATTTTACTTTCTGAATCTTCCAGGAAGAACCTTACTTGATGTTTAAGAAAGCGGACAAAGGAGAGATCTTGAACGGAAATGACGTCTTTGAGGGTTATTGCAAAGATCTGGCTGATCTAATCGCGAATACTCTCGGAATTAACTACACGCTAAAGCTGGTGAAAGACAAAAAATACGGTGGTCCCAATCCAGGATCGCAAGCTGGATGGAACGGCATGGTTGGGGAGCTAATTGGAAAGGTTCTTGCGGGATATCTATATTCCTCTTTATTACCTTAATTTCATTCCTATATGGCGTGGATTCTAACGCGAACTGGTGACGTTATTTCTTTGGCAGGAAGCGGATATGGCGATAGCTCCTTTAACGATAACTTCGGCTCGAGAACGAGTCATAGACTTCACGAAGCCCTTTATGTCACTGGGCATCAGCATAATGATAAAAAAACCCATCAAGAAGAAACCCGGAGTCTTTTCATTCATGAATCCATTGTCCAAAGAAATTTGGATGTGTATCACATTCGCCTACGTCGGGGTGTCTGTGGTCCTTTTCTTGGTCAGCCGCTTCTCACCCAACGAATGGCGGTTCGAGGAAGGCTTCATGGGGCCCTCCGTCTCCAACGACTTTTCGCTCTACAACAGCCTTTGGTTTTCACTCGGCGCCTTCATGCAACAGGGATGTGACGTTTGCCCCAGGTAGCACTGCGCTCCCCCTCACGAATTACGCTCCACGCCTAAAGTCATCGCCTTACGCTTGACTCGCGTTATTTACTCACTCGCTAACGTAAGCTGCCGAAATATAACACATTGTGAAAATCTTTCAGTTTTGGACAGTTTACAAGTCGAAATATTTAATACTGTGAAAACGTTTTCAGTTTCATACAATTTACAAATCGAAAAATTTGACACTGTGAAAAATCTTTCAGTTTTGGACAATTTACATATCGAAATATTTCACATTGTGAAAATTCTTGCAGTTATAGACAGGTTACAGGTAGAAATATTTCACATTGTGAAAATTCTTGCAGTTATAGACAGGTTACAGGTAGAAATATTTCACATTGTGAAAATTCTTGCAGTTATAGACAGGTTACAGGTTGAAATACTTCATATTGTGAAAACATTTTCAGTTTTCTACAGATTACAGGTCGAAATAGTTCATATGGTGTAAAATCATTTTATTAGTCGAAAAATTTAACATAGTGAAAACGTGTTCAGTTTTCTACTATTAACATATAGAAATATTTCACATGGTGAAAATCTTTCAGATTTGAACAGTTTACAGGTGGGCATATTTTATTAAGTGAAAAACCTTTCAGTTTGGAACAGTTTACAGATCGAAAATATTTCACATTATGAAAAGAATTATGCGTCTAGTTGAAATTCAAACCTTTTGAAATAGTCTTAAATTTCAGTCTGTTTATTATTAAGAACCGAAGGTAGATAGCATTTAGACCAGTTTCAGTTCAGACCAATTACTGCTCTACATTAGTCTAAATATAACACGTAAAGCTGAAAGAAAAACGGCTTTGGGCAAAACATCGCGTTCTCTTAGCAATAAAGCAAACAGAGAAAAATGTAATTCGAGTCGAAGCAAAAAAGGCAATGACTTTAAGTAGGAACGACAGCGCCTTTCTCTGGTGGAGTAGTGTAACTATTCTTTTATCAAAAAATATCGTGTATGTCTCTCTTATTTCTTTGAAAACGGTGCATGAACTGTAGTGTTAAGTAAACTCGCGCCATTTTTCGTTTAATTTCTTTTAACACTTATAGGGTTCTTAAGAAGGAACGGAAACTATCGGTTAATACTGGCTTCGTAATTGAGGCACTCGTTTTAGCGATAGGTTCTTTGTTGGAGTCAATAAAACAGGCTAATTAATGTAAAATAATCAATTATTGCGGAGCCAGTATCGTGACTTGCAGCACAGGCGTAAAGAGATGCCCCGTGTTAATCAAGTGCATGTGTTGGGTTCGAATCCCGGCCTTCAGTTCATTATTATAAAATATTAAATTTAGAAAGATATTACGAAATATTAATAAATGCTTTTAGCGCCGGCTGCAGCTTCAATTAAAGCCTTATTAATTAATAAAGCCTTTTGATAACCTGCATGAAGATAATATGCTCGAATATATGGTAGATTCTAAGATTAGTAGAAATTTTCTCAAATGCATGACAGAGGCGATGGTAGTCTGTAGTAGTATTTTCTGTAGGAACCTAGCCCCTATTCCTAATATATATTTTAGTTTTGGCTTAAAATCGTAGACTAGAGGTTTTAGTAAAATAAATAAATAAAACCTAATAAAACCATTCGACTAAAAAGTAGAATAGTGGAAATCAAAGAAAAGTCTCTAAGATCAATGTGTAGAATAGAATGCTGTCGTCAAGCTTGGTTTATACAATTCACATTTTCAGCTTTTTGTCTTTGAATATCCTGCACAAGCTTAAATATTTTGAGAAGTAATTGTTTGTGTTGCTCAGTAAATTAATAGACTTAATGACAGTAAATATATATCTATTTGACATATTTTTGAAGCAAGTTTTTACGAACTTTCATAGCCAGCTATTTTCTCAAAGTGTAGTAAAACCCTAGAACTCATTGCCTTTGTCAAAATGGAAAATTCAAAATTGATATACGTCACCCTACCCTATTGGAAGTCAATCCAAGTCGGCTGTCCCATGGCAAAACCTTTTAACCAACACGAACGTAATTTTGAGATATTTGACTTTTTCAAAACCTAAGTTATAAGATTTTAACGTGGTTTTTAATGCGAAAATTATAAAATCCAAAACCATTTTTTAAGTCATAAATATTAAAATATTTATGACTTTTACCTAAAACTTTTACAGTACTTTTGTACATGCCTTAGTAATACTGATACGTAAAAATCTAATTTTTCAAAAATTTGTTGGTTACAAGGTTTTGCCATGGGGCAGCCGAAGTGTTTAAATTACCACCGAAGGCCACGCAGGGTTGCCGTTGGCTTCGAACCCAATGCACCACTTTAACCACTCCAGAATTTCACGCCACACGAATTCCCCGTTATGTCTTAGCATCGCCCAAATAAACACTTTTTGTTCCTTATATTTAGAAGAGCCCTCGCGGTTAGAAAATACTTTATTTCGGTCAAAGCAGATTACGAGTTTATTTGATTTTTTGCTCCGCGAGAAAGTTTACTTGGAATTGATTTTTCGAAAGAGGCCTGCGGTGGGGGCTCCCCGCACTGTTTCACTCCAGATTATTGATTACTAACGTTGTAGGCCGTCTCTAGTGGCTAAACCGAGAATTACAAAACAGCTTAATTAATAATGCGAGTTAAATTACATTAATTATTGAAGGTAAATTCATTTCCGAGAAAGCTGAAATTTCCATTTTAATATTAATTTTAGCTCGAATTCCTAGTCTTACGATAAATAGCGTTAGAAGTCGGGGTTAGCATGACGTTTTCCGCGAATCATTTTTTCGTCAATATTTATGATTTTTTTCGTCGACACTTTTTAGGACTAATTACGAGTGGTATATAAAACGCAATATATTCGTTCGAAGTTGCGTTTATCATTTGTTAGGGTTTGGATTGGTTAAAGTTAAATAAATTTGAGACATTATTCCACCTCCGAGGATTTATTAGGGTTCATTCGTAAAAGTGAAGGGGCAGAGGTCACGGCCCTGTTACTTGCTGACGTCCCGGTGGCCCAAGGTGGTCGAGGAAAATTCGTGCTCATTTTTTGGGTTGCGGAATTTGGCCCTTATAGGGAGAGTGAAATATGTGGTTATTATCGAAAATTTGCTTCAAAAATATACCTACATTAACATATCGTACACGTGACAAAGGAATTATTTAAATGTCTTTTGGTCCGTTGGACGCTAGGGTATTTTTTCCGCTATTTATCCATGCCGATTTTGTCGCCATTTCACGTACAGGTCATTCGCCGGACGAATAGTGGGTAGCGTATGGTGGTTCTTTACTTTAATCATCATATCTTCGTATACTGCCAACTTGGCCGCCTTTTTGACGGTCGAGAGAATGGTGGCACCCATCAATTCGGCTGATGACTTGGCCAAACAGACGGAAGTGGAGTATGGAACGCTACTCCATTCGTCGACGCAAGAGTTTTTCAGGGTGAGCCTGATGTCCCATTCTGCAATCACTTTGCCTCTAAGCTATTTCCAGATTATATCTATGAGACTAAATATTAATTATTCCCTCTAGACCACCAAAATGAAACACGCGTTTTCTCAGCCTCAAAGCTGTTGGCTCGCGTGGCATGAAGGGCTTGCCACCACCCTCCTACGCAATGTAACCCAGTCACCTGTTTGAAGGCATTAAAAGTCGCTCGATGACCGGGCCTAAGGTGGCGCCTTGGGTATTAGCCTAGCTAGCTGATTATTAGTTATTAGCTCTTGTCAATGGGACCGTAAATTTAAACTGTAAAAATTACTTACTTATTTGTAAATCATATTTTGGTCTGTAATAGTTTTAGAAAAATAGTAGACAAGCTAAGCCACCCTTTGAAAACGTGAACGGAGGAACTTGTAGATTCATTGTGTATAATATACATTCAGCTACAAGTTCCCCGGCTCACGTTTTCAAGATGATGGCTTAACCCGTCTATTATGTTAGGTATTTCGAGCCTCTCAATTTTGTATTCCAAAATGTAGTTAGAAAAATTAGGGGGATTTTGCTCGGGTACATTTTTTCAAGCCAATAACATTTTGCAGAATAGCAAGATGAATACTTTCTTATGAGAGATTTCTTAAACAAATCTATCGATATCAATTACTCATTAGCCGAGTTCACACTAGACACTTTGGAACCGTTTTTAAACAGTTTCGAAAGCTAAAATTGAACATTTTCGGTGTCAACTGTATTAATTGTCGTACGATAAATACATTCGACACAAAAATTTTACAATTTGTACTTTCGAAACCGTTTTAAAACGGTTCCAAAGTGTCTAGTATGAACGCGGTTATTACAAATTCGATCGCTATCGGTTAGACAAAGTTGGAACTATATTAGAGGCGAAGTTAACATATTGAATAATTTTACGCCTAATGACTTGAATTTGAAATTGCAGCGTTCCAGGATCGCCGTTTACGCGCGCATGTGGGAATTTATGAATTCTAAGTCTCACGTTTTTGTATCTTCGTATGAAGACGGAATAAACCGAGTCCGAGAATCCAAAGGGAAATATGCCTTTCTTATAGAATCTACGAAGAATGATTACATAAACGAAAGGCAACCGTGCGACACCATGAAAGTGGGTCGCAATCTTGATGCGAAAGGTTACGGAGTGGCCACGCCTTTAGGTTCTAGCTTAAGGTTGGTTGCCACCTGACAAATACCTCAAAAGAGTACTCTAAAACTGATTTTTAGTTCAAGTAGAACCAGAAGTAAATTAAGCGAAGTTATCGAAATAGCGCTCAGAATCGGTGAGCGTTTTCCCTATGAAAATGATGAGAAAATCGGGTCCAATAAAAGCTAATTTCCATCCCCGTCTTTTGACGCGATAAATTGCACTTGGGAATTGTGGGTATAGCTATTTCTATTTATAAAAAATGCTTTAATAGAAACAAAAACGTTTAGTTTTCGGCCTAGGAGCGCGCAAAATTTCAAGTTCGAGGTCAAAATGTAACTTCATAAGGAAAATGCCTCCAACATGGGGAGTATAGCCAGAAGCTTATAACCTGTTTGATTTGCATCTGCTAAACAGGTGATAAATGGGTAAGTACAAAGTGACAGCTTAGCAGACGAAAATCCAGCAGTTTATAAGCTTCTGGAGTTGGACGCCGGATGTCTCTATGTAAACTTAAAAGGCTAATTGCAGCTTCATTTGTCAGAGAGTGGTTTCCTTTAACCGTTATAACTATTTAACTTTTACCTTTATAATTGTCAAACCTATTTCAAGCACCAAAATGGCTGACTTTATTAAACGACAATCTTGACCTTGAAAATGACGACCTTCAAAACGTTTATCCTATAAGAATCTTTTTATAATAATAAGTAAAATAAACAAGACAATCTTGACATAAATCACTCTCTTATAGAAAACGTTTTACTTGAACTAAGACTACTCGAGGCAAGGGATATAGTACTCTTCCCCTTTACTAGACATATCGTAGAACATTTCGTTCTTTTGCAGGGAACCACTAAACTTAGCTGTTCTGTCGATGAAGGAAAAGGGTGACTTAGCCCGTTTAGAAAATAAATGGTGGTACGATCGTAGTGAATGTAAATCAGGTGATAGTAAGGTAAGGCATCACTCGGCCCGGGTGCTGGAGGTGGAAATTGATTTGTGGTTTTTCGTTGCGTAGGAGACCCCTCATACGGAGCTCAATCTAAGCAACGTCGCTGGATGCTTCTATATTTTGATCGGTGGCTTAGTTTTGTCGATGATAGTAGCTCTTTTAGAATTTTGCTTAAAAGCCAGAGCGGAAGCCTCAAGATCCAAGGTAACTCCTCAACCTCTTTCACTTTTTCTCTATGCCCTTTTACTTTTAGCAAAAATGACATAATTGCCCAAAAGTGTGTCAGTCGGACCTATTTCTTAATGAATGTTACGAGCGAAATACAAGTTGGAAGTTGAGAAGGGAAAGTATGCCTTGGGGAGGGAAGGAAGTTAAAACCCACAAATAACGCCTCGTAGTGAGGAACGGAGGAACTAAGTAGCACTGGTCAAAGTTAGTGTATTTTTTGATTTTTCGTCGTTCTGTGGAGATGCTATCGCCATCTACCTACGATATAATACCATAGACTAAAAAAAGATCCAGAAAGGCGACAATAAATAGTCTTTTATGTGGTCGATCTCGAGTCGAGCATTCAATAAACCTTTAACATACGAAAGTACAGGGATTGTCACACTTTTGGTAATTATGTCACTTTTGCTTTTAGGTATATTAAAAATCCCCTTAATTTATGAAAAAACCACGGTCGGGTATTTTAATAAACTTTGTAACACTTGTGCGCGAGAAAATTTCGTTGTTTCTGTGTTCAGAATTATTAATGAGATTTTAGAAAACAGTATAAAATTCAAAATATAATTAATTTGAAAAGTATTAATAAATTATACTATCTCAATAATTTTTTTGGTTCACAGTTCGCTTTTAGCCCGATACATTAAGCAGTAAATAAGTTTACCACAATTTATTAATTAATTTCCATAAGAATTAGAATATATATGTAAAAATATAGTCTAGAAAATGCCATCGAGGAGCTAGCCTTTGAACACGCTAACGCAGTGTTGTGTACAAATTTCATTGGACAAACTTTTATGCTGAGCATTTTACGGGCGGGGGGAAGACAATTTCCGACTTTTCCCCTTCCGACGGCAGCAGGCGCTAAAGCGTCTAACTAATGAAAAATGTACGTGAGAAAATGCACGACTTTTGACGGGTTGCGTTCTCCTTGTGAGTGGTGCTGTGTTTGTTGCTCCTATATGCCATTAAGTTCAAAGATTTAAGAGGGAAGAATTGAAGTATAGTTGATGTCACCATTTATTTGAAGACGTTTTTTAAAAAAACAGATATTTCAAGATATTTTTCGATCGATTTAATATTTCGTCACCGTTAAAACAAAACCATGTAACTTGAGATACGTGATTTTGTCAAAATTGACATATTTAGATTCTACACCTCAATTTACGTATATAACATTAAAAACATTAATAGGTTGCAATTGGATTTTTTTAAAATGGAGAAAATATTTAAACGTATCTTTCATATTCACAACGCATTTCGCGCAAAAGCACGTATCTCGCTTATTTTCAGCTGCTATCTCACTTCATGACGCGAGACCACGTATCTCTAAAAATTCCCCTTTAGCAAAATATTTTTAAATTAAAATCCTCAAATTCAATATTGAAACGAAATTATTTAACTATAAAATTAACTCGCGTGTAAAAACCTAACACGCAATTTCACAAGTCCCTGCAAAAAATACGTGGTTTTGTTTTAACGGCGACGTTTTGCACTTTTCGACTAACAAGGAGACATCCCGAAGTGTAACCCACCGATTTTGCTCAAACTCGGGGGATTGGTAGACGTTCATGTATGATGAAAAGTCCTAAAGGGAATTTATTCAATGGGCAACCGTTTTGCCATGGCAACGAAAAATGTTTTTGACAATACAAAATATAAAATTTTCCCATTGAAAATAACATGGGATTTTGAACTCAAATTGATCAAAAGTTGATCAATTTTGATGTTTTTATTGTCAATTTTTATTTATTTTTTCTTTTTTTTGGCATTTTCGAAATTTTGAAATTTGTTAAAATTTTTCACAGGGGGGCCCCTAGGAATCGGTCAGAATCCCATGTTATTTTCAATGGGAAAATTTCCATTTGTTGTTGTCAAAAACATTTTTCGTTGCCATGGAAAAACGGTTGCCCATTGAATAAATTCCCTTTAGGATTTTTCATGATACATGAAGGTCTACCAATCCCCTGAGTTTGAACAAAATCGGTGGGTTACACTTCGGGATGTCTCCTTTGTTAGTATCGTATGAGGCTCTAATTATAGCGATTCGTGTTTGTGTTTTGTCAGCTGACCCTGTATGACGCGATGAAAGCGAAGATGAGGATGTCTTTCACGGGATGTCCCGAAGGCGAACGTGGAAGGGTACGGACTGGCTCTGTTTAAGTGGTACACATTCTGTTGGATTTTTCTTTCTCCATTTTGACCCTGTCTTTCTTTTAATTGGTCCACCTTTTCCCCGAACCTCGACGTCTCCTTCCGAAAAACACGTTGTTTTTTATGTCCGTCGATTTTTAGGACGATGCGCGTGATCGTTCTAATTTTTGCCTGGCTCTTGAGTGACTTGGCGTCGTGACTATCCAACCAAAGGCGCAAATGCCCACACTCTCTAAAACAATCACTCGCCTCTCTCTCTAAAATTCATCCATCAGCGTCACGCACTCTTTTCACACGTAACTCAAATCTTTCCACGTTTTCCAATCTCTAGAAATCCGCGTTCCCTAATTCGCATGTAGATGGCAGTATGGCCTATAGCCCCAACACCATTTTCTTTCCCTATTAAGCTCTGGGTTGTATTTGTTAAAAAATAATTCGGTTTTTCATATTAGGAAGTATCCGATGCATGTGGCTCCCGTACGCGATTCCCTAAAAAACTCAATAACAAAGTATCGGGGGATACTGTTAAAATCCTTCGTTGTTTCTTCCGTTGAAAGTTAATTTTTATTTCATTAATTTCCTTCTTAGACTTTAATTTCCTTTTTAGTTTCAATTTTTCTTGTTTTTATGGCATTTAGTGTATTTCCTACTACGTGTAACGTAAAAGCCCCTAAGGCTTTGCGATGGTAGTAGATATATTTGAGTAGACGTAGTTGCCGTTTTTTCGTTCCGTTAACAGCTGATGGGGTAAAAAGTCGTGACATCTCAGTGGGGATCATTTTGGAATCCATTTTCTTTCCACCCTGCAGTTCTACGCCCCGGCTGCTCACATGATCACGGTCGACGGCCTATCGGAACCCGCACCCACCAACACCCACACGCAAGTATGACAATTGCCGCAGCAGCAGCGCTACGATTGGCTCTCCAACGCGAGATCGTTGCCCGAGCTGAACCTCATCCAATAGGAGAGCAGTCTCATCTCCGCATTCGTTCCTCCCGATTGGAGAGCGGGGACATCGAATTCTTCCACGACCTTGAAGCTGCGGTTGAAGGTCATCTTGACGGTGGTGTTCCCGCGCTTTCATCGAACGATTTAAACTACCGACGCGCCAATCACGCGATCGGTTTTTGTTATACTGTATAAATAATGTATAAATAATATCGCGTATGAAGATATATATAGAACCTTATAAAAAAACTGGTAGACACGAGAAATTATAGCTAACTGTAAACAATTTTAAAATTAATGAAATACCAAACCGTGTTAGACGGTTTTTGAGGTTATGCAGGGTTAAATAAAAAACTGTTTTATACCGAAATTAGATTAAAAATATAGGCCTATGCCCTTTTAAGAAAATTACGTAGTTATTCGCCGCGTGTATGTGGTAGACTCGGCATCACAAGTATCGCAAAAAATTGGCAAACTTAGTCTTCCAAAAAAATATTTCTAAGTACATTAGCTTCGAGTCGCGAATAATCTAAAGAAGAGTCACTAATTATACCATCGTGTGTTTAAATTAAATGGCTTTCGATGCAAATTTCAAGCAAATTTTAAAATTATTTAAAAATCCCCACAATGTGCTGATAGAATGGTGCTCAGTCGAACGTTTTACGTTGAACACATATCATAACAAAATTTCCTCTAATTACTAAAAACAATTAAAAAAATTCAATTGACTCTCAATAAAGGTGAAAGGATAAATTGTCCTCGTAACAAATCCTAGACTTAGCTTTCGATTGTAAAAGAATATATATCATTAGAAACGCGCGTGAAGATGTCTTTAAGGGTTATAACGTTACGGGTAATAAATTAAAATATTAGCGAATAATTTGACTTGAATTTTTCAGTTTTCCGAAGTATAAATATGAAAATACACAAAGCGGTTTTTATACTCGAATTTCTTTTTGTCGAGATAATTTTGTGACAATGCGCAGTCGGAAGAATATATCGTTATTTGCTAATATTTTAACGCATAGTTAAAGACAAATAAGGTAACGTTATTACAATTTGATCGTCTTCTACGACACTTTTATAGTGTAAATATCGAAGTTAGGTTATAGTTATTCTCGTGGCTTACAAACTAAAAATATATTATATATTAAAATATATATAGAGGCGATAAAAATAACACGGCTGCTTGCCGACGTCACTACATCGGACACAATCAAAACGTTTCGCGTGGAAACGGGTTCGGAAAAATATGTATTGGGCAATGGCGTATTGTAAATAGTTCATAGACGATAGGACCGAATGTACAATTTTTAAACTCCTTAGCGTGTAAAAAATGAGCCTTACATTTCAATATTAACGAAAGTCCACATTCGGTGAACATCTATAGAGAACATCTTGAATATATCTCGAGTCTCTCTCGGAATTTGGGCCATCGTTGACCTTTTTAAATTAGATTCCATTGAAAGAATTTTCATTCTAACTTTTGGCCGTTTGGCGTTCCAAGTCCAATTATCTTGATTTGATTCGTTAGATGTTTTGCTTCAAGGTGTTCACGGTTAACCATAACCCTTTCACGGAGGGAAGCTCAAATTTCAACTCTGTTTCCCAATAACCTCAGTGTAAATACATTCTCGAGCTAGTAGTTACGTTGTTATTAGAAATATTCGAGCCAATTATGATCAAATTATAAAAGGTAGTAGAACAAACCTATAGTAATTGAAATCCCCCTCTTTTGTACAGTATTAGAATTGTTTGACATGTCAAATAAAGTTTATTGCTAAGATCGTGCCTCATTCTTTACGTAAATTGTTATTTCTCACAATTTTCAGAAATGGGTATGCTTTAAGAATAAAGTTTTTGCCAATTTCTAAGAATTTCTACCTTTTGGTTGTGCTTTTAAAATAAAGCTCTTGGAGGTTGGTAAGAATTTATATCATTTGGTTGTGCTTTTAGAATAAAGTTCTTGCCAGTTTCTAAGAAATCATTTATTTTGGTTGTGCTTTAAAAATAAAGTTCTGGCCAGTTTCTAAGAATTTCTACCTTTTGGTTGTGCTTTTAAAATAAAGCTCTTGGAGGTTGGTAAGAATTTATATCATTTGGTTGTGCTTTTAGAATGAAGTTCTTGCCAGTTTCTAAGAATTTATTTATTTTGGTTGTGCTTTAAAAATAAAGTTCTGGCCAGTTTCTAAGAATTTCTACCTTTTGGTTGTGCTTTTAAAATAAAGCTCTTGGAGGTTGGTAAGAATTTATATCATTTGGTTGTGCTTTTAGAATAAAGTTCTTGCCAGTTTCTAAGAATTTATTTCTTTTGGTGGTGCTTTAAAAATAAAGTTCTGGCCAGTTTTTAAGAATTTATACCTTTTCATTGTGCTTTTAAAATAAAGTTCTTGGCAGTTTCTAAGAATTTCTACCTTTTCGTTGTGCTTTTAAAATAAAGTTAACGCAAGTCAGTGTTTTTAGGGTTAACTCTTATTTCATCTGTAACAATTTAAAGATTATTCTTATGGTCGTTAGGTCAGCTTTAACAATTGGTCTATTCAAAAACGTCCTAGATGACGGTAGTTGATTCGCACCAAATGATCGTCACTTATAATTTAAGCCTTGTTCGTTTGGCAATGGTTTCGACTTTTCTTTACTTTTTTCAACAATATTCACGCACATCAATATAATTGTCTTTCCATGTATCAATAACTTCAATCGCCCATGAACCTTGCTAGGGCTTTTATTTTCAAATATTAGGTACCCTTACAGATATAAGGCAATATTTCTCCTACATAGGTGTAACCTTTGCGTTTTCTAGCATTTCTTAGCTTCACGCGAAGGGATTAAATGCCAAAGCGGAAGAAAATTCGCCGTCGAGTGTCGTCTTGTGGGAGTTCCTTGTCCGGCTGATCTGTCAGGCTCCATTTAGTCAGATAAGAGGGGTTCGGCACCTCATTACGCGGCCACCCTCGCGCCAGCCAGGAAATAAGCCAAGACTTTCGCGTAAGCCAAGAGGAACAGCTCATCTTCACTCTTCGTAAACCCTTACATTGCGTACGTATATGTATCTTAGAAATCAATGTGACCTGAGACTTTACGCTCAGGCTTGAGAGGGCTCTTTCGCTTTCGACAGTAGTGACTGCTGAGGTTTATTCTAAGTATCTACTATTCGACAACGTTCTAGTCTTTGATTATATAGACTGGACGAGAACCACAACTTAGTTGTTTCCGCGGCATGGCTTAGGCTAAGATCCTTACGCAGTTTTGCTTTGATCTTGGCTCCTTGCATCCGCGACTGTGCAGGGGGTAGTCAAAGTAAACCATTGGCCAGACAATGTCAGTCTTTGAAATTTATAACAATGGATATTTAAGTAGATTTAACCGGTTTATATCTAATGGATTAAAATGAATAGTTTTTATACCAACCCTGCTCCATTCACACAACCGGTACTGGTTAAAAGGTTTTGCAAAATTTTTGTTAGTTTTCTTCATTGTAGTGTATTTATATGGCAATATCTCGCCTTCATGTTTGAATATGTTTTAAATACTTAGAATATGCGGGGTTTGTTGAGGGCTCGTAGCTATTTTTTAAAATAATATTTAATTTCAAGTATGGAAAACTAAGACATATCAATCCATCTTAGTTCTAGCAGAATGAATTCCTTGAACATTAAATGGACCTTCTTACAGATGATTCAGTTTTAATTTTTATCACTTTTTAAAAGAACTGACTTATCTTAAAGGAAAGGTGAAAGTAAATCCTCAATGTAGTCATATAAATGATGTATCGTTCTACTGGAAAAAACAGAGTTTAGATTTTCAACATAAAAAAATAAATGAACATGTTAAAAAAATAAACACTTAGATTTTATGTTTAAACTATATACGGCAAAGTGTTGAAATTTTTAAACGGATAGCTGCTAAACATAAAAGCACCTAACACAAGTGCTAACAACACGTGTAATAACTACACACCACTTAAGATAAACGCCTGCTAAACACTATCAAACACAGGGATTTAGAAAATAAAAAGATGACGTTGAAACCGCCTCCAGGGGCTTAGAAATAAAATACGTAGCGCGGTTCACCTAAGGCGGTATACAAGTGGCGTTCATTGTTCAATCATATCAGACTGAGACAGCACATCGCTTCATCGGTGCCATCATTTCGAAAGCGAATAAGACATTTTTCATTAATTATCTAATTAGTGTAAGTCGAGTTAATAAAATTTCATTCTTAACAAAAGCGAAATAAAATTTTTGTTGCAGTAGTGTAATAAGAACGCTAGGTGGCTAAACGCGTCAGGCGCATAAACGCTTTGCGAGTAAACGCGTTTAGATTTTACACGTGCTTAAAAAAGCGTTACAAGCTTGCGTTTAGGAAAATGTTTAGATTCTAAACGTTGTTTTTTCTGTGTAGGCTTAAACTTTCAAAGGAAGTATAACAATTAAAAATGTACAATTTACGACAGTATAGCGACATATTCTCATTGCCATAACTGTTCTGGTGTCTTTTTAATTACCCATAAGTACTGTAGAATGGTAAGTTGTCTGCAACTTTCGCAGAAGTTAAAATGCCCAATTATCTAAAAATTGTAGTTAGGTACGCTTATGTTTGCGAAGACGAATATATTAAAATTGATTCCATTTTGTTTTGTTCTCAATAAAACAGTCGTAGATCTAGTTCGTCCATTTTACAATATTATGTCAGCCAAGGCCGAGATGTTCGGAGAGAAAAGCAGCCAAGGATTCTTTCGTTTAATTGAATTTCTACCGAAGCCTCCTATCCTTATTTCTGGAGGCTACCCAGAAAATGTCACGGGTCAATTCCAGATGACCAGACGTCCTAATTTAATTGCGGACCATAAGGTCAACCGGACTTCGTCTCGCTAGTTGAGTCGCTCTTAGTGGCTGCCATTAAGGTCATCGAATACCACAAGGACGCTTTAGTGTCGTATTTAATACGAATTACTCCCTGGGAGTGTGTTAAGTCTCCTTTCTTTTTGGCTATCCGACAGACATCATTTTTATATATTGTGTCACGAAGGATAAGAAAAAGGATTTTCACTCGTCAACCTAATAGTCTTACCTACTGAACAAAAAACCGGAGAAACCTATCGAAGTCACTACTTCTCAACTTAGGAAAAAATCTATACAACCCTTTTGAAGAATAGAAATATTTCCCAAAGATTTTTTTTTTAATTCTTTCCCGAACTTTGCCTTTCAGGAAAGCATTTCAAAATTCTTGCGCTACGGTTTTCATTTTTTTTAATTAGGGAGAATATTAGAGTACAATTGTCTAGTAAAATATAATTCAATTGGAGATTCGGATGGAAAACCAATAAAGATCATTTCCTCTAAAACCTCACTACGATAATGTTGTACTTTTACGGTTTTTGGTATGTTAACTCAACTTTCACTAAATGTAAAATCTTATGTTGTAATTTTTTGAGCGAAACTTTCACACCCCTTTTCCATTATAGAGTAAAGGATGTTCTAACTTCGTACCTGCTTATCCATTTTCATTTGCGCCAGTAGATTAAAATAATACTGACTATATATAATACAATAAAATTGAGGAATAATTTCAAAACCATTTAGTTGAATAACAGAATATTTACTACAAGAAACTATACAGGGTGTTTCAAAAGGTTATGCACAAATATTAAGGAGTTGTAGGGGGTGAGTTGAGAAGTACGCCTGTTTTTTCCCCTATTTTCCTACGATGAGTTAAAAGAGCGCCAGAGAGCTAAAAAGTGTGGCCTACTAGCCCCTGGAAGTAGGCTGCAACAAGCGCAAAACCAAGCAGCAGAGAAATGCGAACATTAAGGTTTGGGTAAACAAATCGAAGTAACCAGCGTAAAAAAGTAAACTTAAATAGTATTTAAAGTCCCTGCTGCTTGGTTTTGCGCTTGTTGCAGCCTACTTCCAGGCCACACTTTGAAGCTCTCTGGCGCTCTTTTAACTCATCGTAGGAAAATAGGGGAAAAACAGGTATACTTCTCAACTCACCCCTACAACTTCTTAAAGATTTTGCATAACCTTTTGAAACACCCTGTATAGGGCAACCTGGATGTATATTAGATTTACTTATATCGGCAGATTTCTGAGTAAAGTCAGAGTTACTAGACAGTACTGATGAGCCCCAAAAGGCAGAAACCGGTCTGCTGGTGGGATATGTGGCTGAAATTTTGACTATTTATATAGTTCTTTATTGTAACCCTCACTGCGAGTACTAACAGTTTGAAGTTTCAGATCGTCCAGCCTTTTGGTTAGAAGTGATTTATTACGTCTTAAGGTGATGGACAGCTGTATATTAACACGAATTTTTCATTACACGGATAAACAACCAATGAAATCTAAGCGCAGACAGTAAACAATTCTAAGATTCGTGTGAGCTACTTAAGATTTTCGCATTTTAAATGATTTCATATCGAATTTCCAGGCGTCCATCGTGTAATAAAAATTGAATAGTGAATCTCGGTTTCGGTCTTTGCCTGCCAACGCCCTTTCTCGGTCGCCTTATTTCTCAATCATTTCGCCTTCATTAAGCAAATCGCGGGCACATTTTCACCGCTGTTTCTAGCAGCTTTTCTAGCGCCCATATTACACGATAGACCAGCGTCGGCTTAGTTCGAAGCCCTATGTAGATTCCGAGCGCAGATTCGCAGATTCTCCCGGTTTTCGCCCCTGCCTCGAACCTTGTTTAAGGAGAAAGTGGGAGACGTTAGACTCGAGGTCTTCGCAGACTTCACCGCGTGAGTGACTTCAACTCGAGTGCCAACTGACCGCTATCGACGAAACTCAGTGTCGGTATAGATCGGGAAGCGAAGTCTGCGGGTCTCCGGTAGTTTCAGGGAAATTTTATGGTAAAAACTTCCCGAAACGACAGCAAGGCGGCGCAACAGGGCCGTAATATACGACTAGACCCGGATGACTAATATTCAAACTGGGGTCCTAGCGTTAAGCGGTCATTTACTTCCCCTTTTAAAATATTACCGGCATCATCCTATACCCAGCTCTTTACTAAGTTTGTGTATTTTTGGACGCCGCTGTCCTTTCATATCTTAGAATTTTTTCGTCTTTCTTGGCAAGAAGATAAAGTACCGGAATAGAAAATCCGACTTCCGGTGCCGAGCGTGTGCTGACGGCAATTTGAATTTTCCATTTCCGGTTGTTACCTCATTATATCCTCGCTTGTTTTAGTTTCCATTCGAAGATCGTTTTCTGTTTCGCCAATGGGACCACCTCTACCCCTACAACCGGACTTCAAGTTCAGATTATCTTGAAAGACAAAAATCATGCATCTACATGTATACTATTTCCTAAGAATCCGAAACTATACAATTTCATCTAATTCCGAAACTATACAATTTCTTCTAATTCCGAAACTATACTATATCCTAAGATTCCGAAACTATACTATATCCTAAGATTCCGAAACTATACTATATCCTAAGATTCCGAAACTATACTATTTCATCTAATTCCGAAACTATACAATTTCTTCTAATTCCGAAACTATACTATATCCTAAGATTCCAAAACTATACTATATCCTAAGATTCCGAAACTATACTATATCCTAAGAATCCGAAACTATACAATTTCATCTAATTCCGAAACTATACAATTTCTTCTAATTCCGAAACTATACTATATCCTAAGATTCCGAAACTATACTATTTCATCTAATTCCGAAACTATACAATTTCTTCTAATTCCGAAACTATACTATATCCTAAGATTCCGAAACTATACTATATCCTAAGATTCCGAAACTATACTATTTCATATAATTCCGATACTATACAATTTCATATAATTCCGAAACTATACTTTTTCAAATAGTTCCGAAACTATACTTTTTCAAATAGTTCCGAAACTATACTTTTTCAAATAGTTCCGAAACTATACTTATTCAAATATTTCCGAAACTCTACAATTTCATATATAATTCAGAAACTATACTGTTTCCTACGATTTAGAAACTATACTATATCCTAAGATTCCGAAACTTTACTATTTAATATAATTCCGATTCTATATTATTTTCTAAACTTCCAAAATCATACTATTTATAAACATTTCTAAAATTTGGTAGTTGGAAATATTCGCCCCAAAAATTAAAAATGTAGGTTTTGACTTGCTTTTACGAAATTTTAGGCACCAATTTTCTACTGGATTCGACCATGAAATTACATTTGTATGCACTCGGAAAACCACCTCCATTGGCATATTTCAGAATATATATTTTACGCTTTACAACTTTTGCCTACAGGTGAGAAAATAATTTTTTCAAAAGAATGAAATTTTTTCTGATTTTTCTGAAATTTACAAAAAAATAAGAATTCCCTTACTGAAAATTTCGAATTTCCAGTTTAAGTAGTTTTTCAAGAAACATCTGTGCCTTGAATAAACATTGGCCATCAGAAGTTTATTATTAAATTCTTATTGGAAGTATGTTATGAGTGAAAAAGAGTTCTGCTGTGGAGATATGTAGTACTAAATTTCGACCTAGCAGTGATAAGTTTCCTTGTTGGACGTGAAGTGAAAGATGAGCTTAATAACCTGTTTCCGCATTTATGTGTTGGGCGATATGCATATTTCACGTTCAACTTACCGTGCTCGTTTAGAAATAGGTAGCCCTAAAAGGGGTTTATTTTAAATTTATACCAGCTTAAAATTATTCAAATATGTAAACACATAATAAATTACAATTTCATTAACAAAGGAAATTGCGCGCGAAGAGATGTCAATATTAATAAAGGGATTTTCTCGTTCTATTCTAGCAGAGATCATCTAAATATTTCTTAATTTAATTTCTAACTTGTACGAAACACTTAAAAGGCAATAAAAACACAAACAACTACTGAGATAACTTAATACTCCAAAAAGACTGTAAAATATCGCCCCTATCTTTGAATATATTATAATATTATCACCCGAAGCGAAGTTCTTGCTATTTCGTCTTGTAATTATTTGATAATTATCTCTCGTATTAAAATTGTAATTAAATATAATAAATGTCTGCAATTTTCATATTCCGCCTTAGTTTCTTCAATCGATAAAATAATTACTAAGTTTTGCGAAATATAATTTAACGCTTAGCCTCGATCTTAAGACGTCAAACTTTTTAAATACTTGAGTTAGACAGTAGAATAAGACCTTAAAGTGACGCGCTTGCAAATATACTACAGTTATAAAGTTCCTGCACGTAGAAACCTCAACCAATTGGACGTAATACACTAGGTCGGACTCTTCTACCGCCAACGACATCTATTAAACGATCGAGGTACTACACTAGAGCCGCCACTTCGCATTTCATTTAAATTCGAATAACTGTAAGAAATTATGTCAAAACAACCCCTTTTACTTTATCATAAATTTTAAGGTCAAACCTGACCTTTAGACCCATAAATGAGGCTTAATAATCATATCTCTAGTTAAAGAAAATCTTTCCAAAAACGTCCATTGCATTCAAAGTCGTAATTGACCCTTTCACTTTTATTAGGTTTAAATTCTAAAATTATGACGCAATCGCGATACTAGATGGCGTAGCAAAAGTGCCGAGTCACGTCATTTTCTTGTAAACGTTTTCTCGCTTCTTTTATATCTGCAGAACCACGATAAGGATTTCTAAATTACGGTCTCTCCTTGTGTGTGTTTTCGTTTTGCTTCTCTTTGAGGATTTCATTTGAAACGTGAAAATTAAATTTTCCTAGAAACTGGAGATTCTTGCGCGGCCTGCAGAATTTCTAAAAATATCCAGACTCGGTAGCTTAGCGAAATAATTTGCGGCCGCGTAGTGGCTAGTACACCTAGAAATTTTCGATTCCTTAAGAATTTAATATTAGGTTTTGTTTGTCCGCCTGCACACTTCTTAAAAAGAAAGTTTCATTTCCACATTAAATAATTTTGTAGATGTAGTTTAAAATTAACGGTTAAAGCTACACTCAGTTGCGGGTTAAGAAAGGCAAAATATCTAGTACATTTTGCGGAAAGATACTAGCACTAATTTCCATAATTAAAAATATAAAGGCAGTTGTTAGCTTGTTGATTCGGGCTGGAGCCAAGCTTTTGACAATTGTTCAATAATTCAAATAAAATTATCTATGATACTGTCACAATCGAACTTTTAGCATTAAACTGAAATATTATATTATAATATTATGGAAAAATAATAAAATATAACTTTGTTTCACTAACTAGCCCGAGGGCGGATCGTTAATTAATGGCTTTAAAAGGGGCTTGATGACTTAGGCCTAAGGTGGTGCATTGGGTATTACTAATGTAGGAATATGATGCTACTTGTACTATTGAAGACACATTATGCTACTTGTACTAATGTAGGCACATGATGCTTCTTTTACTATTGAAGGCACATGATGCTTCTTATACTATTGAAAGCACATGATGCTAGTTGTACTATTGAAAGCACGTGATGCTAGTTTTACTATTGAAGACACATTATGCTACTTATACTATTGAAGGCTCATAATGCTACCAAATACTATTGATGGAACACGATGCTACTTATACTATTGATGGAACACGATGCTACTTATACTATTGATGGAACACGATGCTACTTATACTATTAAAGGCACATTATGCTATTGTACTGTTTAAAACTATTATTTGTATATATATATATATTAATCGATCTAGAAGCTATTCAGTTGTATTGTTTTCTGTGGAGTTTCAAGAATGATTGTACTTTGTTGGTAGATTTCTATATTAAGTCTCATAGAGTATAATATTAGTGTTTTTAGAATATAAACTTTTCGGAAAGTGGCGCGTTACTGAAGTTAGCGCCCACATTTAGATAAAATAAACAGTACTTTCTAACAGAGCCAAGATGATAATATATGTCCCCTCTGAGCTGTTATACAAACAATGTTAATTAGTATAAATATTAAAAATTGAAGAGCTATTCAATATTGGTGATTATATTTTATTTGCTCGTGTTTTGAGCCTGGAGGTGGTTTCTTTTATCTTTGGATTCTGTGCGTGTTAATTAGTTAATGTTCATTAGGGTTTAAGAAACGGATTACATGGTAGCGCAGTTGGTAGTCCTAAGATATTTAATTTACAAACAAATTTTAATATTAGCTTAAAAAATTTTAATTATCCTATTAGAAGTTAAATATTTTACGTAAGCACAGATGTTTTGCACAGATGTTGGTTCGTGTACATAATACATTTTTCAAAAGAAATACGGTAAAAACAGTTTTTGGCTATTTCTGTAATTATCCAAAGCAGGGTTGCCAAAAATTGGGCTATTTATTATATTTTTCCGTAAATGTATGGAATATTTGGCTATTTTTATCACTTATATTTTTATTAGATAATTCAACGTCAGATAATTGAAAGTTTGAAACAATTTGTAAGACAATAAAATATTTTGGTGTTATATTCATTGCTAAAAGTTTTAGCAATTACCATTAATACAGAAATAATTTTTTTTTTCATATTTGCCACTATATGCTATTTTATTTATTTATGTGCCATTATATGTCAAATTTGCCATTATTTGTCACTATATGCCATTATTTGTCACTATTTGCCATTATATGTTTAATTTCGTATTAATTGTCACTATATGCCATTGTATGTCAAATTTGCCACTATTTGTCATTATTTACCACTGACATGACCTTTATTCCAAAAAAGTTACATTTTATTAATAAATTACCTTTCCAGATTATAATTAGATTTCGATTCCAAATTAACTTTTGTACACTATTGAAAAGAAGTACACTGAAGTTATAAAAAAGGCAGATATTCAAGAAGAAACGAATGGTAATTTATTTCAGTTTTTTCTTAACAGCAATATTCTTTTACTTCAATAGAATTAAAAATTCAATGAAGAATACATTAGAAAATTAAAAAGCTGAACCCACCATTCACAAATTTGATATATCATCCTGTTTTGGAAATCAGGAAAAAAATAGTGTTGTAAGTTGTAAATTTTTCTGCGGAAAATTTTCTTGAAAATGATCGAGGGCTTCGAGGCCTTTTTTCCGGAAAATTTTGTGTATTTTTCCGAAAAGAATAAAAACAAGTTTTAATTCCATGATTAGTCTAATACATTGTTTGCAAATTTAAATAAAGCGGCATTTTCGCCTAATTTTTTCGAATCTGAAAGTAAAACTAAACCTCTAGACTAGATTAAACTGGATAACAATGTAACACTATTAATGTTTTGTAGTATGTTTACTAAAAAGTAATTTATGTTTCAATTTTTTATTTTTCCGATTTGCGGAAAATTTTCCGCAATTCGGATAATTTTCTGGAAATTTTTCCGAATTTTTTTCCGGAAAATTAACAACGCTAAAAAAAAATTAATAAATTAACACGCTCTTTCTAAATTTACACCCTTATAAATTTGCACCATTTTAGAAACTGTATTTATAAAACCAAACCATGTGGAACGTTCTTTTTTGTTTTTACAATCAAATGAAACGTTAAAAAATCCACTTACCAACATATTTATAACAAATATTCAAGTAATTAATTCCAAATATATAAGAACGAACAAACAAACCTTATAAAAACTTGGCTTTCTTCTCAATCTTAAATTTCGATTTAATTAGTTTCTTAAGAAATTTAAACTCTGAACTCAGCCGTGTGAAAAATGGCGGTTTCATATCAATGGGCGGTCACTAATTGAATTTCGCTGCTTTACCTATTTCCCTCGAATTCAAAGCGTTTGGAAGGTTTTCGTAACGAAGTAAAAATATGTGAATGCGCCTTTCTTCTATTTCCTATCGAGCGGTAGCGTGGGATGGTGAGCGCCAAGCGATTCCAGATTGCCCCTGGAGGTTCGTTACCTTTGTGTACCGAGCCGCGCTGTACCCAACGGCCAATTTAATAGACACTCGAGCACCGGTGACCGTGCTCGCTGATACCCTAGAAATCTTTCTCCGGGCTCATTACAGATCCCTAAAAATATCCATGTTCAAATTTATTTTCCAGATTTTGATCGCATATAATTCTGGGATGATATTATTCAAATATATTAATTTCTTATAACGTATTCTTATAAATTTTAATCAAATAATTGAGCGATATTTCCTTATTGTTTTAAATGGAAATTATTCCCGTATTCTATAGTTAAATTTACCAAAACCATTAGCTATATTATCTAATTGTTTTAAACTGCTATTCAATTCGTATTTCAAAAAGGTTCTTACGTCCGAGTTAGCTTCAGATTAAAATTGAGTATTTACTTTTAATTTAATTAAGTAGCTTTTCTTTGTGGATACAGTAAATCGAGATTCATACCGTCTTTAAAATAGATCTTACGGCAGCTCTAGCTACCGAAACAAGAATAGTATAATACTTTTAATTTAATTAAGTTACCTTTCTTTGTGGATACAGTAAATCGAGATACATCCCGTCTTTAAAAATAGCTCTTGCGGCAGAGCTAGCTACCGAAACAAGAATAGTATAATACTTTTAATTCAATTAAGTGACCTTTCTCTGTGGTTATTGTAATTTGAGATTCATACCGTCTTTAAAAATAGTTCTTACCTCAGAGAATTACTAAGAATAAGAAAATATTTTTAATATTAAATAACTTTTCTTTACGTTACAAGTTTTTCGAAAAGCATATTTTGATTCGTAGTTATTCAAACTATATTCCCAACTCGAAAAAAGTACATCATTGTTGTTATTTTACTAGGTACTACTGTTTGAATTTTAACTCGAAAATCGTAAAAAATTAAAGGCATTTTAATTATCGTGGCTTTATTAGCTATCATGGGCGCATTCTTAGTCTCGTACAATCACAGAAAGGTTTTCTCGAAATCTCGTCCGCAATATTCAATGCGAACCCGACTCCCTCTAGATAATTTGAAAATGACTGCCTCGTGTGACCTCTAGCCTCGGGTCGGTTGGCACTTGAATGGAAAGCTAAGTTGATGCTTTTAAAGAGAAGCTCTTGAAACAAAAGATGCCCCGAGCTGGCGGCCGATTGCGGGACTCTTGGCGAGGTTTACAGCACGATTCTCAAGCTTAAAGATAAGAGTCGCTTCTGTCCTTTTGGGTCGTTGATAAAAGTTATAATTCTCGGCCGTGTCTGAGATCTGGACCAAAGACTGCTGGTCACGCGTACCTTTCCCTAATCCTTACAAGATGATTTCGCGGCGAAAGGTTGGTAACTCCACTTCTTTTCTTAACTTTCTCTACAACGTCTACCAAGAATCTATAAACGCACGTTTATGGGTTTATGGCTTCTGCTTTATCTCTATATCTAAGTTCCAAACTTAAATTTCTGAGAAGTATCAATATTATCCTATCTCGTACGAGTTGAAACTTAAGACGCGTAACAACTTATATATTAAATTTGTCTAGACTTCATTGATTATTAGCTAATCGGCATAAACACAGACTAAATATATTACGATTGATCAAGTCGTGGGTGAATTAATTATTTACTTTAAAAGTAAATACAAGGAAGGCCATTATCTAAAATTGATTAACATTATTCAATAGTTTATCAACCTATATATATCTGAAATATAAAATTTAAATGAACAAGTAATTGATTAAAGTTTGAGATAAATATATAATGACTCCTACAATAATTTAATCAGACAAACTTTGTGAAAAGTTTAAAAGGCAACAAAATACAATTTTAAAGTCTCTAAACTAGTAAAGCATGCTTGAAAATCATTGTCTGTTAGTAGTTAATTAGAATCTAAACGTTCCTTAAGTGATGACTGCCGTAATGTCCACCCGATTTGGTTAAATGTTTCGAGCTGGTAGGTAACACCCAAGAGATAAAACCTATTTCGACGCCATCGTGGCAATTCGTGAATAAAAAAATAAAACGTTTTGGATGCAATAACTACCGTAATTGTTAATATACTACTAGATTCTTATGAAATATTCCGCGTTGATTTTTGGGACCAATGGGTTTCGTTTAAATAGGACGCCATCTTGGAAAATGTTAAAGTGGATCTTCTATACTATATTCCGAAGTGTCTTCTGTCTGTCTTGCGTCTGTTTCTCTATAGACGTCCGAGCCGCTCAACCTAGGACCTAAAAATTTCTTACAGTTATTCTTATGGCGCAAAGGCAGCTTGTCGCGCTATTTTCATCGATTTCCAATTTGGGTTAAGTTAATTAATTAATTAAATAATGTTAAAAAGCAAGTCGAAATCTATGCATTTTTTCCCCAGGAAAGGTGCCGTGAATCCTGCAACCTACATACACCTATACAACCAATATTTTTCTGCCTCAGTCAATTTCGCGGCTGCGTCATCGTCACTTGGAGAATCGTCCCAGCTAGTATGCAATATATTTAAACATTTCGCTTACGAAAATAATAGATCAGATTTCATTCCAAAATTTAGACTTTTTGAATATAAATTACAATCCAAAATGCATTCCAATTTTATCATAATTATTGATATGAAAAAATTTAGGAAAACTGCGTTTTGCTAGGTCCAATAATATTATCAAATATTTAACAAAATTCTAGTAAATCAATTTACACAAGCTTATAGCATTAAAGTATTTATTCATACTTAGGGAAAATGAATATGTTGAGATGATTTTTAGCGTTGGTCCCAATCCCTCCTTACCCCTAAATAAAATCAATCAGCCTGGTACTTCATTGGTTGCCTAAAACTGACGTCATCCAACGGATTGAAACGTTCCTCCCACTCGTCCTGAGGGAAATTCGATCATGATGCACGCTGATCGATTCAACATGGTCATTCTCCCTAATGATATATAAATATATTATTACTTATAGCAGTGGCAAATATTTAAAAATTTCTCGTATTGGTTACATGATCTGAGCTTTCATTGTTAAAAGTTCCTTCAACTCAATTAAACACAATAGGCTCTTAAATAAAACATCTTCAAGGAAATCGCCAAGAGGTAATAAATCCAAGAGCCAGGACCTACAAGTTACTGTTTGTGGAAATAATGGAAACCGCTAAAATTCTTCCTATTTTAATTCCATATTTAATTCCATTTTGACTCGAAGATCTATTTGGTCCGAGATTCGCGTTTTAATTTTATTCTCGAAGACCTATCGATCCGAGTATTTCGTAAGTTTTATCATTACTCTAAATTTGTAAGTGTTTAGCTTTTCGTACCCCTTTTTATGGACTTTTCTACATTTTTAAGTAATTTTACTGCGTTTTAGTCCATATATGATTTTTATTAACTTTAACATATGTAAACAAAACGTCGTGTTTTTGCTAAGGATTAAAAAGTCAAAAAAGCTACCTGGTTAAAAGAAAACACTTATTGCATACCGAACAGGTGAAAAGATTCCATTGTTTCAACATTAATTATATAAACAGTAACTTTCAGGTTCTGGTTCTCGGAAATATTACTTCTTGGCGATTTCCTTGGAGATGTTTTATTAGATAGTCTATTCTCTTTAAATAATGTTAAGGGTAAACAGCTATAGCCAACTCTAATTGCAAGTTGATATACCCGTAACCTTTCCAGGAACTTTTGATCGGGACTGTACAAATGGCAAGGGAAGTCTGGAGCAGCTCAACGCGCGGATCCATCGATTGTTCCATTAATTGCTCCAGGATTTACGGCTGCTGCAGAGACGAGGAAACAACCTTAAAGGTTAAAAGACTATCGAGAACTCTGCTATTTAGCCTCTCGTCCTTTATTATTGCTGTTGGGACGGTGTGGCATTTCGATAATGACCCTGGTTGTTAATTATTGGATCACGTGTTGGAATCGACTTTTAGTAGGGATGGATCAAATTCAAACATATAAAAAACAAATTATCATTAAGTGCCAATATATTATTATTATATTTTTATACTATTATATTACTTTTTATTATATTTAGTAACTCACTTCAATGTCTTCAAGTATTCAATTAGACGTATAATATGCAAAATTCAAATTTCATATCCAGCTTAAGAATCATATACCCAAAAAATAATTTATTACCAAATTAACAAATTTTATTAAAAAAACTAGAAAATGATTAGAATTTGAGAGAAAGACCGGAGATTAAAACGTTATCAGTTATGAACACATAAATTGGCTTCCTGGCGTTAGCCCCTAAAAAAAGTATTTTATAACACTTTGAACACTGAACTTGAACACTTACACTATAAACACGTTTAAATTTCATGAACATGTTCATTTAGTTTTGAGTTAAGATTATTTTGAAAACGGTTTCAAATTTAAACTTATAATGTTAGGCCTACTAATTAGCGTGCAAGTCATAATAGAAGGGTTAATGTATAAGAGAGGACACATTTCAATCCTTTCGCTAAATAACAAGCTATTATTAAATAATAAATATTTTCATTACAATGTCCAAATGAATATTTTAAGTTTGCATATGTTTGAAATTAAATGTTTTAAATGAGGAATTTTGTATAATATTTAATAAAAAGATTTTTTAAGCTATTACCAGTATATGTTATTTATATGTGAAGAGTTACGTAACTCTGCGAATGTGTCCGCAATGTATTATTTTGTTAATTATTTACCTTTTAAACAATTAACTATGTTATTTTCTCTTTTAACACTTTATATTGCTTGTAATAATATGAAATGTGACCTAAAAGTCCGATAGCGACTTGGCCTACCGCAAAAGGATGGAAAAAATATAACTAAAACAAATAAACGATTATTATTAAAAAAAAATATATGTTATTTTTACATAGTATGTTATTTCTGCTAGTTGATCATGCTTTAAAGGAAAATAATATAGAGGACTAACGCGTTATTTCATTTTGTAAGTCCTCAGTGTGGTATTTGATACCAATAAACCAATGACGACCAATATCAAAAAAGCGGAGAAATACTTCCAAGGTAATTACTCTGCAGCAGATGGGGTCTTAGAGATTTTAAACATGCTGAACATTAACGATGTTGAAAGTATGAACATATTTACGTTTGAACATGTTGAAAGGATAAACACCTGACATTATGGATATGTTGAAAGGATGAACACATATTCGTTTAAACATGTTTAAAGGATGAACACATCTACTTTTGAGCACGTTCTTATTTTTGAACATGTCTAGGAGAGTGTTACATGACTGGCACGGAAGGCACCTAAGCAGTGATATGGCCAAGACTCTACGACGTTCTCGACACCACAATTTTAATTGTAGATGCATTCGGTTGTATTGCACCTGGTTCGGTGCATTTCGGACATACTACGACATACCATACCATAGACTTCACATGTACAGATAAATATTTGTAGCTAATTTATATCTATGCAAAATGATTGAATGTTTTTGGAAATTAGATCTAACATGGTGCCTTTGACCTCAAATATCTCATTACAGATACAATTTCAAAACTCGGGCTACGTATAACCCTATGATCAAAATGTTATTTTGTTTTCGACGATATTAAAACTCGTATTAATTATGAGAGAGCGTTTTAGACTGAATTTTTGTATATGGCGCGCGATATCAAAGAATTACACTGGTTTAATTATTGATTGAACCTTTAATGAGAATAATGACTATATAGATAAAAAGAGGGGATGGCTGTCCATCGTACAGCAATGCGAAGCGAGAGGAAGTAGCCGCTCTCGTACGCGTTACAAAACTCTCTGTATTATCTCTTTTCGAACAAGAGAAGGGTAAATTGTTAGGGGGGTTATTCGCCTTATTGTAAAATGTGTCGAAATGCTGACCTGTCCGGTAAAAAGTCCAGGGGCGGAGGAACGTTCTAGAAGTTGAAGGGGGCAAAGATAAACCAAAAGGGGTCTGGAGAATGGTTTTGAATTTTTAATGGAGCGTAACTTCTCCGAATGCACGTGTAAATTTTACTAGTATGTAAATTGGCGGTAAAAGACTGATATTTAAACACAGTTGAGGTTCTATAAGTTTTTTATGCTTTTAAAATGAGAATTTGAGCCTTTTGAAGATTTCAACTGACCAAAAGGTTGGAGCGGGCAATAACATTAGTTGCCCCTCCCAGCAAAATTATAGGGAGGGGCATTGCCCCCCTTGCCCCCCCCCTGGTTCCTACGCCCCTGAAAAAGTCTATCTCAAACCTGCAGAGCTATTGCCATCTAGTTTCGGTTTACGACAGACGATAACATGTATATCAATGACTTAAATGAATGGACCTGGATATTTCATGATTTATATCGAAAAGTTCTGTTCTTCAAATCGTAGTACAAATGTGTATTGAGTAAAAAGGATCTACCACGCGACTAGCACCTTCCTTTTTATTAAGTTACTCGTTATAGTTATTAATTTTAAAATTCTGTTCCATGGTTTTTTTTAATTATTAAAAGTTTTAAAAACGACTGCTACTTCATGGAGTTTAAAAATACTTTATTTACAAACTCGTTATAGTTTAACCTAGGAGCAACAGATGTTGTGTTTGTTGCTCCTAGGTTTAACCCATGGTCAATAAACGCTTTTATGTTTCATGCAAGGAAATAACTTTATGCCGCCCAAAAAATGTGTTTATTTTAAAACGATTCCTTCTGTCCATTATTGATGAATCTATTATTTGAAATATGGGTCCCTATAATATAACCTCTGAAACCGTCCATATACATATTAATATATTAACTTGTAGATCCTTTATCTCAATAAAAAGGCAAGCATGCTTTTACGATGAATGGTTTCTAAATTAAAAGGTGAAACGTTATACAATAGATGTTTTTGGTACGCCATTTTGCAAGATGAAGGCGTACACTCACGCCTGACTACAGGGCATACCGCCATACGTTCACCAGGGAGGTCAAATCTACATTTCCTGAAATTTTAAAATCTTTAGTAAGGTTTTCCGAATTTGCTATGATTTGACTAATGGCTGAACAAAAAGGGTATCGTCTATAATCTTTAGGGATACTGATAAAGTTTCAAGCCATGAAATTGGAAAAAATGACACGTCCTTGGGACGAATAGGATGGGATCATACCATGCGAGCGAACGCCTACGCTGGGCACCAGGGTACACCACTCTACGTTCCTTAGTACCGCCAAAACTACCTTCCCCGAAATTTTTCAATAATTCCTTGACAATTTCGTTTTATAATCGTGAAATCTGGACTGCACAAGGTTTTTAAACAGACTAAAATATATATAACTAAAAGAATGATGTTTGAAATTAAAATTATAATTCTCGGAAATTTAACCCTGATTATTTATCTTTGGAATTATGGCAAAACTTTGAAACTGAATGCAGCTGAAATCATTAGTTAAGATCAAACGATTTCTGAAACTAAAATGACCTGGTCAAAATAATTGGGTTGAAACTCATGTACCTCGTTTTAGCCATCAAATTATTGGATTGTATCACTTTGTCTAAGCCATTTCCAACTTCCTGTTTCTAAGATCGAAGTTGATAGCTATAACGTTATTAGTCTAAGCTCTGCCATTTGATTTCAATATGATTATATTTCCAAGGTTTTGTTTTGTTTTACTTTGAATATGGTTTCTCAATTAGTAATTTTTCTCGTGTGGCTTGCAAAGATAGGTTGTACGGGTAACTTTCTTTTTATGTAGAACGCGAAATAGATGTAGCGTCAAAGTCATTGGCTTCTCCGATATTATACTGCCAGTACTTATTGGAAAGGATATTTTAACGAGTCTTTCTTAATCTCCGCACCTTGCCAGAGATAACGAGAAAACGCGTTTCTTTGGCCATCCATCAAATTCATCTTCGTATTCATCGCGAGCTGGAGGATCAAAGTCTTTCCTCAGTGGTACTCAATCAAGACTAGAAGCAGCATTTTCCAAACCTCGCTAGGTGATACGAATGAGTTCTGCCTGTACGCAAATTTGTATACGTAATTATTTAATTCGGAAAAGTTTTTGACGGTGGCTGATTAAAAGTGCTCTTCTCGATAAGCCTCTTTTGACTCGCTTTTAATCTCCAGTCAAGAATTCAATATTTACGTTAAAGTAATTAAATTAACGCCGTATTTTCTGACGGAAATAATATTATCTCTCCAGCCACCGGGTTTTCCAAGATAACTTAGTTATGATTATTAAGGTGTAACTTTATTGATAATAACACTTTTCATAATAATAATATTACTCCCCAGATAGCAATAGCATGTGAATTTAAGGTCGAAATTTCGTGCCTTGCGTGTATATCACGTGTTAAACATATATAAAAACGTGTCATACACGTGGTGTTTTGGGTGTTTTAGGTATACTAAAGCACCGCATTCAATTCTAATTAAAGTACACGTTTTTCAGACCTGTATTTTTGGTATTCAAAAACCAAAATTTATTGCGTGTAAAATCACATGTTATCCACTTGTGTTGTTAGTAATCTCAACCACGCCTTTTCAAATGTTTAAAATTACACGTTGAATAAACGTATATTTGTGATATACTTCGACTCTTGTGTTTTAGGTATATCAAAACACCGTTTTCAATTCTTAAACCTGTATTTTTGGTATTCAAAAACACAAACTTTATTTCGTTTAATATCACGTGTTAAAAACTCCTCTATTAAGTATACTAAAAACTGAATCTGTTTAGTGTAACATTACAATAATTTTAAATATTTTAAACAAATAAATTATTTTTTAGAAATATGTTAACGTCTAAAATGTCTTAAGATCGCCACCCACACAAACAATTATCTTTGCATTTGGAGGGGTAAAGTGGAGTTTACCACATTTTATGACGTACAAGTTAAGTCTGGAAAGTTTGAGACATACTTATAAAACATTATTAATATGATTTATTGGTTTTGATATTTCGTGTTGGACGCTCTATAATATATATATTATTAAAAATGTTAAGGTGTAAATAATCGTTGCGAGATTTCTTCGGTTATTTATAACATTTCCGCGTTATTTCGTATGTGCAATTGTAATTCTCTTTCGACAATAATCTCACCAACTATGTCAGCATTTGGCGGGTTATCGCGGTTTTTCTTAAATTATTATTTTTTTGTTACAAGTAAAGTCTAGAAAATGTTTTAAACACACTAAAAAGCAATGCATTTTAAAGGTTATAGTTATATCAAGAATGCATTTATTTATTTTCAGGGAGAATGAATATGTTGAGATTATTTTTAGCGTTTCTCTAATTCCACCCGTTGTGCCCCCCGGTATGCTCCTCCGCTTTAATAAAATCAAATAATACTGCAATCTCATTGGTTCTTAAAAATTACGTTTTCCGACGCGATTAACGCTGCTGCGAGGACGCAAAAAATAAGACCGCCTCCTTTTTCTCCCCCCCCCCCTTAGCGTGAGGGGGTTAGGGCCTCAACGTGTCCGTCGATCGTCTCGATATATTTATTCTCCCTGAGAATAAATAAATACATTCTTGGTTATATTTCAAAATTAAAACTTTTCGAATATTATGAATACCACTGGAAAATAATGGTAAATAATGGTAAATAATGGTAAATATGGTAAATATGGTAAATATGGTAAATAGTGGTAAATAATTGTACATAATGGTAAATATGGTAAATATAGTAAATATAGTAAATATGGTAAATAATGGTAAATGATGGTAAATGATGGTAAATGATGGTAAATAATGGTAAATGTGGTAAATAATGGTAAATGATGGTAAATGATGGTAAATAATGGTAAATGTGGTAAATATGGTAAATATGGTAAATAATGGTAAATATTGTAAATATAGTAAATATAGTAAATATGGTAAATAATGGTAAATGATGGTAAATAATGGTAAATACGGTAAATAATGGTAAATATGGTAAATATGGTAAATAATGGTAAATATGGTAAATGATGGTAAATAATGGTAAATAATGGTAAATGATGGTAAATAATTGTAAATAATGGTAAATGATGGTAAATAATGGTAAATAATGGTAAATTATGGTAAATAATGGTAAAAATGGTAAAAATGGTAAATATGGTAAATGATGGTAAATGATGGTAAGTAATGGTAAATGATGGTAAATAATTGTAAATAATGGTAAATGATGGTAAATGATGGTAAATGATGGTAAAAATGGTAAATATGGTAAATATGGTAAATATGGTAAATATAGTAAATAAATGGTAAATTCAATATTCTCTATCTCTCTTTAGGTCACTATGGTTGTATCAACCAACTACGTATTTGGCGGTTTAACGCGGGATTCCGATAAATCTTTATTTCACAGTAGAAATTAATTCTAGAAAATGTAATAAAGACACTTTGATATTATTTGTTAGCCGCCATATTTTACGGATTTATTTTTAAAGACATTGGTGCGTGATCTTGGACCAAGAATCTTGATGATTGTGTTTCATTTTGGCTTATGTATGTATATCCGAATGTCGAAATTTGACGGAAGCCTGAGCGTAAAAGTGGTTTAATGAACGAAAACCGCCATGCAATATGAGTGAAGAATTTCATTATAAATTGCAATGTACCGCTCACATAAAGGGGAACTCAGCTATATTAGTTTAATTCTTATCGGCAGATCTCCGAAAAATGCCAAAACTCCTGTACAGTAATTATGAACCCTTAAAGGGCACATCCAGTCTACTGGTGGTGGCTTAATGTATTGAACACGAGATTTGACAAGTGGTTTTTAAATTAAAACAAACAAAACTGATTTTTTGTTGTCATTTCAATTAATTAATGACTTGCTCTTAATTATAAACGTTCAGTTTGGTTAACTATGACGTAGTGAAAATGTGAGTATCCACGTGCTGTGAACGTGTCACAACGTGATGCGAACATGTAAATCTACGTTATTGCAGCGTTTGACCCAACGTGGTGGGAGCATGTAAGACCACATTGTTGCAACGTATGAGCCAACGTGTTGGGAACATGTAAGACTACGTTGTTGCAAAGTGTGAGCCAACGTGGTGGGAACATTTAAAACTACCTTATTGCAACGTGTGAGCCAACGTGGTGGGAACATGTAAGACTAAGTTATTGCAACGTGTGAGCGAACGTGGTGGGAACATGTAAAACTACGTTATTGCATCGTGTGAGTCAACGTGGTGGGAACATGTAAGACTACGTTGTTGCAACGTATGAGCCAACGTCGTGGGAACAAGTAAAACTACGTTATTGCAACGGTGACCTAACGTGGTGGGAACGTGTGAGCCAACGTGTTGCGCTACACACGTGCGGACATCTGCGAAGGTTCCCACACGTGTTTTTTCCACGTATACTGTATACTTAACTTAACGGAGACACGTGTGCTAAGCGAATCTTTGCTACCTAGGTCTTATTAATAGAAAATATAAAAATAAATAATTATCGATTGCAACTCTTTGTTTGACTTTGACGGAAATTCTTTTTAAACGATAATACTAGACTTACTATAGGTGGTTTATTTTAGACTGTTCTCGGACTAAAAGTGTACTCTTTTTACTCTATAACGTTTTTGCCTGTTCCGGGGGCGGCATTTCCTTTGGCTCATAAACTATTCGCCAGATCCTTCTCAAAAGCGAGAGTAAACTGAAAAAATCTTCCGCTTACTCAGAATTTATCTGCTAAAATAGCCACGGGCAGCCATTTTGGAAAGACGTTATTATCCGGACTCGAACTATTTGCCACCACATTACTCGAAGTAAAATGACGTGATAGGGTTACTCTTCTTACCCTACTCCGAAATGACACAACAGGCGAAAATAAACCTCTGAAAAATAAATAAATATCGACCTAATCTCTTTGACTTTGATGGCTATTTTGTAGAAACATTTATTAATTAGAGAATCCCTAGGAGAATGCTAATGTCAGAAATTTTCTGATCAAAATGTTTGTTTTTGTGAACGAAAAGTGTACCGATCCAATCAGACTCTCCCGCATCTCATTCTTGGCGCAATAGTTCTTTTTATAAAATAACCTTGGCCATCTTGTTGAAAAGTTTGCCTCCCCGCTTCAGCTGTGGATTGGTTTTCTCTCCCACTAAAGAGTTTATGAAGTCATACTTAGGCATTGGCTGAACTATTCCAGGGCAACATTTCAACAAGCTGGGCAAGCGTCAAGACATTTTATAAAATCAACTATTGCTTTCCTAGATTTCATTTTAAAGTAAAAACATACTCTTTGCGTTGTTGGAAAAGCGTGGTTTAAACCTAACTCGTGTTTGAAGTAGTTATTTCTATCTTTCTTTGTTGTTTCGTTGTTGTTGAGGGAAATAGAGGAGATAATCCGGGTACATACCACCAGGGCCGGGTGAGTGCTAGTCGAACCGCGGACTTCTAACCCTTGGCTCGCTCTAAACATTTCACGGGATATCGAAGATCACTCTTTTGAAAAATAAAAATAACCGTAGCGCGGTGGTTACTTTCGCTAAAGCAAATAAATTTCAGTTAGCGAGGAGCAAAACCCGGCGTACTTTTTTCCTGGTAAATAAAGAAATCCCGGTTTTTTGTCATGCTCCAACTTCGAGCAATGTTCTTTCCGGAAACGAATATATATCTATTGGAAATGCTGGAGTCCGGATGCTAGAGCTCTGGGTTTTTTCCTCTTCGGAAGACGTTATGAATTTTGTTGGCAACCATCCTAGAACATTTGTTGAGGGTAAAATCCTTAAATCCGGAGTTTTATTTGTAGCTCCGGGGAATTTTTGATTAACTTCAATACGGTGGTTTGGTAGCTTCGGGCGTTAGTTCTTTACATCTGCTGGTTTCGTTGAGCGGAGGGTTTTAATGGTTTGTTGAGGGCACATTTCGATGACGCAAATCCTTTAGTTCCCTGACCGAGAGTTCGTTTACCTTCTCTCAATGGATGCATCTCGACAAACGTAAAACATGCGATTCCACGTTTGAATATTGATTTTATAGCTTTGAGTGCACTCGGGAAGATGTATTGCGTGGATATAAGCCTATTTAGAGAATAAGAACGTTGTTATAAATAACTGTTGTTTCGAAAAAAAATTTTACAAATTTAAAATTAGCATATGTATTATTAATCATTTTAATGTTTAGATTCGTTAAATATTGGACGCTTGGGTAGCGTGGTCTTTGTAAAAAAACGTAAATTTGATTTTTTCACCTTCTATTTATTGGGGCAATTGAAAACAATTTCAAAATCCCACTTTATTTATGTTGATGTAAACTTAATGTGATAAATAATCTGATGTCTAATCTAATTAAAATATTGTTATATCATTTTAAATCTAAATTAAAAATGGTTATATAATTTTAAATCTAATAACAAAAATGATATATCATTTTAAATGTAATTAATTTTTTTTTATATATTTTAAATCTAATTAAAAATTGTTATATCATTTTAATTAGATTTAAAATGATATAACAATTTTTTAATTAGATTTAAAATGATATAACAATTTTTTAATTAGATTTAAAATGATATAACAATTTTTTAATTAGATTTAAAATTATATAACAATTTTTTAAGTAGATTTAAAATGATATAACATTTTTTTAAGTAGATTTAAAGTGATATAACAATTTTTTAATTAGATTTAAAATGATATAACAATTTTTTAATTAGATATAAAATGATATAACAATTTTTTAATTTGATTTAAAATGATATAACGATTTTTTAATTAGATTTGAAATACATAAAAAAAATTAATTGCATTTAAAATGATATATCATTTTTTTACTAGATTTAAAATTATATAACAACTTTTTTACTAGATTTAAAATTATATAACAATTTTTTATTAGATTTAAAATTATATAACAATTTTTTATTAGATATAAAATTATATAACAATTTTTTAATTAGATTTAAAATGATATACCAGTTTTTTATTAGAGTTAAAATTATATACCAGTTTTTTATTAGAGTTAAAATTATATAAAAATTTGTTATTAGATTAAAAATGTTATAGCAATTTTGTTATTAGATTAAAAATGTTATAGCAATTTTGTTATTAGATTAAAAGTGTTATAGCAATTTTGTTATTAGATTAAAAATGTTATAGCAATTTTGTTATTAGATTAAAAATGTTATAGCAATTTTGTTATTAGATTAAAAATGTTATAGCAATTTTGTTATTAGATTAAAAATGAAACAATTTTTTTTATTAGATTTGAAATTATATAACAATGTTTTTTATTAGATTTGAAATTATATAACAATTTTTTTTATTATTTTAAAATGATTCTTCATGACGAAGCAATACTTTCAATACTTTTATAAAAAAATAAAATTGATAATAAAACAACAAAAATATACATTTTGATTAAAGCTAAACATTGAAAAGTTTAAAAAAGGACTAACCCATAGTCGTAACACTCTTAATCCACGCATACCCAAATAATCAATTATAATTGTCTTTCTTAAGCCCCTGGGCCATTTTAAACATCCATAAACGAAGTGTGGATCAAAGAGCGATATTAAATTATAAGGGGAAAGGTTGGCTAGAGTATCCTGGCGCGGAAACTATTTTTAGCTCTTAATAATAATCATCGTAGTGGGCGACGATCTGCACGAGCCTTGAATATCCGCCAATGGATATTCTCGAATCCAGGCACCACTTTCCCCGAAGCACTCCTAATACACTGGTGACGCGCGCTCCTTCTGAATATGGCATACCTTACGCGCTTTACGACGGCTTCTTATTTCCAAAGATGAACTCGCCGTAGTTTTCTTCTTTCGGCAGCGCGGGCTTTCAGGTAGTTACGACTCAATAAGTTCGAGACGTGAGCCTACGCGACTCTCGAGGCGTGCTTTGGGAGTAGCCAACTACAGGGGGATACCCGCGCGACCGAGAAGGCCAAAAATGAAAGTTTATTTTTTTATATCCGACGTGTATATTTTTAGGACCATAGTTGTAAGAGTCTCTGGATGAACTTGGTTTTGTCGCTCAGCCCTCGTGGCTTTTATCGAGACTAGAAGCGCGTTGGAAGATTGGGGAAGCTACTGATTTCGACTCGGTGGTCGAAGGAAATGGTCCATTGCAGAGCCGATAGAGCCAACGGTTTGAGAACGGCGTTGTAGGTTCGATGTCGAGAGATTCTCAGCTTGGGTTAATAATTGTTTCTACATGTGACAATGTTTTGTCTACGCCACTTAGCTCATGGACAAAGAAGCTAAAGGGACTTACTGTTTAGGCTTTAAAAAGCACGCGTGAATACTGGGAATAGGAAAATCACGGTTAATTTTAGTTCAATGTGGACAAACACTTGGCGTCGCTGAAGTCGATTTCCGGCGTAGTTTCATAGATAAGCCGCAGCGTTCACGTTCAATTTTGATAAAATGGTGCCGTTGTTGTTGGTTAAATGATTAGGCTTAGTAAGGTTTTGACCTTTTTTTTGAAATTGGGCCTTTAAAAGTTTAAGTAATGGTAATTAAACATTGTGTTAAGTAAAAATAATTAGTACGCCACGTATGACTGAGGTTTTTTAATCAAATTTATTGGAATCCATTTCATTTCTAAACTTAAAAAATATAATGAACTAAGCCTAACCTAACTTTCTCGCACGCACTGTCTCCTAAGTCCCAACTCGCAGTTATAGTTGAACAGAATTCTTGAGGGGCTTCAAAGCGGCTGATGTACCTCCGTAAGCCTTCCGATTTAGGCGACGCCTACCGAGTCAAAATATCGGGAAAAGTGAGCCCCCGTAAATTCTTGGTCCATGCTTAGCTGTAGCTCTTGAAGGTAGAGAGCACGCGCTGCAGTCACGAGACCCTTCCGGAACCCGCGTGCAAATCTCGCGTGAAAGTAAAGCACTTCAATAACTTGAGCTCGTGACGCAGATAAAAACATTTTATACTTCTAATTTTTATTGTTTGGTTTTATAGAAACACCTATTAATATTATAGAGATGTAGAGGTCGGTAACGGTTAATCATTATCCATGTTTAAATTGATTTTTTTCGGGGGAAAAATGTAAACAAAAAAATTTACCCGGTTAATATTTCGGAAAATGATTAAAAAACATGTATTATTCGGAAAATTTGAGCTTTTATTGAAAAAATCGTCGTTTTTCCGATTAATTTTACAAATTTATTAATAAATTAATCGGATAAAACAGAAATATAAATTACTTGATCAAAACGTTTTACGAATAATTTTGAGAGCTTTATCTATTGAATAAAAGTTAACCATCCCCGACCTCTAGTGCAAAGTCTCCTTTTGGGAAATTTCATATCTCATACAGGTCTACATTATGGCCGACTTTGAACAAAATCGGCAATAAACACCTCGGGTACTCTCCTTGTCAGTCCGTTGTTCTCGCGCAATCATACTACCTTTGGAATATCAAGGGGCAAAGGCTTGGACAGATTTGTACTTGACATCACTGCATTTATCGGTTAAATTATTAAAATAACAATGACGACATCTCAATAATGTATTCGTGATCGATAACTATCGCTACGCCCCCTTTGGTTCGCCATTGAAACCTAGATAGGTAGCGGCTAAAGCAGACGCTAAACGTTTTTCCTCGTCGTTATTCGTAAAGCTGACTATAAATATTGACACTAATTTTGGGAACCATTTGCTTATATTTTGATAAGTTTATTTAAGACTTTTTAATTTGTCTGTAGCAGACGCTAGATCATAGGTGCTACCTCTTAGAAGCTAGCTAGACTCGTTTCGGTCGCGAATAATATTTGTATAACTATACACAAAAAATAATATTTGGATAACTAAACACAAAAAAATAATATTTGTATAACTATACACAAAAAATAATAATTGTATAACTATACACAAAAAAATAATATTTGTATAACTATACAAAAAAATATTTGTATAACTATACAAAAAATATTTGTATAACTATACACAAAAAAATTAACTTATGGCTGACTATTTAGAAAATATTTTATACTTCTTATACTTTTCTTGCTCTATCTATATATTTGCTAATAAAATAGACTACCTACTTTTAAGTAAGTAGCAATATTGAATATCACGGTTTGAACAAAATGGTTGCGCCCACATTTTGGCGCCAAACAAGGTATAAAGTTTCGGTGAACTTTAAAATTTGACATCGCGAGCGGTATTTGGGGGTGAAGGGACGGCTTGTTTGCAATATTTTTATGACTTTTATACTTATGCCGTAGCACGTTTCAGGCCCGGGGATTTGGATTGTTTGGTAGAGCCAGAATCAAAGCTTCTTCACGTAACGGCTTCTTTATACTTGTATGTATATGACGCGTGGTTTATACTTGAAATTAAAATTGATTTTCTGATGCCTCGCTCTCGCTTTTCCCTCGACCACTCTACTTAACTTTCACATATTTTTAAGAAATTGGAACTTTGACGCAATATTGGAGTCGTTTCACTTCCGTATCTGCTTTAATGTCGTTACTCCGTCCGCATATACCCTGGTACAGAGTACTGTTGAATTTCTCAGAGATATAAAAGCCTATTCGCAACCGAAACGAGTGTAGGTGGCGTAACGGTGCTAGCTTCTCCGAGCTAGCGCCTATGATCTAGCGTCTGCTACAGACAAATTGAAAAGTCATAAGAACTTTTTTTTTTTAAATTAGTGTTGCAAGTTGGAAAATTTTTCGGGAAAAGTCCGAGGCCGTTTTTCCGGAAACTTTCCGTAATTTTACGAAAAAAATTAAATAAGTTTTCATTCCATGATTAGTCTAATATGTTGTTTGCAAATTTAAATAAAACTAATAGCGTCTGCTTTAGCCGCCACCTATCTAGGTTTATATGGAAAACCAAAGGTAGCGTAGAGATAGTTTTCGGTCGCGAATTCATACTAGCCAACATTTTCGTAAAACATTTTTTTCTCCGTGCGAATGTAGAAAAATTTTCCACAACGTTCGTTTCGGGCACGCAGACGCCTTTGTGGGCCAAGTTTTCGACAACGGCCAATTTTTGTGACCGAGGCTTAGTTTTAAATAGTTACGTAATAATTTTCGTACACATCATTTTGATTACCTATAACCAGCAAACTATACAGGGTGTTTCAATTTGATCGCCCCAGGCATTTTGCTCAAAATCTATATTACCTAGACTAAAACTATCAATGAACAAGTTGTAGAGCGTACCCATCTAAATTGTAATGTTTGTATGACTGCTAAAAATGAACGTTTTTAAAACTTATTTTCTTTTGGTAAAGTTCTTCACGAAATTGATCTAGTTTCGCGTGATATCCTGTATTTAGATTGTTTAAAAAGACCACAGAAGGTAAAGGAGCGTTCAGACTAAATAACTTTTAAAGGCCAATTTGTTTGGCCACCAAACTTATCTAACTAATTGGCAGTTAATTAAGCAGGGTGAACCGTAAATGTTGGTACACTTTTTTTGCAGTGATGGGCACTCTCCTCTCACCGTGAGATCAGTGAGAGCAATTGAGAGGAGGTGAGCCTTTTTCCAATGGAGAGGAGCGTGAGATGAGTATCCAAGTAATGTATTTAAGTGAGAGAAGGGTGATACCAAATAAGATTTTTGAAAGAAAGTATTAGGAGGTTAGTTTAATTAGCGAAATTCGATGAGAGGAGATCACCTCAAAAGTTAGTTTACGGTGGTGAGAAGAGAGTAAAATTTGAGAAATGGGAATGAGATGGAGTGAAAGGTATCACAAATTTTTCAAAAATGCCCATCACTGCACTGACGCGGGTACAATGAAACATTTGACCCGTCATCTGCGAATAATCTAATTCTAATACGACCCTCGAAAATTGAGTATTAAAGCATGGATAGTAGATTTTAGAGGATCGGTTAAAAGCCTGGTTTTTAGCCCCCGTAAACCAATCACACTAACAATTTTAAGGGAATCGTCCAAGGTTATTTGAAAAAACAAGTATCGCTAAGGGTGGACGATACTGTTCGAAAAAAGAAAAAAGATAAACACGAAATACATTTTTACGCCAAAAGGTATTTTTTCACGTTTTTATAGATTAAATATGAAATACTTAATATCAGTTGATAGTTTTTATTTAATTAAAAAACCAAAATTAAAAATTACTAAAATATAAAGCGCAAAAAATTACGTAACAATATCAACCGCATTAGATTGCCATTTTGAAATTTTAAGATCACCTTGTACAAACAGACAGACCCACCCACAGACAGACAGACACGGTGGTTGTATAACCCCTCCTTGGGTACAAAGTCCCCTCGGAGAGGTAAAAAGATAAACACGAAGTACATTTTTACGCCAAAAGGTATTTTTTCACGTTTTTATAGATTAAATATTATATACTAAATATCAGTTGATAGTTTTTATTGAATTAAAAAACCAAAATGAAAAATTACTAAAATATAAAGCGCAAAAATTTACGTAACAATATCAACCGCATTAGATTGTCATATTGAAATTTTAAGATCACGTGGTACAAACGACCCTTGCAAGACTCCCTCGGAGTCTCTCGAGCTGATTGATACGCGGGGAGAAATAAAATGCACTGTGGAAGGGTATCGAAAACCTGTCCTCTTAATTTACTGTCCATGGTTTAAGCATTGTTTGCTGGAAATGTTTTATTGTCTACTCGGGACAAGACTTTATGTAAACAGGAATTCATATCTCTACTTGGAATGCTTATCGCGGAAGATTTTCGTCTCGATGTGGCTGACGGTTTTTCTCGTCGAATTTCGGGATTTCTCGTTGGATTTCAAGTTTCTCGTCGAATTTCGGGATTTGTCGTTGGATTTCTGGTTTCCTCGTTGGATTTCGAGATTTCTCTTCGGATTTGACAATTTCTCGATTTCTTGTCGGATTTCTGGATTTCTTGCCGTATTTCGGGATTTTGAAAAAATCTCCGGATTTTTAAGAAATCCAGACTGGATTTCGTATCTCTTGTCGAATTTCTTTGAATATCAGACCCCTCGGATTAGCTTGATTTCTAGAATATGAATCTAAGGTAACCTACATGACGGGAGTGTATTTCCAGATCAAACTATATTTGAAATATAATATTTACCTGGATTGTGATATATAACTGTTATTATTTGGTTCATTTATAAGAAATAAGGGCAAAATTAAAAATTACAGTTTATTACAGTAATCTTTACCTGTAGTTGGAATGCTTATCGCTGCAGAATTTCGTCTCGACTTGGCTGACGAAATGTTAACTTAACAAACAGCAACGTGAGAGGGGAGCGCGTGCAGACGGGATTTTTTATCTCGTAGGCGGAGCCAAAGCCGTCAGAGTGATCTTACCATACGCGATACGCCAAGATAAGCATTCCAAGTAGATTCCTGATGTCGACTACGAGAGCTTAGCTTCAACACATCGCTAGTGAAAATATCCGTTTGTAAGCCATGGCCGTAACTATTAGAATCACCATGCAGGCTGACGTTCCAAGTGTATACATATATATATTTAATACTAAATGATATCGGACGAAAAGGTTGACTTTGGAACAGAAAGGATGGTCTAACTATTAAACGAAGGAACATTTCTTATCCGAGTAATCGATAGTCTTTATCTAAATCTTAGAAATTAAAATATAAATAATAAATGTTTAGTATTTTCAATTGGGAGTTGCGTGTGAAACACATACGTTAATGCGAGACGGAGTAAACAAACCGCAATAATAAACAGTCGCCGGGACCCGAGTTCGAAATAGCAGCGTGATGACAAAGTACTTCTCTATAGCTATCTAGCTTAAGGACGCAGTTTCGCAGTCTCGAATAGACGAGTTTACGGACACGAGAGGATAAAGCGGCAACTAGCGGATGGGAGTCGTACTTGTAAACTTTTAAAAGAGGTCTACTCGGGATCATTTATTCCTTGTCTTTGCTTGGTAACTTCGTGTCTTTAGCGAATTCGGTTTACCGACAAAACTGACTGCAATTCGTAGCGAAAGAGGGGACCTGGCGTTTTGGAGAGGCAGAAGGAAGAGAAGGCAAACGACTTTAGCGAATTCCCCGCGAGACGTTTATTATAAATTTTACTAATTGCCGACGGTCATTATTAAGGTCAGGAAGGAACTTTGCATTATCCGCGAGTTATTCCGTACGGAGATCGCCTTGGCCAGCTCTACAGCCCGTGTTTGCGAGTTCGGCGACTGTTTGCGTTACCGACGCGTAACCCGAGGCCAAGTCCTCGCGTCTAGACTCTTTGGGTCCTCGAATTCGTTCCGCTTGGCGTTACGAAAACTGTATTATTGGTCATCAAAAGCCCTTAATAGGTATTGGCCAACATTAATCGGCCAGCCGGTAAACTTTCCGCGTCCACCCAAAGGCTTCTCTTCGCTCGTTTTCAGCTCGGATAATTATCACCATCCACCATTCCAAAGCCGCGACGTAAACCCGTACCCGAGATCCGTTCTATCGAATGAGCAATCCGAATTGGCCGCAATTAGACATATTGCCTACATCGTCGCGATATCCTCCGAAATGGGTAAGAGTTTTATCGCGTTTACTATCTATTGGGGCACGAGGTCGGTGCGAGGGGTAACATCCATTCTCGATCGGGCCCTTATCCCGTAAAAGCCCGTTGCGACGATTTATGCAGGAACCTGTTGCCTTTATGGTGGATATTTCCGAAACTAGTATTCTAACGCTTATCGTAAACCAAGAGCCGCGTTTACTTCAAGAGAAACAGCGCATTTATTCTTCGCACGTACTGAACACGTTCACACGCGTAGCCTCGAGATATTATCTTCAAATGAACGGCTGTTAACTAATAAATTACAAGTACGAGCGTTGTGTTACGAAGCGGTTTCCAGATTTAGTGGCAGTTGCAAATGCGTTATGTATTTTTTAACCAACCAGAACATGACTTCATAGATATACGAATAGATAGGGACTGGTGTCTAAGGCCTTGGGTCGACACCACTTTGTATATTTAAAAAAAAGAATAGATAGGGAAACACTCCGAATATAAAATTAGCAAATAAGTTGATTAGTTCATTATGAAAAGGGATAATAAAGCTAAACCCTAAACAAATTTGAAGAAATTTAAAAACTTACTTATAGCTCGTAACTTAACATTGCGTATATACTAATCTCCACCACTCTCCCCCTATTCGGCTTTCCGTTGCTACGCAACTCGTTTTGAAAATTTTAATATTTAGGCTTAGTTTCTCTATTCGGTGTTATAGTCGCGAGCCAGATTTCCCGCACGGTACTGACGAGTCCCAAATAGGACGAAACCGGTCTACCGTTGGAATTTCTGGCTATTTTATTTAATTTAATTTAGTTTTTCACTCGAAGATCTATTTGGTCCGAGTTTCGCGTCTTTTTGTTCGCTCGAAGACCTATCGGTACGAGCTATTAGTAAGTTTTTAAATTTATTCAAATTTTTTTAGGGTTTAGATTTATTATCCCTTTTCGTAATGGACTAATCTACTTATTCGCTAATTTTATAATCCTTTACAATGGAGTTCATAGGTGGTTCCTTTTCACTTAAAACTCCGAATATATTTTACAAATCCTTGGATAACTTAGTTATTTGTAAGTACAGAGAAAAATTAAAATAAGTATTCTTAAAACACATTCTCGCAAATTTTCAAATTTCTAAAGTAGACAAATTTCAAATAAAGTCAATTTAGGCACAGATTTTAGATGTTTTGTGTGAATTATTATTAAAAATTAAGCGAGAGCTATTCAGAGTTAGAAAATTCACTTAATTTTTAAAACCGTATTTTTCAGAATTAAATTTTGAAAAAAAAAACATTTGGGTCTAAAGAGTTGATTTTGTTAAGAAGTGTTTTCTCTTTCTCGTGATTACTAGGTTGTTAAGGTCCGCTATTTACTAGGCCCTATAATGTAATTTAAAAGCACGCGCGGTGGAATGCCTAATGAACGCGAGCCGCAAAAAAGAGAGCTAGAAATAACTATACCGAAAAACTAAAGGGGGAAAAATATTACAGAAATAGAAAATTTAACGGAACGAAAGATTATCGTTCAGTCCGGCTGGGAATAATGCGAACCTGCATCAAAATTGCATTATCTTAAGTCGATTAGTTGGGGGCAAGCGCTATCTAATCCCGTGACTTTTAAGACTATTATCTACGACTTTAAAGTCTTTGGTGACCAATTCTTCGATATCTAAGCTATTAAATGAGATCCATCTTAGCGAATTTGATCAAACGAATGTTTAAATGTTTATTTAAAACGAAAAGTGTTCGGAGTTAGAAATGTTAGGAGTTACCCGTACTAACCACACATAGTTTTAATGAATAGAGTAGCGTAAGACTGAGAGCTTAGGGACTTTAATCTGAGTTTTAGATTAGATAGAAGCGAGATCGTTTTAAACTAACAACGATTGATGTAACGTAAATACATTTTAAAACCACCAACGGATTCCTGACATTTCAATCATACTAATTTTTAAGTTATTTCCTTTTAATTTTAACTATTAAATTAGTTAATTAAAAACTTGTAAAGGTTAACGGTAATAGTAATCAGTAAGTGTAGGAAGCTATTGGCTCGCGTGGCATATAGGCCTTGCCACCACCCTCTTATATACCATTGAACCAGGTCATCTGAATTAAAGGTATGCTTATTGAAAGTCGATAGATGACTTGGGTCTAAAGTGGTACCTCGCGTATTAGACTACATGTAGCTGTTTGAATTTGATTTAGTTTCATTTATTAGGTCAAAATATCTATTTCCGCTCGTAAAATTATCGGTATGACAAGAACAGAACAAACATCGAGGGGGTAGCGGATAAATATTAGATTATTTAAGTAAGTTTATGTCCACCTATAAAAAATTCGGGACAGCCAGGACAGTCACGCACGAAAATTAAAAATTCTTATTAAGTCAATAGACGATTAAATAAAACCTGTTCAGCGATTTGCCTAGAAGTAGTAATACGGAGAGCCAGGACATACTTGTGAAAGCGTTATTATTTAAAGAGCGCGCTGGTTAATATATTTCAATATAGAATGGATCGTTCAATTTCGCGCCTCCAAAATAAAAAATGCGCGCGCGCTTTCTACTTCAGCCTTAAGACCCATTTTCATGCTCGCTGGTAGCGGATAAAAATTGTCAAAATTCGCATCCGCCACTCGCAAGCGTGAAAATAAAGCTAAAATATCTGATGGAAACAGATCGACGCGGAAAGTTAAAAAGTGTGTAGCGGAAGCGGATTTTGTCGATTTTTACCCGCTACCAGCGAGCATGAAAATGGGGCTTTACAAATAAAACTAACATAAACACGCGACTAATTTATTCAGTGACTCGCGCATGCGCAAAGGGGATGAAATAAAAAGAGAGAGCAGCATTTATTGAAGTGTCTATTTAGCGATTAATATTTCTTATTTCACTTTTAATATTTTGGCTGGAAAATGTAAAAACATTTCGTTACTTATTTAAATGGCTAATCGAAGCTATAGACCCGGGAAAGGCAATACGGAACTGACCTTGTTATCGTAACCGAGGAAAATAAATCGTGGATGCTATCGAAAAATCGATATTTTCCTAACACACGATTATCTTTCCTTGGCCCGTAAAGAACCCGTACGTTAAGGTACATGACAACAATACTAATTTAAAAATCCAATAACCTACTTCCGCTCATCGCATCACGCAATATCCGAATAGAGAGCTTCGAATAACCGGCAGATATCGCGTTATATTATTATAGGTTTCGCAATGTCTAACGCAACACATTCCAAGTTTCGGAACAAATTGGGGACTATTTCTGTATAACACTAGGACTAGCCGAGGCTTTCTGATAAATCTCCTTTTAAGCCTTGGCTCAACTAAATAGGTCTTTTCATCGTTTTCTAAACCGGGATGCACTTTGAAAAAGGGTAAGGTTAAAATAGAATTTCGCTTTCTCGCTGTTTTTATTATTCTTGAATAAATTTCGCCATCCCGTATTTTCTCGCAACTATATATGTTGGAAATTCTTTTCTCCAATTCATTTCGGCGTATGGCGGCCCTCTTCGACCATCGGCTCTCCGTGGGGCTGTCAAAGTTTCTATGATGGAAGATCTCCTAAAAATCCAGTCGTGTCGCCCTGTTTTTTCTTATCCCCTTTAAGCCGATGGTCGCGAGTCAGATGAAGGGTCAACGCGGCTCTAACCTCAAAGCGCTAATAACGGCCAGCCGATGTTACATTTTGGACTCGTTCCGGAGCGTTTGGGAGAAACGTGCGTCATCAAAGCCCTATAGGTATACACCATCACACCTATAACTCGCTCCGAATTTGTGGAAGTCGCGCGGGACTTTGACACGCGGTCGTAATAAGGACGGCTTCGGGTTCGGCCTAAAATAAAGAGCGAAGGGAATGCCTGCCGATGGATTAGGATTAATCCTCGAGGACATGAATGGCTGGCGACAAAGAAAATTGCGTACGGGTGGCGAGGGGGTTCTTGATCCCTCGCCTGATGACCGCGACGCGTCCCAGCGTGTTGTTACTTTCATAGAAAAGGATTTTCCATTCTGTTCACAAACGTGTTTATTTACGGACTTTTATTTCATAGCCACACCACACTAGTCGATTCAATTATTTCGGGAATTTGATTGTTCGTAATACGAGTAATACCATAAGTAACATTTTAAGGAAAAGTATGACACGACCTATTGTGTAAATGCTAATGTTCTTGCGATTTATTTACAAAACTAATCGTTACAAAAGTAAGAGGAGGTTCGATTCTATAGCTTGTGGCACTGCTTCGCCTTCCGCGTTGAGTTTGCAAGTTCTCTCCCCACTGGTTTAAGGGGTTTCTCCCCGAGCTCTTCGGTTTCCCCTTCCATAAAAACTTGTTGAGGTTAAAGGCAATAGTTAGTGTAGGGAGCTGTTGGCTCGCGTGGCATGAAGGGCTTGCTTTAAAAGTCGTTTGATGACTTAGGCCTAAAGTGGTGGCGTGGGTATTAGCTTAGCTGATTATTATTATTATTATTATTATTATTATTATTATTATTATTATTATTATTATGATAAAGTCTCGATAAGAAGAAGAAACAGCTTTGAGGTGTAGCGTCTAGAAGTATTAGGTAGACAGTAGACCCTAATAATAAGTACACAGGGTGTTTCAAAGGGTTATGCAAAAATTTTAAGGAGTTGTAGGGGTGAGTTGAGAAGTATGCCTGTTTTTCCCCATTTTCCTACTATGAGTTAAAAGAGCCCCAGAGAGCTTCAAAGTGTGGCTTACTAGCCCCTGGAAGTAGGCAACAAGCGCCAAACCAAGCAACAGGGATACGCGAACATTAAGGTTTGAGTTCGTGTGATAGGTAAAAAAGGACTTTGTAAACAAATCGAGGTAACCAGCGTAAAAAAGTAAACTTAAACAGTATGTAAAGTCCCTGCTGCTTTTTTGCGTTTGTTGCAGCCTACTTCCACACTTTGAATCTCTCTGGCGCTCTTTTAACTCATCGTAGGAAAATGGGGATAAAACAGGCATACTTCTCAACTCACCGCCTACAACTACTTAAAATTTTGGCATTACATTTCGAAACACCCTGTATAATCCACATCTGAAATTTAAAATTTTTTTTGCCTAATCTTAGTTTGTTTTCGGAGTTTTATGTTTGAAAAAAGATGTAGCATGATAAACTAACATTTATCTTGATAAATTTGGGGTTTAGTATAATAAAGTTTATCTTCGAACATATAATAGCATCAGTAACATATAACGAAACTGTATGTCATATAGCAAAAATTATAACAAACTAATAATCATGGTGATTTAGCAATCTAGGTTTAGTTCAGTACAGAGAGCCGTCAATTTTGAAAAAAGGTTCGCTAAGAAAATACTTATTTTTATTATGTACCTTATGATATTAGTATAAAAACTTCACTAACAAGGAGACTACCCGAGGTGGTTATCACCGATTTTGTTGAAACTCGGGGATTAGGTAGACCTTATGGTAGTATGAAAATTCCCAAAGGGAAAAGTTGCAATGGGCTTTAGTTTTCCCATGGCAACCGAAAATGTTTTTGATCTCTCAAAACAAAAAATTCCCATTTAAAAAATCATGGGATTTTCTCGGTTTCAAAAATTAATTAAATTTTCAAAACATACCCAAAAAGATGAATTTGACCTATTTTGGGTAAAATTAATCAATGATTTTGGGTAAAATTTATCAATTTTGGTTAAATTTTTATCAAATTTGGGTAACCGAGAAAATCCCATGCTTTTTTAAATGGAGAGGTCAAAAACATTTTCGGTTGCTATGGGAAAATAAAGCCCATTGCAACTTTTCCCTTTGGCAATTTTCATACTACCATAAGGTCTACCTAACCTTCGAGTTTCAACAAAATCGGTGATAACCACCTCGGGTAGTCTCCTTGTAAGCGAAATCTATGTCCGGTTTTGTAAGCATGGTCTCGAAATATGTATACTGAAGAATAGCTAGTTTGGTTTATTAAACCGGTTAAATCGTCCAAAAAGGGTTTATTACTCTTTACAGTCAGTTAATTTTTATAAGCATCGTCTGAAAAGAGTATAAGCAAATATGAAATAAATAGTTTAAATTATATAAATAAAGGGTAATTTAATTAATGTTGGATATGGGTAAGATAATTAATTAAGTATGTATGGTGGTTAATATTGTAATTTCAGCTACAAGGTACTTGTAAACAAAATAATGAACAAGTTGGTAAAGCGTAATTTATACTTTGGAATTCCAAATTTATCATAAGTTTGTATGTTAGTTTATCATGCTAGGGCTGTTTGCAAAACTTAATATTTCGAAAACAAACTAAGAACAGGTAAGAAATCTAATTATTAAATTTTAGCTGTTGCTTCTTCTAACCGAGATTTCAATAATAATCCAATAATCAGATAGGCGCCACCCCAGGATCAAGTCATCTAGCGACTTTTATCGCCATTGTCTCAGGTGGCCGCGTTATATTGCGTAGGAGGGTGGTGGAAAGCCCATCATGCCACGCGAGCTAACTGCTCCCTACACTTAATTATTACTTACCTTTACAAGTTTTTATGGAAAGGGGAAACCGAAGAACTCGGTGGAAAATCCCTTCAACTAGAAAGGAGATAACCCTACACAGAAGGAGTCATTCCGAGTTTTCACCCAGTGCCACTTTTATAACCATTAGCTTTATCAATAAATGGTAAAATAAACACGGTAATCGGTTTCCAACCGACCAGCCGTCCTGCCAAGTAGAATCAGATGGTAAATTTTAAAATCATAGTTTGATTTCAAATAAAAAACGGTAAATTTCCACTTCATATAAAATGTGAAATAAAAGCAGACATATCGGCCAGTAGATGTCGCGTGTGCGGGCATTTACAAATCATTGCCACTTCCCGACTCGTGGTCCATTCCAAGTCGTTATCGAAGGAGAGAAAACACATTAAAATCTCAAGCACCTCGCAACGTCTCCGCGTCAATGTGCTCGAGATATACGAACAGAACCCATTTAGAAAATGTACTTGTACCGTCGGGCAGACACTTTTTGGGGAAATCTTAGTTTTAACGTCCGCCTAAACGATAGTTTTGGTCATATACTCCAGACGACGCGCACGACGACTGTAGAATGCAATTGTCGTAGGCAGTCATTTTGTTTCGATTTACTATGGTCATCAAGACTTCCCCCTTTTGATACTTTTTGCCTCTAGGTATACAGGTAGACACTAAGCTTTTCAAAGTAATCTCGAAGTCACCGAAAAACTATTGATTATTTCCATTTTTTCTCTCCACGACCATTGTGCGTGGTCGTACGACTGAATGTCCGTGACTCTCTTCTAACTGGTGATTATGAAACTGATTAACAACTGCTCGAAAAACATATTGTAGGATCAAGCTGGGTGGAGCTTCTGTACTAGCTGATGGTCGCGTGTAGCGAACGAAATTGATTGTATATAAAGTAGTTAATTATAAGGATTAAACCAGGAATGATTGGAATGGTGTATTGTCCCAGCCATCCGCCCACGACATAGATGCTCCTTTTTTCCTGCGTCCTTCTGAAGATCCTTTGAGTGTATCAAAAATAAAGAAATTAAGACTATCTCGAACTCAGGATTAAGAGTGTAGAAGTATATAGTTGACTCAACGGAATTAAGAAATAATTTTGCAAATTGTTTTGGACTAAAAAATAATGAAAACCTAATTAGCATTTCGAAGCAGTAGTTTTCTACAAAGGTGTAATATGTTGGTTATTGCGTTGTATAGTATAAGGTAATTTTATAATATGAAATACGACTTCGAATGACATTTTGCGTTGTTAAGGGGGAAGACTATAGTAAAAGCCTCTTTTTCGTTCAAGCTGAACGTTTTTGTTTTAACAATTACACAATCGAATTATATTTTTATTAATAGGCTGAACCTTCCTCTAGTGCTTAAAATATATTTGATAATTATAATATTAATAGTTAACGAGATATAAGGCTATAACTAAAGGGTAGTTTGGGCGCTTGCCCAACTTGTTTAGCTCCGGGGGTCCGAATTAAAATTGTCAAAATTATTTTAGGCACTAAACAAGAGGTTGTTCTACACATCAATATTAATTTTATAAGTTAAAACACAAAAATAAAACAGTTCAGCTTGAAATAGCGCGAAACTAGACAATGGCCACTGTAGTTTTCCCCCTTAAGCTTACATTTCTTTCATGAAAAGCGCTCTAGTTTCATTCTGAAAAATAAAGTCAATCTTTTATTAACCTAAATTACGCTGCGAAATGGCGCATTTTTGATTCTTAGGTGGAATAATAGGTGGTTTCTTTTCGCTTGTTCCGGGCTAAGAATTAGAGTAACGCTATGACGTCATTTTACTCCGATTTTGTGGTGGCGAATAGTTCAAGTCGGAGTAAAAACATTCTTCTAAAATGGCTGCCTGTGACCTTTTTAGCAGATAAATTGTGACTAGCAGACGACAAAATCTGATTTACTCCTTTACACCTCCTTTTCAGAAGGAGTAAAAAGAGTAGCCCTAATACTCCGGAACAAGCGAATAGTTTACGAGGCGGAGTAATTCTCATCCCCGGAACAGGCGAATAAAACGTTTTATGGTAAAAAAAAAGGTACACTTTTAGTTCGAGAACGGGCGAAAAGAAACCAGCTAATATAGTAGCCCTTAAGCGAGCACTCAATCTAAGGCTTCAAAATAAATTAGCTTGTCATATTCCATTAGGAAGTTGATATTTTTAAGAACAAAAGGCAATCCTCGCTTACATTATATATCGCTTTCGTTGTCGCCGGTGATGTAGAACTCGAAGTTGGGACGATCGTATTTCCGCTGCAGAGTGTTCTATTCCTTCACGACAAAGATAGAGAGAATGAGTGGAGGTAGCTTTCCAAATTAATAGATTATCGACCAAAGGGGAACCTGAGGATGACGGTGCTGTCAACGGATTTCTCTATCTCGACTCTTCCGTTCTCTGGCAAAAGCTAATGCAAACGACATCTCCTAGTCTATTAATATCCCGCTGTCTACTGTTAAAAAAGTCATTCGCCTACATTAAAGAAAACAAGCAAATGTAATACACTAGCCTTATCTGCCTTTCCTACGAGCTCTAAATTCCTTTCTAATTCTTCCTTCTTTGCTCCGTGTGTATTTTAGAGATACCGCTTCTCGTGCGTTTTCGCTGCGGCTTATCCAGCCACTTATTTTGTTACATCCTATCGTACAAACTTGCTTTAGTAAATTTAAACTTTAGCGCTTTCATTTTTCCTTTCAATTTGCTTGTTTATATACTTCGTTACGTAACATTTTGTACAAACCTCGACTATTATTATTGTTTAAATTTATGAAGTATATTTCTTTCACATCTACTGCCAGCGATAAAAGGTACTCTATAATTTGGTATTTTCTAGCAGAAGGTTGATTTTTCTAACGTAGCAATGTCACCTACGTGAATAGAGTAGACAGGTTAAACCACCTCTTGAAAACGGGTCGGAGAAACTTTACAAAGATTAAATTATATTAAGATTCCACTACACGTTTTCAAATGGTTGCTTAACCTGTCTAGTAAGATTTAAAATTTTAACATTAATATAAGGGGCCGGAATTTGCAAATTTTGAGAACGGTATTTTGAATCTAAAAGTGATATCAGAAATCAAAGGATTATATAATCAGCGAATAAGTTGATTAGTCTATTATGAAAAGGGATAATAAAGCTAAACCCTAAACAAATTTGAAGAAATTTAAAAACTTACTAATAGCTCGTACCGATAGGTCTTCGAGCGAACAAAAAGACGCGAAACTCGGACCAAATAGATCTTCGAGTGAAAAACTAAATTAAATTAAATTAAATATCCAGAAATTCCAACGGTAGACCGGTTTCGTCCTATTTGGGACTCGTCAGTACCTTGCGGGAAATCTGTCTCGCTACTATAACACCGAATAGAGAAACTAAGCCTAAAAATTACAAATTTCAAAACGAGTTGCATAGCAACGGAAAGCCGAATAGGGGGAGAGTGGTGGATATTAGTATACATGCAATTTTAAATTAAAAGGAACCACCTATGGACTTCATTGCAAAGGATTATATAATTAGCGAATAAGTAGATTAGTCCATTATGAAAAGAGATAATAAAGCTAAACCCTAAACAAATTTGAAGAAATTTAAAAACATACAAATAGCTCGTACCGATAGGTCTTCGAGCGAACAACAATTACTGGCTATTTAATTTAATTTAATTTAGTTTATCACTCGAAGATCTATTTGGTCCGAGTTTCGCGTCTTTTTGTTCGCTTGAAGACCTATCGGTACGAGCTATTAGTAAGTTTTTAAATTTCTTCAAATTTGTTTAGGGTTTAGCTTTATTATCTCTTTTCATAATGGACTAATCTACTTATTCGCTAATTATATAATCCTTTACAATGCAGTCCATAGGTGGCTCCTTTTAACTCAGAAATCAAAAACTGATATTGAGAATTCGGAGCACCATTTGTGTTTATTTCTGGATCTTTAGGCTGATTTAGATTCACTAATTTTCTTTCAAATTTCGGGATTTTTACGAATGTCAGACCCCTCGATATTAAGGCAACACTGAGATGTAATTTTTTGGTGTAGAAAGGGTTCTCGTCAATATATGAGTATAAGATTTCGCATTCATATATTTAATATATGGCGAAACCTTCGCACCTTCATACTCAAAAGGCAGATAACACTTTTAATCAACTATGCTAGTAGCCAAGGCATCACCTTAGGCCCAAGTTATCTAGCAACTTTTAATGGCTATACTAGATAAGAGGTTGGTGGGCATTCACGCCACGCGAGCCAACAGCTCCCTACACTAACTATTACCGTTAACCTCAACAAGTTTTTATGTAAACAAAATCACAATCTATAATCGCAGCTGAGTGTGGCCGCCATGCTGGTATTCTTTTTTTTTCAATTAGAAAAAGCATGGGTGACGTATTATCTACGTCATGCTGCCAAGTCCCTATAGTGAGAAGTAATGGCAGAAAATTTTGGCGCGAAACAAAGTCTATACCGTGTCTGGCAATTAATCAAAGTAAGCTGTAATAGGTCTTTCTATAAAGTAACGTGGCCTTCTTGTTTCAATGTTGCTCTTACGTCACAGTCTCTTACTTTTAAAACTCTACGAGCGCGCGCTTCAGTCGCCTGAGAAATATAGTTTTTTTTTTCAAAATCGTGAGTGCGAAGAATATACTAATAAAGCTGTGTCTTGTGATGTAAGAGCAACGTATTTTATGTTTTACTTTTTATTCCATTTATTTTATAGAAATAACAATGTTTCTCCTAATTTTCCAAATTTTAAAGTTTATTAATATTTACGCCCATAATATAGATAAATCGAACCTTTCTCAAGTGTTTAAAACAAATTAGGAGATTGTTAATTTGTTAGCTAAGGAGCTAGTTTTGCTCGAGGGGTACTACTTAAAACTATATAACTAAATAACAATTGAATTTCAAATCGTCAAAACTATTTTAGGCATTATAGACGAGGGTACTCGACTTGAACTAGAACGATATAAGGTAACTCTTCTCCCTTAATGACATTTCGTATTTATTTCTAAGGTAAATATGAAACTTAAGCTCAAAATTTAATTTGGATAATGACAAGCGGCGATAGCTAGATTCAAAGTGATATTTGGCAAAGTCACGAAGTCTTTCCAATAATACGGCTGTTAAGTGCAAGGCGTATTAGAAGAATTAAACGATTATAAACCGTAATTAGAAAATGGCGATAGAATGACACTTTGAATCCGTCTAGTTTAATCCGAGTAATTCAGTGCCGTAATTTTCCCTATTAATAATATTCCGATGAATCTTGAGCAATTCGTTGTTGACAGTAGTCTTAACCGCGACGATCGGTTATCATTTCGATAAGTACCCTCCAGCGGAACCAGGGCCACCTCTGTTTGAACAGCTTCCGGGTAATGAGGGCGGAAGAGAGAGATAAAACTGTGCCATTATCGTGGCGCGTTTCGTCTTCACGGACTTAAGCTTTCTCCGAGCGTTAAATTTTGCCGACATCACTGTCCTCCCGTCGTGTTTGGAGTGCTGAAACTGTCACGTTAATTATAAGTTAACTATTTCCAACCAAAGGTGAATTTTCCACCGAGACGAATATCCGAGAAAATTTCATTATCTCGTTCGTTGGGCGGGGACCGAGTGGGACAATATTGGACTTGGGCTGCCCTTCGCTCCAACAGCCAGGTTAACTCTCTTTGAATGGATTAATGAAGTTTGAAGGTGGCTGTGGCTAAGCTTGACTAATTAGCCGTCGTGATAATTATTATGCCTTAGCTGCCAGTGCGAGATACAACATTGATTATATTGTAACGAGCTTCGACAATGAATCATACGTCTCGCGCCCGTCCGCGCGCCCTGTCGATCGCTGTACAATCACTGATTTATCTTACGCTTGTACCTTCGCAATTACATCGTCAACGCGGTTGTAATAACGCCGTCCTCTGGTGTCCTTTCCTTCGTTAAATGTCAAATTTATAAGTTAATTTGTTACAAAATTCAAAACGTACAATTGTTGTATCAGCGATACCCTATTAAAAAATGGCATTAAACGTCGCTAGATGACTTGGGCCTAGGGTGGTGCCTTGGGTTTTAGCGTAATTAACATAATAAACATATGTATGGAATAGAACGAATTCGCTTAATGATAGTCTGTCGTGGAGTGATTGCGAAATAGGAAGTTTCCGCACTGAAAACTCCTCCCTTCCTACTCTTTTCGTTGGCAAAATAGTTGGTTAGTTTGATGGCGAGAAATACGAGCGTACACGCGTTTTAGGTTTGAAATTCGAAAAAAACTAACTTTTGAAATGGAGCCAGTGTTTATAATATAGTTATTTTTATCTTCCGATTCAATAATTCATCATTATCTTCCAAAAGTAAGCGTTATTTACACTTTTGAAAGCATTTCAATCTTCAATAGGTCTTGGCTGGTCCGTTGAAAAGGCTGCCGGCGAACCGTCGCCGATTCTCCGGGCATCCTCCAAATACTAGGAGTAGTTCGCCGAGAGTTGTCCGTCCGTCGGTACGTAATGGTTTAGGTGGTCATTGGCGAAACAGACTATCATTAAAAAATTTGCATTGAAAGGATGGGAAGTATCATACTTATGTTTATTATGTCACTTATGGTATTAGCCTAGCTGCTTATTATTATTATTATTATTAATTTTATTATTATAATTAAAACGTACATTTATTGGGTAATGTTATTTATCTATTGGATGGTAAAGACTTTATTTTCTGTATCCTAGTAGTTTGTTAGTAGGATTTATATTTGCTTTGCACCTGTAATCATGATAAAGAGGAATCCATACCTCTACTTGAAATGCTTATCCTGGTGTATCGCGAACGGTAAGATCACTCTGACGGCTTTGGCCCCGCCTACGAGATAAAAAATCCTCTTTGCGCGCTCCCCTCTCACGTTGTTGTTTGTTAAGTTAACATAGTGACGTCGAAAAAACCGTCAGCCAAGTCAAGACGAAATTCTGCGGCGATAAACATTCCAAGTAGAGGTAAAGATTCCTGCAGGGTTGGCACAATTTTGCCAACGGTGGAAAAAACTAGATTTTACCGCGGTTTTTTCCACCTATTGTTTTCCTGTTAAAAACCGTGTGGAAAATCGTACTTCCATGGTTTTTTTGACCACCTCTAGTGGCAAAATTCAATAAAAAATAAATAATAAAAGCAGTATATTCTTCTATTCTATTCACTCTTCTTCTGGCCTTTTTTCATCTCTCCTATTAGCAATGACCAAATTAGTCACTTAATAGATATATCAATGATTAATTTAGCATGAAAAGAGTTTTTTCCATTTTTTCTGGTTTTTACCAGTTTTTCCCACGTGTCCCGGCCAAAACTTGTTTTTGCCGGGTTTTTGCCAACCCAGCATTCCTGTAATAAACTGTAATTTTTAATTTTGCCCTTATTTCTTATAAATTAACCATGTAATAACCGTTATATCTCTCAATCCGAGGTAAATATTATATTTCAAAAATCGTTTGATCTAGAAATACACTCCCGTCATGTAGGTTACCTTAGATTCATATTCTAGAAAGTAGAAATCAAGCTAATCCGAGGGGTCTGATATTCAAAGAAATTCGACAAGAAATCGAGAAATTGCCAAATCCAACAAGCAATCTTGAAATCCCAAATAAAACAAGCAATCTTGAAAACCCGTACACACATTTGGTGAATGTCCGAGCCCTCGATCTAATCGCTCAACAACTTGAAAGTACCAAACTATTTTATGATGGTAGTAGGATTATGTAAGGTTGCGAGGGAATTATTCTGAAATCGGATCTTTCAATCACTGCCCTCACAATAGAATCTGCTTTCTATTGTGAGAGCAGTGAGATGGAGAGGATGGAGTTGACCATGTTTTGAAGCTACCAAAATCGATTTAGACCACGGCGATATGACCAAATATGCATTATATGCAATCTCCAAAAATACTTACCTCATAATAGTACTAAAATATTATAATAAAAAATAACTACCATAAACAGGCGATCTCGACCTTGAAAATGGTGATGTAGTCCTTCAAAATTGCAATTGAAAATTTGGGCCCCCGTATAATGTAGACAATGTTGGGGACGTACACCACACTTATATGCTATTTTTGATTTTATGTAAATGTGTAATTTAGAATATGAAGGGAAACACGTGTTAAATGTCTTCCACATGTGTATCAATAGAGAGGTTAAGCAGGACGCTCTAGACGTTTGAACGACAACGCCGGGAGTATCTAGACGTTCGTGAAACTAATTTATTTAAAATTGGTTCAGCATGCTTTCACTTTCACAGTTACAAAAGAATTTTAAAACATTTTAGAAATATTTGCACATGACGAAAATAAAAACGTGTTTAATTAAAAATAAAACGCGCCATGAGCATTGTCTAAAGACAAACATTTGATTTCGTGCACCCTGCTTTACTTTAAATGTTTCTCCGTAGTCTGATTTAAACCTGTAGGAGTATTTCAATTTTAACTAGTAAAACGCACTTTTCTAGAAAAGGAACCACCCACCATAATTATCTGTCTATTTGTTGAGCACGATAATTGTAATGTTCAGTATTTTAATTTAAATGCTATAGATTTTATACTACGTGTCACCTTAGATCGATAGAAATACGGCGTCATTTTCAAATTATAAAAGGTTCCGACTCCAAAGTATAAACGCGTAAAGAAAACCTTGGAGAATTATCACGTACATGTACTGTCTCCCGACCTTGTCGTTCAAAATTCGAGAGCGCTCTGCTTAACCTCTCTAATAAGAAATTTTCCCCTTATAGGTCAAGCTTTTCCAAATTTGTAAAACAAGACTCCAATTAATAAATAAAACACATTAATTTAACTACTAAATACGTCTACGCGCCTAAAAGCAGTTATTGCTTTAATGTCAATCCGAATATCGATCGCTATAGAATCAGCGCAATTTTTGTTCGACAGGAATACCCTATAGGCACCCCCTATCTGAAGAATCACTCCAAGTATGACCAGAAAACTTAAATGGGTTAATACTATCGCGAGCGCTACCCGCACTAGCCAATCCATGCGGCAGTTAAGTTACAGGCTAGATTCAAAGGACGTTAGTCAGTTTCAGCTAGGAGATACAAACACAGCACCCCACACAAGGAGTCATGCATTTTCTTGCGTACATTTTTCATTGGTTAGACGCTTTAGCGCCTGCTGCCGTCGGAAGGGGGAAATTCGGAAATTGTCTTCCCACCCGCCCGTAAAACGTTCAGCGAAAAGACTCGTCCAATGAAATTTGTACACAACACTACGTTAGCGTGTTTAAAGGCTAGCTGCGTTCTCCTTGTGTTTGTTGCTCCTAGGTTTCAGCTAGGAGAAACAAACACAGCACCCCACACAAGGAGAACGCAACACGTCAAAAGTCGTGCATTTTCTTGCGTACATTTTTCATTGGTTAGACGGAAGGGGAAAATTCGGAAATTGTTTTCCCCCCTGCCCATAAAACGTTCAGTGAAAAGGCTCGTCCAATGAAATTTGTACACAACACTACGTTAGCGTGTTTAAAGGCTAGCTGCGTTCTCCTTGTGTTTGTTGCTCCTAAGTTTCAGCTAGGAGAAACAAACACAGCACCCCACACAAGGAGAACGCAACCCGTCAAAAGTCGTGCATTTTCCTCCGTACATTTTTCATTGGTTAGACGGAAGGGGAAAATTCGGAAATTGTTTTCCCCCCTGCCCATAAAACGTTCAGTGAAAAGGCTCGTCCAATGAAATTTGTACAAAACACTACGTTAGCGTGTTTAAAGGCTAGCTGCGTTCTCCTTGTATTTTTTGCTCCTGGGTTTCAGATGGTTGTCACTTTTGAAAAACTCTTTAAAAATCATTAAGAAACATCACGGTCACATAATCCTTTGAATTTGGAGGCGTGTTTTTGGAAGTGGTGCGGTATGCCTGAGTCACGTGACGGAATTTTGGAAAATTATTCTTTGGCCCTTAAATAATTTTAACGAAGTATTCACTGTAATATTAGGTTTGGTTATCTCCCATACGCTTATGCTTGGTTAGTTGACGATCCTCGTGGTAAATGATATGAAACATAAACTCACCAAAATGCCGCAACAAGTTAATTTATTAACCCATTTCACACTTTACACACCAAGATTGCTTAACGTACATAAAATAATCAGATAGGCTAATACCCTTGGCACCACCTTAGGACTAAGTCATCAAGTGACTTTTAAAGCCATTAATTCAGGTGGCTGGGTTACATCTATAGAGCTTTCAGTCCCTGAAAATAAGTAACGCCTACAACCTACAACATATCCCTCTCCTTAAAAATAGGGATTCCTTACATAAGGAAAAATCCTTGTTTCACTCTTAAGGATAAGCTAAGGACAGTTTCATTTTTAGCGAAAATTCGTATTCTACAGTCATTGTCCTTGTGGAGAATCATTCATATTGAAAGTAGGGCTCGTTATTTCAGTTTTAAATTAAATTATAATACCTTTAAAAAGAGTTGTCATTAAATAATTAATAATAATATTAATTTATTATTATTATTTATCATTGAAAATAGCTCTAAGGTGCATTTTAGACATTCGCTATAGCAGCTAAATATAAAATTTCTATATTTATCAAGGTGGCCATCTTAAATATGAGCCAAAAAGGATAAATCTTAGTCCTTAAGTCTCTAAGGCTTAGCCCTCACTTTATCTTAAGGACTATTTATTGAATTATAATCGTTTGATCATAAAGTTTTGTTAATGAAATGAGTAATAAGTCTTTATTATATCTCATACAGTTTTATTTACATTGAAATATGTCCGGTGTACCGCAAACTAACAAGTAAGTGCACACCACTGGAAGTCGTCATCATTGTGGCCAAGCCAGCGTCCGCAGCCCGGACAGCTGACAGAACAGCCAAGGCAGCAAGAGAACCCTACCGCTGACAGCAATTGATAATAAAAAAAACCAAAAGTAACGTTTAGTTTAGCGCTGTATCAGTCAGTAGCGCCAACTAGTAAATATTAGCTTATAGAGCCATCTAGTATAAAATATAGGTTTTGGTTCTTTCGAGTGGTTTCTTTAACATATCCGCGATCATTATTTCCGTTGAACAGTATCGAAAAGTGAATTTGTTTCGTAACTCTTTTACGAAATGATGTTGGGTGTCTATGTGTTTGGTTCTGGAAGTGACGCATTCATTATCGATCATATTTAATTTACTTAATAATTTAAATCTTGTTTTAAATCTGAAGCCAGAGTGCTTCCCTACAAAATTCACTAACAAAGAGACTACCCGTGGTGGTTTTCACCGATTTTGTTGAAACTCGGGGGTTAGGTAGACCTTATGGTAAAATGAAAATTCCCATGGCAACCGATAATGTTTATGACCTCTCAAAACGAAAAAATCTCCACTTTCTGGGTTTCTTAAAAAGTTTTAAAAATAATTTTTTTCAAATCTAACCTAAAATGAAACATTTTACCTATTTTGAGTGAAATTGATCAATTTTGGGTAAATTTTAACCAAATAATATTAAGATAAATTGGGTAAAGTCAAATAAATTTGTTTGAAATAGACTTAAATTGGGTAAAAAAGTCAAAATTGGGTAAAGTAAACCTAAAAAAAAATTGTTAGAAATTAGGTAAATGTGATTAAATTTCTATGAAATCGGATAAAACGTAGAAAATTGGGTAAGCCTTATAAAGTTAGATGAAAATTGGGTAAACTTATTAAGTTGGACGAAAAGTGGGTAAGCGCAATAAAATTCGACGAACTAAGCGTCATCAAATTCTCTAGTTGCAATTTTAAACGCTGTATAATTGACGTTATTTCGTTCGTTTCTGATTGTTTCGCCTCTGTGACAACCTTCACTTGTTCTTTTGATCTTAGCTTCGCTTTGCAAATTGGGCAAAATTAAACTACAGCGGCCTCATAGGTTTTTTTTTTGGCGGATAATGTAGAACTTGACGCGGAGATTACGAAGTTCATTTTTTTGGGCCACAAATGATATTTTTTTAAATTTTGTTGGAGCCCCCAGCCCCATTCTTATAATTAACGGTGGGCCATCTGGAATCGTAACTAGAGACATCGTAATTAGTAAAATCGTATCAACTGAAATAGTAACAAAAATGAAAACAGTTTTAAAGCATTTAATATACAGGAAAATGTACTATACTTTTGCCCCCGAGATAGAGCAGGACACATTAAATCAACATTTATTTTTGGTGTGTGAAAAAAATGAAGTTTGTAGTTGTAGTAGATTACATGACGTAGAAATGAGTGTGTAGACTATACTTTACTCTTATAAATAAGGGGTTTGGGTGTTAACTGAATATGTAAATGATATGTACCTCAATCAATTTCGTTTCCCGCGTTTTGAGCACTTGGAACACATTATGCACGTGCCGTTTTTTGAGCATTTTCTTTATTTAAGTGGACGACTATCGGGAGATGTCGTAGGTTACCTAGGTTTTTGGCCTAAAAATTAGCTTTTGGTTATAGTACCTTATCGGTCCTTGGCTTGATTTGTTATGTATATAAGAAATGTTTCCACGAAATTTAGCATCGTCCCTCGGCCGTTTGACTGTAAAGGCAGTACCTAGCTTAACGCATCGTGTATTCAAGTGTTCCCCGTATTGGCGCCTGACGGCGCCGCGCATTCACAGCGCTCGAGCGCTGGGGGAGCCCAGCGCCACCCCAACCCCATTCTGGCTATCACGATGGGCCTTCTATAACGCAACCTAGAGGACAATACCTAGCCTAACGCACCTAGTATTTTTAAAACCAATATTAACTTACTCTAACTTGTAATTTTGTTAAAACCGAAACCAACGGTTAGTAACAAACCCAGGTGTAGGCGACAACACGACGAAGATAATTACATCCAAAAAACGTGAAAGACGTTACTAAATTCGAAGGATTTCCAAAACTTTAAAATTAAATTAACAAATGAAATCTTCATTTGTGGCCAAAATTAAAAATACCCTCGCTATATACGTGATAAGGTCTACATTCTCCGCAAAAAAACACACAAAAAACATGAGGCTGCTGTAGTTAACTTCACCCGAAAATTGTACAATTTTGCTTCATATGTCCTTCTTTGTTGCATTCGTAACATATTAGGCGAAAACTGTTCGCTAGTTTTGGAGTAATTTTTTAGAAATAGCGAGCAACTTCAAAATACAGTTTGTATAATTGTATGGAAGAAGTTGGTAGTTTGGGGTAAAAGGTGTATTATTTTCGTCCCAAAGCGAGCGAATAGTTTTGGCCTAGTATTCTTGGTTTCCTATTATACTAAGCTTGTCTGTTATATTTACTGGTCATAGCATAGCTCTGTAGAGCCGTCTGTTTTTCATTATTGACTTTCACCTTTTCGTCATATTCTTCTCTTCGTTTGTATATTCGTCTATCAACTTTCCTTTGGCCAGCTCGAGTGTTAGATCATCCTCGTCTTTCGTTTCTAAAGCTATTATCCATGTTCCATAGCTTTCAGGAAGACTACACAGTAGTAACGCAACAACCAAGTTTTATTTTAAGTCTTCACCTAGATCTCTTGAACAATCCACAATATAGGAAAGTGAAATTTTAGTACAGGCAAAGTTACACCCAAGGTGGGGGGTGCCACGGAAAGCCTCCCCTTGTCTACGCCACTGATAAGTCTTTATTACGTATCATACAGTTTATTTTACATGGACACGCACTAAGGATTTATATACCCCCGTACCGTAATTCCGTAAATGAATACACACTGGGGGTTAAGAGGGAATTTAGATGTATTTTTTTTTCTTTTTTTTAAATAAGAGGTAATGATAATAGAAATATAAATTTGGGATTGACATTCGTTATCTTTATTTATTCTGATTGACAACTGATAAGAACGAAAACCAAAAGTAACGTTTAGTTTAGCGCCGAGGGGTAAGACACTCTCTGATGACTTGTACACCAAGTTCGCGGAGTGACCAACACCTCGTTTAGCGCTGTATCAGTCAATAACGCCATCTTGTAAATACTAGCTTAAAGCGCCATCTAGTATAAAATATAGGAAACTAACTTTGTAAACCAACACTATTTTCGCTCCTTATTAAAGACAATTTTTCTGAAGGGTAAGAGTAGAATACGGACAATATTTGATCATAAGGTAGGTTGTAGAATCGAACCCCTGACCTCTTACGTTATACCAAAAGTACCACCTACCATCTTACGTTATACCAAAAGTACCACCTACCATCTTACATCAGCAAATGATCCGCTTATTTTATCATATTTTTTAAAAGGACTTGATTATTTTCAAGCCCGTAAGTTTAGGAACTGTAAGACGAACACCTTTAGTTTCGTGAAATATTTATCGTTGGGGTACTAGCGTTTCTAATAATACCACAACGTCTCTTCTAATACAATAATCTAGAATGGGAACGAAAAACAATCGCAACATATCCCAGAAAGTCACCAAAAGCGAATAATTCTGTTCAATCAACATCAAAGCAAATACACTTTCGGAGATTGATTTGGTTTTGTCTTTTTCTTATTCCGTGTCCACTGGGCCAACGACATAAATAATAAAGAATGAGAGTGGATCGAAACAAAAGACTCAAATATTGTGTTTAGTCAGTAGATATCGTGGCGATCGATAACCGCTATTTGTACATTTTGATTGATAAAATACTCGAATAGGTAGAATATTCCATAATGTAAAGGGACAAAAAAGCTAAACCCTAAACAAATTTAAAGAAGTTAGAATTTATGACCTACAAATAACCAGTGGGGGCTCTGGGGCTCGATCCCCCACAGGGTAAAACATAAGGGGGCAGAGCCAGTGGCGGACACAGAAAAACCTCAAGGGGGGGGGGCGCTAAAAGACATCTTGAGCTATGGGTATAATAACAAATCATCAAGTCACACGCAAAGCTTAAGCGTCAAGGGTAGGTATCCGCTACTGGGCAGAAATAAAATTGAGGATAACTAGCAATCAGGAATTTTTTTAAAACTCACTGCCTTTATTATGATCCGAATTCAGTCTTTTTACAGAAGATATTTTGATATTAATGATGCGAGTAACGTTAAGATGAAATAAGCATCAAATTGATTTCGATAGATTCTTCTTAACAGAAAATCAGCTCGTCGTGCATCCTGTTTTACCCAATTATCTTAAGTTACGTTAGATATCTTAAGGCTTAATGATCTAGCCATGTACAACGATTTTTTAAGACATCGACTTAAAAAAGATATAAAGCATAAGAGATTTAGAGCTGTACACTTTCTTGCTTAAGTTTTAAGTATATTAATTTTTGTAAAAAAAAAGGACTGGGCCCCAACAGGAATTTTTGACGATCGCCACTGCTGAAAATAACTCGTAGCAATAGGTCTTCGAGTAAACATAAAGACGCGAATCTCGGACCAAATAGAACTTCGAGTAAAATGCTAAATAAAACTAAATAAAATAGCCAGAAATTCGAACGATAGACTGTTTATTTGGGACTCATCAGTTCCGTGCGGGACATCTTTTTTGCGACCATTACTTTGATGAGTACCAAATAGGACGAAACCAGTCTATCGTTGGAATTTCTGGCTATGTTATTTAGTTTTTTACTCGAAGATCTATTTGGTCCGTGATTTGCTTCTTTATGTTTACTCGAAGACCTATTGGTACGAGTTATTTGTAGGTTTTTAATTTTAATTTCTTCAAATTTGTTTAGGGTTTAGCTTTTTTGTACCATTTCATTATGGGCTATTCTACCAATTTGCGTATTTTATCACTCTTTGTAGTGCAGTTCATAGGTGGTTCTTTTTAACTTGTACATTTCGAGGCCGCGAATCTCAATATAGAAAACTTTTTTGTTAATTAATCAATTCGATATCACATATAATTTTCTATCGTTAACTCTTAACAATCGGAGTAGAATCAAAGCTATAACGAAAGAAGCAGTTTGCAATAATGTATTCAGGTTAACATAGAATAGCGACGTGGTTTTTCTCTGGAAATAGCGAAGTGAACAATGTGCTGCCCACATATTCTTTGTTCACCTCAATACATTATTGTTTTTAAATAATTTATATTTTCGGATAATTGTACGTTATGGATAAAAATAAAAGAAAAGGTTCATTTTTATCCAAACGCCGAGCTCTACTCATCTCCTGTTTCATGTTTCAAGGGCTATCCCCAGTAACCGTAGATTAGAGAATACCAGTGGCATATTTCTTCACGGCAAAATTAATAATCAGGCACCACCCTAGGCCTAAGTCCTCAAGCGACGTTTGAAGCCTTTAATTCAGGTGGCTGGGTTACAATGCGTAGGAGGGTGGTGGCAAGCCCTGCATGCCAGGCGAGCCAACAGCTCCCTACACTCACTATTAGATGCTATCACATTAAGGAAGTAGAAAGCGCTGGATTTTCAGTCATCAGACTAGTATGTGACAATGCCAAGACTAATGTTGCATCACATCGAATGTTTGGGGATGGCCAACTACGTCCAGAAATCAGGCATCCAGTTGATGACGAGAGAAAACTGTATCTTGGTTTTGATCACGTGGAATGTAGACCTAAGCATCCATTAGCACCGTGCTCAGAAAGCGGATCGAGAAACGGGCGGAGCTTAAAGGGGAACGGTCAAGCTTTAACCAGTTAAATAGCCCTATAGCCCATTAAAAACTAAAATTTATGGTGAAAACCGCCTCAGAAAATATTGAGTGGTTAATTTTTAATAAAATAAAGAAATTTCGGGAAATCGAAAAGCGCGCGTCCACCGCGACACCTGGTGAGAACTCGGTGAGACAGAAAAACAACGTAAAAGCGCGCGCTGCTGAAGACGCAAAAAATTGGTTTTGCACACGCGGCGCGTTCCAGTTATAAGAGACCTAAGCCTAAATCGCGCGATTTTGAAAGTTAGGATAGTTCGCAAATCGCTCATACGGGGTTAGGGGCGCTGGCGGCAGCCCCTAAGATGGCGGCGAAAATTCAAACCCAAACACCAAAAGCTATTTTTTCAAGACAAAAAAGGCACGTGTTAGTATATTGAACGTCTTGTTAATCTTTTGATACGGAAATAAGGCCATATTTGGAAAAGCTTGGCCGTTCACCTTTAAACTACGTCAAGTGCCAGACGTAGCGTGTTTTTTTCTTCAAATTCATTGGCTGCCGTCGCTAAGAAGACGCGCCGCGTAAAGAAAAGTTCACATTATTCACTAAACTGATCTAATTCCGCAGATGGTAAGTTAACTTCTATTCGAGACAAGGCTTAGTGCCGGCTACGCGCCGAGTTTAGCTTAGCACGTCACAAGCGAAAATCTCCGTTGAAAACCACGTCCGTTTCTATAATAACATAAGCCTATTATCAGGTCCCCATAAGCAAAGGTCTACCATAGGGGCCCGTGTTAACGGCGTTGTCTTGGAGATAAAAAAATAAACGGACGACGATAGGGCAGTAGCGTTTTCAAAATGTCTTCATCTAAAATATTATCTTACTTGGTAGAGCAGCCACGCTCGGGTTGATTAATGCCACACAAAACGATTTGAAATCTCTCAAATTTTGAAAAATAAATACCTTCAGAAACAAGTTATCTTATTTCTAAAGGCCAGTTTTAGGTTCTGATGAATCAATTTGCAACGATAGAAATAAATTTTAAGTTAGAAAGTGATAAAATTTTGAATAAGCCTTGGCTACGGTGCTAAGGGCTGGCGGCGGAGATTTCTTCCTCATGGTTCTAAGTTTAAAATCGTACGCGCACGCCTTCTGCGCATTCATCATGCAACGCGCGAAATACATTTGGGAAAATGCCTAATTGAGATCATAACCACTAGGAGGTGCTTATTTTTAATACCTACCTCTTAATAACGGGTCTTAATTAGGCCTAAGCCTTTGCTTATGGGGACCTTATGATAGGCTTATGATAAGAATCATCATCTATACATTCCTAGTGTATACATTTATAGTTTCCTGATACCAGAGTTTTCATTTTATTGCTAAAGTAGGGACATATGACTGCTTATACACTTGGAATGTCTAAGGTTCCATTGGAACGGTGATACGAAAGCGCGGCGAGAAAAAGGCGGGGCTTAACTACGTCAAGCGTAAGACGTAACGCGACATTTCAAATTCATTGGCTCGAGGTTTGACGCGAAAAGAATGCGTCGTCATGGTAACAAAATATAAACAAATAAAAACCTCAATTTGTTATCGTACTTAATATTTTAAAGTAATTATAATGTTCTTCACGAAAGAAGGGTAGTGATACCTAATTTCACGTATTCGTATGGTTATAAAAGAGATAATCAGGTAAGCTAATAATATAATAACCATGACTAGGCTTAATGACGAGTTTTCGTCGAATTAGGGTAGCGAGGTGCGAGAGTTTTTCTCGTAAGTTTTCCGGCTTTAAGACACGCCCATTTCTACGAGCTTCATCAGGGCCGTAAAAATCTTCCTTCGACATTCCAAGTGTATACCTATATAGTTTCCTGCAGCCACCAATGAAATTAGTTCTCGATTTGAGTATTAACTAACAATAGAGCAAGCCTTAAATTCCGAAAATGCTAGATTTGGAACACTGTTTTACCGCTGTCAGAGCTCTCTTTCTGATATAAGGTTATTTTTTATTTATAAATGTCTTCACGGGTCTATGGTGCCGTTCATCAAGATAAAACTGGTTTATTGGATTATAGCTTATAGGAGATGACTCAATTTAACGCACGCCGTAACGCGCACTTGGTTAATAAGGTTTTGGTGTTAAAAGTAAATTGCATTAATCCAAATAAAATAAAAGCTTGGCAAGTTTGTGGGCTAACACAGAAATCCGGGCTTGATGCAAAATTCGCCTGAAGGAAGACAAATTTCAAGGAACGCCTCGTCGCGAATTTTTTTGTCATAATGGATCACGTATTTTATACGAATTTCGTAAATATAAAGACAGCTCAAGCTTATTCCTTATCATCTCATTGCATCTATTTAAATACACTCGATTAGGCTTCGTATTAAATTAGGCCTTTGTTGGAGAAAAATCCTCCGTCCGAGGTTTTTTTGGACGACTCTGAAAGGTTTTTTTAGCGTCTGTTTTTGGGGAATTAATAGTACTACCTTTCATTACGTTATTAATTGGTTTAAGGAGTTCGTAATGAGATAGAAAGTTCTACTAGAAGAGCACGCGGTGTCAGTAAATGAGCCACTCAGCCGTGTAAAATGAGCTGAGATCCCCGCAAGCTGTTACCAGGGACGCTTTTTATAAGTTATGCTCGAAAAAATTTATATTTTTTTACGTGGGTACATCTTTTTTTAAGAATAGTTTTAGTACAAAGTAAAACTGGTAATTTGCGTTATTACGCGAAGCCTTCCAAGATTAGTAACTGTCTTAAAATTGTTATGAAATGAGAAATGTGGTTTATTTGAGGATAGCTAAAGAGTGGTTTTAAAACCATGGAAACAAAAGTGATATTATATGACACATAATTATAGGAGCGTAGTGAACGAAGTTTTTTTGTACCGTGGAGGAAACTTCGTGAATAATTTCAAATTCCTGACACTATATGGAACCAGTTGATGGCAATTATTGCGCACTTTTCAATTCATTACCAAGCTTGAATTTCAATATTTTAGAATGAGCTGAAATATTTGAGGTCAAAGGTGGCCATTAAAATGAAGTCTATGGGAAATTTTGACGACTCAATTTACGGAGACGACCCGAGGTGATAATCTCCGATTTTGTTTAAAGTCGGGTATAATGTACACCTCCATGAAACTTGAAAAACCTGCGACGGGCTTTCGTTTGGCCATAGCAACCGAAAACGTTTTTGACAACATGATTTGGAATTATTTCCATTGAAAATAACATGGGAATCTGAAGGATTTTAAGGGTCCCCCAATTGACCAAATTGCATTTAAACTTGATTAAATTTAATTTTTAAAATCAATTTAAATGTATTTTTAACGGTTTTGAAATTTTCAAATTTTTTAATTTTTTAAAAAGTTTCACAGGGGGGGAGGGACCCTTAAAATCCTTCAGATTCCCATGTTATTTTCAATGTAAAAATCCCTAATCATGTTGTCAAAAACGTTTTCGGTTGCCATGGCAAAGCGAAAGCCCGTTGCCACTTTTCTTTTGCTGGTTTTGTAAGGTACATGGAGGTGCACACTATACACGAATTTGAACAAAATCGGTGATTATCACCTCGGGTCGTCTCCTTGTTAGTTTTATAACTCATTACAACTCTTGGAAAGGATAAATCCAGCTAATATTTGTTCACGTGTCATGAGGAAGCTGAGTTTGCGGAAAGATATCGCTAGCTTAGTTTGAAAAACCAGGTAAATTGCCTTATATATATTAGCTTTTTGGCGTTTTTCAAAAAAGTCTTTCAAAATTTGCTTATAGACTTTGTCTCGCATCAAAAGGTGTGCACCACAATTTTGAACACACCATGACCGGCAACACTGCTGTCACGGTTGTTTGTAGCACCCTGTATGCTGAAATATTTAGTTTCAAAGTTCCCGAATTGGGGTCAAAGGTGACTGTATAACGATACTTCAGAAGGATGTACTTACTAAGCTGTGTAGCCGCCCAAGTTGAGATCAATCGACGGTGGTAACGCAACGAAAGCTGTTAGCGAAGGTGATTCATCATCCGCTACGCAACGTTTGGGCGTGGCTTAGAGTTTAACCTCTTTCCAACTATTATGGAATTATATTTAAAGCGGTTCTTTATTCCTGGGGAAAATGACTAAATCAATGATATTAGGAATCTGATGATTTAAAATTTTCGAAGTCTGCTAAATTAAAACATTTTAGAGTATGCTAAATTAAAATATTTAGAGTCTGCTAAAATATTTTGAATGTGCTTATTTTAATACCTTTAGTTAAATTGGAAATTATTATAGTCTGCTAAATTTAAAAATTATTATAGTCTGCTAAATTTAAAAATTATTATAGTCTGCTAAATTTAAAAATTATTATAGTCTGCTAAATTTAAAAATTATTATAGTCTGCTAAATTTAAAAATTATTATAGTCTGCTAAATTTAAAAATTATTATAGTCTGCTAAATTTAAAAATTATTATAGTCTGCTAAATTTAAAAATTATTATAGTCTGCTAAATTTAAAAATTATTATAGTCTGCTAAATTTAAAAATTATTATAGTCTGCTAAATTTAAAAATTATTATAGTCTGCTAAATTTAAAAATTATTATAGTCTGCTAAATTTAAAAATTATTATAGTCTGCTAAATTTAAAAATTATTATAGTCTGCTAAATTTAAAAATTATTATAGTCTGCTAAATTTAAAAAATTATTATAGTCTGCTAAATTTAAAAATTATTATAGTCTGCTAAATTTAAACATTATTATAGTCTGCTAAATTTAAAAATTATTATAGTCTGCTAAATTTAAAAATTATTATAGTCTGCTAAATTAAAATCTTTTGAATCTGCTAAATTAATATCTTTCGAATATGGTAAATTTAAATTTAAAGAGTATGCTAAGTTTAAAATTTTTTAATGTTAAATTTTAAATTTTCGAGTCTCCTTTATTAAAATCTCTGGAATCTGCTAAATTAAAATTTTTGTATTGTTAATTACAATTTTTGTATTGTTAATTTAAATTTTTGTATTGTTAATTTAAATTTTTGTATTGTTAATTTAAATGAAAAGAGACTTAAACCGTTTTAAGTCTCTTTTCATTTAGTTTTTCACAATGTGCTTCTCTTCACTTCTTGTTAATTTAAATTTTTGTATTGTTAATTTAAATTTTTGTATTGTTAATTTAAATTTTTGTATTGTTAATTTAAGTTTTTGTATTGTTAATTAAAATTTTTGTACTGTTAATTAAAATTTTTGTACTGTTAATTTAAATTTTTGTATTGTTAATTTACATTTTTGTGTTGTTAATTTAAATTTTAAGAGTATAATTAGTTTAAAAATTTTAGAGTATGTTAAATTAAAAATTTTAGAGTATGTTAAATTAAAAATTTTAGAGTATGTTAAATTAAAAATTGGTTAGAGCATACTAAATTTTAAATATTTAAAGTATTAAATGTATCGATTCTGCTAAATTAAAATATATTTAAATTCTAAACAGTATGAGTTTGTAAATTGCTGTTAAAAGTGGGTTGTAGAAAACCATTCCAAAACGTATTTACGCTGCTAAGACGTTTGCAAATTGAACCTTCAGCACGTCGTCATGCAGAGGAAAAGATTGTGTTCTTTTTTTAAAACATTTCTTCCCTCTACAAGTTTCAATGAAAATATGTTTCGGAATAATAATAACCAACTGCAGCTAATGAATTCAAATATATTCGGGTTCTCAGTGTTATCTTAACAGGTTTCCCCGGGAACCCATTAACAGGTTTTGCGCTTCAAAGATATCATCTAAACTATTGGTCAGAGCGAACTAATCTGGTATGCGCTGGCCGTATTTAGAATTTCGTTTTATTTCTATTATTCTTTCTCGTAAAAATTCGGAACATACCATTTCGAAATTGAAAAGCTCCCTCTGTCGACGTTTCCATCCCCTTCGCTTAAAATTAAAATAGTTTTTGATTTCCTTATTCCCGCCAGCGGTATTTGAAGGGAAAAAAGCCAGCAGCTCCCCTCAAGAATTAGCGCCTCTCTTATCGATCGTTCTGGAATTTCAATCGTTCTTGCGGCCCGAACTCGCGGAGCGTCTGCGATGGCGAATTATTTAAATGAAGCTAAATAAAGTTGCTTTTATCGCCTCGGATTTACCTCTTACATGTGTTTGTACTATCAAGTTGGGCAATTTTCCGGATTAACCGTTTCAGATGCGGAATCTAATGTTCAAAAATGTTTTCAAAATGGTAGATTTTTCGTAATTAAGAAACCATCTTTTTAGTGCTCGAAATATGCGGAATTAATTTTGGTAATTAACGCGTAATTTACCGGTCAAATGGTATATAAAATTCTCGTTTTGTTAATTTATCAACGTGATAATTACAATTTTACATTTTATATTAATAGATTACTCGCGGTTAATATTTTTTTTAAAAGTAATATTTTTAAAAATAAAAAAGAGGTTTTCCACAATCAGCTTATTATTTAACTTAATTTAGACTATATAATGATTGATATTGAATGTGAATTGTAGCAGGAAATCATATGTATATACACTAGGAGCGATGATTGTGTTCCTAAAAAGTAAAAACGGGCGTGATTTGCAACCGATATTTTTACTCTCCCTGCTACATTAAAATCTGCGTCAATTCGATACTAAGCCTTGTCCAGAAGAAAAGTTCGCAATACCACATTTGCTTTCTTAATACGTGATTTTACGTCGAAATAGACTAGTTTAGTAAATAGTTTATTTTCTGGGTGAGTGTCGTCCATGAGCAACGGCCAATGGATCCTTGGGTATGAGTATTTAATTTCCCTAATTTTAGTCATTTGGGCTTCATTACTTACATTTCTAATTATTAATGAAGTATTACTAAATCCAATAGAATGCACTATATAGCCCCCAAAAATCAATTTATATTCAATCTCAAGTTCTATCACGTTTGGAATTAAAAATAGCAGGGGCGTAGGAGCGTTCTAGAAGTTGGAGGGGGCAAAGAGAAACGAAAAGGGCTCTAAAGAATGGTTTTGAATTTTTAATGGAGTGTAGCTTTTCCGAGTGCATGTGTACTTTTTACTACTATGTAAATTGGTGGGAAAAGACTGAAATTTAAACACAGTTGTGGTTCTTTAAGCTTTATACGCGTTTGAAATGAGCATTTGAGTCTTTTGAAGATTTCAACAGACCAAAACGTTGGAGGGGGCAATAAAATTAGTTGCCCCTCCCAGCAAAATTCTAGGGAGGGGAATTTCCACCCCCTGCCCCCCTGGTTCCTACGCCCCTGAAAAATAGCATGTTATATCCGGTGCCAATTAACGAATTATTAGATCACCACCCCGAAGTAATAGTAACTGGTATTTGTGATCCGATGATAGCAGATTTCTTTCAGCCAGTTCAGATATCGGATTCGTATTTGAACGTCATTATCCGGGCATTTCAGATTTCCAGATTAATATCTATCCGCGATAAATGTTTTTATTTTATTTATCAGATCGGCTATCCGAGTATCTGCGGCACTATCGGATGAGATCTAGAATATGGTTGTAACGGGGTAGGTACATTTGTTCAAATTTCATTCGTCTGAACGGTGGAACAAACGTTCGAATTTCATTCGTCCGAACCGCCGAAATAACAAATGTTTCAATTGTTCGAATTGGACAACTTGTTTGTTTCATTCGTCCGAATCGGTAGCATCACTTGTCCAAATTCTGTCGCTAAATTAGTATTTCTTATTGCTGTTTTTTTGGTTCGGAATTGCGTTGAATGCTGTGGATATTTTAGTTTAGGTTAGGTTAGGTTAGGTTCACGTTAATGTTACTATTTTCTTAAATTAACAATATTAAAAAAAACAACCAATTCCTAATGTTCGAAAAAACGGACAAACGATTATTCGAACAAATGAAATTCGCCAGTAAAGTTAACATAAATTGAACGATTAAATAACCAACAAAAGTTGTGATAAATTTTTCGGGTAAATGAAATACGTTTTCGGACATACGATCCTGTTTTCCGGCATTCGGACAAATGATCATTCGGACATTTGTACCACCGTTCGGACGAATGAAATTCGAACAAATGTACCCAAATCGTTGTAACAGGGTTCAGTCAATCGACTTTGACTTCTACATTTTTCGGCAATTTATCAGAAACTTTATTTTTGAAAGAAACCTAATATTATGTTATTTATACTTTCCGTACAAAAAACAGCTACAAATGTCTATCAGTTACCGCGAATTGATATTTAAAAGTTATAGGATCAGATCAGATCAAATTTCTTATCAGATATCGAAATTAAACCTAACAGTTGACGAGTTTCAAAAGCAGATATCGAAATCAGATGTAGAATAAGCTTCAAAATCCAAATTGTTTAAGCACTAGTCACTGGCCACTTTATATCGTGGTTTTTAGTGGCATATTTTTCCCCAATACATTGGAAAACTAGCAGTCTAGCAGCGTCTATTTCCTATAAATTTAAAGTCATCAATTAAGCTGAACCCAGCCATTATCACCTCCACTAGCAGACTCTTCTTTCCTCTTTCATTATTATTTAAGGCTTAATAGCACGCTCCGAGAGCATTTTTCACTGTTTAAGCCGTCCCCCCAAATAAAGCCCTCTCGTTTTTCGCCGTTAAACTTCTCACTGGAAGTTTCTCCTTCCGTCCATTAATCTCAAAACGGTTTGTTACGAACGCGATTAGATTCCGAAGAAAAAATCTTACACAGAAAAATATATTTTCCTGTTAGGAAAACCATTGTTCAATGTCGGATGTACTTCATTATTTTACAACTCACGTAGGCTTATGATTTAGCTCTCGATGTCATTGTCGTTTAATAACCGATTTGTTTACTCTTAATGCTGGACAAATTTCTAGGAAACAAATTCCATAGTGGACTTTGAACTTGGCCCCACCTCCCTTGACACCTAAAAGGAACTTCAGTTTTGCACCCCCTATAGACAAGCTATAGCCTACGATTAATTCACTTAGGGGCCCCTAAAGTCGATTTATGCGTAAAACTTTGGAAAATTTAAATTTTAAGTCAATATATAGGGAGGCCCACAATTGAGAAAAATCTCCTGGCGCTACCCCTGGCAGTTTGAGCACCTAAAACCCATCCCTCTAAATAAAGGCTTTGGATCCCATATAGCTGTTTAGTAATGCATTGTCACGCATTAAACCCCAAGGTCCTACAGTTAATGCTACGATTTTGACTGGTTTCAGAGAACTCACTCAAATCGCTCTGATAAACTCAGTTGTAAACTAAAGACCGGTAATGTATGCCCCAAGGGTATAAGAGGACAAGATTTCATCATGAGGTCATCAAGATAAGACCATTCAACTGCATTTTCTTTGTATATGAACGTATAAATTTGCGGGGGAGAAAATAGGGCAGCCAATGAAAATTTCAATAAAATTTAAAATAAACAAGTAAGGGCGTCTATTAAGATCTAAACATTTTATCAGTGACATTTAAAACGAGTTGGTGGCAACCACAAGTTTCACTCATTTTTGATTGGCCGCACCCTTTTTGTCATTTGCGGGTAAAATAAACTCCGTTCAAAGTTAAGCACTCCTAATGTTGATGAACTCCTGATGTTACAGTCATTTATGAGCACACCATAATATAATAACATCATTAAAAGCTGAAATTAATTTTATGAGGTGGACCCATAAAAACTTTGTTGAGGTTATCGGTAATAGAAAGTGTAGGGAGCTGTTAGCTGGAGGGTAATAAGGGATTTCCACCAACCTCATACGCATTACAGCCCAGCCAGCTGATTTAAAGTCATTAAAAGCCTTTGGTATTAGCATAGCCAATTTTTATTATTAATATTGTTATTATTAAGCCTGTATATTATTATTAATAGTGGTATTATTAAGACTGTATATTATTATTAATATTGGTATTATGAAGCCTGTATATTATTATTAATATTGTTATTATTAAGCCTGTATATTATTATTAATATTGTTATTATTAAGCCTGTATATTATTATTAATATTGTTATTATTAAGCCTGTATATTATTATCTCACGAAACCACAATAACAGTTGAGTAACACGCATCGATTGATGTGTCATTTACCTTGCAAACCCTAACCATGCGACAGACAGGAAACGCCCAAATTATGAGCCCCGAATGCTCAAAAACCAATTTTGCGTTCCTGAGTGATTTATCGATTGATGTGTCATTTACCTTGCAAACGCTAACCATGCGACAGACAGGAAACGCCCAAATTATGAGCCCCGAATGCTCAAAAACCAATTTTGCGTTCCTGAGTGATTTATCGATTGATGTGTCATTTACCTTGCAAACGCTAACCATGCGACAGACAGGAAACGCCCATATTATGAGCCCCGAATGCTCAAAAACCGATTTGGCGTTCCTGAGTGATTTATCGATTGATGTGTCATTTACCTTGCAAACGCTAACCATGCGACAGACAGGAAACGCCCATATTATGAGCCCCGAATGCTCAAAAACCGATTTGGCATTCCTGAGTGATTTATCGATTGATGTGTCATTTACTTTGCAAACGCTAAATATGCGACAGACAGGAAACGCCCAAATTATGAGCCCCGAATGCTCAAAAACGATTTTGCGTTCCTGAGTGATTTATCGATTGATGTGTCATTTACTTCTCTACCTAGAATATCTCCACTAACTGTCTGAAAAATTATATAATTTTAAAATCAACCGATGTAACTAAAATCGTAGGTTAATAAGTCCAAGCCCAAACCAAAAATAAAGCGTTCCATCAAATCCAGCTTTAATTAAGAAATGAATATTTCTATTCGAAAATCGAGGAAAAATTGATTTGGTCTAAAACGTCTCAAGTGATAATTGAAAAGCTAATTTCCTAGGAATTTTATATTTTCAAATCACATAGCACACGCAGGGGGTCCTTATCGAGGTGATATAAAGCTCAATGACCCTGAAGGTCATTCAAAATCTATCTCGAAAACCGTTGGGCTTAGAGACTCGGTTCCAATTAGAAAGGTGCACACTTTTCGAATTTGAAACGACCTTCCAAAACCCTAACGTTTTCAATATACATTTTGAATGACCTTGAAGACATGGTTCAAGGTCAACCGAATTTAAATAGCATAAGATATCCTACCCGAGTGAATTTTTCCTGAAAACTACTTTCTAAATTATTAACACATAAGCATAATCTATTGGATATTTTTATTTATGACCTTTTCATTTTTGGTGTTTATTTTCTTGGCTTCCTTTTGGCCCATTTACATACGGTTCAAGGTCACTTGGACATAAAATGCGACGGCGCACACCTTTTTAATTGGAATGGAGTCTCTAAACGAAACGGTTCTCGAGATAGTTTTTGAATGACTTTGAAGACATGGTTCAAGGTCATTGAGGTTTGCATCATTTAATGACCCCCTGCGTTTGCTATGCGATCTGAAAATAACAAATTCTTAAGAAAAATAGCTTTTCAATTATTAGCTCTGGATCGTTTATTAGTGGACACCCTGTATATCCATCATGGAGAAAATACTCCAAGAGGAACTTGTTATCGTTCGTAATTTTTGTTAGTTGGCCGCATTTTTAAACCCCGGTTAAAGTTCAGCGTGTGCCACCAGGTGGCGTGGGTAAAATTCATAAAAAAAGCTCGTAACTCTCTTTTGACAATGGACGACTTGATAAAACAATGTCACGCTACACGAAATTTTCAAAGTTACCTAGTTTTTGGCTCAATGTACGAGCACAGAAATTTTTTACAAAATCGGTTGAGTTGTTAATTATAAATTATAACCTTTAATAAAAATGGTAGAAACCACGTCTTTCGGAATTTTCCGAGATTTCTATAAAAAAATAAATTTAACCACCACTCGATAAACCAATAATTCCATATAGAAGCTACTTTCCTCCTAAAGCATCGGTATGTCAATCATAGCGAAATGTAAGCCGCCTTGGAAACCTACCCTTGGAAACTGTGCGAGCCCACCCTTAAATTTTGAATCATGTCGTGCGAGCAGTTGACGTCGCGAGTTCCAACGTTTCAGATGGCTATTGCTGAACCGCTCCGTGGACCGAAAACCGTGAATTTTTTGGAGCTCGATAAACTTTTTATGGATTTTTTTTAGAAGCAATAGTCTTTGTTAAAAATACAAAAAAAATCTGTTGAAAATTATAATATTTTTACTCTTATATAAAACACGAGTGTAGACGAACTCCTAATTGTCTGTATATGTTACGCATGCCCAATTTCCATTGAACCGCGCTGGAAATCCGACGTATGAACTTAAGCTGGTTTCACACTCGACGGAAAATATGCCGGAAAGTAGATAATAAACGCCGAGCTGAAAATTGATTCCCATTCAATATACCGCTAACGTTCAACTTTACGCTGCTAATTTTCCGTCGAGTGTGAAACCAGCTTAAGAGTTTTCCAAACGCTACGCATCTCTGCGATATTTAAACAAAGCAAAACGTTTCCTAGGAAATGTGTGAACGCTATGTAGTAGATACAGTTTTAGCCTGTTGTATTTTTCATCGTTTTGGCAGGAAACAGCCTCGAGCAAGGCACATGTTTCGTTGATTTGGGTACATTTGTTCGAATTTCATTCGTCTGAACCGTGGTACAAATGTCCGAATGCCGGAAAACAGGATAGTATGTCCGAAAACGTATTTCATTTGCAAGAAAAAATTTTCACAACTTTTGTTGGTGAAATAGTCGTTCAATTAAGTTATCTTTACTGGCGAATTTCATTTGTTCGAATAATCGTTTGTCCGTTTTTTCGAACATTAGGAATTGTTTTTTTTTTAAATATTGTTAATATAAGAAAATAGTAACATTAACCTAACCTAACCTAACCTAAAATATCCACAAAATTCAACGCAATTCCCACTAAATACTAATTTAGCGACAGAATTCGGACAAGTGATGCTACCGATTCGGACGAATGAAACAAACAAGTTGTCCAATTCGTACAATTGAAACATTTGTTATTTCGGCGGTTCGGACGAATGAAATTCGAACAAGTGTACCTACCCCGTTTCGTTTCTACGTCCGATATGGATACTTCTCGTGTAAGAGAAAATTCTATTTACTTCTGATTAAAATACCAAACCCTAATTTTAGTCCTAACACGTGTATGTAACTTTCTACTCTTAGCTAGGAAAACCCTGGTGCAAGAGAGGAAGCTTCGCCGGAGGTAAAAATCTGAAAATGTCAGTTTCAAACTAAAAAGAAAATGCTTTTAGCTGTAGAATTGTAAAATAAAAATGACATATTTTGAAAGAAGCCCTTCAGGTCATAAAACGAAAACTATATTCATCTATGTCGGGTTTCGTGCAATACAACCACCAATTTAATTAGCTCATAATCGAATTAACAAATTCTTGCTATGCCCGATTTAGGGTCTCCCATCCCAGTCCGGCGTTCTACAGAAAAGGACAATTAAACACACCCCAAATAATATATGGTACAGATAATCGAGTCTTGGTAAATGAATATCAGCCATAGATTAATGTTCTTTTGATAAATAACAATAAACGTTTTAACTGAACTGAATCAACTTTTGAAACTAATAGGTATGCTTGCAATAAGCCAATCCCTTTCTGTAATGGAAGCCACAAACGGAACACCATCTTTCATTTATGCTGAACTATTATAATAAAAATAATAGGAGGTTATTATACACTTATTGGATCCTGTGTCTTGTGCAATAATAAACTTAAATTAAAAACAATTAAGAGAAACAATCAAATTTGAAAGTGCCGCATTTATATTTTAGATCAACAATCAAATTTGAAAGTGCCGCATTTATATTTTAGATCAACAATCAAATTTGAAAGTGCCGCATTTATATTTTAGATCAAAAATCAAATTTGAAAGTGCCGCATTTATATATTAGATCAACAATCAAATTTGAAAGTGCCGCATTTATATTTTAGATAAACAATCAAATTTGAAAGTGCCGCATTTATATTTTAGATCAAAAATCAAATTTGAAAGTGCCGCATTTATATTTTAGATCAAAAATCAAATTTGAAAGTGCCGCATTTATATTTTAGATAAACAATCAAATTTGAAAGTGCCGCATTTATATTTTAGATCAACAATCAAATTTGAAAGTGCCGCATTTATATTTTAGATAAACAATCAAATTTGAAAGTGCCGCATTTATATTTTAGATCAAAAATCAAATTTGAAAGTGCCGAATTTATATTTTAGATAAACAATCAAATTTGAAAGTGCCGCATTTATATTTTAGATCAACAATCAAATTTGAAAGTACTGCCTTTAAATTTTTGATAAACAATCAAATTTAAAAGTACCGCATTTAATTTTTAGATAAGCAATCAAATTTAAGGAATGACATTTAATTTTTAGATAAGCAATCAAATTTAAGGAATGACATTTAAATTTAATTAGAAAAACTCGATTGCCGTCTGTTTCAATGCAGTAGTGTAAGTACAGAATATCGTCTGCTGTGACAAGAATTTATAGTAGGTTGATTCTTTAGTATTTGTTTACCAGACTGTGGTAAAATGGGTTTGTTTAGCAAAAATTCAATTCGTCAGTACACAGGGTACAATCGTCAGGCTGTATTTCTACTCTAGCAAGTAAGACCAGATTTTTGATATACATAAGCTAGTAATACCTTCCCAGTTAATTATTTAACGTCTGGTAGTTTATTCGTCCCATATATGAGGCTCTCGGTGGTCATTTGTTGCCTCAACAATTCTATTGCCTGTAGGAAAAAATTGATTGAATGTTATTTTTTGTTTATGTTACAACCATATGTGTCATAATTCTTGGCCTTTCCCACCGCTACGAGCCCACCAAGGGCATCCCATTTTTTGAAGTCCAATTTAGAAGTTGTTTAAATACAACAATACAAATTGGGGCCCCGAAATCATAATGCGCCTAAGGGCCTGAGTTGGTGTGAACGCGCCACTGCTTATATAAAATTTTAAAATTTACTCTCCATAAGTATATATACTTATTTATAAAATAACTTTAAAAAATCATTATATGATGTATTTCGCCCAGCATTATTTGGTCTTCAAAAATATAAAAATCAAACTTGAGAATTTACATATTTCACGTGAATAACATTAGTAATAAATATATTAATACTTCTTTCGTAAAAGATAAGTAAGGCGAAGTCTGCTTTGTTTGCCGATCCACTATGGCATAGATTAATAAATAACAGATAAAATATAAAGTCGAAGTTCGAGGCCTTTGTATGAAATTTTCATTATTTTCAGTGAAAATAACGCGCAACAATTCCTATAAGGATTTTAAGTAAATTCGGTAATATATTTGGTAATCATTGAGTAAAGATGTTCTTCAGCTCTTTTATGTACTTTAAACTCGACTTTAAAGAACCACACCGGTGTTTAAAAAATCGGAGTTGAAAATAAAGTAGCTTCTTCTCTTCTATACCACTTTCAGAGTTCATACAGAGCTGGAAAACCTGGAAATATCAGGGAATAAGATTGTAGACTAAAAAATTATTGAAAACCCGGGAAATTCCCATTTTTTTAAAAAAACCAGTTAAATTTAAGATTGTTCTGAAAGTTTACATCAATAAGTTTATCTTATTGAAGATTGACCTTTATTACATCTCTTATACAATATGGAACAAATTTAGTTTAAATATCCAACGTCAATGAGTAACTTATACCTCTTCGTAAAAAAATGTAAAGACACATAGTTATGTGTTTTCGACGTAAGATAAAACCTTAATTTATATTGAGGTTATCTTGTATCTGGGAAATATCAGTGGGAAAACCTGTAAATATTTCCAGGAGCCAGAGGGCTTGACTAATGCAAATTAGGGTTATTTTAATAGTCTTTGTTTTCCATCGTACATGTCGCCAAAATTTTCTTTAAAAGGGTTGTAAAAGGCCTATCCAGTAGCGGTAAACAAAGCCTAGGCTTATTCGGTTAGCAGATCTGGCCAATCATTTTGAAGGATTTCTTACCTTTATTTCTGGAGCTCGAGCGGCAACAAAGGTGTGGTCTTTTAAAATAATCAAAGAATTATTCTACGTACTACATAATTTATTGTGTCGCTTTTCTTAAAACTAACCCTGTTGTTCAAATACAAACGCAGTTAAAAGCTAGTAAGCGAGACTGGTAGCTTTTCCGTGTTATTTTTAAATTACCAAATTCCGTTGGCAAATTAAATCTGGTAAATAACCCAGAAGGTTCCTAAAAGTCCGGTTGTGTTTACTTCAATGTAACCTGCAGGTTTTAATTAAGGTAGACCTTTTCTACTATACTTCCTTTTTAGTAAATTTTATTTCGACTAATACGATGGAAACCGTGGTTCTCTTAGCCATAATATTTACTCCATTACTAATTTGTTTAAATATGTAAATTATACATGTACGGACTTTTTGTTCAGAACATGTACCTCGTTTTTATAGAAACTGCGCAAATAATTTACACTAAGTTAAAAAATATATCGACGAATACGACCCAATTCGTAAACTGTTTCAGTAAGGCTAGTCGAACAGAGAGAAAAGTTAGCGAAAAACGAGAGCTAGTCAATAAATTTCAGAACGTCGCGTGCGTACACGGCTTGATTACGCTCTGTTGGCCTCTTCGAAGTAAAATGTCCCGATAGTTTTTTTACCGATCGAGGGCTTTTCTAGCGTGAATATAACTCTTATTACGCGCTACAGCTTACGAGCAGCCTGACTGTTTAGGCGTAAGTTATTAGCCTAATATCTCGGCTGACAGTGCGGGACCAGGTGAGCGTCAACCGTAACAATGTCTCAAATTAACATTCCCCTCCTTTAGCAGCTATAATGTTTGGAGATCGGAACGCATTAGGCAAACTTTGCCGTAGATTGTCGTAACGGTTCGACAGGGGCCCCTACGCGTATGAGGCTCGTACGCCGAATTGATCCTGGGCACAGTTGTATATCGCGGAAGTATTCGCGGCAGGATGGCTGGCTGGCTGGCTTTAATAAAGCGACGCGAACGGGCAGCGCGCGCACGGTTTTGTGGGAATAGCCAGGGAGAGAGTGCTAATATCCAAAATAGCCTCGCTATATATATGAATAAAGTCCTCTTCTGGCTCGCCTTCCAACGGATCGATAGAGGCCTTACTCGCGCGTTTTATAATAGGTAATCCACCGGAGAAGGCTCTGCCACGTTGCGTTTCGCTGGAGAAACTTCCGAGTTTGAGCCACGAGCGCCGCTGCCAGCCGCGGAAAGCGAGCGAGCTCTGTCCGTGTCTGCAGTCGCGCGTGCCAGTCGCTTCTCCGTTTTGGTGGAAGAGGTTAGTCCTCGGAGATTCTCCATCGATTGAAGAGGGCTTGCGGCCGCGGCCGCCGGGCGATCCAAGTCGCGGCTGCCCGGCCAGGACACGGAGGCTGCAGGGAGCAACTAGTGTCTTCGGAGCGAATATACACACAGTCCGCCGCTCCGCTTTTCCACGAAACTCGTTGCGCCCCGACGTTCCCATTGAGCCAAATATAGAAAAGAAAACGACGAAGCGATAGAAAAAAAATCGTTCTTTGGCTCGGCGCTGTTAGGATTCGGTCAAGGCCGGTTTGCATGAACTTACGAATTCAAAGGAGGAAAAAACGTAAAAAAACACTTTCCCATATTATGATTCAAAGTTCGATTCTCGAACCATTACCTTACGACCTGGTCACCGCTCATCGCCGTGGTTTCACGAACTGTACTTTTGGATGATATTTCACTATGATGGCAATGAAACGGGATTGTTGAAGCGAACACTCAAAAGTTATGAGAGAAAGATCAGATTTTGGGATAAATTATTGGTGGGCGGTTGTTCTGCTCGTATTCCTCTTGGCTCCCAAACTTTGGACCACCGGTGGCGTTGGCGGAGCTTACGGGTAAGTCATTGTTGTCAAAAACCACCTCGTACCAAAACCCCTACAAGTGTCCCCGCGAGGTATATTCGTACGAAACCAACCCCAGCGTGAATTGTCCTCATTCAGTATACTGGTGTTACATCGTATTGAAACGGACGCTTTTAATTTTAACGATCGCGACAAAGTTTGTAAGAGCTAGGGAGAAACGACTTCGCTTATGAGAAACCTTTCTATTTGATTATGGCACCCGCCTAGACGACAAATATTTTTCCGTGTGTTGGAAGGTGAATGACCGCGTCCAAAATCAAATGTAGGATTTCATCTTGAACAAATTTCTTATCCTTAAAATATTCTTCTCTACTTTTCCTCTATTTTATAATACACCGACGTTATTCGGTAAAATAACGAAGTTGCGAATTCCAAAACGGTGGTCGTAGGCCCTTAATCATATTTAATTATTTAACGTGCCCAACCGCTATTGTCCACGATTGCGAGCGCGAAAGTATTATTGAAATTGTTAACGCGTTTCGTAATTTTATAATTTAGATTAATTTAGTAAATATTTAATTATGGAAATGGCCCTAATTACAATTAAGAGAAACTTTCCGTAAGATATATCGTTAGCATCACTGTGTAGGTTACAAAATGTTTTCCCTTAGCAACTAAAGTTGCACATCTAATATAATATAAAGTGTTCAAATGCTTATTTATTCAAACTTAAAAATTTTGCTTCATTTGAGACGTTTTCAAATAAAAATCTTATTAAATTCCTTTGTGTTTATCAACTTAAAATATAAATTTTTTACTACTGGTGATATAAGTGGAAAATTAGGTAATAATAATAATCAGCTAGGCAAATACCCAAGGCACCACTTTAGGCCCAAGTCATCTAGCGACTTTTAAGCCTCTAAACAGGTGGCCGGGTTACAATGCGTAGGAGGGTGGTGGCGAGCCCTTCAACCACGCGAGCCAACAGCCAGGTTGTAATAGGTTACGATATTATTTGTATCATGGATAAGGTAGCCTGTTTGTGCATGAGGAGTATGTGATATTATATTTATATAGCATTAAGCATTAACAAAAACGCATGTAGCTCTAAGTCAAATAATGAATCGCAAACTAGCTTAGAACTGAAGTTTAACCAAGAACAAACTTCTTTGCAAAACATATCGCGTACCATAAGTACAACCAATTAAACCTAGCTAAAAGAGGTTAAACACGAACAATAAATGGACTTATAACAACCTTGGAGTCGTTCTTTTTCTTAATTTTTCCGTCTTTTTTATTAAGTGTCACGATATGAGAACGTCCCAGCCTATAAAGAATCATCAGGTTTTTTCTTGACATTTCTCATTTTCCCTTTGAAACCGCAGGATGTCGCTTAATTAAATATTTTATACGTATACGTAGTAAAGTAGCCATATTTTATTTTACTTTGAGTATTTAATTTAATAGCCGGATAATCTTTGTTTTGGTTAATGGCGTAAATAACGGACCCCAGTAGCAAAAAGCCTCTAAAATTTTCCTGAAAATAAGTCTTTTTAAAAAGCCCCAAAATGCGTTTAGGAAAGGCGTTTCCTCCAATGCCTGCACGTAGTCCACGTACCTATATTTCTAGTATACAGCTAAGGTAACCTACACGAAGTGAGTACATTTCAAAACAAATCCAAGCTATAATTTTATTATGAGTTCTAGTACTCGGATGTCGATATTTACCTGTCAAACTATACTTCATTTAAAAAAAATAGATATTTGTTTATAAACATTCAATTTCTACCGATATGTTCCTTAAACGAGCGGCATCTAGCGATAATTTGAATTACGCCTTGGCCGTACGTATTTTACGCACACATAGGCCATAGAGAGAAGTCTATGACTGCGGTACAAATCATAATCCGAAAGAAGTTTACTTTTTGAAAAAAAAGGCGACTATTTGAGATAAGTTATAAATGCGAAAATGTTTTACGCAAACAGGCTAATGAAAAAATTAATGAAAAAAGCAATATATTTTCCAAAGTTTAACCACGTAGATCGTTTGAAAATGTTCTCTATCTAGAAAACCCTTAATGTCGTTGCTTATATATGTCGCTATCCTTTAGCGTAAATTCTAAGAGGCTATAGTCATCATCATTATAAAATCGCTCACATTTACACAATTTCCGGGGGAAAAGGCTCCCACGGTGGCCACTTTAAAGCTTCGAAAAAGGAAAAGAAAAATGAGCTTCCTTCAATAATTCTACGACGCTAATGCCACTAGAAGCGCGAAGGCTTAAGAAGCCTCGACGACAATTTTGGTCCTTTTAAAAGATGCCAGGTCTTCGGGCTTAAGTTATAAGAAAAGAAGGGTGCTAGCGTATTAATAGCGACAGCGGCAACCGTTACTTCGGGGAATGTGGTAGCTTTTACACCCGCAATTCGTCTTTCAGTCACGTTCTTTACATGTTAAAGGAAGACCCATTTTTAATTAAAAAACACGGTGTTGGTCCGATGCGAGGTGTCCCGCGCGAGTTATTATCAACAACTCTTCGGCTGTCGCTGAACAACTAATTTTATTTAACGTGCGCTAAGCATTTTTACTAACCTTGAATCATACCGAGGTACTTCAGGTATATAAATCAGCAGTGAAATCACTTGAAATCACGTAAATGAGACTTTCTATAAAGTCATTACGCTTGCCGAACTTGTTTTAATGTATCGCTTTCGTCACGATATATGTAGGAGTTCAGTTCAGTTTTGAAGGTTATATCTTTATAAAAAGGGCGGCTCGTTGAATTTTAATTCATGTATTGTTCAAATTGTTAAAATGTTCCACGCGCTCTTTAATATTTTAGCGTAAAAGGCTCACGCATTTTTTGCATTTCAGGGGAGCACGCGCGAAATCGCTCGAGCCCATTTACGCTAAAATATCAAGACGCGCGTGGAACTTTTTAACAAGTTGAATAACACATAAATAGAGTTTATGCTAGCGTCTATTGGCTATCATAGTGAAACGTCACTTCTACGTCATGAGTGACGCACCCGATGCATCTAAACAAGAGAGCCAATGTTACTTTATAGAAAGGCCTATTTAGTAGCTTTAATAACTTTAATCAATTAAATATTGAAATCACTTGAAATCTGAAATCAGATGGACAAAATTTCTAACATTGGAATGATTGGATAGCCCCTCGATTCATACGCGAGCAGTAGAGGAGAAAACATTTGAAAATTGCAGACGATTCTTTACATTTTAGCTCGTAGAATTTCATAGGATTTGGCTGGGGATTTTAAATTTTGAGACTCGCCTCGTTTTGATTAAACTTGGTAATTTCTACATTATAAAGGTAATAAATGTTAAAACTATTATTTGCTATCATAAATATACATACTAATGAACAATAATGGTGATTCTGAAGGCGATATCTCCGTATAATTTCTCAATACGCTTTAAAAAACCTTAAGCCTTGCCCACCTTTTGCGTTTAAACTTTTAAACCAAGGATCATCTATACCTACGTTTCAGGTTTGCCAACCGACGTTTTGGATAGCAAACTACTTTTTCGCTACAAAGACTAAATATAGCGCTCACTAGATTTGTTAGTCCTAGGCCACGTTAATTTCTTCTTTGCTCCGTGTCGAAAACAAGATGTTTCAAAAGTTGTACGTTGGCGGTATAGGGAGTTAAAGGCTTCTCTTATTTTAGGCTTCTGATAATATTTATCGTGACTCGGTTAGTTCTAAATAAATACTGATAGCTATGTGCAGTGGTGGATTAACCATTTAGAAGGCTTAAGTTTGCCGTAAGGTAGAGGCGAGAGTACGTAGGTTGCGAACGAACCTAGAACGAGGTCCAGCTAGGGAAGCCCTAATAAAGTTCACGTCTGGGCCTGCTTGGTAGTTAGTCGGCCACTGTCTATATGTGGAGTGACGAAGGATTGACGTCATTCCCAAAAAGATAAGTGCCGCTAGTGACAAAAATACTTTAAAATATTTTTAGGTGCCTTGACACGGCTGCTCGCAAGCGCTAACTTAGACGACAATGCAAAGAGCACGTACTATTTCTGAAGTCCTTCGAAAATGTATGGTCAGTTTAGAATTGGCTACTAAGATTTAGAATGCGGAAGATTTCTAGATTTAGGTTTATCCTGATCATAAGCTTGTTAATACGCTTCTTCACATCCCGATTCAATGTATCTAAGAGACAGAGAAATATATAATCTTAAGAGACCGAGAGAGATACAATCTTAAGAGACAGAGAGATACAATCTTAAGATATAGAGAAAGATATAATCTTAAGAGACAGAGAAAGATATAATCTTAAGAGACAGAGAGAGATACAACCTTAAAAGACAGAGAAAGATATAATCTTAAGAGACAGAGAAAGATACAATCTTAAGAGACAGAGAAAGATACAATCTTAAAAGACAGAGAAAGATGCAATCTTAAGAGACAGAGAAAGATACAATCTTAAGAGACAGAGAGAGATACAATCTTAAGAGACAGAGAGAGATACAATCTTAAGAGACAGAGAAAGATACAATCTTAAGAGACAGAGAGAGGTACAATCTTAAGAGACAGAGAGAGATACAATCTTAAGAGACAGAGAGAGATACAATCTTAAGAGACAGAGAGAGGTACAATCTTAAGAGACAGAGAGAGATACAATCTTAAGAGACAGAGAGAGATACAATCTTAAGAGACAGAGAAAGATACAATCTTAAGAGACAGAGAGGTACAATCTTAAGAGACAGAGAGAGGTACAATCTTAAGAGACAGAGAGAGATACAATCTTAAGAGACAGAGAGAGATACAATCTTAAGAGACAGAGAGAGATACAATCTTAAGAGACAGAGAGAGGTACAATCTTAAGAGACAGAGAGAGATACAATCTTAAGAGACAGAGAGAGGTACAATCTTAAGAGACAGAGAGAGATACAATCTTAAGAGACAGAGAGAGGTACAATCTTAAGAGACAGAGAGAGATACAATCTTAAGAGACAGAGAGAGATACAATCTTAAGAGACAGAGAGAGGTACAATCTTAAGAGACAGAGAGAGATACAATCTTAAGAGACAGAGAGAGATACAATCTTAAGAGACAGAGAAAGATACAATCTTAAGAGACAGAGAGAGGTACAATCTTAAGAGACAGAGAGAGGTACAATCTTAAGAGACAGAGAGAGGTACAATCTTAAGAGACAGAGAGAGATACAATCTTAAGAGACAGAGAGAGGTACAATCTTAAGAGACAGAGAGAGATACAATCTTAAGAGACAGAGAGAGGTACAATCTTAAGAGACAGAGAGAGATACAATCTTAAGAGACAGAGAGAGATACAATCTTAAGAGACAGAGAAAGATACAATCTTAAGAGACAGAGAGAGGTACAATCTTAAGAGACAGAGAGAGGTACAATCTTAAGAGACAGAGAGAGGTACAATCTTAAGAGACAGAGAGAGGTACAATCTTAAGAGACAGAGAGAGGTACAATCTTAAGAGACAGAGAGAGGTACAATCTTAAGAGACAGAGAGAGGTACAATCTTAAGAGACAGAGAGAGATACAATCTTAAGAGACAGAGAGAGATACAATCTTAAGAGACAGAGAGAGATACAATCTTAAGAGACAGAGAGAGGTACAATCTTAAGAGACAGAGAGAGATACAATCTTAAGAGACAGAGAGAGGTACAATCTTAAGAGACAGAGAGAGATACAATCTTAAGAGACAGAGAGAGATACAATCTTAAGAGACAGAGAAAGATACAATCTTAAGAGACAGAGAGAGGTACAATCTTAAGAGACAGAGAGAGGTACAATCTTAAGAGACAGAGAGAGATACAATCTTAAGAGACAGAGAGAGATACAATCTTAAGAGACAGAGAGAGATACAATCTTAAGAGACTGAGAGATACAATCTTAAGATATAGAGAAAGATATAATCTTAAGAGACAGAGAGAGGTACAATCTTAAGAGACAGAGAGAGATACAATCTTAAGAGACAGAGAGAGGTACAATCTTAAGAGACAGAGAGAGATACAATCTTAAGAGACAGAGAGAGGTACAATCTTAAGAGACAGAGAGAGATACAATCTTAAGAGACAGAGAGAGATACAATCTTAAGAGACAGAGAGAGATACAATCTTAAGAGACAGAGAGAGATACAATCTTAAGAGACAGAGAGAGGTACAATCTTAAGAGACAGAGAGAGATACAATCTTAAGAGACAGAGAGAGATACAATCTTAAGAGACAGAGAAAGATACAATCTTAAGAGACAGAGAGAGGTACAATCTTAAGAGACAGAGAGAGGTACAATCTTAAGAGACAGAGAGAGGTACAATCTTAAGAGACAGAGAGAGATACAATCTTAAGAGACAGAGAGAGGTACAATCTTAAGAGACAGAGAGAGGTACAATCTTAAGAGACAGAGAGAGGTACAATCTTAAGAGACAGAGAGAGGTACAATCTTAAGAGACAGAGAGAGGTACAATCTTAAGAGACAGAGAGAGATACAATCTTAAGAGACAGAGAGAGATACAATCTTAAGAGACAGAGAGAGGTACAATCTTAAGAGACAGAGAGAGGTACAATCTTAAGAGACAGAGAGAGGTACAATCTTAAGAGACAGAGAGAGGTACAATCTTAAGAGACAGAGAGAGGTACAATCTTAAGAGACAGAGAGAGGTACAATCTTAAGAGACAGAGAGAGATACAATCTTAAGAGACAGAGAGAGATACAATCTTAAGAGACAGAGAGAGATACAATCTTAAGAGACAGAGAGAGGTACAATCTTAAGAGACAGAGAGAGATACAATCTTAAGAGACAGAGAGAGGTACAATCTTAAGAGACAGAGAGAGATACAATCTTAAGAGACAGAGAGAGATACAATCTTAAGAGACAGAGAGAGATACAATCTTAAGAGACAGAGAGAGGTACAATCTTAAGAGACAGAGAGAGGTACAATCTTAAGAGACAGAGAGAGATACAATCTTAAGAGACAGAGAGAGATACAATCTTAAGAGACAGAGAGAGGTACAATCTTAAGAGACAGAGAGAGATACAATCTTAAGAGACAGAGAGAGATACAATCTTAAGAGACAGAGAAAGATACAATCTTAAGAGACAGAGAGAGGTACAATCTTAAGAGACAGAGAGAGGTACAATCTTAAGAGACAGAGAGAGATACAATCTTAAGAGACAGAGAGAGATACAATCTTAAGAGACAGAGAGAGATACAATCTTAAGAGACTGAGAGATACAATCTTAAGATATAGAGAAAGATATAATCTTAAGAGACAGAGAGAGGTACAATCTTAAGAGACAGAGAGAGATACAATCTTAAGAGACAGAGAGAGGTACAATCTTAAGAGACAGAGAGAGATACAATCTTAAGAGACAGAGAGAGGTACAATCTTAAGAGACAGAGAGAGATACAATCTTAAGAGACAGAGAGAGATACAATCTTAAGAGACAGAGAGAGATACAATCTTAAGAGACAGAGAGAGATACAATCTTAAGAGACAGAGAGAGGTACAATCTTAAGAGACAGAGAGAGATACAATCTTAAGAGACAGAGAGAGATACAATCTTAAGAGACAGAGAAAGATACAATCTTAAGAGACAGAGAGAGGTACAATCTTAAGAGACAGAGAGAGGTACAATCTTAAGAGACAGAGAGAGGTACAATCTTAAGAGACAGAGAGAGATACAATCTTAAGAGACAGAGAGAGGTACAATCTTAAGAGACAGAGAGAGGTACAATCTTAAGAGACAGAGAGAGGTACAATCTTAAGAGACAGAGAGAGGTACAATCTTAAGAGACAGAGAGAGGTACAATCTTAAGAGACAGAGAGAGATACAATCTTAAGAGACAGAGAGAGATACAATCTTAAGAGACAGAGAGAGGTACAATCTTAAGAGACAGAGAGAGGTACAATCTTAAGAGACAGAGAGAGGTACAATCTTAAGAGACAGAGAGAGGTACAATCTTAAGAGACAGAGAGAGGTACAATCTTAAGAGACAGAGAGAGGTACAATCTTAAGAGACAGAGAGAGATACAATCTTAAGAGACAGAGAGAGATACAATCTTAAGAGACAGAGAGAGATACAATCTTAAGAGACAGAGAGAGGTACAATCTTAAGAGACAGAGAGAGATACAATCTTAAGAGACAGAGAGAGGTACAATCTTAAGAGACAGAGAGAGATACAATCTTAAGAGACAGAGAGAGATACAATCTTAAGAGACAGAGAAAGATACAATCTTAAGAGACAGAGAGAGGTACAATCTTAAGAGACAGAGAGAGGTACAATCTTAAGAGACAGAGAGAGATACAATCTTAAGAGACAGAGAGAGATACAATCTTAAGAGACAGAGAGAGATACAATCTTAAGAGACTGAGAGAGATACAATCTTAAGAGACAAAAGGAAAGACAATCTTTTGTTTTGTCACATTATCTTTCGCTCAGATACTAAACGTGCTCTGAAAGGTTAAAATTTCAACCTTCATAAATTTAAGCGCAGTTTTGGGACACTTTAGAAGCTCGCGCTACTTTCTTAGTAAGAGATCAGTATCAAACGCGTTAGAACCTGGATATCGATACCATGTCTACGCGGGATCGAGCTGCGGTCCCGTCTATACAGTACTCCTCGTCTCGTGAGACCTAGATAAATCAATGCGGTAACGGGATTCAACTGTGTAAGTCACCAATCAAAACCGGTTTGGGTCATGATTTCGGTTTTAATGCAAGCTACTGAATTTACGATATTTAATTAAGCAGGCTTAATCTTATATACGTCATATTTAAAAGCGGAACTCGTTTATGGAGATAACAAATCGTAATCCAGAAGAGGGATTACCATCCGATTCGTATAGAGAGTATATAGAGTAGAGCAGGATTTAATTATAATTTTCCGCTGGCGTCTAGTGACACGAGGCTATTTGAGTAAATCTGTAGTAAACCGAAAGGACGAAGAGCCATTTGGGGGTGTTCACACGCTCTTTGGACTGAAGGAAGCGCTTTAACAGTCCGCTCGTCATACTTGACTCGACAGTTCCGGAGTTCTGGCAGACATTTTAAGCCTGGCCCAGAGTTTAGTCCATTCTATAATGAGGTCTATCGAAGTTTCTCATTTCAAACTCGCGTTCTCATTGGGCTTTTCTGTGGTAATGAACTTTGGCAAAGTTTCAACTTGCTCGGAGAGTCTGCTCGCGTATCGTATAATGTTTGGTAATTTATTTGTCACAAATAACAAGAATTCTACTTGAAAACGCAATTTTCAATTTGATTACGCAATTTTTATTTTTGATGGCGTGTTTGGAAAGTGAATTATTCAGTAGATTATTTAAAATGTATGGCTGGGGATCATAGCTGCCCCTTCCAAGACGCAAAAATACGCAAATTCAAATAATTATATTACTCACTCTGTGATTAGTTTTAAACCAGGCACTACCTTCTAGGAAATACCTTTCCTTCGTAGTCGTTCATCTTTTATGAAAAATACAATCTTAGAAGGTACCCTTTTTCCTTTTAAACATTAATACCTTTCTGGTAGTGTTTTGCTTTCGCTTACATGAATTTTTCAATTTTTGACTCGCGCGTTTACCGGTATTGGAGTTTGCCCTGTGGGACAGATATTTCATTGATCCGTGAGAGGAACGGCTGTCTTTGAATGTCCAAAGGTCAAACCTTAGAGTCTTAGGAACCACCGTATATGATACATCGGATTTTCAGACGCTATTTGTACGTTTCTGATGTTGCTGGGAACCTAAGTAAAAACATTATAAATAACTGAATATTAATAAAATAAATCTGCAACTTGGAATTTTTGTAAATTGCCCGATTGAAAAAATTTAAACATAAATTGATATTTGATAATACCTTTTAGATTACTTCTAGCGCTCTAGAAAACGTAAAAAATAATTAAGGGTGTTGAGCCTTCGAAATAAACACAATCCCGTAACTAGAGGTCGGCGGAACGAATATATTAACCGGCAAAATTTCGTTTAACAATAAAAAGTTTGGTTAACTGTTTTATATGAACATTTTATACGAATAAACAACGGTTTATCATGCAAAAATATTCGGTTTTTTCGTATATTTTTCGGATAATTTGCGGTTATGAATAAAAATAAATAATTGGATGATTTCTTATTCAAACGCCAATCTCTACCCGTAACACACTTAAGAGCTGTCGAAATTACATTTAATAATAATAATAATAATAATAATAATAATAATAATAATAATAATAATAATAATAATAATAATAATAATAATAATCAGCTAGGTCTAGGTTAACGGTAATAGTTAGTGTAGGGAGCTGTTGGCTCGATCTCGTGGCATGCAGGGCTTGCCACCACCCTCCTACGCATTGTAACCCGGCCACCTGAATTAAGGGCTTCAAAAGTCGCATGATGACTTAGGCCTAAGGTGGTGCCTTGGGTATTAGCCTAGCTGATTATTATTATTATTATTTAAGGTCAATGAATTAATTAGGATAATTTAAACCCATTTCAGTTTGACACTGATGTAATGCCTTCAATGAGTGTGTTATCCGCCCACCATGCCCACGTTTAAATACAAGCATCCTTTCAATTATTTTTTTGAGTCTTCATTTAGAGGAATGGCTAACCCCGCTGTGCCCTTTCAAATGGCGCGTAAAAAATTACAAGCGTCACTAATTAATTGGACCTATTATTAGAAAAAAAAAACCACGGGCCAAGTAATGTTTGCTGGGGCGGATAAAAGTAACTGGACAAACAGCGCCGTTATGAACGGTTTGTTTGAAATTAATAACTCTGATTAAAAATCCTTCGTGTTTTTAGACTGCTTCGAGCGAGTCCAAAGCGTTTTTATCCCCTTTTCCTTGGGACACGGGAAAAATGAAGGACCTTCTACGCTTGAAATCCCACTAAACGATATTCCACTATTACGAATTCCGGCAGGCCCAGGGCCCGGCAGAAACCAATTTATTTTACTAGAAGGCAATCCACCTATTTCTGGTTTTCGCGGCCCCCTTTCCCAACACAGCGCGGCTAGACTCGGATCTTGTTTTAAGCGATATTTTTTAAGTTGTTGTTGTATTAAATCCGCCTATTTCATTTTCTCCCCGCGAGGGCGGCCTTTGGCGCTGAACGGAAAAGACCGTATAGTAAACCCCCTCTACAATCGTATACCTCTTTTGGGGATATTTATTTTAGGAGATCCGAATAGCCCGGGACAACAAATCAAAATCCGGGCTTCCCCCGATGCTGTTTTTTGCCGGCGACGTAGCTAGGCCAGACACGCGTGCGGCGCGCTCAGACTCGTCAGTAATATGCAAGCGGGCCTAAGCGGCTCGTATAATGAACCCAATTTCCTGTCAGCGGCTGCTGAAAGCTATTTAAAGCGAGCCTGCTGCCGCTGACAAAAAACCAAGATAAAAGGCCAACGTTGTCCAAGACGAATGGAACTTTTACGCTTTCTCGGGGCGCTCAACGCCCGTTTCTTTCCCGCGTTTCGCGCGCGGAGGGGTATAAAAAACGCCATTGCAGCAGGCCGCGTCTACTTCCGCGAACCGTATCCCTCCGCTTCTTCGACGGTAACTCGGTCGTTATGTTTTTTTTGCTTGTTTTTTTTTGTTTTTCTCGTTACGTAGGACTATAGGCTTCTTTGAAAACATTTACTCACGGCCTACCTGGGAACCAACTTGAATAGAGAAAATATGCGACGTTAGATCTTTTTCGGGAGCTCCTTCCTCGATGATGGCACATGCGGGACTTGAACTTTGGGCGCCTTTTCTTCGGGGGAAATATATTTCTCGCGTACGAGACTTTTCCTAGAATGCGTTTTTTTTCATCATGGCGATATTAAAGCCTTTCGGACATACTTTGTTCGGAGACACAAGAGTCGTAAAACTTGTTCTTTTTACGGTGATAGGTGAATGACTCGGTAGATACGGAACCGACTCTACTCCGGAGTAGTCTGAAGAATATGCCTGCAAAGTTATTAAGGCGTAGAAGTGGTTTTTGGAAAGGTCGGGAACGCCAACGTCCTTATAAAGGGATGCTTTTATTAGTATCCGGTACAGAATGAAGAATAATATACACTCGTATATTCTAATCTCATATCTCATTTGCACCTTCCGTTTTGAAACGATTTGTTTGATTGGTTGCTACAATTTAATCAAATCCAAAAAAGTACCCTTACCCAGAATCCCAACTACAATTTGTTCATTGCTTAATTACGAGCGTTGGCTGGTTTAAATCATGATTAAATTTAAAAATTTAAATAAAGTTAATAAATTCTATGAACTGGGCTTGTACGAAACAGTGAGTAAATTACTTAAATGAAATTGTACTTGACTTTTAATGAAAAGCGACTAATAATTTTATAAAAATCAAACTAAAAATAACAACCCTGACTATTATACTTGTCAGGAGATTTCATTTTTCCGAATGGTGTTCCGAAAATACATTTGTTCGAGTAAAAAAAAGAACAGGTTTCATGTTTTCATACGGAATTTTTTTAGTATGTTTCGTGATAAGTGGCCAGATATTATTAAAGTAAACTTTAATTTTATCTCTATCCTTTTATTTTTTTCAGTTGCTAGTGTTTCGAAAACTACGTTTACGTTAAAGACAAGTTTAAGATTGAATTGAATTAGGTTAGGTTAGAATTGGTTAGATTATGTTTGAATGGTTTGGGTTAAGTTGGATTAAGTAAGTTTTGATTAAGTTAGGTTATATTATATTTCATTTGTTGGGTTGGGTTAGGTTAGGTCAGGTCATGCTAAGCTAGGTTAGGTTTGGTTAGGCTAGGTTTAGTTTTTTATATTTGAATTAGTTAGGTAAGGTGAGGTCAGGCTAGTTTTAGTTAGATTAGGTTTGGTTAGATTATTTTTGAAGGTGTTGAGATAGGTCAAATCAGGCTAGTTTAGTTTAGTTTGGTTTAGTTATTTTTTTAGGATAAGTTAGGTTGGCTTAGGTCATGTTAACTTAGGTCGTAATAGGTTAGGTCAAGATAGTTTGAATGGTTTTAGTTAAAATGTATTAGTATATCGGGTGATACTTGCAAGTTTGAATGCATTTGATCCACATTTTAGAGTTTAGACAATATATAATTTCAACAATTCCAACACCATTTGAAAATGTAACCAATGCAACTAACTCCTAAATTCCATGAAAGTTTGGTGAAAATTAAAATACAACAAGATAAGGTCCTATATTAACCGAAGTAGACATAAGAAAATTAACTCATAGATTCGGCACATACTATTTCGTCATTACACCCATTATACGAGGAAAATAAAAATAAATAGTCTAGAAACCAACTTTTCATATTCTTTAAGGGGAACGGTCAAGCTTTAACCAGTTGGATAGCCCTATAGCCCATTAAAAACTAAAACCGCATAAAAATATTGAGTGGTTAATGTTTAATAAAATAAAGAAATTTCGGGAAATCGAAAAGCGCGCGGCGGCCGCAACACCTGGTGAGAAGTTGGTGAGACAGAAAAACAATATAAAAGCGCGCGCTGCTGAAGACGCAAACAATTTATTTTGCACGCGCGGCGCGTTCCAGTTATAAGAGACTTAAGCCTAAATCGCGCGATTTTAAAAGTTAGGATAGTTCGCAAATCGCTCATACGGGGTTAGGGGCGCTGGCGGCAGCCCCTAAGATGGCGGCGAAAATTCAAACCCAAACACCTGGCGTTATTTTTCGTTTCAACTTTTTGGGCCAAAAGCTATTGTTTCAAGACAAAAAAGGTACGTGTTAGTATATTGAACGTCTTGTTAATCTTTGATACGGAAATAAGGCCATATTTGGAAAAGCTTGGCCGTTCCCCTTTAAGTAAATAAGAACCACCTATGGACTGCATTGCAATCTACCTCTTCACTCTATCCAAATTCTTACCAACCATAGATTTTAGCCCAGCAATAGGCTTTTCTATAAAGTAACGAGGCTTTCATGTTTTAATATGATACTTACATCACGGTCTATGGCTTTTACAAGGCTGCGAGTTCGTGCTAGAGTTGCCAAAGGAACTTGGAACTTTCAAGCACGCAAGTAATCGAACGTGCAAAGTCTTTACTAATAAACCTTTGTCTTTGTGACGTAAAAGCAACATTTTATATTCTTTTTATTAATTTTATTTTATTTTATATTTTATTATATTCTTTTTTAAATATTTCTATCTACGTAATGAAAGTGACGTTTTTAGGACATGTTTTGACAAGAAGGCGAGATATGGTTGTCGATTTTCCATATAGATATATTCCTGCGCGTATCGACAAAAAACGTATGGCCGACCCAATAATCGATAGTTAAAGCGAATAACAGATAACTTGAAAGGGACGTGGTTAGGACGTTTTCGGAATATCAATTGAAATGCTAATTTTGTATAAATGACGGAAATTCGTTACATCATGGTGGTGCGTGGTTACTATTCTGGACGATCGCGGCGGGTGATTTCAGTTCGCTAGCCTACAAAACTTAATATTCTAATTTCGTTTAACGCAAATCATTAGCGCGACAGTAAAGCGTTTTTGAGATACTTCCTGTATTAATTAAATGAAAGCGAGTTCCTTCGTCTAATTAAGACTGGCGAGGCTTAGCTCGACTCGCCTTAAAGCGAAAGCCCAACTAATTTTTCCCAACACGGTGTTCGGGACACTTCCCCGTGTTTCACATCCAACGCGTTCAATTTGTCGAAAAGAAGAGTGGCGGTTCGGGACGGACTGAGTAGTCAGTCTGTGTACATGTACCACTGTCGGAGTGGATTGATTAATTAATCCGGATAAGTTCGCGGTGAAAGTAATTGTCCTCGAATGCTATACGCCCAATTTTCTTAATTGGTAAAACCCGGATTTCGTCAGTCGACAAACATCACTCTTCAGTTAAAATTGAAAATGTGCTCGTTATTGAAACCAATTACCGGCAGACTTCCGCAATTTTAGCAAAATCGTGGCTATTTGCCTACTAAGGTGAAATTAAGATTTTCAAACGGTACATCGGATAGCATACAGGGTGTTTCAAAAGGTTATGCAAAATTTTTAAGGAGTTGTAGGGGGTGAGTTGAGAAGTGTGCCTGTTTTTTTTTTCCATTTTCCTACGAAGAGTTAAAAGAGCGCCAGAGAGCTTCAAAGTGTGGCCTACTAGCCCTTGGAAGTAGGCTGCAACAAACGCAAAACCAAGCAGCAGGGAAATGCGAACATTAAGGTTTGGGTTCGTGTTATAGGTAAAAAAGGACTTTGTAACAAGTCGAGGTAACCAGAGTAAAAAAGTAAACTTAAACAGTACTTAAAGTGGTGATGGACCGCGAATTATCATCACTTTCAAACTGCAACAATGAAGTTCATTTCGAAAGAACTGGCGGATATTTATTTCGTGTATGGACTAGCGGATGTCAATGCTTTGGCTGCTCAGCTTCACTAGCAGAAAAGGTACCCGAATCGCCGCATCCCCATCTGCGGACTTTCACCAGTGCTTGTTGCAGCCTACTTCCAGGGGCTAGTAGGTCACACTTTGAAGCTCTCTGGCGCTGTTTTAACTCATCGTAGGAAAATGGCAAAAAACAGGCATACTTCTCAACTCTCCCCCTACAACTCCGTAAAATGTTGGCATAACCTTTTGAAACACCCTGTATATCAACACCGTAATATATTTATTTTATCGTATTACCACACATTTTATTATTCACCAACAATAATATTTAATTTTATAAAAATTCCACGGCAATAATACTTTATTTAATATTTCCCAGCAATATCATTTCTAACTACAAATTTAAATTTATGTACTCAATTAATTAAAAAGCATTGCTTTCTTAAGCGGAATATAGTAACTCTTGAATCCACATATCCAATATTTTATTAACAATTTCGATATTAATCCATCAATCTTCAAGGTGTGGACGTTGGTTCACCCCATGACGATTAACACGTTTACAATCAGCGCTCATTGAGCACGCCACCAGGCACTTTGCCAAGGTCGTCTACAAATTAGTTTTAACTGCTAATGATCATGGTGCTTTTTTCCTAGTGTTCGTTTTTTAGTTCATTACCACCGGCTTGTACAATAACGGCTAGCTAGGAACCATATTAGGTACCAGTAATCCAGCGAATATTAATGCCATTAATTCAGGAGGCCGGATTACAATGAGTAGGAGGATATTGATAAGCCCTTCATACCACGTTAGAAACCGAATAACTTGGAGAAACCCCTTTAAGCGGTCCGATAACTCGAGAACTCAACGCAGAAGGAGTGGTTCCGAGTTTTACACCCAGTACCACTAGCTCGGATGTGGTTAGGCGGTTCCTGATTTAAAACCGGAGATTCTATGGTTTTGGGTGGATAGATACGTCAACTAGATTAGTGTACGACTATATTTTGGTAGTTAAATTTTTTAATAGATTTTATAAAGGTTGAAGTGTTACTGATACAAGTACTCCTAGTAATAAAGTAATGTTCTGTTAAGTGAGAATCCTGCGCTCCGGTCGCCTCTCCAGGTGGACGATAATGATCGAGATTTGACCTCTGTACTGAGCAAATCTGTGACAGAACTAAGGTATCTGTGGCGCACCCAATAACCTCGTTTGCGACCTCTAAGCTTGACCACTTGTACAGAATCTTTCGTCCTAAAGTATAAAAATATCCTCAAGGATATTTAAGTATTCCTTGTCGTACAGAACATTCTAATTAATATTTAAAAAACCTTTATTAAGGATAGTTAGTTTGGTTATTCTTAGTTGTCTAGTGGCATATTATTATGGAAATGTTTAATTTCCTTCTTTTTAAATCAATATAATATCCTTATCGATAACATTAAAATTAATCCCTAAGCATACTACAGATAATTTTCGTACTAACTCGGGTTTTCGGTTATTTGGCACAATGTTATTATCTTGAAACATTTACAGGTCCACACTTTTTTCAAAAACCAAAAACATTGTGCGTATCGAAATAGTCATATACAGTGACTTTTTAAAACTTTTACATCGGAAAAATAAAGGTTTATAGATAAATAAATTTCCCTAGAAAGCGCAATTTTGCATTTAACATATTCACATTATTCACATTATATTTAGAATTTGTTTCATTAAGTTCACTTTTGTGGCCTATATTTATACTTATCTCATAATTGGTATATTATACACTTCTGGTTATACGAAACTGAAACAATACCGCTAAAGTTCTAAATAATCTACAAATCATTAAAATAAATTTTAAAATAATGCGTATTTTATGTAAATATATAAATATCGGCAACCATTAAAAATTGCAATTTAAGCAAACATTTGTCCGTCCATTTTTCCAAAAAGACAAATAAACTAAACAAACTCTGAAAAATCGATCGGAGCTTTTTCCGCTTACCGTAGATGTAAGTTTCCCAATCTGACGTCATGAAAATTAATTTTCAAACATTGCGTGGTATTAAAAAATGGCTACATATATTTCACTCGAAAATACATTCAAAATCACTTTAATTATTCAAATTATTAAATTAAGTCTATTTAATTTCAAAGAGTTTTAATAGTTTATAATGTACAGTAGTCACTGCATTTGAAACAAACGCCTTTCACTTTCATTAATTGTTTGAACATAGCAAAGCGTTTTACGTTACAATGTTCGATTCAAAACGCAAAAATCAACGTTGTTTCTTCCGAAATTGAAACTACCGTGTGCCTTTGCTCACAGTGATTAACTTTGACTTTGAAGCGATAGTCACGCCTCAGTTCCGAGCAGACTCGTCATGCAAAACTAAAAATGTTTCTCAGATTTAGAGCCACGAGGAGAGATATATTTACGCCTCCGGTGCTAAATTGAACCACTGCCAACTTCGTAGAGTTAGAATCGGCGTCCAGAGGTTGACCGTCCGTACATCGTGGTTGGCAGTGGGATCTCGAACCACTCGTTCGTATTCTGAAAATACGCGAGAATGGTAAAAGTCTGATATTGATTAGCGTGTATTAAAACGAAGCTGGAAGGAGCAAAAAGCGGCGAGGAAATGAACGTGCTTGGAAAGAAGCGCTCTCGGAACCGCGAGCCGAGCAGACCCCGAATATTATTCCGTTGCCCGTTATCTCTCGTATTTAAGCCTATAAGCGTAGTGTAAAAGATAAGAATTTTTCAAATCTTCTTCTACGATTTTTGCTTAAAGAGAGAGATATTTCAAATTCTTTTCCACTATTGCATTGCTAAACTAACTTCGAGAACGTTTAATGGAATTCATTTTTCTGTTCTAATTGAATTTGCTTGTTTATTTGGAAAATGTATTAAAAGGGTTTTATAAAAACCCTCTAAAAATAAACCAAAGATAAATAATTTAATTTAAAAATGTAGAATAATGCGTTTTCATTGAATTCTTGGCGCAACGAAACACAGTGTAAAACCTTATGGTTCTGAAAGTAAAGGCTTACACGGTTTAATTATTTGTAAGGGTTAATTATATTTTAATTTGATACGGAAAACATTGGACACTTCTAAATAATTTTTTTTGAAAATTAGCGAAATAGTTCTTTTTATAAAGTAAAGTGGTCTGCTGGTTGTATTTTAACAAGTTTACGAGCGCGCGATACAGTCACCAGGGGAATATAGCTTTTTCTAGCTATATAATTCTAGAATATTAAAATAGATTTTCGGAATAGAAACTGAACTACTTTATATTTTCCTCGTTCATTTGATGATGGGTTTTGCGAAAATATATAACTCACTTGATGAAATACTGTCGTTAAGTTTATTTTGTTCTGAACGATAATTTTAACGCGCCTAGTTTGTGATGGACTATGGTTATGTCTGAATTTTCCCCACTTCCTCTGGTAGATTATATAGTCCCCATTATCCTACCAAGATGATTATTGTAATATCCTTGCTGGATAATATGGCGATGCCAATTTAGCGCTTAAAAAATTCAGTAGTAGAATCTCATGGTTATTATAGGAAATCTTTCGGATTCGGCCATGGAATCAGTAGCATCTACATTTGGTATCCAAGTCTAAACTCAATGTTGGGGATAGCGGCCAATGATAAATAACGTGTAGTCAATGACGTCAATCACCACGCTAAAATTTGAAATTGTTTTGGCGTTCTACTAATTATTTCCAATTAACTACGAAATGGAAAGATACGAAACTTTATATTTGGGTATTCTAAACGTACGCGCTTTGTTTAATATCAAAATTGAAGCGGTAACGAATTATATGCAACCTTGGTGTTGTGTTTGTTGCTCCTAGATGCAACTTACTCTTTAATAAAGCCGTGTTTTGTGACGTAAGAGCAACATATTACTTTTCTTAGTTCTTACTCATTTTATTTTATAAAAACAACTAATGGTCTTATTTTGATCCTTGGTTACCACAATTAATCTCTAATTTCCTTAATGGCTAATTATATCGGTTTTAGTCAATTGGTGTTCAGTTGAAAACAGCCGTTCCCCAATTAAAACACATTCTGTACAATTCAGTACTATTTTGTTCAATGTTCAACTGTCTTATTGAATTAATAAACCATACATTTAAGTTGTTCTTTTAAATGACCAGCTAAAAATAAGTTTCGATATTGAATTTGGTTTCTTTGTTTCCAATCATACTTCAATTTACCATATTGATTATTTTAATCTAAGGTATTGTTTTCTTTACAGAGAAGAAAAAGTTAACGTCAGTAAGATACTGGATGGTTTTTTCGATCAGGGATACGACAGAAGGATAAGACCAAATTACGGAGGTACTATTTATTTATATATTTATTTACATTATATTTATTATTTATACTATTTTAACTGTTTCGTTAAAATTGGTGTAACTTTATAGAAGGCTGTTTATTCGAACTGATAATGCTTATATATTCGACTTAGAATACCAATTATTACACATCGTAAAATTATTGGTTTCGAAGAGTATTGTACCTTTAAATAGCCCTGCAAGAATGCTTATCCTGGCGTATCGCGTATGGTAAGATTACTCTGACGGCTTTGGTCCCGCCTACGAGATAAAAAATCCCCTTTGGGCGCGCTCCAATCTCACGTACTTGTTTGTTAAGTTAATATAGTGACGTCAAAAGAAACCGTTAGCCACATCGAGACGAAAATCTGCCGTGATAAGCATTCCAAGTAGAGGTATGGATTCCTGGTATTACTTATGCTTGACCTACCAGAACACTCACTATAGGTATTGAAATATCTGTTTTCCCATAAGTGTATAATATAGTTACATAAGTGTGACGCTTCCTAATCTTCACACGCAAAAATTTTACTACGAACTATTCACAAGACAGACTGCATTACGGGCTTCGTCGCCGTTTTGCGTCCGCTTGCTAACGCGTCGCACGTAGCTTTTTACAGCGCCTCACTAGGGGGAGATTTTCTTCGTTACTAGCTTTCAGTAAAATATTCTCCAAAGTGACAAACTTATGGAACTATATTATTATTATGGACTCCTTTCCATAAAAACTTGTAGAGGTTAACGGTAAAAAGTCGCTAGAAGACTTGGGCCTAAAGTTGTGCCTTGGGTATTAGGCTAGCTGATTATTACTTATGGTAATATATTAACAGTAAGAATAGAAATTACCAAAACTTAACACCGAACTAATTTTCAGAGCTATTGCGCATTCAATATTTAGTTCACTACAGAGCCCCCTAGGCAAGTATCTGTATTAGTTCACTACAGAGCCCCCTACACTGTTAGAAATAATGGTCTTATTTTAGATCTCTAAAGTGGTTAAAAAATTCCCATATTTAAGACCATTTAGGGTATTGTCACAGAACATATTTAAATCTTCCGCTCTCCAAATTGAGTCCTTTTGTGTAGTGTTTAAGTACCTCTTTTACACTTTTTAATCTATTTTACTTCATAAACAGTAAGAAGTTAGACCTTTTAATCTCTATTTTCAGTCTTTTATAGGTCCTTATTTATTTACATTTCATTTTTATTTTTCAATACGACCATGTCCAGTAAATTAAGAGGACAGGTTTACGATAGCCTTCCACAGTGCATTTTATTTCTCACCGCGTATCAATCAGCACGAGAGACTCCGAGGGAGTCTGGCAAGGTCGTTTGTACCACGTGATCTTAAAATTTCCATATGACAATCTAATGCGGTTGATATTGTTACGTAAATTTTTGCGCTTTATATTTTAGTAATTTTTCATCATCAACTGATATTTAGTATATAATATTTAATCTATAAAAACGTGAAAAAATACCTTTTGGCGTAAAAATGTACTTCTTGTTTATCTTTTTACCTCTCCGAGGAGACTTTGTACCCTAGGAGGGGTTATACAACCACCGTGTCTGTCTGTCTGTGGGTGGGTGGGTCTGTCAGTCAGGCCTGCGAACGCATTTTCGGGGCAAAGGGTATTCACTGCGTACCCAGTTTCTTAGAATCAGGGAAAAGGTTTTTCCAAAAGCACCCTCTTTCTGTCATTGGGTGTAGTATAATTTTTTATTAGGCCGGGATTCGAACCCGAGCCCTCTTGCAAGACAGGTGAGCGTTCTACCGCAGAACCACGGATACAGTTACGCTTCACTGGAGGAGAGGTATATGTTGGGTTGCCAACTTGTTTCTTTTTTCGAACAGTATCGTCCACTCTTAGCGATACTTGTTTTTTTTTTTTTCAAATAACCTTGGACGACTCCCTTAGTGTGATTGGTTTACGGGGCTAAAAACCAGGCTTTTTACCGATCCTCTAAAATCTACTATCCATGACACGATTCAATTTATTTACCATTAACACGGCCAGATAATGCTGGTTTTCGCCCGGGAAATAGCCGAATGAGCGTAAAATATCATTTAAGTATTTCGGTATTTGATACAGATATAACCAGACTTCTTCAGCCCCCCTATTTGGGTACGCATAGTTGAACGCCTTAATCAATTTCCCCTATATTTAAAATCCGTAATCAAACATTTAAAGAATTAATTGTTGTTAAATATTCCAGGTAATTGGAATTTCTTCACATTGCGTGGTTTTAAAGAAAATATTCAAATAGGAAATAACGTAGTATTCAAATACTAGTATCGAAATTGGTCCACATAATTGTTTTCTTCGTTTAAGGGAATTAAATGGATGTTCAAAAAACTAAATGAAGGAATATAACTTTTTATACCTTTACCACAAGGACTGGAAAAGGTTTAGTCTTAGGGTTACTTACCTTTCAATACCCCACGAAAGAGTAGATCGAATGGGTCTAAAATAAATTAATTTGACCTTTTTTAGTACCTAAATGGATGGAAATTAATTAAGTAGAGTTTTAGTCGTTTTTTAAACTTTTTTTTTAAACAATGTAGGTAAGTATTAGTTCACTACAGAGCCCCCAGGGGCAAGTATCTGTATTAGTTCACTACAGAGCCCCCAGGGGCCAGTATCTGTATTAGTTCACTACAGAGCCCCCAGGGGCCAGTATCTGTATTAGTTCACTACAGAGCCCCCAGGGGCCAGTATCTGTATTAGTTCACTACAGAGCCCCCAGGGGCAAGTATCTGTATTAGTTCACTACAGAGCCCCCAGGGGCCAGTATCTGTATTAGTTCACTACAGAGCCCCCAGGGGCAAGTTTCTGTTTTAGTTCACTTCAGAGCCCCCAGGGGCAAGTATCTGTATTCGTTCACTACAGAGCCCCCAGGGGCAAGTATCTGTATTAGTTCACTACAGAACCCCCTAGGCATTAAAACAATCGGAAGTATATGTATTACTTCTGTTTGACAATGGCAAAAATTGTGGCTTCAAAACGATTCTGACAAACAAATATCTCCATTCCCTTAAACTGCGTTTTCGCGTGGGCCCAATAGGTACTCCACTGAAATGTTGTAATTGGTATTACTGCACGATTCAAGCCACATTTTCTAAGCCGATCCTTTTCTTAATTAACCTGGGGGTTGTATGAACGTTTGACAAAAAAGATGAAAAACAAGACGGGCTCCCGTCCAATTGAAAACAATGCCTCGGGTTTCATTTCCGACGGAACAAAGACCAGAGCGTCCCGGCACTAATTTCGATAAAGCAAATAGTCTCGATGACCGACTCTTTATTACAACGCTAAGCGCTCGTCCAACTTCCAGCTTTTGTGCTGCTCAAACAAAAGGCTACTCGCGCGTAGTTTTGTTTAGTCGAAAACTTTCCAAGCTGGATTAGGGCTTATAGTATTCGTTGTCACGCTACTGTACGCGATGGGAAAATCCTACTATTTTCATTCGTCGAGATTATTACGCTTACCGCAACAAATTCAAATAAAGCTGGAGCGTGAAAGCCAAAGTTGAAATATAAATACTCGCAAAAGCGTTCTTCATATTTTCATTCGAGGCGTTTTTTTTTTAAATTAAGCCTTGGTCCGTTTAAGGGTTACGTCTTTCACCGCATTTGCTACCTCCGATTCCGTAAGCCTTAGACAAACTCTTTTTCAACCTACTCGAGCGTAATGTCATTAGTTTATTCGGTTCAAAATCGATCCGAATGGCCAGAGGCCAAAGTCGAATTTATATTCGCCCACCGTTGATAGTAAGTTCCCCTTCCAGTTTTTTTATTTATTTCAAAAATTTAATCCTCACGCCGAGGCTTAGGGCAAGGACGAGTTAAACGCGATAGTCCTTCCTCTACCCTTATATATATATATATATATATATATATATATATATATATATATATATATATATATATATATATATATATATATATATATATATATACATACATATATTTGCAATATCGCTCAATAAATCAAGAGTTATACTATACTTTAATAGCGTTTCTTCGTAGTCCGATAGATATCCGACCGTATAACTGCCCATTTCTAGCTTCCTTTTGTGCTAGAAGGCAATCATTTTTGAAGTGGATTTGTTTGTAGCTTGGCTTATTAAAGATGATAAGAAATACGAACCATGCGGAATTTATTTTAGTGCCCATTTTAATGGCGTAGATTACGGCATTCGTAAAAATGCGTAGCGAATACGAATGTTATAATATTAAAAGTTTGTTTCCAAAACCATTGTGAAGCGCATTGGAAAAGTGAATTATTTATTTGTCGATTTTTTAACATTCACTTCACGAAAGGAATCGTATATACGTTATTCATAATAAAATACATATTTTGTCTCTCGCCAAAACGTAATCGCCGCCATTACCGCCATTTCCCTTCACTATATCCGTCATTCTCACCATTTCCTTCCACTACGTCCGCCATTCTCGCCATTTCCATCCAGTACGTCCGCCATTCTCGCCATTTCCCTTCCACTACGTCCGCCATTCTCGAGATTTCCCTTCACTACCTCAGCCATTCTCGCCATTTCCCCCCACTAAGTCCGCCATTCTCGCCATATCCTTTCATTACATCCGCCATTCTCGCTTATCTAGCAGTGATTGTGTGTGATGATTGTGGAATAATTCCTTATCATGTCCCTAAAGACATCCCACAGGATTCTACTGTACTGCTAACTCACTTTTGAGTATGAGGAGGGAAGGTTTGGCCAGATTTTAAATATGAGTATTTAAATTTTTTTAAACAAACCATTAGTTCCAGTGAAATAACAATATATCATTTATAGCGTTAATATTTTATTCATAATATTGCTATATTTTGAAAAATATTCGGTTCACGTAGGTCGATTACCTTAGTTTGATACAAAAAATCGACGTTAAAGTGGGCGATTTTTCAATAACAAACCTTAGAATTGATACTTCTATTGCCGTAACTAGGTGCCAAGAAAATTTACTGCCTACTAATAATCTACCATAATAGCAGTGTTGCCAAACTGACAGTTCTAAACGTTTGCCGCAAAACACAGTATATACCGAAGTTTTGGAAATTGACCAGAAAACTGGTAATGTTGCCTTAACCGAAACTGACACCCAGCAACTTCTTTATCCACGAAACACTCCACTAGCGAATTGTGGGAAGCTACATGTATAGTCTGAAATCATATAAACACTGGTATCCCAAATTACGTTTTTAATTTTTCTTTTTTTCTAAAAAGAAATGACTTTGGTTCTCATCCGGAAGTGCTTAACAATTCCGTTTATGTCAAATAAAAACTGTGCGAAAAGAGATAACTGCTCTGAGAATCCGTAGTTTTCCAATTTCCTAGTTTTGAAGAATAGACGCTTGCTTATTTTATGTTCCTTCTATAACGCAAGAGCTATTCTTGGTGGTTCATATACTAAAACTACAAGTTCTGTTTAAAACTTCCCAGACTGTTGGATAAAGTTTTTCTTACCCATTTTCTTTCCAAGCGAAACTTCGGTGATACAATTTTTTTTTTTAAATTTGCAAAACACGTAATGGTACAATTTTCAAAGTTGTCTTGGTAAACTCTTCGAAAGCTCTCTTAAAAATCACCGGTATCCTTTGCTACTGGTCCTAGTCGGCGTGTGATCAAATCGAGTGTTGAAGATACTTGTTGTAAACCCTTTCGCGTTGAGCTGGTTTTGGGTATCAAAACGAACTGGGCGGATAGTAAACTGAGGTACACGTCGATTACTTACTATTTCGTTGTGAATGTATTCTGTATTCTTAACGAACACTAGTTATTTCCTAAGTTACTTTGAATAAACTAGCATTGAAACAGTTTACAATAGCTAATTTTAAACGCCCTATTGGGCGTGTAATCGTATCTTAGATGTCTCCATCTAATTAATTTTCCAGAATTAAATTTCCATAATTACGTAGGAGTCTATTTGGCAACGAAGCTTAAAATAGCCCTAGATCAGATATACCTTAGGCATCGATTATATGAATGGCATACGTTAGGAAGTTACCGTCTCTTATTGAATATAAGACCGCGCCTGAGAGAGAGAGAGAGAGTGAGTGAGAGAGTCAGTGAGAGAGATAGTGTTAGTGAGAGAGTGAGAGAGATAGTGATAGTGAGAGAGTGAGTGAAGAGAGAGAGATTTGGTCCAATATGATTTCGATACAATTGAGCTTCGTCGGCATTCTGTTCCTACATTGAAATATTTGAATACACGTATTCCTGAATCCATACCTCTACTTGGAATGCTTATCGCGGCAGATTTTCGTCTCGATATGGCTGATGGTTTTTTGACGTCACTATGTTAACTTAACAAACAACTACGTGAGAGGGGATTCTAGAATAGTGACGGGCTGATTTTTACTTTCTTTTATTTTCCCATCCATATTAAATAAGAGTTAAACTACGTATTGTAATTAGATTATTATGCTTATCCAGAAGAAAACAGAAGCAAAATTAAAAAATAAATTCTTCAAAATATGTATTTAATGTGTTTTTTAAATTAAGCTTTGGCATGTTTAAGTAATATGTCTTTAGCAAAAAAGATAGCAATCATAAATTTAAAAACCATAAGTGTTACCACGATGATATCGTACGATGCAAGTTAAATAAAATACATGACGGATACTACGTGGTTAACAGATGAATTTAAATTTAAAATTATTTCATTTATTTTAAATAATTTTTAAGACAAAACTTTATCTTTTAAGCACGTAGTAACCATCATGTATCCATCAGATAGCAGTGTTGTCAGATTCAGATTATTTTTTGAAATACACCGAAAACGGCCCACCAAAATATGGAGGGAATAAATTATTATTTTGCGGCATCGACTAGGAAAAGGGGCCCCCTGTTCCTCAATTGGGCGCCCCCCCCCCTATATATTGACATAATATATAAAAACTTCAAAAATATTTCACGACAATCATAATTTTACAAAAATAAAACATGCCTACTTACTCACAACATTAAAATCGCAAGGATTTGTACAACTAATTTTGGGACAATCTGCCAATGTAAATTCGAAAACGTAACGCTGTCTACTAACTCGAAACTTAAGACAGCAGAATTAAAATTATATATATATATAACGTTTTTTATATTATTGTGGGTTTTAAATTTTCACAGTATTAACTATTATCAAATATGTTATTTTAAAGAGTAAGTACCAAATAGATTTCCTGAATAAAAACTTAACTACTTTATACTTTTCTCGTTCATTTGATGATGAGTTTTCCGAAAATGTAACTCACTTGATGAAATACCGTCGTGAAAATTCATAACGCTAATTTTAATTGGATAAATTTTTCAAAACTATCACCTAAAATTACTGCTAAATGATGGGCAATGATTAGAAATGGTTCAAATGGAGACGACCACGTTTGGCCACAAAAGTCTAACTGAAAAATGATATACCTGAAAATTATACACATCAGAAACGTTACGATTCGTGTCTCTCACTATTCTGATCTGTATGAACTGCCTGTCAAAAAAAAGGACCACCCTTAATCGTTATTTCTATCACTGTCGTTATGAATTATATATGTAACGAATCCACGATATAAATCATAGCATTGTATAGAGAAAGGAAACGAATTGTTCGGAACGTCACCACTTCAAATAGTTCCTTGTACAGTTTTGAATAAATTTCGCGTGTTTCCTAAGAGACGCTTCTTTTGTTTTTGCCCCGACCAAGGCTTAAGCGTTATCCCCCTTTTGACTTTTGAAACAGTCGAAGATCTCGCTCTGGGGTTTGGCGGGGGTTTAGGCCTCCCATCGATTTCTCGAGGGCGCAACAATTGGACTAAATCCTTCCTCGAAAAAGAAACGGAGAAATCTGTAATGTAAACAAATGTCTCGGCGACAGAAGCGAATAAGAATGTTGGAAACAGAGAAAGACTCGCCAAGAGAAGACCGATAACAAGAAAAAGGGAAAAAGTAATAACTCGTAAAATTGGACGTTTTTTAGGGTGGGCCATTTCGGCGAGAATAAACCCTGAAAATAGAAAGATTACTAGCTCCCCAAGGACTCATAATTGCCAAGATATATATAAAAAAAACCCAAACAAAAGAGCCGAGGAAAAAGGTTCGCGTGTTGATCAGAAAAGATCTCATTTCTTTTTATTGGCGCAAAATAATCAAAGACTGTTTTACGAGTTTATTTAAGCCTTGGCGAGACCGGAAGTAAAATATTTGGGGCATTAGGCAATTGTGACCTTTAATAAAGAAATAATTGAACTCAGGTGGTTAAGATTTTTTGTCCCAAGCTCATTTGGCGATTTTTTATTGCACGTGGGGATTTAAAACAGGTTCAGATATTTGATGTTTTAATTAAATTTTTTCGCATACAACAATATTAAAGAGGTTGATGAAACGCTAAAACAGATAGTGACTCTTTTTCAGAATTCATAATTTAGGGATATGAGTATAGTGTTTATAATTTTCCGGAAAAATAAAATACGGAAAATTTTCCGCAAATCGGAAAAATAAAAAATTGAGACATAAATTACTTTTTAATGGTTTTTAATGTTTTTAACTTTTTATCGATGTAAAATGTCTAATAACAGTAAACATACTACAAAACATTAATAGTGTTACATTGTTAATCAGTTTAACCTAGTCTAGAGGTTTAGTTTTACTTTCAGATTCGAAAAAAATAGCCGAAAATACCGCTTAATTTAAATATGAAAACAGTATATTAGACTAATCATGGGATGAAAACTTTTTTATTTTTTTCGAAAAACTACGGAAAATTGTCCGGAAAAAAGGCCTCGGTCACTTTCCGGAAAATTTTCCGACTTACAACACTAGATATGACAAATAGGTGTTATAATCAGCTAGGCTAATACCCAAGGCACCACCTTAGGCCTAAGTCATCTAGCGACTTTTAATGCCTTTAAACAGGTGACCGGGTTACAATGCGTAGGAGGGTGGTGGCAAGCCCTTCATGCCACGTGAGTCAACAGTACCCTACACTAATTATTACCGTTAACCTCTACAAGTTTTTATGGAAAGGGGAAACCGAATATCTCGGAGGAAAACCCCTTTCATATTTATAATCGTAAATAGTGCTAAATGAAAGCTAAGATTTTAATCCATTTAATATATATACTTGATTTAAATTATATTGCTGTTTGCTTTAATTTCAAGATAAGTGATCTTAACGGAACAAATTTAGAAAATGAAATAGATCAATCATTTAAACTACTTGAATCTAATTGAACAAATCCTTTCAGGTCCGCCTGTTGAAGTTGGAGTGACAATGTACATCTTGAGTATAAGTTCCGTTTCTGAAGTACAAATGGTAAGTGCTTGTTCTTTATTTGTACTCTCAGTTTCACCAAAAACATTTCACCAAAGTATTTATTATGCTTAGGGTTAATTGTTGGGTTGATTTTTAGCGTGCCTTCCAATCCACGTGATTCTCGAAAATAAGCTCCTGCCATTAAACAAAATCGAATGAGCCCGGCGTTTCATTGGTTCCCTAATACCGAGGGGTCGGGCAATCACTAAAAATGTGTACGGGATTTTGAAATTAGGGATTTCACGCTGGATTTCAAGATTTCTTGTTGGATTTCGGATTTCTTAACTTTTGTCTCGGATTTCGGGATATCGCGATTTTTCGCTGGTTTCTCGTTTTATCAATTTCTCGATATCTTGTCATTTTTCCGGATTTCGGGATTTCGCGTCGGATTTCTGATATTCAGGCCGGATTTCTGGATTTCTGGCCGGATTTCGAGATTACGCGTCGGATTTCTGGATTTCTGGCCGGAATTCGAGATTTCACGTCGGATTTCTGGATTTCTGGCCAGAATTCGAGATTTAACGTCGGACTTCGGGATTTCTCGTCGGATTTGGCGTTTTTTTAATTTCTCGTTTTCTTGTCATATTTCCGGATTTCTGGTCAGACATCGAGATTTCGCGTCGGATTTCTGGATTTCTGGTCAGACATCGAGATTTCGCGTCGGATTTCTGGATTTCTGGTAGGGCATCGAGATTTCGCGTCGGATTTCTGGATTTTTGGTCGGACATCGAGATTTCGCGTCGGATTTCTGGATTTCTGGTAGGGCATCGAGATTTCGCGTTGGATTTCTGGATTTCTGGTCGGACATCGAGATTTCGCGTCGGATTTCTGGATTTCTGGCCGGATTTCGAGATTACGCGTCGGATTTCTGGATTTCTGGTCGGGCATCGAGATTATGCGTCGGATTTCTGGATTTCTGGCCGGATTTCGAGATTACGCGTCGGATTTCTGGATTTCTGGTAGGGCATCGAGATTTCGCGTTGGATTTCTGGATTTCTGGCCGGATTTCGAGATTACGCGTCGGATTTCTGGATTTCTGGCCGGAATTCGAGATTTCACGTCGGATTTCTGGATTTCTGGCCAGAATTCGAGATTTAACGTCGGATTTCGGGATTTCTCGTCGGATTTGGCGTTTTTTTAATTTCTCGTTTTCTTGTCATATTTCCGGATTTCTGGTCAGACATCGAGATTTCGCGTCGGATTTCTGGATTTCTGGTAGGGCATCGAGATTTCGCGTCGGATTTCTGGATTTTTGGTCGGACATCGAGATTTCGCGTCGGATTTCTGGATTTCTGGTAGGGCATCGAGATTTCGCGTTGGATTTCTGGATTTCTGGTCGGACATCGAGATTTCGCGTCGGATTTCTGGATTTCTGGTAGGGCATCGAGATTTCGCGTCGGATTTCTGGATTTCTGGTAGGGCATCGAGATTTCGCGTTGGATTTCTGGATTTCTGGTCGGACATCGAGATTTCGCGTCGGATTTCTGGATTTCTGGTAGGGCATCGAGATTTCGCGTTGGATTTCTGGATTTCTGGTCGGACATCGAGATTTCGCGTCGGATTTCTGGATTTCTGGTAGGGCATCGAGATTTCGCGTCGGATTTCTGGATTTTTGGTCGGACATCGAGATTTCGCGTCGGATTTCTGGATTTCTGGTAGGGCATCGAGATTTCGCGTTGGATTTCTGGATTTCTGGTCGGACATCGAGATTTCGCGTCGGATTTCTGGATTTCTGGCCGGATTTCGAGATTACGCGTCGGATTTCTGGATTTCTGGTCGGGCATCGAGATTACGCGTCGGATTTCTGGATTTCTGGTCGGGCATCGAGATTTCGCGTTGGATTTCTGGATTTCTGGCCGGATTTCGAGATTACGCGTCGGATTTCTGGATTTCTGGCCGGAATTCGAGATTTCACGTCGGATTTGTGGATTTCTGGCCAGAATTCGAGATTTCACGTCGGATTTCGGGATTTCTCGTCGGATTTGGCGTTTTTTTAATTTCTCGTTTTCTTGTCATATTTCCGGATTTCTGGTCAGACATCGAGATTTCGCGTCGGATTTCTGGATTTCTGGTAGGGCATCGAGATTTCGCGTCGGATTTCTGGATTTTTGGTCGGACATCGAGATTTCGCGTCGGATTTCTGGATTTCTGGTAGGGCATCGAGATTTCGCGTTGGATTTCTGGATTTCTGGTCGGACATCGAGATTTCGCGTCGGATTTCTGGATTTCTGGTCGGGCATCGAGATTTCGCGTCGGATTTCTGGATTTCAGGCCGGATTGCGAGATTTCGCGTCGGATTTTTGGATTTCTGGTCGGACATCGAGATTTCGCGTCGGATTTCTGGATTTCTGGTCGGGCATCGAGATTTCGCGTTGGATTTCTGGATTTCTGGTCGGACATCGAGATTTCGCGTCGGATTTCTGGATTTCAGGCCGGATTTCGAGATCTCGCTTCGGATTTCTGGATTTCTGACCGGATTTCTTGATTTCACGTCAGATTTCTGGATTTATTTCCAAATTTTGGGATTTTGAAGAAACCCCGGCTGGATTACGGAATTTTTAAACGGATTTCTTAGAAAGTGTACTGGATTTCTTTGAATGTCTGACCCCTCGCCTAAAACTGTTGTCTTCCACCGCGAAATAAAAATAATGATCAGCTAGGCTAATACCCAGCAAGGCATCACCTTAAGCCCAAGTCATCTAGCGACTTTTAATGGCTTTTAAATCAGGTGGTCGGGTTACAATGAGTAGGAAGATGGTGGCAAGCCCTTAAGCAAACACCGTTGACTTTTTTTCTTCCTTCCTCTCGGTGATACATAATAATAATAATCAGCTAGACTAATACCCAAGGCACCACCCTAGGCCTAAGTCATCGAGCGACATTGACCTTGATGCGCGCTGATAGTCTCAACATAATCATTAACCCTAAATATTAATAAATATATTCTTTGTTTGCTTACATAAAAATAAGCTTTGATGTACTCAGACTTTTTTGAATAGGCCTTTCTATAAGATAAGCTACGCTTGCTGAACTGGTTTTATGTAGTTCATTAGTCACGATATACGTATAGAAGTTCAGTTCAGTTTATGCTATAAAAAAGGGTGCCTCATCGAATTTACTCTTATGTCCCGGGCTTTTCGTATTAAAATATCATCAATACGTCACCCTTGATGCAGCAGCAACATGAAAACAAGAAGGCTAATGTTACCAAAGAGTATGGAGGTAATAGAGATAAAACAACAGGGAGAGGTCCGCAACGAAACGTTCACCACCGAGGGGGTTGACAATGGGGAAAAACCTCTGGAAACCGGGCTTCAAAATAGCTACCGCAGCGCCATTTCGGGATTCTTCGTAATCGAAAAGGCACAAATTTAATTGCAACAATAGCACCAAATAGAATTCTTTGATAGTGCTTGGTCTTTTCTTAGAGTACCTTCTTAATTTGAAAATGAATTTAGATCATAAATATGGCAAAGTTAAATCTACCAAAAGTTTCAAAACGAAAAGCAGGACCAGAATCCCGAAATGGCGCTGCGGTAGCTATTTTGAAGCCCGGCTTCCAGAGGTTTTACCCCATTGTGAATCCCCTCGGTGGTGAACGTTTCGTTGCGGACCTCTCCCGGTTATTTTATCTCTATTACCTCCATACTCTTTGATGTTACTTTACAAAAAAGCCTATTTCATTTATCCGAATGGTCTGGCAAATGTTCGGAATTAATATGTCCGAATGTAAATTAGTTCGAATTTATAACTTATTCGTTTCATGTCTGATTAGTCAGGTGAACGTTTGGTAGGTTTAAGTTAGGTTTGGATAGATAAAAATTCGTTATGTTGGTTTTGGTTTGGGTTATGTTCTCAAAATACCTATACTACTTTGATATTGGCCAAACATCTTTGTTTTAATATCTATAGTCATCATTTGCAAGTTTAAAAACTTTGTGATTTATTCTTTTTTCAACAACATTTAGAACATAAAATCCATATTTTTAGAGTTCAGGCAAGTAAACATTCGAACATTTAGAACATTATTTAGAATGCGACCAAATCATTGTAGCTTATTTTGCCATAATTAATAATATAATTAAATTACAAATAAAATAATCGAATTAAATTACATACTTAATAATCGAATTAAATTAAATTCTTAATAATCGAATTAAATTATAATACTACACTATAAATAGTTTTTGAATGTAATAAAAACCAGTAGCGTAACCCCCTTGTCTGTTGGCTGTAGTTTTAACTCTACTAGATTTTTAAACCTTTCTCGACTCCAATTTTGAAATTTTACAACCTTTTCCTAGACGAAATTCAAGCTGCACGACTGATTAAAACCATTTATTAAAAACAAATTCTTTCAATTATGAAGATACAATTTAAATTTCCATTACTATGTATCTGGAGATTAATAATATAGTTTCCATATGGGAAAACAGTTGTGAATTCTTTTCGTTAAAGATGAATAATAATTATAAAAGTTATTTTTTTAATTATTTCATTAAATTTTATATTTATGTTACCATAACTTAAAACTCACTGCCAATTTGAGTTTTCATTACCGTGTAGATTAATAATTGAATATCCAAAAGGAAAAACAAATTGGAAATTCTTTCGTTAAAGATGAATGGATATAGTATGCATGTATCTGGAGATTGATTAAAATATAGAGTTCTATTTAATAATTATAAAAGTAAAATTTTTATTATTTTCATTAAAATTTGATATTTAGGTTACCATAACTTAAGCTCACGTCCAATTTAAGTTTTCATTACCGTGTAGTTTAATAATTGACTTTCCATATTGGAAAACAGTTGGCAATCTTTTCGCTGAAGATCAATGGCTCTCGCGTGTTCTAGTTCTGTGTTCGGGAAGGCTGGATAGTTTCATATCCTTCCGAACAATTTAGAAGTCACGTGGGAGCAATTTTGCTCACAGCAGATGGAACAAACGAAGGATACACGTACACGACAAAATCAATAACGAAGTTAGGTTAAATCGGTGGTATACGATTTATTCGGGACACGTTGTACCAACTCCCAGAGTCACTAGCAATCATAGCTCTCAAATTGTCTAACCCCGCGGGGCCCTCTTTTCAATGGAACCTCATCCGAGTCGCGCCTATACCTAAATATTTTGTCTTTGCACCGAACGACCAAATTCGCCCGAGTTTTGTTTCCAAGTTCAAGTAACAATATTTGCTTTAGAGAGTCTGGTTATTTTAAGCCTAGTGATACACTACGTTCTAATTAAAACTAATTATAAAATTTATTGCATTAACTGTTAATTTGAGTGAAAGTTTCCGAGAGAGTTTCTACACTGTATTTTATTATCGATTTGATTAATATGAAATAAGAGCGTAAAACTAGTATAAATATCTTAAATCTAAAGTTTAATGGTTTTTTGGAAACCAATTACTTTGAATAACTTCTTGTGTAAGGAAAAACAAGTTGGCAAGCCAAAATATACCTCTCCTCGGAATAATTGTCCCTAGTGGTATTAATTTCTCGAGACGACCCTTAAAGATATCTCCGCAATTCAGAGTTATTTACTAAAAACGTAATCCCGGTTCAATCCCGCCCGGTATAAAATTTTAATTTTTATTAAAATAATTGAGACGAAACAAGCGAGTTTAATTTATTCAGAATAATATAAATTAAGTAGTTACAACAGCGAGTTAGACGTACTAAAACAATGCACAATTGAATTTAACCCTATTTCCAGAACAAATTTACCTGTTAAATATAATACGAAGCAAATTTTAATGAAAGAAATATCTACAGAGGGTATTTGTATTTGAAACTGCGAACACAGCGATTTAAAAAAACTGCGTACGCAGTTATTAAACTTTTCACCGAAAATGCGTACGCGTTCGCAGCACAGACACACAGGCGCACAGACAGACACGGTGATTGTAAAACCCCTCCTAGGGTACAAAGTCCCCTCGGAGAAGTATAAAGTTAAAAAGAATTTACTGAAAAACTTCATCTCTGCTCTGGATATTTGCTTTGGTAAATATTATATTTTATATTTCTTATTACAAAGATCAATTTCTGAGTTCGATTACAGATATAGCCCATTTTAACAGTACTGATACCTCGAAATAATTGGTAATTTTATGGTAAATATTTCTTATAAAATAATTAAAAAACTTGTTGTACGTACTTCCATTATATTTAATTTGGATAATTAACTCGTTTGTTGTGAATTTCCCGAAAATGACTGGCTATAATGTAGGTTAGATTATCAGGATAGGCTGGTAATTGATTTCATTTTTGAAAGGAAAATATAATATAATTTATATCAGCAAAATACCTTAATAATTTAATTTATTATATTTTTGAAAGGAAAATATAATATATATCAGGAAAATACCTTAATAATTTAATTTATTATATTTTTGAAAGGAAAATACAATATAATATATAACAGGAAAATACCACAATAAGTTAATTTATTTGTAAAATTATCAATTTATAACTTTTAACATGATAAGCACGTGACTGAATCATATCATAATATGATAATATAAAAATAATATCGCGGTAAAATATTTACAGAATAGTTCATAAATCGATTATTAAGTCGGAAAATTTTCCGTATTTTTCCGAAAAAAATAATAAAAGGTTGCATTCCATGATTAGTCTAATATATTGTTTGCAAATTTAAATAAAGCGGCATTTTCACCTAATTTTTTCGAATCTGAAATAAAACTAAACCTCTAGACTTGTTTAAGCTGATTAACAATGTAACACTATAAATGTTTTGTAGTATGTTTACGTTTATTAGACATTTTATATCGATAAAAATTGAAAAACATTAAAAACCCTTAAAAAGTAATTTATGTTTCAATTTTTTTTTACGATTTGCGGAAATTTTTCCGCATTTTATTTCTTTCTTCTATATATAAAATATCCATAAGCAATCTTTTTCGTAACTTCAAAGTGGTATAAATTATTTTAAAAATTAAGAGAAATTGAGAAATTGAGTAAAGCACTCCGGGTATTTACCGACAGCAAAATCTTGATCGTTGTCGATAAAAACCGGTAATGGCCATTCAAAAAGCAATTGAGGTATAAAACAATGTATACCCCTATATAACTACTGATATACGGGATTAGTTGGTAAATATAGCAGGGATTATACCCTTTAAGGTTCACACCCATCACAATATCGGCGATTTCGATACGTATAATTTATATCCAGGTGCAATATAGCTGATACATCGTGGCACGGACTCGAATGGTGAGGCACCTCATTCGGTTCGTTCTCTTTAAAAATTTATGGAATTATCTTCACGCGGAGAGAATGAAAACGACTGTTCTAATCTTTTCTACCTTCTCGTTGGAAAGATACTTCGCGGGTTCTATTAATTTTACATTAAGGCTCTTAGAAACCCGTTCCGATAGGTCTCTCCAAGCCGTTAAAAAACCATAAAAACTTATGAAACTAAACCAACGTTTTCCCGCCTATTCTGAGAAAACGCAAACGGCGTGGGTTTCCAGGATTAAAAGCCAGATTGAAGTTTTGGGAAGTATTATAATAAATCTTTGTTTCTTTGGGGCCAATTTGACCCCCACCAAGCCCGAATATTTGGTCACGTCTCGCTCTCGATTGTTTATTTGGAGATTCAGGCGAGGCGGTAATAACCGTAATTTGGAACGTATTTTAGTTATCATCTTCACTCTTTGCGAAACACGTATCTGGGACGAGCAGGTGGCGCTCAAGGGCAGCTGTTTTCAAAACCCCAAATCGAACTCTTCATTATTACATTCTAGAAATTACTCTGAGAGATTTAAATTTATTTTTACGCGTTTTATCGTTGTTAAAATCCAAGTTTTTGGCTCGAACCTTTTCACTAACGAGGAGACTACCGGAGGTGATAATCACCTATTTTGTTGAAACTAGGTGGGTATGTAGACCTTATGGTAACATGAAGGGAAAAGTTGCAATGGACATTAGTTTCACTCCCTTTAAGCCAGTTTAAATATTCGAGTTATGTAACTTCCAGTCAGGAATTAATAGGTCGATTCCGAAAGTCAGAGGGGGGAAATTTCGTTCCCCTATCTGAATGTTTGGTTTTAGTTACAAAATATTGTAATATCTATATTTAACATTATTTGCCTCTTTTTTAACTTTTGAAAAAACAGTATAGTTGTGTTCTTGGAAAATTAAATTGAACGCTTTTCTTTGTTTCATTGTAAAAACTATAAAAACACGTGGCTTGCCAACAACTAGCAGGGTCATTCCATGACAAATCAACCAAATGTTTTTAATTTGTCCACCCTCCCATTTTAGATTTCATTGAAATTTCGTTTAAAAGGTACTTAAGTACGGAAAAGTCGATTTCCCAGTTTTTATTATTGTACGATTATTCGATACCAAATTTTGGTAAAAATAGTAAAAAATGACGTTGACCCATAAACATAAAAATGTATATTTTGTCAAATAAAAGTCCGATTTTAACGGGACCAAGTACCCTTTATACGAAATTTCAATGAAATCTAAGATGGGTGGGTGGACACCTCTGGTTGATTTGTCATGGAATGACCCATGCAGCAGACGAAAATATTTTCTTAATATAATCCTAATTTCCGCTAGATGTCTATATTGTAGTAAATTTAATGGCTTAACGTTGCCAAGCCTACCTATACAGTCTATTCCATTATTTCCTCTCCATAATTTCCATCCTCCTAGAACAGACGACATTTTGAAATAAGGGTAAGTGAGTCTCCACAAGACCCATTGACGATTGGAATCGATCAATACCTTCGTAGAATTTTACCATCGGCCATTTTATTTTTACCCATGAACCCAGAAATTCTTAGAACGACTGACTGTATAGCTCCTCAGAAACGCTGCATTGAAATACTTTTTGTACCCAAAATTCTGAATTTATCAATTTTTCTAGCGGCTTAACGTACAACAGCGGGTCGTCCGATTTTAAGTCATGACTTTTGTATCGATAAAATGCAAATCTCGAGTTCCTCTAAAGATGGTTTTTGCTGAGTGCTATAGACGAAACACTTATGACAAGCCAAAAATTGCTAGTTGCAAAAATGACTTTTTAAATTTTTAGATTTAAAAAACATTAATGCCCAACAACTGAGGTATTTCAAAATTAAATTCTTACACATATTGTAGAAGCCAAAAAATGTTGGTTACAAAAAGTGGTTAAATTTTTTTAATTTTTAAAAGTTGAATGGCACAAGAGTAACTGAAATATTTTAAAATTATATGGCACGTATAACACGTTAAATTAATTAAATTTAACATTTCTAATTTACTATATAAAGAAAACTAATTAAACATATAAAGAAAACTAATAAAACATATAAAGAAAATTAATTAAATATATAAAGAAAACTAATTAAACATATAAAGAAAACTAATTAAACATATAAAGAAAACTAATTAAACATTTATAGAAAACTAATTTAACATATAAAGAAAACTATTTAAATATATAAAGTAAAATATTTTAGTATATAAAGAAAACTATTTTAATATATAAAGAATACTAATTTAACATATAAAGAAAACAAATTTAACACATACAGAAAACCTTTTAATATATAAAGAAAACTAATTTATTTATAAAGAAAACTATTTTAGTATATAAAGAAAACTATTTTAATATATAAAGAAAACTAATTTAACATATAAAGAAAACAAATTTAACACATACAGAAAACTTTTTTAATATATAAAGAAAACTAATTTATTTATAAAGAAAACTATTTTAGTATATAAAGAAAACTATTTTAATATATAAAGAAAACTAATTTAACATATAAAGAAAACTAATTTAACACATACAGAAAACCTTTTTAATATATAAAGAAAACTAATTTTTTTATAAAGAAAACTAATTTATTTATAAAGAAAACTAATTTATTTATAAAGAAAACTAATTTAACATATAAAGAAAACTAATTTAACATATAAAGAAAACTAATTTAACATATAAAGAAAACTAATTTAACATATAAAGAAAACTAATTTAACATATAAAGAAAACTAATTTAACATATAAAGAAAATTAATTTAACATATAAAGAAAACTAATTTAACATGTAAAGAAAACTAATTTAACATGTAAAGAAAACTAATTTAACATATAAAGAGAACTAATTTAACACATACAGAAAACCTTTTTAATATATAAAGAAAACTAATTTTTTTATAAAGAAAACTAATTTATTTATAAAGAAAACTAATTTAACATATAAAGAAAACTAATTTAACATATAAAGAAAACTAATTTAACATATAAAGAAAACTAATTAAACATATAAAGAAAACTAATTTAACATATAAAGAAAACTATTTAAATATATAAAGTAAAATATTTTAGTATATAAAGAAAACTATTTTAATATATAAAGAAAACTAATTTAACACATACAGAAAACCTTTTAATATATAAAGAAAACTAATTTATTTATAAAGAAAACTATTTTAGTATATAAAGAAAACTATTTTAATATATAAAGAAAACTAATTTAACATATAAAGAAAACAAATTTAACACATACAGAAAAGTTTTTTAATATATAAAGAAAACTAATTTATTTATAAAGAAAACTATTTTAGTATATAAAGAAAACTATTTTAATATATAAAGAAAACTAATTTAACATATAAAGAAAACTAATTTAACACATACAGAAAACCTTTTTAATATATAAAGAAAACTAATTTTTTTATAAAGAAAACTAATTTATTTATAAAGAAAACTAATTTAACATATAAAGAAAACTAATTTAACATATAAAGAAAACTAATTTAACATATAAAGAAAACTAATTTAACATATAAAGAAAACTAATTTAACATATAAAGAAAACTAATTTAACATATAAAGAAAACTAATTTAACATGTAAAGAAAACTAATTTAACATATAAAGAAAACTAATTTAACATATAAAGAAAACTCATTTCACATATACAGAAAACTTATTTAATATATATATATAGTAAATTTGTTTTCTTAAGACGATCTCAGTCCAAAATTCTGTATTAATATTCGCAAAACTCCAAATAGAGATATAAATTAAACTAATTGACGATGATATTTCGTCTCTAAATGCCGTATTAACTTTCCAATCACGGTATATCTAATGACGCGCCACCTTTGGGACTGGACTAAATTAGTCCTATTAACGAATGTTGATTTCGCGTGAAAGTCCCTTCGACATCTCATTTCATAATTTAAATTTTCCAAGAGAATCGTAAACTAATTGACCTTTCCCCATTTAACTCCGACTAGCGTCGATCGTGTGGGCGCCAATATGAGTGGGTCGTAACGAGTTTTTAATATTTAAGAGGTTGGCTAACAAAGAGAGTGGAATTCGCTAATCCGCTAACGTTTAGTTACTTAGCTAAAAATTGAGACAACGCCGTTCAGAATGTAGTTTCCCGTAATCCTCTTTCGAATTCCAATCCAGAGTTCTCTCTAGCAGCAAAGTGGAGAGGGCTTTAGGCCCCCTAATACGCGTACGAATAAGTAGCTCCGATAATTTTAAGCTAAAGGTTAAGAGGAGTTCGGTTTAATCATCCGAGAAGAACGCATCGCGACTATCTAAATTCAAAGTTAAACGAAGCGAAAAATCTAGTAATGATAATAGGCTTAAGCCTTATTAAGCTTCTGTACTTGTTCGCTCCCTTTTAAGTGGTCCAGTTAGTATTCGCGCGCCTTACTCGAAAGGGTCGAATAAAGCGCGCCGCTTTGGGAAAACAAAAGACTCCGATGAGGGGCCGCTGGTTGGAGAGCCAGATGGAAAACGGTTTAGGCGTGAAAATGATCTCGGTTTCGCCCGTTATGAGCGAAACGAGTGTACGCTTCCTACTTAGGTCCCGCCTCCAGCCGGCCAAGATGACCATTAATGTTTTTAAAGACTCGCTCCGTTGGAGCTGGGGACTCGAAAGCTGTATATGATCTGGGGCGCGTCCATTGACGGAACACGCTCTCTTTTCCGACCCCTCTCTTTCTCGACCCCTCTCTTGACCGTATCTTACCAATTTACAGCTCTGCCCTTTCAATCTTTAAGATACGGGGTAGTCTGGTTCCTGTTCTCTCGAAGAAAACCTACATCGACAGTCCTTAAAGGGAATATAACCCAATAGGCCGACAACGCGTGGGTCTAGGGCACCAAGCCTAAAAGGGGCACCAAGAAAATTAAAAGTAAAAATATTTTATAATTTACTTTTCACAAAATATTTTTTTTTCTTGAGTTATTTTAGTAAATGCGTCCACATTTTTTGATACCATGAAACGTCACTAAAATATCCGCAAAGTCTGCACTGAAATTGTATTTTCCATCCATTTTTCAATTGCGGGGGTGCATAGCTCGCTTCGCTGAAAGGGGCATCAAAGCTAGCTTGGGTCTAGGGCCCCACAAAGTCTTGATCCGGCCCTGATTACCCGCGCTACAAACCACTAAGCTGAGCCGAAAATATTAAAAGTTGTAGGAGGGAGCGGTCAATATTGGAACCTATAAGGGCAAAGGAAATAGTTGAGGTTACATTCGCTTTAAGAATCCAGTATTTTGTTTTTGTTATTGCTTTTTAAAGATAGTTTCTTTAATTACACGCTGTAAATGAGAAGTAAATAATATATATATTACACGATAAATACTGGTTGTTCGCTCGAAACATGTAACTTCGCAGTGCAAATATATTTTGGGGAGAAACCCACGTGATTATAGTGCTTTTTACACACAATCCTTAGGGGATTTATGTGTATGCGGTACGTCAGAGGTACAAAGACACATGATACGTCAATCGATTGGAAATATCATGCCCTCACCGCCATTGTTAACATTTGTGAGATCGGGGCCCCAAAAGTGTGGAATTTGCCCATTTTAGTGATTTTAGGCGATTTTTGAACCTAAATTTACATAATGTTTTTACATTAATTATGACCGACTTCTTTAAAAATTATATTTGAAGTTGCTAATGATCATTTCTGATTTACGTTTTCGGTTGCATTAAGAAATTTTAATTTTAAATGAGATTTCTGGCCAATTCGCGGGACCCCTCAACCCACATACGCACTATAGCCATATTTGAATTTCGTGCCAATTGATTGATTCGTGCCATCTAACTCGTTCGCGTTTCGCTACCTTATTTCCCAAACCAGGTTACTCGAAAAATTCGGTTTGTCTAAAAATTAGTTTAATTAAAGTGTTCGCGTTTGGCTACTTTATTTCCAAAACCAGGTAACTCGAAAAAATCGGTTTGTTTAAAAATTAATATAAATCAACCAGTTCACGTTTCGCTACTTTATTTACGAAACCAGGTAACTCGAAAAATTCGGTTTGTCTAAAAATTAGTTTAATTAAAGTGTTCGCGTTTGGCTACTTTATTTCCAAAACCAGGTAACTCGAAAAAATCGGTTTGTTTAAAAATTAATATAAATCAACCAGTTCACGTTTCGCTACTTTATTTACGAAACCAGGTAACTCGAAAAAATCGGTTTGTTTAAAAATTAATATAAATCAACCAGTTCACGTTTCGCTACTTTATTTACGAAACCAGGTAACTCGAAAAATTCGGTTTGTCTAAAAATTAGTTTAATTAAAGTGTTCGCGTTTGGCTACTTTATTTCCAAAACCAGGTAACTCGAAAAAATCGGTTTGTTTAAAAATTAATATAAATCAACCAGTTCACGTTTCGCTACTTTATTTACGAAACCAGGTAACTCGAAAAATTCGGTTTGTCTAAAAATTAGTTTAATTAAAGTGTTCGCGTTTGGCTACTTTATTTCCAAAACCAGGTAACTCGAAAAAATCGGTTTGTTTAAAAATTAATATAAATCAACCAGTTCACGTTTCGCTACTTTATTTACGAAACCAGGTAACTCGAAAAAATCGGTTTGTTTAAAAATTAATATAAATCAACCAGTTCACGTTTCGCTACTTTACTTACGAAACCAGGTAACTCGAAAAAATCGGTTTGTTTAAAAATTAATATAAATCAACCAGTTCACGTTTCGCTACTTTATTTACGAAACCAGGTAACTCGAAAAATTCGGTTTGTCTAAAAATTAGTTTAATTAAAGTGTTCGCGTTTGGCTACTTTATTTCCAAAACCAGGTAACTCGAAAAAATCGGTTTGTTTAAAAATTAATATAAATCAACCAGTTCACGTTTCGCTACTTTATTTACGAAACCAGGTAACTCGAAAAAATCGGTTTGTTTAAAAATTAATATAAATCAACCAGTTCACGTTTCGCTACTTTATTTACGAAACCAGGTAACTCGAAAAAATCGGTTTGTTTAAAAATTAATATAAATCAACCAGTTCACGTTTCGCTACTTTATTTCCAAAACCAGGTAACTCGAAAAAATCGGTTTGTTTAAAAATTAATATAAATCAACCAGTTCACGTTTCGCTACTTTATTTCCAAAACCAGGTAACTCGAAAAAATCGGTTTGTTTAAAAATTAATATAAATCAACCAGTTCACGTTTCGCTACTTTATTTACGAAACCAGGTAACTCAAAAAATGCGGTTTGTCTAAAAATTAGTTTAATTAAAGTGTTCGCGTTTGGCTACTTTATTTCCAAAACCAGGTAACTCGAAAAAATCGGTTTGTTTAAAAATTAATATAAATCAACCAGTTCACGTTTCGCTACTTTATTTCCAAAACCAGGTAACTCGAAAAAATCGGTTTGTTTAAAAATTAATATAAATCAACCAGTTCACGTTTCGCTACTTTATTTCCAAAACCAGGTAACTCGAAAAAATCGGTTTGTTTAAAAATTAATATAAATCAACCAGTTCACGTTTCGCTACTTTATTTCCAAAACCAGGTAACTCGAAAAAATCGGTTTGTTTAAAAATTAATATAAATCAACCAGTTCATGTTTCGCTACTTTATTTACGAAACCAGGTAACTCAAAAAATGCGGTTTGTCTAAAAATTAATTTAAATTCCGATAATATTCCTCTTGGGTTTATTAAGTTAATGTACAAGATGATTGTAAATTTGTTCAAATTTAAATATAATATTTTAAATATAGTTAATACATCGTGGGATTGTGTGTACTTAAATGTCCGTGACATCTTGTTTAAAACTATTAAATACTGTCAATATGATTTATAAATCAGTAAATATTACAAACATTTCAATTTCAACATTTTACTTCATCAGGCTGCTATAACAAGCGGTAAACGCACAAAAATTCAAGAAACATAAAATCTATGACTAAAAAATCCCAAAAAACATTTGAATTTTTAAGAGACGATTCTTGCAATCATGGATAGTAGATTTTAGAGGATCGGTAAAAAGCCTGGTTTTTAGCCCCCGTAAACCAATCACACTAAGGAAGTCGTCCAAGGTTATTTGAAAAAAACAAGTATCGCTAAGAGTGGACGATACCGTTCGAAAAAAGAAAAAAGATAAACACGAAGTACATTTTTACGCCAAAAGGTATTTTGTCACGTTTTTATAGATTAAATATTATATACTAAATATCAGTTGATAGTTTTTATTGAATTAAAAAACCAAAATTTAAAATTACTAAAATATAATGCGCAAAAAATTACGTAACAATATCAACCGCATTAGATTGCTATTTTGAAATTTTAAGATCACGTGGTACAAACGACCTCGCAAGACTCCCTCGGAGTCTCTCGAGCTGATTGATTCGCGGGGAGAAATAAATTGTACTGTGGAAGGAAATTGAAAACCTGTCCTCTTAATTTACTGTCCATGGTTCAATCTTTCAATGGTTAGAATGAAGCTAATTATATCTAAAAAAGGTAATGAAAAACTAGGTGCAATTTTGGAGGTTGCATCGGATGAAACCAAAGTCGCCCCCAAAGAAGATTATATCAACAATATCCGTGATATTCCGGATTTTTTAAAAGCTATTTCTCATAGTAATAGTTTACGATAATGTTCGTCCAAATAAATGTTTTCAACGAATTTTGGTATTTTAAAGGATTTTAATTTATATTTTAACGCATTAATTTTAGTAATAAATATACTCTTAAACTACTTATTTTGAATTTTTTCAACATAGATTTTTTGGTTATGGATATTTTCTCCTAGATTCATTACAAGCAGTTAATATTTGGGTCGTAATTCTTTGTATGATTACGCTGTTTGGCTCGAAATTTGCGCCTTTTTAAATTTACTTCGAGCCAAGCAAGGTACATGTTTAAGTTATGATAAAATACGTGAAAAAGTAGATTAGTTCATAATTAAAAGGGATAATATAGCTAAATCCTAAACAAATTTGAAGAAATTAAAAAAAAAACTTACTAATAACTCGTACCAATAGGTCTTCGAGCAAAAAACGCGAAACTCGGATCAAATAGATCTTCGAGTAATAAACTAAATTAAAATTAAATAAAATAAAATAGCCAGAAATTCCAACGGTAAACCGGTTTCGTTCTATTTAGAACTCATCAGTACCGTGCGGGAAATCTGGCTGGCGACTGTGAAATCTAAAGGAGAAACTAAGCCTAAACATTAAAAATTTCAAAACGCGTTGCATATAGCAACGGAAAGCCGAAAAGGGGGGAGTGTGGTGGAGAATAGAATATGATAGTTAACATGTTTAAGTTAAACGCACACACACACACCCCCCCACACACATAAACATATATATATATATATATATATATATATATATATATATATATATATATATGTTTAACTTAAACATGTATCTTATATAGATATACAAATATATATATAGCTATACATGTATATGTATATATAAATATATATGTGTGTGTGTTTAACTTAAACATGTTTCTTATATAGATATATAAATATAATTATATGTGTGTGTTTAACTTAAACATATACCTTGCTTGGCTCGAAGTAAATATATATATTTTTGGAAGGGTTTTTCAATAATTATATTTTTTAGTTCATAATTTTGTGGTATTGTAAATTTTATCATTGAAATTAAACAATTGTAAAACGCGGCTGACGAAAAACTTTTAAAATAAAAACAGTTGAAATCATGAAGTAGTAGATTTTATTATTAATAATTACAATATTATATATTACAAACTTATTCTTGCAAGAATTGACGTATGATTTAACTTGACAGCAATGAACAAATAAATTATTAGAAATGCCGGTAATTAATCAATAATAATAAATTAGAATGGAGTGAAGATTAATCATTCATTTAGTTCCTTCAAATAACAAGAAATCCTCTTTTGGAATGAATAATGGTCATTAACTTAGTAAGATTGGTCAGGCGTTACGTTGTTTCTCTGATGGACGTTTCCAATGCGACCGCAACCATCCATTCTCCTCCGACTTCCAATCTTCCGTTCATACACTGAACCATCAAGTTCTCCTACGTGACATTCAACGCCGTTCGCGTATAATTCGTTAAGCCTTGGCGCCGAGGCGTATCCCGCGAGTCGAGGACCTCCGAGATCCAAGTGCGGACCAGCCCTCGTACTTGGGATTAAAAAAATCGGGCTGGACAAACTCCCGGGCCGAAAAAACGAAAACACCAAAATATATCTCGGGAGCATCAGCCCAGACTAACTCTTGTGGTCTTTGTAATTGGAAGAGCTAGCTTGATGTGCGTGTCGTACCAAATAGGACCTGGCTAACTGCTCTATAACGCAATACGCTAGCTTATTTCCAAAATCAAGTAAATCAACTTATTTGCTTTTTTTGGGAGTTTTTTTATTGATAGTTAATTTTCAACCTTAAAGGGGAAGACTACTTCGCCATTGTCTACTTTCGCGCTATTTCAAGCTGAACTCTTTTAATTTTGTATTTTAACTTATAAAATTAATATATAAGTGCAGAACAGCCTCTTGTTTAGTGACTAAAATAATAATTTTTACAATTTTAAATTTAAAAGTAATTAAAGGCCTAGTATTTCTTCCGCCTGTTTTCATTTAAGTTTTCTTCCTGCCGCGCAAATATCCTGGTGGTAGGCCAACGTGTTCTGCGGTTGGCCTACCACCAGGATATTTGCACGGCGGGAAGCAAACTTAAAGTAAAACAGGCCGAAGAAATACTAGGCCTTTAAGTTATTACGTTTTAATTCGAACCCCCAGAGCTAAACAAGTTGAGCAAGCGCCCAAACTACCCGTTAGTTAGGACCTTATATCTCGTTAACTATTAATATTAGAATTATCAAAATTATTTTAAGCACTAGAGGATGGTTCAGCCTAATAAGAAAAATATAATTAAATTATGTAATTGTTAAAACAGAAACGTTCAGCTTGAACGAAAAAGAAGTTTTTACTATATTCTTCCCCTTAATCACAACTTAAGGTATTTCAAATGGTACGTATGTAACTTAAAAGTTACCAATTTTTTGTCAATCTTAAAAAGTATTATACGCAATATTTAACCTTTTAAATAAGTTTTACGCTTCCTACAAGTCACGCTGGTTAGACTAGCATATCATATTGCTTGTATGAAAATACGTCTGTTCAAAGTACATACTCATTATATTATCTCCACGTATGCCTCATGTATCCTTGTTAACTTTTCCACTCACGTTGTCTTTCCGATTTCACGATGAGTAATTTAATCAAATATATACGTCGTTAGAGAGCTGCGAGATTTTAAAATTCAGTGTTGGAGGTTTGCATAAATTGCATACGATTAGAAATTCCCTAAAAGTCAAGATCTGCGTGTGTTGAGAACAGTTTCCAAAGTGTTTGTAGCAGTTGTTAATATTTATTTATGCATGTATATTACGCAAAGAAATAGCACGAAGTTAAAATTTCTTGGCCAGTAATTTAACACTCTTAAAAAAAGGTTTATTTTCAAACCTTTAAGACTTTTTCTTGTCCCATATTTAACAATTTAACTGGTTTATAAATGATGTTATCTACACCTTAAATAGCATTTTTCGTTTTAGGGTGTTTAGTTACACTGTTTGGGGTTCTTTTTTTCCTCCGTTTTGGTTCCTTTATTGTCGTATTAAACTACGCTCTTCAGGGTTCTTAATTCCTCCCTTGAGCGTTCTACAATACTCCCTTTCATGTTTTAAGCTTATCCCTTAAATGTTTATTAATTACTCTCTTCAGGGTTCTTAATTCCTCCCTTAAGCGTTCTACAATACTCCCTTTCAAGTGTTAAGCTTATCCCTTAAATTTTTATTAATTACTCTCTTCAGGGTTCTTAATTCCTCCCTTAAGCGTTCTACAATACTCCCTTTCAAGTGTTAAGCTTATCCCTTAAATGTTTCTTAATTACTCCCTTCAGGGTTCTTAATTCCTCCATTAAGCGTTCTACAATACTCCCTTTCAAGTGTTAAGCTTATCCCTTAAATTTTTATTAATTACTCTCTTCAGGGTTCTTAATTCCTCCCTTAAGCGTTCTACAATACTCCCTTTCAAGTGTTAAGCTTATCCCTTAAATGTTTCTTAATTACTCCCTTCAGGGTTCTTAATTCCTCCATTAAGCGTTCAACAATACTCCCTTTCATGTTTTAAGCTTATCCCTTAAATGTTTCTTAATTACTCCCTTAAGCGTTTTACAATACTCCCTTCAGGGTTCCTAATTCCTCCCTTCAGGGTTCTTAATTCCTCCCTTCAGGGTTTTACAATACTCCCTTTAAAGTGTTAAGCTAATCCCTTAAATAATAATAATAATAATAATAATAATAATAATAATAATAATAATAATAATAATAATAATAATAATAATAAAATTATACATGAAGATCAAACCTCAAGCATCCCAAATAGAAGCATCCAATCAAATTTAAACATAATTCGTGATGTAATTGACTACTATAATAATTACTCTAGGGCAAATTTAGCTATTATATCGTTAGATCAAACAAAAGCTTTTGACAGAGTGTCTCATAGCTACTTACTATCAATTCTTAAACATATTAATATTGGAGAAACTATAACTAATTTTATTAAATATACATACCAAAATGCAGACGCACGAATAAAAATCAATAACACCCTGACGTCAAAATTTTCTATCAATAAGGGTATAAGACAAGGGGATCCTTTGTCGAGCTTTCTGTTTATACTTACTCTGGAACCGTTGTTATGCCATTTAAGAAAAGAACTTTACAACCATAGTCCTGCCCTGCCATTTTTTCATAGACCACTCACCAATTTGTCCTTTGCGGATGATTGTACTAACTTCGTTTCCACAGATAAAGGTTTAACTATTTTGAAGGATGAATGTGATAGATACTCTAAATATAGTAATGCACGAATAAATTTAGAAAAAAGCTGTGGTTTGTGGTTAGGAGGCTGGCGTAATCGCGCAGATTCTCCCTTAGGTATTAAATGGAATAAGAATCAAATTAAAATACTTGGGAACAATTTTACCGTGGAGGAAAACTGGCAAGATAAAACATATGAAAACATGGAGTCATCATTAACACAAAGCTTATGTAATTATAACCACCTAAAACCCCGTTTATCATTTAAGGCTCGGGCCCAGCTATGCAATATTGAATTAAGTAAAATATATTTCTTGCTACCATTATTAAATCGCCCAGTGTTGCAATCAAATAACATTTTAAAAATATGCTTAACCTACGTTTGGGACTCAAATAAGCACTGGGTCAATAAAGATGTCGCGACCGATACTATAGAAAATGGCGGCTTAGGCCTTAAAACTCTAGATTCCCAGTGGCAATGCTTTACTTTAATAAAATTTAAAAGGCTGCTCCTAGAAAATGTCCATTCTTTGGAAAAGGATCTTTTCAATTATTACTTAAATAAAACGAACCGGTGTTCTAGTGATGAAAAAATTAATTTTAAAGTTTGAATTTATACCGAAGTTTTATTGTGATGTTTTTAATTTTTTAAAAGACTTAGAAATCAGTTTGGAAAAACCAACAAATTTGAATGATTTTAAAAGCTTACCAATACAGCACAATCCTTTTCTACCTGAAATCGTTGTTAACAGAAAATGGTTGGATCTTAAGATCCGATACATACACCAAATATTTAGTTGCACTACTAAGAAATTTGAAAATCCATTCTTAAACCTACAATTCGAAATATCGGCACCGACACAGAGAGCTCTGAATAGAGAGTTCAGTGAGCTTTGTAAAGAAATTGAGAAGGTTTTTCACGGAAATGAAATTTACACGTGGGAAGAAGGAACCCCCGATTCCAAAGAATATTTTAAAAAACTTAAATTAAATGTTAAAAACGGGTCACAGTATATTATCGAATGTGAAAATGATACTCTAAAATATTTTGTCAGGAAAACAATTTGTAAAAATATAAATGATAGTGCACTAAATTTGTTTAAACAAAAAAAAGACGATGTCAAAATTATATATTATAAATGCATATGGAAAGACCATTTCACGGGCAGAGAATCAAATGCTCTATATAGAATATTAAAAGGAAATATAATGACTCCGCGAATAGCCAATCGTATATTTGATGTAGGTGAAGCATGCCCTTTGTGTCAACAGCATAGTGGAAGTTTAGAACATATATTTATCAATTGCGAAATTTCTATGTGGCTATACAATCAAATATCAAATGTTATCCATGTTTTTGAAAAAAAATTTAAGTTCAGGGAAATGGTTTTTTGGTACAATGTAAAACAGACGTATTTATATTCAAATGTAATATCAGTTTTGCTAAACATCGGGAAAATAATAATATACTATGGTTATCAGGAAGCTATGAACGTAGGAAATAATAATATAAAAAATAAAATAAGGGAGAACTATCTTACAAAATTACTGCGCATCTGTAAATATCATTTTGAAATGTCTAAAAGAAATGATTTTCATATGTATGAATCACTGGAAAAATCAAAGTGTTGCAAAATTACAGATACTGGATTTGTTGTTTTAACAGATGTCATCACGAATGTTTTTTATGTTTAAAAAAAAGGTTTTGTTTTGTTGTTTTAAATTATGTTATTGAAATTGTAATTTTTTTCTTGTTTTTTACTCAATAAATGCTTACCTGCTCGACAGGTAGGCTTAAAAAAAATAAAAAAAAATAAAAAAATAATAATAATTAATAATATTTATAATAATAATTAATAATATTTATAATAATAATTAATAATATTTATAATAATAATTAATAATATTTATAATAATAATTAATAATATTTATAATAATAATTAATAATATTTATAATAATAGTTAATAATATAATTATGAATGTAGGTAGGTCACAGTCTGGTTGAAATTTTTATAGGGAAAACTCAACTCTAAACGGAAAGAAATAGCTTACTGAAATACTTCAACTTACTATTTGAAGATGTTTTTTCTCTATGGGAACAACGCAGGCAGAATGATGTTCATTTTTGGACCTCAATACGTCACTCATGTTTGTGTATTAAGTGGGATGATCGATAATCACTGAAATAGCAAAATAAAAATAAATATAATTATTAAAAAAAAAAAAATAATAATAATAATAATAATAATCAGCTAGGCTAATACCCAAGGCACAACCTTAGGCCTAAGTCATCAAGTGACTTTTGAAGCCATTAATTCAGGCGGCCGGGTTACTTAACTACTCCCTTTAGGGTTCTAAACTACTCCTTAAGTGAGCTACACCCTACCCGGTATTAAATCACTCTATTTATAATAATATAACACCCTTTATACATTTTTTCATGTTTTAAATTTGGGGTCAGAAAAACCCTAAAGACAGTTTTTTTCATACATTTTAGTAGAGCTCGGGGGAACAGATAAATAACTAACCAAAACTTCGATTAATCATAAATATTTCGGTAAACTGTTCATTTACGGATATTATTCGCGGCTATACAACGATTTAATATGCAAAATTATTCGGGTAATTTTTGGTTATGGATATAAAACTAATGAAAGCTATATGTCTTATACAAACCCTGATCTCTATATTTTAGACCCTTAATATACCATTTGAAAACCTTTTTTTTAAGACTGAATTATCCACTAGCATGTCTAGTTGGAAACGGTTACCTGTGTCTACCCATTGAAATTATGTAAGCTAACTAAATATTGTGTTTCGTTTCTTCGCTAAGGTTAAGGAACTCTCGATGTAAGGTAGCCAATTATCAAACCTTCGATGTAAAAGTAAACTACACTTGTATTTCCAAAATCGGAAAAGCCTGCAATCATGTTACCCCTCCCCGAGATAATTTTTTTCACCAGTTTCTTCAAATCGCTTTATCAACAAAGCTGCAAATTATCTCGCTGCCGAGAAGAGCGAGAGCTATGGAAGGCATTCCACAACTAGCTTTGGAAAGTCAGTCAAAGGCAGATGGCAGCGTTCATCTCCAATAGGGTATCATTTTTCATTCCTCAACGCAGCTTATTCCCTGAGCTTTTATTTGCCTTTCCAGCCCCCACCCTGGTCCCTAAGATCCCTATATCCAGAGAGAGAGAGAGAGTGAGAGAGAGAGAGAGAGAGAAAGAGAGAGATACCAATATAATAGCATCTACCTCCCCAGATTGCATTGGCATTCCGAGTAATTTAGGCCACCCCTGCACTTTTATTGATATCAATGGAAGACACTGCGAGTCCTCTCTCTTCTATCGACGCGCCACTTTTCTCTTAAGCTTTCTCTTTGAAGCGCCCCGCCGCCAACCTCCTTCTAACCTGACTCCGGAAATAAACCAGATCCGGCTTAGCTCCTTCCGAGGAAACGTACCCGACTTGAAAGCTATCCACCCGTATCCGTGTCTCTAACGTATTTTCCTCGTCGTTGGTTTCAGAGTGAAATATTTATAATTTTCTTACAATCGTGCCCTGATTATGGAACGCGCGACCTCCAAGAAATATAGTCCGAGAAATATTTCGTCAAATCTATATTCCTCGATAGTATAGCGTATCGCTTTCGTACTTTATTTTTCGTATTAAACTTTTCCTAGTGCCTTAACTCGTACGCCTTTTTATGGGTTTAACTTGTTGACAATTGACGTCATTTTCGAAGTAAGGTTTCCGTAGCAACCGAATCCGCGCCCATACTGAAAATTCCGAGAAAGGCAACTAGATTCGTTACAGTCAAACCATCGTAGAGTGCCCTTCTAAATTAAAACGAACGCCTACTATAAGAAGGCGTAGAAATGCCATCGAAGCTTCAAACCCGTCACTAATTTGTTTACGACTGCTAAAATATTTCAGGAAAATATTTCGGTGGAAATGGATGACTTTAAATCTATTCAATAGAAACGAGCGTTCACAGCCCAGATTTTCGCAATACAATTATTTTGAAAGAACGTGCAACGTCTTTAACATTCGACGTAGTTTCTTCAGATTAATTCGCAACATGGTGCCATCTAGGAGCAACAGACACAAGGAGAACGCAGCTAGCCTTTAAACACGCTAACGCAGTGTTGTGTACAAATTTCATTGGACGAGCCTTAACGCTGAGCGTATTATGGAAAGGAGGAAGACAATTTCGTAATTTTCCCCTTCCAATGAAAGTCGGCGCTAAAACGTCTAGCCAATTAAAACTGTACGCAAGAAAATGCACGACTTTTGACGGGTTGCGTTCTCCTTGTGTCGGGTGTTGTGCTTGTTGCTCCTTGGTACCATTGTATCATTAGACATTTGAAGTATTCGTTGTTTAAGCATTTTTTAATAAACTACATTTTAGAAATACATTGCGATGTACATGAACTCTTAGAGCAATTTGTATGAACGACCACTATTGCACGATAAAAATATGTGCCAAATTGTATCTTCTTGTAGCAAAGTTTTTTTATGTGTAAAAATCATGGTAGGGCTTTGGTTCTAACTAGAACGTTCATTATCAGTTGATGTAACCTACCATATCGAGGGTATTTTGTTCAAGAATAGTTTTAAGGCGTTCAATGTCAGCTGTTTAAATGTTTATGTTATATTTTCCTAGACAATTTCCAAACAATGTCCTGCAATTCATGAAAATTAATTAGGGGGACTTTGCATTTATATTTAAGGTGATGACTATTTAAAAAAAATCGAATAGGTGCTTCAAAAAAACCATTCAACGATTCGCTAGGAGGTATTAATACATACAGCCTGGACCTGCAAGCTCCCTTCTTTATATGGCTCTTGTAATAGGGACAAAATAGCCGCGATGGTGAGCGTTGACGGGAAAAACCCGTATTAGGCCTAACGGTTAATTTTTGCGTCGAGGAGAAAAAATGGTCTTAAGCCTAACGGTGAGTTTTTGCGTCGAGAAAAAAATAATGTCTTAAGCCTAACCGTTATTTTTTGCGTCGATGCTCAGTATTGCGCTGTTTTTTTCCTTTTGGAATAATTAAAATTAAGAAAAAAATTGTGTTTATAAAGTGAATGACGAACCTAGTTGACTTACAAGTTAGAGTGACTTCTACTTGACTTCTTTGGCTAAGTAGCAGTTAATTAGTCAAAGATTGAGCGTCTATTTGGTTTTGAATTGAGTTTAAAATAGACTCTACCAATTAAGATAAAATAATTATAAATCCCATTTAAATTCTCACAAATTTAGAGGCGCAATTTTGTACATGAATTGCACACATTTTTTTCTAAGAGTGTGACCACAAAATTGGAATCTGGCCACTTAAAAACCAGGCAAGAAACATTAAAGCTTTTATCGCGAATGTGCCATAACAGCTATAAGTATAAGATTTATGAAAATGGACAAACCACTTCCACTTTGGCGATAGTGGTTGGGTTCCTTTCGAACTTCTTATTACATTATTGCCGGGCAATTGAAGCTCTTTCCAGCCAGAAATGTTGCGAGTAATTGATCACTGGGGTCAAAGCTACCTCCACCTTCAATTCCATTTGCGCTAGCGGTTTTTCTTTAAGACTATTTTAGAGGGTGCGTGTTTATCACCGCAGACATTACGGCGACTGGCAAAAATTGAGTGTTTAAACGCGCATTGTTTTGACGTGCGGAGAATCACGTCACCAACTACAATTAGTAATTTTATTAAGTAAAGCCATTTCTTCAGTTTCGTTGTGTTTTTTATTTTTATTTTAACCCGGTTTGCCCCGAAAATTATAGTTCCAAGGCGTCGCGAACCTTGTTTTCAACGAATTATTGCGAATACGTGATAGTCAGTCGCTACTTTTGAGAAGGCTTACATTACGATGTCTACGCCTAGTTTACGTCTGTACTGTCTGAAAACGACGTTTTTTTGTTTACATACAAAAACCGAACTAGGTTCATCCTCTGTTATTAGAGAAATTATCAATTACATTATTTCACTACACGAATGATTTTGCTATTATGTTTCGTTGTTTAACTAATTACAATGTTAAACCATTAGTGGTCAGTCATGCAGTTATTTTACTCAAGCCAGGAAAATAATTTCTATTGAACAATAAAATAAAACGATTTTCCAAAATGTTTATGAAAATTTCGGTAATTTTTCCAAGTGCAATGTAAAGTCATTAGTCATGCCATTTTTTAATTCAAACCTACAAAAGAAATTCTGTAGAACTATAATCAGAGCATGATAAAACGATTTCAAAAATATCAATAGAATTTATTTATTAACTACAATGTAAAGTCATGAATAGTCAGCCATGTAGTTATTTTTCTCAACCATACAATAAAAATTCAATAGAAATTCTATAGAAAAATTACCAAATTATTTATAGAATCTTTAGAAATTTCGGTCATTTATCTAAGTACAATGTAAAGTCATTAGTTGTTAGTCATGCCCTTAGATTATTCAACCCTATTGAAACTCAATAGAAATTCTAAAGATCTGTAATTCTACAGAAAAATTACCCAAATGTTTATAGAATCTATAGAAATTTTTGTCATTACTTATTACAATATATAGCCACTATAGTGATTGAGAAGTTGTGATGCAGCCACTCGGCACTACCGGCCTTAGCCGCGTTAGTCTACGTGCTTTAATCACCATGGCCTATGCTATAGACAAGGCCTGAGCAGTAGATTTGACGTACCTGCACACCTAGCGGGAATTTACGGCAAATTCGAAAAACCAGATAATTTATTTATTTTCGAGCATGCAATGGCCTTGATTAATTACGTATATAGGTAGTGACTAAACGCGTGTTCGCCGACAGTCGTCTTCTGTCGACATACATAAAGATCTTTAAAGTAACGCGTCTTGGCTGTGATAACGTTTAACATTGCCGAGAAAATTTAAAATGCATTGCTGTAATTATGAGTTGAAAAATATATTTTTTTACAACTTAGTTTGTACATATATGTTTCTTATCCTACTAGAACAACTTAACTGTGATAAAGAGATAAACCTTAAATTTAGGTCAAATAAAAACAATGAATTAAGTTTATGTTATTATATAATTACATTAGTCTGTTTTCTTATAAATTGTATTTTAATAAAAATAAAAATATATAATCAAATATAATTGTATTGAAATTAAAATAAACTTGAAACATATACACTTCAAAAATATGTTTTCCAATTGGCTGAAACTTCAGCATGACCATAATAATATCAGGAAACTATATAGGTATACACTTGGAATGTCTAAGAAAGATTTTTACGGCTGTGATGAAGCTCGTAGAAATGGGCGTGTCTTAACTCACAAGAAAAACTCTCGCGGCTCGCTACCCTCATTCGACGAAAACTCGTCATTAAGCCTAGTCATGGTTATTATATTTTTAGCTTACTTGATTATCTCTTTTATAACCATAAAAATACCTAAAATTAGGTATCACTACACTTCTTTCGCGAAGAACATTATAAATACTTCAAAATATTAAGTACGATAACAAATTGAGGTTTTTAAATCCATTGTTTTATAAGCCTTTTTTGCGCGGGAATTTCGCTTATTTGTTACCATAACGACGCATTCTTTTCACGTCAAACCTCGAGCCAATGAATTTGAAATGTCGTGTTACGTCTTACACTTGACGTAGTTAAGTCCCGCCTTTTTTCTCGACGCACTTTCGTATCACCGTCCCAATGGAACCTTAGACATTCCAAGTGTATACCTCTATAGTTTCCTGATAATATATCTTTCTGTTCTTTAAAAGTTGCATCCGTAATGACTAAAATTTTCATAGCCTTCATGATTATGTCTAAATATAATATTTTATAGAATAAAATGCTTTAAAGCTTTAACAATGTTATACAGCTACCTTACCATTTGCGTATTCAACATTTTTCAACATTTTGAAATAACAATCCAGCTAATCGCTACCTGCCTTTTGGAAAATAGGCTATACTTTAGTACTAATGAAATAGGATTCAGTTAATTGGACTTACTTCAGTAAATATATAAATGAAGTGTAGTAGATTTGATAAAGACGTTGATGTTTGCTTAGGCAATACTATGGTTCGATGCCAGTATATACACCCACCGTGATTATGGAGAAGTAGCCGTACACGGTAGGCCTTCATCTACTATCTAATGGGCTCAAATTTTCTTTTCTTAGAGATCGTAGATACGACCAAAAACAGTTTCCACGATGGCACTACTTTGTTTATGGAAATTAAATAAAAAACAGTGTTGGGAATTTAGTCATGATATAATAGAGTTGGATAAATAGTAAATACATATTGGGATTTTGGAACCAATGCATCTGGAGCAGCGACACATAATTGAACACAAATTTATATTATATCGTTTTAAATATATTTTAACGAATTGAAGTTTCTTTAAATAACAAAGCAAATATCATATTACTTCGAAATATAGAAATTCTAAGTTTGACAAAATTAAAATTGAAATGTCTAGTTTGACAACTCTGGAAAAAAAAGTTGGTGGGGGCGGCTTACCATCTTCTCCCTCCCCTATGACTTCGCCCCGGTCCAGAGCCCGACTGCAGACTCAAGTTTCTTTCTGACAAAGATCCCTGTCATTGTTTTATATTTATTGTTTCACTGAATTAGTTGAACAATTTTTAACGTAGAAATTACATTACATTAACTTCTCGATTTAATTTATAAGGAGAAACAGTAAGTAACCACTCCGTCACCCAACATCATAATAACACTGGTTAGCGCTTTCGCCTCGCAGCAAGAGGAGCCGGGTTCGAGTCTAACTTGTGGCACTGAGTGAAAACTCAGGACAACTCCTTCTGCGTTGAGTTTGCAAGTTCTCTCCCCACTCGTTTAAGGGGTTTTCCATTTCCATAAAAACTCATTAACAGTCGCGAGATGACTTGGGCTTATAAGGTGGTGCCTTGGGCTAGCTGATTATTATTATTATTATTATTTAGAGTGCTCTATTGGATATAGACAGTTTATCTTTTCGCTCTATCAGATTTTATAGAAAATCAATTCGCGACCGAAACGAGTCTAGGTGGCGTAACGGCGCTAGCTTCTCCTATGTAGCGCCTATTATCTAGCATCTGCTACAGACAAATTAAAAAGTCATAAGAATGTTTTTTCTTAACTTATGAGCAAAAGATGGAAATATTATATTAAAATGAAATTATCAATATTTATAAAATTAAGTTAACGAAAAACGTTGCGGAAAAACTAATAGCGTCTGCTTTAGCCGCAACCTATCTAACAAGGAGACATCCCGAAGTGTAACCCACCGATTTTGTTCAAACTCGGGGGATTGGTAGACGTTCATGAATCATGAAAAATCCTAAAGGGAATTTATGCAATGGGCAACCGTTTTGCCATGGCAACGAAAAATGTTTTTGACAACACAAAATAACATGGGATTTTGACCTAAAATTGATCAAAAGTTGAGCAATTTTGATGTTTTTATTGTCAATTTTTATTTATTTTTTCTTTTTTGGCATTTTCGAAGTTTTGAAATCCCATGTTATTTTCAATTGGAAAATTTCCGTTTTTTGTTGTTAAAAAACATTTTTCGTTGCCATGACAAATCGGTTGCCCAATGAATAAATTCCCTTTAGGATTTTTCATCATACATGAACGTCTACCACCCATGTTATTTTCAATGGGAAAAATTCCATTTTTTGTCGTCAAAAACATTTTTCGTTGCCATGGCAATTCGGTTGCCCATTGAATAAATTCCCTTTAGGATTTGTCATCATACATGAACGTCTACCAATCCCCCTAGTTTGAACAAAATCGGTGGGTTACACTTCGGGATGTCTCCTTGTAAGTATCAATGGCGAGCCAAAGGTGGCGTAGCGATGGTTTTCGGTCGCGAATAGAAACATTTAGTAAAGAAGGTACTAAATTCGGCAAGCTATTAATTTCTATAAAAATTAAAATAACGCGATATTATTTTTCTAATAATTGTTTCATTTAATTTCAGGATTTTACGTTGGATTTTTACTTTCGCCAGTCGTGGTCGGACGATCGGCTGATTTTCACGAAGAGAAAGGGCTTTGAAAGTTTGACCGTGGGTGCGGAGGTAGCCGAACGAATTTGGGTTCCCGATACATTCTTCGCTAACGAAAAATCAGCCTACATCCACGTGGCTACGACGCAGAACACCTTTCTCAGGATAGGCTTCATGGGACACGTTTTCAGAAGCATTCGGTGAGTTTCATTTGATCTTTTATTTCCCAATTTTATAAATTTCGTGATTTGGTCCATTTGAAATTTCCTAACTTAAAATCTAAGAAACTGCCAAATATTTTATGGTGTACCGGTACTATAATAAACCTTGTAAAAACTTAAATAAGTAATAAATATTAAATTTTTGGTTCAAATAAAGTATTTAAGTGACATAACCGATTTTTGGTTATAAATGGGTTAGTTCATAGTGGTAAAACGTAACCTCGTTGAGGCAGTCCTAAATATTAATGAAATAACCTAAAATTTTTCGAGGGTCATGTTATCATCAAAATGAACAAGTAAATCCATGTGCACCAAAACATTTCGATATTTGCATTTTTTAGAACCACCCAACTGTAGTGTTGTAAGTTGGAAAATGACCGAGGCCTTTTTTCCAGAAAATTTTCCGTATTAAGTATTCTAATATATTGTTTGGAAATTTAAGTAAAGGGGCACTTTCACCTCATTTTTTCGAATCTAAAAGTAAATCTAAACCTCTAGACTAGTTTAAACTGATTAACAATGTAACACTTTTAATGTTTTGTAGTATGTTTACTGTTATTAGACATTTTATATCGAGAAAAAGATAAAAACATTAAAAACCCTTAAAAAGTAATTTATATTTCAATTTTTTTTTCTGGAATTTTTTTCGCATTTTATTTTTCCGGAAAATTAACAACTCTAAAACTGTTGTATAAGTTTATATTTAAAGCTCGTGTTCTTAGAACAAGCTTTTATTAAAATAAATATTTTCCATAATAACCTTTTGTATTATAATTGCTTAAGAGGTTATTAATATTTTAATAACAACCGATTTCAAAATTGGCGTTTAATTTGATTATATCCACAGTTGGAGCGCTACAGAATTCAAAATTAACTATTAACACGCAATTATCTTTAAAATTTTGGGTTAGCTTCATAGTTAAATTATGTAATTTTCATACTTTTTCTTCTTAATTATTTTCGAAATGATTTATTTTGAAAAATCAACAAGGGCCTATTTGCGAATCTAGATGTTAGAATGTAATTTTCATACTTTTTGTTCTTAATTATTTCCGAAATGTTTTAATTGGAAAAATCAACAAGGGCCTTTTTGCGAATCTAGATGTTAGAATACTTCTGGTGTTATTAAGAATACACGCAAATGAGACCACTGAAACGTTACTAAATGATTTATAGTTAATACTGAAAATTAACTATTTTAAGCAAGTCGCAATTTATAAAAAATAGTTTTAATATTTAACTCATTAATTTAAATTAATTTGAAATTAAATTGCAATTTTCCATATAATTTGGTCAGGGGCGGACTGTTAAATTTGGGGTCCTGGACTAACACTGTTGATTTTGCAGGGTAAATGGAAAATTATTAATTTAGGAAAAATTGAATTTAAATTATTTTTATATTTTGAAAGAAGCCCTGTGCTGCAGCCCATAAAGACCACCTGAATTAATGGCTTCAAAAGTCGCATGATGACTTAGGCCTTAGGTGGTGCCTTGGGTATTAGCCTAACTGATTATTATTATTAGATTATTAGACCATGCCTAAATCCGCGTTGATTTTCCCCTTTTGAAAAGCAGCCTTTAATTCTAGCACCACTTTAAGCCCAACCGGCAAGGACCATATAAATAACTTTTTGGGCGAAACACTGGATCTCTTTTTATTTCCTCCTCTACGCGCATGCCCGAGTTACATAATAAAATAGTCACGTGTTAGTTTTATTTGATAGCACGTGCACATTTTTTTCTTTCAGGAGGCGCGCGCGAAATTGAACGAGCCCTTCTATATTGAAATATAGATTGAAATTATATTACCACCTTTATCGTAATATATTTTATTTAAGGGCCCCACTGGCGTTGGAATTTTACTGGTTTGCTGCCCGAGCTCCGGAAAAATTCTAGCATATGATTAGCCAGTCCTGCTATCACGTGGTACAAAAGAGGCGGAGCTACTGGATTTTGACCCAGATTTTTCAAACGCCGGTATGGCCCTTTAAATAAGTAACGCTTGAACGAAGTACGAAATCTACAAGTTTCTCCATCGGGATTTGACGAAAAACTGAAACATAAATTTCATTTGCTATTCTCCATTACACGTTTGAAACCCTCGCGATCCTCGGAAAGCTATTTTTAGTCGGTGAAAACTACGCTGAGCGGAAATGAAACCTTGGGTACATACTGGTTATTCAAATTTCTCCGCTTAAGGGTCGTTTGCTATACAGAACCAATATTGCCATTTTGGTCGCTTCCCCTAAATAACTCGAACTGGTGCGACCTCATTTTCCGGGATATTTTTAGGACTTTGAAACCGCGCTCTGGGAGTTGGAACGCCGTAACTTAAAGAACTCTCGTGTTTTAAAGTAGAATTGACTAGTCGAACCATCGGGTGAGTGGAACAACTTTTACGTTTTACCGAAGTGCGCGCTGGTTTTGATCCTCAATGTCGTGGGATATCTGTAAAGGAAAATAGGGTGGAAAAAACTTGATACCTTGTTTCGGTTTCACTCAAGACGGATATCTCCCGCGGGGTGTTTCAGACTCGGCTTGCTTTGACAACTTTACAAGTTATCCGAACACGGGTCGTTATACTGGATGAATCACCGATAGCCCATCCTTGGTTTGAAGTTCATTTATATCCACCAACTTGGATTGACTAACATTTTGACGAGCGGAATTTTTTATTTATTGAAATCGATTTGAGTAGACAGTATTTTCAACACGTAAAAAGCTATTCCCAATATCAGTTAACGCAATGTTTTAATGATAATGAATTCATCAAATTCTGTAAACTAATTAATAGAAAACTGATTACAGTCTTTGGAAATGCCAAATCTGAAATAACTGTCGTATAATCAAAGATGCAGATTTGTATAGTTAATAAAAACCACGGCTACGGATTGCATTCATATGAGCATATATAACATAATTACTCATAAGAATGCCATAAAAGCATTTTCGTTAATGAAACCTTGTTCACGAGATATGACGTACACTACGTCACTTACAACTCAGTGACGAAATATGCTGCATCAACTTTACTGATGGGAAACGGAAGTTAGTGAGAATTCCTCGCGCGTTTCTGGCTTTGCCCGTGTCAAGTTTAGCTCGTGCCTCGCGATCACATGATTTCATTTCCATGGTAACCTTTTCAATAGCGCAAGGACTATAAGCATTTTTGCATTTTTGGGTCCGCTCAATGTAAGTTCCGCGTGAAACAAGGTCTCATTGAATTTTTTTCAATGAAAATATTATACAGAGGCATACTTATGAGTAATTATGTTAGATATGATATGAGTAATAAAGAACGCTAATAAGTTGAATAGTCCATAATTAAATGGGATAAAAAAGATAGACCTTAAAAAAAGTTGAGGAAATTGAAAAACTTACAAATAACTCGTACCAAAAGGTCTTCGAGGATAAAATAAATTCGCGTATCTCGGACCAAATAGATCTTCGAGTAAAAAACTTTTTTACTCTTAAAGGGGAACGGTCAAGCTTTAACCAGTTAGATAGCCCTATAGCCCATTAAAAACTAAAATTCATGGCGAAAACCAAATCAAAAAATATTGAGTGGTTAATTTTTAATAAAATAAAGAAATTTCGGGAAATCGAAAAGCGCGCGTCTGCCGCGAAAACTGGTGAGAAATCGGTGAGACAGAAAAACAACGTAAAAGCGCGCGCTGCTGAAGACGCGAAAAATATGTTTTGCACGCGCGGTGCGTTCCAGTTATAAGAGATCGATTTTAAAAGTTAGGATAGTTCGCAAATCGCTCATACGGGGTTAGAGGCGCTGGCGGTAGCCCCTAAGATGGCGGCGAGAATTCAAACCCAAACACCTGGCGTTATTTTTCGTTTCAACTGTTTGGGCCAAAAGCTATTTTTGAAGACAAAAAAAGGAACGTGTTAGTATATTGAACGTCTTGTTAATCTTTTGATACGGAAATAAGGCCATATTTGGAAAAGCTTGGCCGTTCCCCTTTAAGTCTTTATGTTTGCTTGGTACGAGTTATTTGCAAGGTTTTTTTAATTTCTTCAAATCTGTTTAGGGATTAGCTTTTTCGTACCTTTTCAATATGGCCTATTCAGATTTGTATACCATTAACCAAATGAATGAATGATATTTTTGAAAAAGGATTGGTTTGAAGTAAGGGCTTTTTTTTTAATCAAAATCAATTATGACCATATTTTCTACCCTTCACTCGCGCATCGCTAATTGGAAGTTGAACAGACATAGGCCAATAATATTGTCCAAAATTTAACCTTATAGACGTTGTATTCAATGCCATGGAGGTTAGCGTTAAGCAAGAAGGAAGTCACGTTCACTGAGAGAGACAGCCTTAATCTAACCGGAGTGTCTTCCAGCCCTCTAGCTGAGGAAGACGGGAAATCTTACACGATTAAAGGCAAAGGGGCGTGGAGTTTTCTTCCGGGAATCACGGGTCGAACAGGTCATTGCCCACCTTTATACATTATTGATTTAAGTATCTCAAATTATACGGGAACACCGTCGAAACTCGGCTCTCAATTCGTGTCTCGAACGCTTACTTTGATGTTATAAGCAGCTTTCAATAAGTAAATAAGTCGGTTTCAATGAGTTCCTCATCAGATTCGGAAACAAACAAATAAACTCTTTTATCTGGAGGGGAGCCAGGCCCTACGCAAATTTTCTATTTCTACGTTAGAGCGGAAAGTTCTTGTTCGAAATATTTTACACTCCAAAAAGCAAAATCTGTAAATAGGAAAGCTCTCGAGTACGAGGTGCTCGCTAGGCTTGATAAAAGGCGCGCGGAGGACGGTAGTATATACTTCTCGGAATGTATTTCGAATCTCCAGGAGCTTAGTTTCGCTTCGGAATTTTGGTCGCGTAGGCGTTCGTAGCGAACGAAACATTCCCGAATGCGGACGAGCTTAGACCAAGGCCCCGCCGGAATTGAATTCGAATATTAGAAGTTCTTCAAACAAAGACCCCAAAAAATACTAATAAAAATTACGACAAAGAATGCGACGACGCAATTGCGAGTACTATAAAATTACTCTTTGACACATTTTACGCGAAATCAATCCATTTTATACGCGCGAAAAGGTCACTAGCACCTTTTGAAGACCTTTCAGTTAAATAAATGCCACTCTTAGATGATATAAATGGATCTACAACGTAAACTTCAAAGGCCCATAGGAATTTAGAAATAGCCCCGTTGATTAGTAGACCATTGTCTACTTTCGCGCTATTTCAAGCTGAACTCTTGTAATTTTGTATTTTAACTTATAAATTAATATTTAAGTGTAGAACCGCCTCTTGTTTAGTGCTTAAAATAATTTTGACAATTTTAAATTTAAAAGTAATTAAGTTATTACGTTTCAATACGGACCCCCGGAGCTAAACAAGTTGGGCAAGCGTCCAAACTACCCTTTAGTTAGGACCTTTTATCTCGTTGACTATTAATATTATAATTATAAAAATTATTTTAAGCACTAGAGGAAGGTTCAGCCTAATAAGAAAAAGATAATTCAATTATGTAATTGTTAAAACAGAAACGTTCAGCTTGAACGAAAAAGAGGCTTTAACTGTATTCTTCCCCCTTAAGGAGACAATCTAGTTTATGGTATTCTTTAATTCCTTCCTTAGGAACTAACTTCGCAAATATAGATTCTGGGTAAGACTTTATATTCGTACCCAAGACGCCACTCGCGTTTTATAAAATTGTTCCTTTAGAGGTTTGATGGAAATATTTATAGGCTTCTACGTGTATTCCAAAATTTGTAATCCACATTTCTTCATTCTTTACGTAGTTATCAAAACCTATTGCAAATAAAAAAACTAAGCTACTTACTTATTACAAACTGATTCTACTTGGTAGGACGGCCAGTCAGTTGGAAACCAATTACCGTGTTAATTTTACCATTTAATTATAAAGTGATACTGGGTGAAAACTCGGAACAACTTCTTCTACGTAGAATTTGCAAGCTCTCTCTTCTCCTCTCTGCTTTAAGGGTTTTTTCCCCCGAGTGCTTCAGTTTTTCCTTTACATAAAAACCTTTGGAAGTTAACGGTAATAGTTAGTGTAGGGATTTGTTTTGCTCGAGTAGCGTGAAAGGCTTGTCACCACCCTCTCACGCGTTGTAACCCGACCACCAGAATTAATGGCAATAAAATTGGCTAGCTGAGTTGGACTATAATGCATTGCGTAGCTGATTATTATTATTATTATTATTATGACAATATACTTAAAATTAATAAGTTGACTACTTACGTATATAATAACCACAATTTTAAAATGGACAACTTTATTTACGCAATAAAAACAGAATTAAAAACATATGTATATATGCAGTTCAATACGACGACTAGTTTCGCTTCCATTCAGGCGCATCTTCAGGTCTAAATTCTGGAGTGGCCGTGGAAGGAGTTTTCAACTTCGTCACATGATTGCACAGTGGGCGCGACAAACAATTTTTATTTTAGTCGTCGTATTTAACTGGATATATACATATGTTTTTAATTCTGTTCTTATTGCGTAAATAAAGTTGTCCATTTTAAAATTGTGGTGACAATATACTTCTTTAAAGTTGCATTTTTGGATAAGATGGCGCGAAATCAGTAATATTTTATACCATTAAGTAAAGTAAATCTGTACAGCCTCTTATCAATATACCTACTAATAATAATTAGATTTACTTAATATTTTGAAATTTCAACTCATCTGTAATTAATTTCAATTTTAATTAAACAATTAATTAATCTATATAGTCTAAATTAACATTAATATTAATTTAGATTATAAAGATCAAGAAATGGTTAATATCCAAAAAATATTCACCACACTTCATAGAAACCAATGCATCGTATTCGCGTATATTTAGACATAAAAACGTGGTTTCAAAAAAAATGATGAAATGACTTTAAGCTCCGCTGGCTCGTGATGCGAAAGACAGTTTTGGGAAAACGAAAAAGTTTAATTATGGAAGAAGGTCATTTACGTTAATGTAGAGATAGAAATATTATATCGGTGAATCCCAAAATGTAATAAGATATAGTCTGATGAATTCCCGGAGCCTTCCTCGAAAGTGATGATTCTAGCTCCAGCGTCAAGAAAATATCTTTTACAGCAGGGACCCCTTTTGGCGATTTTTGCCCACAGACAGCGTAATCAGATTAATGGACAAGATCGTCTACTCGCGTTCCCTAATTTTTCTCGTCCATAACATGTTCGGATAATTTAAAGTGTGTTCTCCAGCAGAGGCTAGATTATAGGTCATAGAATATTATATTTATCGGCCGCATCGCGCGATTAGGAAAATTAGTTTGTTCTTTACCGCTATTGTATAATATTATATTCAGATTTTCGTATAGATCTAGGTATGTTCAAAGTGATGGTAGCTGTTTTCGGGGTTTACAATTACATAGCGGAAAGTTATTAGTTTGAGTGAACGACGTATCATATTGAAATCTGTTCTACCATATCATTTAAGTTGCAACGATCTATTATAAAACGAACGTTAGACGTCGTGTATCAAATAAATTTATTTTAAGGTGTATAATTTGTATTCATTTCTCCTATCTTTACTGCCATTTTCTTGGGTACGGAATTGTTCGAGTGGGTAAGTGCTAGCTGTACTCCATTTTTCTACGAGAGCATAAATTAATTTTCTATGATTGTATTCATGTAAAATGTCGGTTTCATTTTTGCAACACTGCCCTCATGGTCGTATATAAGTATATTTTCTACGTATCTCGCAGCGATAAGAAAAATACAAACTTTTGTCTTTAATATGGTAATTTCAAATCGCAATCCAGAATGTAAATGGTTTTCTATCTAGCTAAAGTGGCCTACGTGAACAGAGTAATTTTAAAATTTTAGCGATTGTATAATTGAAATATTATCGCAATATTATAATAGGGTGGCGTTGTGGTTAGTACTTTTCCCTCGCAGCAAGAGCAAGCCGGGTTCGATCCCACCTTGTGGCAATGGGTGATAACTTTGGACCACTCCTTCCACGTTGAGTTTGCAAGTTCTTTCCCTGTCGGTTAAAGGTGTTTTCCTCCTAGCTCTTCAGTTTCCTCTTTGCGGAGGTTTAAAGCCAATAGTTAGATAGGACGCTTGTGGTTATCTGTGGCATGGCTAGCCACAACCCCTGTATCGCTGTTAAAAGAGCCTCTGGCCTGTTGTAGGTTTTAAACATATAGCTTATTATTATTATCAGTAGGATATAGGATATCATCTATTTCTGTATATACAATGGTTTGTTTAAAAATTTAACTTTCCAATTAATATGTTCATGAGGGGATAAATGTATTTACGACTTTCTACGTTTTATGGTAAAAACCGCGGGGGTAGTCACTTAAGTAATCAGGTGTACAAATCGAGGGGTCGGACACTTGCCATTATTTTGTACGGGATTTCGGGATTTCGTAGAGATTTTGGCGATTTTATCATTACTTTTTGAAGTGATTTTGGGATTTCGATGTTAATTTACCATAGACGGAGTTAAAAGATTTTGCGATTTTAGACAAAGTGTATGGGATTTTGGTAAATGTCCGACCCCTCGGTACAAATCCTTGGTTATCACGGGAATTCACTAAAAATAATCACTGGAAATCTCCAAAATATTGTGAATAATCACTGGAAATCTCCAAAATATTGTGAATAATCACTGGAAATCTCCAAAATATTGTGAATAATCACTGGAAATCTCCAAAATATTGTGAATAATCACTGGAAATCTCCAAAATATTGTGAATAATCACTGGAAATCTCCAAAATATTGTGAATAATCACTGCAAATCACCCAAAAAGTATGAGCAACCACGGATTATTTTACGAAAATCAGTAACCAGGTGTACAAAATATTTATGAGTAAACATTACCTTTTCGCGATTATCACACAGCAGAAAAGATCATTATAAAATTAAAATTAATTTTTGTGTATATTTCCACATTTTCATCACAGAGCTAACCACACAATGGTATTCAAATTCCGTAGCCTAATTAACTAGATTTATTTATTTTAAGAGCCTTTTATTAGATGATCCTTTAAAACACTTTGACCGTCAGATTTACTTAATCTAAATCAGCGAGCGTGTTTAGAGAGCGGGTAGTGTAATATGGCCTCTTAATTAGATCAGCGTCGTAAAAGTGACGTACGAAATTAGAAAGGCGAAGAAAAATGAAGTTAAAGCAAAGTGTAAGGGTATGCAAAAAATTACTTAATAAAGCGGCCGGGTGAGTGAGAATGCTTTTACACGCCGCGATTGTTTTACACGGCAAACAACAAACTATGTGGAGTGGATTTTCTTGTTGGCTTTCTACTTTTTTTTTGATTCGCAAACCCCCCCCCTTAAAACTTTTCATGGCATAATCTCACCGTCAGAAATCTCCCTTTTTTATTTGGGTCAAGAAGCTCCACCCAAGGAGAAAAAAAAACCTTATTTTTGGGATAAAAGCTTAAGAAGATTAAAACCGTCTCAAGAGTCGCTATTTTTAACATCTATTGAAAAGATTAAAACGTCGATAACCTACGAACATTACTGATTATTTAGCGGCGTAGGTCCAATTGTTCGAAATTTAACCAAACGTTCGAAATGTACGGGTGCAAATTTCCGAATGACCATTTGTCCGAAAGAAATTATAAATGTGGTTCATTTTTCGGAAATAAATTATAAATGTGGTTCATTTGCCCGAAAGAAATTATAAATGTGGTTCATTTATCCGAAAGAAATTATAAATGTGGTTCATTTATCCGAAAGAAATTATAAATGTGGTTCATTTGTCCGAAAGAAATTATAAATGTGGTTGATTTGTCTGAAAGAAATTATAAATGTGGCTCATTTGTCCGAAAGAAATTATAAATGCGCTTCATTTGTCCGAAAGAAATTATAAATGTGGCTCATTTGTCTGAAAGAAATTATAAATGTGGTTCATTTGTCGGAAAGAAATTATAAATGTGGTTTATTTGTCCGAAAAAAATTATAAATGTGGTTCATTTGTCCCAAAGAAATAATAAATGTGGTTCATTTATCCGAAAGAAATTATAAATGTGGTTCATTTGTCCGAAAGAAATTATAAATGCGCTTCATTTGTCCGAAAGAAATTATAAATGTGGCTCATTTGTCTGAAAGAAATTATAAATGTGGTTCATTTGTCGGAAAGAAATAATAAATGTGGTTCATTTATCCGAAAGAAATTATAAATGTGGTTCATTTGTCCGAAAGAAATTATAAATGTGGCTCATTTGTCCGAAAGAAATTATAAATGTGGTTCATTTGTCCGAAAGAAATTATAAATGTGGCTCATTTGTCCGAAAGAAATTATAAATGTGGTTCATTTGTCCGAAAGAAATTAAAAATGTGGTTCATTTGTTTGGCTGAATAATTTTTGTCTATTAAACGTTAAAGGTTAGGTTAGATTAGGTTAAGTTAGGTTAGGTTAGGTTATTTAAGTTAAGTGTATTTACTTCAGTAAACGGAAAAATGGTTTTTCAGACAAATGGTCGTTTGCTCAAGTGGTCATTGGGGCCACCTTTCGGACGTTTGGGTTTCGGACCAATAGACGCAAACCTTATTTAGCATTGATTTTCTTTACGTATCCTTCAAGTTATCGTTTCAGTTGTTCTTGATATTTCGTTTATATAATTTAATTTCTACGTTGGTCAATTTTTATTACGAAATTCTTAAAATGTTGATCTAAATTTTCATTCTGAAGTTTGTACTCAATTAGGCAAAACTGACTGTTAATATTATATTATACTAGCTGGTGTACCCAGTATTTTCCGTGGAAATATGCCTATTTGTTTAACCAAGGAAAAAGAGCCAGTGACGAAACTCCGAATTAAGAAACTCGGTCTTTGGCTAAGATCAAAGTGTAGTATCTTGTATATAGCGGATATACCTAATTAATAAATTAATTCAATTAATTAACACACATATATATAAAATAGAATAGAATGTGTTTATTGTGCAAAAAAAACAGTTTACAAATAAAACCAACAAGTTGTTACACTGCAGTCGTTAATCGGTAACTTAGTACATCGAAGAGAAACAATAATAAGAAGAAATTTCGATACAAAAACATAGTTAAATTAAATTATGTTATATGTTTTTGTACGTCGTAAAATTCGTCTTTTACGTTGTATACCCAATCGGGTTTAAAAAAAATAAAAGTATATATATACAAAAAAAGGATAAAAATTGTAAAAACTAAGACGATTAACATATAGAGATTATTATATGTTGTCGATTTTATATTTTTGGAATACAATTTTGAGTTGTTAAAAAAGTCAATTGTATGACCAACCTTATTGGAATTTCTCATACCTCGTACCTTTGACTGTAATAATGAGATTACGCGTTATCTTTCAAGTCTGAACCTTTATCAGTGTTGAGTACGCGTAATCGGTGTACAAGCTCGTACCTTTGACTGTAATAATGAGATTACTCGTAATCTTTCAAGTCTGTACCTTTATCAGTGTTGAGTACACGTAATCGGTGTACAAGCTCGTACCTTTGACTGTAATAATGAGATTACTCGTAATCTTTCAAGTCTGTACCTTTATCAGTGTTGAGTACGCGTAATCGGTGTACAAGCTCGTACCTTTGACTGTAATAATGAGATTACTCGTAATCTTTCAAGTCTGTACCTTTATCAGTGTTGAGTACGCGTAATCGGTGTACAAGCTCGTACCTTTGACTGTAATAATGAGATTACTCGTAATCTTTCAAGTCTGAACCTTTATCAGTGTTGAGTACACGTAATCGGTGTACAAGCTCGTACCTTTGACTGTAATAATGAGATTACTCGTAATCTTTCAAGTCTGTACCTTTATCAGTGTTGAGTACGCGTAATCGGTGTACAAGCTCGTACCTTTGACTGTAATAATGAGATTACTCGTAATCTTTCAAGTCTGTACCTTTATCAGTGTTGAGTACACGTAATCGGTGTACAAGCTCGTACCTTTGACTGTAATAATGAGATTACTCGTAATCTTTCAAGTCTGTACCTTTATCAGTGTTGAGTACGCGTAATCGGTGTACAAGCTCGTACCTTTGACTGTAATAATGAGATTACGCGTTATCTTTCAAGTCTGTACCTTTATCAGTGTTGAGTACGCGTAATCGGTGTACAAGCTCGTACCTTTGACTGTAATAATGAGATTACTCGTAATCTTTCAAGTCTGTACCTTTATCAGTGTTGAGTACACGTAATCGGTGTACAAGCTCGTACCTTTGACTGTAATAATGAGATTACTCGTAATCTTTCAAGTCTGTACCTTTATCAGTGTTGAGTACGCGTAATCGGTGTACAAGCTCGTACCTTTGACTGTAATAATGAGATTACTCGTAATCTTTCAAGTCTGTACCTTTATCAGTGTTGAGTACGCGTAATCGGTGTACAAGCTCGTACCTTTGACTGTAATAATGAGATTACTCGTAATCTTTCAAGTCTGAACCTTTATCAGTGTTGAGTACGCGTAATCGGTGTACAAGCTCGTACCTTTGACTGTAATAATGAGATTACTCGTAATCTTTCAAGTCTGTACCTTTATCAGTGTTGAGTACGCGTAATCGGTGTACAAGCTCGTACCTTTGACTGTAATAATGAGATTACTCGTAATCTTTCAAGTCTGTACCTTTATATATATATATACAAAAATATATATATACAAACAAACACTCATCTTTATGTATTAGGTTTCCAAGATACCACCCATGCATATGTCGTCAATTGAATATACGCTCGGTTCATAATTCGTCAATCTCTTGGAGATAGATGGGAGTGCTGTCCTGAGAATTATCAGATGCAACTTAAAATTATAAAATCTGCAATTTTAATCTTAGTAACTTTCCTAGAGGCTAGAGCTATCCATCAGGTTTTCAATCTACAGGGTTCATTTCGATTCATTTTCCATCTAAATTCTGGTTTTGCGTCAGATGGCCTGTACACCGATAACGCGTACTCAACACTGATAAAGGTACAGACTTGAAAGATTACGAGTAATCTCATTATTACAGTCAAAGGTACGAGCTTGTACACCGATTACGCGTACTCAACACTGATAAAGATTCAGACTTGAAGGATAACGCGTAATCTCATTATTACAGTCAAAGGTACGTTCTTGTACACCGATTACGCGTACTCAACACTGATAAAGGTACAGACTTGAATGATTACGAGTAATCTCATTATTACAGTCAAAGGTACGAGCTTGTACACCGATTACGCATACTCAACACTGATAAAGATTCAGACTTGAAAGATAACGCGTAATCTCATTATTACAGTCAAAGGTACGAGCTTGTACACCGATTACGCGTACTCAACACTGATAAAGGTACAGACTTGAATGATTACGAGTAATCTCATTATTACAGTCAAAGGTACAAGCTTGTACACCGATTACTCGTACTCAACACTGATAAAGGTACAGACCTGAAAGATTACGCGTAATCTCATTATTACAGTCAAAGGTATGAGCTTGTACACCGATTACGCGTACTCAACACTGATAAAGGTACAGACTTGAAAGATAACGCGTAATCTCATTATTACAGTCAAAGGTACGAGCTTGTACACCGATTACGCGTACTCAACACTGATACAGATTCAGACTTGAAAGATAACGCGTAATCTCATTATTACAGTCAAAGGTACGAGCTTGTACATCGATTACGCGTACTCAACACTGATAAAGGTACAGACTTGAATGATTACGAGTAATCTCATTATTACAGTCAAAGGTACGAGCTTGTACACCGATTACGCATACTCAACACTGATAAAGATTCAGACTTGAAAGATAACGAGTAATCTCATTATTACAGTCAAAGGTACGAGCTTGTAAACCGATTACGCATACTCAACACTGATAAAGGTACAGACTTGAATGATTACGAGTAATCTCATTATTACAGTCAAAGGTACGAGCTTGTACACCGATTACGCATACTCAACACTGATAAAGATTCAGACTTGAAAGATAACGCGTAATCTCATTATTACAGTCAAAGGTACGAGCTTGTACACCGATTACGCGTACTCAACACTGATAAAGGTACAGACTTGAATGATTACGAGTAATCTCATTATTACAGTCAAAGGTACAAGCTTGTACACCGATTACTCGTACTCAACACTGATAAAGGTACAGACCTGAAAGATTACGCGTAATCTCATTATTACAGTCAAAGGTATGAGCTTGTACACCGATTACGCGTACTCAACACTGATAAAGGTACAGACTTGAAAGATAACGCGTAATCTCATTATTACAGTCAAAGGTACGAGCTTGTACACCGATTACGCGTACTCAACACTGATACAGATTCAGACTTGAAAGATAACGCGTAATCTCATTATTACAGTCAAAGGTACGAGCTTGTACATCGATTACGCGTACTCAACACTGATAAAGGTACAGACTTGAATGATTACGAGTAATCTCATTATTACAGTCAAAGGTACGAGCTTGTACACCGATTACGCATACTCAACACTGATAAAGATTCAGACTTGAAAGATAACGAGTAATCTCATTATTACAGTCAAAGGTACGAGCTTGTACACCGATTACGCGTACTCAACACTGATAAAGGTACAGACTTGAATGATTACGAGTAATCTCATTATTACAGTCAAAGGTACGAGCTTGTACACCGATTACTCGTACTCAACACTGATAAAGGTACAGACCTGAAAGATAACGCGTAATCTCATTATTACAGTCAAAGGTACGAGCTTGTACACCGATTACGCGTACTCAACACTGATAAAGGTACAGACTTGAAAGATTACGAGTAATCTCATTATTACAGACAAAGGTACGAGCTTGTAAACCGATTACGCGTACTCAACACTGATGAAGGTACAGACTTGAAAGATAACGCGTAATCTCATTATTACAGTCAAAGGTACGAGCTTGTACACCGATTACGCGTACTCAACACTGATAAAGATTCAGACTTGAAGGATAACGCGTAATCTCATTATTACAGTCAAAGGTACGTTCTTGTACACCGATTACGCGTACTCAACACTGATAAAGGTACAGACTTGAATGATTACGAGTAATCTCATTATTACTGTCAAAGGTACGAGCTTGTACACCGATTACGCATACTCAACACTGATAAAGATTCAGACTTGAAAGATAACGCGTAATCTCATTATTACAGTCAAAGGTACGAGCTTGTACACCGATTACGCGTACTCAACACTGATAAAGGTACAGACTTGAATGATTACGAGTAATCTCATTATTACAGTCAAAGGTACGAGCTTGTACACCGATTACTCGTATTCAACACTGATAAAGGTACAGACCTGAAAGATTACGCGTAATCTCATTATTACAGTCAAAGGTATGAGCTTGTACACCGATTACGCGTACTCAACACTGATAAAGGTACAGACTTGAAAGATAACGCGTAATCTCATTATTACAGTCAAAGGTACGAGCTTGTACACCGATTACGCGTACTCAACACTGATACAGATTCAGACTTGAAAGATAACGCGTAATCTCATTATTACAGTCAAAGGTACGAGCTTGTACACCGATTACGCGTACTCAACACTGATAAAGGTACAGACTTGAAAGATTACGAGTAATCTCATTATTACAGTCAAAGGTACGAGCTTGTACACCGATTACGCGTACTCAACACTGATAAAGATTCAGACTTGAAGGATAACGCGTAATCTCATTATTACAGTCAAAGGTACGAGCTTGTACACCGATTACGCGTACTCAACACTGATAAAGGTACAGACTTGAATGATTACGAGTAATCTCATTATTACAGTCAAAGGTACGAGCTTGTACACCGATTACGCATACTCAACACTGATAAAGATTCAGACTTGAAAGATAACGAGTAATCTCATTATTACAGTCAAAGGTACGAGCTTGTACACCGATTACGCGTACTCAACACTGATAAAGGTACAGACTTGAATGATTACGAGTAATCTCATTATTACAGTCAAAGGTACGAGCTTGTACACCGATTACTCGTACTCAACACTGATAAAGGTACAGACCTGAAAGATTACGCGTAATCTCATTATTACAGTCAAAGGTATGAGCTTGTACACCGATTACGCGTACTCAACACTGATAAAGGTACAGACTTGAAAGATAACGCGTAATCTCATTATAACAGTCCAAGGTACGAGCTTGTACACCGATTACGCGTACTCAACACTGATAAAGGTACAGACTTGAAAGATAACGCGTAATCTCATTATAACAGTCCAAGGTACGAGCTTGTAAACCGATTACGCGTACTCAACACTGATGAAGGTACAGACTTGAAAGATAACGCGTAATCTCATTATTACAGTCAAAGGTACGAGCTTGTACACCGATTACTCGTACTCAACACTGATAAAGGTACAGACCTGAAAGATTACGCGTAATCTCATTATTACAGTCAAAGGTATGAGCTTGTACACCGATTACGCGTACTCAACACTTATAAAGGTACAGACTTGAAAGATAACGCGTAATCTCATTATAACAGTCCAAGGTACGAGCTTGTACACCGATTACGCGTACTCAACACTGATAAAGGTACAGACTTGAAAGATAACGCGTAATCTCATTATTACAGTCAAAGGTACGAGCTTGTACACCGATTACGCGTACTCAACACTGATAAAGGTACAGACTTGAAAGATTACGAGTAATCTCATTATTACAGTCAAAGGTACGAGCTTGTAAACCGATTACGCGTACTCAACACTGATAAAGATTCAGACTTGAAAGATAACGCGTAATCTCATTATTACAGTCAAAGGTACGAGCTTGTAAACCGATTACGCGTACTCAACACTGATAAAGGTACAGACTTGAAAGATAACGCGTAATCTCATTATTACAGTCAAAGGTACGAGCTTGTAAACCGATTACGCGTACTCAACACTGATAAAGATTCAGACTTGAAAGATAACGCGTAATCTCATTATTACAGTCAAAGGTACGAGCTTGTAAACCGATTACGCGTACTCAACACTGATGAAGGTACAGACTTGAAAGATAACGCGTAATCTCATTATTACAGTCAAAGGTACGAGCTTGTACACCGATTACGCGTACTCAACACTGATAAAGATTCAGACTTGAAAGATAACGCGTAATCTCATTATTACAGTCAAAGGTACGAGCTTGTAAACCGATTACGCGTACTCAACACTGATAAAGATTCAGACTTGAAAGATAACGCGTAATCTCATTATTACAGTCAAAGGTACGAGCTTGTACACCGATTACGCGTACTCAACACTGATAAAGGTACAGACTTGAAAGATAACGCGTAATCTCATTATTACAGTCAAAGGTACGAGCTTGTACACCGATTACGCGTACTCAACACTGATAAAGATTCAGACTTGAAAGATAACGCGTAATCTCATTATTACAGTCAAAGGTACGAGCTTGTACACCGATTACGCGTACTCAACACTGATAAAGGTACAGACTTGAAAGATAACGCGTAATCTCATTATTACAGTCAAAGGTACGAGCTTGTACACCGATTACGCGTACTCAACACTGATAAAGGTACAGACTTGAAAGATAACGCGTAATCTCATTATTACAGTCAAAAGTACGAGCTTGTAAACCGATTACGCGTACTCAACACTGATAAAGATTCAGACTTGAAAGATAACGCGTAATCTCATTATTACAGTCAAAGGTACGAGCTTGTACACCGATTACGCGTACTCAACACTGATAAAGGTACAGACTTGAAAGATAACGCGTAATCTCATTATTACAGTCAAAGGTACGAGCTTGTACACCGATTACGCGTACTCAACACTGATAAAGATTCAGACTTGAAAGATAACGCGTAATCTCATTATTACAGTCAAAGGTACGAGCTTGTAAACCGATTACGCGTACTCAACACTGATAAAGATTCAGACTTGAAAGATAACGCGTAATCTCATTATTACAGTCAAAGGTACGAGCTTGTACACCGATTACGCGTACTCAACACTGATAAAGGTACAGACTTGAAAGATAACGCGTAATCTCATTATTACAGTCAAAGGTACGAGCTTGTACACCGATTACGCGTACTCAACACTGATAAAGGTACAGACTTGAAAGATAACGCGTAATCTCATTATTACAGTCAAAGGTACGAGCTTGTACACCGATTACGCGTACTCAACACTGATAAAGATTCAGACTTGAAAGATAACGCGTAATCTCATTATTACAGTCAAAGGTACGAGCTTGTAAGCCGATTACGCGTACTCAACACTGATAAAGGTACAGACTTGAAAGATAACGCCTAATCTCATTATTACAGTCAAAGGTACGAGCTTGTAAACCGATTACGCGTACTCAACACTGATAAAGATTCAGACTTGAAAGATAACGCGTAATCTCATTATTACAGTCAAAGGTACGAGCTTGTAAACCGATTACGCGTACTCAACACTGATGAAGGTACAGACTTGAAAGATAACGCGTAATCTCATTATTAGAGTCAAAGGTACGAGCTTGTAAACCGATTACGCGTACTCAACACTGATGAAGGTACAGACTTGAAAGATAACGCGTAATCTCATTATTACAGTGAAAGGTACGAGCTTGTACACCGATTACGCTGACTCAACACTGATGAAGGTACAGACTTGAAAGATAACGCGTAATCTCATTATTACAGTCAAAGGTACGAGCTTGTAAACCGATTACGCGTACTCAACACTGATAAAGATTCAGACTTGAAAGATAACGCGTAATCTCATTATTACAGTCAAAGGTACGAGCTTGTAAACCGATTACGCGTACTCAACACTGATGAAGGTACAGACTTGAAAGATAACGCGTAATCTCATTATTACAGTCAAAGGTACGAGCTTGTACACCGATTACGCGTACTCAACACTGATAAAGATTCAGACTTGAAAGATAACGCGTAATCTCATTATTACAGTCAAAGGTACGAGCTTGTAAACCGATTACGCGTACTCAACACTGATAAAGATTCAGACTTGAAAGATAACGCGTAATCTCATTATTACAGTCAAAGGTACGAGCTTGTACACCGATTACGCGTACTCAACACTGATAAAGGTACAGACTTGAAAGATAACGCGTAATCTCATTATTACAGTCAAAGGTACGAGCTTGTACACCGATTACGCGTACTCAACACTGATAAAGATTCAGACTTGAAAGATAACGCGTAATCTCATTATTACAGTCAAAGGTACGAGCTTGTACACCGATTACGCGTACTCAACACTGATAAAGGTACAGACTTGAAAGATAACGCGTAATCTCATTATTACAGTCAAAGGTACGAGCTTGTACACCGATTACGCGTACTCAACACTGATAAAGGTACAGACTTGAAAGATAACGCGTAATCTCATTATTACAGTCAAAAGTACGAGCTTGTAAACCGATTACGCGTACTCAACACTGATAAAGATTCAGACTTGAAAGATAACGCGTAATCTCATTATTACAGTCAAAGGTACGAGCTTGTACACCGATTACGCGTACTCAACACTGATAAAGGTACAGACTTGAAAGATAACGCGTAATCTCATTATTACAGTCAAAGGTACGAGCTTGTACACCGATTACGCGTACTCAACACTGATAAAGATTCAGACTTGAAAGATAACGCGTAATCTCATTATTACAGTCAAAGGTACGAGCTTGTAAACCGATTACGCGTACTCAACACTGATAAAGATTCAGACTTGAAAGATAACGCGTAATCTCATTATTACAGTCAAAGGTACGAGCTTGTACACCGATTACGCGTACTCAACACTGATAAAGGTACAGACTTGAAAGATAACGCGTAATCTCATTATTACAGTCAAAGGTACGAGCTTGTACACCGATTACGCGTACTCAACACTGATAAAGGTACAGACTTGAAAGATAACGCGTAATCTCATTATTACAGTCAAAGGTACGAGCTTGTACACCGATTACGCGTACTCAACACTGATAAAGATTCAGACTTGAAAGATAACGCGTAATCTCATTATTACAGTCAAAGGTACGAGCTTGTAAGCCGATTACGCGTACTCAACACTGATAAAGGTACAGACTTGAAAGATAACGCCTAATCTCATTATTACAGTCAAAGGTACGAGCTTGTAAACCGATTACGCGTACTCAACACTGATAAAGATTCAGACTTGAAAGATAACGCGTAATCTCATTATTACAGTCAAAGGTACGAGCTTGTAAACCGATTACGCGTACTCAACACTGATGAAGGTACAGACTTGAAAGATAACGCGTAATCTCATTATTAGAGTCAAAGGTACGAGCTTGTAAACCGATTACGCGTACTCAACACTGATGAAGGTACAGACTTGAAAGATAACGCGTAATCTCATTATTACAGTGAAAGGTACGAGCTTGTACACCGATTACGCTGACTCAACACTGATGAAGGTACAGACTTGAAAGATAACGCGTAATCTCATTATTACAGTCAAAGGTACGAGCTTGTACACCGATTACGCGTACTCAACACTGATAAAGATTCAGACTTGAAAGATAACGCGTAATCTCATTATTACAGTCAAAGGTACGAGCTTGTAAACCGATTACGCGTACTCAACACTGATAAAGATTCAGACTTGAAAGATAACGAGTAATCTCATTATTACAGTCAAAGGTACGAGCTTGTAAACCGATTACGCGTACTCAACACTGATAAAGATTCAGACTTGAAAGATAACGCGTAATCTCATTATTACAGTCAAAGGTACGAGCTTGTACACCGATTACGCGTACTCAACACTGATAAAGGTACAGACTTGAAAGATAACGCGTAATCTCATTATTACAGTCAAAGGTACGAGCTTGTACACCGATTACGCGTACTCAACACTGATAAAGGTACAGACTTGAAAGATAACGCGTAATCTCATTATTACAGTCAAAGGTACGAGCTTGTACACCGATTACGCGTACTCAACACTGATAAAGGTACAGACTTGAAAGATAACGCGTAATCTCATTATTACAGTCAAAGGTACGAGCTTGTACACCGATTACGCGTACTCAACACTGATAAAGATTCAGACTTGAAAGATAACGCGTAATCTCATTATTACAGTCAAAGGTACGAGCTTGTAAGCCGATTACGCGTACTCAACACTGATAAAGGTACAGACTTGAAAGATAACGCCTAATCTCATTATTACAGTCAAAGGTACGAGCTTGTAAACCGATTACGCGTACTCAACACTGATAAAGATTCAGACTTGAAAGATAACGCGTAATCTCATTATTACAGTCAAAGGTACGAGCTTGTAAACCGATTACGCGTACTCAACACTGATGAAGGTACAGACTTGAAAGATAACGCGTAATCTCATTTTTACAGTGAAAGGTACGAGCTTGTACACCGATTACGCTGACTCAACACTGATGAAGGTACAGACTTGAAAGATAACGCGTAATCTCATTATTACAGTCAAAGGTACGAGCTTGTACACCGATTACGCGTACTCAACACTGATAAAGATTCAGACTTGAAAGATAACGCGTAATCTCATTATTACAGTCAAAGGTACGAGCTTGTAAACCGATTACGCGTACTCAACACTGATAAAGATTCAGACTTGAAAGATAACGAGTAATCTCATTATTACAGTCAAAGGTACGAGCTTGTAAACCGATTACGCGTACTCAACACTGATAAAGATTCAGACTTGAAAGATAACGCGTAATCTCATTATTACAGTCAAAGGTACGAGCTTGTAAACCGATTACGCGTACTCAACACTGATGAAGGTACAGACTTGAAAGATAACGCGTAATCTCATTATTACAGTCAAAGGTACGAGCTTGTACACCGATTACGCGTACGCAACACTGATAAAGATTCAGACTTGAAAGATAACGCGTAATCTCATTATTACAGTCAAAGGTACGAGCTTGTACACCGATTACGCGTACTCAACACTGATAAAGGTACAGACTTGAAAGATAACGCGTAATCTCATTATTACAGTCAAAGGTACGAGCTTGTACACCGATTACGCGTACTCAACACTGATAAAGGTACAGACTTGAAAGAATACGCGTAATCTCATTATTACAGTCAAAGGCACGAGCTTGTACACCGATTACGCGTACTCAACACTGATAAAGGTACAGACTTGAAAGAATACGCGTAATCTCATTATTACAGTCAATTGTACGAGCTTGTACACCGATTACGCGTACTCAACACTGATAAAGGTACAGACTTGAAAGAATACGCGTAATCTCATTATTACAGTCAAACGTACGAGCTTGTACACCGATTACGCGGAGTGACTTGCCTCTCGGTCATGATAATAATAATTATAATAATAATCAGCTAGGCTAATACCCAAGGCACCACCTTAGGCTTAAGTCATCGAACGACTTTTAAAGCCTTGAATTCAGGTCGCCGGGTTACAATGCGTAGGGGGGTGGTGAGAGATAATATAAGAAATGTGTCTAAAATTATCGAATTCAATTTCAAATATTTTCTCGAAATGGTACCGATGTAATCGCCTTTTAAGCCATTGTTTACAACGTCGCGAATCAATTCTCGATAATTGAGTCCAGCCTTAGGAGTTGTTGTACGCTCTGATCAAGTTGACCGACCTTCCCTGGATACGTTTGGGCTCTCGGTGTGGGGGCTTTATTAAGAGATTTCACGTTCTTTGTGATCGTGGGCCTTCTCCACTCTCTTTAATACGTTCGCTTTATTGTCTGTCGTCGCCTAGGCTGGTGCCGTCCTCGGAGCTGGGCCCTGGATTCTCTTCCGCCACTACACGCCCTGAGTTTCGGGTTCTTCTTTTCGCAGAAATCTCATTAGATTTCCTGGGCACGAGAAAAAGCCAGCGAGTAATAATAATAATAGAAGTAAAAAACACGTAGCTCAAGCTCCAGGGAGAATCTCGTTCACGGTAATGATGTTTCTTATTAATTAAATTGTATTCTAATAAAGATCCCACTGCGCTCTAATTGGGTTTTCCCATACCGAGCCGCTGCGAAATCTATCCCAAATTTGCTATTCGAATCACGCCGATGTTTTTTTAACAATAACCAAAGCGCCCGAGTTTATCGTACGCTTCATTGTATTTACTCTGAGCTGTTTATTTTGTTTGGTGTTAATTCGCCAGTTTCAATAATGTAAAAGTGTTTTCAAATACCGCCAACTTCAATTGTTTTGACACGCGCTTTTATTTTATCGAAATTGGCACTTTTGCGCGAGAGTAATTTTAAGAACGCGCTACCTAATTCAGTGCAAAATTTTGAAACCCATAAATGATGGTAATTTAAATTTAATAATGTAATTTATGTAATATCAAGATTCCTTGAAAATATTCTCCATGCACTCGGAGAGAGAGCCTTAGATCGTATCGAAGTGTCGTCCCTCCCTTACCAGGAGAAAAGGGCGTGGTTTTTCTTCCAAGGAATCACGAGACCTGCAGGCTGCCACTCTCATATTCTCTGTTAACCTGAATACATTCTTGGTCAAAGTTTCAACTCTACAGTCGCCTATGAATTTTGCAATTCGGTTAAAATTAAGAAAGGAGAAATTGAATGCACGTTGTCTTTCTCTAGGTAATTGAATGTTTTTAGAGAACTTATCTACTAGCATATCTCGTATAAATCAACTCCTCTGAATATTATTCAGAAAACCTATGAAACCTAAAATAGGCTTTAGTCATTATATGGTCCCTCCTATTAATTTCGATCGTGGCATTCCGAGGGAACAAATGTAATTCTCAAAGTAGTATAGATGACTGTAGCGGTTTTTTTCTGGACTGTTAGAACTATTAGAAGTCTTAATTGATTGGTCTTACTTAAAATCGAAAACATTTCGTGGCTCAATTCTGTTTATTTGTATAAATAAGAAGAAATAAGAAAATTTATTTGTTGACATAATTTTATTAGTTTAATAATATTTTTAGTGTTAACAAAAACTTGCCCACTAAATTTTATTATTAACTTTACGGAAACAGTAAACAAATAGTTTATTCAAAACATTACGCGTTAGTTGAACGAGGATCCTAACTATTTTTCAAAATATTTGCGAAGAAAATATAAGCACGGTTGCAATATTTTTCTACGCCATTCCAAACTTCAACCTTCTGTTTTTCAAAGCTGGGTTGCTCGAAATATTTTTCCTTTTGTCTATAAAAGTAGTTTTAGCCCACTCCAATAGTCTGATAGCTTTTTTAAAAAACCAAACAAAGGAAAAAATAATATCGCGAAGAGTTTGTTTTCAAAGTTCCCTGGAATCGCGCCTACAAATCGATGCAAAGCATCTACGAAAATCCATAGTTGACACTTGATTTTTAATGGAATTGTCTTTTAATGACCGCCATTCTCGTTGGGGTTTTTTTTTTATAATTTCCCTTTTGTGCCAGCGGCCTCTAACGCTTTTACTTAGTAAAAATAGAAGACGAAGAGTGAACTATAGGCCTTTTCAACGCTAATGTAATAAAGACAAAGGCGGCGCTGAACGCCTTTTCCCGCGCCTTATCCTTATTTTTAATTAAAGCTAGTAGAATTAATTGAATTAGACGTCTACTTCTTTGTAGACCAATTAAGTCTGTTTCTAGCGTAACAATTCGACCTTCTTTATTTTAAAAGGTCATAGTGAGGCCTTTTGAAGGGAAAACCCCGGAAAACCCTGAGGTACACTTTATAAAAATTAGTTCTTTTAAGCCAAATCCAAAAAAATCGAGGCGTCTAAAACAAATTTAGGATTTCCTAACGTTTTAAATGCTCCTAATTTTTTATTATTAAACCGATTCTGTTTACCGAAAAAATTATGGTTGCTAATTTTAACACATTTTATGTTTGCTTAACTTAAATGGCTTTTTCTTTTGCATGGGTGTTGGAGAACCTTTTAATAGCTTATTTAAACGCTTAAACGGATCCGATTATCTAATTTGTTATTAGGATGCTAAGCCCAAACACAACGAGGGTTTTGCAGTGAAAACTAAAACGTTATCTTTACAAAAGATATATTTGTTTCAAGAGTTTAGGAATAACATATGTACAAGTATTAAAGGTTAATTATCTCTAACCAATACTCTAGAATCTGTTCCATTGCGCCGAATCCCATTCGACCGAACCCAATCCCATTCGACCGAAAAAGCCGCACTTTGGCGGATTTAGGATTCGGTCTAATGAGATTGTCCCATTCGACCGAAAAAATCCGCATTTCTCCGGGTTTAGGATTCGGTTTTATCCGTTTCAGCATCTGTCAGAACAGCATGCAGTGTTACCTCACCTCACCTTACCTCACCTAACCTAACCTAACGTCAATTGTGAATATTGCGTCGGTCGATTAGATAAATACAAAACCGGCCTTTGGGCTAATTTCATCAAAAACATTGGCGGAATTCGGTCTAATGGGAATTCGGTCGAATGGGATTCGGCGCAATGGAAAGATACCATACTCTAACCCTCTAAGGGTTAGCCGACCGGAAATCAACCAATTTGACGCGCTTCTAGCCCAAGCTGGACAGTTTAAAAACTTACTACCCGTACTAACAATCATGCACATTTAAAAACAAATACATAAACGCTTCCGTTAGAGATTTTAAATAAAGGGTCAGAAATCTTGGGGGAACTGTGGCTGAGAAGGAAAAACTAGGTGACTAGGGATTAAACCACTTGTTATTTAGCCTTTAAATAAAACCATTAAGGAACTTTATTCTCAGGTGATCAAAATAATAGAAAAATATTATACCTATCACGAATTCCAAAAATTCAGTTTAATCAATGGGATTGTTATGAAAATAATTTTAGCATGAAAACCTTTTGGATAGACTCGCGTCGGCTGTTCTTAATAATATATTTGAAAGATGACGGCAAGCAGTGTAAATTTCGGAGCAGACCAAAACTTCATCTCGTCATCTTGCGGATAAAATAGTTTTAGCAGTATTAGAAATTGCTTTTCAAGAAATGATCTGAGTTGGCTCTCCTTATCTTTCCTCCATGGTGGAAATGTTGATTCCAAAATCCAACCATGATGGCCACGTATCGTCGTTCTCCTTAACTATTAATAAATAAATTATTGATTTTCAGCAGTGACCTTTCTTATAAGGTTATACAGAAGAAAAGACTAATTTAAAAATTGGTACAGAATTCCCCGATAGATATTAGCTGGCAAATGATTATAAGATCTGTTTAAATGTGAAAATAAAATACACGAAATTATTGCGTACGTAAAAGTTTTTTAAGAGAATAATCTAAAAAAACTTTTACTTACGCAATAATTTCGAGTATTTTATTTTCACATTTATTCTTTGAGCGTAAATCGTTTCGTATTTTTATGTTAATATATGATCAGAGCAATGTTTATGATCAGGAATCCATACCTCTACTTGGAATGTTTATCGCGGCAGATTTTCGTCTCGATGTGGCTGACGGTTTATTTCGACGTCACTATGTTAACTTAACAAACAACTACGTGAGAGGGGAGCGCGCGCAGAGGGTATTTTTTCTCTCGTAGGAGGGGCCAAAGCCATCAGAGTGATCTTACCATACGCGATACGGCAGGATAAGCATTCCAAGTAGAGGTACGGATTCCTGTTATGTTGCGTTAAATTGGAATTCCATCCCACGCATTAGCTAGAAAATGACCATATGATCTGTACCTCAAAACCATTATAAAGGCATATACACAGCTCCGTGTTTGTTTTAGGTCAAACTAAAGTTTAATCCCACACACCAATTGAGAAATGATAGGAGAGTAAATTCAAGACGGGTAACATCCAGTAACACAATTCCCAAATTCGATTGTTATTTTAAGGGAAAAGTATTTAAGAAAAATATAAACTCTTTCAAGTCTCGTGAAAATCAACGTGTTGAGATCAGTCTGGAAGGACCACAATCGCGTTCTCTCGGCTCTCGTCAACGGGAATCTATTCCATTGCGCCGAATCCCATTCGACCGAAAAACCCGCACTTCTCCGGGTTTAGGATTCGGTTTTATCCGTTTCAGCATCTGTCAGAATAGCATGCAGTGTTACCTAACCTAACCTCACCTAACCTAACCTAACAGACTTAAAAATATATTAAAACGCTTCCATAAAAAAATCAAAAAGAGTAGAAAGAAAAACTATTTTTTTTTTGCGGTCGCTCAATTTTGAATATTGCGTTGGTCTAATGGGAATTCGGTCTAATCTGAATTCGGTCGAATGGGATTCGGCGCAATGGGAAGATACCGTCATCGGGCATTAAGTAACTTAATTAAATTTACATTCTAAAGTTTTGCTGAAAGCGTCAGCGTCGTAAGTAATGGTATAGCGGGCAGTAGGAAGCCAAAGAGCCTAGAGTAGGACCACCTTTCTTTCGTGTCGTCGTGATCTTTAACGAGATTTCGCGGAGCTATTTTTCCCAGAGCTCCCAATTTTCCGGTATCCCGATTTTCTATAGGAGGCGACATCCTTTTCGCTATCCATTAAAGCACTCGTTCGGTAATTCCGCTGTCTCTCACCGCTCACCGTCGTCCCAATATCTGAATTAAATGGGAGAATGCTCTCCAGCGCGACCTTCCGAGTAAGCCGTTGAAATTTTAGATATTTGTAATAGGATCTAGACGTAATCGCGACTAGGATTATGAGAATAATAATATTGCTCCAGCGGAGGCCTTTCGTCTCGTCACTTTTCCCACAGCGGAACGAGATTCCACTCTCCACCCATAGGTGTCGGGCGATGGACTTTAATTACGTAGGAACTCGAAAGGGTAATTGAATTTTTTCACTTTTGTTAAACACGTGTTTCGTTATTACGCGTCTAAAAGCTAGTTGCTATTTCCAAGCATGGGCTTAAAGAGCGCCCGTTTAAAGCTGCTAGGTTGCTTTTCGGATCCGCAATCTCAACTGACAGCGAACCGAATCAGCTTTTTTTAATTAGATTAGTCTAGTTAAAGGAATTTATAATATAGGCTTAAAAGAAACTTCGTATGGATATTTAAATTTTATTAAAACTTTGGCTTAGCCAACCGACGCTAACTGATGAGAACTTTGGCACCCATGAATTTATTTGTCTCTGATGATGTACTATTAACTGAATCATAACATGTTGGACCTTCCTAGGTTTAACTAAACTTTAATATTTGCAATTTATTTTTTTTTCTTTTAACCCCAGATATTTTTATAATTGCCAAGAAGAATCCATACCTCTACTTGGAATGCTTATCGCGGCAGATTTTCATATCGATGTGGCTGACGGGTTTTTTGACATCACTATGTTAATTTAACAAACAACAACGTGAGAGGGGAGCGCGCGCAAAGGGGATTTTTTCTCTCGTAGGCGGGGCCAAAGCCGTCAGAGTGATCGTACCATACGCGATACGACAGGATAAGCATTCCAAGTAGAGGTATGGATTCCTGTTGCCAATCATTAAGTTATAAAAAATAAAGAAATTCAATACGATATTTTTAGTTTTGCGTTGCCATAGTTTCAAGTTAGCATAAAGGATTAGCCCTTTGGTCAGGGTATCCAATATACATAATACTTTCCTTGTGATTAGACTGGAGGTTTCCAAAGAACCAAGAATTAAAGGTATATCGAAACGTACTTTATTTCCAATATATTTCGAAACCGGCTCATAATTTAACTATTCTCAAATATCAGCTCATTTGAGTTTATCAAGCCTCTAATTAATATAATATAATATAACATAATTCACTAAGAAATATGTATAAGCGATCCAAAATGGTTTTCTCTCGTTTCCGAGTCAATCTTACTCGCTAAAAATGGTCCGCCATTTTTATTTAACAGGCTCACCTATACTTTACCCACCCGCAGAGTCACACAACGGATGGCAAAAAAATATATAGATTAATATTGAGGCTGTGCGTGCTTTAGACCGGTTGCCATGGCGCTGTACGCGAATCGAAGAACTAAGGTTGTTTGTCGTCGAAATTTCAGAAAATGACGCAGCTGTATTGCTCTAACCTCATTAAATCCAAACTTCAAAATTTAATTACAAAATGACCGTTTAATATTTTTCCATTCGGTTTCCGCCATTCCAGAAAAGATTTAATGGCTCTTCCGGAAAATATAAAACTTGATTGGGGTACTAAGATCACGTACCGTGTAGCCGCCGCCGCCGTGTCGGACATAACGCATAAGGTTTAGAAGGGTCATTGATATGTCAATCGATAGAAAAAAATCAGATCCTCAATAGCCCAATATTAATTTTACCACTAGGAGGCCTACAAGCTGGTAATTTTCCCATTTAATAATTTAAGTAGATTTTCTACTTAAAATGTACATAACGTTTTTAAATTAAGACCGACTTGTTTGGAAATTATATTTTTAGTTAGTACACTTATTCGGTTGAATTAACAAATTTTAATTTTAAGTCAGATTTCATAACTCGTGTATGCACTATTGTGATATTTAAATTTCGTACCAATTAACACCGGCGCCATCTAACTCCAAAAAACATGACTACCTTATTTCCAAACCAGGTAACTCGAAAAATTCAATTTTGATCAAATTCCTCTAGGGTTTATTAAGTACAAGATGTTTGAAAATTGGTTCAAATTTAAATGTAATATTTAAAATATATTTAAGACATCGGGGGAATGTGTGTATTCAAATATCCGTGACATCTTGTTTAAAGTATCAAATACATCATATTAAGGTTGTTTAGAATTAAAAAAATTTACTATCGTGATTGTTAGAATATGAAATTTTCTGTTAAGAGGGGAAGAGGGTGACTAGTAGTGGCGGACCTAGAATTTGTTTCTGTTAGGTAGAGTTTGTAATGATAAGCAATCATATGAAGGCTTCGGTCCTGCTAATTTTTTTCTTCTTCCTGGGTTGGGCGCCTCCCTTCCCCCCCGGGGGTGCGCCACTGGTGACTAGAGAAGGGGGGCTTGTTTCGCGTGACACCCAAAAACTTCAAGGTGATATTATAGTTTCTAAATTTGTCGAAAGTTTAATCATTTTGTTGAACGATGAGTATTTCAAACGGTATATTTCGGAGGATAATTGTAAGTGCCTTTTTAGCGTGTCTCTAAAAAGTCCAATCAACCATCTTATACGATATTTATGAAACAATTTCGTTGTCGAGTCGCCTCAAAAGGCGGTTTTATATGTCAAAGGTGATAGTATTAAATTTGGAAGGGTGAAGTTTATACGGGCTCGATTGACAAAAATCTGTGGCTAAATCCCGGCAGCGATATATCCCTTGAAAAGTGACAACGCAAAAGTCGACACGCCCTAATCCGGTCGTCACTTCGAAAAGCGTATCCCGGCCAAGTCACTATAGTGTTACTAAGACTTTTATCCCAGATTAAAGCTAGGCTGTCTGAGGTATATTTTCAATGAAGAAAACGCTCTGGCTTTTTGAAAGTGAAGTACCGGAATACCTATATCTGAGAACTTCCTAACTCGAATACAAAATAAATCTCCAAAAACGCGTTCCTTCGCTAACGCTGTTAAAGTTCCGAGCTTCTTTATAATTGACTTTGCACTTCCTGTCTTTGGCTTAAATTTCGCCCTGTTTCTGGCGATATTTACGTCCTTCAAAAACTTGGGAAGACCAAAAATTACTCGTTTCTTCTGGACCTACTTTGGCTCGCTTTTTAATGTCTTATTCCGATATACTTTTCCGCGGCTATAAAGGCCTTAAATATTAGAAAAGGCCTCCGTATAACTCGGAACGGTAAGACTTTGAAATGTTCCACCGAACAGTTGAGAACTTACCTCGTTTGCAGATGCGCGAAACTTTTTCCGCGACGACCATTAAAGTTTTCGAAATAACGAAAGACGAGGATCGTTTTCTTTTGTTTCCGCCGTGCCTTTTTTATTTCATTTGGTTTTTCCGTCACGCCCTCGATGCTTTTGGTTTCAAATGTAACCCACTGTATTCCGTTATTTCTCATGAAATTGCCAGATATGCAAAAATTTACTTTACATCTTCAGACTTAATTTTTTTCCATCAATAATATTAAATATAAAATGAAGTAGTTTCTACCTTTGAAGTTTCAGTTCGTATTTTTCAAACTTTAGTAAATTATAAAGTTAATAATTCAACAGTGATTCCTTTAATATTTTATGAAGTTTATAAGATTTGTAATAAATTTAATAATTCAACAGGTATGCTTTTCATTAAACTATTACACTCTTCTTCTGTTTGTATGTTTCTCTTCATAAATATTGAAGAACTGCAAAAAGGATTTTTAATTATTACCGCTAATGAAGTCACTCAATTAACTTTCCAGATGTTTGCTTAGTAAAACCAGGAGCGTATCGAAAGTGGTTGAATTCGGGAAAGAAGTCTTGATTTTGCCAATTTTATCCTCATTTTTCAAAGTGAATTGGGGAAATGTTTCTTTGATTTTTCATGAAAGCAAAAAAGGTTGTCAGAAACTTCATTTTGCCAAAAGGACCTCATTTTTTAAACTGACTACATTTTGCCAAATGACCACAATTATTTAATAAAATTTTTTAATTTAAATCTAATTTGGGTATATTGAAATTTGGTTCTTGTTACCATGGATAAATGTTAAGGAGTCGTGTTGTAAAATAATTTTAACGCTAGTGGAATCATGGACAGTAAATTAAGAGGACAGGTTTTCGATACCCGTCCACAGTGCATTTTATTTCTCCCCGCGTAAAAATCAGCTCGAGAGACTCCGAGGGAGTCTTGCAAGGTCGTTTGTACAAGGTGATCTTAAAATTTCAAAATAGCAATCTAATGCGGTTGATATTGTTACGTAATTTTTTGCGCTCTATATTTTAGTAATTTTTAATTTTGGTTTTTAAATTCAATAAAAACTATCAACTGATAATTAGTATATCATATTTAATCTATAAAAACGTGAAAAAATACCTTTTGGCGTAAAAATGTACTTCGTGTTTATCTTTTTTCTTTTTTCGAACAGTATCTTCCACTCTTAGCGATACTTGTTTTTTTCTCAAATAACCTTGGCCGACTCCCTTAGTGGGATTGGTTTACGGGGGCTAAAATCCAGGCTTTTTACCGATCCTCTAAAATCTACTATCCATGGTGGAATAATAAGGACTGACAAAAAAGGGATAAACAACGGGAATTTTTTAGCGTGGGAGGATTCGAGTTAAGTAAATAGTGGATTTGTAGTCATCGCTCGCGAAACACAAAACCCACTGTCGATAGAAATTTGTAAAGGTTAACGGTTATAGATAGTGTATAGGGAGTTATTGGCTCGCGCGGCATGAAGGGCTTGCCACCACCCTCCTACGCATTGTAACCCGGCCACCTGAACTAGTGGCTTTAAAAGTCGCTAGATGACTTGGGCCTAAGGTGTTGCCTTGATTATTTACCGTGGTGCAGCGTTAAAAATAGTAAATATGTCAATACATTTACTTAACCAAGTTGGCATATTTAAAAATATGAAATATATGTATTAATGGTCAGGGTCGTAGGATTGATTTTGAGTTTGAGGGGTACATTGCAAGCGAAGCGTGCCTCACATATATGATATTATAATAGTGGAAAAATATTTGGAAATTTTACTTCAATTTGACCAAAAATCGAAAGTAGACCAAGAATTATAATGAAGAGTCTTCATTATAATTCATGGTCTGCGTTCATATAGATATTTTGTACTCGGCCGCTAGGGGCGAAACTTTTACCTACGCTCAGAATGAGTCCATATACATGACAAATGAACCAAGTTGAATTTGAATTCGCTCAAGATACTTGGTTGTTAAAAGTTTTAAACGACAAATTATTCTTTTTCATAATGGTTGTAAAAACAAATTCACAATATTTCCGGAGGGGAACAAATACAGACGTGTGTTGTCTGTCCCCTAGTAGAAAATGTAGGAGGGGACATTGTCCCCTTGTCCCCCTGGTTGCTACGCCGCTGTTAATGGTTGATACCAGTAAACTATATAGGTATACACTTGGAATGTCTAAGGAAGATTTTTACGGCCGTGATGAAGCTCGTAGAAACGGGCGTGTCTTAAAGCGGGAAAACTCACCAGAAAAACTCTGGCGCCTCGCTACCCTAATTCGTCGAAAACTCGTCATTAAGCCTAGTCATGGTTATTATATTATTAGCTTACCTGATTATCTCTTTTATAACCATACAAATACCTGAAATTAGGTATCACTACGCTTCTTTCGCGAAGAACATTATAATGGACGGATTTTGAAATGACGTTTTAGCGCGCGACACTACAGATACATGTCTTGGGCACACAGCCTTCTTTGCGTGCTTTTTTGACCATAACATGTAGAGGTATTTTCACGCGCAAAATGAATTTTAAAAGACGTCAATTACTTTAAAATATTAAATACGATAACAAATTGAGGTTTTCAAATCCATTGTTTTATAAGCCTATTTTGCGCGGGAAGATCGCCTATTTGTTACCATGGCGACGCATTCTTTCGCGTCAAACTTCGAGCCAATGAATTGGAAATATCGTGTTATGTTTTAAACTTGACGTAGTTAAGCCACGCCTTTTTCTCGACGCGCTTTCGTATCACCGTCCCAATGGAACCTTAGACATTCCAAGTGTATATTTCTATAGTTTCCTGTTGATACGTATTACTGCTCGAGTATCCGTACACGCGGTAGTGGAAAGTTTTTCCGCAGTTCGGAAATATTTTTCTTTCCTCTTATGATTTATAAGGTGAAAAAGATAGTTTGCCGTTAACATTTCACCATCATCCTCTTGGGAGTTAAGATTGGGACCATCACTGCCCTCAACATTAATTGGCAGGATAAAATGCTGTCGTCTTCCTTACGCAACCGTTGTCGGTCGAGTTTTCCTAGCACCTGACAAGAGCGGGCTAGCGTCAAGTCAAGCCGAGAGATACAATCTTCTCGCTATTTTCTTGGGCGACATTTTACTTGACAACTTCCTAACGCGCCGAGTTCCAGGATCCAGCTGACCTAGGCGTAAACAAGCGCCGTCCAGCGCCGCTAAGCGCTTGCTGGAGACTTCAACAAAGCGCTTTGTCTTCTTCAGCGGCCATAGAAGAAGAATGGAAAAACCCGCTTTGCCTACCCCGAAGGAATAAAGTAACAACAAAGATTAGTCGCCACCGAGCTAGCTCGATGGAGGGGAAAAAGCGAGCGAAGGGCCGGAGAGCGTCTTGGAATTTGAGATAGCGGAGCTAGACCTTCCTCGGATCGTATAATGCGTGTGGGTTCCGAGACTCTTATTATATTTACCATGCTCGGGAAATTAGATTGTTGTTCTTTGTGGCCAGTGGAAACTTACTCTTACTAGATAAGATATCAATAATAGGGTATCTTGGGAATATTTTTTTTTTTCAAACTTTGATTCCGAAACTATAAAGACTAGTTTTGGTTTCCACTTTAAGATATATGGACACGCGAAAGTATAGCGTGTAAGAATAATTATTCGACAAACTATCGTTTGATGTTAGGAAAACGTTGCCTTAAAACACGGCTATTGAAGTCGCATGATGACTTGGGCCTAAGGTGGTGCTTTGGGTATTAGCCTAGCTGGTTATTCTTGAAGATTTTAGAATTTATATCTTATGGCGCTCATTTTAGTTAATTTTTAATTAAATTTGCACGTATTAATCTTTTATTAAAGCGAGAGAATAAGATTAAGAGAAAAATTAAAACCACTTAATTTACGTAATAAATATATTAATTAAAATAAATATAATTTTTTTAAAATATTAATTACGTAAATAAAGTTTTTTAATCTTATTACCTTATAGTTTACGTAAGTAATCGTTTAGTTTTCAGCTTAAGACTTAGATAGTATTAGTCGGGTACCTTTGTACCTTGAATTAAGTCTAAACGTTTTTCCCACCAGATGAGGTGATTAAATACTTCAGCGTATCGCTGTATTGTTAGAGTAAGTTTATAACCAGAGGCTTCGAAACGTTGTCTTTTAACTAATTCATATCAAGTAAATAAAATAAAAATCAAGAAGGACTTGCATCAACTTCTCAAAAAAGTGTCTTTAAAATGCAGCGACGTTTTTCACAGCAAAGAGAAAATAGCGCGTGAAAAATATTTATATTTAAAGAAATAAAAATTCGTGCGCGAGCCGGCTTCTACAATACATTTTTTATGGTCGCGCGTGCTCGTCTTTGTACCTTCAAAACTGCCTCTACTTGCCGTGAGTTGGCGCGCTCTTAAAAAAGCCGCTTCACATTCGAGACAAAATAAAATTTAAATTACTACCAGCGATACATGTCCCTCTTGGGGTACGTGGTCTGTGATCAATCATCAAATAGCTTCAGATTTTAAAAATCATTCGGATAACGGGGAACCAGCGGTCAACCGGCAGATGGTTAAAGAAATCAGTCTTGGTGTTATCAGACCAGGTAACGCCAATTTTAAATAATTTTATCAAAGAAAATTTTATGATCCTAAATTAGAAACGTGCTCTTAAATTATTACTTATTTGAAACCCCATCCATTTACTTTACGTAATTTTCTTAAATTTTCACTACTTCTAAATAATTGTTTTATGTTTTTGAGTTGGTTCGTCAAGTTTAAGATTAAAAGAATAACTATATTATTCGAAAAGCACTCGGCAGGGAAACCAACTGTAAAATTCGCTGCGTTTCCCCTAAATCGTAATGCAATTCATCTGAATCCAATCCGTCTTAATTTACACGAACTAGTTTAAAATTCCAACTTTGTTGAAATTCTTCTTACAGTAAGCGAATGTCCATTGAATACTAAGCCTTCTTTTCCCGCGAAAGCCCGTAACTTTACATTGAAGCCACGATAAGACAACAGCGCCTCTCGTAAATTTAGCCCAACCTCAAAAATAAAATAAATCTATATATATATATCTATAGCTTCCCTCTATTTCCGTAGAGTTTTGTGTAGAAGATTTTCTTCCTATAGAAAAATGTAGGAAAACATATGGGAGCTAGGAAATCGTTTTTTATCCTACAAAATGAGGGACACATAAATTTGGTAGGATTTATGAGTTTTTCGTTTGGCGAGAGTTCGAAGGGTGCCTATTTTTTTATTTAACAAAAATGTTGCGTCGACGATGAATAGAAAATGTATAGAGCTATGAATCTTAATAACGTCGAGTCAGCTGGTAATTGAATTTAAAACACCCCCATTTAATATTTTTTCCACCAAACATAAAGCTTTCTCCTTTAAGATTTCGTTTATCCGTTTTTCGGTTTCTCCTGTAAAGACGAAAAAATCAGCTTTTCTACTCGCCATTTCGGTTACTTAAAGAAGAAGTGCGCCGAAAAAATTCTCTTTCTGGGTACAACCTAATCTTCCACGGTGTTTACTCTTGGTAAATACGTAGCTTTCTGACTTTTTCGCTGCGTGGGAGAACGGGCGTATGTTTCTCGTTGCTGTAGAGATGTCTGATATTTTTGATGACGTCAACCTAAGATTTGGATTTGAGTGGAGTCAAGAAAAAATGACTTGCCAAAATTTCCACCTCGCGGAAATAGGTCTAGGATTGGCTTGTCGCGCGTGTGAATCTGCACACGCTTTTGACACTTCCATCTTGCATCATTGTTTTGTAATATACTTACCAGAAAAGAACCCATTTAGGACGTAAGACTGAAACAAGCAATTTTTAATAAAAGTAAAATCTCAGAAACATGCGTACCTCAAACTTAACTTGATGAAAAATGCAAAAATTTACACTGCTTAAGGATAATCACTAGTTTGGCCTTGCACTATTTTTTATCCAAAACAGGTGGTAAATTATTTGGCTAATAATGGTAAATAACGTTATGGTATAAGATGGGAAAAGAGGTAAATAATGGTATAAAATGGGAAAAGAGATAAATTATGGTATAAAATGGGAAAAGAGGTAAATTATGGTAAATAACGTTATTGTATAAAATGGGAAAATAGGTAAAATATGGTAAATAACGTTAGGGTTTAAAATTGGAAAATTGGTAAATGATGGTAAATAACGTTATGGTATATAATGGGAAAAGTGGTAAATAAAGTTATGGTATATAATGGGAAAAGTGGAAACTAACGTTATGGTATATAATGGTAAAAGTGGTTAATAATGGTAAATAACGTTATTGTATAAAATGGGAAAAGAGGTAAATTATGGTAAATAACGTTATTGTATAAAATGGGAAAATAGGTAAAATATGGTAAATAACGTTAGGGTTTAAAATTGGAAAATAGGTAAATGATGGTAAATAACGTTATGGTATATAATGGGAAAAGTGGTAAATAAAGTTATGGTATATAATGGGAAAAGTGGAAACTAACGTTATGGTATATAATGGGAAAAGTGGTTAATAATGGTAAATAACGTTATTGTATAAAATGGGAAAAGAGGTAAATTATGGCAGGGAACACTTAACAGAGGGAAAGGCAGCACAACGTTAAAAACCCGACTGAAATTTCCCTCTCCCGCTTCGCCAAATATCAGGCTCTATACCGTAAAGCGCAGGCGCGAGTGACGAACTGCGCCAGGTGCTAAGTGTTCCCTGCTCTCCCGACCTCTCCATGTGGAAGGATTCAGTCCGCCATTGTTAGCGCTGTCAAAATTGTCAGCATTGACAATGCCTTTGAGAACCGCGAAGTCCGAATTACGAGGTGACCGTCGCTATCAATATAAGTACGTAACTTATTCGAAGCGCGCGCATGCGCAAAGGTAAAATAATCATGCGCGTTGAGAAACGAGCGAGAAGGTTTTTTCGGACGCTCTCTGCCGGGTCATTTCCTTTCCCTCTGTTAAGTGTTCCCTGATTATGGTAAATAACGTTATATGGTATAAAATGGGAAAAGAGGTAAATTATGGTAAATAACGTTATGGTATATAATGGGAAAAGTGGTAAATTATGGTAAATAACGTTATGGTATAAAATGGGAAAAGTGGCAAATAATGACGTTATGGTATAAAATGGGAAAAGAGGTAAATTATGGTAAATAACGTTATGGTATATAATGGGAAAAGTGGTAAATAATGTTATGGTATAAAATGGGAAAAGAGGTAAATGATGGTAAATAACGTTATGGTATATAATGGGAAAAGTGGTAAATAATGGTAAATAACGTTATGGTATAAAATGGGAAAAGTGGTAAATAATAACGTTATGGTATAAAATGGGAAAAGAGGTAAATTATGGTAAATAACGTTATGGTATATAATGGGAAAAGTGGTAAATAATGTTATGGTATAAAATGGGAAAAGAGGTAAATGATGGTAAATAACGTTATGGTATAAAATGGGAAAAGTGTTAAATAATGGTAAATAACGTTATGGTATAAAATGGGAAAAGAGGTAAATGATGGTAAATAACGTTATGGTATATAATGGGAAAAGTGGTAAATAATGGTAAATAACGTTATGGTATATAATGGGAAAAGTGGTAAATAATGTTATGGTATAAAATGGGAAAAGAGGTAAATGATGGTAAATAACGTTATGGTATAAAATGGGAAAAGTGGTAAATAATGGTAAATAACGTTATGGTATAAAATGGGAAAAGAGGTAAATGATGGTAAATAACGTTATGGTATATAATGGGAAAAGTGGTAAATAATGGTAAATAACGTTATGGTATAAAATGGGAAAAGAGGTAAATGATGGTAAATAACGTTATGGTATATAATGGGAAAAGTGGTAAATAATGTTATGGTATAAAATGGGAAAAGAGGTAAATGATGGTAAATAACGTTATGGTATAAAATGGGAAAAGTGGTAAATAATGGTAAATAACGTTATGGTATAAAATGGGAAAAGAGGTAAATGATGGTAAATAACGTTATGGTATATAATGGGAAAAGTGGTAAATTATGGTAAATAACGTTATGGTATAAAATGGGAAAAGTGGCAAATAATGACGTTATGGTATAAAATGGGAAAAGAGGTAAATTATGGTAAATAACGTTATGGTATATAATGGGAAAAGTGGTAAATAATGTTATGGTATAAAATGGGAAAAGAGGTAAATGATGGTAAATAACGTTATGGTATAAAATGGGAAAAGTGGTAAATAATAACGTTATGGTATAAAATGGGAAAAGAGGTAAATTATGGTAAATAACGTTATGGTATATAATGGGAAAAGTGGTAAATAATGTTATGGTATAAAATGGGAAAAGAGGTAAATGATGGTAAATAACGTTATGGTATAAAATGGGAAAAGTGGTAAATAATGGTAAATAACGTTATGGTATAAAATGGGAAAAGAGGTAAATGATGGTAAATAACGTTATGGTATATAATGGGAAAAGTGGTAAATTATGGTAAATAACGTTATGGTATAAAATGGGAAAAGTGGCAAATAATGACGTTATGGTATAAAATGGGAAAAGAGGTAAATTATGGTAAATAACGTTATGGTATATAATGGGAAAAGTGGTAAATAATGTTATGGTATAAAATGGGAAAAGAGGTAAATGATGGTAAATAACGTTATGGTATAAAATGGGAAAAGTTTTAAATAATGGTAAATAACGTTATGGTATAAAATGGGAAAAGAGGTAAATGATGGTAAATAACGTTATGGTATATAATGGGAAAAGTGGTAAATTATGGTAAATAACGTTATGGTATAAAATGGGAAAAGTGGCAAATAATGACGTTATGGTATAAAATGGGAAAAGAGGTAAATTATGGTAAATAACGTTATGGTATATAATGGGAAAAGTGGTAAATAATGTTATGGTATAAAATGGGAAAAGAGGTAAATGATGGTAAATAACGTTATGGTATATAATGGGAAAAGTGGTAAATAATGGTAAATAACGTTATGGTATAAAATGGGAAAAGTGGTAAATAATAACGTTATGGTATAAAATGGGAAAAGAGGTAAATTATGGTAAATAACGTTATGGTATATAATGGGAAAAGTGGTAAATAATGTTATGGTATAAAATGGGAAAAGAGGTAAATGATGGTAAATAACGTTATGGTATAAAATGGGAAAAGTGGTAAATAATGGTAAATAACGTTATGGTATAAAATGGGAAAAGAGGTAAATGATGGTAAATAACGTTATGGTATATAATGGGAAAAGTGGTAAATAATGGTAAATAACGTTATGGTATAAAATGGGAAAAGTGGCAAATAATGACGTTATGGTATAAAATGGGAAAAGAGGTAAATTATGGTAAATAACGTTATGGTATATAATGGGAAAAGTGGTAAATAATGTTATGGTATAAAATGGGAAAAGAGGTAAATGATGGTAAATAACGTTATGGTATAAAATGGGAAAAGTGGTAAATAATGGTAAATAACGTTATGGTATAAAATGGGAAAAGAGGTAAATGATGGTAAATAACGTTATGGTATATAATGGGAAAAGTGGTAAATTATGGTAAATAACGTTATGGTATAAAATGGGAAAAGTGGCAAATAATGACGTTATGGTATAAAATGGGAAAAGAGGTAAATTATGGTAAATAACGTTATGGTATATAATGGGAAAAGTGGTAAATAATGTTATGGTATAAAATGGGAAAAGAGGTAAATGATGGTAAATAACGTTATGGTATAAAATGGGAAAAGTTTTAAATAATGGTAAATAACGTTATGGTATAAAATGGGAAAAGAGGTAAATGATGGTAAATAACGTTATGGTATATAATGGGAAAAGTGGTAAATTATGGTAAATAACGTTATGGTATAAAATGGGAAAAGTGGCAAATAATGACGTTATGGTATAAAATGGGAAAAGAGGTAAATTATGGTAAATAACGTTATGGTATATAATGGGAAAAGTGGTAAATAATGTTATGGTATAAAATGGGAAAAGAGGTAAATGATGGTAAATAACGTTATGGTATATAATGGGAAAAGTGGTAAATAATGGTAAATAACGTTATGGTATAAAATGGGAAAAGTGGTAAATAATAACGTTATGGTATAAAATGGGAAAAGAGGTAAATTATGGTAAATAACGTTATGGTATATAATGGGAAAAGTGGTAAATAATGTTATGGTATAAAATGGGAAAAGAGGTAAATGATGGTAAATAACGTTATGGTATAAAATGGGAAAAGTGGTAAATAATGGTAAATAACGTTATGGTATAAAATGGGAAAAGAGGTAAATGATGGTAAATAACGTTATGGTATATAATGGGAAAAGTGGTAAATAATGGTAAATAACGTTATGGTATATAATGGGAAAAGTGGTAAATAATGTTATGGTATAAAATGGGAAAAGAGGTAAATGATGGTAAATAACGTTATGGTATAAAATGGGAAAAGTGGTAAATAATGGTAAATAACGTTATGGTATAAAATGGGAAAAGAGGTAAATGATGGTAAATAACGTTATGGTATATAATGGGAAAAGTGGTAAATAATGGTAAATAACGTTATGGTATAAAATGGGAAAAGTGGTAAATAATAACGTTATGGTATAAAATGGGAAAAGAGGTAAATGATGGTAAATAACGTTATGGTATATAATGGGAAAAGTGGTAAATAATGTTATGGTATAAAATGGGAAAAGAGGTAAATGATGGTAAATAACGTTATGGTATAAAATGGGAAAAGTGGTAAATAATGGTAAATAACGTTATGGTATAAAATGGGAAAAGAGGTAAATGATGGTAAATAACGTTATGGTATATAATGGGAAAAGTGGTAAATAATGGTAAATAACGTTATGGTATATAATGGGAAAAGTGGTAAATAATGTTATGGTATAAAATGGGAAAAGAGGTAAATGATGGTAAATAACGTTATGGTATAAAATGGGAAAAGTGGTAAATAATGGTAAATAACGTTATGGTATAAAATGGGAAAAGAGGTAAATGATGGTAAATAACGTTATGGTATATAATGGGAAAAGTGGTAAATAATGGTAAATAACGTTATGGTATAAAATGGGAAAAGAGGTAAATGATGGTAAATAACGTTATGGTATATAATGGGAAAAGTGGTAAATAATGTTATGGTATAAAATGGGAAAAGAGGTAAATGATGGTAAATAACGTTATGGTATAAAATGGGAAAAGTGGTAAATAATGGTAAATAACGTTATGGTATAAAATGGGAAAAGAGGTAAATGATGGTAAATAACGTTATGGTATATAATGGGAAAAGTGGTAAATAATGATAATTAACGTTATGGTATAAAATGGGAAAAGAGGTAAATGATGGTAAATAACGTTATGGTATATAATGGGAAAAGTGGTAAATAATGTTATGGTATAAAATGGGAAAAGAGGTAAATGATGGTAAATAACGTTATGGTATATAATGGGAAAAGTGGTAAATAATGGTAAATAACGTTATGGTATAAAATGGGAAAAGAGGTAAATGATGGTAAATAACGTTATGGTATATAATGGGAAAAGTGGTAAATAATGTTATGGTATAAAATGGGAAAAGAGGTAAATGATGGTAAATAACGTTATGGTATATAATGGGAAAAGTGGTAAATAATGGTAAATAACGTTATGGTATAAAATGGGAAAAGAGGTAAATGATGGTAAATAACGTTATGGTATATAATGGGAAAAGTGGTAAATAATGTTATGGTATAAAATGGGAAAAGAGGTAAATGATGGTAAATAACGTTATGGTATATAATGGGAAAAGTGGTAAATAATGGTAAATAACGTTATGGTATAAAATGGGAAAAGAGGTAAATGATGGTAAATAACGTTATGGTATATAATGGGAAAAGTGGTAAATAATGTTATGGTATAAAATGGGAAAAGAGGTAAATGATGGTAAATAACGTTATGGTATAAAATGGGAAAAGTGGTAAATAATGGTAAATAACGTTATGGTATAAAATGGGAAAAGAGGTAAATGATGGTAAATAACGTTATGGTATATAATGGGAAAAGTGGTAAATAATGGTAAATAACGTTATGGTATAAAATGGGAAAAGAGGTAAATGATGGTAAATAACGTTATGGTATATAATGGGAAAAGTGGTAAATAATGGTAAATAACGTTATGGTATATAATGGGAAAAGTGGTAAATAATGTTATGGTATAAAATGGGAAAAGAGGTAAATGATGGTAAATAACGTTATGGTATAAAATGGGAAAAGTGGTAAATAATGGTAAATAACGTTATGGTATAAAATGGGAAAAGAGGTAAATGATGGTAAATAACGTTATGGTATATAATGGGAAAAGTGGTAAATAATGGTAAATAACGTTATGGTATAAAATGGGAAAAGAGGTAAATGATGGTAAATAACGTTATGGTATATAATGGGAAAAGTGGTAACTAACGTTATGGTATAAAATGGGAAAAGTGGTAAATAATGGTAAATAACATTATGATATAAAATGGAATTTTTTTAATAATGGTAGATTATGGTAAAACTCGGAACCACTTCTTTCGCGTTGAGATTGTATGTTATCTCCTCACTAGGTAAGAGTTTTCTCACGAGGTTTTCGGTATCCTCTTTCCATAAAAACTTGTTACTTAAGGTTAATGGTAATAATGAGTGAGGGTAGCTAGTTGGTTCGCGTGTTAAGAAAGTCTTTCAACCACCCTTCTCCGCAGTATAAGCCGGACACGATAAATACACGCATTAAAATACTCGAGGTGACTTTGCTATTAGCCAAAATGATGATTATTATTAAAAAGCCAATAGCAGTATAAGTAAATAAGTACTTATATATATGGATTTAAATCGTACACTACAAATATATATTTACTTTTTTTATTAAAGGGGAACGGTCAAGCTTTAACCAGTTAGATAGTCCATTGAAAACTAAAATCAAAAAATATTGAGTGGTTAATTTTTAATAAAATACAGAAATTTCGGGAAATCGAAAAGCGCGTGTCCGCCGCGACACCTGGTGAGAAGTCGGTGAGACAAAAAAACCACGTAAAAGCGCGCACTGCTGAAGACGCAAAAACTTTGTTTTGCACGTCCGGCGCGTTCCAGTTATAAGAGACCTAAGCCTAAATTGCGCGATTTTAAAAGTTAGGATAGTTCGCAAATCGCTCATAAGGGGTCAGGAGCGCTGGCGGCAGCCCCTAAGATGGCGGCGAAAATTCAAACCCAAACATCTGGCGTTATTTTTCGTTTCAACCTTTTGGGCCAAAAGCTATTTTTTCAAGACAAAAAAAGGTACGTGTTAGTATATTGAACGTCTTGTTAATCTTTTGATACGGAAATAAGGCCATATTTGTAAAAGCTTGGCCGTTCCCCTTTAACTACTTTTTCTGATGACATATTTCGAGAAAGTGAAATAGAATAAGTAATTATTGGTATTATTTCCTCACTACGATATGATAAAAATTTCAGTTACACCCTTTTTCGTAACAAAGTCGATAAGCAGCCTCCTAAATTTACGATGTTCCACATACCGTGTCATGTGACATTCAAAAAGGCATATCCTCTTTTGATTTGATAAAGCGAATTTTCATTACAGTCACATCTGTCAAGCTAAGAGAGCTGGGTCAAAATTCGCCGAAAATTCGGCGAATTTTGAGGTGTTCCTATAGAGACCAAGGTCGTACGATAGAATTAGGCTCTGGGTTTTCGGAGGCGTCTTCTTTTGCTTTTCATATCGCGGGCCTGTACTACAATTTCGGAAGGGGTAGGTACTAGAAACTACTTTTTGAGCCAAGAGCCCCGACGTAAAAAAAATATGGAGAGGCGGGAAACGCGGAAAGCACAGACGAAGACTAGACTATAGCTTTCATTCTTCCAGGCGCGCATTGCGTATGATGGCAACAGAGCTCTTCTCTTGATTATCTATCGCTGTCTTCCCTCGTCGGCTGACATGCCACCACCGGCGACGCTATTTATAGCCACGCCAAAAACTCGCGTGATTTCGGAGACGAGCAAATGTCTATGGAATAATCTACGAGCCTTCCTAACTCGGAGCCGAGGCAAAGTTCGGTTAATAGTCCCGTAACATTTGTTTGACGCGTCCTTGGAATTAGGCGTGTGAATTTGGGCTTTCAGTCACCTGCTTGGTAGGCTCTTGGCCTCCCATACCCTCGCGTTACGTACTGTAGTTGGTGAGCGAATCACCACGAGCTTCCGACATAAGTTGAAAGCGCCTTAAATCGGGGTCGTAGCGAGTCGAGCGAAAGAGACCATCGAATCTTCTTTTTCCGCGTTGAAGCTACTCGCGAGTACTCCAACAACCAACGTCAGTGTTACGTAATTAACGGTCTTTTGAGTGCCTACGCTGTAATTTGGATGTTAAGACAACAAAGTAGCACCCTTTTTCTTTCAAGGGTGTGAGCTTAACCCCCCTGCTCTGTATCTTGACCTCGCTAGGCAAAATAAAGGATAAGTCTCTTAACCCTTTGCTTTATATTGATTATTTCGCGGGACTAAGCTAAACTTTAGGTTTCGGCCAATTTTTCTACAAAATATTTTGTTTCTCGAGCTTTCCGTGGCGAGAAATTGCCTCCAAACACGCGGTTGGGTTCGATACGGATGCGTGAACAGTTTCCAAGTAGATTAAAGATGCAATGAATTTGCAATTCGATGAACTGTGAAACTTATCTAGAATATTAATGTGTAGAACTTTGCACGAAGTTTAAAATTTAAAAACCTTTTTGCTTTCCTTGAGCTCTACTACCCCACCCTATTAAACTTCTTTATAACTGCTAAAAGCTATAACCGTTTTAGCCGGTACAAAGTAATTATTAAAAATAATATATAATTGTAACGATATTTGCATTTAATAACTTCAAAAATCAGTTTAGGCTTTTATTAATGGCTTTCTCAGACGAAATCCGTAGTTTGGGTTTTATGATATAAGTTGAAGTCTCGGAATCAACCGCGCCCTATGTTTTGTTGGTCTAGACACCATTAAAGAGGTACTAATGATCGTTAGGTTCTAAATTAATAGGCAGTGCGCCTAATTTCATCGAAAATGTCACGACTTAAATAAAACGTTTTCAGGGCTATAAGTCTTCTTCTTTATAATGCTAAATTTATTAAAGTTACAGAAAACTTATCGAATAAGTAGAATAGTCCATTATGAAATGGGACAAAAAAGCTAAACCCTGAACAAATTTGAAGAAATTTAAAAACTTACAAATAGCTCGTAGCAATAGGTCTTCGAGCAAACATAAAGAAGCGAAACTCGGACCAAATGGATCGAGCTATTTGTATGTTTTAAAATTTCTTCAAATTTGCTTAGGGTTAGCTTTTTTTGTCCCATTTCATAATGGGCTATTCTACTTATTCGCTAATTTTATCATCCTGTGCAATGCAGCCCATAGGTGGTTCCTTTTAACAGAAAACGTATGACGATTTAAAAAGTAATTTTAATATAATATTATTAACATAATTACAAAAGGCGTGATGTTATTACAAGCACCAGGAATCCAAACCTCTACTTGGAATGCTTATCCTGCCGTATCGCGTATGGTAAGGGCACTCTGACGGCTTACGAGATAACCAATCCTCTCTGCGCGCGCTCCCCTCTCACGTTGTTGTTCGTTAAGTTAACATAGTGTTAAGTTAAAAGAAACCACCTATGGACTGCATTTCTGGTGGTTCCTTTTAACTAAGCATTGCATATATACTAATCTATACCACTCTCCCCCTATTCGGCTTTCCGTTGCTATGCAACTCGTTTTGAAATTTTTAATATTTATGCTTAGTTTCTCTATTCGGTGTTATAGTCACAAGCCAGATTTCCCGCACGGTGCTGACGAGTCCCATAAAGGACGAAACCGGTCTACCGTTGGAATTTCTGGCTATTTTATTTAATTTAATATAATTTTTCACTCGAAGATCTATTTGGTCCGAGTTTCGCGTCTTTTTGTTCGCTCGAAGGCCTATCGGTACGAGCTATTAGTAAGTTTTTACATTTCTTCAAATTTGTTTAGGGTTTAGCTTTATTATCCCTTTTATAATGGACTAATCAACTTATTCGCTAATTTTATCAAGTTAACATAGTGACGTCAAAAAAAAGCCGTCAGCCACATCGAGACGAAAATCTGCCGCGATAAGCATTCCAAGTAGAGGTATGGATTCCTGCGAGCACGTACTCGCCGTGACACAACGTTTCGAATCTTAACGAGATTCCTTGTCAAGTGTGAACATTTTGGTCATATCGCGCTTATTTATTAACATTTAAAAATATATACACGTATTTTATTTCCAATGACGTCGAGTTTCTACACAAATGTTTTTAGTTTTACACGAGCCTAGTATAGGCTAGAGTAAAACTCCCGTAGCCGCTACGGTCCCCGCCGCCGCCGCCGCCGCCGTTTGCAAACACGCCGTTTTCGAACGCCACGGTAGGATTCTCACCGTCCGCAATAACGTCGTTCTCTTACGCCACGGTAGAATCCTCCTACGCTCGCGCTTTAAACCAGAGAGGGAAAGGCCGTAGAAAGCTAGCCATATGCTCCTATAGTTTTACCAGCTTTTCATCCCTAAAATTCCCGCGGTTTAGACAACCAACAACCTTGCAAGTCGGGCAATCGGGATTCGGCGATCTTCTGGCGTTTCCGTCTCTGGCGTTTTGGCGTTTTCGTTCGCACACGGTTTCCGCAACAGCGCTTGCCTCTCGCTTCCATTCGGGTGGGGGAGGGTAAAATATGGCGTCTCTCCCACCGAGCGCTCCTATCTATTGTTGGCGACTCTTCGGAGCCCAGCCATTCTGTGGAATTTGGGAACTATGCTATCACCTTCCATGAGCCCCTAGGTGTGAAGGGAGGGGAGGGGGTGGCATGGGTTTTCGTAAGTGCATCTCTAAACGTGGTGAAATCGCTTCTGTTTGTTTTTTAACTCTTTAGCCCAACCACTCTGGGTAATTTTTGAAATTGTCACCCCTATATTTCCCACAAACATATTTCGAGCGGTTCCCATATTACCCACAAAAATATTTCGAGCGGTTTTTCTCGACCGTTTATTTTATTTGTTCATGTTTCCGTTACCGGTTATACTACTATTCGTGTGTTCATAAAGCTTGGCTCGTGTGACACTATTATTTGGGACTGCCGGGCCCACTTGTTTGTAATTATGATAATACTATTATATTAGAATTACTTTTTAAATCGTCATGAATTTTCTGTAACTTTAATAAATTTAACACTATTATACCACCATGACAAAAATCAGCCTCTCAATTCTTCTCCTTTATACCCTAACAATCCGAGTAATAGAGACAGGACTCCTAATAAAAAGTCACCCGATCAGACGTCGCGAAGTAGCGACCCTTGATTGCGTGCCCCCAACCACTTTATTTGGGCTCCCATTACCATTTCCATACAAACATTAATACTCGCTGTTAACTTCACCAGCGAACCATTTCCTTTGATTTCCAAAAGTTTTGCTGAAAGGAATTGGCCAAAGAAAAATAAGTGATTCATTCGGGCAGTAAAACGGGAAAGTCCCGAAATTTCGGCGAGGGAAAACTTGTATCTTCCTTTTTTACCTGTAACCAGCCGACCCGCATCAATAACGGTCATTCGATAGGCCAATTTAGCGCGGCTATTTCCTCCCTTTTCAATATATTCCCGCCGATTTTCTCCGGTGACCTGTGTTCCCCGAATTGGAAGCCGAAAGCTGTGGACTGGCGCGGCCATTTGCAGAAAGCCGACCCTTTTCCGAAGGATAAAAAATTTGCTAGAAGCTCCGCCTGGAACCCGTTTCAATGAAACGCTTATATTTTGTTTTACTGACGGAAATTGCCTAGAAAAAGGGTCAGGGAGGGGAGAGAGAGTTAAAGTTCATTCGAGAAGATGACCAAAGCCTGCGAGGAGAAAACTCCGAGGGTGCGAGTTAAATGCGCACCACGCAGTTACTCGTTATACATCTTACTTGGTACTAGAGGCAAAAAGAACGAGAAAGTACGGTCACACTCTATTAAATTTAAGCAAAATGCCTGGTATCTGTCCTCTGGTCAGTGGGTGGACACGCGACTACTAGTTTTACTGACTAATAGGAAGCTCATTGATTCTCGGAGGCGAAACCCCAGGCGAGAATCGAAGGCGCCTTTGTGGTGCGACTTACGTTGCTTTTTGGGGACAACATTGAGAGAAAGAGTAAACGTTTTATTTTGCCGAGGAAGTGAAACTTTTCCTGATATTTGTTTTTCCACGAGACACTTTTTAGGAGTCGATAGAAAAGAGTCAAAGAACGCGTTTAAATTAATGCGGGAGGATTCATTTAGGTCACAACGCTTTCTTTACTAAATTTTTTATAACATTGATTGAGTTATATGAAGTATCGCGTTAATTTTTATGGTTAGAAACTAAGAATAGAAATCATTTCCAGCAAACGAATATAGATGAAAGGTTTTTCTTGTATTCGCAATAAATTGAATTAAAGCATGCGTGAAGTAGCTCTTTTTTCAACAGATGTCACTAGCATTGAAATCAAAACAAGATAGTTAAGCTACATTTTGACCCAAAAGGAGGGATATAAAAGTAGCCCTCGCGTTGATTGGCTCGTTTGTAAATTTGTCAACAACTTAAATGGTAGTAATATTTAACAATATATTTTATGTGGGATATATAATTAAGGTTCAAGTCCACTAAAAAATTTAAGTAAAGTATAAGTTTTCTAATTATAATAATTATAAATGGTTATCTGACGACGTTATTGTCTCGCTATTTTGAATTTTAGCTTCCTTTGCCATTAATAGATGGCCCCACGCTCTCCAGTTAAATGGTTTTTTCGAAGAACCTGATAGATTCATTGCCATCTCTAATAAAAAGGCCCTTTCATAATACAGGTGGCAATGATAGAGCCAACAGTTGCTTAAGTTACGTCACAATCCATTTTAAAATAAGACTACAATTAGCATTTCGCCTCGCGGAAAGATTAGTCGGGTTTGATCCCAGCTTTGGACAATGGGTGAAAACTCGGAACAACTTCTTCTGCGTTGAGTTGAGTTTGCTAGTTTTCTCCACACTGGTTAGAAGGTTTTCCCTTTCCATAAAAATTTACGGTAATAGTTAGTGTAGGGAGCCGTTGACTAGCGTGTCATAAAGGGTTTGCCACCACCTTCCTACGCATTGTACTAAGGCCATCTTATTTTAAAAGTCGCTAGATGACTTGGGTATTAGCCTAGCTGATTATTATTAGTATTATTATTATAACGGTATGCTAATTACAGTAATAGTAAATAATGGTAAATATTGGTTTATATTATATAATAATATGTGACATCAAGAATATAATTCAAAAAAGGAATATATCAACTTTAGAAGATCTTGAACTTTATTTTAATTACTCTACTAATCTGTTCTAAATATTGATAGTTTTATCTTTTTAAATGTAGGTTTCAGTTTTAAATACTGTAAACAATTCATGCAAATATATTATTTACCATTATCTACCATTATTAAAACTTTTCCTATTTTATATCATAACGTTATTTACCATTATTTCCCATTTCCATTTTCCCCATTTTATACAATAACGTTGGGTATTAGCCTAGCTGATTACCAACTTCAAAATGAGTCGCTTTTCTCTGTCAAAATCATTATTTGCCTGATTAATTGTCTAGCGCCTATCAAAAGCTCTTTCAAATTATTCTAGTAATTAAAATGAACACTGTTTAAAGTCGCTACAGAGTTCTCGATTGAATACCCGAAGCTGAGTAACCATGGCAACCGCTACAAAGATGGCTCCAAATGCCCCGAGAAACTACCTCGTGTAGTTTCGCTTTTGAATCCTACCTATAAGTAAAGTATAAATTGCTCTTACACCATTTTTTGTTTATAATATCACGTGATAGTCCCATTACCATTTTAGTACTTTTTCCCGCTTTTTTCTAAGCCCTTATCATTTTGGAGAAATCTCATTCGAACTGGCTACGCTCTTTCTCTCGGTTCCCACGAGAAAATTCTATTAAAATGGCAATTTCTCCACGAAAACAACTCCATTTCGGCTTCGTCCGCTAGGTGTTACGAGCCACGTATCCCCGTAATACCTTTATCGTTTAACCGTAGAAATCTAGCATTATAGTAAAGCCTCAACTGACAGTGAAACCATAGCGGGTAGAGGTGTCTTCGCGAGCGAACGGCGTCGCTGAGGTCTAATGGCCGTAAGCCGTATTCAACGCGACACCGTCATTATAATCGCCAGCCTGGAGTTTCTCCCTTATTTACTCTATAGCGTTTCCGAGAGTTGGTAGTCCACTCTCGGATTAAATTATTCATTAGCTATTGGTGAAGCTCCACAGAAAAGAGAACGTAGTGGACTGGCAAGTGCCGATTATTTTGTGATTTAAATGCTAATATTCTTATTGGGAAACGTCCTTGGAATTTATTATCTAGAACTAGGAGTGTCTGTTCGCTTTTCGGACGATTTACTAGCTTCAATGACGCTTCTAAGATTGGTATTGGTCGATGGCTTATTGGCAATCGTTGTCCATCGATCATATACGAAAATGTGACGTTTACTCGGCCCGTTATGAATGTTTACTCGGTTTGAACATGGACTTCGCTTAGCCCTCCCCTTCCGTGTTAGGATTTAATTAGAGATCCAACGCGGCCAAGATAGCCATTATTTCCGCTCTGTTTGACCGCTATTAATCCAAAATAATTAAATCGACGCTGATATTGAAGAGTGGTTTCTTTCGTTCGAGTCGGACAGCCTTTGCTCCAAAAATCCCGTACGTCTGTTAGTCTATTTAAAGGTGCTATAAATTCAAACCAGACTGATAAATTATATTGAAGTTAATATTAAATGAATGGTTGCTATAATTTCTAACAATATATTACTTGGATATACAGGGTGTATCAAAAGGTTATGCAAAAATGTTAAGGAGTTGTAGGGGGTGAGTTGAGAAATATGCCTGTTTTTTTTTCGATTTTCCTACGATGAGTTAAAAGAGCGACAGAGAGCTTCAAAGTGTGGCCTACTAGCACCTGAAAGTAGGCTGCAACAAACGCAAAACCGAGCCGCAGGGACTTTAAATACTGTTTAAGTTTACTTTTTCAAGCTGGTTACCTCGATTTGTTTACAAAGTCCTTTTTTACCTATCACACGTACGAACCCAAACCTTAATGTTCGCGTTTCCCTGCTGCTTGGTTTTGCGCTTGTTGCAGCCTACTTCCAGGGGCTAGTATTCCACACTTTGAAGCTCTCTGGCGCTCTTTTAACTCATCGTAGGAAAATGGGAAAAAGACAGGCATACTTTTCAACTCACACCCTACAACTCCTAAACATTTTGGCATAAACTTTTGAAACACCCTGTATACCTTAGTCAATTTAAGTTTAAAGGCTATTTTAATTTAATTTGTTTAAGTTGATTTAAAGCTAATACTTTACCCTTATTTAGGTAAACATCAAACTTTTAACTAAAATATTTTTCTGTACAGTCTAAAATATGTCGTACAATTATAATTTCCAAAAAGATAAATGTTTTTACCGTACTAGCTAGTGCAGTTGACTAATTGCGAATACCTTATCCTTATTTAAAGAAACATCAAACTTTTAGGTAAAATATTTATCTGTGTAATCTAAAATATGTCGTGCAATTTCAATAATAAAATTATAAATATTTTTATTGTACTAGCTAGTGCAGTTGGCTAAAAGCGAAATACATGCAACAACTGAAAAATTAATCATATTCTTCAAATTTTATCTGAAATTATGCAATAGAGTCAATTCCAATTGCGATAAAAGTGAAATTCAGAATCTTTTGATAAAGCAAATTTTATTTTTTACGATAAGGTCTTATAGCGTAGATTTATATCTAGCCCTATATTCGTTTATTGCAAATATGTCTATACAAATTTCATTTTGCTCAAACGAGTACATTTATAAGAACGCTTAGTTCATAAAGTTTGGTCGTAGTAATAATTCATATTTCTGCATTACGAAGAAAATGTTCTACGCGAATGTTTTTAAAAAAAAATAGTTATATTGGTTTTTTTAGCGCAACTAAAATAAATGTTTATATTCATACATACAACGAATAGTTTGGAATGGAAGAGTCTTAAAAATATCAAAGATAAAATTTCCTCCAAATTCAGTGCGGACAATAAAAGTGTCATTTTGGGGTTAGCCAATAAAAATTGCAAAGACACTCGTAAAAATTGAAGATTTTCTCGTCGAAAATAGCGGATAAACACATCTTGGTCGTCTCAGTTTTCCCTTTACGCGTTTTAAGCTTTGGTTTCAAAATCTAGTTTAAGCCTTCTCCTTTTTTCATCTCATATTTTGAGCATGCACTGAAATGGGCCGAAGAGAGATTCTTCTCCAAATACGTGACGTTCATCCCTTAAAAGTTTCCAGCTTTTCTGTTGAATTGTTGATCAGTAACAGATGGAAAGTGGGAAACTAAGGAAACGTATTCCTTTTTGGGGGGTAGTGTCCTCCACTCGAGAGCAGTTTCGCCGTTGGTTGCGGGTAATTCTTTATTCAAAGCCTCCCCAAAACGGTAATCTTTTCTCTATCAAGGACCTTCCTTTTTTTAGGCCAGTAAAAGGGTTGGCTATCCCATTGAAGGGGAACGAACCGAGAGTCTGACAATCCTCCGGAATGTCACTAAGCCTTTGGTCCGTGAAGAAGTAATTTGTCGCGTCGGACAAAATATCTTAGCCGTGAACGATTTATCCGCGCCGAAAGAGCGACAACAGTGGCCGTACGGGTCTCCTACCACGATACTGTCCTTCTATACGCCATTTTTAACCCAGCCACCATCGTTAAATTGAAATTGCTTAGCGTTTCGGAAAACCCGAAGGGATTGGCGAATCCGAATTTTAATTATAGCTGGGGAAATGGTTTTGAAATGCCTTTATTTACAAATTAATGAGAAGCAATGATTTTCGGAAACAAAGGGCAATTTTCGCGATACGTTTAAACATTTTGGAGGAAAGTGGCTGGCCTTAATGGCACCGGCGAGACTGCTGCTGCAGCCTGCCCGTTAATAATATACATATGATAGTTTGCGCGCCGTAACTAAAATGTGCCGACAAGATACGTTGGTCAGAGAAAGTGTCACTTGTTCGCGACAGATATTATTTTCAGCAAAAATGCACGGAGCTAGGGACTCGAAGTGACAATGGACAATTTTTCTAAGCAGCGCAAACTTTTATAATGATATTAATACAAACTTTCGTGGGCGTTAAAGTCTAATTTCGACATTTTCCCAATTTTCACCATCAATTTCTTACGATCAAAAGATATGAGCTCAATTTTTTTGTTCTTTGTTTTTCAGACAAATAATGAAAGGCTGATTAAAATTATTTGGATTTTATTTTAATGTGATTTAAATTAATTTGATTTTAATGATTTTGATCAATTTCATTTTTATGATTTTGACCAATTTCATTTTTATGATTTTGATCAATTTCATTTTTATGATTTTATCAATTTCATTTTAATGATTTTGATCAATTTCATTTTAACGATTTTAATCAATTTCATTTTAATCAATTTTATTTTAATCAATTTTATTTTAATCAATTTTATTTTAATCAATTTTATTTTAATCAATTTTATTTTAATCAATTTTATTTTAATCAATTTTATTTTAATCAATTTTATTTTAATCAATTTTATTTTAATCAATTTTATTTTAATCAATTTTATTTTAATCAATTTTATTTTAATCAATTTTATTTTAATCAATTTTATTTTAATCAATTTTATTTTAATCAATTTTATTTTAATCAATTTTATTTTAATCAATTTTATTTTAATCAATTTTATTTTAATCAATTTTATTTTAATCAATTTTATTTTAATCAATTTTATTTTAATATATTTGACGTAATGTATTTCAATGGAGGAATAAAAATGGAAAAAAAAATCAAATACAAAGCAAATCCGATCAAACTAAATTTAATATTTAATTAAATGTTTGATTATATAACCGTTACAAGCAATTAGACTAAAATACAGCTACTAATTGTTCAAAATTAAAAGGTTTTGAAGCCTAATTTGCCCATTCATTATCTTTTTACGCTTTATAATATCAATTATATTATCTTTAAATAATAACTATTCTTTATTTTAGTAGAAGATTTCATTCCAAAAAACAAGCTATTTCAAAAAAATGTGTCCTGAAATATAATTATTTAAATAAATTATTTTTAAATCAAAATTTGCTCCTTTTTTTAGATGAAAAGGGCAGACTTTGATTTAATTTGTAACAAGATAACTCAATGTTTTAAAAGTAACTTTTTGGTGAAATATTACGCTAAATTATGTAAATAAAATTGCGAATTTCTTGAAAAGTTCTTAAATCTTTCAGAACATTCGAAGCTTATCAAATTCGAAAACATATTTGATTTAGCTCAAAAAAGGATTAAATCTTGGCTTATACACTCTTTTATATCCTTATTTGTGAGAGCTGCCATTTTATTACAGGTCTGATTTCAAATAGTGCATGCAAGGCCGCTTCACGCGGTCAAGTGCACGCGACGTCTCGAGCTGATGAGCACGTGCAGGCGCCCTTGCCTGTACTATTTTAAATTAGGCCTGTAATGAAATGGCTGACTTCGTAAAAGAGTGTATATATGAAATATCTTGGTTCATTAAAATCAGCAGTTCATATTGGAAATAAAAGTAGAAAACTTAGTCTTCGTGCTCAATCTAATGGAATCACTTTTAATAATAAGAAAAATCCGAGGCGTGAAAAATGATCCGAAGACAAAATTGTCTTTTGGAAAATCGTTAGCGTATTTATGAAATGCAAATAAATAGGAGCCACGCATCGTGATTTACCGACAAGTTGAATTGTAAAGCGAGCGGGATAGTTCAAAGGCTGCAGGCTCCTTATATGAGAAATCGAGTGTCTTTGACAATGATTTTGGGAATAAAATAATCGTCGTGTCTTGATTTCCAACAACGCTTCGGGGGGGGGGGGGGGGAATACGCATTCAGGCCACGAGTGATCTCATTTATCTTTTGCTTTGCATTATCCCATTTCTCTCGAGCGTATTCTCCTGCTAAAACGTAAAGAAGGATCTTTTTGTTTCTGAATAATGATCCAAACAGTAGGTGCTAACACTGGGATTTTTTCCACTTTCCTCGTATTATTTTCAAATGATTTTGGAAACAAGAACGCTGCTTTAAATTGTCCTGATTTACCTAATGGTGTAGTTTCAGGTTTCTATTGTATAAATTGGAAGATCACGTCCGTTTTTCGAGGTTAAGGTGAAATTCGGAAAAACCTTGTTTCGGAACCACTTTTAAAATACAATTTTACTCGTAGACAAAAATTAAGTTTTCAACCAAAATCGAAAGTTTTGACGCAATGGTTATGGCCCATGAACATTTTTATTTTGGAGCTAAGCTCGTTACGATACGCTCCGATAAAATTCAAAGACATTTTTAACGTTATTCTAAAACATTTTGCTCATCAATTTGATTATTTTACATTATTAATCAAAAAATAGCAAAATAACATTACAATTTTCTTTATATGTAAAACATACACGCATAAAGGTAATGCGGGGATTTATGAAATATTTAAAACCATATTAATGTTGTGCTTTTATAACTTAATTCGGAATATTCGCTAATATTTCAAAATATTATTCGGAAGGAAAAATGAACTTTCTAAAGATATTACTAAATAAAACATGGTAGAAATCATTAGGAAATGTAATTTCATTGTTTTACATAGTTAGATGGAGTACATTTTGAGCCGCATTGCGGCGTATACATCCGCGGTTTGGTGGGAAAATAGTGGTTCTTAGAAATTATCTCGAAGGTAAACGAAGGTGCATGTTAAAGGGCATCGGAACCCTGTGGGTGACAGTAGAGGTAGCAGACTCTGAAATAATATTTTCTGTTAGGTAATTTGTTTAAAAAAATATCTCAATTAAATAAAACGTAGTTACAATTCTTAATAGTCACAAAAGACGAAATTTTTCAAACTCTCTACCGTCATCTCTATATACTCTACTTAAATATGTAAATGTTAAAAAAAAAGTCATAAATTTTGACATTATCCCCTCTGCGCGCTCTCCCCTCTCACCTTGTTGTTTGTTAAGTTAACATAGTGACGTCAAAAAACCGAAAATCTGCCGCGATAAGCATTCCGAGTAGAGGTATGAATTCCTGCTTCGGTATACAGCGTATTTTACGCTAAACGTTCATCAACTTACAAGGAGACGACCCGAGGTGTTACACACCGATTTCGTTCAAACTCGAGGGATTGGTAGACCTTCATGTAACTTGAAAAATCCTAAAGGGAATTATTTTGCCATGGCAACGAAAAATGTTTTTGACAACATAAAATGGAAATTTTTCCTATTTAAGCCATATCGTTTTTTTTTATAATTTTGGTATTTTAAATTTTTTTAAATTTTTTAAAAAATCGGTCCATATCCCATGTTATTTTCAATGGGAAAATTTACATTTTATGTTGTCAAAAACATTTTTCGTTGCCATGGCAAAACCGTTGCCCATTGAATAAATTCCCTTTAGGATTTTTCAAGTTACATGAAGGTCTACCAATCACTCGAGTTTGAACAAAATCGGTGTGTAACACCTCGGGTCGTCTCCTTGTTAGTGCCTGAAAAATCAATTTTACCCCGAAAGACCGACAACGGTTGCGACTCTCAGCATCCCGCTACTTACGCGGTTGTGGTTAAAAATGACGGTAATAGGAAACGTTGGCATATTGTTTGATCAATATGGCTCTCCTTAATTTCGCATTAAACGTTGCGCGGTGAATTATCACGGCTTGTTCTCTCGCCAGGTTTCTCTCGCCTTAATGATGATAGTGGCAGGCTCCCTTCGAGACCGCAGCCAAGAAAGGGAGATCGGCGCCGGCTTCCTAAAATCTCCCCAACCACTTTAAGTTGGCAAACTAGCTAATGATGGCCACTCTCTTATTTTTGCACTTTTTTTTCTGCCAGACCGCTAGATGGAGGCAAAAAATCGTTAATATATTATCTAGTCTTTAAACGTTTCTCTTATGCCACTACCTTCTTAATGAAAACAAGGTGTAAAATGGCCTACGAGTGTTCTAAGCGCGCTGAAATAATATTTTTTACTAATTCATTCAAGTGTATCTACAATCAGATTCAAAACATTAAAAACACAGCACCCCGTCAAAAGTCATGCATTTTCTTGTGTACATTTTTCATTGGTTAGACGCTTTAGCGCCTGCTGCCATCGGGAGGGGAATGTTCGGAAATTGTCTTCCCTCTTTCCATAAAACGTTCAGCGTAAAGGTTAGTCCGACGAAATTTGTACACAACATTGCGTTAGCGTGTTTAAAGACTAGCTGCGTTCACCTTGTGTTTGTTGCTCCTAGCTATAAGTATATAATTTTGTCTCATAAGTGTTGCAGTTAGTCGGAACTGCGTTGACGTCTTATCAAAAAAAATAGCGTCTTTAAGGAGAATAACTTATGGCGACGAAGCAAAGAGGCTGATGACTTACACTGATATTCTCTAAAAATGTGTGGCCATTTTAGAAATGGATCGAAGTAAACACATTAACTGACAATCTTAGACTACACTTTGTTGAAAACTGGCTAAAATTTGGGCGTAAATATATTTAAAATATAAAGAAACATACTGTTAGTAAAGACTACGGCACTCGTGTTCAGGGCGAGGCAGACATTTTGTTAAATAATCCGAGTTGTCTTCTCTCTTCGAACTACGCAGAAATAACTGTTGACGTCACATCGTACGTCACTCGAAAGCACTCCGTATCGACCGATTTTTATCGTATTGTCGACTGAACTTACTTGAAATATAGCATCGATAAATTTTTATTGGTTGCGTTATCGATCGAAACGTATATTAAATTATTTGTTGCAGCCTTAATTTTGTTATAAAAAGAAGCGCTTACGTTTAAAATTCCCAAATATAAAGTTTCGTTGCTTTCCGATTCGTAGTTAATTGGAAATAATTAGTAGAAGACCAAAACAATTTGAATTTATAGCCTGGTATACCTAGTAACAGAGACCATACCACCGGAGGCCTATCATCATAGTGCCCTACGCCAGCGTCCACTTAGCCCGGACAGGTGACAAATCCAGCATGGGTAGTAGTACCCTACAGGGCCGGCGGATCGTGTTAATCTTGGGTGGGTAGTCAGAAGAAGGGGGGGGGGCGGATTTATTGGGTTATCCTACATAAAAAGATAGGCCTATATAAAACTAATTAAGAGAAATTGATAGAGGTAAAAACTACAAAAATTTAGTATTATTCAAATTTATTATTACATAGTATTAATTGCGCAATGCAAAAACTGTACTGCGCTTTGCATTTTCGGAAATGAACTGATTCAACAATTTTTCCAAATATTTTGACGCGTGATTTCATGTAGCTATTAAAATTCATATGGCTACGTGTAACGATGTTTGAAAGATCTGAGTACTAATATTTTAACTCAATTATATAGAAAGGTAGAGACAACGTTATAAAACATAGTACTGACAACTGTGGGTACTTTTACTACCCCAATTTGTGGTAGAAGACTTCGTTCCTTAAAATTAGGCACCGATTATTTAAATTACAATTATTTAAAAAATAAATGGAGACTTTATGGCTTTGGTGTCAAATAAGCAGTTTGGACACTTACATTAGAGCCCACTACTAACCAAATAATCAACTCAATATCATATATTTAATATACATTTAGTATCGTTTACCTTCTAAAATTTATAGTGTATGCATATGCACTTATAATTCCTACTTCACAACGGGAGGTAGCTAATAACTATTTTATATAAATGTTTGATACAAAGAGGCTAATGACGACAAACATTAACGTTTAAATACACTTATGAAAATTATGCTTTTGTCATTTTATGTATTTTTAAATTTTGATTTTGATGATTTACTTTAATCTATTTCATTCGGGGCAGTGCCGCGTGCATAGTTTTCAACAGCACCGATATTTAAAGCATGAGATAACGATAGTGTTGTATTTAACTTCTGCATCACTTCCCGATAGAAGTCAGTCTTTACCATATTTTCAGAAATAGAAAGGGGATGGACGCGAAGGAAATGAAAAGACTTGTCAAAGGTCGATGCTTAAGTTGTGATTTGCCCTTTTGGGAAGACTGCATTTTACTATTCACGCTTGTCTCATTAGAATTAAAAACTAATATTTAATAACCTATTTTACAAATTTACTTCTGCAGTTTTTATACTGAATGAATTAACTTAATCAAGGAGGGGATAGGAAAAATACGTAGTCCCTGGAAAATTGTGGAAACCTAGCTATTCTGTGACAATGGCCGTGGCTCTATCCCCATAGTACCGGGTGGGTACTTCTACCCACCATACCCACATTATCCGCCGGCCCTGGTACCCTATACTACTGATGGTCGCACCTTTGACGCAAGCCACACAACTCAGCAGAAGGTGCAGCAATGGGTGGAGCATTTCCCACTTCGCACACAGTAGTGGGATTAAGAGTGGATGCTATAGCAACTCCAGCCGACACCCTACCTACAGAGGTAAAGAGTCAAACCCTTTGGAGAGAGCTCCTAAAGGGGAACGACGAGCACACAGCGGTCCACATAACCCGGCACAGCTGGCACCAGAGATCCCGGTGTGCTCCAAAAGGTCGGGAAACAGGACCACCGTGCCCTCATCTACCAAATGCAGTGGGAATAATTCAGACAAAACCGTAGTCAATGACGTCACAAACTAGGCGCGATAAAATTATCGTTAAAAAAATGGTTGTGGGCCGCTGCAAGTAAATTCAATTTTAATAATAAATGAACTTAACGACGGTATTTCAAATCAACAAGAAAAATATAAAGTAGTTTAATCTATTTGCAACTTACTCTATAAGGTTCAGTATATTTATCAGTATATATGTATATAAATAGAAGAAACAATTGCTTGAAACGCTCATTTACTAGAATAGAACAACAATTAGGATATAATCGATAATTTTATCGGTGTAATAGTTTGCGCGAACAGGAGAAGGAGGGGTTGGGTTCTGGCACCTCCCAGAAACACCTTTGGTAATGATTATTTAATGCTTTTCGTCGACTTTCTTTTTGCCTTCTCCGGAAATCTAGGTTCCGTTTTAATACCCGTTAGAGGGCGTAGCGACGGAAAAAGAAAAAAAAAACATTTCTCTATCTCCGAGCTGAATTGCTTTTTTCTGCTTGATGATAGGAAAGCCACCATAGTCAAAACGAATCGAAGGGTTTTAGCTCTTTCTCGCGTTTTCGCCGGTGTTTGAAAAATAATTGGCGAATGATTCTGGCTTTGGGGATTGCCCTAGAGGTCCTGAAAACTACGGAGATAATGGCTGATATTTGAAAAACTTAAAAATATATTTTTTTATTCCCTTTAGTTTTGATGCAAATGATAGAATTCAAAAATTCGCTAGATCCTGGAGTATTATGTTATATCCTTAGCATTGTAGTTTTTTTTAGTTGGATCTGTTGGATCGTGCTCGTGATAATGTGTTCAACAGCGGATACAAAATGGTACTACACTTCGATCTGAGCCATATTAAATTATTAAAAATCCGAAAATATTTTACACGAAGTACAAAACAAAGTATTTACACATAAAATTTTTATTTAAGTTTTTTTACAAAAAGGACGTTACAGAATAACATCAAAAACTATACAGCCAAGAAAGTTAATAGTCCTTTAAATTAAAGATAATTCATAGCCGATTATAGAGTTTGTGCTGCTGCGACTGGACAGAAAACAGGTTTGTCTATGGTTTATCTTTATACTGCCAAAGCTAAGAATTTTCTATGCATAGATCTGGCAGCATTTTTCAACAGTTGGGCAAGACAGTCAGAGAGGGGTTTATTTAACCGCCTATTGATGTAATTTTAAACAAGTTGGCAAGCCAAAATATACCTCTCCTCGGAAGAATTGTCCCTAGTGGTATTAATTTCTCGAGATAACCCTTAAAGATATATCTCCGCAATTTAGAGTTATTTGTTAAAAATATTAACCCATTTCTATCCCGCCCGGTATAAAATTTTAATTATAATTAAAATAATTGAGACGAAAGGACCAATTTTAATTTATTCAGAATATCATAAGTTAAGTAGTTACAACAGTAAGTTAGACGTACTATAACAATGCACAATTGAATTAAACCCTTTTACAGAACAAGTTTATCAGTTAAATATAATACGAAGCAAATTTTAATGAAATAAATATCTACAGAGGCTTTTTGGAATTACTCGCTTACGAAATACTTGCCGCATCTTTAACGCTCATTTTATTTCAACACTCGCCCTTGATGAAGATACCGTAGATATCTTGTAGTGGACGACTCGTTCACTTCCTGTTGACGTTGTGACGCATACCACATGAAAAAGACCAATGCCGTCCAATTTCCAATATCATATAATGACTCGCACACCCAAGAAATCATTGACTGCGTTAGAAATCGTAGATATCCAAATATCCACACCAAATGTATTTACAAGAAGCAAAAACCTTACCATCAACAAAGCACAGAGAGCCACTTGACTAACCGCCAGCTTTTAAAGCAATTAACGTTAAATTATCTCCTTTGAATTAACAGAACTATATATAGGTCGTTAAGAAAGTGGACCACCCACAGGGTCTACCCTTTAACACTCTAATCTCGGCTGACTGCGCTAAAACAAGATTTAACCTTTAAAAAATACCAGATTAGGCCTTCATAAATTAATTAATAAAAAAAGACTTTATTACCTATTATGCTTACGATGCCTGTCTTAATTTCAGTGAATCTAAGCAGCTATCGGTGGTTCTGTGGTAGAGCGCTCGACTGCCAAGCCGAATGGTCTGGGTTCGAAACCTGGGTGGCGCATTTGTTTTTAATCAATAGAGAAACGCTAAATTAGAATTTCTTCGATGCAATAATTTCAATTTCAATTCTATTTCAATTAAACCAAAATTTACTACTCTATTAAATACGCTTCCGATAAAGCTGAAGGTCTAATTTTCAATAAGGCGTAACAAGTGTCGGTGGTTCTGTGGTAGAACGTCCGCCTGTCAATCAGGAGGTCTCGGGTTCAAATCCCGCCCGATGCGATCGCAAATTGATACTAAGACGAATACCGTGTACAACTGGTGGAAACCCTGCCATTGGACGTTGAGAGGTAGCATTACACTCAGCACTCGGTCCGTCCCAAAGTCATTAAGAAGAAGTTGGAGAGAAAACGCCCATATAAACACAACAGACTCAACATGCACAACCATCAGAACACAAACACAACAAATTCAACACTCACAACCTACGCATAAACATTACAAAAACGTAATACACCAAACCGTCACGACGGTGAGCGAAAAAACACCATCCAAACCAAACCGCAAATGCATCCTCGGAGAGGTAAAAATTTCAACTGGTTCAGAAAAATCTAGAAATAGTTTCGTAGTCAGGACGAAACACACAAACAATTCAATTAATTTAACAGTAAACTATCACTTTATTATTTAAATATATTACAGATTTCAAACAATCATGAATATTGAAAGAATTAAATAGTGTAGGTTGTTTTCCACCTGTTCAATTGACCTTCCCACATTTCTAAAAATACGTAAACATTACAGAACTATACACCAAAAACCAAGATAGTAATACTAATTTATTCAGAGCTTACAATCTATTTACAATCTTTGGTGCGACTGGCTAAGTCAGTAACGGACTTTTATGCCAATGAATCCAATGTTTGCAAAAAAGTTAAAATTAATTTAATTAAATTAAGAACCAAAAGAAACGAACACTCTAGTACAGATAAGAAACCTTTAACATTTTAAACTTCGTTTTGGTTCAACTCTAACTTAGATAAGAAATTTTGAATTTAAACAAAGATATTTCTATTATTTGTCTAGGGGTTTGAAATGGACACTACGAACCTACTTTTTAAATTTATTCAAGTAAAAAGTTGTTAAAATTTTAATGAATTATACAAATGTATACCCTTTTAATACAATGAGTTAAGTTTAATAATAGTTCTAGGTCTTTCTATATTAATGAGTTTAGAATTACTAGTAGTATATTTTTGATCAATACATAAAATAAATTCATTGTGGTCTTGGTTTTTTAAGGATTTAAAAATAAATATTAAAATCTCGTACCTAAATACTTTATGAAAACTTAAATTGTGAAATAATTCGAAAAGAGGATCAGTATGTGCCAAAAAAGGAACTATCGGCCAAATTCTAATAATTCTCTTTTGTAATATAACAGTTATGAAAATGCAGTATTTTAGTCGCGAGTAAACTGAAGAATAATAAAGTTTGATTAAGACTTTCGTACTAAATATTTTTCGGTTGTAATTTATAACTTAAATACATTATTTTATTGATTTGGCGACATAGTCAATGTGCATATTCCAACATAACTAATCATCCAACCAAAGACCTAGGTATTTGGCCTCAGAAGTTTTATTTAATTTCTCACCATCCAGAGTAATATACATATAAACGATTGTTTCAGGACATGGATTATTAAGACTTTATACAATAGAATGATGTATTGCTATATTTTGAATCTATTTGGAGAAATCTAGAGTTTGTTATCGCGTAAAAACCAAACACAACAAAAGAATAGTAGTCCTAGTTTGGGCGGTAAAATAATTTAACAGAAAACCATGACTTTAATATTTAAATTAATAACGAAATCAAACAACTCCGAAACAAATAGATTAGGTAGTTTTCAAACTGAAAACCTGCAGTTAACTGTTCCGAGTCTTCCCACAATTCGAAAAATAACTGAAGCTTGAAAAAATAATCTCTACCATTCTTTTCCTCTTTTAAGCAACAGCTATGTGGGTCAAACTTACAAAATATTTTTATTTATGGTTTACGGTTAACCCCAAAAAAATTAATTACCTCAAATTTAAACATTTCATTATATATTACATGATGAAAAAAAACTACCAAGAATAGATAAGAATTTTGAATAAGTTTTTAATATTTATCAGACAATTTAAAAGCTTTTCACCTTTATCTATTTAATTCTTTAAATTCCTCTTGATTTAAAGGTAGCGCTACATTAAGTCTAAATATTTAGTTTTCGCAAAATACATTACGTACTAATAAATGAAATACGAAACAAAATTATACCGGAGAAGAATAGCCAGAGAGATAAGCACTATACAAGCGGAATTATATAATTTAATCCGAACGAGGTTGGCGGAAACTGAATTACAATTTAGGCCTTGTTACTTTTTATTTTATCTTTTAAGTATTATGGTTTCGAATCGTTGTCCGGCGTATCGATACGCATCTGTTCCTATATCACTGACCGTAGTCAGCCGAATAAAAATACCGTAGTCAGATCGATTTTGGAGAAAAAACCAGTTTATTCATTTCCTCTTATATACACTTTACCATCTCTTATTTCTATACAATCCGTATATCGTTACAGCCATTTTTATAAGCAACGAAAACCACCGTAGTCTGTTACATTGCTTTTCGGGATAAATGTTAAGCCTTGGTATTTTGTGATACGCTGTTTCCCGCGACTCTCTTAACGTATATATGTTGGAATACGCGAATATTTGGCGACGGTAGAAGTTTCTAGATACCATAACCTTCTATGGCTCGGACCTCTTATCATTATAGGGGCCAGTATTGCCGCGACGGCCGCCCCACCCCTGCCCACGGATGTTGATATCGCTAGTTTCGGGTCACCGAGAGATGGTGTGGTAGGGGGTGGAGGCGGTAAAGAAATGAGGCTATAAATATACGATCGTGTTTGTAGCTATACATTCTACCCTTTGTATATCTTTATTAGATCCAAAAGCGGAGGAACTATTTTCACCTTATATCGAATGGTGTGATTTTTAACGTGGGACTATATTTCGCGAAAATAGAATCGGACGTAGGCGGAGCCAAAATGAGAACGTAATCTTCGATGTATTCTGGCTATTTCGGCGTTGAAACTATTTGGCGAGTTCGGTAATGCGCTGATCACCGAGGGAGCTGACAACGGAACGCGGGACTTAGATAAGCCGACGTGGGAAGTGTTTTCCAAATTTAGAAAGGATATTTGTACGGTGACTCTAGTTTTATTCCGTTTTTCATTGAACTATGAAACTGTTCTCAACTGCCACTCGAATCAAATAAACTTTACGCTTATGTCATCATTCGTGTAATTTTCTAATGAGACACAATATTTTTAAGAGGAACTATTTGATTATTTCGGAACAGTTTAAATAAAGGCATAGCAAAGATTTATAATATTTCCCTGACCATAACCGAGTGGGACACGTGTGGACATTCAGAGCACTACTGGATGGTTGTCCTATCGACTTTTGGAGCAGCCGAGGGGTATGTCACTTCCTTGATTAACGACGCACCCCCCGAAAGATTAAATCCGATTTAATCGTAATTATTTTGCCTAAATTCAATTTAATCGCGATTATCACGTTTAATCAATAATTAGAATGTTTAAATCTGATTTAATCAAGATTAAATTATTAAATCTGATTTAAATGATTAAATCCTGATTAAACGATTAAATTGTGATTAGTATGATTAAATCGCGATTAGAAATTAGAACGAAAATCCGAATGATGATATTGGTGATTGGAATGATTGTATCGTAGATGTTTAATTTGGCCATGGCTAGAATACTAATTAGTTGGAAATATATATATAACGACGGATACTTCATGGAATGATTCTAATTGTGCGTGATTAGAACGAGCTGATTAGAATAATTTAATATGTGATTAGAATTATTATTTCGTATTTACCGCCCTCGATAAAATCTCGGTTCGACCGATTATATTGGTTAAATCGTGATTAAAATTATTAAATCGTGATTAAAATGACTAAATCTGATTATAATGATTAAATCTGATTAAAATGATTAAATCATGATTAAAAAGATTAGATCGTGATTAGAATCATTAAATCTCGTAAATCCTGATAAGATTGATTAAATCCTGGTAAGATTGATTAAATCGTGATTAGAATTTTTAATCTGGATTACCCTGATTTAATCACGATTACCCTGATTTATTCATTTTACTATGATTAAGACGCACCCAAAATGGATGTGACCTGCCCCTCGGAAGCAGCCCAAAGTTTTTAAAGAAAGTAAAATTATAGATACTCTAAAAAACCTTTGAATTTAATAAGCTAAGGGGCGTGCTAATTTATCATTTTACAGATCACAATTTAGAAGGTCGAGATCACCATTTTCAAGTTCGAGATTGCTCTTTTAGTTAGATTTTATTATATTTTAGAGACAAACATTTTGAAGGTTGAGATCACCATTTTCAAGTTCGAGATTGCTCTTTTAGTTAGATTTCATTATATTTTAGAGACAAACATTTTGAAGGTTGAGATCACCATTTTCAAGTTCGAGATTGCTCTTTTAGTTAGATTTTATTATATTTTAGAGACAAACATTTTGAAGGTTGAGATCACCATTTTCAAGTTCGAGATTGCTCTTTTAGTTAGATTTCATTATATTTTAGAGACAAACATTTTGAAGGTTGAGATCACCATTTTCAAGTTCGAGATTGCTCTTTTAGTTAGATTTTATTATATTTTAGAGACAAACATTTTGAAGGTTGAGATAGCCATTTACTAAAGATCGACCATTATGTCATCCATGAAATCGGTGTATACATGTGCAACCAGGAGCTCATCAAAACATTTGTATTCAACCGCTATGTCATGCAAATTGTAGAGATAAAAGTTTACTAAAAATCCACCGTTTACTGGAAAACCTATTGCAGCCAATGATAGGAAACATGTCGATCGCAAACACAGAGACCCGATTCCCTTTCGATTCACCGCCCCCTTATTTACATATTTTTAATTTTTAACGATGACATTTATTTTACCTCAGCAGTGTCGAGGGAAGGAAATCCCGTCAAACTCCCAACGCTTCGAGAAATTGCGTTTTTCCCCAAGTCAAAAACAACCAAAAACCATTTCTTAATATTGCACAAACAATTACTTTATTTCTTTCCTCGTGTACTCAGCTTTATCACACAATATTAATAAGCAAATTTAACAGAAATAACACTTTATTTCTCAAATTTCTCCATTTCAAAGGTGGTCTTAGCTAGTAGTATGACGGATTCGTCGCACGTTTTGCTACAGTACTTACGAATTCAATGTTTTTGATAACCGACACTTTTTAAACCCGTATGACGTTTGGGAATTGTTTCAAATTAAATTTCCATAATATTTTCGATTTTATTCAAGATGCAAATAGCCAATGCATTTGATGAAACCTAAACAAAAATCCCTTTAATCTAAGGATTAAGAACAAACGTGGGTTTGTTCACGAAATATGAATTTCGTCAGTGGTACTTGGACTCTTCGGAAGAGTATAGTAATAAAGTTATTCTCTCTCGCGAGTGTTTTGTATTGTGAAACCTTTATGGTCTTTATAAGTGGACCAAGATTAGGAAGAATTCCAGACGAAGAGAGAGAGAGATGGAGTTATTTCTCAGTTCAAAATGCATTGTGAAATTTCGGCTGTCTTGAAATCTATTCTCTCTGCAATTCGAATTTAACGAGACCAAATGTGAGAGCTGAGACTCGGAATTCCTCGTAGCTATTTGCATATTTAGAAATGCCCCATCGCCGCAAAACTCAACCTTTTCCTCGAGTATTCTATTGAGTTATTTAAGTGCCAGCAACTTTCAAATGGCAAATTATCGATTTAAACGAATATACGGAGAAAGTAAAAGTAGAACTCGACATAGGCTTAGAGCTATTTAGGCAGAATGATATCGAAAACGAAATTTGAAAAGCAAATTCTTGTGGGAATTTTATAAATTACATACGCGGATCAAGAGAGCAATTTCGAAGGCGTGGCCATAAGCAGACGCTCTGCCTCTGTCAGTGGCTGACATTTCGAGATGGAGCAACGCAGTCCGTAGCGTTGAGAAAACTATCCCCAAAAAAGTAAAAGTTATCTTTAAAAAGCGTATTTAATAAATCTAAACTTGAATTCTAAATTTGGAAATTAAATCTAAACTTGAATTCTAAATTTGGAAATTAAATCTAAACTTGAATTCTAAATTTGAAAATTAAATCTAAATTTGAAAATTAAATCTAAATTTGAAAATTAAATCTAAATTTGAAAATTAAATCTAAATTTGAAAATTAAATCTAAATTTGAAAATTAAATCTAAATTTGAAAATTAAATCTAAATTTGAAAATTAAATCTAAATTTGAAAATTAAATCTAAATTTGAAAATTAAATCTAAATTTGAAAATTAAATCTAAATTTGAAAATTAAATCTAAATTTGAAAATTAAATCTAAATTTGAAAATTAAATCTAAATTTGAAAATTAAATCTAAATTTGAAAATTAAATCTAAATTTGAAAATTAAATCTAAATTTGAAAATTAAATCTAAATTTGAAAATTAAATCTAAATTTGAAAATTAAATCTAAATTTGAAAATTAAATCTAAATTTGAAAATTAAATCTAAATTTGAAAATTAAATCTAAATTTGAAAATTAAATCTAAATTTGAAAATTAAATCTAAATTTGAAAATTAAATCTAAATTTGAAAATTAAATCTAAATTTGAAAAATAAATCTAAATTTGAAAATTAAATCTAAATTTGAAAATTAAATCTAAATTCGAAAATTAAACCTAAATTTGAAAATGAAATCTAAATTTGAAAATGAAATCTAAATTCGAAAATTAAATCGAAATTTGAAAATTAAATCTAAATTTGAAAATTAAATCTAAATTTGAAAATTAAATCTAAATTCGAAAATTAAATCTAAATTTGAAAATGAAATCTAAATTTGAAAATTAAATCCTAATTCGAAAATTAAATCTAAATTTGAAATTTAAATCTCGATTTGAAATTTAAATCTCAACAGTGCTAATATACTGGCAAAGATTAAATTTAAACAGGGATATTTTCAATGGAACCAGCTACTTTAGTAAAGAAAAAAATAACAATTTCCTTTTAAGTTTGTGATTTTTAATATTCTTGATTACTTTACGACTATGGTTTGAAATATCAATTCTTATTCCCAAAAAATCCAGATGGTACTTTGTATTTGAATAACAATCCAAATTCGGCCTCAAGGTAGCGTTCATTGAAATATCTCATTTAAAATTGAGATAAACGGAACCAAATCCAGTGAAAACTTTATCGAATCCGGCATCTTTGAGCGCCGTTTCATTATAAGACTAGCAAGTACAATTATTATTAAAACTAGTTTAAATTGGGCAGAAACTACAATAGCTGGAGGTGAATTGATGCTTCAAACTTATAGTCATCTTTTGGACCAGTTCAGTCTGTATACATTCTAATAGTCTTTTTACTCTAGTGCACCCCTCTTGCATGGGGGATCTGGAGTTAAGTGTGTCGATAACTGCTTATCTTTTTTCATGAATGTTAAATTATTTTTCCTATATGAAATAGCTTAAATGCTATTAATTGTTGTTTACCGACGCAGTTAATCTCTAAACATTTGTCAAGAATATGGGCCGTTCAAAGACATTTTCTTTTTGGGTGTTGTAGAGCGGTTGTGGAGATATAAACAAGATGTCACGGACATTTAAGTACACACAAACCCCCCGATGTATTAACTATATTTTAAATATTAAATTTAAATTTGAACAGATTTCCAATCATCTTGTAGATTAACTTAATAAACCTCAGAGGAATTTTATCGAAAAAACATTTCGCGTTACCTGGTTTTGGAAATAAGGTAGTGAAATGCGAACACGTTAATTTAAATTAATTTTTAGACAAACTAAAATTTTCGAGTTACCTGGTTTGGGAAATAAGGTAGCGAAACGCGAATGAGTTAGATGGTGCCTGTATCAATTGGCACAAGGTTCAAATATGACAATAATGCGTACGCGGGCTGTGGGGTCCCGCGAATTGGCCAGAAATCTCACTTAAAATTCGAATTTTTTAATGCAATCCGCACTAACTAAAAATATATTATTCAACTAAGTCGTTCTTTATTTTAAAAAAATGGTGTAGATTTTAAGGTGAAAATCGCCAAAAACCACTAAAATCGGCAATTGCCCCACTTCCGGTGCCCTGATCTCACAAATGTTAACAATGCCGGTGAGGGCATGATATTTGAAATTGATTGATGCATCATGCGTTTTGGTACCTGTAACGTACCGCGAGAAATCGTGGGTACACCATACGTGAAACTAATACACACAAATCCCCAACGGATTGTATGTTAAAACCAGTGTTTCCAGTCCGTGGAAAATTATGACCTTATGAAATTATCGATTCCAAATTTTTTTTAGCCATTGGCATTGGCATTGGTTCCGAAGTTGAGTACTCTAAGCAAAATTATAGTTATGGGAGTAAACGGATCAAAATGAACCACCCTAGTTTTGCTTTATGTATTTAAAATAAAGAACAGGTAATCGTATAAGTTAAAATTTTTATTTACCATGGTTTAAAATATTAATTTAATAGTTGTTTAAAGCATGACTTGATTTTATTAAAAACAGTTAAAATTTTACATGTTTCCGAAGCTTTCGGGTTCGAGACCCCTCGTCAAGCGGTATTTTGAAAACTGAAGAATACCATGAAGTATCAGTCATGCTTTAAACAACTATTAAATTAAAGAACAGGTAACTTATATACGAATTTGTGAATACCCCTAAGCTTATTTCTAGTGCAAGGGTGTACACTTAAAACTGTTTCTCCAATAAATTAGGGCGCTCATTTCCACTTTACAGTCTTTTTGCAAACTGAGTGTGCTTTCCCATTCGATTTACCTTAAGCGCAATAACCTTTTCAATCAATAATGTCCAATCAAAATTGTATAGGTTCTAATTAGTCTCTTTATTAGCATAGAACAGCCTAGCGAGATCTTCACTTTGCTACTCAATTTTAGTCTGATTAAAACGAAAAACCTATAATCGACACGCTGACAGAAAGTTTATTTTGTTTAATGTTAAAATTCCTACATATTATCTCTGGTAGACGAAAATTCAACTTTGATGGATTCAATGTCTAATAATGCACTAAAACTTGTAGGGGAAACTTGTCGGATTGTATACGTTGCTTAATACTATAGTAACTATACAATCTCCACTCCTTACACGTTTTAGTGGGGTGGCATAACTTTTCGATTTAATACAGTCGCTGCTAATTCTTTTGGCAGGAATCCATACCTCTACTTGGAATGCTTATCGCGGCAGATTTTCGTCTTGATGTGGCTGACGGTTTTTTTGACGTCACTATGTTAACTTAACAAACAACAACGTGAGAGGGGAGCGCGCGCAAGGGGGATTGTTTCTCTCGTAGGCGGGGCCAAAGCCGTCAGAGTGATCTTACCATAGTGCTCGGATTTCGATTAATTTTTATCCATGAATAAAATAAGCTCGGCGATATTTAAATAATATTTATTTAAATAACCAATAGTTGAAAAAAAATTGTAAAATGTTTAAATAATCGAAAGTGAATAAGCCTATTATTTAAATAAAACAAACAATTATTTAAATAAATGCCATTTTTATTCAAATAAATGCTTGGTTGCGTAAAAAACATAATTAAATAGGTTAAAATGATATTCTTTTTACCAAAGTTTTTTAAATAAATCGGAAAATTTGTGGATAATGAATAAACAATTCCGAGCACTATCTTACCATACGCGATACGCCAGGATAAGCATTCCAAGTAGAGGTATGGATTCCTGCTTTTGGCTAGAGACAAATATTTCAGCTGCACAACCTTTCGTTAGTAGAGAGGTTAAGCAGAGCGCTCTAAACGTTTGAACAACAACGTCTAGAGTCAGGTGATCAGTCTCCACGGTTTTCTTTTCGCGTTTGTGCTTCGGATTCCGAAGACGACCCTATATTGACACGTAGTATAATATCTATAGCCTTTAAATTAAAATACTGAATATTACAATTTTCCTGCTCAACAAATCAAGAGATAGTTATGGTGCATTTTAGCAATCATAAATACTAGTTTAAATTGAAATACTTCTACAGGTTTAAATCAGACTACGGAGAAACATTTAAAGTTAAGCCGGGTACACGAAATCAAATGATTGTCTTTAGCCATACATGCGGCACGTTTTAACATTGGTTAAACACGTTTTTGTTTTCGTCATGTACCCGGGTTTAGCAAATATTTATAAAATGTGTTAAAAATATTTTGTAACTGTAAATGTTTTCTTTAGCAATCAAACGGATTTTATATAATTTAATTTCACGACGTTGTCGTTCAAACTAGCGTCCTGCTTAACCTCTTTATTTATAATCGTATGAACTGGCTCACTTGACTCAAGCATATGCGTCGAGACGGTTCAAGTGCAGTTCAAAGTAGCGAGTACCGTGAGACGCATTCGATAAAGGAATTACGGAATCAAATACGCGAATGCACGAAACCACAAGAAAATTCCGAAAGTAAAAGTTGTTGTTGTATTTCAAGAATACTGTGTAACACTTACAAGGAGACGACCCGAGGTGATAATCACCGATTTGGTTCAAACTCGGGTATAGTGTACACCTCCATTTACCTTAAAAAACTGCAAGGGAAAAGTTGCGACGGGCTTTCGTTTTGCCATGGCAACCGAAAACGTTTTTGACAACATGATTTGGAATTATTTCCATTGAAAATAACATGGGACTCTGAAGTATTTTAAGGGTCCCCCAATTGACCAAATTGCATTTAAACTTGATTAAATTTAATTTTTAAAATCAATTTAAATTTTTTTAACGTTTTTGAAATTTTAAAAATTTTTCATTTTTTAAAAGGTTTCACAGGGGTGACCCTTAAAATCCTTCAGATTCCCATGTTATTTTCAATGGAAAAATCCCAAATCATGTTGTCAAAAACGTTTTCGGTTGCCATGGCAAAACGAAAGCCCGTCGCAACTTTTCCCTTGCAGTTTTTTAAGGTAAATGGAGGTGTACACTATACCCGACTTTGAACAAAATCGGTGAATATCACCTCGGGTCGTCTCCTTGTTAGTAATAACTTATGGGCTGCCTCTTGATTTCCGAAAGAAAAACCACGCCCTTCCACTTCTCCCCCCCCCTTTCGATCGGCGGGTCCCTCTCACAACGTGTACACTCTAAAAAAATGTTTTCTATTGTCCCAGATTGAACACTCTAAAGACCGTAAAAAGGTATTAATATACACAAGAAAAGGTTGTTTACTGACACTCTTTTGGGTGCTTCACTATTCCGTCTGGGTTACTACATCACTCTATTCAGGGATCTAAACCAGTCCCTTTAGAGCGCTAACCCAGTCCCTTTAGAGGTGCTAAACCAGACCCTTTAGAGTGCTAAACCAGACCGTTTAGAGTGCAACGCTATTCTCTTTAGGGTGCTAGGGTTCTAACTATGGGTGCTTCACTACTCCCTTAGGGCTGCAACTTTACCCCTTTAGTCGACTACTTTACTCGCTTAAGAGTACTACAACACTCCCTTTGGGGTAGTACAGCACTATCTTTTTAATAGTATATATAAATATACACCTATTTACGGTGATGTATAGCACCCTTTATAATCCTTTTATGGTGTTAAATCTGGGACAAGGAAAACCCTTAAGGGTACAGTGAAACCATTTTGTCTTTCAGTTTATATAAACTCTTTCCACCCCAATTTAACACCATTATTATTTTCAATGTAGGCGTAGAATATCTTACGGGAATTATTTTAAACTAAATACATTCTTAAAGATGATAAAATTAGCGAATAAGTAGAGTAGTCCATTATGAAAAGGGATAATATAGCTAAACCCTAAACAAATTTGAAGAAATTTAAAAACTTACTAGAAGCTCGTACCGATAGGTCTTCGAGCAAACAAAAAGACGCGAAACTCGGACCAAATAGATCTTCGAGTGAAAAACTAAATAAAATTAAATAAAATAGCCAGAAAATCCAACGGTAGACCGGTTTCGTCCTATTTGGGACTCGTCAGTACCGTGCGGGAACTCTGGCTCGCGACTTTAACACCGAATAGATAAACTAAGCCTAAATATTAAAAATTTCAAAACGGGTTGCGTAGCAACGGAAAGCCGAATAGGGGGAGAGTGGTGGAGATTAGTATATACGCAATGTTAAGTTAAAAGGAACCACCTATGGACTGCATTGTTAAGGATGATAAAATACATTCTTGATTTAAGAATAAAAGTGATTGCTCTTAGAGAAGCTAGAATGGGTAAGCACACTCAGATGGTAAAAGTCAGTAAAGTGGAAATAATCACCATAATTTATAGGATAAAATATGCTAATGGGACACCCTGGTACTGGAAACAAGCTTATCGGTATTTACAAATTCATAAATAACTTGTTCTTCATTTTAAAAATATAAAACTTAAACTAGGGTGGGGCATTTGCTGCGTATGTCTCCCTACTCTATTAAGCCTTTTAACATTATGCTAGCTATTAATATTTTACAGTTAAATGTAATATAAAATGACTCTTTCTTTCTAATTACATAAAGTAATGTTAAAATTTCATTTCAATAAATAAATTATTGATCTCTTTGAAATCGTTGGAAATATCAGTTAAATCAAGAATGTATTGAAGTAACTTCAATACATTCTTGGTTAAATTTAAACCATTTCGAAATCCTTTATCTTTAAGCCTGGTTTTCACTTAGCGGAAAATCACCGACAGAAAGTTCGACGTCGGCGATATGGTTTTCGACGTTTCGTTCACTGTCGGCGTTTTAGCATTTTCACTTGGCGTTTTTTTAGGGCGGAAATAAAGCGTTTTTTTTCTGGCAGCGAGTTCGTCGGTTTTCGTCTGATAGTGGAGATTTAAGCCTAGGCCTAAAAATGGATGATTTACCTGATCATAATAGTGAACTATTGATTAAAGCATTTTAAATTTAATGTTATTTTACATGAACTATCGTGTTCAAAGAAATATGAGTTATGAAATATCGGTTTGGGTGAAAGAAACATACAGGAAAAGAAGGCAACAAGGGTATCAAGAAAAAAACACGTTCCAAAATTCACACAGGAAATTACCCATCCCCCCTGACGTCACAGTCACCTTTCTATAATGGTTTTTGATTGGTTGAAAAAGAGCGAAATCGCCCAACTGCGCGAAAAAAATAGAAATGAAAATCGCCACACAAAACCGAAAATCGACGGAATTTCCGCCCGGCGTCGACGGAAATTTTCGCCCATTTTCCGTCGACGCCGGTTTTTTTCGCCCAAAAGCCGCCAAGTGAAAACCAGGCTTTAACGTCAACTTCGAAATTCCGCGTCCAAATGGTTAACCGCCATTGAACCATTCCGAGGTTCTGTTCTCTCTCCGTTAAGCCTCGCTATATTTATAGACGTGGCGTTTTATTTTAAAGTTGTTTAAGCTTTGGAACTATGTAATGTTTCATAGCGCAAATAACCGGAAGTTCGTTTCTAAAACTGTGGAACCCGTTAGACGTGTTTTAAGCTTTCGAGATGGATCCGCGTTTAAAATTGGGAATTATACCACGCAATATTACCAGAGAGGTCCGTGAGCTCTACATTTCGGCTTCAATGGCTCATCAAACAAAAATATATACGTGAAGGAACGGTCGTTCGTCCATATCACGGTCATTAAGGGTTAGCCAACGGTTCCAGAATATTCCTATCCCAACTACGCTAGTCCATTAAGTTAAAGTTCAAAATGCATTTAGGAGTGGTTCCAACTCCTTTCCTTTGTGTTTTTCCCGCTCTGCAAAAACGGAATAAGTAATCAAGCCAAGCTTTTGCGCGCGTCAATTTTAAATAAGCGTGTAGCTATAACAGAAACGGTTCCCACCCCAAAAACCTTTCATTTTAAGTACATTAATTATGTTTACGAGGCCTTTCTTTTTGAGGTTTTACTTCGGAAAAATAAACCAAAGTATTGAAATCGAAAAAGTTCTTAATGATTGCGTTAAAAGTCTAGGTTTTCTTCTGCCTGTCTCCCTTTAAATTAGGCCAACATGTTCAGCGGTTGGCCTACCACCAGGGTATTTATGCTCCACTAAGTTAATTTAAAGGGGGACAGGCAGGAAAAAACCTAGGCCTTTAAGTACTTTTTTTAAAATCTTTCAACAACATCTGTGGTTCTAGATTGTCAGGACAGTAATTAACTAAAGATTTCTGAAATCGAAATGAGTTAGTTAACCCAGATCTAGCCTGTACCGGGAACTACTAGTGTGTATTCTTGTGACGTATTAGTCTAAGCCACGCCTTATACGAATGACGTTTGATGTCGATGAACGAGCGAATTTTTCTATCGCGAGTTGTGCCGGTGGCCCATTTGTCTAACACAATTTTGGAAGTTTCGCTGTGTTTCTAAGCCTTGGCAGATAACTGATGAAAATGTCTAAATGCGCAATACAAGGTTGTGGTAATAGAAATGGACGCTATAGATATGAGTTTTTTCCAGCCGTTATAAAAAATAAGTTCCCTGAAACCTTAAAACTATCGGTACAGCGAAGGCATTTATGGCTGACGATTATTGCTAAACAAGGTGTAAACTTTAACAATGCCAACAAATTACTATATTTCCGCAAATACATATTTTTCTTATATACCTAATTTTATCACTCCCAGAAATGCCTTCGGCATATCCAGCACAAAATTTCTCCTTCTCGTTATTTCAATTAATTTTAAAAATTAATAGCACCACGATTAGCGACTTGGAGATATCACAGACAATATGGCCGCCCAACGTTTTTTAAAACCGTTCCGATCCCAGATGGCGGTTTGGTCTTTACGCGGGAAATTCGAAATTGGGACTAAGCCCCGACTCGTGAATACACACTATAGAGCTAATAACTCTTCCTCTATTAGTTTTATTTTATTTATATTGTGTTGAATTCCTGCAAGTTCCAGCGCGTGTTATATTAATCCATTTTAGAAATTCCTATTGCGTAAATTTTAAATTGATCAATAAATGTTTAATGTAGATTATTATCTTCATTATAGCGTATTTTTAGTTTTATGCTCCTAAACAATCATCAAATGTACGTCAACGTGGTAATCCCTTCAATACACCCGTTCTATATTTACCCTGGACTCGCCAAACTGAATTAGTTTAGGTATGCTTCACTTGTAGTACCAAAAATAAATTATTTCAATTGTTTTTTAAATCTTATCTATGTTAATTAATTAATTATCACTTTGAAATATAACGCAATAGACGGTATTTTCCAAAATTATATAATGCGCGCGGAAATACTTCGAAATTCAACCGTAAACAGGCCAAATTCAAAATTCCCTCCGCCGATTTACCGGCAATTCGTGCTAGTACCATTCCGCCAAATGTACTAGATATTAAGCCTTTATTAACCTGCAACTGAGTATAATCCCGTGGAAAATTCGACCATGATGGCCACGGATTGTCCCAACATTGTCTTTATCCCTAAGTATAAATACATGATTAATTCTACTGATATCGTTAGCTTTTCGAGAATATCCAGAATTCCTAAACAGTATTAATGAGTCTCAAATCGGTTCACTGCTTGAATTTCTAGCTGACATTTGGTTCTGATAGAGCTCTCTATGAAAGGTTAAACCATATGCGGGACAATGATGTCTAACAAGGGTTGAGATTAATTTTAAATACAGGGTACGTTCAGTAACGCTCATCAGAAACATTGATGAGTAATTAATGTTAACATTTTGTTACTGTACGATTTTTCGCGTTTCCGATTTGACGTCGCGATGGGCATCCGATGCTCATCAAAAAAAAAACATCTCCCAGAGAAGGGTTTTTTTTATGTCTTAACGTCAAATGCGTCGGTGTTTACAGTTTAGCTGGCGGAGGAGAATTCTGAAAAAATGGCTGAAAATCCAGAAAGTTATGCAACTATAGTTTAAATCAACAATTATACGGGTTTGCTTTACGAAACGATAGTATCAATAAATGACCACGACCAAATTTTGACTTTTGACAGGTATGCTTATTTTTAGAAAGTTTGTCACCATTTAATTGAACTTATTAGTAAAAAAATGTTAAGCCTTGGTTTACTGTGCTTTGCTTTTTCGCTTCCTCTGATTTTCGGGCACCGTAACATTTATCGCCGCCATCTTTAAAACAGCGCTGACTAGAAATAACACCGTTCAATAACTTCCTACGTCACTATGACGACAAGCGCTCATCCAGGGGCGTAGGAACGTTCTAGAAGTTCGAGGGGGCAAAGAGAAATGAAAAGTGGTCTGGAGAATGGTTTTGAATTTTTAATGGGGTGTAGCTTCTCCGAATGCATGTGTACTGTTTACTATTATGAAAATTGGCGGGAAAAGACTGAAATTTAAACACAGTTGAGGTTCTATAAACTATATATGCTTTTAATATGATAATTTGAGCCTTTTGAAAATTTCAACTGACCAAAATGTTGGAGGGGGCAATAACATTAGTTGCCCCTCCCAACATAATTCTAGGTGGGGGCATCTTCCCCTGCCCCCCCCCCGGTTCCTACGCCCCTGCGCTCATCAAGTAAAATCCGATTTTTCCCAGATTTGCGTTACTAAACATACCTACAGACTGCAAAAAAGAATAGACACGTTATTCCAGCGCTTGAAAACGTGTAAAGGAAACTCGTTGGAGGGTAGACGATAGTTTTATGGTGTACAATCTCCCGCAAGTTATTCATAACTAATCACTCATTTAAAAGATTTACTTTCTTTCAGCTGCGTTTTTTACTCATGAGACATAACCAAGTACTATATGTAACATAATTACTCATAAGTATGCCTCTGTATAAAATTTCCATAGTTATAATGAGACCCGGGGTACGTCAAGTTGATAAGATTTCTTGCAAGAAATGTAAGATTTCTTGTGATCTCGTGAACTTGGCGGTTTTTAAAACCGGAAGTAAGAGCGATTGACGTCAGATCTTACAAGATTAATAAGATCGCTTTCGAGGTACTTTTAAATAAGAATTCAAGATGGCGTCGAATGGCGGTGAATTATTTAACATAGACCTCAAAGACGATGATTCGGGAATAATTTATAAATTTGAAGTTCCAGCCGAAGAATTTCAGTGAATTTTGAATGGTAAATATAACTTTATTGTTCTTCGAGGCTTTTATAATATGAAAGCAACATTTCAGCGTACTATTTATGAAATAGCATTTGATGACAAGGCTTAATGATATATATTTACACTTTCTGTAGATCCAGATTATCAGAGGCAATTGGTGGAAGAAAAGTATATCCAAAACAGAACCTTAATGAGGAATATTATGCATAATAATCAATCGGTATTGAACTATGTTGAATTAGACCATGAGTTTGAGCCAGAAATGAACTGTGGTTCAGAAAGAAACATGAACGAGCTTGAGTCAAGTGCAACTGAAGAAAGTGATGTAATAAATAGTAATAACTAATTCCAGAACATTATTAAAAGCTATATCTTTAACAATCTAATGTTAATTGGGTTTTTAGGCAACTGGAGTAACGCAGCTGTCCAACTTTTGATTTCCCTTTTTAAGGAAAATAAAGATAAATTCAACTGCACTACTAACAAAAAGAAATTGTTTGGGAATCAATAGCGGAAAAAATAAACAATCATGGATATAACTTTACGGGGTTGATAGTTCAAAAGAAATGGCACAATCTACAAGAATCATACAAAAGCATAAAGGACAACTAGAGAAAAACTGGCCGTGGGAGAAAAACTTGGCCTCATTTTGATCAAATGGATGAAATTTATGCCAAAGATCCAATATATGATCACTCTAATGACGCAGCTGCTGGTGTCTCTAATTTGATTCCAAAAAAGTCAAATATAATCCCGTTTGATAAAAACAGAGATGAAGATCATTCTCTCAAAAACCCACTTTCAAGTTCAACTTCTTCGAGGGAAAATATATCTCCTGAGCCATCAAAGCAGTGTAAGAAATAGAAAAGGAATGAGGCGCCTGAATGGGTTTCAAACGTAGTTGAAATTTACAAAACTGATAGTGAAGAGAGTCGTGAACTTTTGAAGATGGGAATATAAGTTGCGGCTAGAAGAAATGATCTTCTCAAGGGATTTCTTGATTATTTGAAGGAGAAAAATACAGATAAGCCAACATACGTCATTCGGTAGTGACGTATCTCAATTAAAACTTTATTCAGCAGTTGAAAAAATATTTTAAAACATTGTAAAGTTCATAACAATATGATTTATATAATATATAATATATTTCAAGTTCCTAACCTCTATATTAAAAATGTTTCAATTTCCTAGCATATTTAAATATTACATCTTTGTTAATCTCAAACCTTAATAATTAAATTATTGATTTTGAGGACATTGCCGTCTCTGATTTACTTCCCATATACGGTTCATAATTTCATTCCTTTTCCTTTCTCCCAACTCTTTCTGCAAAACATTTAAATATCTTTCCTCTTCAACTAAATCATTGTCATTAGCTGCAAAATTTTTGTTTCTCTCTCCATTGTTGTTCTTAATTTTCTGAACTTGCCCTTTAGTAAATAAAATGTTCTTTCAATCACACTTCTTGCTGAACTTTGCTTTGTATTATAATACAATTGTTTTGGGCTTAAATGTCCGTTACTTTTGTAAGGTGTTAGCAAAAAATTTGAAATAGGATAAGCGCTATCACCAAGAATGTGCCTCTTCCTACTTAGCAAATTTTCAATTAGATAATGAGAAAGAGGAGAGCACCAAAATACCATTGCATCGAGCATTGACCCAGGCAAACCTACGTATACATCTATAAATTTTTGAATCACATGTTCCTTGCAAAATGAGTGAAGGGACTCCCTTCCTGTTAAAGTAGCGGTCTTTGGCTCCTTTATGTGGATATAGTTACCATCGATGGCACCCACTCTACCATTTATTCCACATTTTGACTTAAAATGACTTACACTGTTTTTCTGTTCCTGTTCATTTAACCAAGTTATGAAGGTTGATGCCATTGACGACACAATTTGAACCATACGAAAATAAATGAAATGACTGTTTCCACGAAGCATGCCAAATCTGTCACCAATTTGTCTAAATGATTCAGTGTTTGAAATCACCCACAAATAGATCATGCAGCATTTCTCTATAGGGTTAGACATTTTTACAGCTTCAAGTTTTTCTCTTATCTTCTCAGCAGCCATTCGGCAAAACACCTATGAAAAAAAAATAACAATTACAAAGTTAAAGTTAAAACACTTCAAATTCATAAAACTTACTTCAAATGGAGGTCGTGTCATTCTGAAATGTGACTTGAAAACACTGTCATTATATTTCAAAGTAACTTCCATATAATTACATATATATTGTGGTTCTCTAGTGTCATTAGAATTATTAAGCCTTGGCTTATTTTGAGCTGCAACATGCATCAGCATATTAAAAACACTCTTGTTTGACTTAATTTTTTTACGAATAAATTCGTTAAAAATTTCGATACTATTGTCCGAGATTTCTTCAATAAAAAGTCTTTCAAACAACTCTTTACGTTTTCGCTGATTTGAATTCTCTGCATGACACAGCCGCCATTTTGTTTGGGACTTCGCGATCTTTTATTCTTTTCAAGTTGACGCCAAAATCGCGAAATTCTATAATAAGATTTTTTCTTGCTAGACCAGTTCTTATAATAAGGAAAATATCTTCTCCACTTGACGTACCCCTTGTTTGCAAATTTCTTATACCCCTTGCGCTACTGAAAAGGTTACCATGGAAACGAAATCACGTGATCGCGAGGCACGAGCTAAACTATTCACGACCGAAACGAGTCTAGGTGGCGTAACGGCGCTAGCTTCTCCGAGGTTGCGCCTATGATCTAGCGTAGACCTGCTACCGACAAATTAAAAAGTCCTAAGAACGTTTTTTTCTTAAATAAACTTATCAAAATATAAGCGATGCAAAAAATTATATTAAAATGCAAGTATCATTATTTATAAAGTCAAATTTACGAATACCGATGAGGAAAAACTAATAGCGTCTGCTTTAGCCGCTACCTATCTAGGTTTCAATGGAGAACCAAAGGGGGCGTAGCGATAGTTTTCGGTCACGAATAGGATTGTTAAAGTTCCTAGAAACGCGCGAGGAATTCAAAATTTTTTGAGAACTCGACCTTGAATAAGTAATTGGAAAATACCAAAAAATTGCATAGTCGGGTACTCGATTACTTGAATAAGCTTTTTGGGGTGGCAATAATAAACGGTACCTACAAGACAACCAATACTTTGAATGACCTTAGAGATGGATCACGGTTTCTAATACGTAGTGCGCCTACGCGGTTCTTCTCCAAGTATTAAAGGGGAACGGCCAAGCTTTTCCAAATATGGCCTTATTTCCGTATCAAAAGATTAACAAGACGTTCAATATACTAACACGTACCTTTTTTGTCTTGAAAAAATAGCTTTTGGCCCAAAAAGTTAAAACGAAAAATAACGCCAGGTGTTTGGGTTTGAATTTTCGCCGCCATCTTAGGGGCTACCGCCAGCGCCTCTAACCCCGTATGAGCGATTTGCGAACTATCCTAACTTTTAAAATCGCGCAATTTAGGCTTAGGTCTCTTATAACTGGAACGCGCCGCGCGTGCGAAACATATTTTTTGCGTCTTCAGCAGCGCGCGCTTTTACGTTGTTTTTCTGTCTCACCGACGTCTCACCAGGTGTCGCGGCGGACGCGCGCTTTTCGATTTCCCGAAATTTCTTTATTTTATTAAAAATTAACCACTCAATATTTTTTGATGCGGCTTTCGCCATAAATTTTAGTTTTTAATTGGCTACAGGGCTATCTAACTTGTTAAAGCTTGACCGTTCCCCTTAAAGTTTTTGTTTTGGTTTAGAGTGTCACGGTCTCTTCACGAGTTCGGATGTCGGCCGGTGTAGTAGTCTTAACTTCCTCAGCAATATACATTTATAATTTAAAAAATTTATATTGTATTGTTATTTTACTATTAACTACTATAATTAGGCTAGTAGCCAGTATAATAATCATTTATATCACCTTAGTCACTATAAGGTTACTAAAGTTGTGGAAACTGTGGTTCATTTAAATTAATGGAATATTTTTCAGCGTGAAAAGTTAGTTTATACTCATTTTAAATTTAATTTCCTAATTACTTGAATAAAACCAGCTCCTAATCAAGTACTCGATAACACGACTTGTTAAAAATATTTACTCGAGGTTGTTTCTGAATTACTCGACTCGAATAAGAGAAAATTTCCCCTTAATCGATTACTCGACTCGAATACTCGATGAAAACTAATTCGTACTCGATACCCGACTCGATTGCCTATAACCACTACTCGCACACAGGGTTGGACATAAAGATATTTTATTTAGTAGTCAGCCTGACTAGTGAGCCTCCTATCTTAATTTATTTCAGTAGTCACTGACTAGTGGAGGTTAAAATGGGGGTAGAAAAACAATTAGGATAGCCAACATTTGGTTTTACCCGACATAATTAAAAAAGAAGTTTATTTTCACTGGAGTTACATGATGAGATTTGTTTTAAATAAAATGGGATTGATGAATGATGAATTTATGATACGCCATATTCGCCATTAATGATGAATATTTAGGTAAATTTTTCACTAGTCAAGTTGACTAGTGAGCCCCCAGATTTCGATTAATTTTAGTAGTCAGAGCATTTATTTTAGTAGTCAAACGCCTTGACTAGTGCCTTATGTCCAACCCCGCTCGCACAGCCTAATTTCAGTACGCGCGCCTGCATATTCGTTACGATTTATGGATTTGCAAATAGAGTATTTTCGTCCTTTGAGTCGTCGTCAAGAACTGACTTTAAATTCCACGCTTGTCGAGTGCCAAAGGTAACGGACGGAGTCACTCGATTTTTAGGCCAGCTTCAATCTCTCGCGACAAATAAGACGTTTTCTCGCGTGACTTTTCCAAAGGGGTACCTTGAATCACGTCACGCCTAGTCCTTCTCGATAGCGAGCGAGCATTTTCCTTTTCCCGTTGATACGTTTTGTGATTTTAGGAAGCGAGTCGTTACGCTCGTATCCTGGCTGATGGTAAAGTCGTAGCTCTCGGTTCTACAGAGAATGTTCCCCGCGTTCTAGTAATAAGGGAAAGAGCCTCCGCAGGCTGAACAGAGTCTTTTCGGGCAAAGCCAGCTTGGAACTCTTTCACCTTCTTAATATTCCAACGGCGATTCTACTCCGAGAGCCGCTGCCTGACTCTGCTTTTGGCGTTCCAGCCTTACACCGCCGCGTTTTCCTCTTACAAATGTGTACGCGTTTTAAACATTCATTCCTTCCGTGTATTGTTCCGTTGCCGGCCATCAAAGTCTCTTTTCGTTAATGGTAAAATGTTAAAGAGCTCGCGAACTTTTCAGTTTTTTTTTTCATCAAAAAAGTTCCGTTTAAACAGTTTTTGGCTGGATGGAACGGCCTATATTTGAAGCGTGACCTATCGATGATAAAAAAAGAGATTTTTGAGGATACCAACTGTCGTTAGGTCGTTGTAAAATGGTTTCTCAAAAGTTATCGCTATTTTAAAAACGCGCTGTTGCGAACCGTGAATTGGTGCGTATTAGAAAAATTTTGATAAAGTTTTACGAAGGTATATAATATTAAAGGGGAACGGCCAAGCTTTTCTAAATATCTCCTTATTTCCCTATCAAAAGATTAACAAGACGTTCAATATACTAACACGTACCTTTTTTGTCTTGAAAAAATAGCTTTTGGCCCAAAAAGTTGAAACGAAAAATAACGCCAGGTGTTTGGGTTTGAATTTTCGCCGCCATCTTAGGGGCTGCCGCCAGCGCCCCTAACCCCGTATGAGCGATTGACGAACTATCCTAACTTTTAAAATCGCGCAATTTAGGCTTAGGTCTCTTATAACTGGAACGCGCCGCGCGTGCAAAATAATTTTTTCGCGTCTTCAGCAGCGCGCGCTTTTACGTTGTTTTTTTTTTGTCTCGCCGACTTCTCACCAGGTATCGCGGCGGACGCGCGCTTTTCGATTTCCCGAAATTTCTGTATTTTATTAAAAATTAACCACTCAATATTTTTTGATGCGGTTTTCGCCATAATTTTTAGGCTATCTAACTGGTTGAAGCTTGACCGTTCCCCTTTAATAGCATTTAAAAGGTAGTATTGTTACACTAATAGCACACCTAAACAATAATTTAACGTCACATTTAAGCTTTTTAACATTGTAATTCTTAAATGATTAAATTGATATATTTTCAAACCATTACTCTTTAGTTAGACATTTCTATTAAAAACTTTATATTGGCTTCATCACGACATTTATAACTTAAAAGTTACGAAAGTTCTACCCAAGATTCGCAAGTTCGCCAGCAATATCAATTGTTTCCGAAAGTACTTGAGCATTTCCTGTGTATTTATCCACCTCTCCCCGAGGCCACTTACAGGAATGAATTCCATTTGTAAAGGTTCCGCTATTTAATTTACTGTTTAAGGAGTATCAGCGCCACCTATCGCGCCTATTTGGAATGATCGTCTTTAATCATTCGAGAAGTATTTAAGGGGCTGTTTTAAATTTCCTCCTGGGAGGTTGACGATGCTCCGGCGATTAATGGATTTAACCTCGCGAAGGTTCCAAGGTCGACAACGATAGTCAAGATTATTCCGCCATTTAAGGTTTTCGCTTAGACCTTTTTTTGTTATTCACTAAAACCAGCACCACATTTTCGATGGTTTTCGTCGAAATTAAAAACTGTTGAAGTTTTTAACAGCAACACTGAGCTGAGCGCAGGTACCGAAATGAATCCAGTGACTTCAGTTAAAAGTAATGAACGGTTTATTTACAACTTGGTTAAAATATATATACATTACAACTAATGAAAAGATGGTAGTACAACATAAAAATGACTAGTATTGTTGAGAGCCGGTAACAGCTATACGCAAGTTAGTTTTATATAAGGTAAGTCTTATCTCTTAAAAGATAACGGAGAGATAAGACGTTGTTACAAAAAAATATCTTCCATTGTTTTTTAATTCTTCAACAAAAACAATATTTGATAATTCGAACTTATATCAGGGCTTTGAAGATACATGACTCCTAATTAAATTAAATAGTATTATTCCAAGGCTCTATTGGATAAAAAAGGTTCAATTTAATTTAGCGCGTGGTAGCAGAAACGACCAATCCTATTCTGGAAACGGGTCAAATTCAAACGCCGATGTGGCCCTTTAACGTACCTTTCAGTTGCTTCGGATTTATCTATAGGAATTGCTTATTTGATTGATTATCTTTTACTTTTATCAATAATTTTAAAGGAAGTATGAACTTCCATATTTATGGTGAATCAAGGATTTTCACTTTTTTTCCTAGGCTCAAGTTATCTAGCGACTTTTATTGCCTTTAATTCAGGTTCAACAGAAGCTAGATATGTTTGGCGATAGTATACGAGAAAAACAAGTCCTACGGCGTGTTAGTGCTGCACTTTCGCCTCGCAGCTAGAGGAGCCGGGTTCGATCCCAGCTTGTGGCACTGGGTGAAAACTCGGTACAAATCCTTCCACGTTGAGTTTGCGAGTTATCTCCCTACTGGTTAAAGGTGTTTTCCCCGAGTTCTTCGGTTACCCCTTCCATAAAGACTTTTGAGGTTAGCGGTAATAGTTAGTGTAGGGAGCTGTTGGCTCGCGTGGCATGATGAGCTTGCCACCACCCTCCTACGCATTGTAACCCGGCCACCTGAATAAATGGCTTTAAAAGTCGCTTGATGACTTAGGCCTAAGGTGGTGCATTGGGTGATTAGCCTAGCTGATTATTATTATTTATTATTATTATTATTTCGATTTAGTTCCTACACTCTTTAACCTAGGAGCAACAAACACAAGGAGAACGCAGCTAGCCTTTAAACACGCTAACGAAGGGTTGTGCACGAATTTCATTGGACGAGCGTCACGAGCCTTTACGCTGAACATTTTACGGGCGGGGGGAAGACAATTTCCAAATTTTCCCCTTAGCTAATGAAAAATGTACACAAGAAAATCCACGATTTTGACGGGTTGCGTTCTCCTTGTGTGGGGTGTTGTGTTTGTTGCTCCTAGCTTTAACATTTCAACACTGCTCTTTGGTTTGTTGCGGTGGTAATCCCTTAAAGAACTCTTTGAAGGTTATATTCCCTTTACACATAATTAAATAGTAATAAAACGAGTGTAATAATCGATATAAAAGGCTTATACCCTTAATTTATTGATGCCTCTATTCGTCGGATATTCAAATATTATTATTAAATCAATACCGTATATTTTCGGCTAAAATGGGCGAATGGCTATTATGGCGTATGAGATTAAATTTTAAAAGGTACGATTTAGTAAAGTGAAATCCAATTTTCGTTGCACCGCCGTGACATTTCTTTTCGCAAATAATTTTCTCTCGTTCATTTTTCGTCAGAATATTCCGTATGGACGCGTTTCGTTTGGTTCTGTTCGAAGGACACATTTAACGAATGACTTTTGTAAGGTTCTCTCGTCTCGCGGGGACACAAGCGGAAGAAAAGGCGAATGTTTTCGAAAGAGGCTGCGAAGAAAGAGAACTGATGTAATATTTTAACTTTTACGGAATCTAGATTATTTTACTTTCAGAAGAGATTAAATTTTCCCAAAACGGTCTAACGAGAAAATTTTCATTTGCCAGTTGGAATTAGACACCATTTACTTCATTTTTACTAAATATTAGGCTACGCTGACATTTACAAATTAAAAAATAAATATCTTTAATATTTCTACCTTATAGACAATACTGAATATCATAAATGATAAGTAAAATATTATTTTTTTAAATTACACTGATGGTCTGTCGCTGAGTGATTACGTAGTCGCAATTTTACTGGTGCCAAATTAATTGTTCATATCCAATATACCAAATAATTGGTCAACATACACTGTTCACACATTTACACCAAACAATGAGTTTATATATAATAAAATTAATATTAATAATAATCAGCTAGGCTATAACACCCAAGTCACCACCTTAGGCTAAGTCATCAAGCGACTTTTGAAGCCATTAATTCAGGTGGCCGGGTTACAATGCGTAGGAAGGTGGTGGCAAGCCCTTCATGCCACGCGAGCCAACAGCTCCCTACACTAACTATTACCGTTAACCTCAACAAGTTTTTATGGTAGGGGAAACCGAAGAGGTCTGGGGAAAACCCCTTAAACCAGCAGGGAGATAATTTGCAAACTCCGAGTTTTTCCAAGTTTTCACCCAGTGCCACAAACTGGGATCGAACACGGCTCCTCTTGCTGCTAATCGAAAGTGCTAACCACTCCGCCAGACGCCACCCCACCGTAATAGTACAAAAATTGTCCACACGAGGACTATTGATTTGGCTTCCTTCAAGGGGATTATTCGTATTTTTATTGTCGTCTACTATACTATTTCCTGTATGAAATTTTGAAATTAGGATTAGCCTGTCAAAATTATTTATGTCTGCTCTTTCGATCATTATATTATATAGTAAGCAAACGACGGATCAAATGTTTCAAAGTTCCCACGTCAGTGACTTTACGGAATAGCTTAATTTCATTGGTTGAATTTCAAATAGTTAAAACAAATTGTACACCTAAAAATCGGTCATCTAAATGAAAAACTTGCGTGTTGGTCCACCAAAAAGTGTATCAAAATTTGCTGTTCACAATGCTTAATTCACGGCCAATGAGTTGGGAAAGTTTGGTGACCGAACCAATTGACCTTCAAAAGTTGTATGGTGTGGACGCCCCTTAAGTTGGAAGGTTAATGGAAAACACTTCCGTTCAGAAATGATGTGGATGTTTATAATAGAAATTTTCAATTATAGATTAAATATAATATAAAATTTATAATTTGTAATTAAATATAATATAAAATTTATAATTTGTAATTAAATATAATATAAAATTTATAATTTGTAATTAAATATAAATATCATTATTTGGCCAAAAAAAGATTACAATTTTCAATAAACCTAATGATTTTCATAGTTATTGGAGAAACAAAATGGCGTTGGGAGAATTCATACTTATAAAGTATGTATCTTATGATAATATATGACAATAACAAGTAACACACTAGTTTTTGAAATACGCATTGCATTTTTTAAAACAAATTCAAGGGGATAATTATTGTTATAAGGTTGTGTCAAAAATATCTAATTAAAATGGACCATTAAACTGCTTCGACTGAGTTAAATGTTACCTCAAAATAAACCTTCCTTCATAACAACCAAATAATCAGAAATAGATGTCCAGTAAACTACCTTTTACGAAGTTATCGATTATTGGTCGATTATTTTTAATCGTTTGCTCATAAAAACGATTTACGACTTAGAACATGGTTACTGGAGATTGTCATTAATATCGTTTAAACTAACAGCAAAGAAATACTGAATATTTTCGAAAGATAAATTGTTTAACCCAATTTTATTTTATTTTATTTATTTAAATTTATCTAAGCCACTATTTGAAATTAAACCAGGTTTAAACAAAAAATTAACTGTTTTTGGGTTTTTTAATAGCAAACTCTAGTTTGAATTCTGGTTTAGTATCTAACTACGAGTGGAATAAATCAAACTAAGGCAACAGTATATAAAATCTAAAATAAAAGCAATAAGGAAAAAAATCAGAATAAACGAAAGCTACTTCTGAACGCGAAATCTTCGTCTTGTACGGAGCTCCTGACAACTGAGAAACGAATTTTCACGCGTCTTAAACCCTTTTAATCCTCTTGATTTCGTCCTAGTTTTCGGAGTCTTAAATTTAAGAAGCTTTACGTTAAGAAACCGGTTTTAAAAGCTTTCCCTTATTTTCCAAGATTTGTTTTAAAAGGGGCAGATGCAATCCCCGATATTAAAGGTTTCGCCCTGGATGACAGTACTTCAAAGACGGAGCCAGGCCTTGTCAGCCAGATGCAAGCTGAATCTCGACTCGAATGATTCGATACCGTAATTGATTAAAGGACTAAGTCTGTTGGACAGACTCTCTTCCGAGTCCATTTTGCTTGTTTCCGGTTCTCTCTGGATGTCTTCGGGCGAGTACTCGGGTCCCTCAAATCTGCTTTCTGGGCGACTTCCTTTTAGACAAGACACTAAGATTGCTACCGCTTCGGGTTTTGTAATTATCAAGCTGGAATAGGAAAATAACGAAAGTGTTTCCTTTCCTATTTTAAAATTAAACAAAGTTTTAGATTCTAAGTGTAACGTTAAAAGGAACCACCTATGGACTGCAATGCAAAGGATGATAAAATTAGCGAATTTACTACGACTAATCTACTTATTCGCTAATTTTATCATAGTTCAGATTCTAAGAACGGTGCGCTGCTTGAATTTCTCAGAATTTTTATTCAAAAATTAATGTTTAATTGATCGAGAGAAGATTAACTAATTGACTCAAATTCTTGTGTGCATTTTTTCATGACGCGATAGCTCGCGCTAGATTTCTTTAAAACAGTAAAACGTTTGGCATTACATCAATTAATATAATACATAATATTAGTATAATTATAATTATATAATCTACTTTTGTAAAACACAAATAAAAAATGTTTGTGTAGATAGGCACCTGTTAAATATTTTGTTCGTTAGAAATAGATGATTTCTTATATTTTTTTAAATTGATGTTAAGCTTCTTCATCGTTTGGCTAGGATTGAAGTGTAGTATCATTTTGCACCAGCTGTTAATCATATGGTACCACGTTTGTTTTTAAAATTGGATCGGGCTATACTATACATACTAACACGATTAAGATCAAAGTGTAGTTTTTGGTATCAGCTGTTAGTCATATCTCACCACTTTTGTTTTTAAAATTGGATTGGGCTATACTATTCATACTAACACGACTAGGGTCAAAGTTAAGTATTTGTATCAGCTGTTAATCATATCTCACCACGTTTGTTTTTAAAATTGGATCAGGCTATACTATACATACTAACACGACTAAGATCAAAAAGTAGTTTTTTTGTACCAGCTGTTAATCATATCTCACCACGTTTGTTTTAAAATTGGATCGGGCTATACTATACATACTAACACGACTAAGATCAAAGTGTAGTATCACTTCGCGCGTAATCACATTTCACCACGTTGACTATTAGAATTGAACAGATATATACTCGCTCGTAGAGTCAACTAAATTCTAGTTGTAAAACTAGAAGCAACATTTTAAAATTCGGGTCCTTACGGTAAATCTCTGATATTTTTATGTCGTTTTTTCGTCTGGCAATCACAAACCAAAGCTCCGGTACGCGGACGTAAATACATCGAGGGCCATTTTTCACAATCTTGCGCCGTAAAATATAGTCCCATATTGGAACGCTTAGACAGCGACCGTACATCACTCTACGGTTAAAACGAAATCCGCCAAAACTCGCCAGTAGCAACCGCGGGTCTCGCTACCCTCGTGATCTTTAAAGCAACCAGGCCTATATCTAACCACTGGTCCCCTTTCAAACCATATATTATGTTTCTAAAGCTATAACTTATATTTAACCTATAGGCCTTGTCACTTTGTCTGGCTGATTCTATACTCTACAGCGAGGTTTTTTAAAAACAAAATTACATATATTGGAAATAGATTGTAGGTCAAACGTCTGTAGAAGTGTTAAACCAGTTTTGTACCGCTGTTCGGCAATAGAAAACCACGTCCGTTCGTAAATAACGTCATTTTACAATGGCACACAAATTGCGATGAAGCGGCTTTCAAGTCTTCTAATGTTCGGCCAAAACTTCTAGAAATAATGTTAAGAAAAAGTTGCGTAAAACAATTTAGTATTATAGCCTTTTAGGTCGGTAAATAATCTCATCTAAAATTCAAACTTAGAATCGGCGTAACATACAGAATATCCCAATTTCCGAATTAATGAGGAACTTAAATCGGGGTTGAATCCAACCCGACCATATTGCGTTATTCCCGCTATCAGGATCGGTAAACTTACTCTAACTGCTAATTGGTGTAGCAGCTTTCAAAACTGTAAGTGCATTCGCTGATCAATTCCGCTTCTACTGCATGAAGAATATAGCAATTTCTGAAATTCATAAGGATCTTAAATCAGGTTCGAATCCAATCCGACCATATTGCCTTATTCCGGCTATCAGAATCCAAAATATGCTCGGTAAACATACTCATCTGAAATTCGAACTGAGAATCAATATAACAGATTTTAAAACAATAAGTGAACCAGCATAAAGTATATCCCCATTTCTAAAATTCATAAGGACCTTAAATCGGGTTCAAATCTAATCCGACCATATTGCCTTATTCGGGCTATAAAATCCAAAATATGCTCGGTAAACATACTCACCTGAAATTCGAACTGAGAATCGCTATAACAGAGTTTAAAACCATTAGTGAACTGGCATAAAGTATATCCCAATCTCTAAAATTCATAAGGACCTTAAATCAGCTTCGAATCCAATCCGACCATATTGCCTTAATCCAGCTATCAGAATCCAAAATATGCTCGGTAATCATACTAATCTGAAATTCGAATTGAGAATCGCTATAACAGAGTTTAAAACCATTACTGAACTGGCATAAAGTATATCCCAATCTCTAAAATTCATAAGGACCTTAAATCAGGTTCGAATCCAATCTGACCATATTGCCTTATTCCGGCTATCGAATCCAAAATATGCTCGGTAAACATACTTATCTGAAATTCGAACTGAGAATCGCAATAACAGAGTTTAAAACCATTACTGAACTGGCATAAAGTATATCCCAATCTCTAAAATTCATAAGGACCTTAAATCAGGTTCGAATCCAATCCGACCATATTGCCTTATTCCGGCTATCAGAATCCAAAATATGCTCGGTAAACATACTCACCTAAAATTCGAACTGAGAATCGCTATAACCGAGTTTAAAACCATTAGTGAACTGGCATAAAGTATATCCCAATCTCTAAAATTCATAAGGACCTTAAATCAGCTTCGAATCCAATCCGACCATATTGCCTTATTCCAGCTATCAGAATCCAAAATATGCTCGGTAATCATACTAATCTGAAATTCGAATTGAGAATCGCTATAACAGAGTTTAAAACCATTACTGAACTGGCATAAGTATATCCCAATCTCTAAAATTCATAAGGACCTTAAATCAGGTTCGAATCCAATCTGACCATATTGCCTTATTCCGGCTATCGAATCCAAAATATGCTCGGTAAACATACTTATCTGAAATTCGAACTGAGAATCGCTATAACAGAGTTTAAAACCATTACTGAACTGGCATAAAGTATATCCCAATCTCTAAAATTCATAAGGACCTTAAATCAGGTTCGAATCCAATCCGACCATATTGCCTTATTCCGGCTATCAGAATCCAAAATATGCTCGGTAAACATACTCACCTAAAATTCGAACTGAGAATCGCTATAACCGAGTTTAAAACCATTAGTGAACTGGCATAAAGTATATCCCAATCTCTAAAATTCATAAGGACCTTAAATCAGGTTCGAATCCAATCCGACCATATTGCCTTATTCCGGCTATCGAATCCAAAATATGCTCGGTAAACATACTTATCTGAAATTCGAACTGAGAATCGCTATAACAGATTTTAAAACCATTAGTGAACTGGCATAAAGTATATCCCAATCTCTAAAATTCATAAGGACCTTAAATCGGGTTCGAATCCAATCCGACCATATAGCCTTATTCCGGCTATCGAATCCAAAATATGCTCGGTAAACATACTTATCTGAAATTCGAACTGAGAAACGCTATAAAAGATTTTAAAACAACATGTGAACCGGCATAAAGTATATCCCAATCTCTAAAATTAATAAGGACCTTAAATCGGGTTCGAATCCAATCCGACCATATAGCCTTATTCCGGCTATCGAATCCAAAATATGCTCGGTAAACATACTTATCTGAAATTCGAACTGAGAAACGCTATAAAAGATTTTAAAACAACATGTGAACCGGCATAAAGTATATCCCAATCTCTAAAATTCATAAGGACCTTCAATCGGGTTCGAATCCAATCCGATCATATAGCCTTATTCCGGCTATCGAATCCAAAATATGCTCGGTAAACATACTTATCTGAAATTCGAACTGAGAAACGCTATAAAAGATTTTAAAACCATTACTGAACTGGCATAAAGTATATCCCAATCTCTAAAATTCATAAGGACCTTAAATCAGGTTCGAATCCAATCCGACCATATTGCCTTATTCCGGCTATCGAATCCAAAATATGCTCGGTAAACATACTTATCTGAAATTCGAACTGAGAATCGCTATAACAGATTTTAAAACCATTAGTGAACTGGCATAAAGTATATCCCAATCTCTAAAATTCATAAGGATCTTAAATCAGGTTCGAATCCAATCTGACCATATTGCCTTATTCCGGCTATCGAATCCAAAATATGCTCGGTAAACATACTCACCTGAAATTCGAACTGAGAATCGCTATAACCGAGTTTAAAACCATTAGTGAACTGGCATAAAGTATATCCCAATCTCTAAAATTCATAAGGACCTTAAATCAGGTTCGAATCCAATCCGACCATATTGCCTTATTCCGGCTATCGAGTCCAAAATATGCTCGGTAAACATACTTATCTGAAATTCGAACTGAGAATCGCTATAACAGATTTTAAAACCATTAGTGAACTGGCATAAAGTATATCCCAATCTCTAAAATTCATAAGGATCTTAAATCAGGTTCGAATCCAATCTGACCATATTGCCTTATTCCGGCTATCGAATCGAAAATATGCTCGGTAAACAAACTTATCTGAAATTCGAACTGAGAAACGCTATAAAAGATTTTAAAACAACATGTGAACCGGCATAAAGTATATCCCAATCTCTAAAATTCATAAGGACCTTAAATCGGGTTCGAATCCAATCCGACCATATAGCCTTATTCCGGCTATCGAATCCAAAATATGCTCGGTAAACATACTTATCTGAAATTCGAACTGAGAAACGCTATAAAAGATTTTAAAACAACATGTGAACCGGCATAAAGTATATCCCAATCTCTAAAATTCATAAGGACCTTAAATCGGGTTCGAATCCAATCCGACCATATAGCCTTATTCCGGCTATCGAATCCAAAATAAGCTCGGTAAACATACTTATCTGAAATTCGAACTGAGAAACGCTATAAAAGATTTTAAAACAACATGTGAACCGGCATAAAGTATATCCCAATCTCTAAAATTCATAAGGACCTTAAATCGGGTTCGAATCCAATCCGACCATATAGCCTTATTCCGGCTATCGAATCCAAAATATGCTCGGTAAACATACTTATCTGAAATTCGAACTGAGAAACGCTGTAAAAGATTTTAAAACAACATGTGAACCGGCATAAAGTATATCCCAATCTCTAAAATTCATAAGGACCTTAAATCAGGTTCGAATCCAATCCGACCATATTGCCTTATTCCGGCTATCGAATCCAAAATATGCTCGGTAAACATACTTATCTGAAATTCGAACTGAGAAACGCTATAACAGATTTTAAAACAACGTGTGAACCGGCATAAAGTATATCCCAATCTCTAAAATTCATAAGGACCTTAAATCAGGTTCGAATCCAATCCGACCATATTGCCTTATTCCGGCTATCGAATCCAAAATATGCTCGGTAAACATACTTATCTGAAATTCGAACTGAGAAACGCTATAACAGATTTTAAAACCATTAGTGAACTGGCATAAAGTATATCCCAACTTCTGAAATTCATAAGGACCTTAAATCTGGTTCGAATCCAATCCGACCATATTGTGTTATTCCGGCTATCGAATCCAAAATATGCTCGGTAAACATACTTATCTGAAATTCGAACTGAGAAACGCTATAACAGATTTTAAAACCATTAGTGAACTGGCATAAAGTATATCCCAATCTCTAAAATTCATAAGGACCTTAAATCAGCTTCGAATCCAATCCGACCATATTGCCTTATTCCAGCTATCAGAATCCAAAATATGTTCGGTAATCATACTAATCTGAAATTCGAATTGAGAATCGCTATAACAGAGTTTAAAACCATTACTGAACTGGCATAAGTATATCCCAATCTCTAAAATTCATAAGGACCTTAAATCAGGTTCGAATCCAATCTGACCATATTGCCTTATTCCGGCTATCGAATCCAAAATATGCTCGGTAAACATACTTATCTGAAATTCGAACTGAGAAACGCTATAAAAGATTTTAAAACAATATGTGAACCGGCATAAAGTATATCCCAATCTCTAAAATGCATAAGGACCTTAAATCTGGTTCGAATCCAATCCGACCATATTGTGTTATTCCGGCTATCGAATCCAAAATATGCTCGGTAAACATACTTATCTGAAATTCGAACTGAGAAACGCTATAACAGATTTTAAAACCATTAGTGAACTGGCATAAAGTATATCCCAATTTCTGAAATTCATAAGGACCTAAATCTGGTTCGAATCCAATCCGACCATATTGTGTTATTCCGGCTATCGAATCCAAAATATGCTCGGTAAACATACTTATCTGAAATTCGAACTGAGAAACGCTATAACAGATTTTAAAACCATTAGTGAACTGGCATAAAGTATATCCCAATTTCTGAAATTCATAAGGACCTTAAATCTGGTTCGAATCCAATCCGACCATATTGTGTTATTCCGGCTATCGAATCCAAAATATGCTCGGTAAACATACTTATCTGAAATTCGAACTGAGAAACGCTATAAAAGATTTTAAAACAACATGTGAACTGGCATAAAGTATATCCCAATCTCCAAAATTCATAAGGATCTTAAATCAGGTTCGAATCCAATCCGACCATATTGTGTTATTCCGGCTATCGAATCCAAAATATGCTCGGTAAACATACTTATCTGAAATTCGAACTGAGAAACGCTATAACAGATTTTAAAACCATTAGTGAACTGGCATAAAGTATATCCCAATTTCTGAAATTCATAAGGACCTTAAATCAGGTTCAAATCCAATCTGACCATATTGCCTTATTCCGGCTATCAGAATCCAAAATATGCTCGGTAAACATACTCACCTGAAATTCGAACTGAGAATCGCTATAACCGAGTTTAAAACCATTAGTGAACTGGCATAAAGTATATCCCAATTTCTGATATTCATAAGGACCTTAAATCTGGTTCGAATCCAATCCGACCATATTGTGTTATTCCCGTTATCAGAATCCGAAAAATGCTTTTGGGAACGAATTTTCGAGTTTCCGTTAACCCCACACTCCATTTTTCACATTTTTTTTTATCGCGCACCTCTAAGACGGTCGACGGTAGAGAGAGAAGCAAAGAAGGCTTAAAAAGTAGAGCTTATCACTGTAAAAGTCTCGGTTGTTGCTTCCTTTCTTTATCACCTCCCGGTCCTTCTTCCTCCGTCTAATGCTCCTTCTCCGCTCTGCTTTACCATTCGCGAAAAAAAGGTCAAAGCGAAGAAAGTGTCTGGAACGAATTACTTGGAAGAAATTGAAAGGGCGAATCTCGGCTCGACCACGGACCTGGAAAAACGCCACCAAACTGCTTTTCCCTGCACTATACAATTACGTAGGCGAAACGCTTCCAATCCGTTTGTTTGTGGGAATCATTTTCGTTCAATATCCACGTATCTAATTTCCTCGTAAAAATCATACCCACTGTTAGAAATCTAAAGTGGTTATCACTTAACTTATTTTCAGAGCTATTGCGCATTCAATATTTAGTTCACTACAGAGCTCCTTAGGCAAGTATCTGTATTAGTTCACTACAGACCCGCTACACTGTTAGAAATAATGGTCTTATTTTAGACGTCTAAAGTGGTTAAAAAATTCCAATATTTAAGACCATTTAGGGTTTTGTCACAGAACATATTTAAATCTTCCACTCTCCAAATTGAGTCCTTTTGTGTAGTGTTTAAGTACCTCTTTTACACTTTTCAATCCATTTTACTTCATAAACAGTAAGAAGTTAGACCTTTTAATCTCTATTTTCAATCCTTTACAGGCCCTTAATTATTTTTATTTTTTTATTTTTCAATACGATTCAATTTATTTACCATTAACACGGCTAGATTAAGCTGGTTTTCGCCCGGGGCAATAGCCGAATGAGCGTAAAATATCATTGAAGTATTTCGGTATTTGATATAGATATAACCAGACTTCTTCAGCGCCCCTATTTGAGTACGCATAGTTGAACACCTTAATCAATATCTACTATATTTAAAATCCGTAATCAAACATTTAAAGACTTAACTCTCCTTGTTAGTTGAGCAAATTGAACGTGCAAATGGTTCGGATTAAACAGACACTGAATGGCTTCGGCGTACAACTTTTGTATTAGAAACTGAACAGCACCTCGAGTAATTTATCGTCGCCAGAGCAGTGTCTCGGTCATGGACACCTTGTTGATATTTTCTCCCGTTTCCTCGAGCTGGGTTTCCTGGGTACACATTTCCTCGCAGATACTCTCCAACCGTCGTTTGATGTCGGCTATCACAGTAACACAGTACAAGTACCAGTACGTGTATGTCCGCGGGCGAAAGGAGCTAAAGCGCTTTATATCCAGTTGAACCGTTATTTCTGAAGGCGTTTTTATAGGGCGACGCGCCCTGACGTGTTAGATTTTGATTTCGAAGAATACGGGATTAATCTGGCGGGGAATATCCCCCGGAGACGACTGACCCCCCCCCCCTCACGATGAATTGTTCCTTGTCTGCTTCCCCCATCCGCTTCCCCCCTTTCCCCTTCGACGCGGAGACAGCGGCGCTATTTCTTTTTGAGCGCTCAGCGTACTCCCATCTGAATCTTCGCCCATAGCGCCCAATACGGCTCCGAATTTCTCTTCCTTGGCGATTTTACAACCTTTTCTTCGTTGATGGGCGCTTCTACGGCGAAAAATATAGCTCAAATTCGTACGGTTTTAGTTTTGTTTTGCAATTTTTTTGTGTCAAATGTCCGTAACTACTTTTATACCAAGTATCGAAATAGTACGTTACGGATCAAATTTGAATGTCGTCACTACAAGACACTGTCATTGAAATCGAAAACCATTTTCCTCCCAGACATGAGCTTATCTCGTTCTACCAATATATATTCAACATATTCCAATTTTTTGGTTGGTTCGACATAAGTTAAACAAACTTCATTTAAATTAAATTTCAAGACGGCGCATTCTAATATTGGTTGTTTACATCTAGGAGCAACAAACACAAGGAGAACCCAGCTTGCCTTTAAAAACCCTAACGCAGTGTTGTGTACAGATTTCATTGGACGAATCTTTACGCTGAACGTTTTACGGGCAGGGGAGGGAGACAATTGGCGAATTTTCCCCTTCCGACGGCAGCAGGCGCTTTAGCGTCGAACCAATGAAAAATGTACCCAAGAAAATGCACGACTTTTACGGGTTGGGTTATCCTTGGGTAGGGTGCTGTGTTTGTTGCTCCCAGTTTACATAATGTCGTATTAAAAGTTCTGTTACATATTAATCAAGTTTTTGTGAATAAAATATTTCTTAACATTAAGAATGTACGCCTCTTCGCATTTCCTGGTCGAATCCTTGTTAATTAATGTTCATTAATATACGAGACATTATACAGTTATAATCCTAATTTCAGAAATACATCTCAAACGTGTGTACTTAGAAATAACCTTAGTATTTCCAGTTTAGTTAATTAATTTGAAATATTTTAGTTCAATTTATATAACTTTAAAGTACTTCGGAAATATTATCCAATGTATAGGAACAACCTTAGGCCCAAGTCCTCGAGCCTTTTAAAGCCTCTAATTCAGGTGTTCCGCAAGGACATTTCCGTTTTTGTCTGTATAATTGGCGGCTCGAGACCCCCGATTTCGTTAATGGTGCGAACGGCCAAGCGCCTAGCGGATTTTTAAGGAAGTGATGATCACGTGCAATAACTCTTTCTATAATATAATTTTGTCGAAACATGTATAAAAGTGATAATTGGTTTTGGGCACGCGCTGTTCAATTCTTTAATATAAATTGACTCGCGCAATTTTGCACGCGGTCTCTTAAATAAAAGAATGTCACGCACTCTTATGCTTTAACAATACAGTAAAATTACCATAAACACGTGACCTCCAGTTATTTTCATTTAAATTAAAAAAATCGTTTGCATAAGCAAGGCCTAAGGATCTATCTCTTCTTCATAGTTTCATCATGGAGGAAGCACGTGACTGATACTGCGTACAGTCAATAGGAGCGGACATCTACATAGAAGAGGAGGGGTTCAAGTGGCTCTGCCGAACGGCGGAGACATGAACTGAGTCTAAGCGGACGATTTTCGTGAAAATTATTTTGTCTCCGTAATGCTTTTCCTACGGGTATTTGTTTTCCTAACTGTGTTGCAATTCGGAGACTTTTTAATAATTTTAGTGTTTCTACTCAACTTTGAATTTTTCATATGATTTTTAGTAAGTTTCCAGGTTTTATTTAAGACTACTTTCATAATTTTCCCTTAATTATTTCGCTCGTAATCTACTTTTAAAATCGACGAAAATTTTAAGGCGAGGAAATGAATTCCCCGCCTTTGGGACCTATATTTGTGCTAGGTCCCAAAGGCGGGGAATTCATTTCCTCGCCTTAAAATTTTCGTCGATTTTAAAAGTAGATTACGAGCGAAATAATTAAGGGAAAATTATATGAAAAATTCAAAGTTGAGTACAAACACTAAAATTATTAAAAAGTCTCCGAATTGCAACACAGTTAGGAAAACAAATACCCGTAGGATAAGCATTACGGAGAAAAAACAATTTTCACGAAAATCGTCCGCTTAGACTCAGTTCGTGTCTCCGCCGTTCGGCAGAGCCACTTGATTTTTGAACCCCTCCTCTTCTATGGAGATGTCCGCTCCTATTGACTGAACGCAGTATCAGTCACGTGCTTCCTCCATGGTTTCATTTTTAAAATGGTTATATTTTCTAGAATTATTTAATAATTTTAAGTAATTTATTCCTGAACAATAAACAGAAAAGGTAAAATAAATTTTGATCACATTTTGGAATTTAGTTTTAAGATCTTAAATTTCATTTGGCGCTTGAAAATTACCCGCCATGCTAGGGTATAAAAGCAGGTAAATATGCCTGCGCAAAAACGTAATATTGAAATCGGTCAACTTTTTATATTTCTTTTTCCAACGTTTTCAAAACCAAATAATACCTCAGGTGTATCATATCAGATTTCTAGAACAAGTGCCAATAAGAATAATATTTATGTCCCTCGAGACTGTCAGCTAGGAGCAACAAACACAGCACCCCACACCAGGAGAACGCAACCCGTCAAAAGTCGTGGATTTTCTTGTGTACAGTTTTCATTGGTTAAACGTTTTAGCGCCCGCTGCCGTCGGAAGAGGAAAATTCGGAAATTGTCTCCCTCCCCCCCTGCCAGTAAAACATTCAGCGTAAAGGTTCGTCCAATGAAATCTGTACATAACACTGCGTTAGCGTGTTTAAAGGCTAGCTGGGTTCTCCTTGTGTTTGTTGTTCCTAGGTGGCAAGTCCTTCACACCACCAGAGCCAACAGCCACCTACACGTATTATAACCATTAACCTCAAAAATGTTTATGGAAACCGACGATCTCGGGGAAAAACACCGTTAACTTTTGGGGAGTGACCTTGAAAACTCAACGCGGAAGGAGTTGTTCCGAGTTTTCAAGTTAACAAGTGTTAAAAGGAAATCCCTTTGAAGTCAAGACGTCTTCCCTGATACCGGAATGGTTGCGGAAAATCAATAAATGTAAATTAAGGATTCCAATTATTCGGCGTTTAATACATTTACAATCTCTTACATTGTTTAATGCAAATTTACCTTCGTCACATTAGTGTCTGGTGTTCGTCTCCGTTTCATTATTCGTAATTCTAAATTCCGTTTCCAATTTCTATTTTCAGGATAACAATAACAGCCAGTTGTCCGATGGATTTGCAGTATTTTCCCATGGATCGCCAATTATGCACGGTGGAAATCGAAAGCTGTGAGTTTAATCGAAAATTGCTATTGCCAGAATGCTGTCCAACGAATTATTCTTAATCAAATTGCGACGAAATTTGAGTAATATCTTAGCTCTCGTTCGGCTTCTCGGGTTCTATTTAATTATAATTATTCGAAATCTGAGGAATTATTAAACTGGTAACTGGCAAATGGTTTAACAATGTCCCCCTTTTTGTCAGGGCCGGACTTAGAGATCCTGGGCCCATAGGCAGATAAGGAGTCTGGGCACCCTTTTCACGCGCTGCATTTACTCTTATCCCTGGAACTAGGCTGTGCCTGAATTTCCCTGATTCAGCGTAGAAGTCTGAGCTCTACGGTTATATTACTAAATAAAATCTCTTAACAATCGTCGACTAAATATGCGATTATTATGCAACATTTAGATTTAAGGCTGCGTCCGTAAACTGCCAGGCAGAAATTTTGCTAATTTTAAAACAAAATCTTCTACCTAGGAATTTCTCCAATATAAATTACGATTGATATTATATATTTATGCCTTCGAATACAGTAATTACGGTCACTGGAGGTCCCCTTAAAAGGATGGGCCCCTAGGCCACGGCCTAGGTTGGCCTAGGCGGAAATACGGCAGTGCTTTTTGTAAGGTCACATCTGGCAGAATCGACAAATATTCTTTCTTCCCAATTATTGGAAACTTTAGTACGACGTTGCTTTTCTGTAAAACAAACAACTGTTTTAACCGCAATATGACGAGTTTGGAAAAATCAATACCTCTTTCCTTATTTTCCAATTGGCTTATTTATACGATAGATTATTCCCATTTGTATAAGAGTTAAGGATATCTGCTATCTGTGTGTCTCATTCTTGTTTTAAACAGATATTCCGTTAGCCTTACGTGATCTGCTTTTAAATTTAAAAATTCTTTAATCGAACAGCTTTCAGCTACAGATTTGAAAACCATATTATGTGCTTTTATTAATAAAAACATTTAGAGGTTTTTTTGAAAAGCATTATCTCACGTAAAGTAAAAGTATCTTTTACCAAAAATGTGTAGGGATTTTGAAATCCGGGATTGCCCGCTGGATTTCAAGATTTATTGTTGGTTTTCGGATTTCTTAACATTTGTCCCGGATTTCGGGATTTCTCGTTGGATTAAAGGATTTATCGCCGAATTTCGCGATTTTGAAATTTATGGATTTCACGTCGGATTTCGGGATTTCTCGCCGGATTTCGGGATTTCTCGTTGGATTAAAGGATTTATCGTCGAATTTCGCGATTTTGAAATTTATGGATTTCACGTCGGATTTCGGGATTTCTCGTTGGATTAAAGGATTTCTCGTCGAATTTCGCGATCTTGAAATTTATCGATTTCACGTCGGATTTCGGGATTTCTCGTCGGATTTCGCGATCTTGAAATTTATGGATTTCACGTCGGATTTAGGGATTTCTCGTTGGATTAAAGGATTTCTCGTCGAATTTCGCGATCTTGAAATTTATCGATTTCACGTCGGATTTCGGGATTTCTCGTTGGATTAAAGGATTTCTCGTCGGATTTCGCAATTTTGCAATTTCTCGATTTCTTGTCGGATTTAGGGATTTCTCGTTGGATTAAAGGATTTCTCGTCGAATTTCGCGATCTTGAAATTTATCGATTTCACGTCGGATTTCGGGATTTCTCGTTGGATTAAAGGATTTCTCGTCGGATTTCGCAATTTTGCAATTTCTCGATTTCTTGTCGGATTTCGGATTTCTGGTCGCATTTCTTGGAAAGTGTACGAGATTTCTTTGAATGTCCGACCCGTGATGAAATTCAGTTCAGATTGATCAGATGTCTTAATCAGTTTTGATAATAACCAGAAAGCATTTATTCATAGTTAGTGAGAATGTCTATCTTGAGACGACCCGCAGTCATCATCGTTTCATTTTCGAGAAAGGGGAGGAAAAACGTCACAGGCGTACGTTTCCATCGCGTCGGAAGACGTCAGATTTATGGAACCAATGAGTTACCTGGTGGTTTTGATTTTTTTATTGAGGAGGTAGCTAACTCATAAGGAGACTACCCAAGGTGTAACACACCGATTTTGTCCAAACTCGGGGGTTAAGTAGGCCTTAATGAATCATGAAAATTCCCAACAGGAAAAGTTTCAACGGGCATTAGTGTTGCCATGGCAACCGAAAATGTTTTTGACAACACAAAATGGATTATTCCCTACCGAAAAAAACATGGGATTTTGAAAAATTCTAAGGGTGCCCCCTTGGAAATTTTTCCAAAAGATTAAAAAAAATTAAAATGCAAAAACTAGAAAAAATTTATCAAAATTTAAGAAAAAAAATTAAATTTATAAAATTTTCCAAGGGGGCACCCTTAGAAATTTTCAAAATCCCAAGTAGAAAAATTTTCAGTGGAAAATTACCGAGGCCCTTTTACGGAATATTTTCCGTATTTTCCCGAAAAAAGAAAAAAAATGTTTTCATTCCATGATTAGCCTAATATATTGTTCACAAGTTCGAATTTCGCGGCATTTTATCAAATCCAAAAGTAAAACTAAACCTCTAGACTAGTCAATTTTTTATTTTTCCGATTTTCTGAAATTTTTCCGCATTTAAATTTCCCGGTAAATTAACAACTCTATTGATAAGAACATAAGTAACATAATAACCATAAGTATGACAATTAACGAGATTTACAACCAAACTGATTTTTATAGTTATCGCGTAATCAAGATGTTTTCTCAGCATAGAGCCCTCTAGTGTCTAAAATATGAGATAATTCCGTTAAGCCGAAATATCTGGTTTCCGATAGATAGGAGAAATATTAGGCTAAAATGATAAAAATTAAAAAAGTTTTTAACGGCGCCACGAGCTCATGTTTTTTTATCACGCATGATTCGCACTCGGGCTTCAAAACAAAGCCAAAGCCCCTCGCGACTCCAGAACGTGCTCTCCGATATTAGGCTTAAATATTTTATCAAAACCTAGGGTACGTTCAGAAACAGTCAACGGAAAAAAACCCGATGGATTTATATTTTCCACCGATGAGCTTTTTCGTCATAATGACGTCGTAAGTTGCTGAACGCTTTTATTCAGTCATCGGTGTTTTTTAAAATAGCGTAGCATTCAGGGGCGTAGGAACCGGGAGGGGCAGGCGGGGCAATGCCACTCCCTAGAATATTGCTGGGAGGGGCAACTTATGTTATTGCCCCCTCCAACCTTTGGTCAGTTGAAATCTTCAAAAGAGTCAAATTATCATTTTAAAAGCATATACAGTTTATAGAACCTCAACTGTGTTTAAATTTCAGTCTTTTCCCGTCAATTTACATAGTAATGACAAGTACACATGCATTCGGAGAAGTTACATTCCATTTAAAATTAAAAACCATTCTCCAGACCACTTTTCGTTTATCTTTGCCCCCTCCAACTTCTAGAACGTTCCTACGTCCCTGGTAGCATTAATAGTAGTTTTACGTCAGTAATGACGTCAGTCATCGGAAAAACCGACTATCTCTTTCGGTGACTTCGGTGTCTCACCGATGGCTATCGTGACGTCAATACCCGAAATTAAAATGGCGTTCAGTAAAACACCGGTGTCAGCGGACTCACCGGTGAGCGTTTCTGAACGCAGCCCTAGTCCTCCAAAACGGTAAGTCGCGAGTCAAGTCACAGCTTGAAGAGAGTATCAGTGCCGAAAAAAGGTTCGGTTAGAAAATTAGCATTAAAGTAATAGGAAGTGTCATACTTATTGTTATTACGTTACTTATGATAATAATAAGTATTGTTATTTAAAAACGTTTTAATTTTTATCACGAACTTAAAGAATATTTAATTCTTCTTTTTTCTGTTTTTAATTACCGAAAGCTTAGTTACTTAGCTTTTTTGACTATTGTCGTCTTTGGAAATTTAACTAAGCCATTGTCAATTTAAAAACTAACTCGCGAAAAAGAAGTGAAGTGGCGGCTACTTAACGTTCGCGAAATAAATTAGCTCGACACAAAGGAATTTTGAAGAGATAGTTTGGAAAGTAGAAGAGATGGCGGAATAAAAACTGACAAAGAGAAGCGGGAAACGCAAACTGGGTTTTCAGTTGTTTGCTTTTTTTGGCCGGTTCCTTTTCTCTTTTCCGCGCCAGCACCTCGCTCTCGTTCCTCTTTTCATTTCGGAGGGAGGAGCTTTTAAATGTCACATTATTAAAAACCACTTTCTCTAACGAGGCGAGTTTTTGTCCCCGAAATAGCTAGTTCCTGGTTTGTTTCAGTCGAAAATCGAACTCTAACTTCGCGTCACAATTAAATCCTAAAAAGAGTCATTTTGTCGGGGAGTTTTCAGTAATAAAACTGTCATTTTAAATTTAAAAATCGTTAATCTAACAGCTGTCTGCTACAGATTTGAAAACCATATTATATGGTTTTATTAGAAAATTATAAAAATATTTACGAAAAGTTTAGAAGAAACCACCTATGGACTGTGCAAAGGATGATAAAATACGCGAATAAGTAGATTAGTCCATAATGAAAAGGGATAAAATAGCTAAACCCTAAACAAATTTGAAGAAATTAAAAAACTTACAAATAACTCGTAATAATTGACCGATTTCAAAATTACGTTATTGCGCGTGGCAGTGCCTTTACATCATGAGGTATAGCAGGGTTATATCCATAGATATAAGAAATGTATAGAAAGGTCTAGATAAATTTCGGGGCGTCTAAGCCTAACATAAAATACGGAAGTGACACCTAGCAGACACCGAGGAAGGCACGTGACCAAGAGCGCGAGCTCTCTTAGCATTTTAGTACGAAGTGCTTGACCTTTCCGCAGGCCGTAGTCTTTAGACACCATCTGTTGGTGACTTTTAGTATAATTTTTAAGCAGGAGACAATGGCTCTCGCGACGATAGCACGAGCTTTCTTACCGATAGATAGCGCCTTATAAGGATAGGCTGCAGAAATTACGCGTTTCTGCTAGCTGTCACCTCCGTATTCACTCCCTTTGAAATATTTTATCTAGACCTTTATATACGTTTCCTATATCTATGGTTATATCCCTGCTTTTATACCCTAACATGACGCCGTATTATCACGTGCAAAATGAATTTTAAGATCCAAGCATTCGTATATGCTATTCTTCACCACTCTCCCCCTTTTCGGCTTTCCGTTGCTATGCAACGCATTTTGAAATTTTTAATGTTTAGGCTTAGTTTTTCTTTTAGATATAACAGTCGCCAGCCAGATTTCCCGCACGGTACTGATGAGTTCCAAATAGAACGAAACCGGTCTACCGTTGGAATTTCTGCCTATTTTATTTAGTTTTTATATAGTTTTTTACTCGAAGATTTATTTGGTCCGAGTTTCGCGTCTTTTGGTTTACTCGAAGACCTATTGGTACGACTTATTTGTAAGTTTTTTTATTTTCTTCAAATTTGTTCAGGGTTTAGCTATTTTATCCCTTTTCATTATGGACTAATCTACTTATTCGCGTATTTTATCATAAAAACATTTTGACTTTTTTGAAAAAAGTAAAGTAAACGTAACTTTTACTTTCTGATCTGGTATCTCAGCTAGAAAGAGGTTGTGATATCTATGAAAGTGTACGGTATTTCTTTGAATGTCCAACCCATGATTAAATTAAGTTTAGATTGATCAGATGCCTTAATCATTTTTTGATACTAACATGAGAGGTATTGGAAGCTAAGCTAAAAATCTTCTCAACAAATCATTCTACCCAAGTATAAAGAGTACCATTATCCCAAAGCAACAAAGTGTAAATTTCTTAACATCATAGCTGGTACCTTAAAAACATAGAACTGCTGGTGCATACTTCTTTTCTGAATTTAAAAGCTTGGAAAACCAGTGCTAATAATTTCTTGTAACTGATGTTTTTAAAAGCTTTAAAGGAAACAGAATCGTATGAATTTAATCACGTGTCTTAGTCACCTGACGGAGCTATATGAAATTTGGCACCAATTTTTCAAACTATTCTGTGAACCTTTAACATTATTCTCTAAGATTAACATATAAATGTCTTTTAACCTAACTTTTTTGCACGAACTGTTGCGTCTAGCTTTGTTATGTTTCAATACAAACTTTAATTGCTTTTAAATTTATTAATTCCATACCGTATTCTTTGAATTAAATGATATTAAGTTAACAACGGACGAAATAAATATAAGATACAATGTTTGGAAGATCTAAATTTAAAAAACTATGGGAAGATATGCCTTAATGGCTGGGAACAAGATTTAACCAAAAATACCGTGTTTCCAACCATTTAGTCTTGTATTGATGAATTATTCTTTTATTAGTATGGTAAAAGATACTTAAAATTCGAAATGAAAAAATCTACGATGAACCATGATTCTTAAACGCATATTCAATATAATTGGTATTCAAATAACGTATTATATTTATTATTTATTACTAAACTAAATAAAAGATTTTCAATGAAGCAATCAAAAATCTTTCCACGATGACTTTTACGTTTTTTAAATAGAAATATTTCGAAATTAATCAGATTCCTGGTATTCCTATTTTATATTTGTTTAAAAAAGTGACTTTGTCTTTATTTGTAGTTGGATATACCATGAGAGATATCCGATATAAATGGGCGAAGGAAGATCAGTCTGTTTCTATGTCGGCCGACGTGGAGTTGCCTCAGTTCAAAGTTCTGGGTTTTAGACAGAAGTCCAAAGAGATACAGTTAACAACAGGTAAAAACATTAAAGAAACTTAAGACTATCGGATATAGAGCTAGTTTCGGCCACGTTCGAGGATAGCGAGCCAATGACCTTCTTCAGAACGAAAAATATCCTTCTCTTTCCTAACAGATAAAACGGTTAAGTTAGCCTTTAAACTTTCAACAAAGCGTCAAGAATATCAACTTCACTTCGCCCCAGCCGTTGCTTAGAGTAGCGGGTGGTTCTCTCGCTATCAATAGTTTATACGACGGGCACAAAAAAAACTAGGTTTTGAGTCTAAATTGAACAATATAGATTCAGCGGCCCTTTCCGTGGTGCTAGATTGGAGAATATAAATGCGAACCACATTCGAGGAGGAGCTGATACATCTAGATTGTTTTGGCTTCGAAAGAAAGTCAATATGGGTGAGAAATACAGTATGCCAAACCCTATTCGAAATATCTTTTTATTTTGGCGCGGTGAAGACGTTGACCACCACGATGACCTCGCGCTAAGACGTTTCGCGAAATGCCAGAACTGTCTTTTTAAACTTTGGGGAGATTCTATTGAAGGGCCATTGTTATAGCTTTTCTATTGACCATAACAGAGCCTTCTTGCCTTTCCTTTTCCAGTCGTTGTTTCGCCTCTATTTTCTATATAAGCTTTCAATGACTTGTACTTTCGGTCAAACGTTATTTTACTCCCAACAATTCGAAGGAATAAAAACAGACCAATTGCAACTACGTTTGACCATTTCTTATCAGAATGCAAATGTATTTTTCTACACAAACATTACGAACAAAAACTTTGATTTTAGATGTATATTAAAGAGAAAATAGTAAATTTTAAGCGTAACCTTAGTCCAGAGAAAGTAAATTTATTTAATACACTTATACTTCTGTTAAAAGCAGTCGTTGATCTTTAGATAGTACCTTGTTAGATAAGACTTATTTTCAAAATTATCTGGCAGATAAGGCATAGAATGTTTTTCATTATTTGTTTGTATTTGGACAAACTTCTAGGACTCGTCTCTTAATTTCTATTCCCAAGAGGCAACTTTTTTGCCCAACTTTGTTAGTGAACACGCTTTTCTACTCGAGGTAGTAAAACAAGTTGCTTTTTAGTTCATACACTCCACAGAAAGTTGCGGTAACCGGCAAAAAAATGTCTATTAATTATTTAAAAATTACGTCTTTTAGTAGAAAATATGTTAATTTACATTAATAAAGGTATGCATTATTAATTTTATCTTTAGTTTATGCATTCTAAGGGATGGGTACGAAAATTATTTGATTCAAATATTTGAACCTAACGCTTATAGTCAGAAAAACCTGCCGATTTTCGAAACCCGGCCAACAAAGCGTTTCTGTGCCCAACACGTAAACCATTTTTTCTCCAATCACACGGAAGAGTTTGATTTGCGACTCGTGCTGACCAACAATGTTTTGCAAAATTGTTAGCTAGTGTGGATAGGCCTTAACTACAAATCAATTTATGTTTTTACGAATAATTGGGCAGTGTAATTCACCCTCAAGCTGTTTGATTTAAGCGAATACCTCAGTTAATATAATTTCCCGTCAAATTTTGCGGAACAAGGTCAAATCACTTTTTTTTAAAATATTTCCTTATTCAAATCTAAATTTGACGAAAACCAGGCAGCAATTGATAGAGTAGACGCGTTTAAATACCTTGGGGTATGGATCGATGAAAACCTTAAGTGGAATATTCAGTCAAATGAAGTTAAAAAAAAGTCGCGATTATGGCTAATTAGATCCCTACAGCCATCACTGGACATATATCCATAGTGAAGCCTGTTTTTGACTATGGGAATATCTTTTATAATAAAGCAGCAAAAGGAAATCTTGACAAACTGGAAATTATACATAACTCCGGTGCAAAATTAATTACTGGACAAAAGAAACGTTCTTCATCAACGGCTGCTAGGAAAGCAATACATTTTCTTACTCTAAACTGTACATATTGCATAAATTCACTCATTTTTATGTGCAAAGTAAAAAATAAGATTCTCCCGGAATACATTTAAAGTGGTTCCAAGTCCCCACCGCACAATATACAACTAGGAGTAAGAATAACGACTTCATAGTGGAAACCTGTAATTCTAGGTATCGGGATATCGGTACCAAATTCAACGGAATTAGCCCCTGGAATAATCTCAGAACTGATAATTAAAGAAACGAGGACGTTAACGTCTTTTAAAAAGCTCATAATACAACACTTGACAGAACTTGGCCTATGACTTTCTAAACTCAATATTTGTATCTTTAAGTATTTTAATTTAATTATTTAATGTGTGGCCCCTATTGTAAATAAGTCTTCTGACTTAATAGGTTATCCCTAATAAAGCATTTATTTATTAATTCTTCGAACTTTGTTAAAACTCGGAAAGACACCTCGAGAGGAATAGCGCGGAAAAAATCTTTTGTCAATTTCTTTCTATCGGATTTCGAGATGAAAGAGATCGAAGGGCAAAATAAATGAGCCAGTCCTTCAGCCTCCTTAATTAACACTTTTTGGCTTTCCTGGCTCTTCTTAGATGGTGTGGTGGAACCCCTTTAGCATTGGCTTTTCACCCGTATATCGCCCTTAAAGATTTCTTTTAGCGGACAAACCCGAAAACATTTTCGGTGACTGGGCGGAAAAGGGTTAAAAGATATTATCTCGCATTAATTAAATCCGCGACCACTCGGTGGTAGCGAACACATTTTACTGGTCTCTGATATGTTCGCGAGTAAATGAGAGTGCGGATTCCACGCGCTGTCCTTAAGGGATATCTTTAAAGGACTATTTTATAGCTTATTCCAACGTGGGGCATTGGAGACCCTTTGATAGATTTTTACCTTTTTCTCGATAAAACTTAAATCGTAAATATAAAGTGGTAAATATGTTTAGGAATTAGCTTTTTTTTGAGCGAGCATTTTCGTTTGAACAGGTAATTACTCTAGATTAGCCTGCGAGATTCAGTTCGTCAGAAGTATGGGCTACTACCTGATCCAGATGTACATCCCAGCTGGCCTTATCGTCGTCATCTCCTGGGTGTCCTTTTGGCTGCATCGCAACGCCACTCCCGCCCGCGTCTCCTTAGGAGTGACCACCGTGCTGACCATGACCACGCTCATGTCCAGCACCAACGCCGCCTTACCCAAGATCTCCTATATAAAAAGCATCGACGTCTATTTGGGGACCTGTTTCGTCATGGTCTTCGCCTCGCTCGTCGAGTACGCGACCGTCGGTTACCTCGGTAAGAGAATTACCATGAGGAAGCAACGGAGCATCCAAATGGCTCGCATCGCCGAGCACCACAGACAAAGGTGCGCCGCCGCGGCTGCTCATCACGCAGCCGAAACTAGCCAAGCCGTCCTAATGCCGGGAGTCAACGACTCCCACTTACTCAGAGCCACGGTGAGTACCGTCTCATTCTCCCTCGTTCTATATACACCGCAACCTCAAGTACCGCCGTACCGTACGTACCAATACCCTCACCAGCTTTAACTGTCGTACCGTGACAGTCCACGTAATCACACGCTCGCTCGTTCCGTTTCGTTCTCTAAATGTACCTTTTCTTCTCGTCCAACGACACTCACCGCCGTACCATCGCTTTAAACATTCCCAACCAACCATTCAATCTGAATTTTATTTAGAATAGTTAATTTCTGGTTAGTACACGAAAACGAGATATCACCCACCCGAATGGTACATTTCTCGGTAGAAGAAGCGCTTGAATTCGTCACTCGACCAAATGCAAAAACCTAGTTCGCCCCCCTCGTGATGCCGACGCGTGCTACTTAACGATTGTTTGTTAATTTTTTTAGCACCGACACAACCACCACCAACATCACCAACACGATGATTATGAGGTGGACCGTGGGTTTAGCGAAGATAGCTATTCATGGGTGTGTATTCGACTCTCTGCTCTCTTTATTACTTTTTTGCAACCTTAGAAGTAGCGATATGGTTTGCAATTAGTAGTAAAATTTAGTTTATTTTCCCATAAATTTTATTTACTTAAAACCCGCAAATTACTCCGTTTATGAACTTTAAAAAAAATGATTTATTTAAAAAAGTGAGCTTTAAATTCGCCCTTCCAAAATCACTAATATGTGAGTATTAAAATCTATATGGGTGGTGAAGCGCTGGTAAAATCTATTATGTTTCCCACAAATGTTACCTAAACTACTTACGCTATCTCGTGGCATTTGCGGGAAGTGCTAGACCATTACCCTCATTTGAATTTCAGTTATGAAACTAAATATTTGACTTACTGACTCCAGCACTTCAAACAATTACCTATCGTCAGTAGACAATCTGCGGGTATCCGCATCGAGACACACTTTTATGACGCATTGCGACTGCAATTAGACAAAAAATCCTCTTAAAGAACTTGGACTATTTTAAATAATTCAAAATGTAGCATCCTATTTCAAAGTGGGTTTTTTTAAACGGGCATAGTGCCTGTAGATCTCAAAATAGAAATGAAATTTAGCTTTGGAGAAAGTGGAATTCTAGAACAGGCCATTATAACTCCAATAAGATACCTCAAACTGCTGATAAAATTTGCAAAAATAATAACATCTATTGCAGTGTCACATCCCAAATGGCGAACCCGCGTAGCATTCTCTTTTAATATAGCCTTGAAAAATAACTACCGATAATTTCAGTTGTTATTTGACCATTTTGTAAGTCTATTTAAAAATTACAAATACTTTCTACCCTGGTGGATAAAAATTTCGTTTCATCTATCATTATGTCGTCTAATCCGTTGTGTTCCTTAAAGCTTCTGAGAGTGTGATTTTCGGAATCAACTTATTTAATTAGAAATAATATTATAGTTCGATACATATTTGATAAGGGAGAAGATCCTTTCACGGGGGTAAAGCCATTAAAAGCCGAGTTTTAATTACGCGAAGTCGTACCAGATGGTGCCAAAGTCAGAAATCTAGTAGCCGCGTGTTTCATTTTAAGTCAAATTTTTCCTAAGTTGAATTGATATTTATAATTTTTACCTCTCCGAGGGGACTTTGTACCCTAGGAGGGGTTATACAACCACCGTGTCTGTCTATCTGTCTGTGGGGCTGTCTGTCAGGCCTGCGAACGCGTTCGCATTTTCGGGGCAAAGGGTAATCACTGCGTACCCAGTTTCTTAGAATCAGGGAAAAGGTTTTTACAAAAGCGCCCTCTTTTTGTCATTGGGTGTAGTATAATTTCTTAATCGGCCGGGATTCGAACCCGAGCCCTCTTGCACGACAGGTGAGCGTTCTACCACAGAACCACGGATACAGTTACGCTTCACTGAAAATTAAAAACTCTTCCGAGGAGAGGTATATTTTGGCTTGCCAACTTGTTACAAAACACGTCGCTTAAAATAATGATAGAAGTGTTTTTTTTCTGTAATAAATTAGGAAGTATTTATTCCGTTCCAAACAAGAAGTTTAAATTGGCGCCATCTGGTATAAATAAGAGCATTAAAATTGAAACCTCTAAGGGCTTGGCTGCAAAAGCCAGTTTTCCCTGTAAGCAATTTGTAAATTGAACTATTCGCGAACCTTAGATGAAGACGTTACTATGAAACGACTTGGGTGTCTAATTATAAATTATTACGGTGGTTTTGATTAATTAAATAACTCTTTAACCATGACGCAATACGCGTATGTAAATAAATTATAATATAACGCTATCATCTAGTATTTATCACGTTGGCGGCGTAGCCTCGTAATTAATTTATCGGTTTAAAACCCATTTTTCAATTTCTATATACCGCGTAGAATGTAAGTAGTACTATCCTTAAATCAAAAATCGCGCAAAATTCAACCGAGGTAAAATCTCCCCAAAAATACATATTTAATGATATTGAACGGAAGAAAATTGGCTCGGGGCAAATCTTGCTCGTTTAAAATAAGAAAACGCCCGTTTCGTTTGGCTATTGATACAAAACATTCCCCAAAACTCCAAACGCAATTTGTCAATTTTTAAAGAAATCTTTTTCTTTTTACTTGGAAAAAAGGTAAACTTCGTTTTTCCTATATACCATCAATTCCGTTGAACAAACAAAACAATTGAAATATTCTTTACCGCGGTTCTATTCAGAGGTGCTTCTTAATATTTGGAATACCTTCGCGCGGAGAATTTCCCCGCATTTCCTCTCTGTTATACGTTCGACAATAAAGAAAGTAGAATCGAAATTGAAGGGAAAATCTTTATAGCCGCTTTTTTACTTTTCTCCGTGTTTTTTTTGTTCGGCGCATCAGAGATGGCGCAAGAACTATACTCTGATAAAGGAACAAATCTTATCAATTTCATTTACTTTTCACCGTTGTCATAGGTAGAGTGGCCTTTGGATATCTGCAAACTAGCGGTCAGGGTATAGAAGAAGAGTATATAGTAAACCTCGTCGCTGTCTGTTCTAGGAATATGGAGCCCTCTATTTAGTGGCGCTAAACGCTTAGTTTTATTAAAAAAATATTATTAAGAATTAAAATAATAAATAATTAATATTAAGAATTAAAATAATAAATAATTAATTTAAGAATTAAAATAATAAATAATTAATATTAAGAATTAAAATAATAAATAATTAATATTAAGAATTGAAATAATAATTAATGTTAGGAAATAAAAATTATAAATAGATAAAATTAGGAAATAAAATTATAAATAAATAATGTTAAGAATTAAATAATAAATAATTTTAGGAAATAAAATTATAAGTAAATAATGTTAAGAATTAAAATAATAATATTTTGAATTAAAATAATAATATTTTGAATTAAAATAATAATATTTTGAATTAAAATAATATTTTGAATTAAAATAATAATATTTTGAATTTAAATAATAATATTTTGAGTTAAAATAATAATATTTTGAGTTAAAATAATAATATTTTGAGTTAAAATAATAATATTTTGAGTTAAAATAATAATATTTTGAGTTAAAATAATAATATTTTTGAATTAAAATAATAAAATAATATATAATTAATATACAGAATTAAAATAATATATAATCAATATTAAGAATTAAAATAATAAATAATTAAAATTAAGAATAAATTTAATAATAAATTAATAATAAGAATGAAACTAATAATAAATTAATAATAATTAATTTGTTTCAGGGAAAAAATGAAAAAGTGTGTTTTAACAAAGTATTATAAATGAAAAGAATTGTACAATAGTTAAAGTTAGTGTTTTTTCTAGTTAATCGTTTAAAAAAACTTGTGTTTGTTATGTTTATTTTTAAGTATGTTAATTTCCAGATGTGTATCTCCTTTATTTGACAGGTAGGCTTAAACTGAAAAAAAAAAAGAATAATAAGAATGAAACTAATAATTAATAAAAATTAAGCATGAAACGGATAATAAATTAATATTAAGAATGGAATTAATAAAAAATTAATATTAAGAATTAAATTAAAGGTAAAAAAGTAAATTAGTAATAAAATAATATTAAGAATGAAATAATCGTATATGTTGAATTTATTTACCATGGTTTTTAATTGATTACGACAACGGATATTAGTAATTTTATTTTAAACACGCTTACAATATTTAAAAAAAAACACTCTGCGAGCTTTCGGGCCGGAGCCCCTTTTCAAGCACTAGTCCTCACAAATTTAATTTAATATCCGGCCCGAAAGACAATTAAATTTGTAATGACTAGTGCTTGAAAAGGGGCTCCGGCCCGAAAGCTCGCAGAGTGTTTTTTTAATATTGAAGTGTTTTTAAAATTAAATTACAACCATGAAGTATCCGTCATCGTAAAGTGTTATTATTTAAAAAATAAAATAAGTGATAGATTAAAGTTAATAATAAAATTAAGAGTAAATTAAGAATAAAATTAAGAGAAAATTAAGAGTAAATTAGGAATAAAATTAAAAGTAAATTAAGAATAAAATTAAAAGTAAATTAAGCATAAAATTAAGAATAAAATTAAGAATAAAATTAAGAATAAAATTAAGATTAAAATTAAGAATAAAATTAAAATTAAAATTCAAAATAAAATTAAGAATAAATTTCAGAATAAAATTCGGAATAAAATTCGGAATAAAATTCAGAATAAAATTCAGAATAAAGTTAAGAATAAAATTCAGAATAAAGTTAAGAATAAAATTCAGAATAAAGTTAAGAATAAAATTCAGAATAAAGTTAAGAATAAAATTCACAATAAATCTGAATTGCGAATTAAGTTAATATTAAATTAAGATTGCGACTTAAATTAATAATAATTAAAAATCATTGGCTCAACTTAAAAGCATAGTTTTATTAATAAATTAAATTAAATTAATAATAATTAAAAAATCGTAATTAAATTAATATTTTGGTTCAACTTAAAAGCATAGTTTTATAAATAAATTAAATCAAATTAATAATAAATACAAATTAAGAATGAAATTAATAATACAATAAAATTAAGAATGAAATTAATAATACAATAAAATTAAGAATGAAATTAGTAATAAATTAAAATTAAGAATCAAATTAGTTATAAATTAAAGTAAAGAATAAAATGAAGACTAAATTCGTAATAAAATACTAGTAAATTAAAAATAAAATTAAGAATAAATTAAGAATAAAATTAAGAATAAAATTAAGAATAAATTAAGAATAAAATTAAGAATAAAATTAAGAATAAATTAAGAATAAAATTAAGAATAAATTAAGAATAAATTAAGAATAAAATTAAGAATAAATTAAGAATAAAATTAAGAATAAATTAAGAATAAAATTAAGAATAAATTAAGAATAAAATTAAGAATAAATTAAGAATAAAATTAAGAATAAATTAAGAATAAAATTAAGAATAAATTACCATTAAATTAAAATTGTGAATTAAATTAATAATAAATTAAAATTGTGAATTAAATAAATAATACATTAAAATGAATAATTAAATTACTTTTAAATTAATTAAATTAAAATATTATTAAAATAATAGTAAAATAGTATCACTTCTTGTCCCATGTTCGGTTTAACGAATGGAATTAATAAAAAATTAATATTAAGAATTAAATTAAAGGTAAAAAAGTAAATTAGTAATAAAATAATATTAAGAATGAAATAATCGTATATGTTGAATTTATTTACCATGGTTTTTAATTGATTACGACAACGGATATTAGTAATTTTATTTTAAACACGCTTACAATATTTAAAAAAAAACACTCTGCGAGCTTTCGGGCCGGAGCCCCTTTTCAAGCACTAGTCCTCACAAATTTAATTTAATATCCGGCCCGAAAGACAATTAAATTTGTAATGACTAGTGCTTGAAAAGGGGCTCCGGCCCGAAAGCTCGCAGAGTGTTTTTTTAATATTGAAGTGTTTTTAAAATTAAATTACAACCATGAAGTATCCGTCATCGTAAAGTGTTATTATTTTAAAAATAAAATAAGTGATAGATTAAAGTTAATAATAAAATTAAGAGTAAATTAAGAATAAAATTAAGAGTAAATTAGGAATAAAATTAAAAGTAAATTAAGAATAAAATTAAAAGTAAATTAAGCATAAAATTAAGCATAAAATTAAGAATAAAATTAAGAATAAAATTAAGAATAAAATTAAGATTAAAATTAAGAATAAAATTAAAATTAAAATTCAAAATAAAATTAAGAATAAATTTCAGAATAAAATTCGGAATAAAATTAAGAGTTAATTAAGAATAAAATTAAGAGAAAATTAAGAGTAAATTAGGAATAAAATTAAAAGTAAATTAAGAATAAAATTAAAAGTAAATTAAGCATAAAATTAAGAATAAAATTAAGAATAAATTAAGAATAAAATTAAGAATAAATTAAGAATAAAATTAAGAATAAATTAAGAATAAAATTAAGAATAAATTAAGAATAAAATTAAGAATAAATTAAGAATAAAATTAAGAATAAATTAAGAATAAAATTAAGAATAAATTAAGAATAAAATTAAGAATAAATTAAGAATAAAATTAAGAATAAATTAAGAATAAAATTAAGAATAAATTAAGAATAAAATTAAGAATAAATTACCATTAAATTAAAATTGTGAATTAAATTAACAATAAATTAAAATTGTGAATTAAATAAATAATACATTAAAATGAATAATTAAATTACTTTTAAATTAATTAAATTAAAATATTATTAAAATAATAGTAAAATAGTATCACTTCTTGTCCCATGTTCGGTTTAACGAATGTAGATGGAGACAAAGCGCCGGACTATACTTTTCCTTTGAGCAAATTGTTCTTCAATAATCTTATTCTCGTAGTCTGTGTCCCTGACAATCTCCGGATTTTTGAGACTTTTGAAAGCGATGGAAGGGAGCGAGACATTGTGGGGGGGAAGATCTTTCTCTCCGTCAGAGCATGAAGATGAAATTTGCCATTAACCGGGATGGCAAATAAAGAACATCAAACTCACGCTCGAAAACCGCCCCGAGTTGATTTGTAGAAACTGCCACATTGAACACTTCGCTTTGTGCCGCAGTACTAGCGCTAGAGTTCATTTTAAAAAAAGTGAAAAAAGTACCTTTAGTCGTGGACCAAGAATCTCTAGCTACGTTCACACTTACCCCTAAATTCGCTTCGTTTAGATAACTGGTTTTTAAAACCAACGTGAGAAATCGCTTCGTGTTGGTTCGGGAAGCAACTCGTCCAAGTCGGTTCGCTGCGAATCGCTTTCAAAACGACACGGCGGGGAAGTAAAATTGCTCGTATTTTCAAAAATAATGGGAATAAAATTCTAAATAATGTCAAATTATATTAATATATGTATAGTAAGCGTGATTAACTAATTGTTTTGGGACATTTTAGTATTTTCAAAATTCTAGTCATAATTTGAAATGACGTTAAGCCTTGGCTATAAGCGAACCGGGCTGAAGCGATTTCGCACGTGTGAATCAAGAATTATCGTAGGCGGTCAAAACTGGCATTCAAACCGACCTAAACTGGGTTTTAGGCTCTAGTGTGAACGTGGCTTAAGAGGACTCACTGTTCCCGATATTTTGACACGGTAGGCGTGGCTTAAAATGGAAGGCGCACTGAGGTACGCTAGCCGCTTTGAAGCGCCTCAAGAATTCTGTTCAATTATCACTACGAATGGCTTAGTTTAGGGCTTAGGCGACAGTACGTGCAAGAAAGTTAGGTTAGGCTTAGTAAATTTTTCAAGTTTATAAATGAAATTGATTGCAATTAATTTGAGTTAAAAACCTCGGCCATACGCGGCTTACTGGTTATTTTTACCTAACACAATGGTTAATTACCATTACTTAAACTTTTAAAGAACCAATTTCAAAAACTTAAGGTCTAAATCTTACTAATCCTAATCATTTAACCGAAAAAAAATGCGCCATATTGTCAAAATTGAAACTATACTACTTCAGCGTCACCAAGTATGTCCACATTGAACTAAAATTAGCATTGATTTTCCTATTCTCAGTATTAACGCGTGCTTTTTAAAACCTGAACAGTGAGTCCCTTTAAGCCACGGTCACACTAGATCTTAACACCCAGTTTAGGTCGGATTGAATGCCAGTTTTGAACGCCGGCGATAATTCTTGGTTCACACGTGCGAAATGATCGCCTCACCCCGGTTCGCTTATAGCCAAGGCTTAAGGCCATTTCAAATTATGACTAGAATTTTGAAAATACTATAATGTATCCCACAAAAATTAGTTAATCATGTTTACTATACATACAGTAATATTATTTCACATAATTTAGAATTTTATTCCCATTATTTTGGAAAATACGAGCAATTTTACTTTCCCGCCTGGTCATTTTGAAACCGATTCTAAGCGAACCGACTTGGACGAATTGCTTCCCGAACCAACATGAAGCGATTTCTCACGCTGGTTTTCAGTGGCGTAGCTAGCATGGGTGAAACCGGGGCGGATATCATGGTGGGCTACTTAATAGTCTCTATAGTGTGTGTTTTCACGGTCGGGTGTCACCCCCAAATAACGCCAAACCGGGTGGCACCCGGGGCGGACCGCCCCCCCCCCTAGCGACGCCACTGGTTTTGAAAAATAGTTATCTAAAACGAAGCGATTTAGGGGGTAAGTGTGAACCTGGTAGGCTGGCTAGATTCTTGATCCCTGCTGTAAGCCATTGAGTTGGGAATATTAATCTAGAGATCCAATCAAATCTGCTCCCCGCGAAACAAGTTTTTGAAAATTACGAATGTGCCGTCTCCTCTAAAATGACGAGAAACGTTATCATATGACCCGTGGCGCCATCCATTATATTTAAATAAAATATATTTTTGCCGTAAAACGCGTCTTATTGGAAAGAACCATTGAGAGATAGACGGCGCCACGGGTAGAATGATAAAGTTTTCTCGTATTTTGTGAGCAGACGGCAGTATTCTTATTTTTTAAAAACTTGTTTCTCGAAATACTGAAATCCGACATTTTTATTGAACCTCTAGATTAATATTCCCAACTCAATGCTGTAAGCGGAAAGCGATTCATCTGGACCTCGACAGCCATCTATTGGTGTAAATGCTTACTAAAATACGGAATATCCAAAATAATAAAGGCACAAAAATCATTGTAGAGTATTGTATAATAATAAATTTGTCAGCTGATTTATGAGCAATTACTATTTCTAAATTGATAGATATAATTATTGCTTATGCCTGGAATTTATAAATGCCACTAGGAATTATTATCCTGTATGTTTTTCCCTTTATATATCGCGGAACATTTTACGCTATCTTTCTCCGTGAGTCAGTGAATAGCGAGTGACAATTAAAATGTAAATGTAAAAATAATTAGTTTTAATTACCCTATTTATGTGTTGAAAGAAATTAAATACATATATTGATGTATTCATTTTTACCATGACGATCAGGCTATATCCATTACCCCTTTTTGCGTTTGCCAATCCACAAAACGTTCCTATGATTGTGCGTAGAAAAATAAGTTGATAATCATGAGAAAAGGTATTTTCTGTTAATATTTTGACCTATTTTCGCTAAATTGAAAAAATGCGTGTTAAGAATTTACGATAAAAATTTCACGCTAAGCCTTCGCAATAAAAATGACCAAGCTTCAAAACATTGTCCATCATAACAATTTTTGTTATGACAAAAACCATTATCTTAATGTTTTTATTATTTTCTAATAAAACAAAATAATAGACAAAAGACTTAACCTGTCAAATATTGTCCTAATTTTTTAAGTTTGATTAACGTAATCAGCTAATCAGCTAGGCTAGTACACTTGGCCTAAGTCATCAAGCGACTTTTAAAGCCATTAATTCAGATGGACAGGTTACAATGCGTAGGAAGGTGGTGGCAAGCCCTTCGTGCCACGCGATCCAACAGCTCCTTACCCTAACTATTACCGTTGACCTCGACAAGTTTTTATGGAAGGGGAAACCGAAGAACTCGGGGGAAAAACCCCTATACCAGTGGGGAGAGACCTTGCATACTCAACGCGGAAGGAGTTGTTCCGAGTTTTCACCCAGTGCCACAAGCTGCGAGGCGAAAGTGCTAACGTAGATCAGTAAACATTCTCAGAAATAAATGGCATAAAAAGTCGCTAGATGACTTGCGTCTAACCTGGTGCCTTGCAGTGACGGCGATCCCGTGGGGGCTCTGGGGCTCGAGCCCCCACGGAGAAAAACAAACGAGGGCAGAGCCCCCACAGAAATAAAATTGAGGAAAAATAGCAATCAGGGAAAAATTTATAATCTCACTGCCTTTATTTGGGTCCAAATTAAGTCTTTTTACCGAAGTTATTTTGAGATTGCAGATGCGAGTAGCATTAAGATGATATAACCGTAAAATTTATTTCGATAGATTCGTCCAAACAGAAAATCACGGCATCGTGTACCCTATTTTCCCTAAAATATTTTCGTAAAGTATGTGGCCAAGAAAGGCTTAATTATCTAGCCATGTACACACGTATTTTTCTAAAGATATTCCATTGGCGGATGAGATATCAGAAAGAACGCTTTTAAAAATATTTATATAGTAATAAAAGTTTAGAGCTGTACATTTTCTTGCTTAAGTCTTAAGTACGAGCGTATATGAATTTTGGATACAAAAATAATGGCCCATGCCCCCTCAGAAATGTTTTCCGATCGCCGCCGCTGGTGCCTTGGTATTAGCCTAGCTGATTATAAGGCTAACAGATTTTAAAACCAAAAGTATAAGATAATCGTTAACAGTAAGAGGAATGGGAACCACTAGGTAGAAAAGAATAAATTATTCTAGCGACGTTTCTCGTGTTCGAACCAAACCTTCGCAACGGCTGAAAGAAAGTATTTGAGTGAGAAGGCGTCTGGAGAAATTTGTTTGCATGAACTCTCTACAAAAACCAGAGAAGAGAGAATCTTTCCGCGGGGAAACGCTGACATTTCCGTTGCCATAGAGACCGAATTTTTCGATTGAGCCACGGCCGAACCGTCGCGAGGCTTCACAGTAAGGGCGGATAAAATGATGAACAAAAGAAATGAAAAAATCTTCGGGAGAAGCCTGTTGCAAACGTATCTACAGGCGACATTAAGGAGAAAACGGAATAGAGAGAGAAGTAAAATAAAGAGAGAGGAAAAGTGAAGTCTTGACGCCACCCGAAGAAATTTATTATCTCGACATTCAAACATTTTTTATAGCGAGAGACTACTAATAAAAGAAAGGACGACTCTCATTGCGATGAAAAATGTACTCCGAAATTGAACTCGTCTAGTTAATGTTTCTACGCGTAACCGTTCGGAGTTAGGATTCAAAAGTTAAGAAATGCAAAACGTTTTTTATTTCTCGCGATGGTGTTAAGTAACAGAAGCCGCGGATAAGTTGATGTATTCCTTTTTCAGATTTTATATTTATTGTTTAGTGAATTTAATATTATTTATATTTATAGTTTAGTGAATTTAATATTATTTATATTTATAGTTTAGTGAATTTAATATTATTTATATTTATAGTTTAGTGAATTTAATATTATTTATATTTATAGTTTAGTGAATTTAATATTATTTATATTTATAGTTTAGTGAATTTAATATTATTTATATTTATAGTTTAGTGAATTTAATATTATTTATATTTATTGTTACAATATTATTTATATTTATTGTTACAATATTATTTATATTTATTGTTACAATATTATTTATATTTATTGTTACAATATTATTTAAATTTATTGTTACAATATTATTTATATTTATTGTTACAATATTATTTATATTTATTGTTTAGTGAATTTAATATTATTTATATTTATTGTTTAGTGAATTTACTATTATTTATATTTATTGTTTAGTGAATTTAATATTATTTATATTTATTGTTTAGTGAATTTAATATTATTTATATTTATTGTTTAGTGAATTTAATATTATTTATATTTATTGTTTAGTGAATTTATTATTATTTATATTTATTGTTTAGTGAATTTAATATTATTTATATTTATTGTTTAGTGAATTTAATATTATTTATATTTATTGTTTAGTGAATTTAATATTATTTATAATTTTTGTTTAGTGAATTTAATATTATTTATATTTATTGTTTAGTGAATTTAATATTAATATTATTTATATTTATTGTTTAGTGAATTTAATATGATTTATATTTATTGTTTAGTGAATTTTATTATTTATATTTATTGTTTAGTGAATTTAATATTATTTATATTTATTGTTTATTGAATTTAATATTAATATTATTTATATTTATTGTTTAATGAATTTAATATTAATATTATTTATATTTATTGTTTAATGAATTTAATATTAATATTATTTATATTTATTGTTTAGTGAATTTAATATTATTTATATTTATTGTTTAGTGAATTTAATATTAATATTATATATATTTATTGTTTAGTGAATTTAATATTAATATTATTTATATTTATTGTTTAGTGAATTTAATATTAATATTATTTATATTTATTGTTTAGTGAATTTAACATGTCCTAGAAAACGTTTAGAGCTTAAGTGTAGGGAGAGCAGTTTGTTCACAATAAGACTACTTTTAAATTCCTAGACACGGTTTCCTAGAACAAGCGTATTCTGTTTATAATATTATTATAAAAAACCATCATTTTTAACATTTCGACGTTGCAATTTGAAAACACTCTGCATTGGTTTTAAATTTCAAATTCTAATTAATTAATTTATTTATTTGTAAAACTGCTTTTCTTTAAATTATAGTGTTTAGATGATTTATTTTAAAATATTTCAAGTTGGAACCTTTACCAAATCATCTAGTTGAAAAGCTTGTCAGCTAGTATCAGGGGTGTAGTAGCCGAGGGGGGTTGAGGGGTACTCGAGGCCATTGTCTCTCACAAATATTTTACTAGAAAGAGCAAATAATGGAAATTACTCTTCAACCATTTTTTTTAAATTGACGAATTAATGTACCAATATCAACCCCATCTGAAAAAACTGGTGGTTTATTCTTTAGTTTTAAATTAATATCGGTATTATTTTAGGCATTTAAGGTGATAATTAACAATATAATAGGGTAGCGATTATAAAATTCCAAGTATAATTTAATACAAAAGAAATGTTTAAGTAGCAAAGATTTGAAAAATTACATAAAAGTTCACATTTATCTCATCTGTTCACATTAATATTTGCTTCATCGGACATTAATTCATATTTAACCGACCAAAAGGCTAGAGGACGCTAAGACGGTCAATGCCCTGCAAGAAACCAGTGAAATTTGATGCTGTTGTTGATCCCTTGACGTCCTAGGCAAAATTTGTTGCGTAAAACTATGAAAGGGTATGTTCCTTATTAATTTAGAAACTTGTTGAGGTTAACGGTAATAGTTAGTGTAGGGAGCTGTAGGCTCGCGTGACATGCCGGGCTTGCCACAACCCTCCTAGGCGATGTAACCCGGCCACCTGAATTAATGGCTTCAAAAGTCGCTTGATGACTTAGGCCTCAGGGGGTGCCTTGGTTATTAGCCTAGCTGATTATTATTATTATTATTATTAGCTATATCCGGAAATGTCAGTCACCAACATTTACAAGGAGGTGATTCTCAATGATTTTGTTTAAACTCGGGGTTCTAAAAGACCTTCATATATAACTTTAAAATTCCCTTTAGGAAAAATTTCAATTTCCGTTTTGCCATGACAAAATTGTTTTTGACAACTCAGTTCAAAATTTTCTTTACGGAATTTAGGAGTAACAAACACAAGGAGAACGCAGCTAGCCTTTAAACACGCTAACGCAGTGTTGTGTACAAATTTAATTGGACGAGCCTTTACGCTGAACATTTTACGGAAAGGTGGAAGGCAATTTCGGAATTTTCCCCTTCCGACGGCGGGAGGCGCTAAAGCGTCTAGCCAATGAAAAATGTACGCGAGAAGATGCACGACTTTTTGACGGGTTGCCTTTTCCTTGTGTGGGGTGTTGTGTTTGTTGCTAATAGACGGAATTGAACATAGGAAAATCACTGATTCTCAGGATTCCCCACCCCCCGGTAAATAATTTGTAAAATTTCCATATTTGGTTTTTACAAAAAATAACCCACATGAACAAAATTATGAATTATTGGTCGAATTTGTGTCAATTTGGGTAAATGCAACTAACATTTTGTAAAACGAGTATATAAAGGGGGAAGACTACAGTGGCCATTGTCTACTTTCGCGCTATTTCAAGCTGAACTCTTTTTATCTTGTATTTTAACTTATAAAATTAATATTTAAGTGTAGAACAGCCTCTTGTTTAGTGACTAAAATAATTTTTAACAATTTTAAATTTAAAAGTAATCAAGTTATTACGTTTTAATTCGCACCCCCGGAGCTAAACAAGTTGAGCAAGCGCCTAAACTCCCCGTTAGTTAGGACCTTATATCTCGTTAACTATTAATATTAGAATTATCAAAATTATTTTAAGCACTAGAGGAAGGTTCAGCCTAATAAGAAAAATATAATTCAATTATGTAATTGTTAAAACAGAAACGTTCAGCTTGAACGAAAAAGAGGCTTTTACTGTATTCTTCCCCTTTTATATACTCGTTTTTACAAAATTTTAGTCGCATTTATACTTTATACATGCCAATAAAGTAAGGTAAATATACCCGGAAAAAGTATTGGAAATTTTGGTATAATAAAAAAATGAGCTTATTGAAAAGAAATTGGGTTAATTTAAGTAAAATTGGGTAAATGCAGAGAAATTTGGGTAAATGCCAACAAATTGGATAATCAACTAGGCTAATACGCAAGGCACCACCTTAGGCCTAAGTCATCAAGCGACTTTTAAAGCCATTAATTCAGGTGGCCGGGTTACAATGCGTAGGAGGGTGGTGGCAAGCCCTTGATGCCACGCGAGCCAACAGCTCCCTACACTCACTATTAACGTTAACTTTAACCAGTTTTAATGGAAGGGGAAACCGAAGAGCTCGAGGGAAAAACCCTTTAACCAGTGGGGAGAGAACTTGTAAACTGAAATCCGGATATATTTGGTTATTGCAAATAAGTTTGGGTAACTATAGGAAAATTTTAAAAATGCAAATAAATTAGGAAAATACAATTTAATTTGGGTAAATGCGAAAAAATCGGGTTAATTAGAATAAATTTGGGTAAATGTGAAAAAAATTGGGTTAATTAGAATAAATTTGGCTAAATGTGAAAAAATTTGGGTTAACAAGAATAAATTTGGGTTAATTAGAATAAATTAGGCTAAATGTGAAAAAAATTGGGTTAACAAGAATAAATTTGGGTTAATAAGAATAAATTTGGGTTAATTAGAATAAATTTGGGTTAATTAGAATAAATTTGGGTTAATTAGAATAAATTTGGTAAATGTGAAAAAGTTTGGTTAATTGGAATAAATTTGGGTTAATTATAATAAATTTGGGTTAACAAGAATAAATTTGGGTTAACAAGAATAAATTTGGGTTAATTAGAATAAATTTGGGTTAACAAGAATAAGTTTGTGTGAGACACGGGCATTTTGTATTTGAAAGTTTAGGTTGGTAATTTCAAGAATTTTTAGTAAAGAAATTCGAGGAAATTAATTTGTATAAATTAGGTTATCGTGAATAATTGAAAGTAAATTTGAATTTGTGTAGGATATAAATAATCAGCTAAGCTTATACCCAAGGCACCACCACAGGCCTAAATCATCACGCGACTTTTAAATCCTTATAGTGGATGGAAGGGATAAATTCTCGAATAAATTGCGTAGGAGGATACAGAAATTTTCGTAAATTTTTTATACTATTAACCTAAATCCGTAAAACAAATTATGTTAGGCAAAAAAGTATGTTGCTGATTCAAAATCTGAACACATTAACGTTTCTTAAAATAGTTTGAATGGTTGAGTCATATGATTTAATATTAATTGAACCCAATCAATCTCAATTCATTATGGTAAATGAAGTGAATTGAATATATGTTTGTTTTAACTTGTGTGAGGAATATATGAAGCATACTCAATATCATTTTAATTTAGTAGCATTAGGGAATAGGTTGACTTGTTGGGTAAAAAAAAGTTGGCACCAGATTATTGGGGTAAATAATCCTAAAATAGTAGAGCTCGGGGAAACGGATAAATTAACCGCCAAAATTAATCATAAAAAATTCGATTAACTGTTTATTTATGGATATTATTCGCGGTTGTAAAAAGATTTAATATGCAAAAAATAAGTTCGGATAATGTTAGGATATGGATATAAAATAAATGAACGGAAAATTTCCTATCCGAACGCCGAGCCCTATAAAATTGAAAAATCTTGAACCTTAGTGCATGGACGTAATTTAAAATATCACTTCCATGCTTAGTGTATTGTCAAATATTGCCAAGTATATATTTTGATGTTGAAATGGTTTCTCCGAAAATACTATGTACGGGATAGAACGACTGTATTCATTGTGAAACATGGTGAAAGTGTAAAACCCGTGCTACGGACGTGATCAACGCAACTGCGTCGTAAGAGATGCCGTGGGCCGCTCGAGCACACCACTGAGAGTCCTAGTAGCGATGGTCATCAAGCAGAAAGCGAGATAAGTAACTGAACTCTAATCGTATACCCACTCGCACGATCAGCCAAGGATTCGTTCCTCTAAGGGCATTTAGTAAGGTGCAGTGGGCTCTTGGTATTTCGTATACCGCCATCAGTATTTATATCGTTTCGACGATTCAGAACTAGCCCGGTGAACTCGTAAAGTGGAGTAATGCAATTTAACTTTTAATTGATAAAATAACGCGTTTTGAAATTTTTAATGTTTAGGCTTAGTTTCTCTTTTCGATTTGATAGTCGCCAGCCAGATTTCCCGCACGGTACTGACGAGTTCCAAATAGAACGAAACCGGTCTACCGTTGGAATTTCTGGCTATATTATTTATTTTTAATTTAGTTTATTACTCGAAGATCTATTTGATCCGAGTTTCGCGTTGCTCGAAGACCTATCGGTACGAGTTAATAGTAAGTTTTTAAATTTCTTCAAATTTGTTTAGGATTTAGCTATATTATCCCTTTTAATTATGGACTTATCTACTTTTTCGCGTATTTTATCATCCTTCTCACAGTCCATAGGTGGTTTCTTCTAACTTAACTTAACTTTTAATTGTTAACTATAACTACGTTGGCGACCGTGCACTGAAATACACCACATAGGGTTTTGATTTGACTTGTTAGTTTCTAAGTGTTCTTCTTACCGTAATTAGAGTATCATTGTCGGGAATAAATTATTGTAGAAATGTTATAAACAGTGTATTAAATGTAAGTTCTTTTACAGTAATTTCCCATATTTTTATGATTAGTTTCAGAAAAACCGTGAGCGGATTTAGCTACGCTGGTTTTCAGTCAGATTACACCACACTTCTAAATAAAAAATTATTTATTTATTAACAAAAAAGCTATATAGTTTAAGCTATAACACGTAAATGTATTTTGATTACTTAGTGGTTAATTGACGTTTTAGTGAATTTGTACCGCCATTTTCCAAGATGACGGATTTTCGTTTTGAGATTGCAACACGTGAAAGAACCTCATAACTTGAGTCATACACACGGAGTTCCGTTAAGATGGTATTTTTAGAAACACTTGATAAAGGGCGCATCTATAATTTTAATTATCAAAGGGCTTTTAAGGGTTTCTGGGGTTTGGGTTAATTGGGTATAAACGTACTTGGACAAAATTACTCGGTTCAGGGGTTTTAACTATTAGTGTCTCTTAAATACGGTTACTGCTTCATAACCAATTTTCTGCCCGCATTTTCAAACCTATGATCAAGTATTCCTGGTTTCCTTCGCATTTACCCAAATTTATTCGCATTTACCTGAAATTATTTGTAAATACCAAATTTCCCTGCTTTTATCCCAATTTATTCGCAATCACCCAAATTTATTCGCATTTTTCCAAATCTATTCGCATTTACTGAAATTCCCTTACTTGTACCTAAATGTACTCACATTTACACAAATTTACCAACAGTTTTCCCAAATTTATTTGAATTTACCGAAATTTCCTTACTTCTACCCAAATGTACTCACATTTACACAAATTTACCAACAGTTTTCCCAAATTTATTTGAATTTACCGAAATTTCCTTACTTCTACCCAAATGTACTCACATTTACACAAATTTACCAACAGTTTTCCCATATTTAACTGCCATTACCCAAACTTCCCTATTTTTACCAAACTTATTCAAATGAACCTAATTTATTCGCATTTACTCAATTTTACTTATATTTACCCAATTTCATTTCATTTCGCTCATTTTTTTAATTATATCAAAATTTCCCCGGGAATATTTACCCTTCTGTATCAGCATGTATCACATTTATCGAAATTTTCGTTAATACATTCGTTTTTACCTTAATTCGACCAATTAATTCATTATTTGTTCCTTTGAGTTATTTATGGTAAAAACCTAATTTGGAAATTTTACAAATTATTTACAGTGGGGACCTTTAAAACCAATGATTTTCCCATGTTGAATCCCCTAAAGATAATATTAAACTGAGTTATCAAAAACAATTTTGGTTGCCATTGCAAAACGGAAGCCCATTGAATTTTTCCTTAGGGGAATTTTCAAATTACATGAAGGTCTATTAGAACCCCGAGTTAGTAGTACCTTAAAGTCTATATTTTTCTACATTCATAAGTGTTATCTAGAGCTCGGGGTTTAGATAAGAAATATCCGTTTCATTGTTTTTTATCCATAACCGAAAATTATCTGAATAAAATCTAATTTTTTGCATATTAAATCGTTTTATAACCGCGGTTAATTTATCTGTTCCACCAAGCTCTAGTATTATTTTTTCTACTAGACAGTAGAAGTTTTAGAAGTTATATATTTTTTCTATATTTATCAACAAATGCCATAAAACCTTATGAAAATGGTGGCTTAAATTTTGATTAAAATGTCCAGTTCAAAATGTGTTATATTTGACCGAATTACAATGTAAGAAATTGATCATCATTCCGATTGATAAAAAATAATTTGATCCAAACAGAACAGGATTCAAACTGAATGTGTGTTGATTCCAATTGGATTCAAATTTGAACTTGGGTCCAGCTATTTTCTTAAATCTAGATTAGGTTGCCTGGAAGTGTTTTATGGTCCTACGAAATGTGAAACTACGAACCAATTAAGTGGTTTTCATAATATCAGGGTGGGCTCCTCATTTAGTTCTAGTCTATCTCACACACAACCCTCACTCCGCCAACTTAACATGAAATCATTGACTTGGCGCAATGAAAATTAAGAGGGAACATTTGGTTTGGTAACGTTAGCGTGGTGTTACGCCGACAAACATTCTCCGACCAAATAACCTGATAATTTTAGCGCGGCTCTTAAGCTATGTAGAAGGAATATTTGAAGGCCTGACGTTAATGCGGTGTTTATTGCATTAAACACCAGATTAACAAATTTCCGACTTTCATAAAGTTACACTACTCTCCCAATGGAATTCAAAAAAAGTTATTTTAGCTTGCCCAACTTGTCACTTTTTCAAGTCGTATTTTGTCAGTGAAAAAGACGTCTATTTTTTTCGCGCCAACGCTATTTGTACGTTTTCGGTGACGCACTACAATTTTCTTATTGACAATTTTCTTATAGCACCTAGCGGTTAAAATTAAAATTTTCAAAAATCGTTAACATATTTTGCGATTTAGATGCAATATTGGTAGAAAGTGTCCCCCGGCACGTATAATGTACAGTACAAATTTCTAGAAAACATAGTTTTTGAAAAAAATCACTTTTTCGAGCAAAAAACACCTTGTATAATAATTAACATAATAAAAGTTAAATTCCTGTCGAAATGCTTTTCGACACGGACATTCTCACCCAGTTCCAACTTGGACTCGTACTAGAACAGAGTAGGGTGTTATCGTCCTTGCTAGTAATATATTTCACTATGGGCAAATTTAGACACTAGGGCGCTCTGTGCTTAGACATAAACCAAGATTTCGCAATAGCTCTGAAAATCAGCTCAGTGAATATTTTTCCTAATTGACATACTTATTGCTAATATGTTACTTATGCTAATATGTAATAGAAGTTTGGTAATACTAACAAGTTAGTTAGGGTGTCGAGATAGTTCGAGGAAATACGTTTAATTAGCGTTAGTGGAGCGTTTCTAATTTTAATTATATTGGTCTCGCACGTCCGCAGTTTCAATATAACGTGCCTTGTAAAGTTAACTTATTTGATTAGGTTTTGCATTCCTTATATTACTAAATAATACTATATAATGTTGTCTTATATCCTTATTTCAGTGTGACCTCATGCCAAATAATAAACTTTGTACATAACATTTACTACTGCAGTCGAAGTAAACGACTTTCGTTACCTCATATCCAGTCAAAGATTACAGTTCCAACGGCATCACACAATACGATATGAAATTCTCGGCGGTTTCAGAATTCTCCGCGCACAAGTCTATAAATAAAAATTCTAAAAATATTTCGGAGATAATACATTCGACTTAATGTAATAATATTTCGAGAATTTTTTAAATACAGTATTATTTAATATATTATTTTTGAGATTACACATTTTGATATATATTAATCGTATTAGGAGAATATTAATAATATATATAATCATTAAAATTTAATCATTTTAAATTTAATCATAATAAATGTAAACATTAAAAATTTAATCATTATAAATTTAATCATAATAAATGTAATCATTATAAATTTAATCATTATAAATGTAATCATTAAAAATTTAATCATTATAAATAAAATCGTAATAAATATAATCGTAATAAATAAAATCGTAATAAATATAATCGTAATAAATAAAACCGTAATAAGTATAATCATTATAAATATAATCGTAATAAGTATAATCGTAATAAATATAATCGTAATAAATATAATCGTAATAAATATAATCGTAATAAATATAATCGTAATAAATATAATCGTAATAAATATAATCGTAATAAATATAATTGTAATAAATATAATCGTAATAAATATAATTGTAATTAATATAATCGTAATAAATATAATTGTAATTAATATAATCGTAATAAATATACTCGTAATAAATATAATTGTAATTAATATAATCGTAATAAATATAATTGTAATTAATATAATCGTAATAAATATAATTGTAATTAATATAATCGTAATAAATAAAATCGTAATAAATATAATCGTAATAAATATAATCATAATGAAATGAAATGAAATGAAATTTAATGTGCACCAAAACAATACTAGTTACAGCATCAGCAAGTTGATACACAATGTAAGAAAAATAAATAAGGAAAAAAACGAGAAGGTTAAAAGATTATATAAACACAATTAGAATGAAAATATATACAATAGTTACAAATGTTTAGAGAGTGTCTTAAAGCTAGTGAGGTTGGAGATTTTTTGTCTCTTATTTTACAGGTGAACAGATCAATATCTCTACCGTATTTGTTCGAAGTTGTTAAGATTCTAGAGATAGGATTTAAGGGGCTTTTAATAGTTTTAAATAGATTTACGTTTCTAATAGAATAATTTGGGACGGTAAAATTAATATTATACAGTAAGTCTTCACTTGGGATTGAGTTATGGAACAATTTATATAGGAAGATAAGCTCGGATTTCTCTCGAGTTACATTGAGTTTTTCCATGTTTAGGTCTTCTAATAATAGATTATAATTGTAAATATGACTTTTAGTGAAGTTAGTATGCAGATATTCGATAAACTTCTTTTGAATAGCTTCGATACTTAATAAAAGATAAGTGCTACAGCCTCCCCAGGCTAAAGAGCCGCACATGACCTTCGAGAAGATAAGACTTTTATACAGTAAAATATAGTGGAATTTAGAATTAATTTTTTTCGAGAGTTTTAGAATAACGCCGAGTAGTCTTCTGCAGCTGTTGACAGTGTATTGAATATGTTTTCTAAAGTAAAGTCCTTGGTCGAGGTACACTCCGAGGTCTTTAACCGAGTCCTGGCGTGGGACGGTGTCACCGTTAATTTTGTAAAAGTACCGAATTATTTCCGTTTTCCTACTAAAAGAGATTATCACAGATTTAAGGGGATTGATTGGTAAATTATTTTTGGAGCACCACTTAGCAATATTATTCAGGTCTTCTTGTAGTTTTAAACAGTCAGTTAAATTAAGAATGGTTCTGCATATTTTATTATCATCGGCAAATTGATATATGTTGGAATGTTTAATAACGAATTGTAAGTCATATATATAAATGTTAAATAAAAGCGGGCCCAGGGAACTACCCTGGGGTACTCCACAGTTTACTCCATAGCTAACCGCGGTAACAACACCGTTACATTTTAACAAATTGTTCCGGTTATACAGATAACTGCTCAACCAGCGCAATAAATCGCCATGAACACCAAATTTTGCTATTTTTTGCAATAGAGTCGGGTGAGATACTCGGTCAAAAGCTTTCGCGAGATCGATAAATACTACATCAGTTTGTTTCTGATTTTCTACACTTTCAGTTAATTTGTTTTAAAAATTAACATGATTCGTCTCAACGCTTTTGCCTTTAAGGAAACCATGTTGGGCAGAGTTAGGAAATGTATTAAACCAATTTGAAATAAATAAAATCGTAATAAGTATAATCGTAATAAATATAATCGTAATAAATATAATCGTAATAAGTATAATCGTTATAAATATAATCGTAATAAATATAATCGTAATAAATATAATCGTAATAAATATAATCGTAATAAATATAATCGTAATAAATATAATCGTAATAAATATAATCGTAATAAATATAATCATAATAAATAAAATCGTAATAAGTATAATCGTAATAAATATAATCATAATAAATAAAATCGTAATAAGTATAATCGTAAAAAATATAATTGTAATAAATATAATCGTAATAAATGTAATCGTTAAAAATAATAATAACAATAATAAATATAAATATAATTCCTTATTATAATTGCGCATAAATTGCATTGTGGAAAACCAACTCAGACATTATTTTAAATAATCCATATACAAAAATAAATTGTAGCTACAGCGCTATATTTTTATGTTCCGTAAAATAATCTTCGACTATTACAAATAAAGTCGACATTTGGAAGGCGAGACCTTTGGCCGATGTAAAGATTTTGACGGTTCTAGAGTCGATATAAGGTTTTTCTGGCACTCTTTCCGAGATCAATACATTCATATTTTTGGCGTTATTGAAAAAGTTTCTGCGAAGTTCGTATGCATGAACGGTTTTTTTAGAAAAGCATTTCGCTAAAAGCCGCAACGTATCTACTACTTTGCTCCTTTTTTTCCGAAATCAGAAGGTTTTCGCCGGGATTAAACGCGTTAAATCCCAGTTATTAGTCGCGACTTCACGCTTTCGGTCGAACGAATTTCAATCATTTTTCTTTCGCCGATTACTATTTTAGAGCTCTCGGTAGACCTTTTAAATGAAGAAACTTGCCCGAAAGTTTTTAAATCGAAAGTTAATAGAGCCTTTACCTTCTTTTAATACGGGCTTTTTTACAAATATAGCAACAGCGTTTTTCACTTAAAATATTAAGCAACTGTTTTGAAAACCAAAATTTGTGTTACTATTCGTGAAATAATCATATTTTAGCGAAAATTTCATTCAACCGGCAATGGTGAGTGGTGGAGTGGTTAGCACTTTTGCCTCGCATCTAAAGGATTCGGGTTCGATCCCTGCTTGTGGCACTGGGTGAAAACTCGGAAGCACTCCTTTTAGCTTAGATTTTACGAGTCATCTCCCCACTTGTTAAAGGGGTTTTTCCCCCGAATTCTTCAGTTTCCCCTTTCCATATAAACTAGTAGAGGTTAATATATAGTAAGTGTAGGGAGCTGTTGGCTCGCGTGGCATGAAGTGCTGGCCACCACCCTCCTACGCGTTGTAACTCGGCCACCTGAATTAAGGCAATAAACGTCTCTAGATAACTTGAGCCTATATAGGGTGGTATTAGTGTTGTTCATTTTCCGGAAAAATTTCCAGAGAATTTTCCGCAAATTGGAAAAATAAAAAATTTAAACATAAATTACTTTTTAAGGGTTTTTAATGTTTTTAACGTTTTATCGATATGAAATGTCGAATATAAGTAAATATACTACAGAACATTAATTGTGTTACATTATTAATCAGTTTAAACTAGTCTAGTGGTTAAGTTTTACTTTCAGATTCGAAAAAATTCCGCTTTATTGAAATTAGCAAAACAATATATTAGACTTGTCAATTTATCATGGAATGAAAACTTTTTTATTTTTTTTCGGAAAAAAGGCGTCGGTCATTTTCCGGAAAATTTTCCGACTTACAACACTAGGTGGTATCTTGGGTATTAGTTATCTAATTATTGAATTATTATAATTTTATTTTATTTTTTTACTTGTGTTTCAAAAGAAGATTAATCAATTTTTAAACCATCGGCAAATAAGAGTTAGCTGGTTCAAAGTAAATCAAATAAAACCAAAATTAATGTTTTTGTCAAAAACTATTAAGGTATCCAAATTCCGAACAAACTGAACTCAATTTAACCATAGGTGAACTGTTATTTTGTCTGTATCAACCCAATTTTGTAACCATCTGCAGTTAGCTGATTAACAGTAATCTAAATAAAAAGATAAAATTTAAATTTAAAAAATAGCTTTAGCCTAAATTTATATCTCGAAACGTTTTTATTATTTACTAATAAGGCCACAAAATAATAGCAGATCGTCTAGCGTATTTGGATAGGACTGACAGGTTTTATCTGATTAATTGGGGTTGATGTGTTTGATCTGAGAGGTCAGCCACTGAAGTCAAAGTTTAACAAGAGATTTATGATTGCCAAAGTTTTCTTTTGATTCCCAGATTTTTTTTTATCTTAAGATTTCCATAAAAAATCTCGATTTCTTGTCGAAGCCATGATATTGAGGATTTTTAACTGATTACTAAAGATTTCCACAATTTACAAAGATATCTGTTTTTTTATGAATTCCGATTACCATTGAAGATTGGTGCCTTGGGGATTAGCCTAGCTGATTATTATTTTTATTTACCGATTATTCTTTTGATTTTTTTATTATTTTTGATTTTCTAAGATTATTTTCGGTTACTTTTTTAATTTCATGGATTTCTAAGATTTAGATATTTGTTAATTTTTTATTTTAAAAATCGATTAGTCCTTTTCTTTTCGAAATGCACACCGGATTTCTCGATTTTGTCTTGAATGGTATCTGTATAAAACAAATTTCGAAAAAAAAAGTGCAGATATTATTTAAAAGTTAGAAGTTTCTTTTATTTGAGAACAACTTAAAGTTAGAAGTGGAATCCATTAATTTTGGCCAATCAACAATTGTTTTACGCTATTGAAAACATTTATTGGATAGGGTTTTAAAAATAGACGATTTTATATACTTACTTTTAAATGGAGAATCATATAACAAAAGATATGGGCAATAGGTTCCGGAAATAAATTTGCTTTCTCGTCGTAAGATTCTTTGAATGATGACTCGAAGTGATTCAATTTCTTCCCGACGTATCGTTCAATAACAACAGTGGGTCTAGACTCGCGGAAAAATATCGGAAAACCCCGATATCTTATAAGCTAACCATTAAACTTCAATATAAAAATCGGGAAATAGTGGCGAAGGGCTATTGAAAAGCCAACGATCGAAAATCCACTTGACCGCCCACCTAGATGACCTATTGACAGCCGTAACTTTGGGTCCTCCCCCACAATCGGACCCGACTGGACTCTATATCGGCCTCGCGTGCGTCTATATATCTAGCCCATCAGCAAACTCTATCACTCTTTTTTCTAGCCCATCTCGGACCATCATTCGCTCATCGAAAAGCTCTTATGATGGACAGACAGTACACTAACGCGGTCTATATAACCTTTCTCTCTTTCTTTCCTTCTAAGCCCAGCATGTTCGTCATCTATTTTTGTACGTTTTGTATGCTTGTAAATAACTTCTTGTTTCAGAAACACGCCGAGTTCACGAGTACGTTCACTCAGAAAAAGATAAATTTAAAACCTATATTTTCAGAAGTACATAATATATCTAGAATTAGTAGTATAGCAGCGAAAATGTTTACACAGCATCACCATACGGGGTTTCTTTGATTTCCCATTTCTATATATGCTTGTAAAAGTGAATAGTGTGTGTAGGGAGCTGTTGGCTCGTGTGGCTTATGGAACTTACCACCACTCTCTTAAGCAATTTAACCCGGCCACCTGAATCAAAGGCAATAAAGGTCACTAGATGACTTGAGGCTAAGGTGGTGCCTTGGGTATTAGCCTAGCAGATTATTATTATTATCATTATTATAAATTTAAAAATTAAATGGATATTTACTTATTAGTAAATAATATTTTAACTTTGTAATAATTTTAGAATGTTAATATATTATGTATTTGGCCCTGCACGACCTAATATATTCACGGCAATAGTGACTGTAGGGAGCTGTTGGCTCGCGTGGCATGAAGGGCTTGCCACCACCCTCTTACGCGTTGTAACTCGGCCACCTGTATCAAGGCATTAAAAGTCGTTTTATGACTTAGGCCTAAGGTGGTGCGTTGGGTGATTAGCCCAGCTGATTATTATTATTATTATGTACGATTTTTTCTTCCGAAACCTCTTCCGAAAATCAATGGGAGCCTGCTCATGTACACTTTTCAAGCGAATAATATTAACAGTTTAGGGAGATGAATACTTATTGTAAGATATATATTATGTACTTCGGATAAAGCGTAGTTTTTCTGGCTGACGTGTACTCTGGAACTCTAATGGAAGGCCCTCCATCTCGTACTATATACTGTAATGTTTTCTCTCCCGACCATCTCTAGGAAGTCCGCTTGAAAATGATGGAGCAATCGAAGAGCTATGACAAAGTGGCCTCTATGGACGGAAACGCCGACTTTGATTATCGCGGCTACCCCAAAGTGTTCGGGGTCAGTCCCAGCGATATCGATAAGTACTCTCGAGTAGTTTTTCCAGTTTGTTTCGTCTGCTTTAACCTCATGTACTGGATAATTTACTTGCATATCAGTGACGTACCGCTAGAGGGTATCGTCCCCAAAGGCACGACTTATTAAATTAAAATATATATTATATATATTCAACGTGTAGTCGGTTTAAAAAAATGCGTATACAATATTAGTTATGTCCATCAACGAATGGAAAGGTGAAAATGTTTTTAAAATTGTTTTAAATCGAGCGTGAGAGTACTGATATAACGTACTACGAAACTGTTCTCGGTACTAATTTGTGATACTACTATACTCTATAAGACGGGGTTGAATACTGCGTAGCTGGTTTCTTCAAAGTGCAGTCAAAATAATGGTGTCAGCTGATGCGGCTTTAAAATGAGAGTGTGACGTTGGATTCGACAATGACGAATTTGACTCAAATTTACTCCGATGGTTTATTAACGCTCATCCGTAGCTAGCACTTTCCAAAGATAATTCGTTTTTTTAATATTTTAATGGAGTTATTGAAAGAAAAAATGGCTTTGTAAATGTGTTTAAGCTTTTACGGACTCACTTAATTTGGGTTATTTTGAATAATAAATATTTCGCCATTGTCGAATCCCAAAATGTTCGTGTGAAATTGGAATAAAATGCGTTGACGACAGACAAAAAGGATTGGAATTATAGTTCGAAGTAACCGTAATTTTACTTTAAGAATTTTTGTATATGAGTGTAAAACAAAAAAAAAGACTTCTAGATCTGCTTTGATTAGCAGATCATCCGCACAACGGCGCTACAGTACCATGCCCTTTTCACGTCATCGACCCAGTATGAATCTTTCGCTGGGGAGTTGACTATTAAAATTTCTCTCATTACTCCCGCTTGGGTTCCCTTTTCTAACATTTACGTCAGCCTATCTTAATTATTGTAACTAGCTATAAATGAAAAATATCCAGTATTGTACAGGCCTTGATACGCTCTTTCTATCTTTATCTTAACTCTTCGTTGAATATGACAGGCAACTCGAAACTCACCTTTTTCACTCTTTAATTAACTTAAATTACAATTATGTATACATTGTATTTTGATATTAAACCTATCCGTTGGAATAGCGCGTATTATTAAATAATATATTAATAGGCTTATAATTTTAATTTATATTGAAAACACCAACCCCTATCTTATTACATTTATTTTGTAACTCGCGATTGCTCTGAATTTCCTCATATTTTGATATAGATTACTTTTCTTGTTTATAAGGGTTAATATTACCATTTTCAAAATTCTAGAGCCTGCGTGTTAAGAATATCATTTTCAACGAAGAGATAATATATTAACGGAAAACTGTTTTAGCCGAAAACAAATTGTAAGAGCGGATAATGTAATCGATAACGTTGGATTTCAATCTTAGAAATTGAAACGCGAACTTTCGCTAAAAAACCGTTTTCCGTTTCTTCATCGTAGACCCCTACTCTAGGCCATATACTCCCATAAATACGACTGGTTTTCCACGGTTAAAAAATATTCAATCCTGTTGTAAAACTCGTAGGCTGTCATCAGTTAAACAAAATCTCTTATTCCATCGGTTATTTTATAAATTTTTCGAAGAAAGGCTTATTCGATTGTACATACTAAGGTAGTTTAAATGTATTTAAAAATAACCCGAGAGCCAATCTATTTCAAATTGTTATCACAACCCGTGTACATAAAAACCCCGTTCGCTCGATATATTTCCATTATTTAACTCAAGTTTTTTTACATAAAAAAACGAAACAAAAATTAGAAGAAAATTGTTTATTGTTAAAATCTTAATGCTGACATTCATTATTTAATTGGAAATTGTTTCTTGAAAAGGGTCCAATTTGAGGCTTTAGGAATATGTAAAAAATAGGAAAAAAATTGCCTTTTTCAGTATCCTAAATATTATATTGTTATTATTATATTATATTTATTTTTTTATTTCGTCATTTCAATTTTTATCAAATTTTACGTTAAATCGTGTTTTGAAGAGAATATCGCAAGATTTAACCCTTGTTGAAAGTTTTTAGAAATTAGGTATCAATGATTTATAATTTATAATTTATTATATAAGATAATTGTTATTTTGTACTCGGTATTTTTATTAGATTCCAGTAATCACTTTTGTAATTTAATTATACAAATTGTTGCTCTTAGTATATGTTCTGAGATTTAAAGGTAAGGTAGCTAACAATTAGCCCTTTGATGTCACTTTACTCCATTTCTGTTCTTGCTAATTGTTTGGGATGCTATTCCACAGTACGGACAAACGTATTTTGGAACTAAAAGTGTACACTAAATTACTCTAAATTCAACTATTCACCTGCCGCCCTAATAGAGCAGTTTCAAACTCGACTTTTGAGCGGACGACTTTGAGCAAATCCGTTTGCACGTCTTTACTGTTGCGCTTGAAGAGGAGTGGATAACGTAGCCAAATACTCTACCCTAGGCTAATAATTTACGGTGTAGAATAAACGATTAGATCGACTCAGGGTAGAAAGTGTACACTTTAAGTTCTAGAACAAACAAGATCCACCAAATAAACCCCAAAAGGAAACGACTTCCTGCAACGGAATGAGTCCCGAACAAATTTATTTGAAGGTTAATTTATGATGAAACGACTTCCTGTAACGGAATGACATAAATATTAATTGGCTGTTAAATCTTGTGATATTATCTTCAAAATGAAGTAGTTCTAAATTATTGTTTACATTAATAATAATTCGATTTATTTCTTACGCTTATCTGGAAATTTGGTTTGGTAATACGAAAATATCTCGAGCATTTGATCTTTTCCCCGTAAACATGCATAATGGACATGCTGTGACTGCGAAACATACTAAGGAATCTTTTTCATCTCCACTTTCTACAATGGGACTCTATTTTTCACATTAACTGTTTTTATAAATAACAAAGGATAAAATAAAAAAATAAAGGGGAAGAAACAAAATGAATTTAAATGTTCGGAAATTCAACAAAAAATGAGAGTATCGTAATCATATAGAACTAAACTTAAACCGTAAGAAATTTTGAAAACTTTCTTTTCAAGATTTCGAGTAAGCATAGAAATAATTTTTATATAAGAATTAAAAAAGCAACAAAAAAAGTAACGTGTATCCAAGCTCTTTGTATTTGATATGAAAAAAAACTATGATACGGATATTTCTAAATCTCTAAAGGTGTGTAATACAACATTACCGGTAAACTACCTAAAAAAACTCAAATTTGTGAATACTTAAAAACATATATGATTTAACAATTCTAGAAATTTTGTTAGTGAGTAGAAAATATTAAAACCATTGAAATAATTCGGTATGTTACAAACCAATATTGGTCGGTAAATTATAAATTTGAACATCAACCAAGAATGGTTTATATAATTTAAAAGACAACTAGGTTTCCCTTACTCATGATCGATAAATGTAACTCCACCACAGACGCGAATATCCGTTTTATTAGGTGACACGTATTTTCTTAAAATACTCTATGCCGGCAGATAAATGAAATAACTTTCAATCTCAAAACCCTAAATGTCTTCCTTTACAAAAAGAAACGGTTTCTTTAATTTTATCCACCACTCTCCAAAGTTCCATCTAAGTCTAAAAGTAAAAAAAAAGAAGAAAGGTACGCCCGAAGTTAAAGAAAGAGAAAAGTTCCAGAGCCAACAGGTTTTTTAAGCCCCACGATAGAAAACTTCGTAGGCCATTAAATAGTAATCGAACAAAGGCTTTAATTCGTTGAAGATCACAAACTGTCCCACCTTTCCCATACACTTCAATTTTCCAGGGACGATGAGACTGGACTCGACTCGTCGAGAGTGAGAAAAAAATCCAGCGTATAAGGCCAAAAGCAATCTCCCGCCTTTAGAGTTCTCCGATGGGAACTCGGGAATAATAGAACACGGCACTGTGGCGAAGAAAAACTAAACTGCGCGAGAGTATACGTTGTTCACCATTACCGGAGTGAAGAGAAAAAATAAAAAAACCTAAAAAGGAAATGGCAGCGACGCTTGTTATTTGGTCGCTTTTTTCCCCATTGTTCTCCAACTTCCCAGCCAGGTTAGTATTAATTGACAGTTCAGACAAAGCCACCGAGAGTATTCAGTCTGCGTCGCGCTATTCCCATTTGTCTGTCCCAGGTTTATCTCACTTTCGTTGGAATGTAACTGCCACGGTGATACTCAAATAATGAAAACTGCCAGAATCCGGAAACGCGTTATCATATTTTTCTTTGTTTTCTGGTTTTTTTTTGTCTCTTTCGAAAAACGTGTTCCGAAATATTGCTAATATAATATAATATTATATTATATGTTAATATTATAATTAAATTTTACTATCTGTGAACTTCACTTACAAGGAGACGACCCGAGGTGTTACACACCGATTTCGTTCAAACTCGGGAGATTGGTAGACCTTCATGTAACTTGGAAAATCCTAAAGGGAATTTATTCAATGGGTAACGGTTTTGCCATGGCAACGAAAAATGTTTTTGACAACATACAATTGAAATTTTTCCTATTTAAGCCATATCGGTTCATTTTCACCCATTTGGTTCAAATTGATCAAAATGTGATTAATTTTGATTTTTTTCTATTTTATAATTTTGGTATTTTAAAACTTTTCAATTTTTTAAAATCTTTCACAGGGTGGATGGAATCGGTCCAAATCCCATGTTATTATCAATGGGAAAATTTCCATTTTATGTTGTCAAAAACATTTTTCGTTGCCATAGTAAAACCCTTGCCCATTGAATAAATTCCCTTTAGGATTTTTCAAGTTACATGAAGGTCTACCAATCCCCCGAGTTTGAACAAAATCGGTGTGTAACACCTCGGGTAGTCTCCTTGTTAGCATAAATGACATCTAAAGAATGCAGTATTTAGTTAGTATATTTTAACGACGTGATGGCTGATTCACGAAAGATGCCTCTCTGATGTGGACCTAATAATGGCTTTTCAGATACTAAGGCTCAACCTTTTCCATAGATACATAAACATTAATTTTTATTAAAACCATTTCGGGAATTCATCTTCTTTAAAAAATCAAAAAGCCATATTTTTTGTGTGCCTTGATCTCTTGAAAGTTGAAACCCTTCTGTTGCCTAGACAACGGTATCCAGATAAGAGAGAACCTAGTGGTCGGAATTGTTGAAATAAAATGCCCGAAATTAATTAAGGAAATTCCCCGTCTTCTTGAGACCACTAATAGCTGTTCTATTGACACTTAACAGCATTTGTAATTTTCTTCACGGAATGCAATTGATAATATTTTCCAAACCTAAAAACGTAAACCTAGGTTATACGTTCTCAAAAAGTTTCAGAAAATATTTCTTCTAATAAACGTTTTATTCTTTCAACCGCGAATACGATGTCCGTTTCTGTTCCAAAGATAGCTCGGCAGTCGTTTTTAAACTATATATTTTCACCGCAAGAATGTTTGCAGTTTCGTAAGCAATGTTTGTTGGAACTCTATGAAGCAATGAACTGTAAGAAATAGAAAATGTATAAGAACAAAAAAAATACAATAAAATGGGAATAGTACGATGTCCCCAAAAACCTTCTCGGAATGAAAGATCCTGTTCGCTGTCCTTTTTTTAAACGTTTTTTATTATTTTACTTCTTACCTTTATTTTCGCTCTCTGTTCGTGTTTTATCGAAGATACCAGCAACTAAAAGACACGGTTCGTATCTTATGTTCTTTACCTTTTTAGTTTACTAAGAAGTCACCGCTTTATCGGAGTCAAAGGGTCTCAGTACCTTGTTACCTTTCAAGCAACTGCAGCTCGGTGATATAGAGCTACCACATTTTCCGTGTAACGTAAAAGCGTATATTAATTTGTCGTTTATGTAGTGGTGTAAGGAATCTCACTTTTAGACCATTATTTTTGATATAGTATCTTTTCTTATTTATATTTGACCATTACCTTTGTAATGACACCCGTTACAAATTTATAAAGCGTGTAATTTTTCTTTCTTTGTTCATAAAGGTTTGTCTTCTTTAAAATTACGCCACGCGCTGTAGGAACACGCAATTACCCGTCTCAACTTTTATTTAACGGGTTTCGTTTCATTTGATGTTATTATAAACGTAATTTCATAGAGACGGCAGAATTTCCAGAAACGTGTTTTTGTAAAGCAAAGAAATACCGAATTATTTCAATATGGTTTATAAATTACTAAACAATTAAAAGAATAACCAAATTAAGCTACTAGAAGTAGATTTTAGTACTTTTCCGACTTAAGATTTTCCCCAGAGAAAAAAAATATACATAAAAATCAACATTTTTAAAAATAAAAGTTATATAATTAAAACATTTAAAAAAAACGAAAGGGTAAAATAAAATATTGACGCGTTCTTCTGTAACTGAAAGGTGCCCAAGTAAATAATGAGCAAAGGCCTTAACTAGTATCGTAATTTGTTAATTATCCTCGTGTATAGTTGTAGTAGTTAGATTTGTATCTGTTAAGGAAAACTAAAACTTGTAGGGCAGTTATTATACATATAAAGGAACATTTCACACCCGTGTAATATATTGATCGTCAAAATGTTAATCGAAAAATAAATACATACAACATTTTTGCACGAAAAGCGATTCTGGATTTTGACACAAAAGAAATAGAAGAAAAAAAACCAAACATCGCATGTGATGATTATAGTTAAAATTCATTCATGTATTATAGATTAAAATAGTGCTAAAATAGGTTAATTTATGAAATACCGTTTTTAGGAATAGTGCACTTTAATTAATGTTAAACGGTTTTAAATTAACCCGGAAATTACGCTTCATAAAATAATTTCTACCAGGTTTTTAATAGTTTAATTTTTAATTATTAAAATATAATAAATAAATAACTGTATTTACTTTTTAGTAATATTATTACTCCATTTTCACGAAATAATTTACCTAATGCCTTGAATTACGATATTCGGCTTGATTATACAAAATAATACTACTTAAAATATCATTAAAAAAATTAAATAATTAATTTAGGTATAACGAAATTAACGGCATGTAGGGTACAGTTTGTATAGTCAACGGTACAAATAAACGGTTTTAAAGATAAAACCCCGATAATATAGTTTTGTTTTACGTTTTAATATTTAAATGATCAACGTAACAAACAATGGTTACCAAATATTATAGTTTTAAATTTAATTTAAAAACGCAAGTTATATGTATCGCGCTTGGATATTTTTTGTAACATTCCATTTTTTATTTATTTTAAGCTTGTATAATAAAAAATTCCGGAAAAAGAATTATCAGTTTTCATTAACTATTTTTTAATTTTATTCTAATCCTTTTATAGGTTTTAAAAGATAACATATGGAAACGTTTTCAGGTGAACACCAACTAGGTGGGCAGCACCCTGAGAAAAACCACACCTTTCCTTGTGTAAACTTTTCCGCAAGGGGGAGGGGGAGGCACTCTGGTACTTTCGCAGGCTTCAAGGAATCAAGGAAACAGTTGCTAAAATTGCGAATTCATATCCTCTGTTAACATGAATACTAAATAGCGTAAAACGTAATTTGTTGCGTAGATCAAATTAAACTTTTGTTGATCTTAAATTCCACGAAATTTAATTTGTGTTATTGCTTATAAACGAAATTAATTAAAATCATATACAGTATTTATTTTCCCATGTTGTTCAAGAAAACCAACAAAACAAACCGTTTTTCAACATTTTGATTGGAACTTGTTTTTTATTATAATTAAGACGAAAGACTAACCCATTTTGTTGGTCTTTCTTTACTTATCTTTGTTTAAAGCGAATATAACCTCCGAAGCAACAATTTTAAGTATTACCTCCGCAAAAAACAACTAAGCAGCGCTGAAAATGTCAAATGCCATAGGAGGTAGCGGTTATATTGGCGACCGAAATACTGTAGGCAGGGCCGTCTTAAGGCATGGGCTAAATGGGCTACAGCCCAGGGCCCCCAGTCAGTTTTGGGGCCCCGGAAAGGCCAGCCATACAACCTCTACTCTAGGGATTAGGGTTTAGTTAGTTAAATATTATTTATGCTCATTTAATATTATGTATCTTTTAGTTACGTCCAAAGTAATTTGACTCATCGCTACATCGCGTATCATACGGTACCAACAATTTCTAAAGCCTAACGTCAGTAAAAATCTAATTTTCAGTGGGCCTATGTTATACTTTTGAAATAAAAAGTTTTGGTTTGATTATTAAATAGTTGAATTTAGACAACGGACGTACAAAGGCTGACCGTTGGGGATCGCAAAGGTCTTACGAAATAATTTAGCCCAGGGCCCCAAAAGGTCTTAAGACGGGCCTGACTGTAGGTTATATTCCCTTAAAGCTTTTCGTTAAGACTAGATCACATGTTGATTTTCTTCATTTCTGCTTTGGTTCTTGAAAAATTCTATTGTTCAGACTACCAAATTATTTTTTTAAATACCACATCTAAATTTCCATTGTATCGTTAAATTTAATTTCTACGCGTATTAAGCGCGTAGCGGTTTCAAATGACGCGTTGAGACCGCCGCTATAGTAACAGATGAAACAACTGAGGCGCCAATCTGCGTAATTTTAACGACCACTTAACGTTTATTAGCTGGTTGAAAAAGCTCAGCTTATTTTTCTCGGAAAACACTCATTGATCGAGAGTTTTTCAAAGCGCCCAACGCAATAATTGGCTTTGTGCCCCGCGCCCGATTTAATGGATAAGATTCTTTCTACTGTCCATCCTTTGTGTAAGGGAAGTGTGATGGTCTTCTCAATTGTCCTTCAAGTATTCGAATGGTGGCTGACAATAGACGCTTGGCGAGAAACCACTTTGAATAGTGACACTCTATTCATATGGCGCCTGAATGAGAAACACGACCTTCGTTGATATGCCCTCTTTATTTTACAAGTTCGTATATTCGTCTAAATGAATATTTTAAGGCACTTTTAGAAGAGTATTAGTTCTAACAGAAGTATATCACATCTCTTTTACGATAAAAGTATCCATCTACGTCATAGAAATGAGACGCAGTTACTTATGCACTCTAAAATAAGAGCGTGCTTTTGCCGTTCAAATTTAACCGATAAAATTTTGAACAATTTCCAATTAAACATGACTCCGATTTGGCGTTCAAACATAAACAGGTGAATTCAATTTTGAAACATCCCTAAATTTTGCGCTCAAATCTTCAACTTTGGTGATCAAAATAACTACAAGATCATCTAAATCTGAACAATTTTCCCTTTTTGGTGATCAAAATTAACTATAAGATCCTGAACAATTTTCTCTTTTAGGCGAACAATTTTCCAAGGTTTGAAAACAAAAACCCCGACCCAAAACACCCAATGGCTGTATTTAGACCCTCCCACCTAAAAAAAACCACTTAAAAACCCACCGCAGAAAAAATCCACTTTTAAATCTCAGATTTTAATTGAAAAACCAAGTTGTTCAATGTGCAATGACCAATTTAATTTTAATATATATCTTAGACTGAATTGTAATGTGAATGTGAACTTATAACTTATAACTTTGTAACTTCTAATAGTCCTTTACATTTATGGAAATTGTATACTAAAATAAAAACCCACCGAAATTAAAAACCCATTAAAAACCCACTAAAATCCACTAGGTTGGGCTTTTTGGAATAAACCCGGGTTTTTTCGAACCGTGCAATTTTCTCTTTTTGGCGATCAAAATTAACTATAAAACCATCTAAATCTGTACAATTTTCCCTTTTTGGCTATGAAAATTAACTCTAAAACCATTTAAATCTGTGCAATTTTCTCTTTTTGGTTCCAATTAAAAAGTTCTTAAAAAAATATCGTTAGTTATATATTTAACTACAATTCATCTAAAAAGTTATCAATTATTATCGAGTCTATCCAGTTATTGCGAATAGTTGTAAAGTTATGAACTCGTTCTTTCCTTAAAAGCGATAGTTTTAAGCGACGGAGAACTAAAAAGAACTGTCTCTTAAGCCGCGTTCAGCGCTTAGGGTGATAGTTGGCGTATTTATTACCGTCCTGACTAATGTTTCCGAAGCGCGAGTACAGAGAGTAGAGTGAAATGCCTCTATGAAAATACAGTGTCCGGGCCGCGTTGATTGCTTTAAAAAGGAAGCTCAACGAGTCGCCCCTTTGAAACAGGGGCGTCAGATAGGGTGTCCATACACGCTGCAAGTTGACAATGCGACAATCCGAATTTGGAGCGGAGTCAAGTGAACCTAATGGTCCATTTCGTCGGTCGTTTTGTGAAAAAATCCCGAAGGGCTAGGGGGGGGCTAGCCTCTACATCGTGGAATATTCGAAGGAGTGTGCCTATGGGATTAGTCGAAAGATTACGCTCCTGAAGTCGGTAACGCGCTATTTCGCGTAAAAAGTAGGACGCCCATAGCTAGTTCCCAGGGCGACACGATAGGCTTCGAGGTCGCGGTGACGTCATCGAATTAGTCCCGAATATCGCGTGATTAATTCTTTTCACGGAAAGTTACACTCTCTTCTAACTTATTTAGCGAAAGGATTGATAGACGTGTGTACATTTATCGTTCTCAGTTCGAGGTTTCGTTTCGTCGTCTTGTCCTCTCGCCATGAAGTTGTACTTTGTTTCAGCGGTGATTTGCTTCTACGGATTTAATTCAGTTTTATCGTCCAACACGTAAGTGGTTACCGTGTCCGTGGCGTTTGTCGTGCCGTTTTCGTCAGTAGTTGATAGGGCGCGTGGTCACGAATTCTCGATTTTTATACTAGTTTCGTTTTTAGTGGCGACGTTTCCGATATTTTGAATAAAATGACTGATAATTACGATAAGAGGGTGCGACCCGATTACGGAGGTATCTCTAGTTTTAATAATATTATTTTATTTAAAAGCAGGATACGATGAAATATTTCAGTTTAAATTAGATGCTGTATGTTCAACCGTTAAAATGTGATGGTAAAGTTCCATAAAGTATAGCCATAAACACTGACAAAAATAAATCAAAATCGTTCGAAGTCTAAAGATGATTTAGGCAATATTATTTGGTCGTAACGAGTAGTATAATTCTTTTTCATATTTCTTTGGTGAATCTTATTAAAAACAGAGAAACCCGTTGAAATTAACATTACCATGTACGTTCTACGAGGATTGGAAATGTCGGAAAAGACCATGGTAACAAATAAACGTTTTATGAAGTATTTCTGGTTTGGCTTTGAGCATGTTCTTTTTCCAAGCTGTCTTGGACATGTACAAGTTAGAAACGGGAAAAGGAAGCCTAGCTTCCTGCATGAGCCATTTCCCGTGTTTAACGTTAATGTATTTTTAACGCGGGATGGTGCATTTGTATGATACAAAACACTCCGATAAATTACTAGAGATTTTCAAAATTAGACCTTTCGTAACGTTCTCGATGATTTGGTTTTTTTCTTTAAAGAGTTGGAAAATCCAATACTACTTCCGGCAAGCCTGGCAAGATCGTCGGCTGGCCTTCAACTTTCCGGGAATCTCCAATATCACTGTTGGACCTGAAATGGCCAGGAAATTCTGGCAACCAGATACCTTTTTTCCAGCCTCGACGTCGACCAAACTGAAATCGGACGAAAACGTCTTTTTCCGAATCCGAAGTGATGGTACCATCCTGACAAGTGCCATGTCCGTCCAACAGAACGTCTTTCTACTGGCCAGATCTGATACATTTTCGTTATTTACAACAGGGTGACTACCGAGTCTTTTTGTCCAATGGATTTGAGAGTTTTCCCACATGACAGGCAGCGATGTACTTTGGATATTGAAAGTTGTAAGTTTATAAACAGCTCTTAAAGCCGTTCTTATGACTTTGTTACCTTTTTATAACCTTATATCCTTATGACCCTATTACCTTATGACCTTATTACGTCTCTTATGACCTCATTGCTGAGGTTAACGGTAATAGTTAGTGTAGGGAGCTGTTGGCTCGCGTGGCATGAAGGGCTTGCCACCACCCTCCTACGCATTGTAACCCGGCCACCTGTTACTTGATCACGCACAAGCAACATTGCTTATGTGCTCGAAGGTGGTGCCTTGGGTATTAGCTCTATTTAAAAGAAAAAATTACCTACTTATGACCTTATTATGACCTTCTTAAGACCATATTACCTACTTATGACCTTATTACCTCTCTTATGACCTTATTACCTACTTAACACCTTATTACCTCTCTTATGACCTTATTACCTACTTAAGACCTTTTTACCTCCTTATGACCTTTTACCATCTTATGACCTTATTATCTTATTATGGCCTTATTACCTTTGTATGCCGTTATTACCTTATTCTGACCATATTACCTTCTAATTGCCTTTTTACGACCTTATTACCTTCTTATGACCTTATTACCTACTTATGACCTATTACCTTCTTATGACCCTTTACCTTCTTATGACCCTTGTACCTTCTTATGACCTTATTTCCTACGTATGACCGTATTACCTACTTATGACCGTATTATGACCGTATTATTTTCTTATGACCTTATTACCTGATTTCCTACTTATAACCTTATTTCCTACTTATGACCATATTACTTTCTTATGACCTTTTAACCTTATTATGACCCTATTAACTTATAACCTTTTATGACCATATTACCTTATTATGGCCATATTACCTTGTTATGATCATATTACCTTATTATAACCTATTGACCTTATTACCTACTTATGACCTTATTACCTTCTTATAACCTTATTACCTTCTTACGACCTTATTACCTACTTCCCAAGGAGCTCACTGTAATCGGTGATTTTGCTAAAGTCACGAACCTGATTACAAATTTAAAGGTACTCAGTTTCAAATGCTTGTAATCTGTGTACAGATTTTCACCACTTGTCCAAATTTCGATCCAACTGGAAACAAGACACATCCAGTTTATATCCAATTCTGTTTGAATCAAATAATTTTAATCAAATCGGAATAAAGTTGAATTCCGTTAGATTAATCATAAAAACATTTTGGATTGTAATTATCGGTCAAGTCGAGTTTTTAACTGGCCAAGTTTTGATATAATTTTGGAATCAAATTTAATACTCCATTTTCGTAATATTGCCGCGGAGTATCAAATATTATTATAATTATATATAATTATTGGGAACTATATTAACTCAAACCTATCAGCAATATGTAAGTCGTTTCACCGAGCGGATTTCATAATTTTTCTATGTGTAATTAACTTTTAATTCGGGGTGAATGCTTCGAAGCCTTAGAACGTCTTGGATGTCCAATTTAATACTACCCAACCCTTGTAAGTTCATTGTATTATCGATTTGAAACCTGTTGAAGGAGTTTGAAGAAACCAGACTACTAGCCCAACGGCGGCATCTATTGCATATACTTGACATACACTTTTCTGATTATATTAAATCTTTAATAATTAAATTATTTTTTTGGTATTTTAATTCATATTAAAACCATATCATTATAGATGGTTACACTATGACTGACATTAAGTATCAATGGAAAGATGACGAGAAGGCCATAGGCTTCGATCCAAATATCCATTTCGAGGACCATAAGATTGTTCATTACTATGTTCGAAATCACGAAGATGTCCTTACCACTGGTAATATTGTGTAATCTGCGACCTTGTTGACGCTTCTTTCTGGTGTGTTGCGGGACAAGGTGTATTATTCAGTGGTGCACTAAGAATTTAAATAAGGGGGGGGTCTGCTGGGTGCGTTTCTAGGATTTTGATATTTCCTGATTTACTTCGTTTTCCTACAAATTTTAGGAAGATACTCTAGAGTGTCGTTGAAAGTGGAGCTAAAGAGAAACTCGGGATACTTTGCTCGACAATTCTTCCTGCCATCGGGAATTTTCGCAATTGTGACTTGGTTGTCATTTTGGATTCCCGAATCGTCAAAGTTCTTTCGGGGTCTCGGTGTTTTGTCTTCTTTGCTGACCAATTGGATCCTGTCCTACCGCGCCAGCCAAATTCTTCCCAGGTTGGAATACGCGACTCGATTGGAACAGTACACCACTACTTGCCTCGTACTGTCTTTGTTCGCCGTTGCCGAATTCATTGCAGTTCTATCTTTGGCCCGTAGTTTCGAAGGTCGAAGGAAATCATCCGACGACAAAAATGGGGACCTAAATAAGGAGATTGCCGTAACTATACAGTTAATCAGGGAAATTATACATTTTCACACTAGGAGTGCTGAAAGCTGCTTCGTTTAAATTCCAAACAAGAACTCCTGCCCATTATAATATTTACAATTACCTCGAACATATAATTTCGTTTCATTCAATTAATCCAAAAATGTATTCCGGTGAACAGATAGTATGTTGATTTAGAGAAATGGTTCCAATTTGAAAAGTGTGTTAATTTAAATTTTAAGTCTAAATGACTATAACGCGATGCAAAACACCATGTTAAAAACCTTTAAAATTGGAGCAATTTCTCTAAATCCATTGGTTTTCGAGATAAACTTTGAATGACCTTGAACCATGAGTTGAAAGTCATCCGAGTTTGAAAATTCTTAAGACCCCCTATCAAATGAGTATGTCTAGCAAATTTTTGTACTCTAGCATGATTCCTTTTTAGTAATATTTTCATCACGACCGGCCAGTTTTTGTTTAAAATCCCTCGACTGGTTTTTGGTCAAATTAGGGGGGCCCAAAGCTATTTAGTCCTAAAATGTGACGGGAAACACGTAATAATTGATATCAACTTTTTATCTCTAATGGTTCTCGAGATACATTTTGAATGAGCTTGAAGACCTGTGACCCCCTGCACGTACTATGTGTCCTGAAAATTTCACATTCCTAGTTAAAACACATTTGTTATTGATTCTGTATCATTTTTTAGTTAACACCTTATAGAATTAAGCCTTAAAAAATAGCTAAATGCTCGAATTAGCAGCGTGAAAGGTATTTAATAATATCTTAAGTAAGAAGTTTCCATTTAAGAGGTAAAAGTTAAACATATACCTTCGCAGGTTTAAGGCAGTTTAATTTCCTATGTAAGAGTTATACTAAATATTCATAGTCGCACAATTCCCAAACTTATTTTCAAAAATTAGCTGGAGCCAGCGAAGTTACATGTTTCAAGCGAATGGCTTGAAGTGGTGTGCGGAATAGTTGGCACTTTTGCCTCGCAGCAAAAGGAAATTGTTTCGATCCCAGCTTGTGGCACTGGGTGAAAACTATGAACAGCTCCTTCCGCGTTGAGTTTGCAAGTTCTCTCCCCAACTGGTTAAAGGGGCTTTCCCAGAGTTCTTCGTTTTCCCCTTCCTTAAAAACGTTTTGAGGTTAACGGTTATACTAACAAGGAGACGACCCGAGGTGTAACACACCGATTTGGTTGAAACTCGGGGGTTTGGTAGACCTTCATGCAGTGGCGTAGCCATGGGGGGCACAGGGGGCACATGCCCCCCCCCCCGAAACGTATGGTCGTACGTACAAATATTTTTATTTTTTTACTTTTTTTTCAATGGTGTGCCCCCCCCCCCCCCCCCGAAACAAAATCCTGGCTACGCTACTGCCTTCATGTCACTTGAAAAACCCTAAAGGAAAATGTCTCTATAATCATGGCAACCAAAAATGTTTTTGATAACACAAAATGGAAATTTTCCCATTGAATATAACATGGGAATCTGACCAATTTTAAGGGTTACCCCGTGTAAAAAAAGTTAAATTTTTTAAAATGCTAAAAATAGAAAATGTAAATAAAAAAATAATACAAAAGTTCGAAATTGATTAAAATTTTTACAGAGGGTACCCTTAAAATTGGTCAGATTCCCATGTTATGTTCAATGGGAAAATTTCATATTTGTTTTGTCAAAAACATTTTTGCTTGCCATGCCAAAACGGTTGCTTATGGAAACATTTCCCTTTAGGGTGTTTCAAGTAACATGAAGGTCTACCAAACCCCCGAGTTTGAACAAAATCGGTGTGTTACACTTCGGGTCGTCTCCTTGTAAGTGAGTGGCTTCCCACCACCATCCTACGCGTTGTAACCAGGCCACCAGAATTGATGACTTGGGTCTAAGGTGGTAAATTGGGTATTAGCCTGCTGATTATCTTTAAAATATATCTTATATACTTCTAGTACCACGTTCCTAAAGAGAGGTTCATTAAAGTTTTAGTACTCCTTGGGTACTCCTAGTGTGTAAAATTATAAACTCTTGGTTTTGGGAATGAAGTCATTGATTATTACATGGTTCCTTTTTCATTCAGGACCCTGAAACCGGAAGCAGCAAAAACGTGGCGTCTTACTTCCGTCGGTCTTTCAGGTATGCCATAACCATTGGATCACACCGGCAAGCGTCTCACAAAGTCGATCTACTCTCGAAAATTGTGTACCCCATCATTTTTATCATGTTCAACATTTGGTACTGGGCGTCTCTTCCAAGCTCAAATTGAAGCTATACCCATTCAGAGATTGGCTAATCCATAAATCATTACATGTCACGCAAGAAGGGAAAAGTTGTGTTAATGTATTTTTTACCGTAAATATTTAGAGAAAAGAGATATTAAATCGATAGCTTTTCGTGTTATTAAGAATTTAATTTTTACAAGCGAGTATGAAAATTACCGTTCCATTTTTGAATATGGTAAATGTAATTATTGTAAGAACGTTGCTCAAATAAGAATATATAATTTAGTTTAATTATCTTGAAATATGCTCATAAAATTGTATACTCGTTTAAATAAAATTTAATTATTTATTAATTCTAAAAATTATTAATATTATATAATATTATATTTTTATGCAATAGAACGTGCTTCAAAATAAATGTAGAGGTATGAAATCCTTTAAAATCGTAAGCTTGTTAAGTTAAACTATGACGTAGAAGGCAAAATTTACGTAAGCAGGAGGAGGGGACGTAGCAAGTATGACAGGAATCCATACCTCTACTTGGAATGCTTAACGGGGCAGGTTTTCGTCACGATGTTGCTGACGGTTTTTTTTGACGTAACTATGTTAACTTAATAAACAACAACGTGAGAGGGGAGCGCGCGCAGAGGGGATTTTTTCTTTCGTAGTCGGGGCCAAAGCCGTCATAGTTATATTACCATACACGATACGGCAGGATAAGCATACCAAGTAGAGGTATGGATTCCTGAGTACGAGAATAGGTATATTGCGATTTACTTTGCACCCTCGTGCAGAGGAGGAAATACGACCATGGTCATTCTCACTAAATATAAATAAGTATATTCTTGGCCGTGCTATAAATCGCATTCTTATCTGAATAAACAATGTCTTCGCTCATTTACAATTAGCCACATGCTGATTCGCTCTTTCACCTCTTTGCAAATGTCTGGTTAACATAAATTACCACAACTTTTGACCACATTGATTAATACAGGAATGTTTGTCTAATTGCTATACTCAATAATGGTTTTCTATACTCGAAATCACTGTTACCTGGGTACACTACCAAAGGCAGGGATCTTTCTACGTCCTCCGGAAATATAATCCCCCAAAGATAGCGATTGCTCTTTAGAAATGTTTGCTGAGAGTAAAGTTTGATATATTGATTGAGACCAAAATAAACTACGAACGTAAAAGAGCTTGTAAAATATTTACTATTTAAATAAATACATTTTTTTACCTAAAATTCAAATTTAAAGTATCACGGTGACCTTACTATCTCGACCATTTTCATTGGTCTTAACAACGGTTTCTTCGCTAAAAAGGACATGGCAACACTGTTTTAAAATAATACATAACCAAAGACTAGCGATTGGACAGAAAACGTTTATTTTTTCTATGTAAATTAACACGTTGATTTTACTGTGCGAGCTTGAGTGCAAAGTCCGTAAGTTCGTTGTTGCCTGGGTGCGATTATTTATAGCACCGCTAAAACCACTGTGGACGATTAACGCCATCTACTGATCAGTTAATGAAGTTCCGCGTATGAGTATTAATGTTAAATGCCGACCAATTGACTGCCCCAGGTAACAGTGATTTCGAGTATAGTACCTTTATTTTTTTTAGTATTCCTTAGTTTAGTATTCATTCCCACCAATAGATGGTGACCTAGTCACTTATTAGAAGGGCATTCCGGAAACGTTTTGTAAATTTCTTATCTTTTTTTTTGCCGCAGTGGAGAATTGCTTTAAGGCTTTCAAAAATTGAAAACGCAATTTTTTATTTAAACCCTCCCAACAAAACGTTTTTGAAAAAGTCTTCATTCATTTCTACTAAAAATTGAAATTTGTTTAACCAAAAGTAAAAATCTGTGTCCAAAGACAAAGCTGGGCACAAATGTTGATCTTGAGTTGTTTAGTAAACTAGAGCTCGCGAGAAAACAATCCATGTTAATTGGCAAGTGGTAAATAGCTTTTTGATTCGCCCTATAAGAGTTCCTTATACAGGGTGTCCACTAAAAAACGATCCAGGGCGAATATCTCAGAAACCGTTTTCTCTAGGAATTTGAAATTTTTATGTTACGTAGCTCGTGCAGGGGGCCAAAGAAGAATGATAACCTCGATGACCTTGAATCATGTCTTCAAGGTCATCCAAAAAATATCTCGAGAACTGTAAGTGTTAGAAAGTTGGTTTCATGGTTTCAATTAGAAAAGTGTTCCCCGTCACGTTTTATGCCTACATAGCGTGAACATGAAAGGGAAAATTGCAAGACAGCGCTAATAACTCCAAAACAAGTCGTGCTACATTATCGAAATTTGCTAGACAATCACATCATGGTAGGATATTTTAATACTTGGAAAATTGTATGACCTTGAACCATTGTTTTTCACAATGTGCTTCTCTTCACTACTAAAAGGTAAAAATAATTAATTGCAGGTCTGGTTCAATAATTCCCCCCTATGTTGCGAAACAGATCGTCAACAGTGGTGACAGGCTTTCGATATACGGGATCCGAGATCAATCCTCACGGAAATAAGTCGAGCGGACCTAAGTCTGGGGATCTTTCACGCCAAGGAACGGGATCGTTTCGACCAATCCATCGCTGGGGGAACTCCGCGTTACGATATTCCACAACATCAAGCTGTTGATGTGCTGGACCACCGTTGTGCTGGAACTAAAGTCGTCCAACATCGAAGTTATCCAACTAGTTCGCCACTTCGGTTTGTAAGATTTCCGACCAGATCTGCCCAGACGTTTAGCCTAAATTGCTCTTGATGGTGATAAGGAAATCCCCAGTGAGGATTCACGAAGCTCCGCGTGTGTTGCTTCTGGAGGTTAAAAGGGCAATTTCTTGAGAAAGAGCATTCTTCAGATACTACCAGTAGATGTAGAAAATTGGGATATTCGTGGGCCATGTTCAGGAGCCAGTTGCAAAAGTAAAATCTTCGTGCCATATCCCCATCAGGCTGTGCTTGTTCGAGGGTTACTTGGAAAGGAGGGAAGTGGTGGTTGTCAAAAACTCTCCAGACATAACCCCTTGACACACCCAAGTCGTTGCTAGCTATCCTCACGCTTGCTCGAGGGTAAGTAGCAAAGTAAACCAGAACGATATCTTTCCTGTTGATGGGATGATAACTGGGCCCTCGGAACCTCGGATTGACATTACTAGAAATTCCAACGTCACGAACAACTCGGAGGACAGAGTCGTGATTTGGTCTACTATTAGAATAGCGCCTTCTGAACAATTGGCTAGTTCAAGTAGCAATTCAATTATCTTCACTAAGAAATAACTCTAGCATAAACGCACTGTTCCAAAGAATAACGAAGCATGCTTAACTTAAACGAATAACTTGTCAGACTTATTTTTCTTGCCACCACCCTCCTACGCATTGTAACCCGGCCACCTGTTTCAAGGCATTAAAAGTCGCTCTTTGACTTGGGCCTAAGGTGGGGCCTTGGGTATTAGCCTAGCTGATTATTATTATTATTATTAAATACAGAAGACGTACAAATGTAAAAAAAATATCTTTTGACAAAGCATCAAAATTCTACAAAAAACATGTTTTGTTGTATTTACTAGGTCTTAAATGTCTAAATTGTTTGATTGAATAAAAAAGGTTTTCTTTGGTACACTAAATAGTGTTATGATTATAGCTTAATTCAGAAATGACTCCGCAAAAGCTATTTTATTTAGTACCAACTTGTTCATTATGCATTATCTATGTAAAAAGTGACCCTATTCCATGGAACAAATTTTATTTGTAATTTCGAGAGTACACGTTACAATTTTATCATTGTAACGTTTTGTCTGACGCCGATCAGGGAAAAAATAATTTTTAGAAAGTAAACAAATATTTTCCAAAATTCCAAAATTTACAAAATAAATCATTCCATTGCCTATAAATATGCTATGAAAATTTCTGAACTCTTGATCAAATAGTTTTTGAGAAAAATTACCTGGCCCAATCGCCCTGTGTCTTACTGCATAACAGCCTCATTCGGATTTTAGTCAAAAACCCTTAAGTGCCTTAAAGCCTGTATCAATTTTTTCAATCACATTCAATAAAAGCTAAAATCTAACGTGCAAAAATATTAAAGGGAGTACAAAGTGTTTTAAAAATTGGAGGAAATGCTTTATGCCTGTTTCCTTTCTTTAACAATGAAGTCACCGAACTATTTGAAAACAAAGAAAAGTGCACAACAACGAATAATATCAAAGCGTAACGCAAAAGACGCGTCTAAATGTTAAGGGCAAAACAATCTTAAAGTTGTGCCATGAAGTGAAAACAAAGAATACATTTCGTGGTGTTGCTAGATGGTGAGATATCATATGCAATGTGCAAGCGGTAATTTAAATGCAAATACGCTTATCACACTCGTCCAATCATCATCCACTAAGGTCAGCATTTCTTTTTAATGAAGGTTTCTACAGACATACCTTCAGACCTCCCTAAAAGTCTATTCTTGTGGCAAAAACGAGATATCAGTTGATCAATCACCGAACATCAAATTTTATACTCCCTTTAAATGGTTCAATTTAAATGGCCCTTTCTTGGGTTTTCTTGTCTAGACAACGCCAAACTTTGTGAACGAAACTATTGCCATATTTGTAAAAGATTCACATTTAAAAACAATCGTATTGACGTTCCATTTAAGAGTATTCTGCCTTAATCTTTGAGCGCTACGAAGCTATGGTTGAAAATGAGCTTGGAATAATAACCAAACCATGCTTGCGCGGTTTTAGGGAGATTTTCTTTTGGATCAGGAGCTGTGGTTTTCCATATTTCAAGTGCCTTCGACAACCTAGCTTCATAGTAGTGAAAATTAAATTCTAAACTGCCGTGAATTTTGTCAATAGCATAATTGGTTATTAATCTCGCGAGTATCATAGAAACAGATTGTGTTATGGCAAAACGCCCAATTTAAAGAAATTATCGCATTATCCAGTAAACCAACCAATACATCAAACGAGATAGAGTCAAACAGATTACGTCTCGCTACGAAATTTATATAATGGTTTTATTTTGAAGCGAAAAAAAGTCCGTCATCATCGTTCTTAATTGCTTCTTCGCGAGACAACTCAAATGATGAGCGAGGTCATCGCAAGAGAACTCTTTCAGAAAAATAATACACTTAAACTAAAACAGGAGATCGCTTCGTCGTAAACTCATTCGTCCTCCAAACTGGACACGCAGCCAGAGTTCCAACAAAATGAAGCTCTACGCGTCTCTATTACTAACTTTGATTTTCGATTTATCGACGGTTTATTCAAATACGTAGGTTACATTTTTAATTATTTAAATATATAACGCGACTAATTAACTGTATTGACTTTTTGTAGTACACACGAGGATGTTACTCGAATTTTAAATAACATATCATCTAACTACGACCATAGAGTTAGACCGAACTATGGAGGTATTTATTTTTATTTGGCATGGTGGTAAATTTTAAAAAATGTTAGTTTTGGAATGTTTTTTGATTTGTTACTTCCATTTTTTAAAAGAAAAACCCGTTGACGTTGAAATATCCATGTACATCTTACGCGGTTTGGAGTTATCCACCAAAACGATGGTATGTGTTGCTATAAATTAATTATTTTTGGCATTTACTTACAGTAGTTGATACTTATAAAAACTACAACATTCTAACGCGTTCAATTACTTTTAAAAGAGCTGGAAATCTCAATTTTATTTTCGCCAATCGTGGAACGATCCGAGACTCGCATACGATTATCCAGGAGTCCCTTACGTCACTGTTGGACCGGAAATGGCCAAGAAAATTTGGCAACCTGACACCTTCTTTCCGGCCACTACTTCAACGAAACTGAAATCCGATGAACACGTCTTTTCCCGAATTGCTAGTGACGGCACCATCCTAAGCAGCGTCATGTAAAGTTTAGTTTATTTTAATACCCTTACGGAAATGGTGGATCAAACTTCATTCCAAAATCGGTTAGATCCCAAATTCGTCTTTGATCAAAATGCCAAAAAAAAACATTACAATCATATTGCATGAAATTCAACTTATTTCCGATTTGATCAAAATTATTTGATTCAAACAGAATTGGATTTTCCCTGATTCCAGTTCGATCCAAATAAAGGACATTGGCTCAAGTCATTTTCATAAGGGAATTAATTTGTAATCAAATATCAAATATCTTATTAATGTGTTCTTCCAAAAACATGGTACAATAGGGCCACTAGTGACGCAGCCTGTCCGATGAAATTGAAATATTTTCCTCACGATCGCCAAAGGTGCGTCTTGGAAATGGAAAGTTGTAAGTACCGAGCATTTCTCGCATACCAAGACATTTTTAATAAGGGATAATGATTTTGTTGCAACGATTTTGAGCGTTGCTCCCAATCCCGCTTGCTCTAAAAAAAAACAAATCAGTCCTGTACGGCATTAGTTCCGTTATACAGTTTGTTTCAAGAGGTTATGCAAAAATGTAAGGGAGTTGTATATAGAGGGGAAAGTTGAGAATTATGCTTTTTTTTTCCCATTTTCCTACGATGAGTTAAAAGAGAGCAAAAGAGCTTCAAACTGTGGCCTACTAGCAAGTGGAAGAAGGCTGCCACAAGCACACCACCAACGGAACATTGCGAGCAACCAGTCGCGGAGGTTAACGGAAAAGGTTAGTGTAGTGAGCTGTTGGCTCGCGTGGCGTGTAGGGCTTGCCCCCACCCTCCTTCGCATTATAACCCGGCCACCTGTTTAAGGCATGAAAAGTCACAAGATGACTGGGGTCAAAGGTGGTGCCTTGGGTATTAGCCTACCTGATTATTATTATTATTATTATCAAGAACACATAGAGGTACTAGGAACTATGAAAAACTTAAATGGTGGCTCCATGAAGTTATACTTTTCCCATGGCGCCTTGGTGTAATGGATTTTTACATAGAGAGAGAACCGTCGACTGCTTAGACTGCTTCTGAAAGTATAACAACAAGGCAAGATGGGCGAATGTTAAGGTTCATAGTTCTTAGTACCTCTATGCGTTCTTGTTATTATTATTATTATTAAGTTCAAATAAAAAATTAAGTAACGTACCCAGAATGTGCCGGTCTCGCCTGATAGAGACGTTGAGGAGCTAAAGCATTGCCATCCGCTTGTCCATACATGAAATGTATATCCGAAAGTTCCTCCGAAGTGAACTGCAGCCTACTTCCAGGGGCTAGTAGGCCACACTTTGAAGCTCTCTGGCGCTCTCTTAACTCATCGTAGGAAAATGGGGGGAAAAACAGGAATACTTCTCTACTCACCTCCTACAACTCCTTCAAATTTTTGCATAACGTTTTGAAACACCCTGGATTCTTAGGGCGGAAAGACCTTACTCTTCGAGCATGAGAGGGAATAGAAGCAACGTCAAAAATCGTCTCAATAAAATCAATCTCCGTTAAATATAAATAATTACATTCAATAGATTGAAAAGATAGTCAAAGCTAAAGCTTGAAGTAAAAATTATTTATTTTTTTGCTACTAGATAGATATACCGCAAATGACGTTAAATACCAATGGAAAAACATAAAAATGCCCCTGGGTATAGCATTCGATATCAAATTTGACGACTTTGAAGTAATTGACCAAAAAGTTGGCGAACAGCAAATACATTTGTCTACCGGTATTTTTCGATATGGTCACAAATGTATTAATTTCTACCACAAATATCTAATTTCACTTGTTAGTTAGTAGTCGGGTTCATTGTTGTAACGATGGTTACACAGCTATTTTGTTCGGTACCTTTTTTACCGTAATTTTATTTTGTAAAATTTCAAGGTAAAACTTTTCAATTGCCCAACAATAAGTATAAGCTACCGCCCATCCTTGACCAAGTTTAAAAAGATAAAGACACATAGATATCCATGGTAGAAATTAATACATTGATTATAGGTTTAGACGTTGCTCATTGTGTTTTCCGTGTGCCATTTAGGAAACTACTCTAGACTGACGTTGGAAATTAACGTGTCCAGGATTTCTGGATTTTTCTGTCGCCAATTTTACTTACCAGCCATAATATTGGCGCTCATGACTTGGTTGACTTTCTGGGTGCCGGAGTCCTTTAGGATTTTCCGTGGACTGGGCTTGTTAACTTCGCTGATATCGTTTTCGTTCATGTCGTTTCGAACCAGTTGTTACTTGCCCAAACTCGACTATTCGACGCGCCTGGAACAGTACATCAACACTTGTTTATTGTTGTCATTGTTAGCTATTGCCGAGTTCGTTCTGGTCTTGTTCCTAAGCAGCCGACAACCCCAAGAGTCTAATAAACAGAGTAAAGACGAGAATAGCGAGTACAAAACAATTGTGAGTTGATGTTTTCCGTTTGCCATTAGACGCTACGTGGAAGAGTAAATTTGCAATTGTAATTCCGTCAATTTTATTTTTAATTCGGTTTCTTCTAAATCTGTCAGGATGAGGAATCAGGCAAAATCATAAACAAGTTGGAATCTTGCGTTTGCAAATCGCTCAAGTCCGTTCTTGGACAATATCGATGTGCCGCTCTCAACATTGACTTGATGTCGAAAATACTCTACATTGCGGTATTTCTGGTCTTCAATATTTGGTACTGGAGTTCTTTACCGTAACACGTAACCAAACTGGTTAAAAACACATAAACGAGCTACTAATTAAATGAAATATTTGTCAACAACAATATGACAAAACTAATAGAGTTTGTATTTTAATGCTTCTCCTAAATTAGTTTCTTTTGAAATTTTGCTAAATATTTGTAACTAAATAATACATTTTTAAATTAATTAAAATAAAATTACATGACTGTATAATGTGAGTTCCCAGTTGTTTGCTATTCTTATATCGTGTATCGAATGTAAGATGAAACGCGTATTTTCAAATTCATTCAGCCATCGCTAAGTAACTTTCCAGAAAAAGAATTTAAGAAACGATTAATTCTCACCCGGAAGATCTAACAGTTTATATTAGTGAACGCTTTAAATATTGCATCATATCACCAAAAATAAGTTCAGGGACTTAAGAGTGTGGGGTATTAGCATTAGCCTTTGGTTTCACCCTGCAATTTTGCAAAGCTCGTCTGCTTCTTAATCACAGAAGCAAAACATAGATGACGATCGTCTGCATGGAAAAGGACATGGCCAAAAATCAAATATACACAAATTTTCGTTACAAATTACTTTAGGGGAGATTTAGAATGTACAGAGTCCTATATTCTTCAGTACTGGAATTCATTCCTAATAACACTGGGAAAAGTTCTGTCAAGAAAGCGTTTCTTGGTGTCAATTAGTGGTGTCAATTTACATAGAGCCACGTAGTGGTCAATGCTCCTAAGCAGACGATTTTTTAGTTATAACAGCTTGGACGCTTCTTCGGTGTCAGCTACGTGTGACCGTGGGGTTTACGAGTTCTGATTGTTGGATATTCGGATTGACTAGGGAAGCAGTTATATTTCTTTAACATTGATGAAGTTGAAAATCTCGTTAACCAGGGCAGTTAAAATTTTAACTTTACAATCCATGCATGCAGTTCTAAAATTCTGAAGTGGTGTGAACTGAAAAAAACGATTCCCATCACGCCAGTTTGGGACTAGCTGAGAGTTGACCGAGATATTGATCTAGTTCACTGGTGATTTTTTCGTGGATCGGGAGGCACTTTAGATGCTCTGGGAGTTAATTTCAGTTCCGGACTGAAGAGGGAACAAATGACTTCGCCCGAAGTTGATCTTCATAAGGGAACAACGAAAGAGGCGCCACACGGCGAGATGAGATTGCTTGGGTAATTTGGAACATGGCTCCATTTGCTATGTGGATAATAGAGTTGATGGCCACAAGGCGTTTTACACGATGACGTGGCCATTTTACGTTTTTGAGCAGTGATGGGCATTTTTTAAAGTTTTGTGATAACTCTCACTCCACCTCATTCCCGTTTCTAAAATTTTAAACTTAAACTCATCTCCTCTAACCACCGTAAACCAACTTTTTATCTCATCTCCTCTCATCGAATTTCGCGCACACTCCCGCTAGTTTTGTTGAAAAATCTGATCTCATCTCACGCTCTTTTTCGTTTATCGAAGTCATAAAATATCTCCTTTCAATCTCCTCTCTCTGAAATGCGTATTTTGTGAAGCTCCTCTCACGCTCCTCTCCTTTTGAAATTTTGCGCATATCACCTCATCTCAGATTCTCACACTGTTCTCACAGGGATAGAACAACGACCATCACTGGCCGGTGGCCACGTTAGATTTACTGTCTTTAACTTCTTTAAAGCCTTCTAACGTCAGCATATTATGTTATTGTACGTTTGAAGCAATACCCATTCAGAGATTGGCTAATCCATAAATCATTATATATCACGCAAGAAGGGAAAAGTTGTGTTAATGTTTTTTTAACGTATATATTTAGAGAAAAGACATTAAATCGAGAGCTTTTCATGTTATTAAGAATTTAATTTTTACAAGCGTGTATGAAAATTACCGTTCCATTTTTGAATACGGTAAATGCAATTATTTTAAGAACGTTGCTCAAATAAGAACATATAATTTAGTTTAATTATCTTAAAATACAATATTCTTATAAAATTGTTTACTCGATTTAATAAAATTTAATTATTTATTAATTCTAACAATTATTAATGTTACAGAAAGATCAAGCACTATACCAGCTAATTTCGATATTTTTATGAAATAGAGCGTGGTACAGTATAAATTATACAAAAACCAGTTCTACGAACTGAAAAAACAGTGTTTATTCTTGTAAGTGTTACGGCTAAGAAGGGACAGACATAAAAAAATATTAGAATTCGTGTTTTTACGAAACATCATACAAAAAAATTACGCAAAGTTTATCCATAATAAACTCTATAAACGTTAATGATGATAAAATACGCGAAAAAGAAGATTAATCCATAATTAAAAAGGATAAAATAGCTAAACGCTAAACAAATTTGAAGAAATTAAAAAACTTACTAATAACTCGTACCAATAGGTCTTCGAGCAAACAAAAAGACGCGAATCTCGGATAAAATAGATCTTCGAGTAATAAACTACATAAAACTAGTTTTTTGTCTACGTCACCCCATAGTCGAAGTCGACCAAAAAGAATGGTCTAAAACTACAAAAGTTTTATTTTTCATAATTTTCGGGACAATTTTCTGAATTATTCTTGCTGTTCGAAAAGGCATTCCTCGCAGTTTTTAGCAGGTGCGGAGGATCACAAATGAAAAAAATTAACCGCTCTTCATCAGTCCCGTAAATATTTTTCCACATGAAGCCATCCTTCACAAAATTTCTAAACGCGTTTCTATTTGTACTAGCACCATCCGCTATCACAGATAGCACCTTTATACCATAGAACTCCTGACGGGAAATCGCCTCTGACATAATAGTGGTAAGATTGTCACTGTCCATATTTTTACATGGGAAATACGCTAATCGGAATTTGAAATTTCCGGTTATGCTTCTGATCATTAGCTGTAGTACGTGCGTTGCTACTTCTGGAATTTCATCATTTTCAGCTTGCCTTAACCTTAGAATTTTATTGCCAACATCGTCAAGGTTGCTGAACCCGACTAATTCTCCCGAGTTTGCTTTGTAGATGATATCTTCTTTAATTTTCATCTCGTCCAAAATCAGACTCACGTATCTTTGGTGTACATGAGGACACACTTGGTAGAGCTGGTCTTTAAATTTTTGGAAGGAAGCATTGTTGAAGCTTGATGATAGTCCTATGTGACTTGAATGGTGATATAAAGTCCTCTTTGATGGTAGTTGTAATACACCACTGAATACCATAAGTTTGTATGACGCAGGAGATTTCCTGTAGAAATGTATACACCACTGTAGTACTTTTGGGTGCCATCGTCGCAATCGCTTGTTTTTAGCTGTAAGGGCGGAAATTTGTTGCTCGATGAAAAGACGTTGAAAAGAATTCTTTGGCAAATTTTGTTTTTGGTGGTTCAATAAATTTGTAAAAAAAGTTGTGTCTTCTGGTTCCAATATGTGTCCACATTTTTTAAGCTGGCTTCTCATTCGGAGTTTCATTTTACTAATCCTTTTACGCAAATAAGAATTTGTGATTGTTTGTTCTTTAATCTTCTTTAGTAGTTGGGCTCTTGACATATAGCAACTTCTAGTTTCACCACTCCCTTTTTTGTTTCGAATAACACCCTTTATTAGTGAACTCCTGTACTTCATACAGTTTTCACATAAATCACGAGTGTCAGGACTCTTTCCATTCAGTGGCGGCCTAAGGGGGGTGGGGGGGGCGGTCCACCCCGGGTACCAGGGCAGTAGGGGGTGCCATCGGAGAAGCTCGAGGGGGGGTGCAAATCAGAACGATTAAACTTGAAGAAGACGGACCCGTGAAAACGTCTGCACGGTCCTGGGGGGTGTCACAAAACACTGCCGCCGCCCCGGGGACCCAGTCTTCTTAAGCCGCCACTGTTTCCATTATATCTTGTTACTTTTTGATGAACAATTTGGCAGTCGCTTGCGTGAACAGTGTTTGTAAAAAAATTTTTCACACCTTACATTTTTATTTTGCTTTCAAAAAGATTAACAATTTCAGGAGTGCAAATTCCACTACACAAGTTAAATGAGTCTATCATTTCTAACAAAATAAACAATGATGCAACGTTCTTGATATCAGGTAGTGAATCTCTTATAAATGGAATTTCAGATACATATTTTCCATAAATTTTGAAGATGCCTTTCTTATCGTAGTTTTTGATAGTAAAATTCTTAATAGCGAAGCAGTTTTCCCTATCCATTTTTAAAAATATAACACTATCGCCTGAAGTAGATGCTACCCATCCGCTTGGTATTGAATTTCCCCAGAGAGATTGTCTTAAATGTTCGGTGTACATTCTTCCATTTACCACATATTTAATATCATTTCCAAAATGTAAAAGCGAGCTGGGTACGGATTCATTTTCAACATGAAATACTTGAACTCTCTTGTTAGTACTAGACTTGAGCCAGTGATGTTATCAAAAGATGAGCCAGTTGCGTTGCCCGGAGATGAGTCTGTTGCTTTATCCAGAGTGGATACTGTTGTGTTAACCTAGAGATGGATATAATTTCAGTTAGAAACAAAAAAAAGGTGAAGATATACAACACTATTACCGATTCTGGTATCGGAGATGAGCAAGTTGCGTTATATGGAGATGACTCTGTTGCATTATCCGGAGTAAAGTCTGTTGTGTTAACCTAGATGGATATAAGTTAGAAACACGTAAAAAAGTAGAGACATACTACACTATTACTCCTTAACAGACATCTTCACCTGATTGGAATCAGTGATGATCCAATCTGTAGGGCATGTCAGGCTGAGGAGGAAACCGCCTCTCATGTGCTTTGTAGGTGCGATTACTACGCGGCCCAAAGATTCGAGCATCTTGGTATGCATCAACTGGAAACTTCTGATTTCTATAATATGCCGGCCAAGAGGATTCTCCGTTTTGTGTCGGATATTGGACTTTTTAAGTCTTAAGGTTCGGGTTTTGCACAATGGACCTCTGGTCGACGTGCGCGAACGGGCATTTCCAAAGCCCTTCACCCCTTCATCAATAATAATAATACACTATTACCAAGTTTGTTGTTTTACCCGGAGTACCGTCTATGGAGGATGACGAACTAGTTGATAAAAGGTTATATAAGATAGATGTACTATTTCCATCAGCCCACATGTCTTCTGACATTCCCATGGGTATCACTTGCGCGTCTGAGGTTTCAGTGTTTAAAGACGTGGTATGTATTTGTTCTTTAACAAATGCTGTTCTTTGGGAAGGATTGAGGTTTGAATAAATATCCTCATTTGGGAACTAAAAATTTTAAATGATAATTAAAATGGTTGTAATATATATGTATAAAGACTTAAACTGACCATTAGTTGAATGGTTTTCTGAGTTTCTTTAAATGGTATGGGATCTGGATTAAGAAAGGTTGGTCCTAGACCTCCGACGAAATGATCAGAGCAAATATAATAAGTGTTTTTCTTAATTTTCTCTACTGTAATTTTGTTATCAAATCTTCCGCAAGCAGATATCCACCTTGTACATTTTTCAAGATCAGATTTGGGTCTCGGGAAAGGAAAATATTTCACAGCTGAATTATTAGGCCTTGGTTTTTTAAAGTTTTCCCGATTCCAACAGAGGGAATATTCGCACTGTTTTTTTACCATGTTCGTTTTCACGGTCAAGTGAGATTTATATCCGCAATTTCACGTTACTTCGTTAAATCACTAACAAATTAATAAATACCGCCTTTGAAAATAATATTGAAGACTAACCTGAGCTAAATCATGACAGTATCCATGGCTAAATTTACGCTGCCTTTTTCACCGGAAGCCACGCTAGTTTTGTTTTTGTCATGTGACGATATTCATATTGTGAAGGATTCATATTTTAGCATGATTTTACGCATGCCTAGTGTGAACTTCTTGCTACATCATTTCGCGGTAAATAATAAAATTTAAACGCTTTGGAGGTCCTTTTCATTTTGAAGCGGCGGTGTTACCCAGGTTTGGACTAGTAGGCGGTGGCGCGCCGGCTTTAATTTTTCGGCCACGACGTTTATCCGCGTTACATAAAATTATATTACACCAAAAGGGCTTTTTATTTAAAAAACATAAACCCCATTTCCAAATCTTCTAATTAGAATACGAATTCTTTAGTTAAATATAAAACATTTATACAAAGCATTAATTATCACATTTGTGTACTGTTATTACTGTGTAGTCAAATACACCTAATATACCTGGTATACAGGGTGTTACGGTAAAGAGTACCGAAACTTTCTATATGCATTCTATGGGTATGTATGAGTAAAAAATGTCTAATAAACATGGGTCCTAAAGTGCTTCGTTTCAGAGATATGGACTCCCAAAAACCTACCCAAAACATCCGGACAAAGCTTTAAATCTGGCAACCAAATTGTTTTCATTAAACTACCAATTGTTTTTTATCCGTGAGGCGAGAAACTTTAATAACAAGTGGCAAAAGTTCATTACGTCCTTTTAGAAGTAAAATGAGTTTGAAGACAAAGCCATTTTAATTTAGTGATACGATTTTAATTATTAAATTTAAAGATACAAATGTCATAAAAATTCTAAAGGAATGGTTTTAAAATTGTCTAATACGTTTTGTAGCTAATATGGCACAATGGTCTAGGAACGCTTATTGCACGGACGGGTTCAAGAAAAATGGGTTAGAAGCTCAAAGATTCAACCAGCAGTAGATTCCTAAAAGACTGGTGTCAGATCGACACAAAGTTTAATCATTGTTTTTTTGTGATTGGCATGTAACCTGGAGAGAGGTACAACTAATATTTCGACTGGTTTTACCAAATAGACGAACGATTGAATCTTTGGACTTGTAACCCAAAAAGCGTTCTCGGACGGGCCATATTAACCACAGAGCGAATTAGACAAACTTAAAAGCATTCTTTTAGAAATATTATGACATTTTATCTTTAATTTTGATAATTAAAATCGTTCGTAACCGAGGGGTAAGACACTCTGCGAACTCGGTGTACACTGCCGTACCTCTGACAGTGCTAAATGGAACTCGCGAACTCTTGAAAATATGTACCTTTAACAGTGCTAAATGCACGAACTCGGTGTACAGATTATCTGAGACTGTCTTACCCCTCGTTCATAACGACAAAATATTTTTATTTTATTTGGAACCGTGTCAATAAAATTAAGATGGCTTGGTCTTCAAACTCATTTTACTTCTAAAAGGACATTAATGCACTTTTGCGACTTGTTATTAAAGTTTCTCGCCTCACGGATAAAAAACAATTGATAGTTTAATGAAAACAATTTGGTTCAAGGAAGAATATTGTTTGCCAGATTTATGGCTGTGTCCAGAAGTTTTGGGTAGAAATTGTTTACTCATAGAGACCCATAGAATGCATATAGAAAGTTTCGGTACTCTTATCCGTAACATCATGTATTAGGTGTATTTGACTACACTAAAACAACAGTTCAGTTCTCAAATGTGTTAATTAACGTTTTGCGTAAATGTTTTATACCAAAATTATAATTATAAAACGTAGCTTATTAAACTTTAATAAATCCTCGGTCACATTTAACCTCGAAATCGCCTCAAATCGCTTTGTTACTGGTTTGCAACGCATACACACTTGCTAAGAAACCGCTTCGAAGCGCTTTCGAGGCGTAAGTATAAACGTGGCTAATTAAAGTTTAATAACTTACGTTTTATAATTAAACGTAGCGCAAAGAAACCCGGGGTTGGGTCTAGGCTGCCATCCGGGAGTTAGGCAACTAGAGCCACGTTAATACGTACGCCTCGAAAACGTTTCGAATCGCTTTAAAGCGGTTTCTGGCCAAAGTGAACGAGTTTTAAACCAGTGTGTAGCCATTTCGAGGAGTAAGTGTGATCGAGGTTTAGCAGAGACAACGCCACGTCTACACGTTTTTCGGCTTACGCACTATTCAATAGATCTTAAGCTTGTTTTCCACTAGCGCGCGTCATAATGTTATTTTCTTTACGCGTGTAAAAACGTTTGAACGTTTCAAAGCTGAGAAACGCGTCGTTGCGCGCGCCAGTGGAAAACAAGCATTAGACTTTATTTACTCTGCTTTGCTACAGTACATTGAGAAAATAGATAAATGTTGAAACGTTATAGTTTGTATTTTTAAAGTAATCAAGTCCAATAGAAATTTCATAATAAAAGTAGTGTATAGTGGCGGCGTCGGACTCCACTTTTAATTTCGATTTTTTTTTTGTGGCTATGAATTTCTTTACCACCTCTCTATCACTACTTGGAATATCTACCAAGTCTTTTCAAATACAACCTTATAATTATTTAATGAACATTACGGCTGTGTCGTAACCTAGGTCGCAACGGTCGTTCTCTGACAATTAAAAGCTTTCACTAGTAAACGATCACGGAAAGCAATAGACGATAAATTATAAGATTGTGTACGTACATATCATACCTTCTCGTAATGCATATGTATAAATCGAACTAAAAATACGTTTTTTTAAAATAATGAAAGGTGGAACGGGAAAGGGAAGGCACGTCACAGGAGTTTAAAAAATTAACGTTTTTTAGAGTAAATACGACTATAATACTCTAGTTTTTTAAGCGATTGATCTGGTATCTTACGTCTTCGAGGAAAATAGGCTTGGTATTTGAAATTTTACTTTCACACAGTTCGTAAATTAGAAGCGTAATTCGATCGGCATAGTTCCTGTATTCGGGAACAATCGGCCGTATTCTGCATGACCCCGCAAGTAAGAAGGGAAACGCCTACTTGCTTCGGCCCTACCATTGGACGAGAGCTCACTGATTTCCCTCTTTCTCCCCTCTTGCTTGGCCAATTGAAGGGCTGCAGCGACGTCAATATTGTGACGTGACTCTTGATGACCCATGTTCCGGAAATAACGTTAAAACGCCCTCTACTCCAAAATTAAGCGTACAGTGTCATCTAGTGTTATTTTAGGGAAGATAATTTGCAATGCCATCTATTTTTAATTTTTTATTCCAAACTTTTGTAATGCCATCTTCTTACAAACCAAAAAGTAATAGCCCTAAAACAATGCCATCTACTTTAAATTTCATTAACTTTAGAACAACATCTTGTAGGATAATAACAATAATTAAAAATAGCCTTCCATAGTAATCTGAATCTTGTTTGAAATTAAAACCGACTAAAAATATAATTATTTTTTACAATATTTTTATTACATATTCAGCTTTAGTGTACAATTTATTGAATAAAATTAACATAAAAGTACTGCCAACTTTGACCACTCAGTTACGCGGAAAAAACGGAAGAAGAGCTTCGTGAAGTTACCAACAAGTGACGAAGATTCTTTAGTTCGTTTACTTTATGGAATTAAATTCTAGCAATAAATATGAACCTGTAGGTCATATAAAATTATGCACCTGTAAGCCATATCGAAATAGGAACCTGTAGGAGTAGCGAACTAGTGATTGTATTATCAGTAGCTACTAAGCGGCTGGAGCTTAATTCCAACAGCCAAATGTAGGCGGTGTTGATAATTACACCTTTAATGTTGCTATAATTGGCTATTTTCAAATAGGGATGGCACTTAAATCCACTTATGGAAATAACTGCTCACCCATTTGCCATCCCTACAGGTTTTTTTCTTCCAATCACAAAAATAAATAATAAAAGTTTTTGTATTGTTTGGAAAATGTGTAGAAATTTGTGAAATAAATATTTGACTCAATTCGGTTTTGTTAAATATTTTCGTAAGCACAAAGCAATTGTTTAAAAATGGGTGATGAAGACCCTTCAAATACTGTGGAGGAAGTGAAAGCCTCTATTCCCCATCTTAAGGAACCCAAATGTGAAGAGCTTCAGCGGCATAAAAGCTGTGCTCATATCTTTAAGCAGAATAATCGATGGGAAACAGTTGCACTCGTGGTTAATCTGCTTTGCTAGCTCCCAAAATTTTCTCATCTGAAATTAAAATAATTGAACAACCTAAAAACTGATGCAAGAAATAACAATACTGGTGGCGGATAATATCCAGACATGCTTAAAAATGAACCACTTAAAAGAAAACACTTGTACATATTATTGCATAAGTGTCGTGCCTTGTAGTATTTACATCTGAATAGGGGCTTTCTGTGAAAAATCGGCAATATATAAATAGTGGTAATGATGCGAGGAGATAATTTTTAATAATAATCAGCCTTTTCAATCGCTTTAGTCCCATTCGACCGAAATCCCATTCGACCGAAGGCGGTTTTTGAGGTGTCCCATTCGACTGAATTCCGCCGAAACGTGCGGTTTTTATGTGTCCCATTCGACCGAACGCTTTTATGTGTCCCATTCAACCGAACGCTGCTATATAAATTGGCTTTTGGAATGAGCATGAATTATATTTTTATCTTCACCTAGTCAAGAAAAGTAACTGAACCAAAACTGAAACAGTAAACTTAACCAACTCTAACCTAACCTAACCTATCCTAACCTAAACATGGATCTTCGATAGTACATACCTTATAAATAAAATACCAAATCACCCCGCCAATTGGGCTACATTTTAAAATTCTTTCGGTTGAATGGGATTCGGTCGAATGGGATTTCGGTCGAATGGGAATAAACGTTTCAATCTGACTGGATCCAGAGAAAGTGAGATGTTCGGAAGATTAATGAAGCTTCTGGAGTAGGGGAAAAAATTTAAGTAAAAAGCAATTGTGATAAAATAATTATCACCTTTAAGTATAATGCTAATGAATTAACTGAGTTTAGTGCTCTTGATTGAAAAATATTCTTGCCAATTGTAACAGGACGGGCGAAATTTTTCAAAGTTCGAAAAATTATGCAAGAGACAGCAGGATAAAATTATATTCCATCGACACATCGGCCCTAACAGTAAATTAAAAACATTACGGTAAATATCATTCGTATTGACGTATTTGTAAGCCCCAGCCCTTGTGGGTTAGGACACTAAGCCAACGTGCAAAGATATCACCCAAATATACATGCGAATGTGTATTATTGATGCGCGCAGAGTTCATTCGGTAGTACGCATCTGCAAATAAAAATATTTGTATTTCCAAATTAATAATGTAATCATAATTTACAAAGAGTATTGTACCATTGGCTCTTCAATTTTATAATTTTGTAGCGGAAAGCCGCATGTGTTGATGAGCGTTACTGAACGTAGCCCAGTTTCCTGGTTACTAGAAAAAAACACGTTGAAAAGATCCTTAACTGTAAAAAAAACGCAAATTAAAACCTTATGTTCAACGATTGTAACGTACATATTAAATACCTGCTTCTCCAATCATGCGCTTAGCTCAACATTCTCAATTCCATGCTACATTCGTTAAAAATTTCTACTTCTTCCGCTAAGCCTATCGCTTCAATTCCCAAGACAGCAGCAATAACTCCCATTGCAGTTTCGGCAAAATTCACTTTACAAATGATATTAAAAATGTCGGAAAATTTTAACCGGAAGTTTGGAATTCAAAACAAGTAATACGTCACACTAAAGCAGCCCTTCAATTGGCCAAGCAAGAGGGGAAATAAAAGGGAAATCAGTGAGCTCTCGTCGAATGGTAGGGCCGAAGCAAGATAGGCGTTTCCCTTCTTACTTGCGGGGTCATGCAGAATACGGCCGAATGTCTACGCGTAAAGTTCCTTCGTGTACCATAAAGAAAAGGAAATTGATAGACAAAACGTCCACCGTATTTGATAACCAATTTTCCACGAAATTTCAAGCTGGCGATTTCGGTAAGCGCAACCTACAAGATCATTTTACCTATCGTGGAAATACAGTACAAGAAAATGGCTTGCCATCGAAAATCGTCGTGCTCGTTTGTTTACATTGTGATGCTGTATTGTGTAGCGATAACCCCAACAATTTCGAAAGACATCCGAAGGTAAAATAATTAATACCATAAGTTAATAATTCCTATAAGTTAGACACAGCCATAAAACTAATGTTTTCCGTGATTTCTTCTATGTTCGGTATATGGAAAGTTCCAGGAACGAGGTGTACGGTCGCCCTTGATCACGAACTTTTTTTAATTTTTGGCCGCAAAAGCACGCGACAATTAATATTTCATTTTTGGCCAAAAGAAGGCGTCATTCGAAGTCTGGTACATTAGTTCTATGGCGGAGTCTTAACTTTTAGAAATTGTTAACTTATGTTAATACGTTTTGGGTAAACTTAATAATTATTCACGTTGATTTTTTGGTCTACTTATAGAACATTCACGGAAAGATATTAAGAGAAAATACAGACAAAAAAAGAGAACGTCCGAAGAGGCTTTGTTCTTGCACTCTAACTCTTTCAAACCAAGGAAAATGTCAAAGGGGGACAAAGATTCCGAAGAGCAATTAGCCTTTCAAGAATGTATGACGGACATGGTAGCAGTTGACGGTCAGTCTTTCGATTTCGTTGATAAATGGGCGTTCAGAAGGTTTACGACTCTATTTTGTCCTCAAATACACGTACCCACAAGACACACTCTCGTAAGACAATTGGAACTAACTGTCGAGTCAATTAGACCAAAGATATCGGCGTCTTTGGAAAAAGTGGGAAACAAATCTTTACATATCACGCTTGATATATGAGGTAGCAGACTAAGAGATTCGGTTTTGGCGTTACGCTGTCAGTTTATCGATGAAAACTGGTATCTCAAAAATCTACTGTTAGGATTTATTCACTTTTCTGGAAGCCACACCGGTGACAACATTTTGAAGGAGGTCAAAAATCAATTATTGAAAGTGGGAGTAAAATCTCTACAAGTATTTTTTTAATTCGAAATTTGGCTTAGATTTCGTCAGTATTTTTATTAACAATTAAAATTCCTTTAACTGTAGGTTTCAAACGTATGCGCGGACAACGCCGCCAATATGATTAAAGCATTCAATGTTACCGAAATATTGGGATCTATGGAACTGGATGTGACAGATAATTCGGACAACTCTTACGACAATACGACTACACCTGTAGTATCAGAAGAATCATCACACCGAGACTTTGTCGGTAAGGGTGTTTTGGTACTCTTTGCAGCGTCTAATTGTTTCCGGCAATTGAGTCGAATATCTTCTCTAGCATGGGAGTCCTTCAAGCCAATTCAGGACACCAAAGAACCACAAGGGTCTTTGCCTTCAACAAATAACTCTTCTTTAGATGGAAAAGAGATCGACGATCTTTTGGACCTTAAACTTTCAACTTCGAAAACCCACTGTTCCTTCATCGGAGCAATTGATTCTTTAGATGAATATATTTCACGCGACATGGCATTTGATCCAGATTGGATAAAGAAACCTTGTCTCGCTCACACTTTGCAACTCGTTGTCAATCACAGTTTTAAAGCCTGTGAAGCTGCTACAGCTTTCGTGAAGAAAGCCAACGCTTGGATTATGTTTTTCCGCCGTTCACCTAAACGGACTGAAATACTTAAGAAACAAACAGGAGGAAGAGATCTGGTCGTCTCAGTCTGCGCAAGATGGAACTCGGTGTACGACGCAATCGCGCGTTTAACCGAAGTAATTATTTTATTACTAACTTAATACTAGGTTCTGCGTAGTGCTTCCAACTGATCATCAGATATCATTTATATTATCTGTAAGTGAGTACAAAACCAGATTGTTCAGATATCAGGTTATCTGATTTTATATTTGCATTTCGGGCGTATGCAGTATACTCACCGGGACAAACGCTGAGAGAAAAGAGCGAGCAGCGAATGTTAGAATGGTGCCAATATTCGGCGCTTACTCTACTATCACTCTCTCAGCGTTTGCCCCGGTGAGTATACCGCATACGCCCCGAGACACAGTACACGCGAATACTACGGAGAAGCGCAGAGCTGGTTCAATGGGCCGCGCAGAACCCCGTATACTACTATCTGTCATGTACGAGTCTAAATAAATAAAAAACTTTGGTTATTTCTTTAAAAAGCCAGAAATGTTGGATGCGCTTATAAACGTTCTAGCACGTGCCAAAAATATGAAAGGTGGCCCCAAGATATCGTTTATTTTACCAACTCCAGGAGTAACGAGTGAAGCCAAGGAACTTTTGGAACTTTTAAAGCCTTTAAAAATCGCCACGGATAAGTTCCAACGAAGAGACGTAGTATCAGGAGAGGTCATTGCCGAGTTGCTCACAGTATTTGGCATGGTGTCAGACGTTGAGACTGATCGATTTGATCTATTGCAAATAAATATTCTGGTGGAAAAGAACAAGAGGTTCCCAAGCATTCTTAATGATAGAGATTACATAGCCGCTGCTATACTTGATCCTCGAATAAAAATTGAATTTTTTAATAGTAAGTACTAAGTATGTCAAATGTGACATAATTAACAAAAGTGTGACACTCCCTGCTCAAGGTTTAATAATGATCGACTCGAGATCGACCACATAATCGTAGGCAATATAGGCAACTGCCTAGGGCCCGCACATCAGGAAGGGGCCCGGTCCGCCCGAATTTAAAGCTTCGAATGGAAGGTTTCCTACTTTTTTTATATAGTGCACATAAGACTATTTATTGTCATTACTTCTGGCTCTTTTTTTAGTCTCTGGTAAATACACTAGCTTGCCAACTTGCATTTCGCTCGTATTTATTAAGGAATGTGTCCGAATGACACACTTTTGGTATACTTATAAAGGCTGATTTCCATTAAGCTAACTTTTTGCTTTTTCAAACAAATCTTTCTAGTTCCGTATTGCAAGTCATCTCAGAAGGAATATTCAGATTTTAAAAGTCCTAATATCAAAGGAGCAACGAACGTGATTAAAGAAATCTTAGCTGAAGACTTGGAGCAACAAATCAAAGCGGAGCAAGCCTCTTCCATGGAAGATCATCCCTCGACTTCTTCAGATCTCTTTGCCTATTTGAAAGCAAAAAAAAATAAGTGACCACCTATAGCACGCCAACCGAAGGATGAATTAGACCGTTATCTTAAAGAGGCAAATCTCGATCAATTTGGAATCGGACCCTTGGATTACTGGAGAGCAAATGAACTAAGATTTTTGGCTGAGCCAGCGTCATCAGCGGATGTCGAACAAACATTTTCGATAGCAGGATCCCTACAAAGAGCACGTCGAGCAAGACTAACAATCGCTCATATATCAGACATCCTTACTTATCGAGAATATCGCTATCTACAAATCAAGGAAAACCTTAAAACCGAAAAATAATAAAAAATACAAGAATAATAACTTGTTCTTTTGTGAAATTGTTTTGTAATTTTCTTTAATATATGATACAAGTTGTATCTGTACCTGAATCGGAATAAATTTGTTTGTATTTGCAGTGTACGATTTAAATGTAACTAAAGTGAACATTTTCAAGAGGTGTCACTCTTAACCCGTGCAACGAATAATTATAGAAGGGCGTGGCTTTAAATTCCATTTCAATAACACCCTAGTGGGGAAATGTAGCTTAGGTATCTTGTTTGATTTTACACTAGAGACAATTATTGAACTAGTGAGCTAATACACAAGGGCTGAATGTTTACTTTTTAAATTTTTCACATTTCCTAGTGATGAAAAACATTCGTGTTGAAGTGTAATTTATTATTAATATTGGAGTTATTAAATACCACGCGAATATTATATTTCTTAAATTTAGGGAAATCTTCCTGCTTTGATGTTTTTTTAACTTCTACCTTTAAATGTCCTTCATTGGATGATAACCAACTCTTGCTTATTTACACGAACGTATTTTCATAGCAGCTTTTAAGAAACGTTTTACTGAACTACGATTAAAAAGAAGATTTTTGTGGTCTATCAGAGAGAATAACTTCAAATTTAACGAACATAGCGCGATGAGAAGGTTAATGAATATTTCTACCCGCGAAAACTTCATGATCAGTGTACTTTTCTTGAATTCGCCTTTGTAATCCTTCCTTATGTGAAGCTGTCTTTGCGTGTTTCAACCAGAATGAATTACTGCTGGGTGAAGGAATTTAAATTTTTCAAACACTGTCTGTGAAGTGAATATGCCCAACTCTGGATAAAGTCGTACAGTTTCGTTCTTTTTTTAGCATTACGGTATTTCGTTTATGATTTAAATTTTAACATTGAAGTAATTATACTAATAATTAGTAACTATACTAATAAAAATCGATCTGCCGTCCGGGATTTGAAACCGAGTCCGTCTGCGGGGAAAGCGAGTATTTTGCCACTGAACCCTTTGATACTCATGCCGTACTACCGAAATTCAGATAAATAGCCTTGGTGACTTTATTTTTTTCGGATACGCAAATTTTGGTTTTAAAATAATAATTATTTTAATCTAATATTGGAATTGTCTGTTTTTTTTTCGTCGTAAATTTTTACCTCTCCGAGGGGACTATGTCCCCTAGGAGGGGCTATACAATCATCGTATCTGTCTGTCTGTGAGGGTGGGTGTGTGTGTGTGGGTGTGGGTGTATATGTGTGTATGTTTACATATATATATACATGTATAAGGGTGTGTGTGGGTGTGGGTGTATATGCGTGTATGTTTACATATATATATACATGTATAAGGGTGTGTGTGTGTGTGTGTCTGTCTGTCTGTGGGCTGCGAACGCGTTACCGGGGCAAAGTCCAAAACGCGTTACCGGAGCAGAGTCGAAAAACCGTTTTTACAGTTTAAAGGTTGGCAAAACCACCGTCTGACGGTGAGCGTTATTTGTTAACACTAACCGTCGTGACGGTTTAAACTCAGTTTCATTGGAAATTTTGTTATTGCAAGGAGGGTCTAATAAATGGAGGAGAAAGTGTATGGCGGGTCCCATATATTACACTGTCGCCTAAAGTGTCCATTCTTTTCATAAAAAAAGCAGACGGCAAAAATATAAAATTGCGGTACAACGTAAACAAAGAAAATGGGCTCCGAGCTTAGAACGTGTTTCACTTAATTCAAATAACTTTTTGATATTTAATATGGGTAAAATAAAGATCTGTGCATTCGGTAATTGTAAAAACGATTCTAGGATATTAAAGGGTAAAGATATACGATTCATACCATTCCCAAAACCGAAAAGAAACCTAGCAAAAAGCTAGGATTGGGTGGAAAAATGTGGTAGACTAGATGATTTCAGTGTAATTAGCATTGGCCGGTCAACATTTGTTTGTTTACTCCATTTTATTGGCGGGCATGGTCCAACCGAAGATAACCCAGATATTGTTGATCATAGGGAAAGTCAAGATTTTAAGGTATTCTATTCTTGTTAACAGTTTTCGTTTAGAACCTGCTGAACCTGCAATCGCTTAAACAAATTTTCATATTACTGTAGATTTGGAAAAACCAATATGATTATTATCAAGAACTTCATCGCAACCAATCTGTATTAAGTTAAATTGAGAACCACAATCAAACATCAAGTTCTACAGAAATGTTATTACCGTTGGTGACTTCGACTTATGAATCTTTTCTACTCGAAGCTTCAGTCCCTTTTCATACTATAAGTTCAACACCAATAAAAACATTGGCTGCAAACCCTGATCTCTTGGTAAATTGGAACTCTATTAAGTTTTTATTTTATAACTTATTGCCTTCAATTAAGTAATACCATGTATTTCATTCCAGCAAAATGAGAGTGGTATACAGTCAATGGATCTCCAGGAATTAACAGAATCAAAATCAATGCTGCCAAAAAATACAGTACTTACTTCAGACGGTTGCACAACTAGTTACTCATCCGAAACCTCGACATCCAACTTAGCGGAAATCTTGGCATCCAACTTAGCGGAAATCTCGGCATCCAACTTAGCGGAAATCTCGGCCTCCAACATAGCGGAAATCTTGGCATCCAACTGAGCGGAGATCTCGGCATCCACTTAGCGGAAATCTCGGCATCCAACTTAGCGGAAATCTTGGTATCCAACTGAGCGGAGATCTCGGCATCCAACTGAGCGGAGATCTCGGCATCCAACTTAGCGGAAATCTCGGCCTCCAACTTAGCGGAAACCTCGACATCTAGCTCTGTACAAACCTCGGCATCCAACTTAGCGGAAACCTCGACATCTAGCTCTTACAAACCTCGGCATCCAACTTAGCGGAAACCTCAACATCTAGCTCAGTACAAACCTTGGCATCTAACTCAATGGAAACCTCGGCTTCTTATCCAGTACATAATTTAACTAATACACTATTGGATTACACCAATTCTTTTAAAAGCTTTCTATTTGAATTACCAAAGTTTATACCCAAAGGGTGGGCCATCACATATCAGGAGAGTGATAGATAAATTAATTTCTAGAAGTGCTGCAAAATAAACTGCAGCGTTACTATCTTCATTTCAATAATTATCAATCATGAGATAACCTGTAAAGAAAGTATTATTATGAAAGTGTTGAACAGATTTCTTCCGCAAGAACACTTGGCCGTTGTTACTTTTGGGGAGTATTTTGAAGATCTTGAAAACTTAAATATACGTGGAATTATAGATGCTTTAAGCAAATTGAACGATTATGGAATTTGCCATGGAGTAACCGAAACACATCTCAAAGAAGAATTTGAAAATTCAAAACAAAAACCTGGATTTTTCTCATTGCATGATAGTGCATTACATTCTAACTTATGCGACTAATTAACTTATTCAACTATATGTGGAAGATGCAAAAATCTTAAAGCTGCGTTAAAGAAAAGATTGAGTCGACAGAAAATTAGATATTTGGCTATTGCTAAAGGCAGTGGTAATGGAAAACCAATAAATAATCGAAGCCGCCCATTTTCTGGAATGGCTAAAGATAAATTGGTCAAGCAACTTCAAAAACAGAAGAAACAAGCTGCATATCTAAAAGATAAACTTTCTAAGACTCAACGATTACGAAGGCAAATTGAAGACGATGGCCAAAAACTAACAAGCACTGACAGTAATCAATTGCTACAAATTTTAGATGAGCATAAAAACGACTTCCCAAAAGACTCCGATAAAAGCTTGTTTATTGAAGAGAAAATAAGAGCCTTAACATCCAAAAGTAAGCGTGCTCGACGTTGGCATCCAAAAATGATACAGTGGTGCCTCTATATACAGAACAAATCCCCCGGTGCTTATGAAGCTATGGAGAGAAGTGTGTGCTTCGAATTACCATCACGGAGAACACTCTACAACTGCGCTTCACATTTTGGAGCGAAATCTGCTTTTAGAAAAGAAGCATTACAGGAAATTAAAAAAATACATCAATTTGTTAGTTGATGAAATCAAAATTAAAGAGGATGTTGTGTACAAAAAATACAGGCGAACTTATTGGATTTGTCCAATTAAATGAGTACGGGAACACTGTTGTCATAGGGTTACAATTAACACTATAATACCATTTCTGCAATGGAATCTACCATTTCGAACAGCCTGAACGTCTGATCATTTACAAAATATAAGCCGCCTCTATTCATACGTTCAGTCCAATCAATCAATGCACCTATCTTTTTTTGATACATTAGGTTTCGATATGTCTCCCTTAAAGCCAAATAATGGCACATAATCAATATTTTGAGGTACCCATTTTTTTATAGAATTAATTGTTGATCCAGCGACATAGTAAAGTCATTCTTTATGCTTCGCTTCTTGTTTGTCATGGACGGATTGAGATACCTTGTCTAGGGATTTATTTTCCAATGTTTCCGCAATAATTGGTTTTATTAAAAACCTTCGCAAGTTTATGGAAAATCTTCTCAAGAATTCCGCGCAGCAAAAAGAACGTTCTCTATCAGTGAATCCTTTTATATTACCAAATACTACTTCAAAGTATTCCGAAAGAGATTTTATGGTTTCTACTTTATTTAATAGTATTAGAATACTCAAGTTTAATTCGGATACGTCTTTGACAATATGGCCATCGAAGATTTTTATCCCTTCAAACCATTCTCCTAAACTCTTGTTAGACATTGAAGTTTTTAAACTATCAAAAGCCTGAACCACTCTCTCAGGGCCTAAATTAGGATCAAATTCACTTAAATCATCCGCAGTTATCTTCATCAGATCTTGAAATTCTTGACTAGATAAACGTATTTCCAAGTTCGATATAGGACTCTTTTTGTTGTTTATTTTCTGTGGCGGCTGCACCAATTTGGGCAATGGGATTTCATCAACTAATGATTCTATTTCTCCAACCACAGTTTCAGTTGCTAAAGTTATATCATACACTAGATTAATAACTTCTAGTGAGCAATCTTCCTCTAACGTTTTAGTGTTATTTGTTTCTTCTATTACCCTTTCTTTAGTTGGCATTATACAACTTGCATTTTCAATGAGTTTAATATCTGGAAGCTGAGGCCTAAAATAAACGAGTAATTTAATTACAAACAATGAAGAAAAAAAGCTTTCACCCCGGATAAAAATTAGTTGAAAGTTTAATCTTTACTCACTTTGCATAAGGATGTTCCACATGCTTTCTATTTACTTGACTAGTACTTGCTGCCTTCTTTTTTACTTTTCTGGTAGGTGAGCACAGCTTTCTTTTAACTATTTCATTCTTTTTTGTTTGATTCATTTCAATTATTGATAATGAAAAGAAATGATCTTGAAATTAACAGCTAAAATAAGCTAATTTAACGTCCCACATCACTAAGCCTTCGCGAATAAAATAATAGCAGACGAAATCACTGACGAAACGATCTATTATGAAGCAACGGTTTGTTTACTTTGTACCGCCGAAATGAGTGGACGTTGTAGGTCGACGAAAATCTGCCTACTTTCTCCTCCATTTATTAGACTCTCCTTGGTTACTGTAATGTTTATGCGTAATGTAGGAATGTTGAGTTCGTGTTATGGCGGTAAAGTGTGTTGTGTTTGCATTCTGTATGTATGGGCGTTTTCTCTCTAACTTCTTCTTACTGACTTTTGGGACGGACCGAGTGCTGAGGGTTACGATAAACGTCTCAACGTCCAATGGCAGGGTTTCCACCAAATGTTTACGGTATTCTTCTTAGTATCAATTTGCGATCGCATCGGGCGGTATTTGAACCCGAGACCTCCTGTATGACAGGCGGACGTTCTACCAAAGAACCACCGACACTTCTTACGCTTCATCGAAAATTAGACCTTCAGCTTTATCGGAAGCGTTTATTACAAATTAACAGAGTATTAAATTTCGGTTTTTATTAAAATAGAATGAAATTTCGTGTTCCATTTAAATTATTGAATCGAAGATATTCTAATGTAGCGTCTTCTCTGTTGATTAAAAAGAATGCTCCGGCCAAGTTTCGAAACCGAGCCCTCCTACATGACAGGCGAATGTTCTACTACAGAACCACCGATACATGTTACGCTTCTTATAATTATAAACTCAGCTTAGCAGAAGAGTATATTAATGGTTTTTAAAGTCAAATCTTGTTTTAGCGCAGTCAGCAGAGATAAGAGGGTTAAAGGGTAGAACCTGTGGGTGATCCACTTTGTTAGTTTTTTGTTATTTATTTACGGGTTTTATTATCGTCTTAATAAAAGCCGTTTATTTAACGTTTATTGATATACGAGCTGTCGTTAAGTCAAGTGGATCTCTGTGCTTTGTTGATGGTAAGGTTTTTGATTCTTGTTAACACATTTGGTGTGGATATTTGGATATCTACGATTCCTAATGCAGTCATTGATTTCATAGGTGTGCGAGTCATTATATGATATTGGAAATTGGACGGCATTGGTCTTTTTCATACGGTATATGTCACAACGTCAACTGGAAGTCTACGAGTCGTCCACTACCAGATGTCGAATATAGCTATTCTACGGTATCTTCATCAAGGGCGAGTGTTGAAATAAAATGAGCGTTAAAGATGCGGAAACTATTTCGTAAGCGAGAAAAATACAAATACCCTCTGTAGATATTTATTTCATTAAAATTTGCTTCGCATTACATTCAACTGATAAACTTCTACTATAAAAAGGGTTAAATTCAATTGTGCATTGTTTTAGTACGTCTAACTCATTGTTGTAACTACTTAATTTATAATATTCCCAATAAATTATAATCGGTTATTTCGTCTCAATTATTTTAATTATAATTAAAATTTTATACCGGGCGGAATAGAACCGGGATTACGGTTTTAGTAAATAACTCAGAATTGCGGAGATCTATCTTTAAGGGTCATCTCGAGAAATTAATACCACTAGGGACAATTCTTCCGAAGAGAGGTATATTTTGGCTTGCCAACTTGTTATCTTTTATTCTTTTAATCGTATTTACTTCTTCCGCGAAATGGTTCATTTTTGGAGGAACCTATGTGTCGTTGATTTTTTATCTATTAATTGTTTAAGCGCATTTACTTCTTCCGCGAAATTGATCATTTTTGGTGGAACCTTTAAATTGTATTCGCCGTGTCTCGAAGCTTACCCGGTTTGATTATAACTACGTCGAAAGTTCGTAATTTATTTACGGGGTTTCTAATCGACTTAAAATGTGTGATATAGTTGTATTAATGCGGTGGCGTTGGCTTGACGTTTATGGATATAGGAGCTGTCGTTTAGTCTGCAATATTCAGTCAAGTGGTTTTTTTGTGCTTTGTAAATGGTAAGGTGTGTTTCGCTTCTTGCTACTTCATTTTCTATTGGTGTGGGTGATTAGATTGACTTTTGCTTGTTTTCTAAGTATTTGAATTAATTTGTTGCTTGATTGCGTTAATATATTTTTCTTTTCGTTATTTTGGCTCTGAAGCCTGGTCGATTGGGTTATTATTATATATTTTTCTATTCGTTAGTCATTATGTAAGTTAATCTCAGAAATCGGACGTCTGCCAGACAGGGTTCTAATGTTAAATTAATGGTAATAAAGTTGCAAAATGAATTGTTCGTGCTTCTTCATTAAGGTAGAATTGATTTAAGTATGAACGTTTGAATTGTGTGTGCGCGAATGTGAATGATTGAAAGTCTTAAATTGGTTGTTTGTGTTGATTATTTTGAGTGACGTACTGTAAGAGCGGAAGTACTTGAATTTTTCTAATTCAAATTCATTGTGGTCTTGGTAAAGTAATTTTGAACTTTTTAAATTACTAACTTAATCTAAGGAAGAAAAAACCTTTGTCTTTGTGTTTTCTATTTTTCCACCCTTTACATACAGTTTTGGCAATGTCGAACCAAATTAAATTTCGATGTAGCGGCAACGGGAATGAATTCTGGTAAATTTATCGTGCGGGTCTTGGTAAAATATATAATCTTAAAATTAAATAATTAGTTTTTCGGCCCGTTTTCTTTATTTTTTCATTAAAAAAAGGATCGCCCTTATAACAGTTTTAATCATTATTTTAATTATTATACACCATATTCTACCGGTCGGGATTGAACCGAGATTACGTTTTTAGGAAGGTGTTCTGAATTGCGGAGGTATCTCGTAAAGTACCGTGTTCAGTAGTTAATACACCCAAGGGCAAACTCCAGTAGCGGCGCTAAGGTTTTTTCACAGGTGGGCTAATTATTTTGTGGCCCCTAAGAATTTTGTGGCCCTTAGCGGGAACCTTGGATTGACCATATTTCGCGAAAGTGGTGAAATCGAAAAAACCCGAGAAGAGCAAGGTCGTTTTATTGTTGCGGCTCTCGTCGCGTTTTTGGACCCCCTACTGACCTTGTATCTGAACTGCATGAGAGGACACGTGCATGCCTGGATATTTCCGTAAATTCCCATAAGCCCCTTTCTTTTCAACTTTATCTCAATTTCCGCTACCTTCCTCCCGAATCTATATGTTTATGGTCTACTACCTTTTTGAGTAAACAAATTGATTTTGAAAGATTTTTTCCAGAAAAACGTTTCTTCGCAATAAAACAAATTTCTAGAGATAAAGAAAATTCATAAATTAAAATATGTGGCCTCTTAATTATGAATATGTGGCCCTTTTAATATAAATATGTGGCCCCTCTCAGAAATGCAGGGGGCTAAAGCCCACTTCAGCCCACCCTTAGCGCCGCTACTGGCAAACTCTTCCGAGGATAGGTATATTTTGGCTTGACAACTGGTTTCAATCACATTGAATAAAAGCTAATATCTAACGTGGAAAAATATTAAAGGGAGTTCAAAGTGTTTTTAATATTGGAGAAAATGCTTGTTGCATGTTGATTCTTTTACCAAGGACGTCACCGAACTATTTGTAAACAAAGAAAATCGCACAACTACGAATAATATCAACGCTTGACGCAAAAGACGCGTCAAAATATTAAGGGCAAAACCATTTTAAAGTTGCGCCATGAATTAATTCATTTCGTGATGTTGCTAGATGGTGAGTTAGCATATGCAATGTGCAAGCGGTAATTTAAATCCGCATATCACACTCCGTCCAATCATCTTCCACTAAGGTCCGAATTTCGTCTAAATGAAGGTTTCTACAGACATACCTTCAGTCCTCCCTAAAAGTCTATTCTTGTGGCAAAACGGTATATAAGTTGATCAATCACGGAGCATCCAATTTTTTAATCCCTTTAAATGGTTCGTTTTAAGTGGCCCTTTCTTGGGTTTTCTTGTCTAAACAGCGCCAAACTTTGTGAACGAAACTATTGCCATATTTGTGAAAGATTAACATTTAAAAACAATCACATTGAGGTTTCCTTTAAGAGTATTCTGCCTTAATCTTTGAGCACTACAAACCTATGTTTGCAAATGAGCTTGAAATCAAAACCAAACTGCGCTTGCGCGGTTCTAGGGAGACCCGCATCTTCAGGAACTGTGGTTTTTCATAGTTCAAGTGCCATTGAAAACCTAACTTAATAGTAGTTAAAATAAAATTCTAAACTGTCGTGAATTTGGTCAATAGCATAATTGGTTATTAGCCTCGCGAGTATCATAGAAACAGATAGTGTTATGGCAAAAACCAACCAATACATCAAGCGAGATAGAGTCAAACCGACTACGTCTCGCTACGAAATTTTTACAATGGTTTTATTTTGAAGCGAAAAAAGTCCGTCATCGTTCGTAATTGCTTCTCCGCGAAACAACTCAAATGATGAGCAAGGGCATTGTAAGATACCTCTTTCAGAAAAATAGTACACTTAAAATAAAACAGGATATCGCCTCGACGCGTCGTAAACTCATTCGTCCTCCAAACTGGACACGCAGCCAGATTTCCAACAAAATGAAGCTCTACGCGTCTCTATTACTAACATTGATTTTCGGATTATCGACGGTTTATTCAAATACGTAGGTTACATTTTTAATTATTTAAATATATAAAGCGACTAATTAATTGTATTACCTTTTTGTAGTACACACGAGGATGTTACTCGAATTTTAAATAACATAACATCTAACTACGACCATAGAGTTAGACCGAACTATGGAGGTATTTATTTTTATTTGGCATGGTGGTGAATTTGGAAATCTGTTAATTTGGGAATGTTTTTTGATTTGTTACTTCCATTTTTTAAAAGAAAAACCCGTTGATGTTAAAATATCCATGTCCATCTTACGCGGATATCCAACAAAAAGATGGTATGTGTTGCAATAAATTAATTATTTTGGTCATTTACTTACAGTAGTCGATATTTATAAAAACTACAAAATTCTAAAGCGTTATATTTCTTTTAAAAGAGCTGGAAATCTCAATTTTATTTTCGCCAATCGTGGAACGATCCGAGACTCGCAAACGATTATCCAGGAGTCCCTTACGTCACTGTTGGACCGGAAATGGCCAAGAAAATTTGGCAACCTGACACCTTCTTTCCGGCCGCTACTTCAACGAAACTGAAATCCGATGAACACGTCTTTTCCCGAATTGCTAGTGACGGCACCATCCGTAGCAGCGTCATGTAAAGTTTAGTTTATTTTAATACCCTTACGAAAATTTTGAATCAAACTTGATCCCAAAATCTGTTAATTCCAAAATTAATCTTTGATCAAAATTACAAAAAAAACATTACAATCAAATAGCATGATATTCAACTTATTTCTGATTTGATCAAATTTATTTGATTCAAACAGATTTTAATTTTACACTGATTCCAGTTCGATTAAAATCAGGACATTGGATCAAGTCTTTATCATAAGGGAATTAATTTGAAATCAAATATCTTATTAATGTGTTCTTCCAAAAACATGGTACAATAGGGTCACTAGTGACGCAACCTGTCTGATGAACTTGAAATATTTTCCTCACGATCGCCAAAGGTGCGTCTTGGAAATTAGAAGTTGTAAGTACCGAGCATTTCTCGCATACCAAGAAAGTATGTATTTATACTCAGGGATAATTATTATCTTGCGAAGATTTTTAGCGTTGCTCCCAATCCCGCAGGCTCTAAAAAAAACAAATCAGTCCTGTATGGCATTAATAATAAAATAATAATAATAATAAATAAAATAAGCTTTTATTGGATAAATCCTCCTAAGTTGAAAAAACTTTTTTACAGAGGGATCCATTACATTAAAATTAAATTAAATCTAAGAGATATACCAAAAATGATAAAATTGTCCAATTACGTAGTCTTTAGCATTGTGACGAAAACTCCCTAATGATTGACTATTTTTTAAATCTCTGGGCAGTTCATTCCAATATTTTACCCCAGAGACACTCAGATTTTGCTTACTGAATTTATTTACCTTAGGGGCCAGAGAGAAGTTAGTCAGTTTCTCACGAGTACTGTACTTATGATGTACATTTTTTTCAAATAAGTCCAAAATATATTCTGGTACTTTTGATATATTCACTCTGAACATTAAAGTTAGAAGCATCCAAATGTATCTCTGTTCCAGTGCCATCCAGTCCAGTTCCGCACACATTTCTGTTGCAGATGATCTTCTATTTTTATGCAACATAAATTTACCACATTTATTGTGGATTACTTGAAGTTTCCTGATGTATAATTTAGGTCCGTTCATATATAGAAGGTTGCCGTAATCAATTATTGGCATTATTAATAAGTCATGCAATAACTTGATATTATATAAATCCAAAATCTTGAAAAATCGATTTAACAACCATAGTCGCTTATTGACTTTTGAAATAACATATTCTATATGTGGTTTTCACGATAGGTCCTCATCAAATATCAACCCTAAGTATTTATATGTTTTCACTCTTTTCAGACCAGTATTTCCGAGGGATTCGATTAAGTTAGTGCTAGATTTAAAGCGCTGAGGGGAGAAAATCATAAAAACAGTTTTCGCTAGATTGACCTGCATATTTTTAGCGTCTAAAACGTTTTTAAGGGAGTTGGTTCCGATATACAGGGTGTTTCAAAAGGTTATGCAACAATTTGAAGGAGTTGTAGGGGGTGTGCTCAGAAGTTTGCCGGTTTTTATCCTATTTTCCTACGATGAGTTAAAAGAGCGCCAGAGAAATTCAAAGTGTGGCCTATTAGCCCCTGGAAGTAGGCTGCATCAAGCACACAACCAACAGAACATTGCGGGCAACCCGTGGTCGACCAACTTCGTTCCTGTACTTTAAAACGAACACTACGTTTGTAACGAACTAGTCGCGGGGGTTAACGGTAATAGTTAGTGTAGTGAGCTGTTGGCTCGCGTGGCGTGTAGGGCTTGCCCCCACCCTCCTTCGCATTGTAACCCGGCCACCTGTTAAAGGCATTAAAAGTCGCTAGATGACTGAGGCCTAAGGTGGTGCCTTGGGTATTAGCCTAGCTGATTATTATTATTATTATTATCAAAAACGGATAGAGGTACTAAGAACTATAAAAAACATAAATGGTTGCGCCATGAAGTTATACTTTGCCGATGGCTTAAGTCTAACTTGGACCTTGGTATAATGGATTTTTACATAAAGAGAGAACCGTCAACTACTTAGACTGTTTCTGAAAGTATAACAACAAGGCAGCATGGGCGAATGTTAAGGTTCCACGTTCTTAATACCTCTATGCGTTCTTGTTAATATTATTGTTAAGCTGAAATAAAAAATTAAGTAACGTACCCAGAATGTGCCTGTCTCGCCTGATAGAGACGTTGAGCAGCCAAAGCCTTGCCATCCGCTAGTCCATACACGAAATGAATATCCGTCAGTTCTTCCGACGTGAACTGCAACCTTCTACCACGGGCTATTAGGTCACACATTGAATCTCTCTGGTGCTCTTCTAACTTCTCAACTCACCCCCTATAACTCCTTAATAAAACACCCTGTATTTTTAGGGCGAAAAGACCTTACTCTTCGAGCATGATAGGGAATATAAGCAACGTGAAAAATCGCCGCAATGAAGTAATTCTCCACTAAATATAAATAATAACATTCAATAGCTTGAAAAGAGAGTCAACGCTAAAGCTTGAAGTAAAAATAATATATTTATTTGTTAATAGATGGATATACCGCAGATGACATTATATATCATTGGGAAAACAATAGAATGCGCCTAAGTATCGCAGTCAATATCAGATTTGACGACTATGAAGTAATTGACAAAAATTTTGGCGAACAGCTATTACTTCATTCTAGCGGTATTTTTCGATCTGGTCACAAATGTATTAATTGCTACCACAAATATCTAATTTCACTTAGTTAGTAGTCGGGTTCATTGTTGTAACGATGGTTAGAGAGCGATTTGGTTCGGTACCTTTTGAAACTTTGAAATTGTTATTGCAAATGTCTACCGTAATTTTATTTCGTAAAATTTCAAGGCACATTTTTTCAATTGACCAACAATAAGTATACATATTAATATTTCTAATGATAATTAACAAATTTCGTACTTGTTACAGGTATCTTAAATCACGTATAAGCTACCGCCAATCCTTGACCAAGTTTGGAAAGATAAATATACTTAGATATCCATGGTAGAAATTAATACATTGATTATAGGTTTATACGTTGCTCATTGTGTTTTCCGTGTGCCATTTAGGAAACGTCTCTAGACTGACGTTGGAAATTAACGTGTCCAGGATTTCTGGATTTTTCTGTCGCCAATTTTACTTACCAGCCATAATATTTGCGCTCACGACTTGGTTGACTTTCTGGGTGCCGGAGTCCTTTAGGAGTTTCCGTGGACTGGGCTTGTTAACTTCGCTGATATCTTTTTCGTTCACTTTTACTTTAAAAACCTTTTTAAATAATGAATTTTGTAAATGTACGGTCGCTAGAATAGTCTGTAACGCTAAACAACATTTGTGAATAATAACCAGTTGATTTAGGAAAAATGTGTCATTCTTTAAAATGGATTTCAGGTTGCAACATCCTTTTAACGGTCTGATCGCGGGTGCAACTCAGTCAGGAAAATCCTTTTTCGTGGCTAGTCTTATCAAATATAAAGATACGTGTATTTCGCCCCCACCAGAGATAATTATATGGTGCTATACGGCATATCAACCCAAACTGTTTAATTCGGTATTAGATGATACACCCACAGTTGAATTACACGAAGTGTTATTGGACGTTAAAATTTTAGACCCAAATGTCAAGAATTTTGTTATTCTTGATGATTTACTTTGTGAAATATCAAATAACAAGGATGTCACGAATTTGTTTATAAGAGGTTCTCATCATAAAAACACGTCGGTTTTTGTACTTATGCAAAATTTGTATTATGCTGGGAAGGAAATTATAACGTTAAATTTAAACGCGTACTATCTAATAATTTTCAAGACATCACGTGACAAATCGGCGATATTTCATTTAGCTAGACAGATTAGTGTAGTATCAGGGAGACAAGTTGATATCTTTGATTGTATGGATTCAAAATCTGCTACTATGATATATGGAACCTGAAATAAATTAAATTAAATTTTGTAACATTTATTTTCACATAATTTGTAATAAATTACTATTTGCTTCATTCCGAAATTTTTGAACTTCAATACAGACTCGTTATGCGGCATTGTCACACGCGTGTGGTTAACGTGAACTTCCTCTGTATGACTTTTTCTGAGACAACGACAACAGTAAAATGTTTTGTGATCGTGTTTAGTGAATTCACTTAAGAGACGACTAATACATAATGTTTATTTTGTCCCTTTGATAACCAAAGAAAATCAATTTCTCTTGATTCCTGTACTTTCCTTTCACTCACATAACGCGAGAAAACACTTTGTTCATATTTATGGATAGATTATTCACCTCTTCAAATTTTTTTAGTTTATATGTATCAAGTTCAAAGGGGAATGTTATTCCTGAAAAATCTAGTTCATTCATGTAATTCTTATAATTACTAATACGACTAGGGTTGGTATAAGCTGGATGAAGTTTGGCTAGTATAGACCACAAAAAACATTTATTGTCAGCTGGATATTCAGGTACCACATTTACCGTGGCACGTTTATTTCCAATCGCGGGTGGTAATTGAAAATATGTTCCGCCTAAGAGGGGTAAGTATTGGATTATATTGATTTGTAAATATAAAATTCTGTCCAAAATCCAACAACTTCCGAGTCCTTCATAATTGTTCATACTATCTGCAATTTTGTCCCGACTTGAATTTATTTGTTCTTGGATTACCTCGGGAGACATCGTTGCGTGAGTAAAGCCTCTGAAGTACGGCATTGCCTCAACGTCCATACCGGTATTCCCGAGTTCTCGAGTATATCGCGCACGTACCACCATGTACCATTTTATTCCTTATTTGGCATTCAGTTTGTTTCTGAGATATCCTTCAACGGTGTCACGGTGCTCATTTATAAATAGCACAGGATCGGTAACGTCATCTAGCGCTGTTATCCTCGCTGAAAATATCGCGTCACCTAGAGCGTTAATTTCTTCAATTTGAGGATTTTGGTCAGCTGGTAGCACTGATGGTGGGTGAGCTGGTAACACTGCTGGTTGTGTTAGTGGTTGACCAACTTTAAGGGCAATGGGTAAGTTAACGGGTGGGTTATCGGGTGAGTTAGTGAGTAGGCTAGTGGGTATGTTAGTGGGTGGGTTAGGAGCGGCGACTACTTGCTGGTCAACAACGGCTGAACCAACTGCGGTTGGTTGTTGATGTTGGGCTTGAATATTATCCCTATGCCCACCAAGCCATTCGTCTTCAGGATGCGAGTCCAATAGATTGTTTAAGGAATCCGTTTGTTGAGATTCGGGTTGATCGATTACGCCGTCACCGTGTTGAGCATCGTAGTTCTCCATAAAGTCTTTTAAACCCTCATCATCTTGTGTGTCCAATAACGCGTCCACATTATCATTAAACATCACTCCTAGAGCGTCCATTGCGCGATTACACTCGCTGTGCGTAATTTGCGGGGTTAACGTTTGAGCGGCATAACATTAGTAATTCAATTTTTTTTATTCATTTACCAATTGCATATTTACATATTCCATATTTTTACAATTACACGGTCTTCGTACGGTATAACGTATACAATAGTATCGGAGAAACATACGCGTTTCATACAGGCGGTTAAAAAGCGGGGACTGTCAATCAGGATTGAAACTCTTCTTCTCTGCAGGTTGCGATTTTCTATCATTAATACAGAGCAAGGCTGCTGCCTTTTATAAACCTTTCATTTTAGCGGGGTACAGTCTGTACCTTTTCATATTCACCACTCTCTATAGCTTTACACGTTCACCACCACTGATGTCTTAGTTTACTAGTTCTCCACCCAACGAAAAGCGGGGACTGTCAATCAGGATTATAACCCTTCTTTTCGAGAGGTGGGTAAAGAGCTGACGGTCAACCATTAATGTACAGAAAGGTGGCTACCTTCTACAATTCGCCACTAGTGGTGGACTAGCGTTTCTAGATCACCACCCAGCACCACCCTCCCTTTATACGTTCACCACCAGCACCACCCTTCCTTTGTATGTTCACCACCAGATTCACCCTGCCTTTGTACGTTCACTACTCGGTGGAGCAGTCTCCATCGGGTGGAGCAGTCTCCATCGGGTGGAGCAGTCTCCATCGGGTGGAGCAGTCTCCATCGGGTAGAGCAGTCTCCATCGGGTGGAGCAGTCTTCATCGGGTGGAGCAGTCTTCATTGGGTGGAGCAGCCTCCACGAGTCGAGGCCTCTATTATACTGTTTTGGGACCGGCATGTTGACCCTACTCTCATGCAAATAGTCATTAAAATCCAGCATTGACCACTACGCTTTCTCTACTTAGTAATATAGGACTGGGTTTGGGTCCACTTGCGCAGTTTTCATTTGCGCAGTTTCCATTTGCGCACTTCCCACTTCCGCAATTTTTGTTTGCGCACGTTCCCAATTGCGCGTTTCCCATTTGCAGAATTGCTATTTGCGCAGCTCCCCATTTGCGCAGTTTGTCATTTGCGCAATTTACCATTTGCGCGCTTTTTCCCGATTGCGAAGTTTCCCGTTTGCGCGATTTTTATGTTGCGCAGATTTGTTATTTGAACGGTTTTCCCATTTGCGGGGATTTTTATGACTTAAATATTCACTATTACTCCTTTTTCCTAGAAAAAGGGTTATTTCTGGCAGGTAAATTTTAACATTACCTTGTTTACCATCCAGCTGCGCTGCTAGTGTTTGTTTAATGTCCGATTGGGCTGTAAATACCAAACAAAAATAGGTTTTTCTTAGTTAAAATAGCATTCGTTGAATTAGTCTCTTGGGAAAATATATATAGTCCAACAGCGACTCGAAGCTTCTCGGCCTTTTGGCTAAGATCATAGTGTAGTGTCTGTTTGCTCCTTTTTTCGAAGCCAAAGGCCGGGAACCGTATTTACCTGTACGGGAAGTTTATACGTACCTGCTCGTTTACCTGCCACGCTGCTCCACCAGACGTCGTCGCCGCGCCAGTTCCTGATCCTGTTCCTGTTCCGCTACTGGTTCCAGTCCGTCAGTTGCCGTTTGCCTCCATCCAGCGGTTCCTGAGTTCCGGTCTCCGCTTCGGCGGTCGCCACCAACCTCGCCATGCCTGCCGTGCAGTCACTGCCGTCAACTTCGCAGTCCTCCTCTATGGCCTCGAAGAAGGCAACTGCAAGGATAAAATTCGACGGGGTCAATGTGGAAGAATTGGCTGTAGCCCTTTTCGAATACATTGGCCCCAGTAGCATCACCGTCTTCCAAATGATTGGGAAGGCGGAAGTTCAAGTCACGTTCGCAAACCATTTATGTTACCAGAAAGCGGTTGATACCGGAATTATCATTGGGGAGAAACATCTTGACATCGTTGGCGTTTCTGATCCAGTTTCCCAAGTTACCATGAAAAATGCGCCCAGCTGGTGGGACCTTGCGTTCTTAAAAGCCAGTTTGAAGAACTACTGTGACGTTCTATCCGAGACGTGGGAGACCTTCCAGCAAGGCCCTCTAAAAGACGTCCGCAACGGAAACCACCGTCTTGAAGTCAAAATCAAGAGCCCAATCCCGAACCTGATGACCATCAGTGGACACCGTATCCAGCTAACGTATCAAGGCGTCCAACGCATGTGCTTTTATTGCCGCAAGGACAGTCATCAGGTTCGGGATTGCCCGAAAAAGAATAAGAAGGCTCGACCAACTCCAGAAATTATCGGTGTCCAGAACCCGTCATCTGATGAACCAGATAATGTAAGGAGCGGAACACCTATTCCAGTGGGGGATGCCGCAGACACCAGCGCCAACGCCCATGGCGAAACGATGGATGAAGCAGGACCATCACTGGACTTCCATGGTCCAAAAGAGAGTTGGTCGTTGACAACGCCAGAGTCATCACCAAAGAAAACTGAATCAACAGCCACAGTCAAAGGGTACGCCGAAGCCGTTAAGTCTCCTCAGCGTACGCCGAAATCCGATCCTCCAACACCAAAGAAACTTAAGGAGTTACCAATTTACAGTCGTGAGTGGGACTTCTCGAGCTTATCGAAAGACGCACTAGAAGATTTTTGTTGTAAAGCCAACGCATTAACTAACACGGAACCACAGGTCCTGGCCTGGCGCGAAAACGCAGTACGAAAGGCCAAGCATCAGCTGCAGCAGCGATTCAAACGACGTCATAGTCCTCCACCTGAAAAAGAACTTAAGAAAGGGAAAAAGTAGGACCTTGTTTTGAGTTGTAAATATGGTTTTAATAACTTTTTAAGTTTTACATATACTTTTAATTTTACAATTTAAGTATACGGTTTTATATGTTTGAGTTTTTAATTGTATTGGATTATAAAAAAGGGGGACTTAATTTAATCTGGTCCGCCGTATCTTTGTAAAATATATATATTTTTTACGTTAAAGTTAGAAAGAAAGAATATTGAAAAGAAATATACTTACCTGTAAAAAAATTTTTAAAGTTATACTTACCTTGTTAGATTATAGAAAAATACTTACCTTGTTAAAATATAGATAAAAACCGTAAAAATTATACTTACTGTTAAAATATAGGAAAAATAGTTTAAAAGATATACTTACCTTGACGTTTTTAAACAGAAACCTGAGAAAAAAAAAAGAAATAACTGTTTTTGACAATGTTCGCGATAATTTAAATATTAATAACGCGAACAATTGTAACCTGACCAAGAATTTAAATAAACAAATTCAGTAACTGTTTACTGACAGTTCCAGTTTTAAGGACGATTTTAATGATGGCCATACCTCTTAAACAATTGTAGGCGGCACAATAAAAACGATACTTTTTGAATTGACCTCTTAAACAATTGTAGGCGGCACAATAAAAACGATACTTTTTGAATTGAAACCAACCTATTTCCGAACAATAAAAATGATAAAAAATAAAAACGATGTTTAAAATCTAAAATAAACAGGAATTGAAAAATGTTTCAATTTCAGATAAAAATGCTGCTAATACCTTAGCACCACTTTTAAAATGGCTTCTGTCGTAGGACAATATACGTCCTCTGTAGTAGAACACCTATATGAAAACGGTGCCTACGCGCCGCAGGCGCGCCCGGCTAACCTAACCGTTGCGCGCTAGCCTTGATATAACTACCTCTATATAAAAACTATTTCGTTGAAATGGCCTCCAATATAGGGTAGTAAGCGTCCTGTATTTCTTAGGAATGCCCTCATTCATAGGACAGTTACGTCCTATGTGAGAGGTCAATACCAAGATATTTCGTTAGAATGGCCTCTGTCGTAGAACACCTCCTATATGAAAACGATGCCTACGCGCCTGCGGCGCGCCCGGCTAACCTAACCATTAAAAAATATTCTTTCTGACCCCTAGGAAACATGCAGTGCAATTAAGAATGTGCATTTTTGGTGGAAGGCACTAAATTTAAATAGCAGTCAATATACTGTCCTCAGTGTTACAGATACTACATTTTCTTTTAGCCTAAAAGAAAATGTAGTATCTGTAACACTGAGGACAGTATATTGACTGCTATTTAAATTTAGTGCCTTCCACCAAAAATGCACATTCTTAATTGCACTGCATGTTTCCTAGGGGTCAGAAAGAATATTTTTTAATGGTTAGGTTAGCCGGGCGCGCCGCAGGCGCGTAGGCATCGTTTTCATATAGGAGGTGTTCTACGACAGAGGCCATTCTAACGAAATATCTTGGTATTGACCTCTCACATAGGACGTAACTGTCCTATGAATGAGGGCATTCCTAAGAAATACAGGACGCTTACTATCCTATATTGGAGGCCATTTCAACGAAATAGTTTTTATATAGAGGTAGTTATATCAAGGCTAGCGCGCAACGGTTAGGTTAGCCGGGCGCGCCTGCGGCGCGTAGGCACCGTTTTCATATAAGTGTTCTACTACAGAGGACGTATATTGTCCTACGACAGAAGCCATTTTAAAGGTGGTGCTAAGGTATTAGCAGCATTTTTATCTGAAATTGAAACATTTTTCAATTCCTGTTTATTTTAGATTTTAAACATCGTTTTTATTTTTTATCATTTTTATTGTTCGGAAATAGGTTGGTTTCAATTCAAAAAGTATCGTTTTTATTGTGCCGCCTACAATTGTTTAAGAGGTCAATTCAAAAAGTATCGTTTTTATTGTGCCGCCTACAATTGTTTAAGAGGTATGGCCATCATTAAAATCGTCCTTAAAACTGGAACTGTCAGTAAACAGTTACTACACTATGATCTTAGCCAAAAGGCCGAGAAGCTTCGAGACGCTGTTGGACTATATATATTTTCCCAAGAGACTAATTCAACGAATGCTATTTTAACTAAGAAAAACCTATTTTTGTTTGGTATTTACAGCCCAATCGGACATTAAACAAACACTAGCAGCGCAGCTGGATGGTAAACAAGGTAATGTTAAAATTTACCTGCCAGAAATAACCCTTTTTCTAGGAAAAAGGAGTAATAGTGAATATTTAAGTCATAAAAATCCCCGCAAATGGGAAAACCGTTCAAATAACAAATCTGCGCAACAGGAAAATCGCGCAAACGGGAAACTTCGCAATCGGGAAAAAGCGCGCAAATGGTAAATTGCGCAAATGACAAACTGCGCAAATGGGGAGCTGCGCAAATAGCAATTCTGCAAATGGGAAACGCGCAATTGGGAACGTGCGCAAACAAAAATTGCGGAAGTGGGAAGTGCGCAAATGGAAACTGCGCAAATGAAAACTGCGCAAGTGGACCCAAACCCAGTCCTATATTACTAAGTAGAGAAAGCGTAGTGGTCAATGCTGGATTTTAATGACTATTTGCATGAGAGTAGGGTCAACATGCCGGTCCCAAAACAGTATAATAGAGGCCTCGCCTCGTGGAGGCTACTCCACCCGATGAAGACTGCTCCACCCGATGGAGACTGCTCCACCCGATGGAGACTGCTCCACCCGATGGAGACTGCTCCACCCGATGGAGACTGCTCCACCCGATGGAGACTGCTCCACCCGATGGAGACTGCTCCACCCGATGGAGACTGCTCCACCCGATGGAGACTGCTCCACCCGATGGAGACTGCTCCACCCGATGGAGACTGCTCCACCCGATGGAGACTGCTCCACCGAGTAGTGAACGTACAAAGGCAGGGTGAATCTGGTGGTGAACATACAAAGGAAGGGTGGTGCTGGTGGTGAACGTATAAAGGGAGGGTGGTGCTGGGTGCTGATCTAGAAACGCTAGTCCACCACTAGTGGCGAATTGTAGAAGGTAGCCACCTTTCTGTACATTAATGGTTGACCGTCAGCTCTTTACCCACCTCTCGAAAAGAAGGGTTATAATCCTGATTGACAGTCCCCGCTTTTCGTTGGGTGGAGAACTAGTAAACTAAGACATCAGTGGTGGTGAACGTGTAAAGCTATAGAGAGTGGTGAATATGAAAAGGTACAGACTGTACCCCGCTAAAATGAAAGGTTTATAAAAGGCAGCAGCCTTGCTCTGTATTAATGATAGAAAATCGCAACCTGCAGAGAAGAAGAGTTTCAATCCTGATTGACAGTCCCCGCTTTTTAACCGCCTGTATGAAACGCGTATGTTTCTCCGATACTATTGTATACGTTATACCGTACGAAGACCGTGTAATTGTAAAAATATGGAATATGTAAATATGCAATTGGTAAATGAATAAAAAAAATTGAATTACTAATGAAATTTTTTTTTATAAAAATTTAAATGCGAAATTGACTACGATTGGATTTGTAATCCACTGGTGTAGTCTTTAACGGTACGATGTTTTTTCCGTGATTTAAGAGCGATAGATACTAAATATAGGGAAAAACCATTAGGTGTTTGCTAGTTTTCGATGAACAACTAGAGATGGACCGTGAAAAGGTTTCTTAATGCATTTGGGATAATCTGTCGAAGGAACCACTCTCCTCACATCCCCCAATTTTCCCTTTTATGTCAATCATTGACACAAGTGTGCTTTGGAGAAAATCCAATCGTCCCGAAGAAACCCATTGTCCTAACTGGACCTGTTAATTTTGAACACGTCACTTTCAATCAAAAAGGTTAAAGAGAGAGATGCAACGAAAAAATTGCTCAATATTGTGCTTGGGGTAATCATAGAATTCACCACCCTCTCGGACACCGTTTAGGCATACGTCATTTTTAACCAATGATAATCTTGGTGGTGAATCGGTAAAAGTGCCGAATCATGTTAGGTCTATCAATCACTATAAAAGGGACGTGTAAGGGTGAAAAAGGTCACATTCGGCTTCAAGATATATTCTTGTAGTACTTGTAACCTCGTTTTTACTCAAAAGAGAAACCTCGACCGTCATATGGTAACTGTTCACGGTAATACTACGTTTAATTGTTCCGTGTGCGATAAGTCATTTTCGAGACGCTATGCCCTTAAACGTCATCAACGTACAAATAATCACGGTCAACCCGCGGTACCAGTCCTGTCTCTGTAAGCGCCGCCGATGCCGTTACCCCATGGTCAGAACCGCCTCGTATCGTCAATCTGGAACGAGTGGCGCCCTCTATGGTTGCTTCACCGTCAACAGAGGCTTAGCTGTCACCCCGAAGCGCTAGTCCACCCTCCCCGCAACCGGGTCCGTCGCTTAGACTTACCCCGGGTAAAGTAAAAGGGGCTTCATCACCAGACTCAAATCCTCCTAAAAGAGTCAGAGTTGAAAATGGTAAATTTCTTTAAATTTTTTTATTATTTCTTACATAAAATAAAATAAATTTTTCTATTAGAAGATCAAGAGTACATTCTCTTAATGCGTTATTAGACGCTGCGGATGAATATAATCACGAGTCGATTATGGACTATTCGTTGCACTTATTATCCGAAAGCTTCGACAACGACCCGTTAAATGAGTTATTGTGTACTCAAGACAGTGATGATAAACTCAATGATTATGTTATGCCGCTCAAACGTTAACCCCGCAAATTACGCACAGCGAGTGTAATCGCGCAATGGACGCTCTAGGAGTGATGTTTAATGATAATGTGGACGCGTTATTGGACACACAAGATGATGAGGGTTTAAAAGACTTTATGGAGAACTACGATGCTCAACACGGTGACGGCGTAATCGATCAACCCGAATCTCAACAAACGGATTCCTTAAACAATCTATTGGACTCGCATCCTGAAGACGAATGGCTTGGTGGGCATAGGGATAATATTCAAGCCCAACATCAACAACCAACCGCAGTTGGTTCAGCCGTTGTTGACCAGCAAGTAGTCGCCGCTCCTAACCCACCCACTAACATACCCACTAGCCTACTCACTAACTCACCCGATAACCCACCCGTTAACTTACCCATTGCCCTTAAAGTTGGTCAACCACTAACACAACCAGCAGTGTTACCAGCTCACCCACCATCAGTGCTACCAGCTGACCAAAATCCTCAAATTGAAGAAATTAACGCTCTAGGTGACGCGATATTTTCAGCGAGGATAACAGCGCTAGATGACGTTACCGATCCTGTGCTATTTATAAATGAGCACCGTGACACCGTTGAAGGATATCTCAGAAACAAACTGAATGCCAAAAAAGGAATAAAATGGTACATGGTGGTACGTGCGCGATATACTCGAGAACTCGGGAATACCGGTATGGACGTTGAGGCAATGCCGTACTTCAGAGGCTTTACTCACGCAACGATGTATCCCGAGGTAATCCAAGAACAAATAAATTCAAGTCGGGACAAAATTGCAGATAGTATGAACAATTATGAAGGACTCGGAAGTTGTTGGATTTTGGACAGAATTTTATATTTACAAATCAATATAATCCAATACTTACCCCTCTTAGGCGGAACATATTTTCAATTACCACCCGCGATTGGAAATAAACGTGCCACGGTAAATGTGGTACCTGAATATCCAGCTGACAATAAATGTTTTTTGTGGTCTATACTAGCCAAACTTCATCCAGCTTATACCAACCCTAGTCGTATTAGTAATTATAAGAATTACATGAATGAACTAGATTTTTCAGGAATAACATTCCCCTTTGAACTTGATACATATAAACTAAAAAAATTTGAAGAGGTGAATAATCTATCCATAAATATGAACAAAGTGTTTTCTCGCGTTATGTGAGTGAAAGGAAAGTACAGGAATCAAGAGAAATTGATTTTCTTTGGTTATCAAAGGGACAAAATAAACATTATGTATTAGTCGTCTCTTAAGTGAATTCACTAAACACGATCACAAAACATTTTACTGTTGTCGTTGTCTCAGAAAAAGTCATACAGAGGAAGTTCACGTTAACCACACGCGTGTGACAATGCCGCATAACGAGTCTGTATTGAAGTTCAAAAATTTCGGAATGAAGCAAATAGTAATTTATTACAAATTATGTGAAAATAAATGTTACAAAATTTAATTTAATTTATTTCAGGTTCCATATATCATAGTAGCAGATTTTGAATCCATACAATCAAAGATATCAACTTGTCTCCCTGATACTACACTAATCTGTCTAGCTAAATGAAATATCGCCGATTTGTCACGTGATGTCTTGAAAATTATTAGATAGTACGCGTTTAAATTTAACGTTATAATTTCCTTCCCAGCATAATACAAATTTTGCATAAGTACAAAACCGACGTGTTTTTATGATGAGAACCTCTTATAAACAAATTCGTGACATCCTTGTTATTTGATATTTCACAAAGTAAATCATCAAGAATAACAAAATTCTTGACATTTGGGTCTAAAATTTTAACGTCCAATAACACTTCGTGTAATTCAACTGTGGGTGTATCATCTAATACCGAATTAAACAGTTTGGGTTGATATGCCGTATAGCACCATATAATTATCTCTGGTGGGGGCGAAATACACGTATCTTTATATTTGATAAGACTAGCCACGAAAAAGGATTTTCCTGACTGAGTTGCACCCGCGATCAGACCGTTAAAAGGATGTTGCAACCTGAAATCCATTTTAAAGAATGACACATTTTTCCTAAATCAACTGGTTATTATTCACAAATGTTGTTTAGCGTTACAGACTATTCTAGCGACCGTACATTTACAAAATTCATTATTTAAAAAGGTTTTTAAAGTAAAAGTTTTATAAATCTCAATGTAGTCAAGATTTGTTATCGCAATGTCATAGTTCAAAGCAACACGCATATCCCAGTCTTCTGTTTAATACACACTGGCGGATATTAACACGCAACTGTTCCAAAATACTGTCTTTTAAAATAACATGTATCCTATTTGCTCCGTTAAGTTACGTTACAACGTCATTATACATATCCATTAGAGCCTTGGTGAGAGTGTAACCAATGGCAAACCCCTTCTTGGTTGGGAAAACCTTCCCGTACAATTCACCGTACCCTGGAATCATCTCCCGGATATCTAAAATTTTTCGATTCTGATACGTTCTTAGTTCAATAAGTTTCTTTTCAGAACCGCTGAAAAAGCATGATGAATCCGAGGCGTCATCCTTCTCGAAGCAAGCTACTATTTCATTCTTCTTTCGGTATAATTCATGAAAATCGACTTCGTCTAAGTTGATTCCCGTAGTACTTTCTCTGAACCCCAAACGTACGTCGAGCATCGGGGTAATCTCGACGAATTTATCCGATGATAGGGCAAACAGAAGTTCAACGGACATTCTGTAAATGAAAATTTATTATTGAAAAAAATATATTTTCTTAAAGAAAGAGAAAGAGACTCAAAGGAATTATACTTACATTGTTCTTGTTGGTTTATTCTTCGTGACTTAAAACTAGCTCGAGATTCAATGGTCATCCACTCTAACGACTCGACTTTATATATTATTATATTGCGTCAATGTATATTCCATCACCTAAGCGGGAAAACGCATGATTTTTTGCAGCACTGTTTAATACACAGAAAGGCGGCTACCTTCTACAATTCACCACCAGTGGTGTCCTAGCGTTTCTAGATCACCACCCAGAACTACCCTGCCTTTGTAAGTTCACTACTCGGTGGAGCGGCCTCCACGCAGCGGCCTCCACCGGGTGGAGCGGCCTCCACGCAGTGGCCTCCACCGGGTGGAGCAGCCTCCATTCAGTGGAGGCCTTTCACTTAACTGTTTTGGGACCGGCATGTTGACCTTACTCATGAGCGTTGGATTTTGCGAGTGCTAATTGTTGGGTATTGGTATTTAATAGAGAAACAGTGATATTTCCTTATCGTTGTAGGAAAATGTTGGCTCGCGTGGCTTGCAGGGCTTGCCACCACCCTCCTACGCATTTTAACCCGGCCACCTGAATTAATGCCTTCAAAGGTTGCTTGATAACTTAGGCCTAAGGTTGTGCCTTGCAGTAGCGTACCGACGGGGGGGGGGGCAGAGGGGGCATGTTGAACCGGGCGCCAGTCTAACGGTCCTATAAAGGGGCGCCAAAAAGACCCAAAATGATTAAAAGAATCCTAGTAAACGTTGTTTAATCAAACCTTAATCAAAAATTGTTCTATAAAAAATATTATTTTTATTGTAAATTTGTAAAATACATTTAAATTTCATGAAATTAATGAAATATTAGTAATTAGGATTTTTCGCGTCATATATAAGGGGCGCCTTTTAAGAGTTTTGAACCGGGTGCCACAAACCATCGGTACGCCACTGGTGCCTTGGGTATTAGCCTAGCTGATTAGCCTAGTTATCGTTAACCAGGGCAGTTAAAATTTTTAACTTTTCTTCTATTAAAGCAGTTCTAAAATTCTAAAGTTATGTGAACTGTAAAAAACGATGCCCATTGTTGTATACTTATTCGATAACTGTAATAACGCCCAAGAGATGGCAAGAGGGAGTAAGAAGGACACAAAACGATATAAAAAATATACTACCCGCTAGTGGCTGCATGTAGAAAATGTTAATAAAGAAACAGTTACTCCTAAAGAAATAGTAATTTAATCTGAGTAATAACTAATAATAATAATAATTACAACATGGTGACAACGGTGGGATTCGAACCCAAGCCCTGAATTGGGACTGGAATATACGTCCCTATCCTTCAACCCAACACAGTGCCGCTATGCACATAAGGAAAACGAACTTCTAGCCATAGTATATGCCTTTGAGCATTTTAATTACTACGTAGTAGCCACCAAAGTGACTGTTGAAACGGATCACAAGCCACTATTGGCCATAGTTCAAAAACTGCTACATCTACTTTCTCCACGTTTTCAAAGACTTGTACTGCGCCTACTACGATATGACTACCGTGTCATATACGTCCCTGGAAAAAACCTTTATATCGCGGACACATTATCTCGTGCTCCTATTCCTACAACCTCATTTGACTCTTCTGCCTAGAAGGTCCTTGCACCACTGTGCACACATTGACTACCCTATCTGATGCAAAATACCTTGAATTTACAAAAGCATTTTCAGAAGATCCAACTATGGTTTATTTAAAGCGATGCATTCTTGAAGGTTGGCCAAGATCTAAAAAGTATCTCCCTAGAGACTTGAATCCATACTGGCAATATCAAAACGACTTACACACCTCAGAAGCTCTAATACATCGCGATTCAACCTTGTTAGTACCTGATACCCTACGAAAGGCAGTGTTACTACAACTACACTCCACGCACCAGGGAATCACCGCTTGCCTAGCAAAAGCCAAACTACATGTATTCTGCCCCAAAATGACCTCAGACATTAATTATTTCATACGCACATGTGCTATTTGTCAGGCTTGGGCACCCTTGAACCCTTAACAACCCCTTCAACCACATCCAATACCTACCCTGCCATGGGAAGTAGTGGGCACTGACTTATTTCATGTTGAATCTAAAAATTGAATATTACTTGTCGACTACTATTCTTAATTCGTTGGGGCTCAAGAGTTACGCAATACTTCGACCGATGATGTCATAGCTTTTACGCATCCTCATTTTGCTCGCCATGGTGACCCTGCAATACTCATCTCGGATAACGGACTGCCTTTTAACTCACGCACATTTCAATTATTTCTATAAGAATGGGGCATACGAAATGTCACTTCCTGTCTCTATTATCCCCAGTTCAACGGTTTTTGACGGAACGCACCATTCAGACTATAAAAAACACGGTCATTAAAGCAAAAGCGTCCGGAAAAGGACTAAGCTATGTTCCTATGGAATACCGGAGCACTACACTGACTGATATTCCAACACCTGCAGACAAACTCATGGGGCGTAAACTGCGTACCCCCTTTACAACCACTAAAGAGACTCTACACCCACATTTTCCTATCAATGCCATACGCGAAACACTGCGCACAAACAAACTCTAATGAAGTGACACTATGACACTTTCTCACATGTTAAACCACTACCTCCTCTGACTTTGGGCCAGCGGATATATTATCAAGTATCTAACCGCTCCTGGCTTCCCGTTGTTGCGAAAGAGGCGCCACACGGCGTGATGAGATTGCGTGGATAATTGGGAACAGGGCTATTATAGCTTTGTGGATACTACAGTTGATGACCACAAGGCGTTTTACACGACGACGTGATACGAGGGTGGGCCAGTGGACGTTTTTGAGAACCTGTGTTGCAAGCTTAAAACGAGTGCTCCAATACTTAATATGATCCTAATCAGTCAGAAGAGTGACATAATCACTCGAAGAACTTTTTTGACCGAGATAGACCAATGTCGTCGGCATTAAAAGGGAATCCGCGAAAAAACTGCAGTACCCATGTAATTGGCGTACAGTGTGAAGATAAAAGACCAAAGGACATACCACTGGGGAACCCCAGAGTTGACGGAGTACCCTTTAGATTAATTAATATTCCCAACTCAATGATAAATACTCTATGACATTTGCAGACGATGCAATCGACAGTCAAGCTCCGGAAATTCCGATAGTATTTCGCTGAGTTTTTTCGATTTTGAGATCTTAACAGTTGGCGGATAATAACTATAATCGTAAAAGTAATAAATTTAAAATTGGTTTTCTTAAATATATTTGTAATAAGGAATCTGTGAACTTATTTCGAAGAAGATAGCTCCGTTTCATTTGCACGTGCGCTTCATAACCGTTAAGCCTAGATCTAAGAGCGCTATGTTTAGGGGCTCGTCATCAGCTCTCTACTTTCGTCATATCAAGAAAGATTTTTTGCGTCTTCGACTCTACTCCATTTTATCAGTAGGCGATACTTTTTATAAATTTTACGAATCTTAGTGCTTTCTATAGATACTTAGCAACGGGAGAATCTTTCAGATCACTGCATTTTTCGTATAGACTTGGTCATACTACAGTAAGAAGTATAATTTCTGAAACTTGCCAAAGTATTTGGGCTATGCTGAAAAATTCCGCTTGGATATGTATGTATGAACGATTTATAGATCTTTTTTTTTAATATTCTTAGGTACCAAAATCAAATAGATGGCGCAATATTGCCAGGGTTTGTGGAGAGATGGTTGATAGACTCCGATTTTTCCCCATAGTATAGCTTTGATAACGCCATTGGAAAATATAGATGGCGCTGTCATCGCTATGTAGCCCCTTTGAAATGTCGACCACTTCTCTGCAGCACATAGAAGTATAGCGGTGAAGCTCATTCACTATCTTATTTCCAAAACCACGTATCTTTGTACAAATGTTTTTAAAAGATACGTGGTTTTGGAAATAAAGTAGCGCACTGATGTTTTGTAGCTATAATTGCGAGTTTACAGATTAGATTTTTAAAGTTAAATTAGAATATTGATTTGAATTTATGGAAAAATGTTATGTAAGAAAACTTTAAAAAAAACTTATTTGAAATTTCCGATGTCATTTTACCACTATTTAAAGACAACTAAATTAAAAAACGAAAGCACAGCACCGATAAAAATCATTGTTCATAAAACTATATTTACCGCCCGCAAATTCGTAAAATTTATAAAAAGTATCGCCTACTGATAAAATGGAGTAGAGTCGAAGACGCAAAAAATCTTTCTTGATATGACGAAAGCAGATAGTCAGGAGGCTAAACGCATTTTGGGTTAAAAGCATGAAAATTTCTGGAGTTGTAGTTCAACGTAATTAGAAACAGATAGGATGCGGAGGCATTCGATATCTGACCTGTAGAGCAAGTAATTAGACGAATAATTTGCTTAAAAAGTGAAAAGTCAATTTTACGGACGTCCCCCGTGGAAATGACGGCGCGCGCATGCGACCCACCGTGGAGAAAAGCCTCGGTTGTTTTGGGGGTCGTACATTGTGAAGCGTTTCGTCTCGCTATCTTGACCGCGCTCTTCGGAATAGGAAAACGTAGGCTTTATATGCTTTCTACGGGGATATTTAACATTAGGCGAAAACTATTCGCTAGTTTTGGAGTAATGTTTTAGGAAATAGCGAGCAACTTCAAATTACAGTTTGGCTGTTATAGTATGGAAGAAGTTGGTAGTATGGGATAAAAGGTGTACTCTTTTCGTCCCAAAGCGAGCGAATAGTTTTGGCCTATTATTTCTATTCAAAATCTTTCATTTAAACAGTGATCTTTAAAATAATATTATTTGTATCAGTAAGAGAAAGCGATTTAGCCTTTTATAAGTTTTAATTAAAAGTCTAAAATAGTTGAAAAGAAAAACAGATTTTGCTTTTTTAGAAGTTTTAATTAAATTTCTAAAAAGTTGAAAAGAAAAACAGATTTTGCCATTTTACAATTTAATAAAAATTCTGAAACTAAAAGCAAATATTACGAATTACGATACGGTATAACATTAATCTTTTAAACACATTTTGTTCATTTCTATTAGTAAATTTCGAATTTCTAAATACATCATTATAAAAACAAGATTGTGCGCCCTGAATCTTGAAGACCAAAACTTAATCGCAAAACTTAGTGAAGGCGATATGATGGCCACAGACGTCAAATATCACGCTTCTTGTTTAGCTGCTCCGTACAAAAGAGAGACATTAAGAGAGAAATCTAAAAATCTAGGAGAATCTGACAAAGTTCATCAAATGGTATTTGCAGAGTTGTTGGCATATGTTGAAATCAGTTTAGACGAAGAGATCACGCCAGTATTTAAATTACGCGATTTAAAAAAACTGTATTGTGATCGACTTTCTCAACTAGCAGTTGTTGGAAAAGAAATTCACTCAACTCGTTTTAAAAATAAAATTTTAAGTTACTTCCCTCAACTTGAAGCACACAAAGATGGAAGAGAAATTCTTCTAGTGGAAAACAAGAATATAGGAAAATCAATTAAATCATCCTGTTCTTTAAACGAAGAAGCCGACACTGTAGCTCTTTCAAGAATAGCAAAAATTTTGCGTAAAGATATTTTAAACTTTCATCGACCTTCTTTTGAGGGAAAATTTACTGAAGATTGTCAGGAAAAATCAGTACCTCAATCTTTAATAACACTATTTTCTATGATAATGTTCGGATCAAGTATTACAAGTCAAGCGGACTACGAGTCCCAAGAATGCCTCAGTCTTTGTCAGTTGCTAGTTTTCAATACGTATTCTCGACGTAATACAACATAGACCATAATCCAACAGCGACTAGCGCGCAAACCTCTTTTCATGGAACAGGAATCTCTTTGTTTCAACATCCAGAAATAAATCATATGGGCTTGAAGCAAAATCGCGTCGAATTTCAGAAGACCGGAAAAAAGATGTCTACCCTACCATCAAGCTATGCAGACGTTCCACCGGTGGCTACTTCGAAGAAATCGATTGTTGTTCCAATAATCGAAGAGCTAGATACACTAAATTGTAATAAATTATTAATTCAACGTGAATTCCAAGAAGAACTAAATTGGTGTGATCATGTTGGAAAAACAATTGACAAAGCTGAAACCAGCGACATTCACTTATCTTGGGCACAAATTATAAAATTGAATCTCAGATCCCTAACACGCCAGTGGCACTGACGGCCATTTTACCTTTGTTCCCGGATGACTCAAAGTCAGTTGCTATGATTCGGCATACTATGGATATAGTACGAAATGCCACTAACATTCTCAATCCTGGTCAAACACCGGTTTTAACATGTGATCAACCACTGTTCAAAATCGCTAAAGAAATCCAATGGACTTATTCCGATAAGTATGGAGAAAATTCTATGGTAGTCATGTTAAGTGGATTACATATTAAAATGACATTGTTGAAAACTCTTTTGGAAGGAAGCGGGTGGACATCTGCTCTCGAACAAGCGCGTGTAGCTTCATCTGGCACAGCCAATTCCTTCCTAAACGCTTCTCACGTAAAAAGAACAGCACGAGCCCACCAACTGACTGCTTGCTCCTTGCACAAATTGCGACCACAAGCCTACTTGGAATACCAGGAGTCAGAAACTATTACGCCACAATTTCAATTTTGGCAATTAATTCTTCAAATAGAACTTAAAATTCTATTATGGGATAGAGCAATTCACGAAGGAAAATTCGAGCTTTACGTTGAATCCTTGAATAATATAGAGTGGCTATTCCATGCTCTCGATCACCAGAACTACGCTCGTGCAATTGCCATTCATTTACGCGATATGATATCACTTCCGGATAAACACCCTGGTGTTTACAATGAATTCATTAAAGGAAAATTTACGGTAAATAAATCAGGGAGGCCGTTTTCGAACAGGGTGTGATACGACTTCTAGTTTCGGCGGAAAAGGAAAAAAGACTGCTTGGTCGACCTGGAAAATGTACGACGGCGTAACACCAGCATTAATATCTTTATCAAAAGGCATTTTGAACGTGGACTCAATACTTCCGTTAATTGAGAGATTTATTATCCTTATGTATGATAGATGCAGTTCTATTGAAAATATAAACACCGCCAGACAAACATTATTCACCCAAAAAAATAGAGAAATTGAAAACATTCCCCCAACAAGAAACGCCCTAATTCAGCACGTTCTTAGAGTTGCCTACCAGGCCGGATGCGTTTGGGGTCAGTCACTCGGTAAAAGCCCAGAATTAGCCGATCCGTCAAATTATGGATGGATTAAAAAAGAGAAGTCAAAAGAATGGCAAGTAGTTTGGATGACTCAAGGGTGCAAAAGTCAGTGCAGTTGCAAACAAGCCAAATTACCATGTACAGCACTTTGCAAATGTGGCGGGTGTGATAGTGAAAATAGGAAATCAAAATAATTTAGGGTTTGTTTTTATAATGATGTATTTAGAAATTCGAAATTTACTAATAGAAATGAACAAAATGTGTTTAAAAGATTAATGTTATACCGTATCGTAATTCGTAATATTTGCTCTTAGTTTCAGAATTTTTATTAAATTGTAAAATGGCAAAATCTGTTTTTCTTTTCAACTTTTTAGAAATTTAATTAAAACTTCTAAAAAAGCAAAATCTGTTTTTCTTTTCAACTATTTTAGACTTTTAATTAAAACTTATAAAAGGCTAAATCGCTTTCTCTTACTGATACAAATAATATTATTTTAAAGATCACTGTTTAAATGAAAGATTTTGAATAGAAATAATAGGCCAAAACTATTCGCTCGCTTTGGGACGAAAAGAGTACACCTTTTATCCCATACTACCAACTTCTTCCATACTATAACAGCCAAACTGTAATTTGAAGTTGCTCGCTTTTTCCTAAAACATTACTCCAAAACTAGCGAATAGTTTTCGCCTAATGTTAAATATCCCCGTAGAAAGCATATAAAGCCTACGTTTTCCTATTCCGAAGAGCGCGGTCAAGATAGCGAGACGAAACGCTTCACAATGTACGACCCCCGAAACAACCGAGGCTTTTCTCCACGGGGGGTCGCATGCGCGCGCCGTCATTTCCACGGGGGACGTCCGTAAAATTGATTTTTCACTTTTTAAGCAAATTATTCGTCTAATTACTTGCTCTACAGGTCAGATATCGAATGCCTCCGCATCCTATCTGTTTCTAATTACGTTGAACTACAACTCCAGAAATTTTCATGCTTTTAACCCAAAATGCGTTTAGCCTCCTGACTATCTGCTTTCGTCATATCAAGAAAGATTTTTGCGTCTTCGACTCTACTCCATTTTATCAGTAGGCGATACTTTTTATAAATTTTACGAATTTGCGGGCGGTAAATATAGTTTTATGAACAATGATTTTTATCGGTGCTGTGCTTTCGTTTTTTAATTTAGTTGTCTTTAAATAGTGGTAAAATGACATCGGAAATTTCAAATAAGTTTTTTTTTAAGTTTTCTTACATAACATTTTTCAATAAATTCAAATCAATATTCTAATTTAACTTTAAAAATCTAATCTGTAAACTCGCAATTATAGCTACAAAACATCAGTGCGCTACTTTATTTCCAAAACCACGTATCTTTTAAAAACATTTGTGCAAAGATACGTGGTTTTGGAAATAAGATAGTGAATGAGCTTCACCGCTATACTTCTATGTGCTGCAGAGAAGTGGTCGACATTTCAAAGGGGCTACATAGCGATGACAGCGCCATCTATATTTTCCAATGGCGTTATCAAAGCTATACTATGGGAAAAAATCGGAGTCTATCAACCATCTCTCCACAAACCCTGGCAATATTGCGCCATCTATTTGATTTTGGTACCTAATAATATTAAAAAAAATGATCTATAAATCGTTCATACATACATATCCAAGCGGAATTTTTCAGCATAGCCCAAATACTTTGGCAAGTTTCAGAAATTATACTTCTTACTGTAGTATGACCAAGTCTATACGAAAAATGCAGTGATCTGAAAGATTCTCCCGTTGTTTCTATAGAAAGCACTAAGATTCGTAAAATTTATAAAAAGTATCGCCTACTGATAAAATGGAGTGGAGTCGAAGACGCAAAAAATCTTTCTTGATATGACGAAAGCAGAGAGCTGATGACGAGCCTCTAAACATAGCGCTCGCTGCGCCTTCTGGCGCAGACTAAGAATATTAAAGAGTACAAAAATCGGAGTCTATCAACCATCTCTCCACAAACCCTGATATTGCCAACGATTTTAATGAAAGATGGCAATTTCCACTATGTTTGGGCGCAATAGATGGAAAACACGTAGCCATCCAATGCCCCGATAACGCTGGGTCAGATTTTTATAACTATAAAGGCTTCCACAGTATCGTAATGTTGGCAGTCGTGGATGCGCAATACCGATTTAGGGTTATTGATGTCGGAGGGTTTGGCAGAGAAAGTGACGTGGGGTTGTTCGCAGATTGTTCATTTGGACAAATGTTAAACGGGCTCCAAAGTTCGGTGGCAAAAAAAAACGAAAATTGAGCATGCTTTTCATCATTCGCATTTGTAGAGGCAGGTCATGAAGTTTTTCAATAGCTTTTTAACGCGTCATCAACTGGATTTGTTTTTCTTTTCTTGCCTTTTGTCTCAGTTATTGCTTTTGATTGCAGTTGCTCTGTAGACTTCAATATTGCCAGGTTGTAGAAACGTACGCGAAATACGTTGTCTCATGCGATTCCCTAGTGGGAGAGGCGGGCTAGACGTTTAGTCTGAAAAGTACGTAGTCTAAATAATCTTTGCTGCCCGCTGCAGCCAGCACCTACCGAGAATACGAGGTTTAAAACTGAACCGAACTGAATTTATATTATCTAATGCCATAAATAAGATTATTAAAATTAATTTATTTATAAATAAATAATCAATAAATAAATAATACATATTTATAATTAGCTAGGCTAATATCCAAGGCACCAACCACAGGCCTAAGTTATAATGCGACTTTTAAAACCTTATAGCGGGTGGCCGGGTTTAATTGCATAGGAGGGTGGTGGCAAGCCCGTCATGCAACGAGAGCCAACAGCAAGTTTTTATGGAAAAGGGAATAGTAATGAATGAAAAATTTTCTATCCGAACGTCGAGTTCTATGCAGAAGGAGTTGTTCTGAGCAAAGATAATTTAAACTCGTACCCTAGATTCGAATACTGAGAGCTTTCCCATTGACGGTTTTGTTACGAAGCGTTTACCCTTTTCCGGCACGTGACCTCAGAAAAATCGGGCTCCATCGGTTGTGGCACGGCCAACTTCGATCACGCGCTGCCGAGCTATATAACGCGGCAGTGCGTGATCGAAGTTGGCTGTGGTTGCGGTAAGGCGCAAACCATGGAGCGAATTTTTTCTGAGTTCCGGCGGGAAGTGGGTAAACGCTATCGGCAACGCGCGAGAGAGTGATTTCGAATCTAGGGTACGAGTTTAAATTATCTTTGTTCTGAGTTTTCACCCAGTGCCACAAGCTGTGATCGAACTCAGCTTGCTTTGCGAGGCGATAGGGCCTATTTAAAAAGTTATTAAAAAACTTGGCATTCGCCGAGAGCGCCGTATTTGTAGATAGTATATAAAGAATGATCAAATGCTATTTCTATGGTAACGTAATGAAAAAGTAATAGTAGGTGGTTTTGTTTCGCCTGTTCTGGGTTTTTTGATCAGGTTAAAAAGTGTAGCCATATAAAATTTGGGACAGGGTAAATCTTACCCCGAGAACAGGCGAATAAAACGTCTTAGCATATGCAACATAATTACTCATAAGTATGCCACTAGCTCTATTTCTTCACTAACGGTTAGTTTCACAGATATTGCGTCATCCATACCCTACGTAATATTTGACGTCATATTTGATGTAATATTTGACGTCATCAAATCTCAAATGCCGATAATGCCGTCGCCCAATTAGCTCTGGGTCTGATAAACCGACGGCCATTATTTTAGTAAAAAACCGGTTTGAACAACCAAGGCTTAGGAGCTAAAATGAACTACAATATAGTGTCAAGTTCTGTTAATGTAATTAATTTGAAAATTAATGAAATTCTCGGAGACTGTCGTTCTAAAATAAATTTGCATTGTCAAATAAAAGAAGCAAGTTTATTGGAAAAAATAGTTGAAATTCAGGTTGAGCTTTTCTGGCGCATCTACAAGGTTGGAGTCTTTGCAGATTCTTTTGAGCCTAGGCCTAACTCTTCTAGGCTTGATATGGGTTTTAATAACGCTGGTGGAATATTCCACTTCGACGACTTGTTCCATTTTCGGTAAGCGATCACTTATTGGTTATTTTCCCCAACCTTTTATTTTTCTAAATTACTCATAATTTAACTTCATACGCACAAACCGAGCGAGTTTATAAATTTCAATAAAGCTACATTGGGCTGACTAAAATTCCGACGCAAAAAATTCCTTCTCAATTTCGAGGTTTTCCATTGGCTTAAATAAATATGTTACTAGCCAATAGTGTGACTCCCAAAATTACTAGGATGAATAAAAAGGTTAAAATCTAACGTAATCCACCTTTTTGCTGGTTCGTGGTGAAACAATTCGTTAGTGAAGATTTTTGAATGGAATAAAGATACAGTGGCATACTTATGAGTAATTATGTTACATATGGTCTTAGGGTAAAAAGTTTACACTTTTTGTCCCCGGACAAGCGAAAAAAAACCACCTAATGAGTTAGGTGACGGTGACGCTAAACTCTTGGCAGAACCACTCTTTGAGCTCTGATTGGCTGATATCTGGCTATCGTCTGCAACGGCGTTTTGTCCATTTGCCAGTTACACGGCACCATTCTAGTTACCTATGAGATTTCTATGGATAAATCTGTCAAAAATACGATATGATTTGGTTGTTGGTACGATAAATCTACTTAATATGGCTGGCAACATTTCCAGGGTTTCACCATAGCCCCCTGTATTAGAGAAGGCCAGGAAATCTAAAATCTCAAGGGGGCGGCAAAAGCTAATAAAGGATGAAAAATTGTCCACTAGGTGACGCTGTTTGGAGGCTTAAAATAAGGCGCGAAATTTAAACGCGTAAAATTAAAAACTGATTTTAACGAGTTTGAAAGCAAATTTTTTATACCATTGTTTTTTATTTAAAACCTTTTTTTATTTTGCACCTATAATATAACATTTTTATATTTTTTTTACTCAAATTACACTTTTGAGCTTTTACAATTATCAAAAATTGCTTTTAACTTCCTTAGAGCTTAAGATATTTGCTATCTAATGGTTTTTCATTGAAATTTTCTACTTTTTCCTTAACATCAGTGATGTCATGTGCAAAGTTAACAAGAAGTGGCCTAGTAAATTTTTCTAGCATTAATTTGGCCATATTTCATAAGCATCACAAGAGCACTTTAGAGCTTTGGAAAATGAAGGAAATATTAAGTTATTAATGACTAGTAGTGTCTTTTGCCGTGGGAGATAGGGAATCACTTTTTTAACAAAATCTGCCACTATGCATAGAAGGTTTACTAAATAGTTACTTGGATATTTTAATCCCCCATTGTCTTGAAGTAAAATAAGCCGCAACAATGGAGAGTTTGATTTAGGTTGGAACAGGTTTTCGAGACAATTTTCACACGATGTGTTTTCCTCTGCTACTCGATAGATATATCCAGCAACCATGGCAACAGATCTTAAAGAAACTCTACATGCTTCATTACGATGCAAGGAATTCAATTGACATATAATTTGCATCACATAAACTTGCGTAGAAATACATAGCTGGTCTTGCTTACGAACTTTAGCATAATATAAAGTTGGCTATGATTAGGAACTTTTGTAGAAATATGAAGCTGGTCATGCTAAGGAACGGGTGTAATTTGTTTAGAAATATGAAGCTGGCTATGCTTAAAATCTTGCAGCTGCAACACATCCGTGGGCAACATGAGTAGCTTTGCTTTACTTGGATATTTGCAGAAACAAAATTAGTTTATAATAGGAACTTTAATTTAGCAGTGTGACCATTGTGCCGTTTATTAGAGATGGCTTGGTAATCCATCTTTTATCTTGTAAATTTATTCATAACATGTCCTATTAAAACAAGGCCAAACAACCAAAAACAACAAAGGCTTAATAAATTTAAAATCATTGCATTCATACAAGTAAATTGAATATAAAAAAATATATATATAACAAATTAGAAATGGTTTACCTTATTTTTTACGTTCCCTTTAATAGTACTTAATCATTCGAATTTAAATAAGATTTTAAAGTTAATAGTTCCAAAGATTTAGTTATTTAGAAGGCAATAAGGCATACATTGGAAAATACGAAAAAACCGTCCCACGGCGCACGACCTTAAGAAGTTAAGATAAGACAAGGCCAAATAAAGCCATCTAGCGGATGACGCCGTCAGAGAATATTCAAGTGGCCCGGGAGGTTCTGAAAAAATATATATTTTAGGGGTGTGAAAAATATTTGGTCAGATCAAATAATTCGATCGAATACCAAATCGAATATTCGATTCGTCGAATCGAATAGCGCTTGGAAGAGTTCGCGAATAATCGAATTTTTGGATCAAATAGTCGAATATTCGAAAAGATAGGGAAAAAGTATTTGGTATTTTCAAATAGTTTGGAAACTGGTCGAATAACCGCGGGTTTTTTCTAATTTGTTGAAGTTCAAGGCCTTCCCAGGAGAGCGTAGTGAAATTTCCGAACTAGTCCTTATTTCTGGCACCTCTCTTTAGGCCGCAGCGACAAGGACCATATAAAGAGTAACTTGCACGTCCGTTATCCATACCGTTTGTATTAAAATTTCTTAGCGAAACTCAAGGCAGAAGCTGTGTATTCTAGCGCCTATTGGCTAGATAACTTGCGTCTTCTCTTTTGTTATGGAATTTTCTAGAATAGCAAAGTAAAACTAAAATTGAGCCTAAAACGTAAACCAAGTCCAAAACAAAACTAAAAACCGGGAGGAAAGTTGAAGTAAGTAACTTTATGGGTGATTTTTCTGTTTAGAATTTTTGAGTTAACTAAATTAATAATAATTGATTTAAAATTAATATAAATGCAATTTTTTAATTTGTAACAAAAGATCTGCTCCCTCGCGTTTTAAATATATTTAAAAACTTGAAATTTTAATTAAGTGTTTACAAACTATGAAGTATGTAGCCTGTCAGGTTCGTATTAACCATATGGCAAAGTAGGCACGTGCCTAGGGCGCCATTTTCTAGGGGGGCCAAAACTCTGATAAAGCCCCACGGTTCATGTACTTGGCTTGCCCCTACTTAAAATAACGCCGAAAAGGTTTGGGGAAACTAATATATATTTATTTATTTATTAAAAACCGATATGCCCCTCCTTAGCTGACCAATGCCAAGGGGCGCCCAAATTTTGCTGTGCCTCAAGGCGCCGAAAGGGTTAATCCGCCCCTGTAGACTGTCCTTTGATTTTAATTGTAGTTAGTAGTTACTAAAGGTTAAAAGTCGCTAGAAGACTTGGTCCTGGAGTGGTACCTAGGGTATTAGCCTATTTAATTATTATTATTATTATTTTGCCATGGTACCCAATTAAAATATGTATGATAATTGATAAATTGATATGCACTATATTTTTGTAGGTTACGATTAACTCCTGTTGATCAAATCGAAAAAATTGTTCGAAGGAAGGTTGAAAATAAAGACATTTTGTACAACAATTAGAATTAATTTTAAAGGTAAGTTAGAGTTTACCACAGTGGCGTAATATAAAATTCTGGGCCCGCCTGCAGCCGGAGACAATGGACCCTTCAGTGTTTTTTATTAAGAGCCATAGAGAAGGCTAAGTAAAATTAAAAATTTAAAAGACCATCTTTTAGGACGGGTCCGTCTTTAGACCACTGATTTACCAAGTTCGCCCAGGGAACTTTGTTTTAGGCTATACTGTATTTGTTTTAATATTTTACTATTTTCAAGTAAAACGAAGTGATTTCAATTACTTTTTTTGACAAATATGCAAACTATTTGGCTATTTGAAAACCAAATACGTCGAGTAATTTGATATTCGAAATACTATTTGGTATTTGATCAGTTAACTGGTCTAAATTTTTGCCCTAAAAATATTCGACCAAATTATTTGACGTTATAAATATTCGATTTGGTATTTGCCGTGCTTTGGAAAAAATATTTGATATTCGATTCGATCCCCAAATAATGGTATTTGCACACCTCTAATATATTAAGATTTCCTGGCCTTTCCTAATACAGGGGGCTTTGGTTTCACCTTACAAAATGTATTTAGATTTTAAAACTTAAAGGGAAACGTAAGTGAGCTGGCAAACTGTGTGTAAAGTCAGTAAAGTGCGAAATTTACGGTTGACTCTGCCCGCCTCTGCCAAGGCCGAGTGAGGGGTTGGGGGGGGATGAAAAGCAAGCTGCTTTTTCTTTTTTTGCCAGCTCACTTGCCTTGCCCTTTAAAATTTTTATTTCGTGGGTCTCATAACCCCCTTGGGCGACCGTGCTTCCACATGCGGGTAATTTTTCGGGATTTTCCAACTTTCCAAAATGCTAAAGGGGAATAATGCAATTTAGGAGGGAAAACCGTAAAAGTTAAGAGAAAAGGCCTTTGGCGGGGGGGGGGGGGGGGACTAGGGAAAAGCGTTCTTTAAACGGGAAGAAAGGTAATTTTTAAGCTTTTTGATAACATTTCCTATTCTAGTCTACTCTAATTGTATATTTAGTCCATGAATATGTTATGAGTCACAGAAGTTGTTGGCCTCTACTGAAGTCTACTCTGTTGTATGACTTCCAGTCGTCTGCTAAGCTTACACTAGTGCACAGTGGCGCCGATCGCTTTTGGGGGCTGAAGCTCACTAATAAACTTGGAATGAGGCTGCTGGCAACACTTTCTTGCAACGGATGCTTAAAAGTAAACGGCCTTTAACATCGGTGGTTTTACCCCATTGATTTTTCCCAATGGGGGCTTCGACCCCGCCGCCCCCATGGGATCGGCGTCACTGACAAGTAGACGACCCGAGGTGTTACACACCGATTTTGTTCAAACTCGGGGGATTGGTAGACCTTCATGTAACTTGAAAAATCCTAAAGGGAATTTATTCAATGGGCAACGGTTTTACCATGGCAACGAAAAATGTTTTTGACAACATAAAATAGAAATTTTCCCATTCGAAATAACATGGGATCAAAGATAATATAACTACGTACCCTAGATTCGAAATCTCGGCGTTTTCTCGTGAGGCTTTTACTGAGTTCCCGGCGGAAGTCGGATAAATCGGGCTCCATAGCAGGGTGAGAAATAAGGAATTTCAAGAGATAACCCAAGATTATATTACTCGCCTTTAGTTTTCTTTCGTTTAAAAACATTTTTAGAGCTACAGGCATGATCCATTATTGTTTTAAAACAATATAACGCAAAAATATCTGGTATCTTGAAAATCGCGAGTCAAAAACCACGGCGCAATTTTCACTAAAACTTTACGTTTTAACTATATGTCGGTAGCCCTGCCAGCTCCATGGAGGCCATTTTTTCCGACTTCCACCGGGAACTCAGTAAGAGCATGGAGGAAGAGAGAGGAGGCTTTATGAATAACCTTTTCACCCCGGGAGCTTGATGCCAACTCCGACAGGGTAGGAGAGTGGGGGCGGACAAAAAAGGGGATCAGCATCCGTCGGTTTTCGTTTCGTCTCACGCGTTCCCTATTTGGCGCCCTCTTTTAGTGTTTAGGCGTACTCGGTGTAATTTCACAACGGGCAACAATTTCAACAAAAATAGAGGGAGCCAACTAGAGAACGCGCAGCCAGGCCGTGAGAGTTGACGGATGCTGATCCCCTTTTTTGTCAGCCCCCACTCTCCTACCCTGTTTCAGGGTTTGTGGAGAGATGGTTGATAGACTCCGATTTTTTCCCATAGTATAGCTTTGATAACGCCATTGGAAAATATAGATGGCGCTGTCATCGCTATGTAGCCCCTTTGAAATGTCGACCACTTCTCTGCAGCACATAGAAGTATAGCGGTGAAGCTCATTCACTATCTTATTTCCAAAACCACGTATCTTTGCACAAATGTTTTTAAAAGATACGTGGTTTTGGAAATAAAGTAGCGCACTGATGTTTTGTAGCTATAATTGCGAGTTTACAGATTAGATTTTTAAATTTAAATTAGAATATTGATTCGAATTTATGGAAAAATGTTATGTAAGAAAACTTTAAAAAAAACTTATTTGAAATTTCCGATGTCATTTTACCACTATTTAAAGACAGCGCGTGATCGAAGTTGGCCGTGGTTGCGGTAAGGCGCAAACCATGGAGCGAATTTTTTCTGAGTTCCGGCGGGAAGTGGGTAAACGCTATCGGCAACGAGCGAGAGAGTGATTTCGAATCTAGGGTACGAGTTTAAATTATCTTTGGTGCAAGGCGCTTGATTTCCAATCTAGGGTACGTAGTTATATTATCTTTGATGGGATTTGGACCGATTTAAAATACCACAATTATTTATTTTTTTAAATTGACGAAAAAAATCAAAATTGATCACATTTTGATCAATTTGAACCAAATGGGTGAAAAGGAACAGATATGGCTTAAATAGGAAAAATTTCAATTTTATGTTGTCAAAAACATTTTTCGTTGCCATGGCAAAACCGTTACCCATTGAATAAATTCCCTTTAGGATTTTTCAAGTTACATGAAGGTCTACCAATCCCTCGAGTTTCAACGAAATCGGTGTGTAACACCTCGGGTCGTCTCCTTGTGAGTGCACCATAGATATAAGAAATGTATATAAAGGTCTAGATAAATTTCGGGGCATCTAAGCCTAACATAAAATACGGAATTGACACCTAGCAGACACCGAGGAAGGCACGTGACCAAGACTCCCAAGAGCGCGAGCTCTCTTAACATTTTAGTACTAAGTGCTTGACCTTTCCGCAGGCTGTAGTCTTTAAACACCATCTGTTGGTGACTTTTAGTATAATTTTTAAGCAGGAGACAATGGCTCTCGCGACGATAGCACGAGCTTTCTTACCGATAGATAGCGCCTTATAAGGATAGCCGGCAGAAATTACGCGTTTCTGCTAGCTGTCACCTCCGTATTCACTCCCTTTGAAATATTTTATCTAGACCTTTATATACGTTTCCTATATCTATGGAGTGCACCGCGCTTAAAACCCGTCGTTGGTCTGTGCACGGCCCCCTGCGCATGGTCTGTGGCATTTGGAGAAATCAGGTTAGGCTTAATTGTTTTAAAAAAAAAACAAAAACCATTATCTCTCCAAGAAATTAAATTGAATATTTTATAAATTAGAAATAAAAGCTCCAAAATATAACAAGGCATAAAAGATGAGAATTTCCAAGTCAAAAAAGGGAAAAATGAGATTTTTCGTTTTAAAACATTTTGGGAATAAAATGTGGAACCCCTGAATTTAAATTTTGTACGAACACTCCTTTGAAATTTGTGATTGGCCCAACGCCTGCCGGGCCCTTCGGGGGACGGGCGCTATTGCAAACTCGGGGGCAAATAAATAAACTTCACAAGTTCACCAGCTTTCGATCTTATTCAGACTGGAGACTATACCATTTTTAACCAAATACTCTTTTGAGGATATTAAGTTTCAAGACTAGTCATTTTCGGGCTTAGTCAATCTGTTCGATGCCATTCTGCAATCGGCATTACCTCCCAAATACACCGAAATTCTACCAATAGTATACGGTATAGTGAAGTAAAACCACGGACAGTAAATGCTGCCTTGTAGGAATTTCTACTTCTAGTCACTTGTTGTTTTTGGTGAAGCTGGAACTTCAAAATGAGTTCCGACAACCCAAATTCCTTGAAAAGTGTCAAACTTTTAAAATTAGACTGTAAAGAAACTTCAGATACTGAAGATATTATTGCCCAAATTCACCTTTGGATATTTGAGCACAGTTGGAAACATGGGATGAAAAATGTGACTAAACGTAAGTAAGATTTACATAATGTTAAGCCTTAGTCATAATAACCAAAACAACTACAACAAAAATATATATTTTTATCTTTATTCTTTTAAAGGGGTGTTGTCAGAGCTACATATTGTAGACAGTTTTAAAAAATCGATCAGAAATTGGAGGGTTGATAGGCTAGATGAGCCTCCTCCGGTTGATGATGACATTCTTTTCTTGTTTCTCACTGATAAGCTGAAGACTGTAATTAATGAAATTAAATTTGATGCAAATGGCAATCCAAAAATTGACCTCGACTTTGATCTGCTTAACTTGGTCATTGACATGATTGAAACTATTTATCGAAGAACAGAACTGATGGCATTTAACACGTTTGCTAGGTTTATTGCCAGATTGAAACTTTTGGTAGGTCAAATTTAAAATTTTGTGCGAATGATTTTTGATAACTCATACCTTCCCTTTACTAAAATTTTAGGAGTTGATTTGCCGTATTGCGTTAAAAGAATCTACTTCAATAGTAATGGATCGACTGAAACATTTGTTCCCTCCTTGGGATGGAAACTATGAAAAAGAATTAAGCAAAAATATTAGAATTCCAGTGAGTAATTAAAAATCAATTACTTTACTTAAAAAGTCACTTTGACTTAGGCCTAAGGTGGTGCCTTGGGTATTAGCCTAGCTGATTATTATTATTTTATTATTATAACCAAACTAAAGAATGCAATTTTATTCTTCGCAGGATAAGGAAGCTTTAAAAAAAATAGGTGATGCTCACAGAAAAGTACGCAACAACATATTACAGCTTCTCATTTCTGAGGACAAAAGAAATGAATACCTGTGTACAAGCTTTCAAACAGATATCAATGATATTGTACAAAATGTCTCTAAACATCTCAGTTCATTCCCCAAGTACGCGGAAGGGAAACTCTCGCCTACAGCCATCGAACAAGTATTTGTAAAATATTGCTTTTTAATTACTCAATTATTAAGCTACTTTTTTGTTTAATAGATTATAGATGGTATTTACGAGGATACAAATCTTGACAAAGAACCCGCTGTTAGAATTTTATTAGACCATCTTAGTCCTCAAATGACAGCTAAAGATTTATTAACGATTCTAGACAAGCTATCTCCAGAAACAAAAGTAATTAGAATGAATAGTTGTTTCGCTGAGTTTTCTGATTCCGAGAATGAGGAAGTTAAATCTAAAGAGATAGCTAATCCCGAAGAAGCCGAAACAATTCAACTAAATAACAGTCAGCCTCTATTTAATTTTGAGGACCATGACGAAGAACTTTTTCTTTCACGCTCCAATAGCCCGAGACGTCGGAAAACAACGCCAAAAAAGTCTACGGAAAATTCTATATTAACCAAAAACACAAACAGAAGCAATAAAGCTAATGTTTCTATATCCGGGTAAATATATAATTGTTGATGGGATTTTTGTAGTATCAAGAAATCTAAATTTTTTTTTATTCAATTTTTTTTAATTTTTATTGAAATTTTTTATTTATTTTATTTTTTGTTGAAATTTTTTTTATCAGTGGTGAATCTGATAGTGTTTTACTGCCTGTGAAAAGACGACTTTATGATGAATCTTTTAATGGAGAAACTTCAACTGTAATGATTCTTTTACTTCAACATTATTTATTTAATTATAAGTATATTTAATTATTTATTATATTTTTCATTTAAAGAGTACCTCTAATAGTATTAAGAAAGTTAAGCGAAGATCGAGCGATAGGTATTGGGTTTTTTCTTTTAAATATCTTGAATTAATTTTTTACAATATTGGTTATGATAATGAATTTTTGTTTAAGCAGAACTAAACAGAAGCATGTAGATGAAACTAGAATTACTCGATCCAAAAAGGTATATTTAATAGGATTTTACAATGCTGTATTATGATTGTTATTTTTCAATTTTGCTTTAGGCAGGTCCAGCTCCAAGAAGTGTAAAAATAAAAAGGTAATTTTATTGTCCTTCAGTGTAGTTCACAAAATGTATATAATAACATTTTAAGAGACTGTTAAAGTAATTTTCTAGAAATTTGGACTGTTAAAGGCTCCTTTTTCTATGCACTTTGAGGAAAACCTTGTTGGGGTGAAATACATCATATACTGATTTTCTAAAATTATTATAACAGGGTTGCTACGAGTCAGGGAATTTTATAATGGGCCTAAAAAGTCGGTGAATTTTAAGAATTTGGAAAAATTAGTCCATTTAAATTTATTAACTTCTGATAAAAGTTAAATATAAAATTAAAACTGTGGCTTTAAAAGTTGGGGAAAATCTCTTAAAATGGCCAGGGAATTTGAAACTTGAAATTTTGTAGCAACCCTGTATAAAAATTAAATATCAAAATAACCCTAGTCCAGGGTTGCCACAAATCAGGGAAAAGTTGGGTAATTTTTAGAATTAGTAAAAGGTAATGGAATTTAATTTTACGAAGGTAATATTTTACTATAGTACTGTTATTGTTTTAGTTCCTTAAGTAATTTTTTAAACGTTGCAAGAAAAATATTTTTAATAATAATAATTATAATAATAATGCTTTAATATTAATAAAGTATATTATTCTTTCAATGCATGTTTAGTAACTAAGCCATTATATTAACTCAAACTATGAAAATTAAGTTCACAAAAAAGTTTGTTAAAACATAAATTTACTTCAACTTATTTTAGTAAAAAGATTGTTAACTTTTGATAAAAGTAAAATATGAAGTTAAAAAATGTGTAATTTTGGTTTAATAAGGTCAGTTAATTTGAATGTGAAATTATTGTGGCAACCATGTCCTTAGTCAGTTAAAATTATCCATTTTACATAAGACCGACCTGGCAGAGTAATAAATTTTGAGCCCATATGCTTCTGCAATTTGGTATTATACATCTGATTTAACTCATTATTAAACTAATTAAAATTCCAGAAAGAAGTCTCGTATCAGTCAAAAGGAAAAATCCTGTTCATCTTCTAAAGTACATATTTTTTGAAACTACCTTCTGTGTTTTAATAATTTATTTTTATTGTACCTCAAATTTTTTAAATAAAAATATTCAGACAATTCATTTATTTTATTTGATAGGACCAAGGTGTTAAAGTTACAGAAGCTGACTTAGAATTATGTGCCAAAAGGTTTGCTCCTGGATCACCTTACAAAAGGAAAAAATTAGTCGTTTCCTTACATTTGGAGGGGGTTAGTAATGTTATTTTTTTTCTCTTTGTCCAGCTTTTAATTCATTTATTTTTTCATTTAGCGTTTGTTAAATCCTGATGGTAGTACGGCCAACTTCTTCGCGTGAAATGTTTAATTTTTTCTTGATAATTGACGTGTAATTTTTCTCAAGTTAATGTTTTTACTTGATGGAAAGGTTTTGAAATAATACATACTGTAATATTTCAATGATTTTAATATCATTAACGCATTTTTGTAATAAACATTAGAAAAGCAAATATGGCGAATTTTTAATTTAACGTAATAGTTTCCTTGGTTTTTCCTTTTATACTTCCGTATTCAGTAATAACACATCATAATAACATAATAAATGACATTTCCCTCCAAAAAAGATTTCGACGGAGATGGGATTCGAACCCACGCGGGCAATGCCCAATGGATTAGCAGTCCATCGCCTTAACCACTCGGCCACCCCGTCTTGTTTTCGTGCTGTATAAGTTCCACTGAAGTAGATAAAATGACGTGTTATCGCTATCCAATATATTTTGGTTAAAATGACGTCAAACTCTACGTTTTCGAATGACGTACGACAACACTCGAGCAGACGAAACCCGGCGTCGGATTCATAAAAGCGATTATCAGCAATCGGCGAGCATTGCCTTTTTCAGAGCGTGCTTTATTTTTTATTATAGTGAAATTTGATATGGTTAATTTAGGGGAAGAGTTTCCCAATTTTCCTTTGGAAACTACTCATGGAAATTTCGACCTTCACACTTGGTTGGATAATTCGTAAGTTTTATTTATAATTTTTTAATCTTAAGACTTGGCTTTTTTTAATTATAACGAATATAAAATATAATTAATGAATTAATATAAAATACATAATTAATGATCGAATATAAAATATATAACTAATGATCATTACCGTAAGTGTATAATATTGTAACAATTGAACAATATTATAGACTTACGTCATTACGTAACGAATATTAATGCCGATTGCCCACTAACTACCCTCACTAGAATCATTAGTTAATCCATGCTAGAATTAATAGGACCAATTAGGCTAAATTTGACTTTATGGGAATGAGTGTTGTGGAACACGCGACGAACGCCAAGGTAGAAGCTTGGAAGTTGGATTGTGTTTATTTAATCCAAAGGAGAAGGTACATATTACTTATTCCTCGGACAGTGGCGGATAAGAAGGCTGGGTTCCCAGGCAATGTTTTGTGACACCCCCCTCTCGATCCCAAAAACATTCTTCAAGTTTAATTTGCACCCCCCCCCCCCCTCGATCTTCTCCGGTGGCTACCCTGGTACCCGGGACGGACCGCCCCCCCTGCCCCCCCCCCTTACGCCGCCACTGTCCCCGGAAATAAAAATCAAGCCAAAAATTATTTTGATTTGTATTTCCTAGTCTTATGAAATACTTCCTCTTTCATACCCTTCTTTAATATCTTGTTCGAAAAGTCTAGAAAACCTATTATACCGAAATCAAAATCCTACCATATATTATCTTATCTCGGCAAATCTGTCATGTCTTAAGTAGCTTAATATGTAACAACGATAAGATCCATTGAGAAAAGTGCACCAGATGGCCACTTTTTAAGTGTTTCAGGCATAGCTTTCATTATATCTTAATGTAATTCCAGATGGGCTATTTTATTTTCCCACCCTGCTGACTATACCCCAGTATGCACAACCGAATTAGGAAGAGTAGCCCAACTTGTACCAGAGTTTCAAAAGAGAGCAGTTAAATTGATTGCATTGTCATGCGACAGTGTTGAGTCACACAAAGGATGGATTGGTGTATGCTTATTACTTTTAATTGATCCGCACAATGGCTATAGTATAAGATAAATGTTTGCCTGAAATTTCCAAGTATATATGATCTATGAAATGAGTAAATTGTGGAGAAAAGTGGTCTATTTGATCCTTGGAAATGAAGCTGTACCTTTATTTACCTTTTGACCATAGGATCATATTGAAACTTAATTCCCTCTACATATGTGTTTTCAATTTTTTTTACAGGACATTCAGGCTTACTCCAAAGTTCATGGTGAATTCCCTTATCCTATTATATCAGATGCAAAAAGAGATTTAGCTGTACAGCTAGGAATGGTCGATTCTGAAGAGAAGGATAAATATGGAATGCCTCTTACTTGTAGAGCTGTAAAAAATTAATTTTTATTACTTGCATATGGTTTAGTGTAAAATTAGTAATTACCTATATTTTAATTGATTTCATTTTCGATATTAGGTTTTTGTCATTGGCCCTGATAGGACCTTGAAGCTGTCTATATTGTACCCTGCAACAACTGGTCGCAATTTTGAGTAATTACTATTTCATACGTATACATGGGCCCAGCAAGTTGATTGCCTGAAATAAGTTAAATTAACACCGAACATTCGGAGGGGTCAGACATTCACCAAAAATGTGTATGGGATTCACACTGGAGTTCAAGATTTCTTGTTGGATTTTTGATTGCTTAACGTTTCTCGTCAGATTGCGAGGTTTTTGTCGGATTTCTGGGTAAATTTAGAGATTTTGAAAAAAACATCGGATATGGAAGAAAACTAGGTTGGATTTTGGATTTCTTGAAAAGACTACAGGATTATTTAAATGTCAGACCCCTCAGAACATTCAACTGGCAATAAATTATTGATGCTATGAATAAGTCAAGTAGCTTTTAATCATTGGTGGAAATGAAATTGTCGAATCTATCTGCGATATGTCACATCAGCGCTGGGCTCTATAAAACAAAGCTAATTTTATCTTGAGATTGATTTTAATTTTATTTTCAGTGAAATTTTAAGGGTTGTCGACGCTTTACAATTGACTGCTGCCCGCAAAGTGGCCACACCAGTGGATTGGAAAGTATGATATTTACATTCCATTGATCATTTATGGCAATTGTAGGGTGCGTTTAAACTCCCAATACATGTTCCATAAGTATGGCTATTTAAGAATTATTTGATTGAAAGCCAGTCTTAGAGTGATGTAAGAAATAGGCCTAATGATGTAAGGCACTAGAGTAATCTTACCCAAAACTGTGACTTAGCTTGCTGTCAAAACTATGTCGTGATAGGTTAGGGATGCACCAATATATCGGTGGTTGTCTATCATAACAGTAGTGTATGGTCGCGCGTCCAATCAAATTAAATATTACCATTAGTTAGTTAATCAAAAATTTTCTTATTTTAAAATGTTTTTCGCTTTTCAAGCCGAAATTGACAGATATTAGGCAAAATAGCCTATAGGCTGATAAATCAGTGCATCCCTAGTGACAGTCTAAACATAAAATGTCAAATAGTATGAAGCAAGTGTCTAATTTACGGAAAACATATAAACATGTAGATTATGGTGATGTCAAACTTAGTTTGTAATTTTTAGAAATATGAACTAATTTAAATGGTTTGCAAATCGAGCTTTATTTTGATACAAATTTCTTTTATTTTCAAAATGAAGCCGGGTGAAGCATGTATGGTCATTCCTTCGATAAAAGAAGACGAATTACCCACGTTATTCCCAAAAGGTGTCACAGTAACACCTTTACCATCTGGAAAAGGCTACCTGCGAATGACCCCTCAGCCTTAAGTTTAATTATTACTTAAGTTATGAAGAGAAAATGTTAGTAGTTAAAAGTACTTAATTTGTTAAATTACAATATATTTTAATAATTTAATCAAAAACCATTTGTGACTTATTCAATCTAACAACATTGAAAAATAATAAGAATTTTTATAGGTCATCATTGTGACTAGAAAATAAATTTAAGACACCCATAGCTACTGGCGTGTCTAGCCAAATTAAATTAACAAAATAGTAAGTGACAATGCCTTGAAAGACACCCCCTACAACGTCTCCAACATGATGTCTGGCTAGCAATACTCGAGAGATGCAAACACATATGCACCATAGTTTAAATACCCATAGAAGCAACATTGGCATTGGTGTGTAGGAACCAAATATGTACCACAAAAGAACGGCTCTTGTTACGTGACCCGAGGGAAATGATAATTTATCTACTGCTAAGGTAGCAAACATATCCTTGCGATTTAAGGCAGGTCTCCGCCTTCTTGCAGATGCTTTGACTAGCGCTACAGCTATTATGTCTACTAGTAGAGCTGTACAAAAAAGGTAATTGTCTTTTATTATTTCCTGGTCTATTAAGTAGAACTTACCTATAAGTAAATTCAAGAAGAAAGCTTGGGCTTCATCTGAAGATGCTAGCCATATTAGTACAACACATCCACCAAGCCATGGTATTCCATGACATGACAGTTCGAGTAGTTTAAGGTAAGGTCGGAGAAATCCACAAGGCGATGTAGATGATGCGGATAAGTACAAAGTGCTTGATAAACCTTCATCAAATTCTTTAATTTTTTGAAGTACTGGATGTAACTGTTTCACAGTAACTTTTTGATCCATTTTCTATTTAAAAACCAGTGTCGATTAAATTTTTATTGGTAATGGTCTGATACCTTTTTCCTTTCGTCAACAAAATTTAACATAAGTTGGGTTACCTTTTGATCACGAGGAGGCCTATGTTATTCACTGAAGGCCTTGCGCACCACTGATATTTTTAGACGCTTAGCGGCGCCTTTTGTTGAGAACTTGGGAGATCTTAAAATAGCGCTTGCTGCGACTTGGGCTGCGTTCAGTAATGCTCAACTAAATATCTGAAAAATTATTTTCGTTGAGACCGTTGCTTAACGTGAAGTAGTATCTTGTTGAATGTTTTTTAGGCGGTGATTTTAATTATCAAAAATATCGTCTGTCACGGCGTCTACAGCTAGGCTTCCTCCGTGCGGCATCGTCACGTGACCGTTGAGCAACTAAAAAACCTGGGGTACGTTCAGTACCCCTAGAATGACATAGGCGCGTTCGGGAGTTGTGGTTTCGCCTAGGAGAATGGAACGCAGTAGGTTTCTGAAATCTCGAGTCCATAGAAATCTGATAGGTAACTAAAATTAATGCTGCCGTCTTTGACCGGGGCTGTCGCCAGTTCGCCTGGGATCTTTCAGCCAATGAGAGGCCGTAGAGCGGTTCCGCTACTCTCGACGCGTCATCCCGCGGGGGGATAAATATGCTAATTGCAGACGATGCAATCGTTAGTCAAGCTCGGGAAATTCGCTTAGGATTTCGCTGGGGGTTTTCCATTTTTAGATTCTAAACGTTTTGGGGATAATCACTAAAGTATAATAGTAAAAATATTAAATTTAATATGTTTTCTTAAAGCTAGTGTCGGCTGTATCGTTGCCCTCTGTATTTTTGATTGGGTCTATGTAACGAAGATGGCTATGATTGCTTAGATCGCCGGGAAGGTGCTTCCATCTATTATCGACTTTCAAAGTTGACGATTACGTGATTGTAACACGTGGTAGCAGAAGAGCCAATCCAAGCTAAGTTGACTGCGCACGTGTTTACGCAAAGCCAATTAAATTAAGGGGTACGTCGAGGCACCTACTTTTGAGGGAATAATTTGCTTGCTCAACTTGTTTCAATTTGTACTAAACTCTACGTTAGTGACATCTTTCGCTCGCCAATGATACTAACCTTAAAAAGGAGCCGACACTTGCTATAAATATGTGTAATAAGGAACCTTTGAAACTATTTGGAAGAAGATAGCTCCGTTTCAATTGCAGGTGCGCTTGATAAGCATTAAGCCTAGGTCTAAGGGAAATGGGCAGAGTTGCTTATTTATTTATCTATTACAAAAGAGTTGCTTAGGTTTGAGCATCGGTACTGAATGATATGAACAAGTATAAAGTACGAAATAAAATAATGAGAGAACAAATGCGGAACTTGAATACTAAAGAAAACAAGAGCAAAAATTATAAAGTGTGAAATAAAAATTAAAACTGAATTGAAATTAGAGATTAGAGGGCCCCAAGTGTTATCCTAGCTGATAATTATTATTATTAAATAACCGGAAGCTTTGTTTCAAAAGGCATTTATGTTTGATACTGTGACTAGATCCGGTGGTAAAGAATTCCAGTCAGTGATAAAGTCAGAGGCAAAATAGTTGAGACGGTGGAAGGTGAGAACCCTAGGTTTATTTCATTTAAGGGATTAGCCATGGGTTTGGGAAGAGTTAACAAAAGAAATCAGCAAAATTGAGTGGTAAATTATTCTAAAATAATTCCTGAAGTAGACGAATGTGAACCGGATCCGTATGAAGTTTTTTCAGACAAGTAGAGGCTAGGAGTTTTGATAGTTGATATGGAAGTTTCGAAAAGATGAGGGTTCCAAACCGGTAACAGAAATCAATGTGCGGGAGAAGAACAGAAATATATAGGGTTTGAAACTTCTAATTAATTTAGGACAACGAAAGAGGAGATTACAACAGATAATACCAGTAGTGGAGCGAATTTTCTTAGTGACTTTATGAATATGACTGGAAAACTTTAACTCCAGATCAAACATGACTCCCAAATCCCGCTCAGAGAGAAAATTCAAATTTTATTGATATTATGTGTATTTCTAATTGGGGAAACAAAGCCAAAATTAGCACATATAAATTTTTAACGCTTTACTTATATTGCTCAGATGCAATTTCACATTAAGATCATATTTTAAAACATTAAAATTAAGTTTACAAAAATATATGAATATATAACTATATATATTAATTCACTTTTTAGGCTGTCTTTCCAGTATTGTTAATAAAATTAAATGTAACTTTTGTTTTTCCATTATCGTAAAAAAGTAGAACTTTTAAATTAGAATTAGAAGCAAGGTATAATATCCTTAATTTAGCTATTTTTCATAATGATTTTTCAAATAAAGTGAGAACCATATTGCAAAGTTTAAGAATTTTATAGTAGTTTTCTCGTGCTTTTATGTTTTCTTTGTTTTCTATTGACCCTTAAATAGCATTAACTTAGTTACTTTTTTGCGTATGGCAGCTCCCTTTAGTTTTTCCCCACTAACGGTATTTAAAAATAAAATAGGTGAAGTATTAATTTTGCTTTTAATTGCTATAAATACAATTTTACTTTTAATACCAAACAAATTTGCCCAAAATGAATGAACACAAAACAAAAAAACAGTGAGAAGAGATGTTGTAAGAGAGCTGAATTAAAAGTTCCAAAATGATGTCTAGGTATAATAAACACAAAACAAACCAATGGCTTACACAGTATACCTAGACACAAATTTTCGATAGTCCTCCTCTTCATTCAATTTCGCCATAATTCCACTAAAAAAGGCCAGTGATGTTGCGATGTTGTGGCTATTATTTTTCTAACACAACATATCAGAATTAAACAGGTAAGTTACTTTGGTTTTTAATAATGGCTATAAAATGATAGAATAAAAGCGAAACAAAAACCAATTGCTTGTACAGTTTATCTAGATACAATTTTTATACCCTTTTGGTATAGTCACAATAATTAGTATAATAAGGGATAGTGTTACTAATAGACCAATAAAAAAACCCAGAGGATTTTGATGTCGTCATTTTATGATCTCATAATGTATTCATTGTTTAACAATTGCCATCTGCTTGCCGGAGACACAGTTAACGCTTAAATACAAATGCTCTCACATATTTAGCTTAAAACTCGCAGAGATGTATTGACTAGTAAGAAAGTTAAAATAACGATAGTGCGCGAGATAGATGTTACATATTAAAAACCAAACTAGTTTCGGAAACGTTTTCGTTCAGTCATCTAAAACTAGTTGCTCTTATTAAAAAACCATATTTTTATTTTATCTCAAATCGTTGTTTTTAGATTCTCGAAACATTTTGGATTGTTTTTTTTACTATCATCAACAATCTTTAAAATAAACGATTATTTCCTTTTACTCAAGTGGAAGAAAATTTATTAAATAGTCATTTGACGTTCAAAATTTAATTTGAATTCTATTTAAATAACCCGCCGTTTTGTTGAAACTCACAAGTCATAAGCAAACATTTGAATGAAATTGCCCGCCGTTTATAATTCAAGGCAATATCGTCACTACTGCCATCTATGAATTTCTCTTAAGACCACGTAAATTCGTCTGCTAGAGAGTCTGCTTAAATTTAAAACGTAAGTCGTTGAATTTGGTCTCAGCAAATGTTTTAAAAGTTGGTATACGCTTGTTAATTATCGAATAAATTCTTGTATAATGTCAAACAAAACTTTGAATTTTAATGTTGGTGTCTTAGGCCATGTTGATAGTGGTAAAACGTCTTTAGCCAAAGCATTAAGTACGACGGCTAGTACGGCCTGTTTCGACAAAAATCCACAAAGCAAAGAACGGGGAATCACAATTGATTTAGGTTTTTCATCCTTTTGTTTGGACTTTCCTAAAGAACTTAATGAGAAGACTGATCTAAAATTTGAAACGCTACAATTCACTCTAGTTGATTGTCCTGGACACGCTTCACTAATTAGAACAATTATTGGAGGTTTGTGTATTATTTACTTTTGTGTTTAGTTAGAATATTACTCTAGTACTGTAGTAGTATAGAATTTTTTTTCTTTTACAGGAGCTCAAATTATTGATCTCATGATGCTAGTTGTGGACATAACAAAAGGGATGCAAACGCAAACCGCAGAGTGCCTTGTAGTTGGAGAAATCACTTGTGATAGGATGGTTGTTGTTCTAAATAAAACTGACTTGATTCCAGAAAACAAACGCCAGATTACCATAGAGAAAATGAGCAAGAAAATCCTCAAAACATTGGAAAAAACTAAATTTGTAAATTCACCAGTAATTTCTGTTGCAGCTAAACCTGGAGGAATGGTGAGGATGCACTAATTTTAGGTTTTAACAATTCAAGAAAAAAGTTATAAAGTTACAACAACTTCGCAACGATAGCAGTTTTGTCTCTTAGACTTTTTGACTTAATAAAATAATAGTAAACCTTTTTTGCTCAAAATACTTGAGCTATATAACATAAGCCATTCAGCATTCATCTTTCAGTTTACGTACAGCAACGTAGCGATCAAAGCCAAAAGCTCATAAACGGAGTTATTTTGGTCTGCTAAGCAGGAGTTTTGTATTTTATAATCTTTTCAATTTGGTGTTATCCACTACATTTCTTTATGTAATCTGGAAAGGCTGATTCCAAAGCTTTATTTTAGAATCACTAGTTTATATTCTACGGTTTCTACCTCATTCACGTAGAGACACAAAAACTAGGTAAGGGGCAATTAGCCTTTTCAGTTAGAAAATCGCCCACTAAGCAGACTAAAATCCAGTAATTTATGAACTATTGCGTTGATCGCAACGTGGGACTGTGTAAACTGTAAAGGCCAATTCCGTCAATTCTTTTCCAAGCAAAATTCGTACTTTGGAGCTGGTGATGGGCTTGCACGCCAATTACATCAGATTTATGGTATTTTTATTATTTTTATCAGGAAGGTGCCTCAGAACCAGAGGGAGTACTGAATTTAATTAATGAACTTTGCAAAAATGCCTATATACCATTGAGAAGCACTGAAGGTCCATTTGTGTTTTCGGTCGACCATTGTTTTTCCATTAAAGGTCAAGGCACTGTTATGACAGGGACAGTTATACAAGGAAGTGTGACTGTTAATACTGTATGTACCTTTATTTTTCCTGTTACATTTTTCCTCATGCAAAATAATATTTTTTTTTTCATTTATAGACAATAGAAATTCCTTCATTGAAGGTTTCAAAGAAAATAAAAAGTATGCAAATGTTCCGGAAACCCGTTGACAGTGCTAAACAAGCAAGTGCTTCTTAATTTCTACCTTATTAGTAGCACCACATTTAGCTATTCACAATAAAACCTTGGAGTAGAGAAGTTGACTGGAGAGGAAATGACTATATCTGTAGCATTGAGTCTCTTCCCCATCAATTCTGCCTAAGCCCTCCCGGCATGCACTGCGTTTTTGGTAGGGGCCAACGTTTTACCTGAGCTCTAGCAATGAAAAAGATAGTTTTTTCCAAGGCTTCCTTTAAATATTCTTAGCAATGGGAACCATTGTGTTGGATGATTTCCTTTTTGTTACAGATTTTATCTCAACATTGTCACCTTCTATTAATAATTTTAATTTATTAAAGAGAAAAATAACTTGTTGGGCCTTGGTTTTTAGATACAACATTATATAATATAACAAGATTTACCTTAATTTTGAAAATTTACTAAAAACTAAGGCTGGGCGAATAACCGAATTAACCGAATAATTCGATCGAATATCGAGACGAATAACCGTCTCGATATTCGCTGCACGCCTTTTTTGGTATTTGATCGAATATCGAATAGCATTTGTATTATTCGGTAATTATTATTCGTTAAATATTCGGAAAGATATTCGGAAGATATTCGGCGAATATTCGGGAAGATATTCGGAAAATATTCGGCGAATATTCGGGAAGATATTCGGCGAAAACAAATTACCCTAAAAAGTTAAAATCTGATTTTCTTATTTAATACCGATATATACTTCAATATTGTAGTACCAAAGATTTGTACTCTAGTGATATTTTAAAATATAATAATAATATATATTTTTATTTTGGGATGCTCAATGGTACTTTAAACTGATACAATTCTACCATTTAGATATATATATATATATTTTTTAATATTTAGACTATTAGATCTGTTATTCGATAAATATTTGGGTCAATATTCGGTATAGTATTCGGCGAATATTCGGTATAGTATTCGTCGAATATTCTGTATAGTATTCGACGAATATTCGGGCCTATTATTCGATAAGGTAATATTTGTACTAAGCCTAACTATTCGGTATTTGTATCAAAAACTACTATTCGTCTCGGTATTCGATTAGAAATTTATTTGGTATTCGATATTCGTCTCGATAGGCTAAAAATGCTATTCGCCCAACCTTACTAAAAACAATCCATTTTATAAAATAAAACAAATGGTAATCAAATAAAAATTTCGTTCATTCTAAACTACTCCAACTTAGACCAAAGAACTTTTAAAATTTTGTTTCAATAAAAACTCGATTGAGGGTGATGCTTAAGGCACCCCCACCGCGGAGCAAAGGATTCTGGGTAACGTTGAGCCTGACAGACTTCCCACCCTCTTTTCCCCTCCATTCAACTTCTCCACTCCAAGCTGAAAGGGGCTTGGAAATTTTTTGGTCCTATTTAATCGAGGGGTCCTGGGTCGGTCACTTCCAGAATACTTCGAGGAATCTCGTACGAGCCTTGATTCCGAATCTTAAGAATCTAATCTGGAATCTTGAGAATCTAACAATCAGTGCCGTAACAAGGCAGGTGCGACAGGTGCGGCCGCACAGGGCCCACGACCCATATGGGGGCCCATAAATTGACTTCCTGTGATTTCTATATAATGGGGCCCAAAATAAAGTCCTTGCACAGGGCCCATGAAAGGCTAGTTACGGCACTGCTAACAATATATACGAATCTTCGTATATATTGAGCTCAACAGTCAGCGGTTTTTTACTGAAAGTTTTTTTTTTACTTCCGGTCTTGACGTCACGTTGCCCGTCCGTTGAGCAACGAAGTCCTCGGCTGTAAGAGCTGGTTCCGTTGCTCAACGGTCACATGACGTCGCAGCCAGGCTTGGAAATAAGCTGTGGTCACTGGGTAAAAGACCAGTTTATTAATTGCTCGGACCAGTTTTTTTATTCAAAAGCTAGGGTTTCACTGGTCCAGTGTCCAGTTTATTAATTCAAAATTATCTATCGTATTATTAACCAACTGGTCTACGTGACCACTTAAATAATTCAAGAGTTGGGATTCACTGGCCAAATAGACCAGTTTAGAAATAAACCTTGGTCGCAGCAAAGATAATATAACTACGTACCCTAGATTGGAAATCAAGCTCCTTGAACGTAACGCAGGCTCTTACTGAGTTCCCGGCGGAAGTCGGAAAAAATGGCCTCCATGGAGCTGGCAGGGCTACCGACATATAGTTAAAACGTAAAGTTTTAGTGAAAATTACGCCGTTGTTTTTGACTCGCGGTTTTCAAGATACCAGATATTTTTGCGTTATATGGTTTTAAAACCATAATGGATCATGCCTGTAGCTCTAAAAATGTTTCTAAACGAAAGAAAACTAAAGGTGAGTAATATAATCTTGGGTTATCTCTTGAAATTCCTTATTTCCCACCCTGCTATGGAGCCCGATTTTTCCGACTTCCGCCGGGAACTCAGTAAAAGCCTCAACAGAAAACGCGCTATCGAGAAACGCCGTGATTTCCAATCTAGGGTACGTAGTTATTAGGGTGGTTCAAAAAATGCAAATATCGAAATGTTTTGGTGCACATGGATTTTCCTGTTCATTTTGATGAGAACATGACCCACGAAAAATTTTAAGTAAATTCATTAATATTTAGGACTGCCTCAGCGAGGTAAAGTTTTACCACTATGAACTAACCCATTTATAAGCAAAAATCAGTTTTGTCACTCATTTACTTTACTTGAACGAAAAATTTAATATTTATTACTTATTTAAGTTTTTACAAGGTTTATAAACCATGTCATAACTGCTGAAAATCACAAGTTAGGACCTGGTTTTGAGGGGATTTCTGCCAATTATTTTATTGTGTACCGGTACTTATTACTATAATAAACCCTGTGTAAACTTAAGTAAGTAATAAATAGTAAATATTTCGTTCAGTTAAAGTATTTGAGTGACATAATTATTTTTTGCTTATAAATGGGTTTGTTTATAATGGTAAAACTTTAGCTCGTTGAGGCAGTCCTAAATATTAATGAATTTACGTAAAATTTTTCCTGGGTCATTTTCCGACCAAAATGAACAAGAAAATCAATGTGCACCAAAACATTTCGATATTTGCATTTTTTTTGAAACACCCTAGTAGTTATATATTATCTTTGGTCGCAGCATGGAGTAAGACTAGCTGCAGACGCCGCAACAGACGATATTATAAAATTAACAACAAGCATAAAACGCGTTCATCAAGATCCTACGTCACGTTTAGCAACGGTCTTTACGAAAATAACTTCAGACATTTCGTTGAGGGTTACTGAACGCAGCGAAAAGGAACGTTCATTTGCTGTAAAAAAAAGCCGTCGATGCGCATCGGAAAATAAAAAAAGGTACTGTACGCCTTTTTGTATTTCCGGTTTGGTCGTCACGATGTTGTTGTTGTTTTTCCAAAGCACGTGGAGAATATGTCTTCCACAATGGAAATTAATCATGTTAATTTTGTTTCCGTGACTTTAACTCGCGAAAATTGATGCTAAATTTTGGAAGATAACCAGAAATTGATTAATTTAAAATTTTTATAAAATTGAATTTACTGACAGCCGCGTATAGATGTCACTACTATTCGAAATGCCCATCGATGAGTGGTTTTCTTTTCGCCTGTTCACGAACTAAAAGTGTACTCTTTTTACCCTAAAACGTTTTATTCGTCTGTTCCGGAGGATGAGAATTACTCCGCCACATAAACTATTTGCTTGTTCCGAAGTAATAGGGCTACTCTTTTTACTCCTTCCGAAATCCGGGAACAAGCGAAAAGAAACCATCTATTAATGTAAAAGTTTTAGTACCGTCTGTCGCCTTTAGATGACGCTACCTTTCGTAAAATCCATCGATGGCATCATTTAAAAAATAGCGTACAGTAACATCGGTTTGTAACATTTTACAGCAACTGAACGTACCCAAAGTTAGGCGTGGTCTTATCTTTAATTGGTTACCAGGGTAACTACGCATCTAATGTTTTCGGAGTTCCGGCCGGAAGGGGGTAAACGCTGTTTACTTCGCCCGAGGCAGTTATTTCGAATCTAGGGTACGAGGTTTATGTTATCTTTGGCCGTAATGAGAAATGGGATAAAGTACGAGAAACTACGGAAATAAAATGGAATACTTAGATCAAAAGTCACTTCTCATAGGATAATTTACAATGACTAATAAAATGGATTACAAATCTTGAAGTCTTATTTTATTTGCAATATTGATTCAAACATAAAAATAAATAATCTAATAAAACAATTGGTGTTAAATGAAAAAGTGCAATTTGTACAGCCAAGTCTTAACGTTTCAAAGCCATTACCGATACGAGGCAGACAAAATGGTAGGCTTAGACCAGGCTTGGAAATAAGGTTTATTTCTAAACTGGTCTATTTGGCCAGTGACTCCGAACTCTTGAATTATGTAAGTGGTCACGTAGACCAGTTGGTTAATAATACGGTAGATAATTTTGAATTAATAAACTGGACACTGGACCAGTTAACCCCTAGCTTTTGAATAAAAAAACTGGTCTGCGCAATTAATAAACTGGTCTTTGACCCAGTGACCACCGCTTATTTCCAAGCCTGGGCTTAGACAGCCCGTATGGCTTCATTTAAACCGAAAAGTTAAGCTCTGTAGTTATCATGGTAACCAAAATAGTGCCCTACAGCTACAATACTGATGGGTATTCGGGTCGTTACGAAAGCTCTGAATTTGAATCTAGGGTACGAGGTCTATATTATCTTTCATTTAAATTGATTTGTAGTTGCAATCGAGTTAGATATTATTATTTACATCGATTTATAAATATTTATCATAAGTTACAAACCGACAGGGTTCACGCGACGTAAAATTTCTTTTGGTTTTTAAACTTTATGAATTCCTGCTGCTAGTTGATGCGTGGGCCAATAAAAGATATTCATTGGCTTTTTTGGCCCATGGTTGATGAAGCCGGGTTCGTACACGACCTGGAAAAGTCAGGGAATTTGAAAATGTTTCCAAAAGGCCTGGGAAAGGTCAGGGAATTTTAAAAGGTTTCCAAAAGGTCAGGTAATTTGAAAATGTTTCCAAAAGGTCAGTGAAAAGTCAAGGAATTGGAAAATGATTCCAAAATGTCAGGGAAAAGTCAAGAAATTTGAAAATGGTCGCAAAAAGTAAGGGAATTTTAAAATGACCCCAAAAAAGTCAGGCAAATACATTTTTGAAAGAAAATATTTTTCAAGATTTTTACCTAAAACCATTCAAATATTGTGGAACTGTCCTGTACATTTAAAACGTTAAAGAAATAAATAAAAACCACTATTGCACAGTAAAAACTTAGTTTATTAAAAACGCTACGGCCGTTTCGGCGCACTTTGTATTCGCGCGCCGAAAGTTTTTACTGTGCAATAGTGGTTTTTATTTATTTCTTAAAAGTCAAACCATTCATTTATTCTACAAAAATGGTCAGGGAAAATTTGTCAATTTGGTCAGGAAAATCTGGAAACGTCAGGGATTTAATCCTGGAAATTTTGTAGGAACCCTGTAAAGAATAGCGTTCATAATGAGGAGAAATGTACACGAACGTATAACACCATGGATTTTTGTAAACATTTTGTTTTCAGGGAGATCGACTGGGCATTTGCGTGACGCAATTTGACCCGAAGCTTTTGGAAAGGGGTATAGTCTGCACTCCTGGCTATATTGTACCGGCCTTCGCCGTTATAACAACGATAGAAAAAATTAATTATTACAAAGGTAGTTACGCAACCAAGTCGAAATTCCACATTAGTATGTTTCACGACACGACGCTGGCCAGATGTTCGTTCTTCTGCTCCGAGAATTCCTCCAACCAGTCAACGACTACTAGCTTCGATTTTGATCGAGAATACAAATACAAAGACGAATTCGACGCTAGTACGAACGAGACCTTCTTCGCTCTTCTCGAATTTGAGCATCCGGTGTCTACGAACGAAAACTGCATCGTGATCGGGTCCCGTTTGGATACGGACATTCACTCCAACGTGTGCCGACTGGCCTTCCACGGACGGGTGCTGCGAGTCTTGACCGAGAAGGACTACGCCGAAACTGATCTACCTAAACTTAAAGTGTTCAAAGTTAAAAGCCGCGAAGGCCTGGTCGAAAGGATGGTCAACGAGCGAGAAGTTATTGCCAAAAATTTCTTTAAAAAAGAAACGAACATTCAGTATTTTGTTGGACTTAAAGTTCTTCTGTCAACTGGTGAACCTGGTGTTATTGATGGAGGATTTGGACAGAGTGGAAAAGTCAAAATTAGGATTCCAGGTAGATGGCTTATCAATAGCTCTTTATATAAAATACCAGAGGTCACGTGATTACGTTAGATTCATCTTGCAGTTAAAGTTAGAAAAGCGCGAGCATATTTTTGTTTTTGTTGAGCTCGCGCGAAAACGCACGAGATGACACCCTCTACACGGAAATATTAGGAAGCGCGCGCGCTAATTATTAACACTTTTTATACATGTATGCGTATATATTATTTTATATGCAATACTCGTCGATTATCGAGTATCGAAAATTTACATGTTCGGGCACTCGGATACTCAAATACTCGAATAAGCCGCCTTGCTGAATTCATCGGGTACTCGACTATTCGACGATTATTTTACTGTTTTGTGTTTCCTCCGCAATTATTTCAACGCAAGGCTCTGATATTACTATATTAGAAGAGGTTTGTAACTGAAAGAGAGGGAAGGGAGTGAAACAATGATTGAACGGTTTATCATATATCAAGTTTAATACAGTTATGAATTATCAAAGATAATTACCCGTACCCGAAAAAAAATCGATTGAGTACCCGAACGTTTTTGTTAACTACTCGACTACTCCAATAAATAATTTTTTGGCTTAATCGACTAATTGATTACCCGACTCAATACTCGACGAAAAATTTTTCAGATACTCGGTACCCGACTCCATCGCCTAAAACCACTACTCGCATAGCCCTAGTATCAATTCAAAGCAATTTTTTGTTGAAATGTTGTCGAGTTTGTACCTTGTACCTTGCAGCGTGCTATGAGTAGCTACTAGGATATTGGAACTTAGCCCTCAAAGTGGGGATCATTTTTACCTGGCGCGACCAGTATTTACGAGACAGAAGTACTCCCCTATTGGTTTTTAGTTATTTTTTCCGAATACAGATGTCGCCAGGCGAAATTGAACCCCATTTCGAAGCAACCACTCGTAAAACTAAACATCCTTTTTCTACTGACAGACTTGAAAATAGGGACAGTCCGGGAGTCATTGACTCTCAAATGAAATGCTGAGGCCCTCAAAATAAATCATTCATTCATAGAAAATTTTAAATTTTATGTTCTGTAATTCTTAAAATAAATGTTTCTCCCACACCAAATGACCCTCTCTTAAGTATGACTATTTGAAAGTCTGGCTCCTGCTGTATGCCTACAGTTTATCGCAACCGTTCTATTTTATAAGCATTATATTTTTCTTTGTTTTTTTGCAACCTCCTCTATGTTTTTCACATGGCAAAATAAACATTAAAATCACGTACGGTGTAACCGCCGTCGCCGCTTATCGAACATAACTTTTCAATCATTAGGGTAAAATGTTCAATCGATAGAAATTAAATGTCCTCTATAATATTAATTTCGGCAATCAGGTGCTCCAAAGTTGGTCAAATGCCCATTTAAATTATTTTTGCCTTGAAATCTACATACATTTCTGGATTTTATGGAAAATTATATTTTTGATAAGGCCTTGGAGCCTTTTAACTACGTTTATAGTTACATCATAATTTATTTAAAAAAAGGTTATTAGCCAAATCGTAGAACACCACAGACTTCGTAAGCGCTATTGTGATATTTTAATGCCTAGAATTTGGGAAAGGAAAATGATACATCAATCGATAGGAACTATTAGGCCTTATAAAGTAGCTAAGCTCTTTGGAACTGCAAGGTAACGATGCCGGGGCAATATCCAGCCAAGGCTCATTAAAATATTTGAAACTTTTCTAAAGTAAAAATAACGCTTACTTAAGCAAATATTGATGAATTATGGAATCATATCATATAGCTAACTATTATAATTCGTTTCTGATAGTGGATATTTTAAAATTTAAGACTTAAAAGTTTTTTGTCTCGGATTTATCGGCATCAAACTATTTTCGAGTCTCCTGTTACAACCAAAAGTTATTAACCGATATGAGTTTAGTGTTTTTTTGCTTATGTTACATAGTATTTTTGCTGGCTTCAGTCGTTGGTTAATTACTGTTCATTGTTTATGCTGTTTGACCAATTACATCTAACTTTCTAACAGGGTTGGCTGATTTAAATCAAGTGATTTGTTTTTAAAAAAACGTTGATTTAAATAACACAATGTATTTCAATGTCCGAATTAGGTTCTTAAAAAATTTAAATTGAGTAAACTAAAATATTAAATAGTAATTAAATTTAATTACGATTTTATTTCATTCAAGATTAGCTAACTGATAAAAGTAAAATATCCGTTAATTATACAATGAAAAAGCCATAAATTGTATAAAAATAAAAAAAATCAGATTTAAATTTAAAAAAATTATTGATTTGATTTTTATTAAAAAGTCAAAAGAAAGGTGCAAACCCTGCTTTCTATATGCCAGATTGTTCGACTTTTAAACTAATTTAGTGTTGTTCAACCAAAGAAATCTTTGTCTTTTCCAGAAGGTTTATCGGCCACGACCTTATCGGTTTTGTCCAGTCGTAAGAAAGGCAAGGGCAAAGACGAAATACTCACCTCTAACGAAAACGACGCCATTCGCGTTACACTCGATTTTAAGAGATACGTCTACGATCCCAAGAAAAATATGGTTCAAAACTAGTCATTTTCGAAGGTTGTAATGCCTTCTTATCCACAATCTTTGATAAAACCTCATTTACACGCAGCTACGAGTTAAGTTTGTTTCAGAATTTTATAAATAAAGTTTATAACACTTCAAGGTAATAAAATATTTATTATTTTTTTCGGTAAAAGCGGTAGACAAAATGGAAGTAAATATATATATATATATATATAGAGATTTATAATAGATATAGGGTTTATCACGGTTTTACAATTTGGGTATAAAAGGCAAAAAACATTCATTTAACCCTGCATGAATTTATAAAGAGGTCCACCCAAGGTGTTGGTCAACTTTTTGCGGGCTTTTTTGAGAAAAATATTCCATCCTGATGGCCACGTCCAGCAGTCGCCCTCGTTGAACCACCAACTGGTGACGTCCTTGTGTTTCTTGCTCTTCCAAAGGGGATCTTCCGGTTTACTATCCATTAAGTGTAGGGTCGAGCATATTTCGCAGATCCAGGATCTGGATCTAGGGTTCGCTAAGTCCGCAAAGTCCACTACGTAGTCTTTTCTCCACTTAAAGAAGCTGAAATATTTAGACGGTGTTACTACATCTCTATAGGATAATTTTTTAATTTAATGAAAGGGAAAATAATTTGGAACGACTCCTTTAGTGGTTCGATTTTATTGCTTTTATTGATACCAGAGGGCGATAATTTAAGCTTGGCGGGAAGTTAAATTACAATTTACTACAAAAAACTACTTTTAACAATATTTTTATGATTTTATTTAAAACATTTAGTCATAAAACAAATCATCAATATTGATAATTTAAAATTTCTACGTTTCGAACGGCTGGCGCCATCTCGTTGATAAAAAAACATATCGGTCTATTACAAGGAGGGTGCTTTATGTTACTATGTCTACAAATGAATCTTGGACAGATACTACGGAATGAACGTTTTTTACGCATGTGCTTGGTATTTGGCTGGAAAGGTTTGGTGATTTCCTCGGTAGGAGTAATGCGGTTTTTGCTTAGGATTCGGGCCCATTCGTTTATTTGTCCAAGATTCAATCATTTTGTCGTTTAATTAGAAACCGCTTTGTCATAAGGTAGGAAAATGTTTTTTTTTAAGTAGCAATTTCTGATCAAAATTGGAAAGTTTTATAGAAAATCATGAAAAATGTTTCAATATACTTGGAATGCTTATCGCGGCAGATTTTCGTCTCGATGTGGCTGACGGTTTTTTGACGTCACTTTGTTAACTTAACAAACAACAAAGTGAGAGCTAGGAGCAACAAATACAGCACCCCACACAAGGAGAACGCAACCCGTCAAAAGTCGTGGATTTTCTTGTGTACAATTATCATTGGCTAGACGCTTTAGCGCCTGCTGCCGTCAGAAGGGGAAAATATGGAAACTGTCTCCCCCCGCCAGTAAAACGTTCAGCGTAAAGGCTCGTCCAATGAAATTTGTACACAACACTGCGTTAGCGTGATTAAAGGCTAGCTGCGTTCTCCTTACGTTTGCTACTACTAGGTGTGAGGGGAGCGCGCGCAAAGGGGATTTTTTTATCTCGTAGGCGGGGCCAAAGCCGTCAGAGTGATCTTACCATACGCGATACGCCAGGATAAGCATTCCAAGTAGAGGTATGGATTCCCGCGATATCTTATTATTTCCGGCAACTCGCCTTTCATACTGAGTGAAGTTATCGCCGACTTCTTTGAGGTACTCGGCCAGATCTTCGGGGGTTTCGAAGTCAAGGGCGTTGATATAGGAGCCTTCGGGCGCAATTTTCGAGTAATCAGCTCCTCCCATAACGACTGGGACCATCCCCAGTTTCAATGGTAGAAAGAACTTCTCCGTGACGTAGTCTTGGCACAATGAGTTCTCGAAAGATAAATAGAATTTGTATCGTTTGGCCAGTTTCTCGTAACAATCGAATCTTTGCGCTCTTCCTCTGGGACAAAGAAAGTTCATCGACGACTTGCTACAAGTGCCGATCAGGTCCACCGTCACGTTCTTGCGCATTCTACGGACAAACTTCTCCCTTTGACTCGACGTGTGACAATGACTGACAGCCCAAACCAGTAGTTCCTTATAGCTGAATTCCTCTTCGCTAATTTCTTTCCCTGTATGAAATGTAAATTATTCGAAAAAGTCACAGATCTGTTAGGTGTTGGTCCATTTGATCGAAAAATATGTGATCGAATTCAAAAGTATTTATAGTACCAGTTGGTATGTTTTTATTTTACCGAATGTCAATATGAAGTGCAGAAGGAATAATGATGGAATAATTCATTGCTTAAGTGCAGAAGGAATAATGATGGAATAATTCATTGCTTTAACTGTATTAAGCCACAAAGATGAAGAGATTTTTACTTTATACACTATATGATGGAATTTTTTATGACATCGACGATAACGGCCCGTTGTTTTTGATATATATAAATAGGGTCAGGTTAGGTTAGGTTAGGTTAGGTTAGGTTAGGTTGATGTAGGCGCGTATGCACCGTTGTATACGAGGGGTCTGACCACGTTCACGGCCCTTCTATTGCTAAAAATTAGGTACTCCCAAAAACTAGTAGTTTTACCCTACAGTAGCTTTCGATCAAATTTCGTTCGATCAAATGCAATTCGATCAAATGGGACCCGTTCGATCATTTGGGAATCGATCAAATAGACTCAAACCATCTGTTACACTGCCGTGCAAAGCGCAAAAGCATTAACGACCAAATTTTCGATTTACAGATTTTGGTTTTATTTCACCTTATTTTATACTTTAAATAATAATAAATAATAATAATAATCAGCTAAGCTAATACCCAAGGCACCACCTTAGGCCTAAGTCATCATGTGACTTTTGAAGCCCTTAATTCAATTTTGAACTAATTTTCGAATTTCAAATTTTTGTTCATAGAGAAATGACTTGTTGCAAAACGCATTATTTTAGGTTTTTGCATTATTCTCAAACCAAAAACGCATTAATGTGTTTATTTTCTTTAAAAGTCAAATCAAGGTCTACGCATTTTTTTCGCGTTTTAAGACATAAATAGTACAACATATACGTGGAAAAAAGCATTTTTTTAATGATATTTCAGAAATATCTTTTGGCCTGTAAATTGTTTAGTACCAGAATATAATTTGAGTTGAAAAATCCAAGTCTACTATATAATCTTGAAAGAAAGTTTGAATTTTGCGGGTTTTCTCCATATTTTGGTTTTGCCCGTTAATGCTTTTGTGCCTTGCACGGCAGTGTAGTACCGAGATGGTTTTTAAAGAGATATATCTCTCAAGTAAAATGTTTATTCTGGTTACCAAATTGCTAGTTTTACGGTACTAAGGGGGCTGTTACGACTGGTTGATGTGTCATCCGCCTTGTCATTTCCAGATTGGTATCGGTAAGTTAATAGTGGGAAGAAAATATCGCACTTGGTTTGAAACTAACGGTAACTTCTTCTAGGGTCAGTATTTATTTATTTATTTATTAATCAAGAAATCGGTCACTACGCTAGAATGAGCTTATGTGTGGCCGTACAGTGTATTATAATGAACTGAAATAGAACTAAATAAAAAGTTAGATAAATGCGGTATGGCGAGTTAAAGAAAGGTCGTAGAAGAATACAAAACATAGACTTGGCAAGTGGTAAAAGAGAGAACATCAACTGGTAGGGAATTCCATACGAGATAATTATCCCTGTAAGATATATGTTTTTACTAGTTTATGGAGAGGTCAGCGCACTTGCCTGCTGCTGAAACCCGTTCGTCAAAAGAGTACTCTGCTTCTTTTGGGGTGGGGGGGGGACAGAAAGTAAATCAATTGAAATATCACTGTTTCGTTGCTAGTGGTAATAGCACGTAAATTATGATAGACTGCATAAATATTAATGCTTTAATAAGTTACACAACTTTTGTTTAAATATTATGTAGAGTAATCAGCTAGGCTAATACCCTTGGCACCACCTTAGACCCAAGTCATCTAGCAACATTGCCTTAAAACAGGTGTCCGGGTTACAATGCGTAGGAGGGTGGTGGCAACCCTTCTACCCACGCGATCCAACAGCTCCCTACACTAATTATTGCCGTTTACCTATAGTTAACTTGTACATAGTTTTGGTATAGATGGTGCAAAACAGCACAGTCAGTTTTTCCCGACTTGAAACTAACGAACGAGTTGCGCATAATAGCAAGGGTGCGCTGACCTTTCCATAAAAATTATCTTAGTTACAAATGAAATTGCATCTGAAGCGGTTAATATTTAAAAGCATCTACATTTAATTACTTACATATTTGACTTTGTTCGTTTGGCTTTCTCGGTCTGATCCTGCCGTACGGTGCGTGAAAATCCGAGTCCAGTCTGTAGGACACTGTCCAGTCTATCGAAGGACCCAGAATGCTAGCGACGCTTTTACCAACCTGACGCGGGGATTCGTAGTTGATCAAGATCCATTTCTGTTGCGGTTCTGATTAAATAGTTTTATTATACATAAACATGTATATACAAATTTATATAATTTCCAGTTAGTTCATACTTCCGCGATACTCGCAATACGTTAAACACGAAAGCGAACGCGGGAGGGATTCATGGTTAAGGTAGCATGAACTTCCATATTGATGAGTTTACGTTATCTTACTTATTTTGCGTTGTCTGTGTAAGTCATGAATCAATGGCTAGGCTTAGGTTTTGGTTGTTAGGTTAGATCAGGGGTGCCAAAATGGGCGATCTTTAGTAAATTCAAAAGTAGATAGGCATAAACAGAAAGTCTCTAATTTGAAACTGATCCAGAGCCGTGTAATCCGAGTAACTATTTTATCCCCTTTCCGCGATGCCTACCCCCTTCGCGGCGTGATACTAGTTGGCGCATTGAACAATACGTGCGTAAACTGGTCCCAAAAACACGAACCAGAGAGCTTAAGCAAAATCCCGCCAGAGTAGCTAGTATAGTCTGATACTCCTTTCCCAAATTCCAACCCAAATATCCAACTTTGAGGAGTCTTCTGATTACATGGGAACCATTGACAACGGGGGGACAAGGTTCAAATTAGAGACTTTCTGTTTACGTCTATTTACTTTTGGTAAATGTTTATCTCGAAAATATACTAATCTTACGATAAAAATTATTAAAAAGAGGGCGATCTTCACCTTGAGAATGGTGAACTCGAAGATCAAAATGCCAATATTTAGAATTGGAAACTTTGGCACCTTTGGGTTAGGTTACGGTTAAAGTTTAGCTTGGGTTAACGTTAGGTTAGGTTAAGGTTGTGGTTAGCGTAGGGGTTGGTTAAATTAGGTTAATATACGCATATTAAGGTTGTTTGCTTGGAAAATGACTTTATAGGTTGCGATATTATTGGTGGCCAACGAAATTTGGGAACCGTTACTACGTTTAGTCACACGTGTTGCTCTAGCTTCAAGAGATACTTTGAAATCCGCGATCAACGGCTTTGTCTTCGATCGTTGGACGACGTGCTAGAGACGGTGCACGACAACGGAAGGATTATGGAAAGTAAAATCGATTCAGTTCATAACCCTTGGAAAAGGTGAAATGGACATCGCTGGTTACGACGCTTCATGTATGGTTGGAGTCTAACTTACACGGAGCTTTAATAATATATAATATTGGTTACGCTTACGCGGTGCACTCCTACTCGGAAAAGCAATTATTACAAATTTTAATTTAATCATAATAATAATAATAATAATATAATAATAATAATCACCTAAGCTAATACCCAAGGCACCACCATAGGCCTAATTCAACTATCGACTTGTAAGGCGAATTACCAGTGGCCGGGTTCAAAAGACCTTCAAGCCACGCGAGCCAACTGCTCCCTACGATTATTATTTCCTTTAAGCTCAGCAAGTTTATGGGGCCACAGTATATTTGTATATAGTGGTCGAATCTTAGAAGTATGAACCGTAATCGAGTCTAGGGTAAATGTTACCTTTCTTGGGGGGAAGACTGTTAATTTTGACGTCGCTCCAGTGGAAGAGGACCGCGTGAGCGTCGACGAAGTCGTTGGGGTCGGTGGTGACCTGGCAAACTTGTTCTTCTAGTAGCGGGCAGATACGCGTCGTTTCGTTTGACGTCAGCCAGCGCCAATCGTTAAAGAAAGGCGTCCACATCAGTATCACTTTCTGGGTCACCTGGTCAGAGATGTGGCTGTAGTCTGAGCTCGGATTTTCCATGTACACTGCGCGCCAAAAGAGGATCAATCTTTTTTATTCCAATCAATAACAATCCACCAGCACGCGCTTTCAACGATAATCTTCAACACGCATTCCTGAGGTATTTTCGATCGATCGTCGCGGTTTCGCCCCTCCCCCCTCTTTTCGTACCTTCTTCCGTGTTGCACCTACGTTGATCAATACGTTATATCAAATGTTTCGTATTCGATCGATATTTTGTTTTGGTCATTAACCAAAAATACCTTCTTGTACTCCTTCTTAACATTCGTAAGCGACAGCGAAAGAGTTGCTAATTTCCAAAGCACTATTACGTGTAATTTATTATCGTCTGTAGCCTCTCGAATATTTGAATTAAAGACTCGATCGATAAGGGTTTACAGTGCCTTTGACAGTTAGAAACGCAATGTTTTAGCTGTGGCGCCTTTTCTCCTAGTAGTGACTAAACCCGTTGCCTACTGTAGTTCCAACGCGCGTACGCCTGCCCTCTTTGATATCGGCTTATTTACCTGACTCCAGGCGCCAGTTTAAAGCGCGCGTGCCTGACTTACGCTGAATTTTACGCTCAATAAAGAGTAAATAAAAAAGAACCACTCTTACCTTTTCTGTGAATTGATCGATACGTTTGGAACTTGAGAATGTGTATGACGAAAAGTACTCCCACGGCTGTAGTGATGACCACGAAAAGATATCTTAGTCGGAGCACCGTCTGACCATTCTCCAGTCCTTGCTTTAAGTTTTTCACGGCAACGTTTTTAGCTCCGTTGACCATGTGATTTCTTTTGGGTTTGCTATTTTTGTATTAGAAGGCTTTATTTTCTTTAAATCTAACCGGTGTTCGGTCTCCTCGACCGGGACGCCGTCCTATTAACCCTTTCCGGATGCACCTTTGTTTTTCCGCTACGACTCTTCATTCTGTAATAATTTATATATTTTTTTGGTTTCCGTTGCACAGCCGCTCATAGTTTATTGTCCTTATATAGACAATCGAAAACTACGCTATGTAAAAGTGTTATTGTGCCCGGAACCATGGTTCGATTAACTTTAAACGAATAATATATGCAGGGGCCATATAGTGATTTGACTGAGCTACCAAACTGAGGACGCGGAAGTAAAAATCAGCGTTTAATAACACCGATATTTTGAGTGGAAATTAATCTAGTTAATTCGGACGTCATAAAAATTTTATATAAATTCGCGTTTTAACATCCGTTTTCGAATTCTAGTTGACAGTCTACTCTATTATTTCGTTTAAAAATTGCGAAAGTCGCGCCGAAAAATATTCTTTTTTGTCTGAAATAGTTCCGGTCACGCTGGATCGAAAATTGTTCCGAATTAAATCACGAAAATCACACCCATTTCCTCTTCCCAATGGATCGCGTGCGAGCCGAAATATTTTAATGGTGACAACCTTTGAACTTTAAAAGCGATGTACGGTTTGTCCGACGCGCTAGCTTTATACACTCGCTCTTGTTCGAAACGAAGCTAGAATACGAAGACTAAACCTTGACGAACGAAAAAAATGGTAACACGGAGACGAAGGAAAAGTAAAGAAAAATCTCACTATGATCGGGCCGAGAAAAAAGAGCGCTTCCTGACCAACGCCGAAATTTGGGAGCTCTACAGGTGCCCCTCTGTTTTTCTTCTCGGACGCGTCGATTTGGTTTGTGGGCTGTCTCCTCTTATCCTTTCTTTGTACGCGCGCGCTCTGGTCGGTGGCGTTTTCTAAGCTAACCTGGAGGCTGCTGCTTGAAGGAAAGTTCACTAGTTGAGCGCGGAGGGGATTGTGTTGTCATAGTAACTGGCCGGGAAACATAAAAGAGAGAGGGAGAGGCCGCCATTGAACGGGCTTTCGTCGCCGCTACCGCTCTGCTGGCCGTGTTAAAGTCTTTCGTGTTTTGTATTTGGCCCCTATGCGCCCACGAAAAGCGAAAGGATAAAAAGAAGACGAAAAATGGCCACAAACACGTACGGGTTTAGAGGCGTGGAAGGCCTTGGCTGTTCCTAGGAAACCGCGTCGAAATATCAAATCGCTATTATCCATTTGGAAAGAGGTACGGGTCTCTGTAAGAAGGGCAGTTGTCAAATACCAACTATAGTGGGCTGGTCGCTTTCCTAATTAATACTGAACTTATTTCGTTGGGATTGTTTTAGAATTCTAATCTTGGTTATTAGATTTATCCATGCTTTTTCCTACAGATAAAAAATTATATACATGACAACCGTGGCTTCAATTACTAAGCTATGGACTGCATTGCAAAGAGTGATAAAAAACGCGAATAAGTAGAATAGTCCATCATGAAAAAGGATTAAAAAGCTAAACCCTTAAATAGGACGAAACCGGTCTACCGTTGGAATTTCTGGCTATTTTATTTAATTTCATTTAGTTTTTCACTCGAAGATCTATTTGGTCCGAGATTCGTGTCTTTTTGTTTGCTCGAAGACCTATTGGTACGAGCTACAATTACTACCCTATTTAGCGAAAAAAATTGTTCTCCGTTTAAACAAACGTAATGACTGCTAATTATAACGCTCTTTACTAAAAGTTAATAAATTATGGTAAGTTATGAGACTATTTATTTAATTCTTAGAAAAATAAATTAGGTATGTTACATATCTTAGTTTTAATTTTTAACTTTCCATCTTGTTAATAGGAAAGATAATACTGAGACAAGTAAGCTTGTCCTTAAACGTTCGCGATTAAGTTTTAGGATTGTATCGCTGTATTTTATTCCATTGGGGATAACTCGCGCACTGTCCGCCATCGAACCACCACTTATTTATGTCTCTAGCGACGGTTTTATCCTTCGTCCTCGCGCTCTGGTCGTAAAACATTTTACACACTTCACAAATCCAAAATCTCGATTTTCGATCTTCGAGGTCCGCGAATTCCACAACCAAATCCTTGTTCCATTCTAAGTAGCTTTAAGGAAAACATTTCTTTTTAATATACAGACCTCTGACGATTAGTTACGTTAAAAATTACCTTTTATAAAGAGTGTAGTTGTTTCCAACCTCAACCAGATACTTGGCCAGGTGCTCGGGTGTCTCGAAATCCATAATGTTTATGTACGACTCTTTGGGGGCTATTTTGGAATAGTTAGCCCCACCAAGTACCACGGGTACCATTCCCGCGGTCAACGGTAGGAAGAACTTTTCAGTGGCGTAATCGACGCAAATGTTGTTTTCGAAAGATAAGTAGAACTTATAATTTTGGGCCATGTTTTTGTAACATTGAATCCTTGACATTCTATTGGAACATAACGGCGTTCTTTGTCCGCATGCACCGAAAATATCTACACTCACGTGCTTTTGCAAAAGATCGACAAATTTGTGCCTATTGGATGGCGTTTTACAGTTGCTGACCATCCATACCAGTAACTTCTTTGACTGGAACTCTTCGAATTTCGGCTCGCTCCCTTTGCGGATTAGAAGAATTTTAAAATAAAGATAAGTACCGATCTACAGACCATTATTTGAAACATGCACTTTCGTACACAGATAAAACAACGTTTAGAATCTAAACATTATCCTAAACGCCAGCTGGTAACGTGTAAAATCTAAACGCGTTTACTGGTCAAGGGTTTAAGCGACTAACGCGTTTAGCCGCCAAGCGTTTATGCGAGTTTAATTGGTTTATTTACCTAGGGTAAAAAGGTAATTTTACTTAAAAAACCTTGGTGCGCATTTTTCTAATTAGAACCATTCTTCTAATCCTAAAAGTTCTCGAGATAAATTTTGAATGACCTTGAACTAATGTTTCAAGGTCATCCTAATTTACAAATTTCAAACACCCCCACTCTGGTTGTTTTCGATTTATAATCCCTTAAATGTCGCATCTTGATTAGAATACCACACACGACCTTATGCTTTTTGGTCTAAAAATTCTCGGCTTCTCATTGGTCAAATCAGATCGGGTAAAGACTGTTTAGACTTAAAATAAGACGTGGAACACATTTGTAGTTGGAACCATTCTTATAATCCTAACGGTTATCGAAATAAATTTTGAATGACCTTGAAGACCTGGTTCAAGGTTATTGAAATTTTCATTGACATTTGTCCCCGTGCACGCTCTATCTACCTGAAAATTTCAAATTCTTGCCTAAAACACATTCTTAGTAATTGGCTCTGTATCATTTTGAGTTAACATCCTGTATATAGTATATACGTATTCTCTAAAGTAACAACTAGCGTGAATGATTGGTAATAATCCATTTTGAATCTGGTAAATAATCTGCGAGTAACGCTAAGCAGTTAAAATTTTACACTATATTTTACACGTGCAACAGTCACTGCAACTTTTACACGTGTGTTATTTCGCATATTTTACAGGGAGTATAAAGTACCATATCTATGGTGGATCTCAGAATTTAACATATCTGCAAACAGGTTTAATAGAAGATATATCTGGCGCTAGTTACGTTAAAAATAAGTCTTAGCTCGTTTTATTTAGAATATACTTAATTTAAGCACGTGGTAATATTGATTTTTCGGCCATATTAAGATTATAGTTATTGAAACTGCCTTACTAGTGAATAACTTACACAAGGAAACTAAATATATACACTTGAAATGTCTAAGCAAGACTATGGTGGCCCTGATGATCTCGAAGAAACGGGCTTGTGACGGCAGCCAGCCAATTATTTTGAGAATACGCGCAACGTATTTCAAGCCCCAGCCATTTCTTCAAACGCATTCGTAGCATGGTGCTAACGGATTCCTAGACATTCCGAGTGTATTAGTACTTACACTTTTCACTTTCGTTTCTGGGTTTCATTAAACCGTAAGGGGCGTAAAAGTCGGAGTCCGAGCGATACGACGCGGTCAAATCTATCTTGGGGCCCAGTTTTGTACCGATATCTTTACTGAGAGAACTAGGTGGTGCCTCAAAATTTATTAGAAGCCATTTTTGTTTGGGATCTGCGCAACAAAGAAACGTAAATTTTAGTTTTATCGAAATAAAGATGTAGTTACCAGGGTCATGTACCTTTAGTTGCCGGAAGCTGGTTCAAATCGACATCCCGCCAGTGGAAGAAGACAACGTCCGCATCGTTCAGTTGATTCTTGTTAGAAATTATTTCACACGAGTTGTTTTTGAGAAGAGAACAAGAACCGCGAACTTCGTTGTTGTAAAGCCAATCCGTGTGACCAAAAACGGGTGTCCACAACAAAATAACGTTTTTATTTGCTGGACTAGAAAGGAATGTTGACCGATTGGAAAGGTCAGGGCGTTTAATATTTCACATTTTGATAAAAAGGTAAAGCTGTTTTAGAATTTCAAAAAGTACCTGTTGTGACCTGACTGGATTACATTCTTGATGTCACATGGAGCTACAATTAAAAAGGAGAATTTCGTAACGCAATAGATTTTCCGACATTTTATTAGATAATATACTCTTCAATAAAACTTATTCTACAACTCGCTAGGATGTATTAATGCAGAGATTGTGCAATCGAGGCCTCGGACACTTGCAAATTTTTCATACCGTATTTATTACCCCAGGTTTTTTGCGCAGATTTTTAAACCATTTATCTAATTCCTCATAGATTTCGGGATTTCCAGATTTCTAAAATCATTTTTCTTTAGAGTGTATCCGGCCCCTCGTTTGATATGGTCACTGTCTCTTGGGCTTAAAGCGATGTCAAATATAAGTGCTAGTTTCCATAAGGATAAAACTGCATAGACGCAAAAAATTGTGCTGTGTCTTAAGGAGAGTCTTAATCAGTCTTAATAAAAACCATGTGTCTATAAGATTAATTTCGAACCTAGTGGACCTGATTTGATTCGAGGGGAATTGAAAGAGAGTTGGTTTTACCATAAGTAATATAATAATAATGAGTGCAATAAGTATGACGCTTCCAATTGTTTTAAGGACCAAACATTTTTTCGGCGTTGGCATTCTCGCCCAGTTCCGAACTGAGTAGTATATTATCGACCTTGGGAGTAGTTGATTTGCCTTGAGCATATTAAGACACTTGGAGCTTTGTGCTAAGAAGCTTCATTGCTTTCGAGCACTAAAAAATTTGGGTCATAGGGGCGTTTTTTTTATTTTACGAGTAACAAGAATATCTTACCAGGTAAGGGCTTCCGAAATGATTTAGTCCTTAAATTTGTAAAGTTGATTTCGTTTATAAAGAAAAGCGCAGCAATGAGACCTATCACAAGTATCACCAAGAAATAACGCCGATAGTTGAACAAATCATTTTGAGTCGGTTCCATTACAATTTTTCCTGTAAAAGGTGTTTTTCGGGATAATGTTTTATAGTTTCCTTACGTCATTGAGGCTGTTCAAACACAAGAGCTCTACGTTTACACATTAGTAACAGCGTTTACATAAATAATCGAAGGAAATAAAATCAACAAATATTTATCCCAACATGACGAGAGGGAGGTTATTAGGAATATTGTTGTCCTGGTTTTTGTCTTTCATTCATAATTTCATCCCGCTACTAAAATTCTGACGTGTTTCTCGTTCGCGCTCGTAAACTAAAGACTATAATAAAACAGAATACTCTATTACTCTTCTCTACGTCTACGTTAACTTGACGTTAACTGCACCTGCACCCTTGCCAAATTAATCTGGCGTTATCTTATCTAATCGCTATTTGTAATACGATTTCGTATCTCTTCTGTTATAGCTACATAAATAACCTTTTAAACATACATTGATAAATTTTATAATGTATTAGCTTCAAAAATTTACTCTACGCGTTTGATTTTCTGTAGGTTCAGAGCTCAGTAAAGTGGTATTTAAAAGTTCGTAGTCATTTAGTTCCTTCTGGAAACAGATGGTTGTACGAAACGAAAAATTAATAAAATGTAGAAGTATTAAACATTTATATTACGACACGCTAATAAGTTTTATTACTATGGTCTTTGGAAGCGCGATTTTTCCTCGTGCGTGTTTTAAAACCCAAAGTCCCTAGATTTGTAGAAGTTAAACACAGTGACGAAAGAGCGAACGAATGCCCGCTTTACTTTAAAACATCCTTATTTTACTTACAAATTTCTTCCGCACTTCATCATGTCGATCGTATATCTTATAAAGGTCGAGTGCTGTTCGAAGTCTCTATAGATAAACAACGTGATTGTTTGAAACTTCAAATAACGATACTCTAAATAACGCATTCACCGATAAATATCGCCTGTTTTGCAGAAGCTGTTAAAAATCCTATCGGAGATATTTTTATTCAATGGTATTTCATCGCGATATTTTCGGACAATTTACAATTTTCGAACGAAATCGCTGTTATCTACAACGGAGCCTTAAATAAGTCGCTCTAGCGTATAATTACGTAACGTTTCCGTCCGGGAAATTTCAAGCCTTCGCTTCCTCGCAATTTACATGTAGCAATATTATATCTGTAGAGGCGTTCTGCCACGATACGAATAGTCGATAAAATACAACGACGCTCCCGACGCCGATCCAATGAAATCGGTTTATATTTGAAACGCGTCAACCGTCGCCCGTTTTTCGAAGAATAATGTTTTTGTCGGTAGAATTCATTAAGTGACATTATTATTTCTAGTGTTGTACTCAAATGTTTGGTTTTTCACGCGTCGATTTTTACCGAACAAATCGCAAATACTAACAGGAGACGACCCGAGGTGTTACACACCGATTTTGTTCAAACTCGGTGGATTGGTAGGCCTTCATGTAACTTGAAAAATCCTAAAGGGAACTTATTCAATGGGTAACGGTTTTGTCATGGCAACGAAAAATGTTTTTGACAACATAAAATGGAAATTTTCCCATTAAAAATAACATGGGATTTAGACCGATTCCTAGGACCCCCCTGTGAAAAATTTGAACAAATTTCAAAATTTCGAAAATGCCAAAAATAGAAAAAATAGATAAAAATTAACAAAAAAAACATCAAAATTGATCAACTTTTGATCAATTTGAGGTCAAAATCCCATGTTATTTTCAATGGGAAAATTTAATATTTAATATTTTTACCAATCCCCCGAGTTTGAACAAAATCGGTGGGTTACACTTCGGGATGTCTCCTTGTAAGAACTATGAAAATATTAAATGTTGGCCTCATGAAGTTCTACTTTTGAAACTAAAGGTATCGACTGGCGCCGTCTAGTGCCTACATTTCCATATAGTCGCGGACAATGGAACCTTTGTGTTATAATTTACTAGCTGGGGTACCCGGTATTTATAAATAAATATTTGAATTACAAGGTGTATTCTCTCTTCTTATGAAAATTTTAACACATTTTACGATGATTATTTAACTATTTGAATTTGTTTACATACTTAAATTACAATTTAACATTTCTTGTACTGAAGCACCAAGGCATAGCAACGTAAGCATACTGGTGATGAAACTCCGACACATTCAACTCGTAAATAGAACGCTGCCATAACTGTCTCCACGCATGGAACCGTACCTAATATAACTAACTGGTTAATGACAATTTTAACCAATTATACGTTGATTTCATAATAATTTGCCTTTTATTATACGGCCTAGTGTCTATAGGAGAAGGCTTTTAAACAAAATGCAATAATAAAAGTTTTTTCGTGTGTATGCCTAAATAATTAAGAAACTCAGTCTTTTGGCTAAGATCAAAGTGTAGTATCTTGTATATAGCGTATACCTAATTATTAAATTAATTCAAGTAATTAAAGTTGTTTTGCCGACCGCGACTGTCGAAAACCACAGTCAGGGTACCGTGAGATAGTATACCAAATGTGGTCGACCTAGGTTAACAACTGTAGATTCCTATATATATATATATATATATATAAATAATAACAATAACAATAACAAAATAATAATCTAATATATATATATATATATATAAACACTCATCTTTATATATTAGATTATTATTTTGTTATTGTTATTGTTATTATATATATAAACACTCATCTTTATATATTAGGTTATTATTTTGTTATTGCTATTGTTATTATTTATTATTATAATTTATAATTATACTTCAGTCAGCGAATACAAATTTAAAAATGATCTTCCCATTTTTGAATCTTCAATTTTAGCGGGGATAATATATTTCACTTTTGCACTTACAATGTAAGCAAAAAAGATAGATTCTCAGGGCGTTTTTATTCTGAAAAGTATAACACCATGGTAACAGGAGATAATGTTATCGTACATAGATTTAGCTAGCAACAAAGGTGCAAAATAAAAATGGCTTTATAAGCCTCCTCTGAAGAGTGTATTTAGGGTCACACCGACGTTTGATTTTTTTTAGTTTTCGTCGCGAAATAAAGCAGGAAAGATAATACAAGAGACTAAATGTAACCACGGTTTTCAGTTTCCATGGCTGCGGATTACGTCATCTTGCTATGAAAATAGCAAATTTATGACTAGGCCTAGTTTTTCGTGCTGTTCTGATTACTTTAGGTAAGGTTAGGTTAAGGTTAAGGCTAGGTTAAATTATTTTATAATATGGTTGGAAAAAAATTGTAGTTGCTACTTTCCTCCATAAGCGCGCTCTTTTGTGTCAAACGTGTTTTCATCATTCAATTGACGAGCGCTAAATTGACCAATCTCAAAATGACGTTTTTGAGTATGACACTTGCTTGGGACTAGCCAGCTTATTTGCCTGCTTTTTAAACCGAGACGAATAGTTGATTTTATAAAATAACAATAGTAGCCTCTTCCTCCTCTTGATTTTACCCCTTTGATTAAAAACCGCGGCTCAGCACTGGCATAGGTAGATAAAGGGAACTAATACCAATCGAATGACGCCTGAATTAAAGCAAGTGTCGGCTCTATCGTTGCCCTCTGTATTTTTGATTGGGTCTATGTAACGAAGATGGCTATGATTGCTTAGATCGCCGGGAAGGTGCTTCCATCTATTATCGACTTTCAAAAACTTATTGTCATTTATTTGAAAGTCGAAGATTACGTGATTGAAACACGTGGTTGTGGAAAAGCCAATCCAAGTTAAGTTAACTGCGCACGTGATTACGCAAAGCCAATTAAAGGAAGAGGTACGTCGAGGCACCTACTTTTGAGGGAATAATTTGCTTGCTCAACTTGTTTCAATTTCCACTAAACTCTACGTTAGTGACATCTTTCGCTCGCCAATGATACTAACCTTAAAATAGGAGCCGACACTTGCTTTAAATTGATATCGAGTGCCGTTGAAGAGAATTCGTCGATTCCCGGGGACCTATACGCCGTAATTTCCAATCGGGTGGCGAAATATCCCCCTTTGATTAAAAACCACGTTTCAAAACTGGCATAGGTATTAGGTAGATAGAGAGAACGAATACCAATCCAATGACGCCTGAATTAAATTGAAGATAATTCGTTGATTCCCGAACTGGTTAAAATGTTGCTGTTACGTCACAAGACGCAGCTTTATTAGTATATTATTCGCACGAGCTATTTGCACGCACGCTAGATAAAAGCTATATTTATCTGGCGACTGCAGTGCGCGCTCGTAGACTTTTAAAAGTAAGAGACTGTAACGAAAGAGCCACATTTAACCAAGAAGGCCACGTTCTTTCATAAAAAGAAGTATTATACCATAGACATCAGTGGCGTAGATAAGGGGGGGTTGTTTCCGGGTCCAGACCCCTCCCCTTGGGCCTGCCTTTGACTGTACTAAATTTCCACCCCCTTCTCGACCCCCTCTTAACATTAACATTATTCGACCCCCCCTTGACGAATTTCTTGCTACGCCACAGATAGACATATGAAATAAAATAGACCCCCAGCGAATAGGCTAAGCCTAACAATAAACATGCAAACAAGAACTAGCAGTTGTGAGGTAAATTCAGTAAAAAGCGCCATCTGAAATAACAATTCGAAAGTATCAAAACTTATTTCGCGACATCTACTGATGGCTAAAAACAACATATAAAAAAGAACAAGCGCGGAATTCGACGTAGGCTTAAAAGAGACGCAAAAAGGTTTGGTATTTACAAGTGCTAAAATGGTCAAAAGTTGCACGTTTTCGCATATCCGAAATGAAAAATTAGGCACAAACGTATCTTTTCATAGTAATTTTACATATTTTATAATATTACTTTTAGGCCTATAATTGTTTTAAACTATAGGTTTCCCTTCTCTAAACCCGAAACACACTCAAAATGGATTAATGCCGTCAACTGTGATAACTGGCATCCATCAGAGAACTATTCTGTTTGTAATGACCATTTTTTAGACGGGAATATATAAATATTCAGTGGAAAACGGAAACTTGTACCCAACGCAATTCCAACTGAGAATTTATTTCATGTTGAAGTAGAATCAATTATCCAAATTTATTTTATTTCAAGGGCAATAACTGCTCAGTTACCTTTGTTATTATTGTTCTTTTTCCGAATTCAATTCATAACAAACTTTTTTTTATTTATATTTTAATATTTATTTTAATTTAATTTTTCTTATTTATTTTAATATAATATAATTTCCGATTTGTCTACCTTTCATTTTCTACGAATTAATATATGTATTTGCATAATTAAAATTAAATTGCACCTTCATCAGATTACCGAATCATTTTCTCGACACCCGTGACCTTCATGAAATCATTTGTGATTATATAATTTCGAATTTAATCTGGCCACCGATAGAAGGCGCTTTCCGCAGTTTTTACCTCACGACTGCTAGGTCTTGCTGGCACACGCACTCCGTGTAAAATCGTGGCCCTATTTTATTTCATATGTCTATGCATTACACCCCCCCCCCCCTTTAAACGCGGTTTCCCACGTAGGTCTATCTCTTACCCGGTATGTATATAATTGACGGTACGGGGGTATAACAATAAAGATAACGAATGTCTATGTATTATACGTAGCTTCTCACGTTCTATCACGTGACTTAAAGGCCTAGGTTTGCTTCTGCCTGTCCCCCTTTAAAATAACTTGCCTGAAAAGCAAATACCCTGGTGGTGGGTCAACATATTCAGCGGCTGTTCTACCACCAGGGTATTTGCTTTTATATAAAAGCATTTTCTTTAAAGGGAATATAACCTGCAAAGCAATCTTTATGGAAAACCCCTTCAATTTTTCAAATTTCCCTGTACAGTGGCGCCAAACCTTTTTAAAGCCAAAGGCAAGAGCGGCCAAAGCTGCAAACGTTGGTGTTCCACACCAAATACCTGAGGTTATATTCCCTTTAATGAAACCTTGTTTACGGGATATGATGCAAATCACGTCATTTCCGACTTCGTGACGAAAACGCGTCATCAGCTTTAGTGCTGGGAAATGAAAATTAGTGAAGTATTTCTTGCGCGTTTCTAACTTAAACAATCCATAATTTAGCTCGTGCCACGCGATCACATGATTTTGTTGCCATGGTAACCTTTTCAATAGCGCAATGATTATAAGAATTTTTGCATTTGTGGGTCCACTTATTGTATGTTCCGTGTGAAACAAAGTCTCATTGAAATTTTTCATACGGAAATGTTATACAGAGGCATACTTATGAGTAATTATGTTACATATGCTTCGGCTTATTGGCCTTCTGGGCGAATACAAAACTTAAGACTAACGATAAAAACAATTTCAAAAGTTAAAATGTTTAAATAAAAGAGCGAGACACAAGACTTAAAAACGCGACGATAAAGAGGCTTTGAAATACTAGAACAGGACAAAAACGCGACGACAAAGAGGCTTTGAAATACTAGAACAGAACAAAAACGCGACGACAAAGAGGATTTGAAATACTAGAACAGGACAAAAATGCGACGACAAACAGGCTTTGAAATACTAGAACAGGACAAAAACGCGACGACAAACAGGCTTTGAAATACTACAACAGGACAAAAACGCGACGACAAAGAGGCTTTGAAATACTAGAACAGGACAAAAACGCGACGACAAAGAGGCTTTGAAATACTAGAACAGGACAAAAACGCGACGACAAACAGGCTTTGAAATACTACAACAGGACAAAAACGCGACGACAAACAGGCTTTGAAATACTAGAACAGGACAAAAACGCGACGACAAAGAGGCTTTGAAATACTAGAACAGGACAAAAACGCGACGACAAAGAGGCTTTGAAATACTAGAACAGGACAAAAACGTGACGACAAAGAGGCTTTGAAATACTAGAACAGGACAAAAACGCGACAACAAACAGGCTTTGAAATACTACAACAGGACAAAAACGCGACGACAAACAGGCTTTGAAATACTAGAACAGGACAAAGAGGCTTTGAAATACTAGAACAGGACAAAAACGCGACGACAAAGAGGCTTTGAAATACTAGAACAGGACAAAAACGCGACGACAAAGAGGCTTTGAAATACTAGAACAGGACAAAAACGCGACGACAAACAGGCTTTGAAATACTACAACAGGACAAAAACGCGACGACAAACAGGCTTTGAAATACTAGAACAGGACAAAAACGCGACGACAAAGAGGCTTTGAAATACTACAACAGGACAAAAACGCGACGACAAACAGGCTTTGAAATACTAGAACAGGACAAAAACGCGACGACAAAGAGGCTTTGAAATACTAGAACAGGACAAAAACGCGACGACAAAGAGGCTTTGGAATACTAGAACAGGACCAAACGCGACGACAAATTGGCTTTGAAATACTACAACAGGACAAAAACGCGACGACAAAGAGGCTTTGAAATACTAGAACAGGACAAAAACGCGACGACAAACAGGCTTTGAAATACTACAACAAGACAAAAACGCGACGACAAACAGGCTTTGAAATACTAGAACAGGACAAAAACGCGACGACAAAGAGGCTTTGAAATACTACAACAGGACAAAAACGCGACGACAAACAGGCTTTGAAATACTAGAACAGGACAAAAACGCGACGACAAAGAGGCTTTGAAATACTAGAACAGGACAAAAACGCGACGACAAAGAGGCTTTGAAATACTAGAACAGGACAAAACGCGACGACAAAGAGGCTTTGAAATACTTGAACAGGACAAAAACGCGACGACAAACAGGCTTTGAAATACTAGAACAGGACAAAAACGCGACGACAAAGAGGCTTTGAAATACTACAACAGGACAAAAACGCGACGACAAACAGGCTTTGAAATACTAGAACAGGACAAAAACGCGACGACAAACAGGCTTTGAAATACTAGAACAGGACAAAAATGCGACGACAAACAGGCTTTGAAATACTAGAACAGGACAAAAACGCGACGATAGAGAGGCTTTGAAATACTAGAACAGGACAAAAACGCGATGATAAAGAGGCTTTGAAATACTAGAACAGGACAAAAACGCGACGATAAAGAGGCTTTGAAATACTAGAACAGGACAAAAACGCGACGACAAAGAGGCTTTGAAATACTAGAACAGGACAAAAACGCGACGACAAAGAGGCTTTGAAATACTAGAACAGGACAAAAACGCGACGACAAAGAGGCTTTGAAATACTAGAACAGGACAAAAACGCGACGACAAACAGGCTTTGAAATACTACAACAAGACAAAAACGCGACGACAAACAGGCTTTGAAATACTAGAACAGGACAAAAACGCGACGACAAAGAGGCTTTGGAATACTAGAACAGGACAAAACGCGACGACAAATTGGCTTTGAAATACTACAACAGGACAAAAACGCGACGACAAAGAGGCTTTGAAATACTAGAACAGGACAAAACGCGACGACAAATTGGCTTTGAAATACTACAACAGGACAAAAACGCGACGACAAACAGGCTTTGAAATACTAGAACAGGACAAAAACGCGACGACAAACAGGCTTTGAAATACTAGAACAGGACAAAAACGCGACGACAAACAGGCTTTGAAATACTAGAACAGGACAAAAACGCGACGATAGAGAGGCTTTGAAATACTAGAACAGGACAAAAACGCGACGACAAACAGGCTTTGAAATACTAGAACAGGACAAAAACGCGACGACAAAGAGGCTTTGAAATACTAGAACAGGACAAAAACGCGACGACAAACAGGCTTTGAAATACTAGAACAGGACAAAAACGCGACGACAAAGAGGCTTTGAAATACTAGAACAGGACAAAAACGCGACGACAAAGAGGCTTTGAAATACTAGAACAGGACAAAAACGCGACGACAAAGAGGCTTTGAAATACTAGAACAGGACAAAAACGCGACGACAAACAGGCTTTGAAATACTAGAACAGGACAAAAACGCGACGACAAAGAGGCTTTGAAATACTAGAACAGGACAAAAACGCGACGACAAACAGGCTTTGAAATACTAGAACAGGACAAAGAGGCTTTGAAATACTAGAACAGGACAAAAACGCGACGACAAAGAGGCTTTGAAATACTAGAACAGGACAAAAACGCGACGACAAAGAGGCTTTGAAATACTAGAACAGGACAAAAACGCGACGACAAACAGGCTTTGAAATACTACAACAGGACAAAAACGCGACGACAAACAGGCTTTGAAATACTAGAACAGGACAAAAACGCGACGACAAAGAGGCTTTGAAATACTACAACAGGACAAAAACGCGACGACAAACAGGCTTTGAAATACTAGAACAGGACAAAAACGCGACGACAAAGAGGCTTTGAAATACTAGAACAGGACAAAAACGCGACGACAAAGAGGCTTTGGAATACTAGAACAGGACCAAACGCGACGACAAATTGGCTTTGAAATACTACAACAGGACAAAAACGCGACGACAAAGAGGCTTTGAAATACTAGAACAGGACAAAAACGCGACGACAAACAGGCTTTGAAATACTACAACAAGACAAAAACGCGACGACAAACAGGCTTTGAAATACTAGAACAGGACAAAAACGCGACGACAAAGAGGCTTTGAAATACTACAACAGGACAAAAACGCGACGACAAACAGGCTTTGAAATACTAGAACAGGACAAAAACGCGACGACAAAGAGGCTTTGAAATACTAGAACAGGACAAAAACGCGACGACAAAGAGGCTTTGAAATACTAGAACAGGACAAAACGCGACGACAAAGAGGCTTTGAAATACTACAACAGGACAAAAACGCGACGACAAACAGGCTTTGAAATACTAGAACAGGACAAAAACGCGACGACAAAGAGGCTTTGAAATACTACAACAGGACAAAAACGCGACGACAAACAGGCTTTGAAATACTAGAACAGGACAAAAACGCGACGACAAACAGGCTTTGAAATACTAGAACAGGACAAAAATGCGACGACAAACAGGCTTTGAAATACTAGAACAGGACAAAAACGCGATGATAAAGAGGCTTTGAAATACTAGAACAGGACAAAAACGCGACGATAAAGAGGCTTTGAAATACTAGAACAGGACAAAAACGCGACGACAAAGAGGCTTTGAAATACTAGAACAGGACAAAAACGCGACGACAAAGAGGCTTTGAAATACTAGAACAGGACAAAAACGCGACGACAAAGAGGCTTTGAAATACTAGAACAGGACAAAAACGCGACGACAAACAGGCTTTGAAATACTACAACAAGACAAAAACGCGACGACAAACAGGCTTTGAAATACTAGAACAGGACAAAAACGCGACGACAAAGAGGCTTTGGAATACTAGAACAGGACAAAACGCGACGACAAATTGGCTTTGAAATACTACAACAGGACAAAAACGCGACGACAAAGAGGCTTTGAAATACTAGAACAGGACAAAACGCGACGACAAATTGGCTTTGAAATACTACAACAGGACAAAAACGCGACGACAAACAGGCTTTGAAATACTAGAACAGGACAAAAACGCGACGACAAACAGGCTTTGAAATACTAGAACAGGACAAAAACGCGACGACAAACAGGCTTTGAAATACTAGAACAGGACAAAAACGCGACGATAGAGAGGCTTTGAAATACTAGAACAGGACAAAAACGCGATGATAAAGAGGCTTTGAAATACTAGAACAGGACAAAAACGCGACGATAAAGAGGCTTTGAAATACTAGAACAGGACAAAAACGCGACGACAAAGAGGCTTTGAAATACCAGAACAGGACAAAAACGCGACGACAAAGAGGCTTTGAAATACTAGAACAGGACAAAAACGCGACGACAAAGAGGCTTTGAAATACTAGAACAGGACAAAAACGCGACGACAAACAGGCTTTGAAATACTACAACAAGACAAAAACGCGACGACAAACAGGCTTTGAAATACTAGAACAGGACAAAAACGCGACGACAAAGAGGCTTTGAAATACTAGAACAGGACAAAAACGCGACGACAAAGAGGCTTTGAAATACTACAACAGGACAAAAACGCGACGACAAACAGGCTTTGAAATACTAGAACAGGACAAAAACGCGACGACAAAGAGGCTTTGAAATACTAGAACAGGACAAAAACGCGACGACAAAGAGGCTTTGAAATACTAGAACAGGACAAAAACGCGACGACAAAGAGGCTTTGAAATACTAGAACAGAACAAAAACGCGACGACAAAGAGGCTTTGAAATACTAGAACAGGACAAAAACGCGATGACAAAGAGGCTTTGTAATACTAGAACAGGATAAAAACGCGACGACAAACAGGCTTTGAAATACTAGAACAGGACAAAAACGCGACGACAAACAGGCTTTGAAATACTAGAACAGGACAAAAACGCGACGATAGAGAGGCTTTGAAATACTAGAACAGGACAAAAACGCGATGATAAAGATGCTTTGAAATACTAGAACAGGACAAAAACGCGACGATAAAGAGGCTTTGAAATACTAGAACAGGACTGTCGTAAACGAGGTAAGTTTGCAATAAGTTTGAAAAATCCCTATCCGACGACCAAAAAACCACCTACGCTTGAAAGAGACGGAATTCGACCAACGTCGAACGTGGTCGGGGAAAACACGAAGTAAGGAAGACTGCACTAGCTAAAAACTCATTTTTCCTTTAAACCCGCCGGAAACTCAGAGCCGAGATTGTAGATCAGTCTGTTTTCTTCAGTTCGACGGCCTTTCATAGGAAAAAGTTAGTGGCTTTCATGACCCGGATGAAGACGTCATTGATGCGGTGAATGTGAGTAAAATGATGGCTTACGTGGTTTTTAGTTTGAATGTTTCTCATATGGCATTGAGATGCTCCCTGAATTTCTCTCCGAGTCTCGCCAATGTAGAGCATAGAGTAGACGAGATTGGACGGCGTACATCTGAACGACCCCTCCGTGTGAAAATCCCGCTTCGTTGAGTACCACGCACCAGAAGGTCCCTAGACACAAATGCGCGAGTGTTGCACCGTGAGCGATCAAAATTCCTGGTACCCTCGTAGGTGGCATGAGCGTCTGGGTCCGACAAGGAGCTAGAAACGAGAATAGAGCGTATGTTACTATCGCGACGATAGAAAAATCTCGGAGGCTCTTTAAAAATGTTGCTAGTGTCTGAAGAATTCTATCGTTTTTTCGAATAACAGCTTCGATGCGACGAATTTGCGGATGATACGTCAAGACAACAGAATGCGTCTCAGTGGCGGACTGTTTCGGATGGATTGCAAGGGCTTCGTCACGGGTCATAGCAGAAACTCTGTTAAGAGCCGACTGCAGGACCTTCGTAGAGTAACATCTCGCGGATAAACAATCGCGCATCTCGGTAGCCTTAAGCCCCATTTTCATGCTCGCTGGTAGCGGGTAAAAATCGCCAAAATCCGCTTCCGCTACACACTTTTTCACTTTCCGCGTCGATCTGTTTCAAACAGATATTTTAGATTAATTTTCACGCTTGCGAGTGGCGGATGTGAATTTTGACGATTTTTATCCGCTACCAGCGAGCATGAAAATGGGCCTTTATTCTTGAAGTCTTCGTCTGACTAGCGTAGACGTAGCTTTATTGCGCACAGACTGTTTACCGTACATTTCTGACCAAAAGCCGACCCAAAAGGTTTTTTTACACTTTTCTTAGTCAGGGTGGCGACCGCTGTAACACACGGGAGTCGGTTAGGGTTAGTCTTGGGTCGAAAAGTCGCTTTAGGTTCATGACCAAAAGCCGACCCAAAAAGTCTTAATCTTAAAAAAATATATGTACGTTTTTTAGACTTTTCTTAGTCAGGGTGGCGATCACTGTAACACACGGGAGTCGGTTACGGGTCGGTCTTGGGTCGAAAAGTCGTTTTAGGTCTATGACCAAAAGCCGACCCAAAAAGTCTTAATCTTAAAAAATATATGTACGTTTTTTAGACTTCTTAGTCAGGGTGGCGATCACTGTAACACACGGGAGTCGGTTACGGGTCGGTCTTGGGTCGAAAAGTCGTTTTAGGTCTATGACCAAAAGCCGACCCAAAAAGTCTTAATCTTAAAAAATATATGTACGTTTTTTAGACTTTTCTTAGTCAGGGTGGCGATCACTGTAACACACGGGAGTCGGTTACGGGTCGGTCTTGGGTCGAAAAGTCGTTTTAGGTCTATGACCAAAAGCCGACCCAAAAAGTCTTAATCTTAAAAAATATATGTACGTTTTTTAGACTTTTCTTAGTCAGGGTGGCGATCACTGTAACACACAGGAGTCGGTTACGGGTCGGTCTTGGGTCGAAAAGTCGTTTTAGGTCTATGGCCAAAAGCCGACCCAAAAAGTCTTAATCTTAAAAAATATATGTACGTTTTTTAGACTTTTCTTAGTCAGGGTGGCGATCACTGTAACACACGGGAGTCGGTTACGGGTCGGTCTTGGGTCGAAAAGTCGTTTTAGGTCTATGACCAAAAGCCGACCCAAAAAGTCTTAATCTTAAAAAATATATGTACGTTTTTTAGACTTCTTAGTCAGGGTGGCGATCACTGTAACACACGGGAGTCGGTTACGGGTCGGTCTTGGGTCGAAAAGTCGTTTTAGGTCTATGACCAAAAGCCGACCCAAAAAGTCTTAATCTTAAAAAATATATGTACGTTTTTTAGACTTTTCTTAGTCAGGGTGGCGATCACTGTAACACACGGGAGTCGGTTACGGGTCGGTCTTGGGTCGAAAAGTCGTTTTAGGTCTATGACCAAAAGCCGACCCAAAAAGTCTTAATCTTAAAAAATATATGTACGTTTTTTAGACTTTTCTTAGTCAGGGTGGCGATCACTGTAACACACGGGAGTCGGTTACGGGTCGGTCTTGGGTCGAAAAGTCGTTTTAGGTCTATGACCAAAAGCCGACCCAAAATGTCTTAATCTTAAAAAATATATGTACGTTTTTTAGACTTTTCTTAGTCAGGGTGGCGATCACTGTAACACACGGGAGTCGGTTACGGGTCGGTCTTGGGTCGAAAAGTCGTTTTAGGTCTATGACCAAAAGCCGACCCAAAAAGTCTTAATCTTAAAAAATATATGTACGTTTTTTAGACTTTTCTTAGTCAGGGTGGCGATCACTGTAACACACGGGAGTCGGTTACGGGTCGGTCTTGGGTCGAAAAGTCGTTTTAGGTCTATGACCAAAAGCCGACCCAAAAAGTCTTAATCTTAAAAAATATATGTACGTTTTTTAGACTTCTTAGTCAGGGTGGCGATCACTGTAACACACGGGAGTCGGTTACGGGTCGGTCTTGGGTCGAAAAGTCGTTTTAGGTCTATGACCAAAAGCCGACCCAAAAAGTCTTAATCTTAAAAAATATATGTACGTTTTTTAGACTTCTTAGTCAGGGTGGCGATCACTGTAACACACGGGAGTCGGTTACGGGTCGGTCTTGGGTCGAAAAGTCGTTTTAGGTCTATGACCAAAAGCCGACCCAAAAAGTCTTAATCTTAAAAATATATGTACGTTTTTTAGACTTTTCTTAGTCAGGGTGGCGATCACTGTAACACACGGGAGTCGGTTACGGGTCGGTCTTGGGTCGAAAAGTCGTTTTAGGTCTATGACCAAAAGCCGACCCAAAATGTCTTAATCTTAAAAAATATATGTACGTTTTTTAGACTTTTCTTAGTCAGGGTGGCGATCACTGTAACACACGGGAGTCGGTTACGGGTCGGTCTTGGGTCGAAAAGTCGTTTTAGGTCTATGACCAAAAGCCGACCCAAAAAGTCTTAATCTTAAAAAATATATGTACGTTTTTTAGACTTTTCTTAGTCAGGGTGGCGATCACTGTAACACACGGGAGTCGGTTACGGGTCGGTCTTGGGTCGAAAAGTCGTTTTAGGTCTATGACCAAAAGCCGACCCAAAAAGTCTTAATCTTAAAAAATATATGTACGTTTTTTAGACTTCTTAGTCAGGGTGGCGATCACTGTAACACACGGGAGTCGGTTACGGGTCGGTCTTGGGTCGAAAAGTCGTTTTAGGTCTATGACCAAAAGCCGACCCAAAAAGTCTTAATCTTAAAAAATATATGTACGTTTTTTAGACTTCTTAGTCAGGGTGGCGATCACTGTAACACACGGGAGTCGGTTACGGGTCGGTCTTGGGTCGAAAAGTCGTTTTAGGTCTATGACCAAAAGCCGACCCAAAAAGTCTTAATCTTAAAAATATATGTACGTTTTTTAGACTTTTCTTAGTCAGGGTGGCGATCACTGTAACACACGGGAGTCGGTTACGGGTCGGTCTTGGGTCGAAAAGTCGTTTTAGGTCTATGACCAAAAGCCGACCCAAAAAGTCTTAATCTTAAAAAATATATGTACGTTTTTTAGACTTTTCTTAGTCAGGGTGGCGATCACTGTAACACACGGGAGTCGGTTACGGGTCGGTCTTGGGTCGAAAAGTCGTTTTAGGTCTATGGCCAAAAGCCGACCCAAAAAGTCTTAATCTTAAAAAATATATGTACGTTTTTTAGACTTTTCTTAGTCAGGGTGGCGATCACTGTAACACACGGGAGTCGGTTACGGGTCGGTCTTGGGTCGAAAAGTCGTTTTAGGTCTATGACCAAAAGCCGACCCAAAAAGTCTTAATCTTAAAAAATATATGTACGTTTTTTAGACTTCTTAGTCAGGGTGGCGATCACTGTAACACACGGGAGTCGGTTACGGGTCGGTCTTGGGTCGAAAAGTCGTTTTAGGTCTATGACCAAAAGCCGACCCAAAAAGTCTTAATCTTAAAAAATATATGTACGTTTTTTAGACTTTTCTTAGTCAGGGTGGCGATCACTGTAACACACGGGAGTCGGTTACGGGTCGGTCTTGGGTCGAAAAGTCGTTTTAGGTCTATGACCAAAAGCCGACCCAAAAAGTCTTAATCTTAAAAAATATATGTACGTTTTTTAGACTTTTCTTAGTCAGGGTGGCGATCACTGTAACACACGGGAGTCGGTTACGGGTCGGTCTTGGGTCGAAAAGTCGTTTTAGGTCTATGACCAAAAGCCGACCCAAAAAGTCTTAATCTTAAAAAATATATGTACGTTTTTTAGACTTTTCTTAGTCAGGGTGGCGATCACTGTAACACACGGGAGTCGGTTACGGGTCGGTCTTGGGTCGAAAAGTCGTTTTAGGTCTATGACCAAAAGCCGACCCAAAAAGTCTTAATCTTAAAAAATATATGTACGTTTTTTAGACTTTTCTTAGTCAGGGTGGCGATCACTGTAACACACGGGAGTCGGTTACGGGTCGGTCTTGGGTCGAAAAGTCGTTTTAGGTCTATGACCAAAAGCCGACCCAAAAAGTCTTAATCTTAAAAAATATATGTACGTTTTTTAGACTTTTCTTAGTCAGGGTGGCGACCACTGTAACACACGGGAGTCGGTTACGGGTCGGTCTTGGGTCGAAAAGTCGTTTTAGGTCTATGGCCAAAAGCCGACCCAAAAAGTCTTAATCTTAAAAAATATATGTACGTTTTTTAGACTTTTCTTAGTCAGGGTGGCGATCACTGTAACACACGGGAGTCGGTTACGGGTCGGTCTTGGGTCGAAAAGTCGTTTTAGGTCTATGACCAAAAGCCGACCCAAAAAGTCTTAATCTTAAAAAATATATGTACGTTTTTTAGACTTTTCTTAGTCAGGGTGGCGATCACTGTAACACACGGGAGTCGGTTATGGGTCGGTCTTGGGTCGAAAAGTCGTTTTAGGTCTATGGCCAAAAGCCGACCCAAAAAGTCTTAATCTTAAAAAATATATGTACGTTTTTTAGACTTTTCTTAGTCTGGGTGGCGATCACTGTAACACACGGGAGTCGGTTACGGGTCGGTCTTGGGTCGAAAAGTCGTTTTAGGTCTATGACCAAAAGCCGACCCAAAAGGTCTTAATCTTAAAAAATATATGTACGTTTTTTAGACTTTTCTTAGTCAGGGTGGCGATCACTGTAACACACGGGAGTCGGTTACGGGTCGGTCTTGGGTCGAAAAGTCGTTTTAGGTCTATGACCAAAAGCCGACCCAAAAAGTCTTAATCTTAAAAAATATATGTACGTTTTTTAGACTTTTCTTAGTCAGGGTGGCGATCACTGTAACACACGGGAGTCGGTTACGGGTCGGTCTTGGGTCGAAAAGTCGTTTTAGGTCTATGGCCAAAAGCCGACCCAAAAAGTCTTAATCTTAAAAAATATATGTACGTTTTTTAGACTTCTTAGTCAGGGTGGCGATCACTGTAACACACGGGAGTCGGTTACGGGTCGGTCTTGGGTCGAAAAGTCGTTTTAGGTCTATGGCCAAAAGCCGACCCAAAAAGTCTTAATCTTAAAAAATATATGTACGTTTTATAGACTTTTCTTAGTCAGGGTGGCGATCACTGTAACACACGGGAGTCGGTTACGGGTCGGTCTTGGGTCGAAAAGTCGTTTTATTTCTATGATCAAAAGCCGACCCAAAAAGTCTTAATCTTAAAAAATATATGTACGTTTTTTAGACTTTTCTTAGTCAGGGTGGCGATCACTGTAACACACGGGAGTCGGTTACGGGTCGGTCTTGGGTCGAAAAGTCGTTTTAGGTCTATGACCAAAAGCCGACCCAAAAAGTCTTAATCTTAAAAAATATATGTACGTTTTTTAGACTTTTCTTAGTCAGGGTGGCGATCACTGTAACACACGGGAGTCGGTTACGGGTCGGTCTTGGGTCGAAAAATCGTTTTAGGTCTATGACCAAAAGCCGACCCAAAAAGTCTTAATCTTAAAAAATATATGTACGTTTTTTAGACTTTTCTTAGTCAGGGTGGCGATCACTGTAACACACGGGAGTCGGTTACGGGTCGGTCTTGGGTCTAAAAGTCGTTTTAGGTCTATGACCAAAAGCCGACCCAAAAAGTCTTAATCTTAAAAAATATATGTACGTTTTTTAGACTTTTCTTAGTCAGGGTGGCGATCACTGTAACACACGGGAGTCGGTTACGGGTCGGTCTTGGGTCGAAAAGTCGTTTTAGGTCTATGACCAAAAGCCGACCCAAAAAGTCTTAATCTTAAAAAATATATGTACGTTTTTTAGACTTTTCTTAGTCAGGGTGGCGATCACTGTAACACACGGGAGTCGGTTACGGGTCGGTCTTGGGTCGAAAAGTCGTTTTAGGTCTATGGCCAAAAGCCGACCCAAAAAGTCTTAATCTTAAAAAATATATGTACGTTTTTTAGACTTCTTAGTCAGGGTGGCGATCACTGTAACACACGGGAGTCGGTTACGGGTCGGTCTTGGGTCGAAAAGTCGTTTTAGGTCTATGGCCAAAAGCCGACCCAAAAAGTCTTAATCTTAAAAAATATATGTACGTTTTTTAGACTTTTCTTAGTCAGGGTGGCGATCACTGTAACACACGGGAGTCGGTTACGGGTCGGTCTTGGGTCGAAAAGTCGTTTTAGGTCTATGGCCAAAAGCCGACCCAAAAAGTCTTAATCTTAAAAAATATATGTACGTTTTTTAGACTTTTCTTAGTCAGGGTGGCGATCACTGTAACACACGGGAGTCGGTTACGGGTCGGTCTTGGGTCGAAAAGTCGTTTTAGGTCTATGATCAAAAGCCGACCCAAAAAGTCTTAATCTTAAAAAATATATGTACGTTTTTTAGACTTTTCTTAGTCAGGGTGGCGATCACTGTAACACACGGGAGTCGGTTACGGGTCGGTCTTGGGTCGAAAAGTCGTTTTAGGTCTATGACCAAAAGCCGACCCAAAAAGTCTTAATCTTAAAAAATATATGTACGTTTTTTAGACTTTTCTTAGTCAGGGTGGCGATCACTGTAACACACGGGAGTCGGTTACGGGTCGGTCTTGGGTCGAAAAGTCGTTTTAGGTCTATGACCAAAAGCCGACCCAAAAAGTCTTAATCTTAAAAAATATATGTACGTTTTTTAGACTTTTCTTAGTCAGGGTGGCGATCACTGTAACACACGGGAGTCGGTTACGGGTCGGTCTTGGGTCGAAAAGTCGTTTTAGGTCTATGACCAAAAGCCGACCCAAAAAGTCTTAATCTTAAAAAATATATGTACGTTTTTTAGACTTTTCTTAGTAAGGGTGGCGATCACTGTAACACACGGGAGTCGGTTACGGGTCGGTCTTGGGTCGAAAAGTCGTTTTAGGTCTATGGCCAAAAGCCGACCCAAAAAGTCATAATCTTAAAAAATATATGTACGTTTTTTAGACTTTTCTTAGTCAGGGTGGCGATCACTGTAACACACGGGAGTCGGTTACGGGTCGGTCTTGGGTCGAAAAGTCGTTTTAGGTCTATGATCAAAAGCCGACCCAAAAAGTCTTAATCTTAAAAAATATATGTACGTTTTTTAGACTTTTCTTAGTCAGGGTGGCGATCACTGTAACACACGGGAGTCGGTTACGGGTCGGTCTTGGGTCGAAAAGTCGTTTTAGGTCTATGACCAAAAGCCGACCCAAAAAGTCTTAATCTTAAAAAATATATGTACGTTTTTTAGACTTTTCTTAGTCAGGGTGGCGATCACTGTAACACACGGGAGTCGGTTACGGGTCGGTCTTGGGTCGAAAAGTCGTTTTAGGTCTATGACCAAAAGCCGACCCAAAAAGTCTTAATCTTAAAAAATATATGTACGTTTTTTAGACTTTTCTTAGTCAGGGTGGCGATCACTGTAACACACGGGAGTCGGTTACGGGTCGGTCTTGGGTCGAAAAGTCGTTTTAGGTCTATGACCAAAAGCCGACCCAAAAAGTCTTAATCTTAAAAAATATATGTACGTTTTTTAGACTTTTCTTAGTCAGGGTGGCGATCACTGTAACACACGGGAGTCGGTTACGGGTCGGTCTTGGGTCGAAAAGTCGTTTTAGGTCTATGACCAAAAGCCGACCCAAAAAGTCTTAATCTTAAAAAATATATGTACGTTTTTTAGACTTTTCTTAGTCAGGGTGGCGATCACTGTAACACACGGGAGTCGGTTACGGGTCGGTCTTGGGTCGAAAAGTCGTTTTAGGTCTATGACCAAAAGCCGACCCAAAAAGTCTTAATCTTAAAAAATATATGTACGTTTTTTAGACTTTTCTTAGTCAGGGTGGCGATCACTGTAACACACGGGAGTCGGTTACGGGTCGGTCTTGGGTCGAAAAGTCGTTTTAGGTCTATGGCCAAAAGCCGACCCAAAAAGTCTTAATCTTAAAAAATATATGTACGTTTTTTAGACTTCTTAGTCAGGGTGGCGATCACTGTAACACACGGGAGTCGGTTACGGGTCGGTCTTGGGTCGAAAAGTCGTTTTAGGTCTATGGCCAAAAGCCGACCCAAAAAGTCTTAATCTTAAAAAATATATGTACGTTTTTTAGACTTTTCTTAGTCAGGGTGGCGATCACTGTAACACACGGGAGTCGGTTACGGGTCGGTCTTGGGTCGAAAAGTCGTTTTAGGTCTATGATCAAAAGCCGACCCAAAAAGTCTTAATCTTAAAAAATATATGTACGTTTTTTAGACTTTTCTTAGTCAGGGTGGCGATCACTGTAACACACGGGAGTCGGTTACGGGTCGGTCTTGGGTCGAAAAGTCGTTTTAGGTCTATGACCAAAAGCCGACCCAAAAAGTCTTAATCTTAAAAAATATATGTACGTTTTTTAGACTTTTCTTAGTCAGGGTGGCGATCACTGTAACACACGGGAGTCGGTTACGGGTCGGTCTTGGGTCGAAAAATCGTTTTAGGTCTATGACCAAAAGCCGACCCAAAAAGTCTTAATCTTAAAAAATATATGTACGTTTTTTAGACTTTTCTTAGTCAGGGTGGCGATCACTGTAACACACGGGAGTCGGTTACGGGTCGGTCTTGGGTCGAAAAGTCGTTTTAGGTCTATGACCAAAAGCCGACCCAAAAAGTCTTAATCTTAAAAAATATATGTACGTTTTTTAGACTTTTCTTAGTCAGGGTGGCGATCACTGTAACACACGGGAGTCGGTTACGGGTCGGTCTTGGGTCGAAAAGTCGTTTTAGGTCTATGACCAAAAGCCGACCCAAAAAGTCTTAATCTTAAAAAATATATGTACGTTTTTTAGACTTTTCTTAGTCAGGGTGGCGATCACTGTAACACACGGGAGTCGGTTACGGGTCGGTCTTGGGTCGAAAAGTCGTTTTAGGTCTATGGCCAAAAGCCGATCCAAAAAGTCTTAATCTTAAAAAATATATGTACGTTTTTTAGACTTCTTAGTCAGGGTGGCGATCACTGTAACACACGGGAGTCGGTTACGGGTCGGTCTTGGGTCGAAAAGTCGTTTTAGGTCTATGGCCAAAAGCCGACCCAAAAAGTCTTAATCTTAAAAAATATATGTACGTTTTTTAGACTTTTCTTAGTCAGGGTGGCGATCACTGTAACACACGGGAGTCGGTTACGGGTCGGTCTTGGGTCGAAAAGTCGTTTTAGGTCTATGACCAAAAGCCGACCCAAAAAGTCTTAATCTTAAAAAATATATGTACGTTTTTTAGACTTTTCTTAGTCAGGGTGGCGATCACTGTAACACACGGGAGTCGGTTACGGGTCGGTCTTGGGTCGAAAAGTCGTTTTAGGTCTATGAACAAAAGCCGACCCAAAAAGTCTTAATCTTAAAAAATATATGTACGTTTTTTAGACTTTTCTTAGTCAGGGTGGCGATCACTGTAACACACGGGAGTCGGTTACGGGTCGGTCTTGGGTCGAAAAGTCGTTTTAGGTCTATGACCAAAAGCCGACCCAAAAAGTCTTAATCTTAAAAAATATATGTACGTTTTTTAGACTTTTCTTAGTCAGGGTGGCGATCACTGTAACACACGGGAGTCGGTTACGGGTCGGTCTTGGGTCGAAAAGTCGTTTTAGGTCTATGGCCAAAAGCCGACCCAAAAAGTCTTAATCTTAAAAAATATATGTTCGTTTTTTAGACTTCTTAGTCAGGGTGGCGATCACTGTAACACACGGGAGTCGGTTACGGGTCGGTCTTGGGTCGAAAAGTCGTTTTAGGTCTATGGCCAAAAGCCGACCCAAAACGTCTTAATCTTAAAAAATATATGTACGTTTTTTAGACTTTTCTTAGTCAGGGTGGCGATCACTGTAACACACGGGAGTCGGTTACGGGTCGGTCTTGGGTCGAAAAGTCGTTTTAGGTCTATGATCAAAAGCCGACCCAAAAAGTCTTAATCTTAAAAAATATATGTACGTTTTTTAGACTTTTCTTAGTCAGGGTGGCGATCACTGTAACACACGGGAGTCGGTTACGGGTCGGTCTTGGGTCGAAAAGTCGTTTTAGGTCTATGACCAAAAGCCGACCCAAAAAGTCTTAATCTTAAAAAATATATGTACGTTTTTTAGACTTTTCTTAGTCAGGGTGGCGATCACTGTAACACACGGGAGTCGGTTACGGGTCGGTCTTGGGTCGAAAAATCGTTTTAGGTCTATGACCAAAAGCCGACCCAAAAAGTCTTAATCTTAAAAAATATATGTACGTTTTTTAGACTTTTCTTAGTCAGGGTGGCGATCACTGTAACACACGGGAGTCGGTTACGGGTCGGTCTTGGGTCGAAAAGTCGTTTTAGGTCTATGACCAAAAGCCGACCCAAAAAGTCTTAATCTTAAAAAATATATGTACGTTTTTTAGACTTTTCTTAGTCAGGGTGGCGATCACTGTAACACACGGGAGTCGGTTACGGGTCGGTCTTGGGTCGAAAAGTCGTTTTAGGTCTATGACCAAAAGCCGACCCAAAAAGTCTTAATCTTAAAAAATATATGTACGTTTTTTAGACTTTTCTTAGTCAGGGTGGCGATCACTGTTACACACGGGAGTCGGTTACGGGTCGGTCTTGGGTCGAAAAGTCGTTTTAGGTCTATGACCAAAAGCCGACCCAAAAAGTCTTAATCTTAAAAAATATATGTACGTTTTTTAGACTTTTCTTAGTCAGGGTGGCGATCACTGTAACACACGGGAGTCGGTTACGGGTCGGTCTTGGGTCGAAAAGTCGTTTTAGGTCTATGGCCAAAAGCCGACCCAAAAAGTCTTAATCTTAAAAAATATATGTACGTTTTTTAGACTTTTCTTAGTCAGGGTGGCGATCACTGTAACACACGGGAGTCGGTTACGGGTCGGTCTTGGGTCGAAAAGTCGTTTTAGGTCTATGACCAAAAGCCGACCCAAAAAGTCTTAATCTTAAAAAATATATGTACGTTTTTTAGACTTTTCTTAGTCAGGGTGGCGATCACTGTAACACACGGGAGTCGGTTACGGGTCGGTCTTGGGTCGAAAAGTCGTTTTAGGTCTATGGCCAAAAGCCGACCCAAAAAGTCTTAATCTTAAAAAATATATGTACGTTTTTTAGACTTCTTAGTCAGGGTGGCGATCACTGTAACACACGGGAGTCGGTTACGGGTCGGTCTTGGGTCGAAAAGTCGTTTTAGGTCTATGGCCAAAAGCCGACCCAAAAAGTCTTAATCTTAAAAAATATATGTACGTTTTTTAGACTTCTTAGTCAGGGTGGCGATCACTGTAACACACGGGAGTCGGTTACGGGTCGGTCTTGGGTCGAAAAGTCGTTTTAGGTCTATGGCCAAAAGCCGACCCAAAAAGTCTTAATCTTAAAAAATATATGTACGTTTTTTAGACTTCTTAGTCAGGGTGGCGATCACTGTAACACACGGGAGTCGGTTACGGGTCGGTCTTGGGTCGAAAAGTCGTTTTAGGTCTATGACCAAAAGCCGACCCAAAAAGTCTTAATCTTAAAAAATATATGTACGTTTTTTAGACTTTTCTTAGTCAGGGTGGCGATCACTGTAACACACGGGAGTCGGTTACGGGTCGGTCTTGGGTCGAAAAGTCGTTTTAGGTCTATGGCCAAAAGCCGACCCAAAAAGTCTTAATCTTAAAAAATATATGTACGTTTTTTAGACTTCTTAGTCAGGGTGGCGATCACTGTAACACACGGGAGTCGGTTACGGGTCGGTCTTGGGTCGAAAAGTCGTTTTAGGTCTATGGCCAAAAGCCGACCCAAAAAGTCTTAATCTTAAAAAATATATGTACGTTTTTTAGACTTCTTAGTCAGGGTGGCGATCACTGTTACACACGGGAGTCGGTTACGGGTCGGTCTTGGGTCGAAAAGTCGTTTTAGGTCTATGGCCAAAAGCCGACCCAAAAAGTCTTAATCTTAAAAAATATATGTACGTTTTTTAGACTTTTCTTAGTCAGGGTGGCGATCACTGTAACACACGGGAGTCGGTTACGGGTCGGTCTTGGGTCGAAAAGTCGTTTTAGGTCTATGACCAAAAGCCGACCCAAAAAGTCTTAATCTTAAAAAATATATGTACGTTTTTTAGACTTTTCTTAGTCAGGGTGGCGATCACTGTAACACATGGGAGTCGGTTACGGGTCGGTCTTGGGTCGAAAAGTCGTTTTAGGTCTATGACCAAAAGCCGACCCAAAAAGTCTTAATCTTAAAACATATATGTACGTTTTTTAGACTTTTCTTAGTCAGGGTGGCGATCACTGTAACACACGGGAGTCGGTTACGGGTCGGTCTTGGGTCGAAAAGTCGTTTTAGGTCTATGACCAAAAGCCGACCCAAAAAGTCTTAATCTTAAAAAATATATGTACGTTTTTTAGACTTTTCTTAGTCAGGGTGGCGATCACTGTAACACACGGGAGTCGGTTACGGGTCGGTCTTGGGTCGAAAAGTCGTTTTAGGTCTATGACCAAAAGCCGACCCAAAAAGTCTTAATCTTAAAAAATATATGTACGTTTTTTAGACTTCTTAGTCAGGGTGGCGATCACTGTAACACACGGGAGTCGGTTACGGGTCGGTCTTGGGTCGAAAAGTCGTTTTAGGTCTATGACCAAAAGCCGACCCAAAAAGTCTTAATCTTAAAAAATATATGTACGTTTTTTAGACTTTTCTTAGTCAGGGTGGCGATCACTGTAACACACGGGAGTCGGTTACGGGTCGGTCTTGGGTCGAAAAGTCGTTTTAGGTCTATGACCAAAAGCCGACCCAAAAAGTCTTAATCCTAAAAAATATATGTACGTTTTTTAGACTTTTCTTAGTCAGGGTGGCGACCACTGTAACACACGGGAGTCGGTTACGGGTCGGTCTTGGGTCGAAAAGTCGTTTTAGGTCTATGGCCAAAAGCCGACCCAAAAAGTCTTAATCTTAAAAAATATATGTACGTTTTTTAGACTTTTCTTAGTCAGGGTGGCGATCACTGTAACACACGGGAGTCGGTTACGGGTCGGTCTTGGGTCGAAAAGTCGTTTTAGGTCTATGACCAAAAGCCGACCCAAAAAGTCTTAATCTTAAAAAATATATGTACGTTTTTTAGACTTCTTAGTCAGGGTGGCGATCACTGTAACACACGGGAGTCGGTTACGGGTCGGTCTTGGGTCGAAAAGTCGTTTTAGGTCTATGACCAAAAGCCGACCCAAAAAGTCTTAATCTTAAAAAATATATGTACGTTTTTTAGACTTTTCTTAGTCAGGGTGGCGATCACTGTAACACACGGGAGTCGGTTACGGGTCGGTCTTGGGTCGAAAAGTCGTTTTAGGTCTATGGCCAAAAGCCGACCCAAAAAGTCTTAATCTTAAAAAATATATGTACGTTTTTTAGACTTCTTAGTCAGGGTGGCGATCACTGTAACACACGGGAGTCGGTTACGGGTCGGTCTTGGGTCGAAAAGTCGTTTTAGGTCTATGGCCAAAAGCCGACCCAAAAAGTCTTAATCTTAAAAAATATATGTACGTTTTTTAGACTTCTTAGTCAGGGTGGCGATCACTGTTACACACGGGAGTCGGTTACGGGTCGGTCTTGGGTCGAAAAGTCGTTTTAGGTCTATGGCCAAAAGCCGACCCAAAAAGTCTTAATCTTAAAAAATATATGTACGTTTTTTAGACTTTTCTTAGTCAGGGTGGCGATCACTGTAACACACGGGAGTCGGTTACGGGTCGGTCTTGGGTCGAAAAGTCGTTTTAGGTCTATGACCAAAAGCCGACCCAAAAAGTCTTAATCTTAAAAAATATATGTACGTTTTTTAGACTTTTCTTAGTCAGGGTGGCGATCACTGTAACACATGGGAGTCGGTTACGGGTCGGTCTTGGGTCGAAAAGTCGTTTTAGGTCTATGACCAAAAGCCGACCCAAAAAGTCTTAATCTTAAAACATATATGTACGTTTTTTAGACTTTTCTTAGTCAGGGTGGCGATCACTGTAACACACGGGAGTCGGTTACGGGTCGGTCTTGGGTCGAAAAGTCGTTTTAGGTCTATGACCAAAAGCCGACCCAAAAAGTCTTAATCTTAAAAAATATATGTACGTTTTTTAGACTTTTCTTAGTCAGGGTGGCGATAACTGTAACACACGGGAGTCGGTTACGGGTCGGTCTTGGGTCGAAAAGTCGTTTTAGGTCTATGACCAAAAGCCGACCCAAAAAGTCTTAATCTTAAAAAATATATGTACGTTTTTTAGACTTCTTAGTCAGGGTGGCGATCACTGTAACACACGGGAGTCGGTTACGGGTCGGTCTTGGGTCGAAAAGTCGTTTTAGGTCTATGACCAAAAGCCGACCCAAAAAGTCTTAATCTTAAAAAATATATGTACGTTTTTTAGACTTTTCTTAGTCAGGGTGGCGATCACTGTAACACACGGGAGTCGGTTACGGGTCGGTCTTGGGTCGAAAAGTCGTTTTAGGTCTATGACCAAAAGCCGACCCAAAAAGTCTTAATCCTAAAAAATATATGTACGTTTTTTAGACTTTTCTTAGTCAGGGTGGCGACCACTGTAACACACGGGAGTCGGTTACGGGTCGGTCTTGGGTCGAAAAGTCGTTTTAGGTCTATGGCCAAAAGCCGACCCAAAAAGTCTTAATCTTAAAAAATATATGTATGTTTTTTAGACTTTTCTTAGTCAGGGTGGCGATCACTGTAACACACGGGAGTCGGTTACGGGTCGGTCTTGGGTCGAAAAGTCGTTTTAGGTCTATGACCAAAAGCCGACCCAAAAAGTCTTAATCTTAAAAAATATATGTACGTTTTTTAGACTTCTTAGTCAGGGTGGCGATCACTGTAACACACGGGAGTCGGTTACGGGTCGGTCTTGGGTCGAAAAGTCGTTTTAGGTCTATGGCCAAAAGCCGACCCAAAAAGTCTTAATCTTAAAAAATATATGTACGTTTTTTAGACTTTTCTTAGTCAGGGTGGCGATCACTGTAACACACGGGAGTCGGTTACGGGTCGGTCTTGGGTTGAAAAGTCGTTTTAGGTCTATGACCAAAAGCCGACCCAAAAAGTCTTAATCTTAAAAAATATATGTACGTTTTTTAGACTTTTCTTAGTCAGGGTGGCGATCACTGTAACACACGGGAGTCGGTTACGGGTCGGTCTTGGGTCGAAAAGTCGTTTTAGGTCTATGACCAAAAGCCGACCCAAAAAGTCTTAATCTTAAAAAATATATGTACGTTTTTTAGACTTTTCTTAGTCAGGGTGGCGATCACTGTAACACACGGGAGTCGGTTACGGGTCGGTCTTGGGTCGAAAAGTCGTTTTAGGTCTATGGCCAAAAGCCGACCCAAAAAGTCTTAATCTTAAAAAATATATGTACGTTTTTTAGACTTTTCTTAGTCAGGGTGGCGATCACTGTAACACACGGGAGTCGGTTACGGGTCGGTCTTGGGTCGAAAAGTCGTTTTAGGTCTATGATCAAAAGCCGACCCAAAAAGTCTTAATCTTAAAAAATATATGTACGTTTTTTAGACTTTTCTTAGTCAGGGTGGCGATCACTGTAACACACGGGAGTCGGTTACGGGTCGGTCTTGGGTCGAAAAGTCGTTTTAGGTCTATGACCAAAAGCCGACCCAAAAAGTCTTAATCTTAAAAAATATATGTACGTTTTTTAGACTTTTCTTAGTCAGGGTGGCGATCACTGTAACACACGGGAGTCGGTTACGGGTCGGTCTTGGGTCGAAAAGTCGTTTTAGGTCTATGACCAAAAGCCGACCCAAAAAGTCTTAATCTTAAAAAATATATGTACGTTTTTTAGACTTTTCTTAGTCAGGGTGGCGATCACTGTAACACACGGGAGTCGGTTACGGGTCGGTCTTGGGTCGAAAAGTCGTTTTAGGTCTATGACCAAAAGCCGACCCAAAAAGTCTTAATCTTAAAAAATATATGTACGTTTTTTAGACTTTTCTTAGTCAGGGTGGCGATCACTGTAACACACGGGAGTCGGTTACGGGTCGGTCTTGGGTCGAAAAGTCGTTTTAGGTCTATGACCAAAAGCCGACCCAAAAAGTCTTAATCTTAAAAAATATATGTACGTTTTTTAGACTTTTCTTAGTCAGGGTGGCGATCACTGTAACACACGGGAGTCGGTTACGGGTCGGTCTTGGGTCGAAAAGTCGTTTTAGGTCTATGGCCAAAAGCCGACCCAAAAAGTCTTAATCTTAAAAAATATATGTACGTTTTTTAGACTTTTCTTAGTCAGGGTGGCGATCACTGTAACACACGGGAGTCGGTTACGGGTCGGTCTTGGGTCGAAAAGTCGTTTTAGGTCTATGATCAAAAGCCGACCCAAAAAGTCTTAATCTTAAAAAATATATGTACGTTTTTTAGACTTTTCTTAGTCAGGGTGGCGATCACTGTAACACACGGGAGTCGGTTACGGGTCGGTCTTGGGTCGAAAAGTCGTTTTAGGTCTATGACCAAAAGCCGACCCAAAAAGTCTTAATCTTAAAAAATATATGTACGTTTTTTAGACTTTTCTTAGTCAGGGTGGCGATCACTGTAACACACGGGAGTCGGTTACGGGTCGGTCTTGGGTCGAAAAGTCGTTTTAGGTCTATGACCAAAAGCCGACCCAAAAAGTCTTAATCTTAAAAAATATATGTACGTTTTTTAGACTTTTCTTAGTCAGGGTGGCGATCACTGTAACACACGGGAGTCGGTTACGGGTCGGTCTTGGGTCGAAAAGTCGTTTTAGGTCTATGACCAAAAGCCGACCCAAAAAGTCTTAATCTTAAAAAATATATGTACGTTTTTTAGACTTTTCTTAGTCAGGGTGGCGATCACTGTAACACACGGGAGTCGGTTACGGGTCGGTCTTGGGTCGAAAAGTCGTTTTAGGTCTATGACCAAAAGCCGACCCAAAAAGTCTTAATCTTAAAAAATATATGTACGTTTTTTAGACTTTTCTTAGTCAGGGTGGCGATCACTGTAACACACGGGAGTCGGTTACGGGTCGGTCTTGGGTCGAAAAGTCGTTTTAGGTCTATGACCAAAAGCCGACCCAAAAAGTCTTAATCTTAAAAAATATATGTACGTTTTTTAGACTTTTCTTAGTCAGGGTGGCGATCACTGTAACACACGGGAGTCGGTTACGGGTCGGTCTTGGGTCGAAAAGTCGATTTAGGTCTATGACCAAAAGCCGACCCAAAAAGTCTTAATCTTAAAAAATATATGTACGTTTTTTAGACTTTTCTTAGTCAGGGTGGCGATCACTGTAACACACGGGAGTCGGTTACGGGTCGGTCTTGGGTCGAAAAGTCGTTTTAGGTCTATGACCAAAAGCCGACCCAAAAAGTCTTAATCTTAAAAAATATATGTACGTTTTTTAGACTTTTCTTAGTCAGGGTGGCGATCACTGTAACACACGGGAGTCGGTTACGGGTCGGTCTTGGGTCGAAAAGTCGTTTTAGGTCTATGGCCAAAAGCCGACCCAAAAAGTCTTAATCTTAAAAAATATATGTACGTTTTTTAGACTTCTTAGTCAGGGTGGCGATCACTGTAACACACGGGAGTCGGTTACGGGTCGGTCTTGGGTCGAAAAGTCGTTTTAGGTCTATGGCCAAAAGCCGACCCAAAAAGTCTTAATCTTAAAAAATATATGTACGTTTTTTAGACTTCTTAGTCAGGGTGGCGATCACTGTTACACACGGGAGTCGGTTACGGGTCGGTCTTGGGTCGAAAAGTCGTTTTAGGTCTATGGCCAAAAGCCGACCCAAAAAGTCTTAATCTTAAAAAATATATGTACGTTTTTTAGACTTTTCTTAGTCAGGGTGGCGATCACTGTAACACACGGGAGTCGGTTACGGGTCGGTCTTGGGTCGAAAAGTCGTTTTAGGTCTATGACCAAAAGCCGACCCAAAAAGTCTTAATCTTAAAAAATATATGTACGTTTTTTAGACTTTTCTTAGTCAGGGTGGCGATCACTGTAACACATGGGAGTCGGTTACGGGTCGGTCTTGGGTCGAAAAGTCGTTTTAGGTCTATGACCAAAAGCCGACCCAAAAAGTCTTAATCTTAAAACATATATGTACGTTTTTTAGACTTTTCTTAGTCAGGGTGGCGATCACTGTAACACACGGGAGTCGGTTACGGGTCGGTCTTGGGTCGAAAAGTCGTTTTAGGTCTATGACCAAAAGCCGACCCAAAAAGTCTTAATCTTAAAAAATATATGTACGTTTTTTAGACTTTTCTTAGTCAGGGTGGCGATAACTGTAACACACGGGAGTCGGTTACGGGTCGGTCTTGGGTCGAAAAGTCGTTTTAGGTCTATGACCAAAAGCCGACCCAAAAAGTCTTAATCTTAAAAAATATATGTACGTTTTTTAGACTTCTTAGTCAGGGTGGCGATCACTGTAACACACGGGAGTCGGTTACGGGTCGGTCTTGGGTCGAAAAGTCGTTTTAGGTCTATGACCAAAAGCCGACCCAAAAAGTCTTAATCTTAAAAAATATATGTACGTTTTTTAGACTTTTCTTAGTCAGGGTGGCGATCACTGTAACACACGGGAGTCGGTTACGGGTCGGTCTTGGGTCGAAAAGTCGTTTTAGGTCTATGACCAAAAGCCGACCCAAAAAGTCTTAATCCTAAAAAATATATGTACGTTTTTTAGACTTTTCTTAGTCAGGGTGGCGACCACTGTAACACACGGGAGTCGGTTACGGGTCGGTCTTGGGTCGAAAAGTCGTTTTAGGTCTATGGCCAAAAGCCGACCCAAAAAGTCTTAATCTTAAAAAATATATGTATGTTTTTTAGACTTTTCTTAGTCAGGGTGGCGATCACTGTAACACACGGGAGTCGGTTACGGGTCGGTCTTGGGTCGAAAAGTCGTTTTAGGTCTATGACCAAAAGCCGACCCAAAAAGTCTTAATCTTAAAAAATATATGTACGTTTTTTAGACTTCTTAGTCAGGGTGGCGATCACTGTAACACACGGGAGTCGGTTACGGGTCGGTCTTGGGTCGAAAAGTCGTTTTAGGTCTATGGCCAAAAGCCGACCCAAAAAGTCTTAATCTTAAAAAATATATGTACGTTTTTTAGACTTTTCTTAGTCAGGGTGGCGATCACTGTAACACACGGGAGTCGGTTACGGGTCGGTCTTGGGTTGAAAAGTCGTTTTAGGTCTATGACCAAAAGCCGACCCAAAAAGTCTTAATCTTAAAAAATATATGTACGTTTTTTAGACTTTTCTTAGTCAGGGTGGCGATCACTGTAACACACGGGAGTCGGTTACGGGTCGGTCTTGGGTCGAAAAGTCGTTTTAGGTCTATGACCAAAAGCCGACCCAAAAAGTCTTAATCTTAAAAAATATATGTACGTTTTTTAGACTTTTCTTAGTCAGGGTGGCGATCACTGTAACACACGGGAGTCGGTTACGGGTCGGTCTTGGGTCGAAAAGTCGTTTTAGGTCTATGGCCAAAAGCCGACCCAAAAAGTCTTAATCTTAAAAAATATATGTACGTTTTTTAGACTTTTCTTAGTCAGGGTGGCGATCACTGTAACACACGGGAGTCGGTTACGGGTCGGTCTTGGGTCGAAAAGTCGTTTTAGGTCTATGATCAAAAGCCGACCCAAAAAGTCTTAATCTTAAAAAATATATGTACGTTTTTTAGACTTTTCTTAGTCAGGGTGGCGATCACTGTAACACACGGGAGTCGGTTACGGGTCGGTCTTGGGTCGAAAAGTCGTTTTAGGTCTATGACCAAAAGCCGACCCAAAAAGTCTTAATCTTAAAAAATATATGTACGTTTTTTAGACTTTTCTTAGTCAGGGTGGCGATCACTGTAACACACGGGAGTCGGTTACGGGTCGGTCTTGGGTCGAAAAGTCGTTTTAGGTCTATGACCAAAAGCCGACCCAAAAAGTCTTAATCTTAAAAAATATATGTACGTTTTTTAGACTTTTCTTAGTCAGGGTGGCGATCACTGTAACACACGGGAGTCGGTTACGGGTCGGTCTTGGGTCGAAAAGTCGTTTTAGGTCTATGACCAAAAGCCGACCCAAAAAGTCTTAATCTTAAAAAATATATGTACGTTTTTTAGACTTTTCTTAGTCAGGGTGGCGATCACTGTAACACACGGGAGTCGGTTACGGGTCGGTCTTGGGTCGAAAAGTCGTTTTAGGTCTATGACCAAAAGCCGACCCAAAAAGTCTTAATCTTAAAAAATATATGTACGTTTTTTAGACTTTTCTTAGTCAGGGTGGCGATCACTGTAACACACGGGAGTCGGTTACGGGTCGGTCTTGGGTCGAAAAGTCGTTTTAGGTCTATGGCCAAAAGCCGACCCAAAAAGTCTTAATCTTAAAAAATATATGTACGTTTTTTAGACTTTTCTTAGTCAGGGTGGCGATCACTGTAACACACGGGAGTCGGTTACGGGTCGGTCTTGGGTCGAAAAGTCGTTTTAGGTCTATGATCAAAAGCCGACCCAAAAAGTCTTAATCTTAAAAAATATATGTACGTTTTTTAGACTTTTCTTAGTCAGGGTGGCGATCACTGTAACACACGGGAGTCGGTTACGGGTCGGTCTTGGGTCGAAAAGTCGTTTTAGGTCTATGACCAAAAGCCGACCCAAAAAGTCTTAATCTTAAAAAATATATGTACGTTTTTTAGACTTTTCTTAGTCAGGGTGGCGATCACTGTAACACACGGGAGTCGGTTACGGGTCGGTCTTGGGTCGAAAAGTCGTTTTAGGTCTATGACCAAAAGCCGACCCAAAAAGTCTTAATCTTAAAAAATATATGTACGTTTTTTAGACTTTTCTTAGTCAGGGTGGCGATCACTGTAACACACGGGAGTCGGTTACGGGTCGGTCTTGGGTCGAAAAGTCGTTTTAGGTCTATGACCAAAAGCCGACCCAAAAAGTCTTAATCTTAAAAAATATATGTACGTTTTTTAGACTTTTCTTAGTCAGGGTGGCGATCACTGTAACACACGGGAGTCGGTTACGGGTCGGTCTTGGGTCGAAAAGTCGTTTTAGGTCTATGACCAAAAGCCGACCCAAAAAGTCTTAATCTTAAAAAATATATGTACGTTTTTTAGACTTTTCTTAGTCAGGGTGGCGATCACTGTAACACACGGGAGTCGGTTACGGGTCGGTCTTGGGTCGAAAAGTCGTTTTAGGTCTATGACCAAAAGCCGACCCAAAAAGTCTTAATCTTAAAAAATATATGTACGTTTTTTAGACTTTTCTTAGTCAGGGTGGCGATCACTGTAACACACGGGAGTCGGTTACGGGTCGGTCTTGGGTCGAAAAGTCGATTTAGGTCTATGACCAAAAGCCGACCCAAAAAGTCTTAATCTTAAAAAATATATGTACGTTTTTTAGACTTTTCTTAGTGAGGGTGGCGATCACTGTAACACACGGGAGTCGGTTACGGGTCGGTCTTGGGTCGAAAAGTCGTTTTAGGTCTATGACCAAAAGCCGACCCAAAAAGTCTTAATCTTAAAAAATATATGTACGTTTTTTAGACTTTTCTTAGTCAGGGTGGCGATCACTGTAACACACGGGAGTCGGTTACGGGTCGGTCTTGGGTCGAAAAGTCGTTTTAGGTCTATGGCCAAAAGCCGACCCAAAAAGTCTTAATCTTAAAAAATATATGTACGTTTTTTAGACTTCTTAGTCAGGGTGGCGATCACTGTAACACACGGGAGTCGGTTACGGGTCGGTCTTGGGTCGAAAAGTCGTTTTAGGTCTATGGCCAAAAGCCGACCCAAAAAGTCTTAATCTTAAAAAATATATGTACGTTTTTTAGACTTCTTAGTCAGGGTGGCGATCACTGTTACACACGGGAGTCGGTTACGGGTCGGTCTTGGGTCGAAAAGTCGTTTTAGGTCTATGGCCAAAAGCCGACCCAAAAAGTCTTAATCTTAAAAAATATATGTACGTTTTTTAGACTTTTCTTAGTCAGGGTGGCGATCACTGTAACACACGGGAGTCGGTTACGGGTCGGTCTTGGGTCGAAAAGTCGTTTTAGGTCTATGACCAAAAGCCGACCCAAAAAGTCTTAATCTTAAAAAATATATGTACGTTTTTTAGACTTTTCTTAGTCAGGGTGGCGATCACTGTAACACAAGGGAGTCGGTTACGGGTCGGTCTTGGGTCGAAAAGTCGTTTTAGGTCTATGACCAAAAGCCGACCCAAAAAGTCTTAATCTTAAAACATATATGTACGTTTTTTAGACTTTTCTTAGTCAGGGTGGCGATCACTGTAACACACGGGAGTCGGTTACGGGTCGGTCTTGGGTCGAAAAGTCGTTTTAGGTCTATGACCAAAAGCCGACCCAAAAAGTCTTAATCTTAAAAAATATATGTACGTTTTTTAGACTTTTCTTAGTCAGGGTGGCGATCACTGTAACACACGGGAGTCGGTTACGGGTCGGTCTTGGGTCGAAAAGTCGTTTTAGGTCTATGACCAAAAGCCGACCCAAAAAGTCTTAATCTTAAAAAATATATGTACGTTTTTTAGACTTCTTAGTCAGGGTGGCGATCACTGTAACACACGGGAGTCGGTTACGGGTCGGTCTTGGGTCGAAAAGTCGTTTTAGGTCCATGACCAAAAGCCGACCCAAAAAGTCTTAATCTTAAAAAATATATGTACGTTTTTTAGACTTTTCTTAGTCAGGGTGGCGACCACTGTAACACACGGGAGTCGGTTACGGGTCGGTCTTGGGTCGAAAAGTCGTTTTAGGTCTATGGCCAAAAGCCGACCCAAAAAGTCTTAATCTTAAAAAATATATGTACATTTTTTAGACTTTTCTTAGTCAGGGTGGCGATCACTGTAACACACGGGAGTCGGTTACGGGTCGGTCTTGGGTCGAAAAGTCGTTTTAGGTCTATGACCAAAAGCCGACCCAAAAAGTCTTAATCTTAAAAAATATATGTACGTTTTTTAGACTTTTCTTAGTCAGGGTGGCGATCACTGTAACACACGGGAGTCGGTTACGGGTCGGTCTTGGGTCGAAAAGTCGTTTTAGGTCTATGACCAAAAGCCGACCCAAAAAGTCTTAATCTTAAAAAATATATGTACGTTTTTTAGACTTTTCTTAGTCAGGGTGGCGATCACTGTAACACACGGGAGTCGGTTACGGGTCGGTCTTGGGTCGAAAAGTCGTTTTAGGTCTATGACCAAAAGCCGACCCAAAAAGTCTTAATCTTAAAAAATATATGTACGTTTTTTAGACTTTTCTTAGTCAGGGTGGCGATCACTGTAACACACGGGAGTCGGTTACGGGTCGGTCTTGGGTCGAAAAGTCGTTTTAGGTCTATGACCAAAAGCCGACCCAAAAAGTCTTAATCTTAAAAAATATATGTACGTTTTTTAGACTTCTTAGTCAGGGTGGCGATCACTGTAACACACGGGAGTCGGTTACGGGTCGGTCTTGGGTCGAAAAGTCGTTTTAGGTCTATGACCAAAAGCCGACCCAAAAAGTCTTAATCTTAAAAAATATATGTACGTTTTTTAGACTTTTCTTAGTCAGGGTGGCGATCACTGTAACACACGGGAGTCGGTTACGGGTCGGTCTTGGGTCGAAAAGTCGTTTTAGGTCTATGACCAAAAGCCGACCCAAAAAGTCTTAATCTTAAAAAATATATGTACGTTTTTTAGACTTTTCTTAGTCAGGGTGGCGATCACTGTAACACACGGGAGTCGGTTACGGGTCGGTCTTGGGTCGAAAAGTCGTTTTAGGTCTATGGCCAAAAGCCGACCCAAAAAGTCTTAATCTTAAAAAAATATATGTACGTTTTTCAAACTTTTCTTTGTCAGGGTGCCCACCGAAATTTATAGTGCAATTTCCGACTTAAAAAAGACCTTACACTGTTTTCTGATAATTGAGATTTTGGGCATCTTATGGGTTTCATGAACCCAAAATATTACAAATAATACTGTGCTAACATTTTGAATACGTATATAGATAAACGATTAAATCAATAAAATTTACTGTGTCCTATTTTGTTTACTTTTAAATACAATTTATTGAAAAAGTTCTATGCATTGTTAAATTGCTTTACTTTAATCGTGTACAAGATTAAAGATAAAACATTATGTTACTTTCATCTGGAACCAAAAGACTGATGTTACTAACATAAGCTTTTTTGTTCCGGAAGACGGTTCCTTAATTCTCTAAGGCTAAGAAAATCAAAACCCATGCTAAGCTCTAATCGTTAAGTGCCACAAAAAAAACCAACGGAAAATTGATGTTACGTACCTCTGTCGATTTCTTTGGGCTTAATCTTGCGTAGATTGAAATTGAAATTTATTTTTGTCACAAAGAGTAACATTGCAAACCCAATTACAGTACCCAATAGCAGAAATGCCACCTTGTTTCTAGGCGCTTTTAATATTATCATTTCAGTCACATCGGCGATCTTTAGTAAATGGTGATCTTGATCTTTAAATTATTTATATCGGAAATGTACTAAAATATAATAAAATAGTTTTACCATAAACAGAGCAATCTCGATCATCAAAACGGTGAGCTCGACCTTTAAAATGACAATCTTTTAAATTAACAATGTCGAAACCCCTGCTGTGAACCTACAAGTCAACATTGGTGCCCATAGGCATTTTTTAAGGGGGGGAATTTTCCCCGTTTACCATCCTGCCTCCCGGTGGGTATCCATGCAGTACTGGCTTTGCTATATTTATCGTTTTTGAGGACCATTAGAATAATTCAATTTCATCAAGAAGTGGAAAATATGATTTGTCTGCCTTCTGTTTGAATAATATATACGTCTATCCTTTCCTTAACTCTGAAGCACCAAAATGTATATTACCCAAAATCCTCGATGAAATCACGAAATCAGTATACTTTTCTATTATAGTCCGCGCCTCGGTCAGCCTATAGCAACGTTTTATGAGTACGTATCGAGGGTTTTTTAGTATTCCGTTGAATTTACAGCGAAATGATCCTGTACTAGTATAGTGATCAACCGTTATACTTTTTAACACCTGTATTCGCCCACCAATCATTTTATCTATTAGATAGCTGCCATTGCCGTGTTACACGTACCCAATGTATACAGAAAATCACCAAGGTTGTTCAAAATGCATTTTGAGTTAGATAAAGTATTTTGCATTTTACATTTGAAATTTTGTGTTTCTAGGAAACTATTTTGCATTTTACATTTTATGGGTTTGACATATGGAAAAACATTTTCAAAATGGTTTTACTCTGGTACCATTATCGCGGCTCTTGTAGATAAAGTTCGTCTGCTATTTTCTCCGAAGTAATCATAGATGGCGATACTCAGCTACTCACTTACCCAGAACCAGACGAACATTCGTACAGTGCCACCGCTTTATTTTCCCCGCTTGTTGCGAGGGTGGTTTGAAATCTCTACGTAATTATTATTCATAATTACTAATTAATAATAATAATTAATTAGTTATTAATCAATGTTCTCCGCGTGTACAATAAATTCATTTGTAAATTTATGCCACTAATAAAAAGTAAACAGAGTGCATTTGTAAAAACATTTTGCATCATTTTCTATTTTTAATTTGAGCTGCAAAAACCTTTTTAAATATAGAAAAACCAATTTTCAAAATGCATTTTGTATTTTGCATTTTTAGTTATGGAGAAAGTATTTTGAATTTTACATTTTGAAAAAAAAAGTTTCAAACAACCCTGCAAATCACAGAAAGTTCCATGGATATAAAATTTCTAATACAATTGATAAACTATTTATTAAGGCACAGGAAATATTTAGTTATAATGAATACCTATTAATTTTCATCAAATCTTTCCTGTTTCTTAATAAATAATTTATCAGTAATATCATCTCTATAGGTAATCAAGCACCTGATTTTAATGGTTGTCTTTGAAATGCTGGTTAGTGGCTCTACTTCACATCTAGCCAGTGGTTGTTTTTCACGCTCGAGCTCGATCAAAAGAAGCGGTTCATATTTCGAAAGTTGAATGGAGCTATTTCGAGCGCTCAAGAGCAGTCAAATGAAAAATATTATTTCAAAGTGTCTCAGAAAGCAACATTTGTATCTCTCTTGCTAATTTTCTTTCGGACTTTTACAAGCTGTAGGCCTTAAACGTGGTCTCAAAACACGTAGCGATTGCCAGATAGCTGGGCACCTTTGCAAGGGCTTCTGGGTAACGTTTTGCTTCACCCTTTCCCCTCATTCCAACTTTGTAGTACGATTTGTTCCAAGTTTTCACCCAGTGTTACGAGCCGGGACCGAACCCAGCTCCTCTCTGCTGCGAGGGGAGAGTGCTAACCACTTCGCCAATCCAACACTTCACTAGTTTGAAAAAGCAATATCGTGCACGTTCGAATCTTTGGCTGTGCGGTGTTACTATTCTTCGATTGAGCAACTGTGATATCTAAGCACTGAAAAATCTAAAGGTACCAACTAAACAGTTCGTAATTGATTCGTAGATGAAGAAATTACGACAATCGTAATAAAGACGCTCGAACACTTGATAAAATTACAACAGGCTTTATTACAACATATTAATTGTTAACAAGTTGGCAAGCCAAAATATACCTCTCCTCGGAACAGGCTCGGACTGGCACCTAAAATCGGCTTGGGCATTGTAGAGACGCCGGCCCCTACTAGACGCTGGCTAGACGGCCCAGATCGGCCAACCAAGAATTTGCCCAGACCGGCCCATCGGGAATTTGCCCGATCTGCCCTATGGCCAGTCCGGGCCTGCCTCGGAAGAATTTCCCTAGCGGTATTAATTTCTCGAGATGACTCTTAAAGATATATCTCCGCAATTCAAAGTTATTTACTAAAAACGTAATCCCGGTTCAATCCCGCCCGGTATAACATTTTAATTATAATTAAAATAATTGAGACGAAACAACCGAGTTTAATTTATTCAGAATAATATAAATTAAGTAGTTACAACAATGAGTTAGACGTACTAAAACCATGCACAATTGAATTTAACGCTATTTACAGTACAAGTTTATCAGTTAAATATAATACGAAGCCAATTTTAATGAAATAAATATCTACAGAGGGTATTTGTATTTTTCTCGCTTACGAAATACTTTCCGCATCTTTAACGCTCATTTTATTTCAACACTCGCCCTTGATGAAGATACCGTAGAATAGCTATATTCAACATCTGATAGTGAACGACACGTAGACTTCCTGTTGACGTTGTGACACATACCGCATGAAAAAGACCAATACCGTCTAATTTCCAATATCATATAATGACTCGCACACCCAGGAAATCAATGACTGCATTAGGAATCGTAGATATCCAAATATCCACACCAATAGAAAATGTATTAACAAGTAGCGAAAACCTTACCATTAACAAAGCACAGAAAGCCACTTGACTAGATGACAGCTCGTATATCAATAAACGACTATATCTAAGTCGATAAGAAAACCCGTAAATAAATTACAAAAAACTAACTAAGTGGACCACCCACGGGTTCTACCCTTTAACCATCTTATCTCTGCTGACTGCGCTAAAACAAGATTTGACCTTTAAAATTTCATACGTAAAAAACAACTATTAATATACTCTTCCGCTAAGCTGAGTTTGTAATTTTCAATGAAGCGTAACATATATCGGCGGTTCTGTGGTAGAACACTCGCCTGTCATGCACGTGAACATTTGGTGGAAACCCTGCCATTTGGACGTTGAGACGTTTACCGTAACCCTCAGCACTCGGTCCGTCCGAAAAGTCAATAAGAAGAAGTTGGAGCGAAAACACCCATACATACAAAACGTAAACACTATAAACTCATCACCCACAACCGCCATAACACAAACTAAACATTCCCACACTTCACATAAACATTACAATAACAAACTTTCCAATAAAACTGAGTTGAAACCGTCACGACGGTGAGCGTTAACGAAAAAAACAACCAAACCAAACCACAGCGTTAGTCAGCGTTTTTTGGTTAAGCGTTTCTCAGTACACAGCTTTTTCCATAAACAGCGTTTCTGAATATAGCGTTTCTCAAATTAGCGATTTTGAAACAGCGGTTTTGGTCAAGATAGCGGTTTCTTAAAATTTATATGAATTGACGATGTAAAATGTATAACATACATATGAACTTCAGGGGTTAGGTTAGGTAAGTTTGCAATACTAACTATCGGCAGAAACCATTAGGTAATGAAATTTGCCGAAATTCCAGAAAAATATGTATTACAATAGGCCTATATTATTAGTGCTATAGAAAGCAACGCCGTTTTGGGAAACGCAGTTTCGACAAAATACGGTCTTGAGAACCGCCGCTATGACAAAGCGCCGTTTGAACAATTTGTTGTTTTGGGAAACGCTGTATAAAGAAACGCTGTTATGACAAAGCGCTGTTTGAAAAACGCTGTTTTGGAAAATGCTGATTAAACAAATGCTGTTTAGGAAAGCGCTGTAGTCCCTACAAATCGTGGAGACCATCTCTACTTGGTGACCAAACTGACTCGCGGAATAGAACACTTATCACCCGATGACCGCGACACCACACTCCAGCTCGACTCCCCCAAACTCAGACATGTAGTGAATGATATCTTACAACTCTGGAGTACGTGGAAAGGCGCCTCATCAGTCGACCCCAACTCCTTTCGATTTGACTCCCTACATCTAACGCGAGGACACGACGCCAAAATCTTTAAACCTTGGACCAAGACATCCCCTCGCAAAAGGCATTTTCCTCACCGAACAATCGATCTATGGAATTCCCTACCAGTTGATGTTCTATCATCGAGTTCTCGGCCTTTTTGAGGTCGAGTACTCGAACTCGACCTCGAATAAGTAATTGGAGAATACTCGTCGATAACCGAGTACCAAGAAATTGCATATTCGGGTACCCGATTACTCGAATAAGCTGCTCTCTAAACTCGTAGATTATTATTTTTTCTGTTCTCGTTGCTTCAAAGTTCAAAGAGGGGTTTTTACCACTTTAAGGGGGGCAATAAACGTTACCTACAAAGTTGTGGAAACTGGTTCATTTAAATTAAAGGAATATTTTTCAGCATTGAAAGTTAATTCATACTACTTTTAAATTTAATTTCATAATTTCTTGAATAAAACCAGCTCCTAATCAAATACTCGATAACCCGAGTCGACTTCAATATTACTTGACTAGAATACTCTATTTAAAAAAATTTATATAAACGACTCGATTGCGTAAATGCCCTACTCGCACAGCTCTACGCTGTTCTAGACCAACTTGCCTAACTTATTATCTTTACTCCCCCCCTTTTTGCATTCTTATAATAATTACTGTGATAGGTTTTTCGCTTTATTCTTTCTTTTTTATTTAGATTTCTTTTTTATTTTTTTCCCCTATTAATACCCTGTACGGCCGCACATAAGCTTATGCTAGCTTAGCTTCTTGATTAGTAAATAAATAAAAAAAAACTGGAAATTTTTTAAGAAAAATATGTTTAAGAAAATTCAAAGTTTGATACAGTTAACAAAAATGCTGAATTTACAAACTGAATGTTTCGCGATGAATTTGATAAGGCACCGATGTAGAATAGTTGCTGCTTATTATCATACCCATCGATTCCGCCAGGTCCAACAGCCACCACCGTCAAACCTATCAAATATTAAAAAAATCATTAAGACTATTTAATCTACGGGAAAGAACTCCAAAACGTTTTGAACTTTACAAATTTAAAGCACGCGCGGTAAAAAACCTCGACCCTCATAATAGCCTATCTTACCGTACATTAAAAGCTGGTCATATTATTGACTTTAATAATAATAAAAACCTCCATACAGAAAAACCTCATTTTAAACGTAACTTCGCTGAAAAAATTCTTATTCAAAAATTCGGTAACCTAAATTTAGACAAAGATGGCAAAATTTCCCCGATTTGGGACATTACTGTAGAAATATGACGTCATTATACCTAATGTTAAGAGTTGATAAATAGGAATGTTTGTCCTGTAACCTTTACACTTGACAAAGGATCTTGTAAGACCCGAAACGTAGTGTCGGACGTTGATGCTTTATTGAACATTACGATTCTAATGTTTGTATTTTATTTAGATTTTTAAATAAATTTTAATTAAATCCAATCGCCTCATGAGTACTCCGTAATAAACTTATACTTTTTAATTATTACTACACCATTACAAAAATTAGTGATTCTATTCACATTAAAAACTGGTTAAGGTGAGCCCGAGACCGAGCCTAGGTAGGCAGCAATCTTCATTGGCTCCCAGAAACGGACATTTTCCCACGCAATTCTGGTGACCTTTTCCCTTTCCCTTTCTCGGGTATATATGGGCTTAAAAATAGAGGATAGCGCCGCCGATCGAACGCCGCCGCCGATTATTTAGATAACGCCGAAACGCCGCCGCCGATCAATTTAATTTCCATTATTAAAGTATAATAATTGCGTTTTGAGACCTAAATTCGAACTACATAGATTTTTCTATTGGTAGTGCTACGATTTCTAGGCTGTTGGGTGCACCGTGCTCGCGTTATAAAATTGGAAATAGTTAATAATTTCCAAAATATCTGCCAAGATTTTCTGCAGCAGACAGCTGATATCGAAGAGAGGGAAACGAAAACGGCTTTGGAGTTGCCTCGCCTCGCCTCGTATTTTGTAATAAGTACAGAAACGTATCAGCTGCATTCAGCAATAACTAGTCTATTATATTTTAAAAATTCCTTTGATACAAAGATAAAATATTTTGTGATAATAGATAATAATACTAGTGAAATGGTAGTAGCTAAGTACAATATTTTTATTACTAGCGTAAAGGTTTTAGTTTAATAGTATGTAACCAAAGTTACCTCTTTCTCGTTTCGGAAACAAGTGGTTCCTATTTTAATAAAATATTCTATTAAACATGTATTTTTTTAAATGTGTTTATGTTCTAGCGGTCTTTTAAAAAGCTGGCGCTATTTCTGAGAGGGGGGACAGTTTTTCCCCTTAGGTGCCGCCGCCGCCGCTTATTTTCTGCAAATCGGCGCGCCACGCCGCCGCCGAACTAATTATCGTTCCCGCCGCCGCCGTTGAAAATTGATTCGGCGCAATGCTCTAAATGTATTTTGGGTTTGGTGGTTTTTTTTCTAGGATAAATATACCAAAATGAATTGATATTTTAATTCCAATATTTACTGAGAGTGATGAGCCCACGCTTAGTGAAATTTAAGCAAGGCCAGATCGGCAAAAGTTAATCTACCGACCAACATACTTAACGTACCACCAGTTCGATAAATTCGAGTGCTTCCTTTTGGGGTGACTTTCAATGCTCTCTGGAGAATGCAGCTTGTAACACACATCGCAAATACTGTCACTAAGATGATAATCCTCATCTAGGTAGTAATCTCTAGTCCATCGCAGATATCTAAGTAAAATAAAGGAGTCCATAAATATTGCTACTATAACAACCACTATGCCGCTCTCTTTTTATCCCAAAAATGACCTTACTGAAGAGCGTGGGGCCATCTATTAATGGTGAAGGAAGCTAAAATTCGAAATAGCGAATCAATAACGTCGTCAGAGAACCATGGTAGAGTATTATAATTAGACAACTTATACTCTACTTAGTGGACTTTCACCTAAATTATATATCCCAAATAAAATATATTGTTGAAAATTACATCAATTTAAGTTATTGACTAAAATTTGCAAACGAGCCAATCAACGCAAGTAAGACGCAAGGGGTACTTTTATGTCCCGCCTTTTGGGTCAAAATTCCGCTTAAGCGTCTTGTTTTGATTTCGACACTAGCGACATCTGTTGAAAAAAGAGCTACTTTACGTTGAGCCGACACTTGCTTTGAGCAGCGCGTGCTTTAAAATATAACGCTTTTACAAGTATGCCCTGGCTCTCTGTATTACTACTTTCAGGCAAATCTCTGAACAAGTTTTATTTTTTCAGGTGTCTATTCTACTCGCAGTAAAAACTAAGAAGTGTTTTATTTATAAATAGTATGTTAAAAATCACTGTCGATTTAAATATTATCACACCGCCCTCTAATGGAAGATATTGCTAAATAAATACGATTTAAATATTGTAAACGCCAACAAATCGTGAAATACTTTAAAATTATGTATTACAAACATATATTGACTGTAAAAAAGACTGCTGATTTAAATATTATCACAGCGCTCCTAATAGTAGATTTTGCCAATTAAATACCAGTTGAGTATAGGGACTTGGCAGCATGACGTATATAATACGTCACCCATGCTTTTTCCAATTGAAAAGAAACAATATTACCAGCATGGCGGCCATAGCCAAAGGGTCGTCATGCTGCCAAATCCCTATATATTATATCATAAGCCTATCAACCCTAAGTTTGAATCGAAAGGCAGTGTTGGTTCAAGCAAACGACTTGCGAAAGTTCAGCGCTAAATCCACCCGGTGGCGGAAAAGAGAAACATAACGCGTCCCGCAATGCATGATGCCAGCTGCTTTGGTAAGAGAGAGGGGCGTAGAGAGAGAAAGGGGGAAGGAAGAAGCTTCAATTTATCTCTACCAGGTGCCGATACTATCGTCTGATTTCTTCTTTTTCGCCCGTCCAGTGGTGGTACAAAGGGCGCAATGCGCGTTTCAAACTTAAGAGGTGATAGGCTTATGATTATCTAGGAGCAACAAACACAACACCCCACACAAGGAGAACGCAAAAGTCGTGGATTTTCTTGTGTACGTTTTTCATTGGCTAGACGCTTTAGCGCCTGATGCCGTCGGAAGGGGAAAATTCGGAAATTGTCTTCCCCCCCCGCCCTAAAACGTTCAGCCTAAAGGCTCGTGACGCTCGTCCAATTAAATTCGTACACAACCCTTCGTTAGCGTGCTTAAAGGCTAGCTGCGTTATCCTTGTGTTTGTTGCTCCTAGATGATTATATATGCCAACAGATCTTGAAATGCATAAAAATGAGGTATTACAAGCCTATGTTATTAATAATAATGAACTTATATTTAGCAAGTAATAACCTCTGATATAATGTGAAGTTTTGTCCAAGCATTAAGAGGTAATCCGCTAATTTACTCGGTGACTCGTATTCCAAAGCGTTTATGTACGAGCCCTTGGGCACTATCCTGGAGTAATCGGCGCCTCCGAATACGACGGGCACCATTCCGACGATTAAAGGCAGAAAGAACTTCTCGGTCACGTAATCTTGGCACAGCGAGTTTTCGAATGACAAATAGAATTTGTACTTTTTGGCCAACTTCTGGTAGCACAAGAGTCTTTTGACCGTTTTGGGACACATGTAGCTGTTCCCGCAAGCACCGAATATGTCGACGTCCACAAATTTCTGAAGCTCCTCGACGTAAGATTGCCTGTTCGATATGGCGTCGCAATTACTGACCATCCATCCGATTAGTTTCTTCCTCTTGAAGGTTTCGACAGTAAGTTTATCTATCGTAGGAACTGATTCTGAAAGTCGAGAGGAAATGAGGGTTATAGCTACGTTTTGTCGGCGTGTGCTGGCACCACGCGGCACTGGGGGGTAATTCTATCTTCAACTTAGTAAATCCGGGCGGAGCATGCGCAGCGACACGCTTTAAGTAAAACCGCGAGTCTATTCGTGACCGAAAACTATCGCTACGCCCTCTTTGGTTCGCATTGAAACCTAGTTAGGTAGCGGCTTAAGCAGACGCTGTTAGTTTTTCCTCATTGTTATTCTTAAATTTGACTTTATAAATATAAAATGACATCGTTTGTTTATATTAGATAAGTTTATTTAAGAAAAAACGTTCTAGCAATGACTTTTTAATTTGTCTGTAGCAGACTCTAGATCATAGGCGTTACCTCCGAGAAGCTAGCACTGTTACGCCACCTATACTCGAATAAGTATATTCCATAGCAGGAATCCATACCTCTTCTTGGAATGCTTATCGCGGCAGATTTTCGTCTCGATGTGGCTGACGTTTTTTTTGACGTCACTATGTTAACTTAACAAACAACAAAGCGAGAGGCGAGTTACAAACACAGCACCCCCACACAAGGATAACGCAACCCGTAAAAAGTCGTGCATTTTCTTGCGTACAGTTTTCATTGGTTAGACGCTTTAGCACCTGCTGCCGTCGGAAGGGGAAAATACTGAAATTGTCTTCTTCTTTTCCGTTAAACGTTCAGTGTAAAGGCTCGTCCAATGAAATTTGTACACAACACTGTTTTAGCGTGTTTAAAGGCTAGCTGCGTTCTCCTTGTGTTTGTTGCTCCTTGATGCCACGAAACTAAAAATCAGCTATTTTCGCCTTAGAAGCTTGCAAAATTGTTTGCCAAGAAACCTCAAAATAGCTAAAACCTTCATTATTACCGTACTTGGTAAAGTAGAATTGGCACACTCTCCAATTCTGGGTTTTAACCTTCCGTAGGGTGCGTAAATATCGGAATCCAATCTGTACGTCATACTCCAGTCTATTAACGGACCAAGAACATCGGATTTTTGTTTCGAAACGTGATTCGGAGACTCAAAATTTAACAATATCCATTTTTGATTGTGCACTATACAAGTAGAGAAGAAACATTCAATGAATTTCACTTTTGCGGGTCGGATTGCGTGTGGAACCTTTCTTTGGCAAGTCCAAGAGATTAACATCCCTCCAATGAAATAATACGGCGGCTGCTTGCTGGAGCATACTCCTATTGGTAGTGACTTCGCAGAAGCCTTCCTTCAAAATGGGACATTTGTTTATGACTGTGTCAGACGTCAACCAATTCCAGTCATGGAAGAAAGTCGTCCACACGAGAATCAACTTTTTCTCTGTCCGAGCCTCTCGCAACTGCTTAGTGTCGTACGACAACTGCTGCATGTACACTGGAAGTAGATTAAAATAATTTTTCGTTCGATATCAAAATGAAACTGAGTACAGCCTTGGTACATCTGTAATATGTTAATATCTTAAGTACGGTAAAAGCTACAGGATTGTAGATCGAATAACAGATTACGAGGAGTGATCAGCCACTTGGGTCACACAATTGGATAATTGTTAAACAAGCTATTATGTAATTGAGGCTCTGTCTATTATGTTTGATACAAGATGGCACAGCCACAATAGTAACCTCTTCCTCCTAGCGCTTTTGATTTTACCACTAGAGTAATTAAAAATTACGTGTAATCGAAATAGCAATGATATACCTTAATAATTTTATTTGGGTCCCATAAAAATTTACAAGTGGGGTCAAGTTTTTATCGGAAAGGAGTATGTTATTTAAAGTTTTGTACATATGTAAATGGATTGGTGAACTTAATACGTAGATTCTCTATAGGCAGATGCAAGTTGATCACGAAAGATACAGTTTCCGAAGCTAAATCAATTTGGGTGTTGTCTTGAAAATTCGTGGACGTTTGATTTTTATGCCTTGCATTAAATCAATATTCCAAATGCAAAAGAAATTGGTCATAAGCTTATTGCCTTGTAAAAAGTTAACATTGAAATCTCAAATTCTTACAGTAGGTCAATATTGAGAATGCAGAGCGTAGTTCACTTAAAATGAAACTGTATGCTAGAGGCTGGGTTTTGTAAATGAAAACAATGGTCATTAAGCAGCCAAAGTCTTTCAATGCGAGCTCAAGAGTGAAGAATTCTGGTCGATAACGCAAGACGTCTAATAGTCAGACATGGGCAAAATCACGAGTGATTGCTAAGGATTCACTCTCACTCTTGAGCGAGAGTGGTGGAAAAAAATTATAGACCACTGTCGCTGAAGAGTGAGAGTGGCGAAAACAATTCTAGTTCACTCTCGCTCAAGAGTGAGAGTGGCGAAAACAATTCTAGTTCACTCTCGCTCAAGAGTGAGAGTGGCGAAAACAATTCTAGTTCACTCTCGCTCAAGAGTGAGAGTGGCGAAAACAATTCTAGTTCACTCTCGCTCAAGAGTGACAGTGGCGAAAACAATTCTAGCTCACTCTCGCTCAAGAGTGACAGTGGCGAAAACAATTCTAGCTCACTCTCGCTCAAGAGTGACAGTGGCGAAAACAATTCTAGTTCACTCTCGCTCAAGAGTGAGAGTGGCGAAAACAATTCTAGTTCACTCCCGCTCAAGAGCGGGAGTGGAGAAAATATTCTAGTCCCTGAATAACTCCCGCAATAGAGCGAGAGTGAGAAAAACATTTTCTGCTACTACCACTCTTTCCCCACCCTTAAGGCTAATTCCCACTTGGCGAATTTTCGAGACGAATAAAATTTTCACGCAACGAAAAAAGACGCGTTTTTTCGGTCGCTGGGGAAGCGGTTCTCACTATAGCGCGAAAATTTAAAAACGCTGAAAACAACTCGTGCGGGTTTTTAGTAATGTTTTAGGCCTAACATAAAACATCAGTTCAAAATGAACCAAATGGATGTTCCTGTTGATAATTTCAATAAATAAACGATTCTATTCGTGAGATAATTACCTTTACTTCAGTATCTTGGTCAAGTTGGCTGAGCCGCTTTTCTAAAGACCTAGGCTTAATTAGTGACGGACGGGAGCGGAATAGATCGAGGGAACGCGTTTTCTGATTGGCTGAAGCTTTTTATCGCCAAGGTGTGGACCTCAAAAAATAGAACATTCGCTAGATACCGCGGAGACGCGACTTTAGCGGCGAATTGGAAAAAAAATCGCAAATTTTATTCGCGAGCGTTAATTTTCAGCGCGAAAATTGTTTTTTTTTTCGCTAAGTGGGAACTAGGCTTTAAATAGTTCACTCGGTGAAAGAGCGAAATAAATCAAGGCCATCACTTCCACTCTTTTTCTGGGCGGGAAATTTTAAATTTCCGGCGCTTAATTCGAATTTTGTATAAAACTTATACTTTAAAGGAAAGGCACTATGGTCTAGTTTAAGATTTAGTTATCTTTTTAGCCATGGTGATACGATTCAGTAGACCAATTGTTTTAAGTCATGGCTTAAATGGGTATTTTAAGGTTTGTTGGCCGATTTTCTCATTAATTAAGAAATTACTACTCGTAATTGAGTTTTTAAAGTGGGTTTTTTGGGGTGGGTGCGTCCAAAAAAACCCACTGGGTTTTTTGGGTCGGGTTTTTTGTTTTCGAACCATGGTTTTAACATTTAGCGGGCGCCGCACGCGGGTTTTTGGGCGGAGTTATTCTGTAACCGATTAAATCATGGCACCAGGCGCCAATTTGATCGTTCTACGTTCTTATTCATATATACGTTCTTGGTATATGTGTACACAGGATGTTAACTAAAAAACGATACAAGGACAATAACTCCAAATGTATTTTAGCTAGGAATAGAACGTGCAGAGGGTCACTTGACAATGGAAATTACCATGACCGTGAACCATGTCTTCAAGGTCATTTAAAATTTATCTCGAGAACCATTAGAAATACAAAATTGGTTTTGAACAGAAAACTGTTCCCCGCCGCATTTTAGGTGTAAATAACTTTGAAACCACCTAATTTGACCAATAACAAGTCTAGGGTATTTAGACAAAAACTTTAAGGACGTGATGAAAATAATGTTACTATAGACCAGGTTAAAGAGCTATTAACTCGAATAATACTCATGCTATAGTATCAAAATTTGCTAGAAATACTCATCGGATAAGGCGCCTTTAGAAATTGCCAACTTAGATGACCTTTAACTCATGGTTCAAGTACATTCAAAGTTTATCTCGAAAGCCAATGGATTTAGAAAAATGGTCCCAATTTGAAAGGTTTTCCTCATAGTGTTTTGCATCGGATTAAAGACACTTAAGACTTAAAATTTAAATTTACACTTTTAAATTGGAACCATCGGTTCTCGAGATAATTAATTAAACTTTGAATGACCTTGAACCATGAGTTGAATGTCATCAGAGATTGCTAATTCTCAAAACTTCCTACAAGAAGAGTATGTCTAGCAAATTTTTATGCTCTAACATGAGTACTTTTCGAGTTAATAGCCCTTAAACCTAGTCTCTCGTGCATTTTTTTCATCGCGACCAAATTCCCTAGAATTTTTATTGGTCCAATTAGCTAGTTATTTACACCTAAAATATGACGGGAAACACTTTTCTAATTGAAACCAACTTTGTATCTCTAATGGTTCTCGAGATAAATTTTAAATGACCTTGAAGATATGTTCCAAGGTCATGCACATTTTCTATGTGTCAAGAAAGTTTTAAATTCCTAGCTAAAACACATTGAGTTATGGGCCCTGTAGGCTGTATATATAATTTTTTAATATTTAAATAAATAAAGATAATGATATACCTTAAAGCTTATTCAATTGATATAGGTTCAAATACATACACATTGGCACATTTACACAAAATATAATGGACTGTTGCTACAAGTCCACGCTGGTTTTCTCATGCACCCAATACCGCGAGGGGCTGATCACTCCGCGTAATCGGTGTACAGAGCCGTACCTTTGACTGTACTGATGGGACTACGCGTTATCTTTGAAGTCCCTGCCTTTGGCAGTGGTAATCTAAGCGTAGTCCGGTGTACAGACTTTCTAAGAGTGGTTAGCCCCTCGCAATACCGTTACCACATTTTTATTTCGCGAATGTTGACACAGTTTCTTAATGCGAAAATAATGATCGATAAAACGAGAGGATGATGTTTAACACGGTAAACGGTAACATAAACGCAGGGGCGTCGGAACATTTTTGAAGCTAGCAAGGACGTGGAAATATGTATCTAAACTTCTAAAGGCCTATAGGATAAACCACTGACCACTTTTTCAAAAGAAAAGCATCCCATTTTTCATAACGGTCTCCCGAAGGATATTGTCGCAATTTTAATCCGCTACCATTTCTACATTCGATTTGGTTTTCTATCCCCAACAGTTTCCTGGACACAGCCTAATTGTCTACTATATGCACAATGAAATGTTACGCGTTGTCGACGTCAAACAGCCTTGAAGAGTTTTCGACGGGTTATTCAACGGAAAATGCATGTTATTGCTATTGAAAATTTCTTAACTCTACGCGACTGTTTTTGGAACATGTTTTCTATAAACAGGACTTACCCGTTTTTTTTGGGCAAAAACAATTTACCTAATAGTAACTCGAAATGGAAATTTGAGGGGACACGGCCCCTCGGATTTCATAATCACCCCCCCCCCCCTGTCCAACCCCGGCTCTGACGCCACCACCTTAACGTGTTTCGGCTCAACCCTTGATCGTCGGAAACTTCGCGCCCAATGAGGAAAGCCTAGAATCTGCGAAGGTACTGGTGTAAATACATAAATTGAACATATCAACCAAATAATTTGAAATTATCAACCAAATAAATTGAATTTATCAACCAAATAAATTGTATTTATCAACCAAATACATTGAATTTATCAACCAAATAAATTGAATTTATCAACCAAATAAATTGAATTTATCAACCAAATAAATTGAATTTATCAACCAAATAAATTGAATTTATCAACCAAATAAATTGAATTTATCAACCAAATAAATTGAATTTATCAACCAAATAAATTGAATTTATCAACCAAATAAATTGAATTTATCAACCAAATAAATTGAATTTATCAACCAAATAAATTGAATTTATCAACCAAATAAATTGAATTTATCAACCAAATAAATTGATTTTATCAACCAAATAAATTGGTTTTATCAACCAAATAAATTGAATTTATCAACCAAATAAATTGAAATTATTACTTTTTAATGTTGATGGGGGGTTTTGAAATATTTGTTAATATACACGCAAAATATGAATTATAAAAAAAATTATGGCTTTATAAATAAATAATGAAATGAAAAGAATCCCATTTTAAATATTTCATTCAAATTTCCCTCGAAAAATTTAAAATTTCCCGCCTTCTTTTATGAGTCCCGAAAATCGAAAAAGAGTGAAAATGTTGACCTTGACTATTTCCACTCTTTCGCTCCTGATGAATGCGGTGGTGAAGGTGAATAATACAGTGGTCCCCAGTGGAAACTGTAGGTCCGTTTAGTCTATAGCTCCGTATAGGTCCCCGGGAATCGATGAATTCTCTTCAACGGCACTCGATATAAATTTATTTCAGGCGTCATTCGATTGGTATTAGTTCCCTTTATCTACCTATGCCAGTGCTGAGCCGCGGTTTTTAATCTAAGGAGAAAAATCAAGAGTGCTAGGAGAAAGGGGCTACTATCGTGGCTGTGCTATCTAGTTGTTTTATAAAATCAACTAGGCCTATTCTTATACCTTTTTTTTTATAAATTAAGTAAACTGTTTTAACTCAAAGAACTACTTAGAGGTCGGCTTTTGGATAAGAATTAATCACTTTATCTTTTTTTTATCCACAACCGACGATTATCCGAAAAACAAAATTATTTTTTGCAAGTTAAATCCCTTTATATCCGTGAATAATATCTATAACTAAACAGTTAACCGCAATTTTTATGGTTAATCGATATTTTGGCAGGTAATTTATCTGTTTTGCCCACCTCTATAACTACTTACCTACGTTTTTAACAATAAGGCTTTATTGATATCTCAATTCTTATTCTTATTTTTAAATTAAGCCAACTGTTTTAGCTCAGTCACATCTTCGACCTATTCGCGTATTTTATCACTCTTTAAAAATCGTCTAAAGACAGTCATTTTTCAAAAGTTTAAATAAATACATTTTTGGTAAAACTACTTTTGTCCGTTGTGTTAAGAAATAACAAACGGATTGTAAAATTCAAATTTATTTAAGAAACCCGGATGGAAAATTACCGGGTTGATCAGAGCTTTCGGCTTTTATCGACAACCGGGTTTTTTTCACCCGGATTTCTTGAAATTAATTTTACTATACAAGTGCTTCTTCTTTTTAAGTACTTAATTAATTGTACACAAAACTTAATTTTTAAGTACATATTATATCTAAAACTTGTTAATCAAGTCTAAATCTTTGATAATTTTGCAATACGAATAACGGAATAATTTGAAACTTAGACCTTACCTTTTTCATGGACGTAGGTTCCGTAGTAATTTGGGAATCTTGTACTGAACATGTGCAAAAAAATGAACAGACAGGTCGTTGCTGTGCACACCAATATTAGGCATCGATAACGAGCCCATCCGTTCGTGGTTGCCATAAAAATTGAGCTTCGCGGTGAGCTTGAAAATGGATCAGCGGAGTTCGTCATTGAACCCTCAAATTTCGCACTTCATTCTGCAAAACGCCAGGCGGTATTATCGCGGCTAAAAATCATCTAAATTGTTAGACCATATGCCTTAATAAAGTGGAATGTTTCTCCTCCCTACCCCTAGGGGGCGTATTCCGAACTCATTTAGGAAACGAATTACGTATAGTACGTGTAAATTCGTACAAGGGAATTGTATTGTATTTTGTTTCACCGGCCATGACGGAGCTCTAAGAAAAGTCTCAACGAAGACGACGTTGAAATTATTTGAACGTACGCCGCCAAAATAGTGGTTTTAGGTATAGACTCATATCGCCTTGTCACTTTAGTTCGATTGACATGATCACGGAAGCGTTAAAAAATCTATGTCATCTACTAGGCAATAAGATCGATTCATTAAATATAATACAACCATATTAAATAATTTTTCATTTTGTGTGGTTTTTATCGCAAGTTTCGATACAGACCGTGACGCGTTACGAGACGTCGGCGGTTGCCTGGCCATTTTAGTCAGCCTTATTAATAGACGCTTCAATAAAACATTAAGGAAATTGCCAAGAAGTAATATTTCCGAGTGGCAGGACCTGCATGTTACTGTTTAGATAGTGCTTGTTGAAATACTGGAAACCATTGTTTAATTTTAACCAGGTAACTTTTTTTTACATATTAAGGCTTAGCAAAAACACTACGTTCTATTTACAGGTGAAAACTTTCCATTATTTCAACAAGCACTATACAAAGAGTATAACAGGGTTGCCAGATTATTCTCAGATTCAAATACCCTGACTATTCCCTGTTTTCCCTGACCATTTTAGTTATTTTCCTTGACTTTTTAAGGCCAAAAGTTTATAAATAATAAAATTTAAACAACTTATATTTCAGTACAAAAGTTATTTCAGCGTTATAAAACCTTTCAAGGATCTTAATAATAATCGCAGAATTTGCCATAGATCTACAGTAAATTACCTTACAAAAGTGTTAGGGTAAAACTGAATTCCCTGACTTTTTTGGCCCATTTTTAAATTCCCTGACTTTCCCTGATGTGTGGCAACCCTGAGTAAGTTACAGCTCCTGGCTCTCGGAAATATTACTTCTTGGCGATTTCCTTGAAGATGTTTTATTTAAGCTCTTTTTTTATTTTTACGGTTTGATATGGTAAACAATGTATGTAAACTTACGGTTAGAGCTGTAAAACGAAATACTCATTTCAGATTAAAAGGGGCTTCAAGCTGCTTACCCAAAAACGTTTTCCTCGAACTATTTCAAAGTCGGTTGACTGATTTATAATTAGGATAATGTTGAGATTATTTTTAGCGTTGTTCACACGGGAAGTGTTTTCCTGATTTTCTCTATTTTTTCGTTTTACCGCCTTTTCCCGTTGCTCTGGTGCACGGAAAAACGACTGTACACACGGACAAAATATGCGGGATTTTATCGGTGCCAGCGCTACCGATAAACGGTTTTTTGAAGCACTTTGAGCTCCACCAATCAGCGTGCGTTACGTTGTCACGTGACGTAAGGAGTGATTTTGAAAGTCTTTGAAAGTAGGCTTACTAATTTTGGCGTCTATATCACGTGACGGCATTTTGCTTTAGGTAATTAAGCATTTAGCAAAAACTAGAGTTAATTCTAGTTAAAAAATGAGAAATGTTTAATTGCAAAGAAATTTCACGCGCGTTTCTCAATCCCGTAAATAATATCTTGAGTTTATAGGCTTCGTGCGTAGTTTCAATTTTGGTCATAAGTATCGCCGCCTACTGACTAGTTTAAAATTGGATACATGAAAGCTGTCTGTTCGTTCAAAACAACTGAAAGTTTCAACCGAAAAACATCTGTTATTTCTTCACATATTTAGTTGTCGGATATTAAGGTAGATGGCGCTATATTTTCTAAGCTTGAAAACTTTTTATTTTATGTTTTGTTCGTAAAATAAATATTTTCACGCGTTATTTTCTGTTTGCTGTAAAAAAAGCCGCAACACTTTTGAGACACCTTCTTCTGAGGTTGATGCAAGTCTTTCTTGAGGTAGGTATAATAAATACACATGTAGGGCCTCTCTTTATAAGGTGTTGGCCCATTTGATCGAAAAATATGTGATCGACAGTCGATCATTATACGTTGCAATTGATCGAAATTCCATTTGATCGAATCCCATTTGTCATTTGTTTCATAAGATCGAACCTTCAAATGATCGAATACTATTTGATCGAATTGAAAAGTATTTATAGTACCAGTTGGTATGTTTTTATTTTACCGAATGTCAATATGAAGTGCAGAAGGAATAATGATGGAATAATTCATTGCTTAAGTGCAGAAGGAATAATGATGGAATAATTCATTGCTTTAACTGTATTAAGCCACAAAGATGAAGAGATTTTTACTTTATACACTATATGATGGAATTTTTTATGACATCGACGATAACGGCCCGTTGTTTTTGATATATATAAATAGGGTCAGGTTAGGTTAGGTTAGGTTAGGTTGATGTACGCGCCGTAGGCGCGTATGCCCCGTTGTCTTTTCGATTTACTCCCAAAAACTAGTAGTTTTACCCTACAGTAGCTTTCGATAAAATTTCGTTCGATCAAATGCCATTCGATCAAATGCAATTCGATGAAATGGAAATTCGATCAAATGGGACCCGTTCGATCATTTGGGAATCGATCAAATAGACTCAAACCCTTTATAAACGTGGTGGAGGATCTCGTATTATTGTAGATTGTACACAATAAGCTACGTCTACACTCCTATAAGTTTACCTTACACGTTTTCAAGGCTTAAGCTGTCTGATTTACGAAATGACAAATGTAAAACAGCTGCAACTGTGACATCGCCCAATTTGACTTCATATTGTAGATGTGTAGCTTTAATTATTGCACCAATTGTTGCGGAAGTTTTATTTATTTGTGAAAAACCGGTCTGTTAGGGATTTAGTAGTATCATAAGTAATATAATAACAATAGTATGACAATTAGCAAAAATTATCAAAGAAAGGATTTTCAGAGGTATTGTGAAATCGTGGTTTAGTTCAGCACACACACCCCTAGTGTCTAAATATGTCCACAGCGAAATATACATCTCAATTCGGTTGCAAGTCCAAATCGGAACTGGATCAGTGTCGAAAAAGGTTCGGTAAGAAAATTAGCCTTAAAACAATATGGAGTGTAATAATTATACACGAAAAATGATAACTTAAAAAAGTTTGTTTTGAAAAATTTCAAATTTCTATGGAACATTCCTCGTGCATGGGGACATTTACTAGTGTAAAATTGAATGACCTTGAACCATTTCTTCAATTTCATTCCAAAACTATCTCGAGAACCGTTGGGTTTACGGATTTGGTTTCAATTATAAAGTTGTTGCTCGCCATATTATTAGTTCAAATAACTTTGATTTCACCACATTTGATTAATAAGAATTCAGAAACCGAAAAATTGAACGTTAATGAACTGAACCTGATTTCTGTAAGATTGTTTGTCATGACAACAAGTTTTATGATAATTGAACTTCGTCGTTAAACAAGCTCAAGCATGTATCGTAGCCGACGGTTGCATAATTGAACCGTTGTAAACTATTCAGTATTTATTTGATTTAGTCACATTAAAACTAATCAGATTATGTATTCATTAACCTTCAATTTCTCGACTTCTGATTGGTCAAATTTGGTCAAATCAAAGTTTTTTGAACAATAATATGGCGAGCAACAACTTTCTAATTGAAACCAAATTCGTAAACCCAACGGTTCTCGAGATTGTTTTTGAGTGACCTTGAAGACATGGTTCAAGGTCATTCAATTTTACACTAGCATTTAAAGTCATAGTTACAATATAAGGAATTAAATTTTATTATTTTACGCGGAGACACGATACTGTAATAATTATTGTTATTATGTCATTTGTGGTAACATATCCAATTTTATAGCAAAATTGACGAGAGCCACCCTTGAACTATATTCAACTTAGAATTACCACAGACTACCTACCCCAAGAGGGACATTTATCGCTGGTAGTAATTAAATTTTTTATGTTTCGAATCTGATGCGGCTTTTTAATAATAATAATAATAATAATCAGCTAGGCTAAGGCACAACCTTAGGCCCAAGTCATCTAGTGACTTATAATGCCTTAAACAGGTGGCCGGGTTACAATGCGTAGGAGGGTGGTGGAAAGCCACCTCACGGCAGCTAGAGGCAGTTTTGAAGGTACTACTACTACGCCCGACAATTAAATGTATTCCCGACCGAAACGAGTCTAGGTGGAGCAGCGGCCTATGATCTAGCGTCTGCTACAGACACATTAAAGAGTCATAAGAACGTTTTTATACAATCACCGTGTCTGTCTGTCTGTGTGTGTCAGTCAGTCTGTCTGGCCTGCGAACGCGTGCGCATTTTCCGTGCAAAGGTTTATCATTGCGTACGCAGTTTCTAGAAATCTCTGCGTTCGCAGTTGCTAGGAATTAGGGAACGAAGTCGAAGGGTTGGCAAAACCACCGTGCGACGGTGAGCGGTAACGGATTAAGTTGCGGTTGGGTTTGGTTTGGATGGTTTTTTTTGTTAACGTTCACCGTCGCGACAGTCTTAACTCAGTTTGATTGTATATTTCGTTATTTCAATGTTTATGTGTAGGGTGTGAATGTTGACTAGGTGTTATGACGGTTGTGGGTGTTGAGTCTGTTGTGTTTGTGTTTGTTGAGTCTGTTGTATATGTGTTTGTTGAGTCTATTGTGTTGGTTGACGCTGTTGTGTTTGTACGGGCGTTTCCTCTTCAACTTCTTCTTATTGACTTTTGGGACGGACCGAGTGCTGAGTGTTAAGGCAACCTTTCAACGTCCAATGGCAGGGTTTCCACCAATTGTTCACGGTATTCGTCTTAGTATCAATTTGCGATTTATTGGCGCCGGCCGGGAATCGAACCCGGGTCTGCTGCGTGCAAGAGATTTACTCTAACCACTTAGTCACCGACGCTTGTTAAGCTATGGTGTTTTTTTTTCTAAAACAGCTTCGGCGAAAGTGTTTTAAGCAGTTTTAAAGTTATTAACGTCAATTTTTCATGTACCATTTTATTTTTTTATATGTATAAAATCTTAAAATGTGGAAATTGATCAACTTGCAGTGAAATACGAGGGCCGTCAGGAATCGAACCCGGGGCACATTATTTTGACGCGGATGTTTTACCGATGAGCCATTGACGACTACATCCCTGAAGTTTAAAAAACAGTAAAACCGGGATAAAAATAAATTTAATATTTGTTTGGGTGGGAAGATTATAAATACCTTACGTAGATGTTTATTTTGTTTTTAAAGTCTAAATTTTTTACGTATGAAAATTTAAAGGTCAAATCTTATTTTAGCGCAGTCAGCAGATAAGATGGTTAAAGGGTAGAACCCGTTAGTTTTTTGTAATTTATTTCGTTTTTTCAGTCGTATATTATTATCTTTTGTGTGTTTAGCGTAATTGTTCATTTATGAAGAAAATATCGAGTTGTATACATCGTGCGCTTACACTTATGTTGGTCTGGTTTTTAACTGGGTCGTCATTACTTCGTAATTTATTTTAAACGTTTTTTCGACTGATAAAGATGTTTAATGCAGTACATCAATTGGGTTTGTTTGTTTTTATTTATAAAGAGCCCTAACTATTCCGTCTACGGTCATTTATTGATATACGAGCTGTCGTTTAGTCAAGTGGCTTTCTGTGCTTTGTGAATGGTAAGTTTTTCGCTTCTTGTTAATACATTTTTTATTGGTGTGGATATTTGGATATCTACGATTTCTAATGCAGTCATTGATTTCCTGGGTGTGCGAGTCATTATATGCTATTGGAAAGTAGACGGAATTGGTCTTTTTCATGCGGTATGTGTCACAACGTCAACAGGAAGTCTACGTGTCGTTCACTACCAGATGTCGAATATAGCCGTGCGTTCGAGCGCTTGTAGGAACCTTGGAATATAGCTATTCTACGGTATCTTCATCAAGGGCGAGTGTTGAAATAAAATGAGCGTTAAAGATGCGGCAAGTATTTCGTAAGCGAGAAAAATACAAATACCCTCTGTAGATATTTCTTTCATTAAAATTTGCTTCGTATTATATTTAACTGATAAACTTGTTCTGTAAATAGGGTTAAATTCGATTGTGCATTGTTTTAATACGTCTAACTCGCTGTTGTAACTACTTAATTTATATTATTCTGAAAAAATTAAACTCGTTTGTTTCGTCTCAATTATTTTAAATAAAATAAAAATTTATACCGGGCGGGATTGAACCGGGATTAACTTTTTAGTAAATAACTCTGAATTGCGGAAATATCTTTAACGGTCGTCTCGAGAAATTAATACCACTAGGGACAATTCTTCCGAGGAGAGGTATATTTTGGCTTGCCAACTTGTTTCTTAAATAAACTTATCAAAATATAAGAAAACGATTCAAAAATTATATTAAAAGGCAAGTATCATCTAATATAAAACAAAACCACTTAAATTAATTGAATCAATTTAATAATTAGGTATATCCGCTATAGACGCTAGCATAAACTCTATTTATGTCTTATTCAACTTGTTAATTGTTGCAGCGTTCTATTTTCGTTTTGAGTGTATCGGAGTTCCGTCACTGGCGCTTTTTCCTTAGTTATGCAATTTGGTATATTTTCCCTGGAAATACCGGGTACTCCAGCTAGTTACTTTAAAAGTCAAATTTACGAGTAACGATGAGAAAAACTAATAGCGTCTGCTTTAGCAGCTCAACCTATTTAGGTTTCAATGGCGAACCAAAGGGGTCATAGCGTGCACGACTTTATTTTTATTTCGTAAAATAAATATTTTTCACACGCTATTTTCTGTTTCACATCACTTTTGAAACCACTTTTTTTTGAGGTTGATAAAAGTCCTTCTTGGGGTAGGTGGTGTGTGGATTAACGAACAAAACTAATTTAAATAAATAATTATTTATAATGATTAATAATTAATGAAATGAAAGTATTTTCTCAATAGAATTATTTTCCTAGCTTTTAAGACATTTTTGCTCCATATTGATTGTTGTTGGGTTTTTCAATAAATGTTTTCAAATTGTTTTTTTTTTCGTTAGGTTTAAGTTTTATATTCGTATCTAAGACCTAATGCGTTATGTTCGTAATTAAGCCTCCATTAAGCGCCCAAATCAATGTGCTTTTTTATATTCGCGTCTTAATTAACAATTTTGAGATTAAATTAAATTTAAAAGTTTATCACGAACAACTTACGTGATACGTTCCGAGAACAAATTAATTGAGAAGAATACGTCCAATAACTGTTTATCCGGCATTTAAGCTATCTGGTATATTACGGACGATACTCAGACGAGATTTGAATCCGTTGGATATTCCTGGAATGGTTAAACTCTCTGAAAACCGCTACAGAATTTACCTCACAGGTGTCTTTGGGAAAAAATACGCAAAGCCGATATCGCGGTGGCAGAAAAATAACTATCCCCTTTCTCGGGTTCGCGTGCTTTAGGCTGGAGGCACTTTTGGTTGGCATAGTAACGCAATATTCAACACAATTATAATGACTTTTTCACGCACGCGTTAAGTGACGGACAAAACTACCATTTCTACTTCATAACTGTCCACAAGTTTATTTAAAAAAATTATCTGTTAACAATGATAGCCACAGGTGCCAGGCTTCAATCTGTATTGATGTATTCTTGTAGGAATGCTGACGTTCCTTTGTTTCTACCGCCTGCACCTTTTACAAGCTACACGTTTTCTTGTGCTGACTTGACCTGTCTATTGAATTTACTCGCTCGCTTCGCCGTCTAATGTGTGCAGCCACCTTTAAAAGTGTGTCAACTAGAAGCAACAAACACAACACCCCACACAAGGAGAACGCAACCCGTCAAAATTTGTGCCTTTTCTTGAGTACATTTTCCATTGGTTTGACTCTTTAGCGCCCACTGCCGTCGGAAGGGAAAAATACGGAAATTGTCTTTCCCCTTTCCGTAAAACGTTCAGCGTAAAGGTAAATTTGTACATAACATTGCGTTAGCGTGTTTAAAGGCTAGCTGCGTTCTCCTTGTGTTTGTTGCTCCTATCTCAATTTCTCTGTTAATGTGAATTAATGCTTGTTACTATAGGCTTCGTGCGTAGTTAAAATTTTCGTCACTGGTATCGCCGCCTGCTGACCGAGTTTTAAATTGAATATATGAAAGGTGTCTGCTTGTTCAAAATTCTCTCTGCAAAACAGCTGAAAGTTGCAACCGAAAAACATTGAAATTCAAGAGTCGTCTGCTATTTCTTCACATATTTAGTTGACGGATATTAAAGCAGATGGCGCTATATTTCCTAAGTAAATGCATCATGCAGATAATGAGTGTACAGTCTGTTACAAAAGTCTTCGACAAAGGGAGTTTTTGCCATAAGCAATTTTTAATATATTTTTAATTCCTTTCACGTGGAGTTGTCGGTTTTTTCAAAGCGACAATAATTTCGGCGGTAACGCCAGATGTCGTTTTTGACAACTTTTTTTAATAATGGAGTTACGCCCCTGCCTGAAACCGGCATTTAGACAGGGTCACTGTCATCGCTCTACGACCAACGGTTGAGGAGCTATAGTCGGTTGCAATTTTGGTTTTGATTTGCGAAAAACTAAAAGACGTAAAATATCCCTTTTTGGCATTCCTTCCGAATATTGAGACTTTCAACAACAATTAATATTGTATAGGAACGTCTTAGATAAATAGGCTTGACGAGAATGGAAACAATAAAAGTAAAAAATTGGTGTAGAAAACTATAATCACTTGTTGCGACTTGTTGCCACCATTTAACTCCCTCAACCGATTCTCCCAAAGTTTGTTTTTACTACAATTAACATAATATCATAAGTATGACACTTCATGACAACGTTTCTTCAGTATGTGTTTAGAAGTAAAATGTTGTGTTTGAGTTAACGATCGCGTAGCTTTTCAACGCAGAGACCGCGGAAAGTGTTACAAATGTTTTTCAAAAAACTATAAAAATCTTTATTTCCTCAGAAAATTCTTAAAATACCACTAGTATCTCGAATATTGGCGAAAGTCCTCGAACGCGTCGAAGCAACCTTGCCTCGAGTGAATCTCGTTTTTACACTATGTTGATAGACACAGTAACTAATAGTGTTAACATTGAAACAATGGCAAGTTAATAAATAGGTTAAGTGATATGGATTTAAAAAATATATTTTGATGAAAACAAGTGGCTTAAGTTTAGTCCCCCCCCTCGAAGCGAATGGTAAAAAGCTGTTGCCTTAAAGGGGAACAGCCAAGCTTTTCCAAATATGGCCTTATTTCCGTATCAAAAGATTAACAAGACGTTCAATATACTAACAAGAACCATTTTTGTCTTGAAAAAATAGCTTTTGACCCAAAACGTTGAAACGAAAATTAACGCCAAGTGTTTTGGTTTTAATTTTCGCCGCCATCTTAGGGGCTGCCGCCAGAGCCCCTAACCCCGTATGAGCGATTTGGGAACTAGGCTCAATTTAGGCTTAGGTCTCTTATAACTGGAAAGCGCCGCGCGTGCAAATTAAAAAATAAAAACTAAAATCTTTCGCATCTACAGCAGCGCGAGCTTTTTTTTTTATCAACTTTAATCGAGCCGCGAGTGTTTCACCGGTTTCTCACCAGGTGTCGCGGCGGACGCGCGCTTTTCGATTTCCCGAAATTTCTTTATTTTATTAAAAATTAACCACTCAATATTTTTTGATGCGGTTTTCGCCATAAATTTTAGTTTTTAATGGGCTATAGGGCTATCCAACTGGTTAAAGCTTGACCGTTCCCCTTTAAGGAATGGGAAATTGTGTTTATATCGAAAGATAAGGGGAAAATATAGAATTTTTTAGAATCCCTAGCGCTATCAAGCATCAAGCATAAAGGCGATAAGACCGAGGCACGTCCATGGAAAGAAACAGTTTTTTTAGGGCGATAATAAAGCGATTTCTTTCTGGCAGCGAGTTCGTCGGTTTTCGTCTGATAGTGGAGATTTAAGCCTAGGCCTAAAAATGGATGATTTATCTGATCATAATAGTGAACTATTGATTAAAGCTCATGTAAGCATTTTCAATTTAATGTTATTTTACATGATCTATCGTGTTCGAAGAAATATGAGTTATGAAAGATCGGTTTGTGTGAAAGAAACATACTGGAAAAGAAGGCAACAAGGGTATAAAAAAAAACACGTTCCAAAATTCACAGAAAAGCACGTGGCCGAGTTCCGGATGCAAGAAGCGGGAAATTAACCATCCCCCCTGACGTCACAGTCACCTTTCGAAAATGGTTTTTGATAGGTTGAAAAAGAGCGAAATCGCCCAACTGAGCGAAAAAAATAGAAATGAAAATCGCCACACAAAACCGAAAATCGACGGAATTTCCGCCCGGCGTCGACGGAAATTTTCGCCCATTTTCCGTCGACGCCGGGCTTTTTCGCCCAAAAACCGCCAAGTGAAAACCCGGCTATACTCGAAATCACTGTTACCTGGGTACACTACCAAAGGCAGGGATTTTTCTACGTCCTCCGAAAATATAATCCCCCAAAGATAGGGATCGCTCTTTAGAAATGTTTGCTGAGAGTAAAGTTTGATATATTGATTGACACCAAAATAAACTACGAACGTAAAAGAGCTTGTAAAATATTTACTATTTAAATAAATACATTTTTTTACCTAAAATTCAAATTTAAAGTATCACGGTGACCTCACTATCTCGACCATTTTCATTTTCCTTAACAACGGTTTCTCCGCTAAAAAGGATATGGCAACAATGTTTTAAAATAATACATAACCAAAGACTAGCGATTGGACAGAAAACTTTTGATTTTTCTATGTAAATTAACACGTTGATTTTCCTGTGCGAGCTTGAGTGCAAAGTCCGTAAGTTCGTTGTTGCCTGGGTGCGATTATTTATAAGTAGCACCGCTAAAACCACTGTGGACGATTAACGCCATCTACTGATCAGTTAATGAGATAGCTTTTCGAAAGCTTCTACTGAAACTCAAACAGATTTTATTGAAGTTAATGAAAAAGGAAGTTATGTTCCCATTAACCCAATTTTACCTTCTCCCAAAGTTATCAGTTCTCCCAAAAACATGGTGTCCATTTCTCCGAACCGGAGTTCATTTAACCCAAAAATATGTATTCCCATTTTTCCCAACGATCAAGTTTCCCAAAAAAATTGATTCCCCTTTCTCCCAATCATTATTTTCCAAATATATGGTAATTGCGCGGTTTTAGATCTCATCGGTACGAGTCGATATGTCGAAAAAACTACAGCGTAACATTTGGACGGCATTATATTTTTTGACGACATTGTCTAATAAAATAGTAAGGGGCCCATATGTGAATTGACTTGGCGTTAGGTTAGGTTAGGTTAGGTTAGGTTAGATTAGGTTAGGTTAGGTTTACCATATTCATATGGGCAAAATTTGATGTACTTGCATATTAAAATAAAACTTAGATTCATGTTTATACCAAGTGTAATTTTGGGACAAATGGGATCTGGGATAACTATTTTGGGACAAATGGGATCTGGGATAACTATTTTGGGACAAATGGGATTGGGACGAATAGGATTGGGGGAAATGGGATTGGGAGAAATGGGAATTGGGAGAAATGGGATTGGGATAAATTGGAATTGGGAGAACTATTTTGGGCGAAATGGGGGTAAACCAAAAGGAACCCAAACCCTCTTAAGTGTTGTTGAGATGTTTGAATTAAAAGCAAGGAAAATCAAAGTTGATGAATCTTTAAATGAAATTGAGCAGTTAAAATGCAAGCTTAAAGATGTTGAAAATGAAATTTAAAAGTTTCAAGAAAATATCATTCTATTTAATTCCAAAAAGAAAAACTTCAAACTGAACTGGATTTCAGAAACTGCGTTCCATCCATATTTGGTAATGATGATTGCCGTACAAGGTTTTTTTGCAGGCCTAGAAACTTATACAACTCTTTTAACAGTTCACAATGGAAATGAAAGCGACATTTTTCAAAATTCCAAAATGGCCCCATTCCAGCAATTAATCTTGACAGTGATGAAACTCAGGCTTGCGTCCAGCGACAGGGGTCTAGCTTATAGATTCAGTTTTCAGATTATGGGTTTTTTTTGCCATAGGCTGAAATTAAATATTCTGCTTACTAACACCATGATGCAGTGTTTATTCTGGCATTTCTTAAAGGAGAGGTTCAGGTTGTTTTTATTTTATGCTTAAAACATTTTACGTGTTTTAAAAATACCAAAAATACTAATAAATAAAAAAATAATAATTTCAAATTTACCTAATTTAATTTTTAATCATTGAAAGTGCTAGCAGCCATGTTTTTGTATTTCATGCTTCTCCGCATAACACGGAGGCACAGCGACCGCATTGGTTCTAAAACTAACCAATAGTAGACTGTGTTTAGATCACGTGATACATTTTTTATTTCAAACTTCGGTGTCTTCGAGTTAGGCCTAGGTGGCAAAGTAATCAAAATGCCAGTGACCACATTCACAGCTGTTCCTCACTTCGTCGATATTTAAAATATTTTCTAACTCGATTACATTTGGTCTTCCTTGAATTTCCGCTTCATTTTGTATTCTTTTTAGTTTCCCCCTCATTAAAAACAGGGTCCAAATCATACGAACTTAAATTTCTTGCCATAAATAGACGACTTAAGGTTCTACAATAATTGAAGAAGTTAAAAACCACTAAAATACTTTCATGCAAGGCTGTCTATTGGTTATTATGTGAGAGCACGGCCCCCTGCACGCGGAGTGAGCACGTGCAGGGGGCCGTGGTGAGAGAGACTACTACATAGTATTTTTTTTCCGTCGATGGTCAGAGCCAATCAGATGTTTGTGCCTTCGGGCTCTGCCGTGAAGCATATTTCAGGTATATGGCTGCGCCCATAAATTGTACTAAAATGCTAATTATTTTAATTCCATAATTAATTATGGTTTTTAAATTCTTGTTTTTTTATTTTAAAAGCATCTTGGATCTTTTAAATAAAAATAAAAATAGTAGCTGGAACTTTCCTTTAAGTCAACACTGAATTGAATGTTGAAAACATTTTGAGTGTTTAAAAATTATTTTTTTATTTTTATAAAAAGTTTAATTTTTACACTTTATTATTTTATTTCATGCAACCGAACCTTTTAATATTGATTTGGTTTTACTTTAGGGCCATCTTACGCTTTGTAACAGCACCTTTTATCCATTAATTTAAAACCGGAATTTTTATAATTAAAAACAATATACTAATAATAAAAATATAATATTGTATTATTTGATAATAATTTTTATATTAAATATAATTAATTCTTTTAATTTAATTGACTAGTAAATTTTATACGTATAAATAAAGAATTTAAAATAAGGGGTCGATAATTGTCAATGAACCAGTTATACTAATTATAAATTATATTTTAAGTTTTTAACTTTTTTAAATGATATCAATATCGTTTGGTTTGGCGGGAAGTTTCTCCGATAGGAGTTTCCCAAAACGTAATTCATCGTCGTTCCAACGAATCGATAATTTCCAGGCAATGGTACCGTGTCGCGCTGCTGCCTTTCAAGTTATCCGGAAATGGAAGAACTGATTTTGCGAATAAAAATACGCGACATCATATATTCAACCCGGAATAACCCCTACCTACGTTTAAATTACAATGAATACGCCAAAAAATATCGTCATTTCACGGGATGCAGGGTACGATGTGACCTATAATCGGCCTACTTAGCGTCTTTAAGAAATGTTCCATCCAATAACAATTGGCAACTTGGCTTTTTAGTTTTACGGTATAAAGATGAATGATAAACCTAGAGTCTTATCATTGTAAATGTGAAAATATTATCAATATTAAACGAGAAGGGATTAGCGAATAACTGCAAATAGGTAGAGCGAAGGGGCCAGCGCCACTGTTTCAATCGAGGAGGGTTGAGCCCTGAAAAGCTAGATGTTTCGGCGAGCACGCGCAGTGCTGACTGCTTATATAGCGCAGTCGATGATCACATGGCACTTGTGCGGAAGGCAGCCAGGGGCTAAATTCCCCCCCACTGGCTAGCCCCCCACCCCACGGTTGCATCGAGACTCCATTTCTGCGCCCGATGTTAGGCTTTTCCTAAATACAGAGTGCCTCGCGCGATTCCACCGACTGCAGAATTTCCACGGAAACGGATTCTGTTTTTTTTATTTTATTAGGTTGATGTGTCAAAAAGTAATAGTGACGCGAGATTAAAGGTAAAAGAAATACGCTCTTACTTTTATAGTAGTATTATTTTCAACAATAAGTCGGGTTTTCTTTAAAATTAATAAATAATAGAGCGACGATTTAGTTGATAAATATTTTCAATCCTCGCGGATAAAACTGTAGTAGGTTTCAACGCGAATAATTCCTCGTTGGCTGTATTCGAACGTCGTTGTTCGGAAATCGTCGATTGCTTTCCGCTCTGTGCATCGATATATCATTTGATGTAAAATTTTCGTCGAACCTTTACCGAAATACGAATCTCAACCGTCATTTTTCTAAACGGGGATAAATCCGTTGCTACCGCGAATTGTGCGTGTTGGAGGTTTTATCGCCTAAAAATAACATGACGGAAAGATAATTGTAATATTACGAAAAGTAAGATCATTTTCCTATAATATCCCATCACTTACCCAAAAATAAACCCGTCACCTTTAACTTCATTATTTACATATATAAAAGAGTGGCGTAATATTTGGACATTCATTTTTATTTTAAATATTTAAGAATGTTTTGAGTTTAGCGATTTAAAAAAAAACTCCCGGGGGTGTGAGTGAGAGAGAGAAAAACTGTTTATTAGGATTATTGGAAACCCAAATTATGGTTAGATTACCTAAAACCCTGGGTCGGAATGTAGGTCCCCCTTCGGCCTGTCTCCCCCCCCCCCCCCTCCCGCATCTCGGCTTGCGCAGAATGGGTGTATTGATGGGAAGCTTCCGAGCAGGGTGATGCGGCAGGCTCGCCATCTCCTCAGCATCTTCCATGGATTTTTCCGAACCCAGGAGCTGGAATTATATTTCAAAAACCTCGGCCCTTGGCTCTAATGTACGCGCGTACCCCTTTCGAACCAGCTAATGCCCATTATTCGTTGATTAATTTCAATTATAGTCGCCTAAATTCGTGATTTTTCTAATGATCTAAAGTATCGAATTAAGTGTGGGGAAAATATAAATATTTTTCTCTCTTCTCCTTCGACGGTGTCTCTGTTGGTCAGATTAGGCTTAGCTTCCCGCGTTGGTGAGGACGTTTTCTCGTTCTTCTCGTTTTGTTTCTAGCAATTTTCCGTCATTTTTCGACCTTTTCCCCGCACCCGATAATCGTTGATATTCCGGTACGATTCCGCGTAATTTCACGTTTTTTGTAATCGAATTCTATCTCTTTTTTTTTCATTTTCGTATAAGGAATATTAAACAAACGGGCCAAAAACAAACAGTGACCGTCATCGAAGACGAAGTATGAATTTTAAAGTTACGATTAACGTATAAATTGACGTTTAAGTTTTTATTCCGTTTGATTTTTTTTGTTACATTCTTCGAGCGCGTATCAGTCGTTGTTGGAAGTTTCGTTTTTAGTTTGAAAAAAAAAAGAATTAAAAATATATCTGTCGGTTATTGGTAGTTTATATTCGAACGAGATAGACGTTGGAATAGAATTTTCGTGTCGGCAAGAAGAGAGAGGGTTTTTGCGCCGTAGATTGAGGGGTCCTCGAAGTAGGTCAACCGTCCTCGCGGATTCGCGCTTTCGGCTGCGAGGATCGCTTCAAATCCGAAAATCGCCGTCGTAGCGTCCATCTCGGGGTCTCTCGTCGGCCGGCCAGAGAGAAGTCCGTTCTCCCGAGAATTATCAGCCCTCTTCCGAGTACTTCGTCTACTAGCGCTAGTGTGTCAGGAAAGTCGTCGCTGTACAGGTTAGAGCCACGACGAAGCGGTTTCCGGGCGAGCTAGCGAGGTAGCACTGTGTGGTCGGGATTTGTGTGTTGCGTCCGGGCCGCCACGGTCGGCGACGAAGGTCGTCAGAATGCCCGTGCCCAGGCCAGATGCGACGGACGTCTTGGTGACTTAGCGGCCGAAGCAGCAGCGGTTGCCGCCCGTCGCCGTGGGCTCAGCCCAACCGAGGCTCCAGAGACAATGCAACGTCCTCTAATGGCCTCTGGCAGTGGTGAAGCTGACGTAGTTGCCGGACCCGCTGATATCAGGCACAGTTGCAGGTAATTCTACCATCTACCAAGTCTCTCTCACTTTTCCAATCAACACCCCCTCTCAATACATTGCCGTGTCTCTTCTCCTCAATGTCGTCATCATCTCTCTCCTACCCCCCCTTCTGACGCCCCCCTCTTAGTGCGGTTAGTTTAGTCTACTATCCCAAGTCTTGGTACATTCGACCCCAACTTCCCTACATCAATTAGTAAATTAGTTAAATCGATTTGATGCTCGGGTAGTGTATTTAAGTTTTATGTTCGCGATATTCGTGTGTGCTTGTACGGAATGCTTATTGTTGTTATTGCCATCGTAACAACCATGTACAAATAATAATCCATATGTAGGATTAGAAAAGCAATACCAAGAAAATATTTTATCGTTTAAGAGGCTATGTATATGAAGGTCGCAAATAGGTCAATGCTATAGTCATTAGATTACGCTTGAACATATCTGGACAACGTCAATACAAATATAGTTACACACGGAACCCCTGAACGGTTTCGTGCGTAAATTAAATTATTCTGACCAAAGTCTACCCTGTAATCTATTTTCCCATTAAGTGGTAGTATTCTTCAAAAGGTTTAGTATTCTTATAAAAATCTGGTAGTATTCCTCAAGAAAAACTAGTAGTATTTTTCAAAAAAGCCAGTACGAATCCTCAAAAACCGAGTAGTATTCCTCAAAAATAAACTTGCAGTATTCCTCAAACACCTTGTGGTATTTATCAAAACACTAGTACGATTCCTTTAAAACACTTTCAGTATTCCTCAAAAACTAAGTAGTATTCCTCAAAAACCAATTAAGTAGTATTCCTCAAAAGCCTAGTAGTATTCCTCAAAAAAATAGTAGGATTCCACAATCGAATTCACAATCGAACCGGTAGTATTCCTCAAAAACCTAGTGGAATTCCTCAAAAAACTAGTAGTATACCACAATTGAATCGGTAGTATTCATCAAAACAACCGTTTGTTTTCTTCCAAAGCTGTAGTATTTCTCAAAAAACCTAGCAGTATCCCTCAAGAAAAACTAGTAGGATTTTTCAATAAAGGCAGTACGAATCCTCAAAAACCGAGTAGTATTCTTCAAAAATAAACTTTCAGTATTCCTCAAAAACCTAGTGGAATTCCACAAAAAACTAGTAGTATGTCACAATCGAATCGGTAGTATTCATCAAACGAAACGGTAGTATTCCTCAAACAAAACGGTAGTATTCATAAAAACATCGAAATTCTGGAAATATTTTACAATTTTCATACACAAAAAATGCTTTTCCATATTTTTATTTAGTAACTGAGTTGTTTATTTAATAAAAGCACACAGTTTAATATTCATAATCATCATAATCATTATCATGATCGTAATAGTGATAATAATGACGAAAAAATGCTATTGTACATACAACATGTGGGAGGGCTGGGTATGGCCGTGCCACAGCTAATAATTAACCTATTTAAGCCAATTTAAAAAATACATCAAATTGCTTAAACTTTTAAACTAAAGGAGTACCATTCGTGATCAAAATGTTTGCACCTCTAAAAATACCGATTTTTGGGGGATTAAATGTTCTTAATCGTGCAATGAATACTCAGATCTGTTAGGACGGAAAAAAGCTCAGATCAGACTTTCCGCGGTGGGCGGGAGTAAAGGGGAGGGGTTAAAATTGGCGACGTAGCGAGTCCGAGTGTCCGATGAAAGTCGAAAATGCTCATTAATAATGTTTTGACCATAAAGTAAAACACCAAATTAAATCGAGCTGTGCAAAAAGCAAGAGGCATTAAAAGAGGCAAAATTAGTGGTTGTGGGGGTTGCGGAGATCTCGGGCGAAGAAAAATGGAAACCCGCGTCTAAATCTATAAATAGAAAGCTATTATTACTAAACGCGTGGTTCAAGGTGAATAGCATGAAACAAACGTGCGCAACGCATTCGTTCTCGGATAAGAGTGCCTCAGCTCCAAATTAGTATAGGGATATAGTCATTTTTAAAACTTCATCGCCTATATAAATAAGCATTCAAATTCAGCCCGCCCAGTCAGCTTCAACCCCGCCTGCACTCATCAAGAGAAAATTGACGCTAGGGGTCATGTACTCTACGATAATTTCTAGATATTAAAAGTTTTAATTTTCCGTTGGATGGCGGGATATTATGGTGTAGAAATAGATGAACCCGGTGCGGGTTACTTGAAGAAAACGAGCAGATCCAGAATCGAATTTCGAGACTGCCTCTGATGTTGGAGGGGGGAGGGGGTGCGAGTTGGCCTGCCGGGTCAGTGACGTCAATGGGAAAGACTCCTCCCCCTTTTTTGAACTGCGAAATTTCCGGGCTAATCCCTGTATGCGCGTACCCTTGATTGGGAAGGAGAAGCTATGGCTGAAAGTTGAAGCTCGATAACTGGTTCGAACGCGTTCGGAGTTTTCGTTTGCACGCGCTGCAAAAAGCGTACTTGGCTATAAACTAACAAGTTCTCAATTGACGGATTTTGAAATGACGTTTTAGCGCGCGACACTACAGGTACATGTCTTAGGCACACAGCCTTCTTTGCGTGCTTTTTTGACCATAACATGTAGAGGTATATTTTCACGCGCAAAATGAATTTTAAAAGCCGTCAATTGGAGTTTCTGGCCGCTGGGATATAAAAGCTCAAACTAAATTCGCCAACAAATTTCCAAAACATTGTGGGTCAACGCGAAACGCGAACCAAGTTGCTCCGTGTGAATGGAGAAAACATTTTCACAACGTGTTGGTCACACAAACTATTTAACGTTTTATAGAACGGTTGTTTTTGTGACCAAGGCTTAGCTCCAAATATGTATATTATTTTAATTAAACAAAACTAAACGGTATTAAATACCTTTATAAATGTAAATTTACGTATTTTGTGGTAGTATTGTAGTATTTTTTAAAGAATCATTACGAAAATTCCACGCCGGTTAACGCGCGAAATATCAGCCACTTTTAATGGAGCGTGTTTTGCGAACTCTAGTCAGAAACATTCATTACCAAGAAAAATGTTCGATGATGCCTTAATTCTGATATCCCTCCGCGGACGAGGATGAAGTAAAACCACACTTAAAACTGTATAATTTCTGCGCCTTAAAATAGATCGAAATCGGCTTATGCTTAAAAGAACTAAAAAGCTTTATTTGAATATTAATAATAATAATAAAAATAATAATCAGCCACCACCTTAGGCCAAAATCATGATCAATTTTTACACAAATTAGTCAACACCAAATTTGGTAATTTACGCTTACCAACACACAATTTGGTAATTTACGCTTACCAAAACCCAATTTGGTAATTTACGCTTACCAAAACCCAATTTGGTAATTTACGTTTACCAACACCCAATTTGGTAATTTACGCTTTCCAACACCCAATTTGGTAATTTACGCTTACCAACACCTAATTTGGTAACTTACGCTTACCAACATACAATTTGGTAATTTACGCTTACCAAAACCCAATTTGCTAATTTACGCTTACCAAAACCCAATTTGGTAATTTACGCTTACCAACACCCAATTTGGTAATTTACGCTTACCAAAACCCAATTTGGTAATTTACGCTTACCAACACCCAATTTGGTAATTTACGCTTACCAACACCCAATTTGGTAATTTACGCTTACCAACACCCAATTTGGTAATTTACGCTTACCAACACCCAATTTGGTAATTTACGCTTACCAAAACCCAATTTGGTAATTTACGCTTACCAACACCCAATTTGGTAATTTACGCTTACCAACACCCAATTTGGTAATTTACGCTTACCAACACCCAATTTGGTAATTTACGCTTACCAACACCCAATTTGGTAATTTACGCTTACCAACACCCAATTTGGTAATTTACGCTTACCAACACCCAATTTGGTAATTTACGAAAAAAAACATAGTTCGTAGAATAACCTACAAAGCGAAGTTTATATTAAACCCAATAAAATATTTATTTTTGGCTTGTCACTGTGTCAGAGGCAAACTTCAACCCAACCTACTACAGAAGCGTTCCATGATTTATGGACTGCCCCTCTTCGCGAATGAATCCGGGAACATATGGTGACTCGAAGAGACCTGTTTTCAACAATAGGGTCTTAAGCAAATTAAGTCTGGCATATTTCGCGGAGACATAATTTCGAATCCAGCGGGACAAAGGAGAAGATCGCCTTCGTCCATTTGATCAGCTTCAATTTTTCTTTCTCTCTCAAAAACACGCCACACCCAACTTTGCTGCCCCTAATTAGGGACTTTCCATTAATGGCCGACTACGTAGCTCTTCGCTTAATTCTGTCTTTTCGCTGGAAGTTGGCCGTCTGTGTGACAAGTGTGCTGCGCAGCCAGTCAACTTCCAGGTGCGCCCGGATTCTTTTTATCAACGTTCCAGCTTTGTAAAGACCTTGAACTTTTATTACAATTTCAGGACGGTTTCTGATGGCTCGCGGTAGCTTACCATATATTTTTAACGAAGACTTATCCATCTAGGCCATTAAAATGAAACGTGAACCTGCTGATTTCTTTAGGCGCTAATTTCCCGACAAATACAGGGTTGCCACACGTCAGGGAAAAGTCAGGGAATATAAAAATGGGCCTAAAAGGTCAGGGAATTTTAAGAATTTGTAAAAATCAGGAAAAAGTCCGGGAATTAAATTTTATCTTGACACTTTTTGAAGGCAATTTTACTCTAGATCTATAATAAATTCTATGATTATCATTTATTTTCTTGAATGTTTGGCTAATTTTTTCAACATTACATTTACTGAAATATAAGTCCATTTAAATTTATTAACTTCTGATAAAAGTAAAATATAAAATAAACAGTTTGGCTTTAAAAAGTCAGGGAAAATCTCCTAAAGTGGTCAGGGAAAACAGGGAATAGTCAGGGAATTTGAATCTAAAAATTTTGTGGCAACCCTAAATTCGCAAAATGTTAAAATTACAATTAACAAACCATATTTTAACAAATGAAAGAGTATTAGAAAATCAATATATGACAGTCTTCGCTCCACACTATTTTTTCTTCGCAAGCATGTTTAAAGTGAATAACATTAGCAGGATAAATAGATTAATACTTTTTTCCTAAGAAATACATTATAGACTTCTGGTGTTAGATATCTATTGTTTGACTGTTCGCGAGTTAGTTTAGCCTGAATATTTGCTTTAGTACACAATTTAAATTGCTGATATAAAAATTCTGAAGTTATTAAAAGAGGTAAGAACTAATGGTTTATAGTAACAATATGCTTATTTAAAAATCCTACCTTGTGGTGCCACTGTTCAAAAATATTTATTTACAAGGTCACCATAAGACATTGAACAAATAATACTGGTAACGTCCAAACTGAAAAAATCTCAAAATCATGAAATATAATTTCAAATTAGAGAACGATCCTTGTGAGAATTGTCTCTTCAAAAATCAGTGCTTAATTATAAAAATAATCAGCTATGCTAATACCCAAGGCACCACCTTAGGCCCAAGTGATCGAGCGACTTTTAATGCCTTTAATGCAGGTGGCCAGGTTACAATTCGTAGGAGGTTGGTGCATGGCAAGCCCTTCATGCCACGCGAGCTAACAGCTCCCTACCATAACTATGACCATAAACTTCTACAAGTTTTTATGGAAAGGGGAAACCGAAGAACTCGGGGGGAAACACCTTTAACCTGTGAGAAAATAACTTGCAAACTCTACTCGGAGTTGTTGTTGTTCCGAGTTTTCACCCAGTGCCACAAGCTGGAATCGAACTCCTCTTGCTGCGAGGCGAAAGTGCTAACCACCGCGCCACTCCACCTAAAACAAAACTTTACCAGTCTCAAAGAAAAGATAATTTAACCAATACGTTAAACCGTTCCCTAAGTATGAAATGAAAAAAGGTTAGTTAGTCTGTTATTTTATAACCATTTCAATGGCTCGCGGGTATCGTTGGGTCAAAAAAAGCGCTGTCCATTACCAGGAAAGGTATACAAACACTTTAAAGCAAGTGTCGGCTCTATCGTTGCCCTCTGTATTTTTGATTGGGTCTATGTAACGAAGATGGCTATGATTGCTTAGATCGCCGGGAAGGTGCTTCCATCTATTATCGACTTTCAAAAACTTATTGTCATTTATTTGAAAGTCGAAGATTACGTGATTGAAACACGTGGTTGTGGAAAAGCCAATCCCAGCTAAGTTAACTTCGCACGTGATTACGCAAAGCCAATTAAAGGAAGAGGTACGTCGAGGCACCTACTTTTGAGGGAATAATTTGCTTGCTCAACTTGTTTCAATTTCCACTAAACTCTACGTTAGTGACATCTTTCGCTCGCCAATGATACTAACCTTAAAATAGGAGCCGACACTTGCTTTAAAAAGTCGGCACGACGTGAGAAGATGAAAAAATCGGTTTGGCAGTTCAATCTGGAATTGTCGCGAAGACTATCATAACACAGCCGTTGTTGCCACTCGGAATGTCGTTACCGATCCGATTCCCTTTATCCTTTTCCCCGGATTTTGGGACGGAGAGAGAGAGAGAATAGGGTCGGTTTCCCCTTAATCGAAGGGAGCCGCTTCCCTCGACAAGGGGTGACCGTTTACAGATAGGTACACAAAAGCTCCCTCGAAAACTAGCGTGTTTGTCGGCTCTCTTTTATTTGTCGGCTGCAAAGAGGGGAGACTGGTCACCATCATCCCATTGCCGCGGCCTCTTGTTTCTAGATTGAATTACGCCAAGTTCTTGACTTCCCCGCAGCGCTCTCTTCGCGAAGGAAGATTATCATTGCTTTTATCGATTTGCATTTGTCTCCGCGCGATCTATACAAACCAATATTTTGGGCCCGGAAAGCTGTTTATTTATGTCATTCGCCCGAACGGTTCGTTCTTTAGTTTTATTAATAAAATATTAATTATGTTTTATCTGATATTGTCTTGGCGTGCGCGTGGGCTTATGATATAAGCGCTCTTCATTCTTCATTACCTAGGAACCCGGTGTAGGAGGTGATTTTGAGTTTGCCATGGTTAAACAGACATCCTATTACAGGCTTTTTCAAGTGTGTTTTTCTCCTTAAGGTTTCAGAAAATTTTAAATATATTCATATGAATGGGAAACCAGAGGAATTCACTAGTCACTTAAGTAATCATAGGTAATTACGGGAATTCAGTTATGAAAATTTCTGGGAAATACCGAAAAATTTACAAAAATGGAAATCACTGAACAATTGTGAGAACTCAGAGTTTTTTCGAAACTAAGTAATCTTTTTGATTGACTATTAAATAATAATAATAATAATAATCAGCTAGGCTAATAGCCCAGGCCCCACCTTAGGCCTAAGTCATCGAGCGACTTTTAAAGCCTTTAATTCAGGTGGCCGGGTTACAATGCGTAGGAGGGTGGTGGCAAGCCACGCGAGCCACCAGCTCCCTACCAGGGGCGTAGGAACCGGGATGGGCAGGGGGGGGGGGCAATGCCCCTCCCTAGAATTTTGCTGGGAGAGGCAACTAATGTTATTGCCCCCTCCAACCTTTGGTCAGTTGAAATTTTCAAAAGGCTCAAATTATCATTTGAAAAGCATATACAGTTTATAGAACCTCAACTGTGTTTAAATTTCAGTCTTTTCCCACCAATTTACATAGTAGTAACAAGTACACATGCATTCGGAGAAGCTACACTCCATTAAGAATTAAAAACCATTCTCCAGACCCCTTTTCGTTTATCTTTGCCCCCTCCAACTTCTAGAACGTTCCTACGCCCCTGCTCCCTACCATTGTATAAAGTGATATAAAGGTATCGCAATGATTTTGTAAATATTGTTATTTTGAAATTTACTGTCTAAATATACCAAAACCAAACATTTACTTTCTGGCTAGCGATTTAGTAAATACCAAAACAAAAATTTGTATTTTATCGCTGTGCCTAGGTGCAAATAAAATATACTGCCTACTAACAAACAACAATGAAACTGGCCTAGCACTTAGTGATATATGAGTGTTAGTACCTTAGCAAAAAAAGGCTTGCTCTTTGGTCTTAGCTCTTCCGCGACAATTATCTTGCTCTTCGGTTTAACTTTTTAGTGATAAATGACCTTGGTTTTAGGGTTTCAATGAAAAATAACTTTTTCCTTGTCCTAAGCGAGCTGTAGTAATACTTACTCCTTGGCTTTAGCGTTCTTGCTCCTTGGTTGTAGAGCTGCACTGATTTATAGGCCTAACTTGTTCCCGGGTCTTAGAACTTCAGTGAGTAAAAGGCCTAACTTGTTCCTGGGTTTTAGAGCTTCAGTGAGTAAAAGGCCTAACTTGTTCCTGTGTTTTAGAGCTTCAGTGAGTAAAAGGCCTAACTTGTTACTGTGTTTTAGAGGTTCAGTAAGTAAAAGGCCTAACTTGTTACTGTGTTTTAGAGGTTCAGTAAGTAAAAGGCCTAACTTGTTTCTGTGTTTTAAAGCTTCAGTGAGTAAAAGGCCTAACTTGTTCCTGGTTCTTATAGAGTTACTAATAGCTTGTTTGTAGCCCAATAACAGCTTGTTAGATTTAGCTTTTTAATATATAATTTTCTTATTAAGGCTAACGATAGATTTAGCGTTTCAAAACACCATTTTTTTGTTAAATCTTGAATAGTATGAAGTTTTTATGGTGGATAAACAATTTGATGCTTTTACCGCCAAGAGCACTGTTAAGAATGGGCAGCTTTTGCTCCTTATGTGCGCTTATTGTATAAATTTGAGGAAACTCATATTGTGTGTGCAATGGGAATTGAACACTGTTTACTCGGCCGAAATGTTCAAAACACTGATTACTCCCTTTAAACACTAAAATATAAATAAGCACACCATATTTTGTCTACATTATGTTACGGAATCTCTGAAATTATTTTTTCCTTTATTCACATAAGCGAAACATAGTTTTCGTTATCTTAATAGCAATACTGTCAGGTAATTTTAGCCTTCCATTCCATGAATACACACTTTAGGGTAAGTAAGTTGGCGATGTATTTGGTCCAATAGAACCGAGATCCTCTTTTTAAGCCCACAGCAACCTTTCTCCCTTAGCCCTAGCTCGTGCTCCCTTAACCCTTTTTTCGTTCTCCGCCGATTTTGCAGCGCCGACCCCCTGTGCAACCCCCGGTCCCGACCCCCTTTCGACTAGCCCACTAGCGCCGCTGCGAAGTTCCATTTTATTCCACTGGCAAATCAATACGCGACTAAAAATAGTCCGCGCGTTCTCCAAAACCTATAGTCGAGTTGCGGCTCGGCTAGCGATTCAAGACGATGCCTTTCACTTCATCCCGTTCTAGAAACGGAAATAGGCGGACTTAACCCGACTTTATCATATTATTCGTTTCAGTTCATCCTAACCATTTAGACACGACACTGAGATGGAATTTAGAATTATGTCGTCTGCTAGGCTACTTTTCTCGAAACTTATCACTGTCGGGTTCGGAGTAGCACTGTCTAGCGCTATTGCGCGATATTTTGGATCTTGCGATTTTAACTTTTTTAACGTACTCTTTTTTCGCGCGGAGGGGACCAACTCGGATTGGGCAAAGTGGCCTTTTTGCGTCTTCGATAATTCTACTTATTCGAGTAACGCCGAAACAAGTTTATACTATGATATTCGCGATTGGAAGACATATATAAATGTAATGGGGATGTATTTTTGATATTTAAATATGGTATGCATTATAAATTTCATATTTCGGGATTTAATAGTACAGTTTGTAGAAATAAATAATGATTTTCCGCTTAAAGGACCACACTGGTGTTTTAAAACTTCGGATGAAAATTAAGTATCTTATCCCCTTTACGAACCATCCTAGAGTACCTATAAATCCTATATTTTTCAATTGTTCCTATTTTTTCCTATTTTTTAAAAATTGTACCTATAAATCCCTATAAATTTAGGAATTATTATTAGATAGCTACAGAAACGCTTATGGGAAATGTACTAAACACCTGAACTTATAGGAAATCTTAAAAAAATAACTTAACAATAATAACGATGTATAGTTTATTAACTCTAGGACTTATTTACCTGGCTTCTGCAAGCATGGCATTCTTATGGAATTTGATTTTTCAAAAAAATCAAAAACACATTTTTTTTCCTATTTTAATTTTGAAAAATGTTTTAAGTAAACATTGAAGCAATATTAAATGTGTTAGAGAAAAATTAATGTTTTGAAGTATTTGACTTTTGTTACAAGGGTTTTTATGGGGAAGATGTGTCTATATAATCCTATTTTTATTTTAATATAATTCCAATAATTAGCCTAAAAATAAAAAATAATAATAACTATTTGAATAAGAATTCTAATAGGAATCTAAATTTGGCATAGTGTGGGGGGGGGAATTGCAATTGTTAAGGATTATGTTAACTATAAAATAATAATATAATCAGCCATCGACTTTTATTGCCATTAATTCAGATGGCCGGGTTACAATGCGTAGGAGGGTGATGGCAAGCATTTCATGCAACGCGAGCCAACAGCTCCCTACACTCACTATTACCGTTTTATGGAAAGGGGAAACCGAAGAACTCGGGCGAAAACCCATTTCACCCTTTACCGTCTCAATTTTATTTTCGTTCAACTTTTCTTTGGCAGAGGTGGCCAGTTTATTAAATGCCCGAAACTTTGGGAAAAAATAAAATCTTACCTAATATTAAATCAAAATTAAACGTCATTATTGCATTAAGGATCCAAGATATAAATTAAATTAATTAATAGCTTACGTGCCATTTTTCTTCTATACAATTAATTGGAAATAATCGTCTTTTCATAAACCATAGTACTTAAGGTAAAGACAAATATATCTTTCCACGGAGGGGATATACGACATTAGACCTCGTTGTTTCGTAAATAAAAGATCAATTAGGGTTAACTTAGTCCCTCAGCCACCACCCACTCGTTATTTTTAGTTTAAGCGTGGTTTACAGGGCTCGTAATAGGGGCTGTAATCTGCCTACATCCCCGTTCATCACACGCACTTTTTCGTCTTTTTTATCTTCTTTAAGTCGTCGGTGCGCGTCCCGTGGCTGGGAGGTGAAAGCTCGCTATATAGATGACTCTAGGCTGGCCCGCTCTATACTTTGTTTGCCCAAGAAAAGGCCCTGTCTCGAGGAGAAGAGGGTGTTGCAGGGGCGTAACCGAACTTCACGCGCTGCCTTTTAGTTAGACGCCAGATCCCAGGTTGAGCGATTAGATTCTAAAGATGACTACGAGCCAATTTTACCGCCCCTGTAAAAGGGCCTTCCGATGATGGCCCGAACGACCGGGGAGGGGGAGACGGATCGAAAATGCTTTGGACAACGCGCTGCTTTCAATCACGTGACTGAATGTATCAACGTTATGTTTTAAAGCTGACGAAAATCGTTGCTAGGTGGCTGTATAAATAGTTTTTTGCAAACTGCTTACGGGGAAACAAACATTAAGAGCAACGACATTCGAGGTTCGATTTTAACGATTTTAGTTATGTCAGATGGCGCCTATTTAAACCATTTGCTGGGAATTGAAGAAATACTAACTGATTTATTAAAAAATATATTTTTATACTATAAACAATCAAAATAGCATAATAAGAAACAAAAAATAATAATTATTTTTCACGGTTTTTAGCAAAATTTAAAAATTTCTACGTTTCAAACTGTTGGCGCCATTTGGTTTGGATTTAATAAATAGGTGATTCGTTTGAAAGGGTCCTTGTCAAATGTGTATTTACCCGCGAATCCAGATAATGCTTTTCCACCTGATTCAAATGGGATTTGTATTTCAATGGATTCATATATTTTCATGAAATAAGAAAATGTGTTTCTTTTTGTAAGAATACGAGACATCCTATACGCATTTTAATCTAACCTGAAGGGCTAGTAGGCTAGCAGTTCTATTTAGGTTGCACGAAGATTCAGATTACGTATATTAACAATTAAATGTTTCACAATTTTCTACATTTTTATTTGAAGGATTTATGGGATTTATACATGTGTACATTTCAATTATCAATCAATATTACAGCTAGAATTATTGCACGAGTGCATAAAGTAACGATTTTAGCAAGATCGAGAGTCTTTGCTTTTAAAGGCAGTATAAAGTTGAATAACCTAATTTAAATTTTATTAAGGTAACTGGCGCTAGTTACGTTAAAAACAAGTAGTTAGCCGACGATATTTCGATTTAGAATTTACTACTTACCTTTACTATTAGGATATAATGGGCTCCTGGTATCCCGCCATAGAAAACTACGTCAATGAAACGTCACAGGTTTGCTCCGCCATATTTTTGCTTCATTGGTGTATTTCACTTTGTTATAAATAAATAATAAATATTAGACACATAGTAATTAAGAATATTTTTCATTTATAAAGCGTGTTATTGATATCGAACGTTGAACTAACATTTTCATCTGAAAGGGCTGGCCAGTTTTTGATTTCCAAAACCCTTTTAAATTTCTTATTAAGTTCCAAAAGAAGATGGAGCCACATTCAAATGTCCCTACATGCCTCGAAGGATAGGATATTAAGTAAAGGGCAATCGAGTACGAATTGTTTTTATATTGAAGTCGAGTAATCGAGTACATGGTTAAGGGGAAACTTTCTCTTATTCGAGTCGAGTAATTCAGAAAAAAAACGAGTAATATTTTTAACAAGTCGTGTTATCGAGTACTTGATTAGGAGCTGGTTTTATTCAAGTAATTAAGAAATAAAATTTAAAATGAGTATAGACTAACTTTCAATGCTGAAAAATATTCCTTTAAATTAAATGAACCACAGTTTCCACAACTTAAGTAATCTTATAGTGACTAGTGTGATATAAATGATTAGTATACTGGTTACTAGCTTAATTATAGTAATTAATAGTGAAATAACAAGCACTATAGATTTTTTTAAATTATTAATGTACTGGCTATCCGTATATTGCTTAGGAAGCTAAGACTCCTGAGTCCTAACGCCGGCCGACATCCGAACTCGTGAAGAGACCTCAAAGTGACACTCCAAACTTAATAATATTGTATGGAGAAAAACTGCACATGCGCAATACGTATTAAAAACCGTGATCCATTCCCAAGGTCATTCAAAGCCTTTGTTGATTGTACGTCTTGTAGGTGCCATTCATTGCCACCCCGAAAAGTTTCAAAAAGCCCTCTTTGAACTTAGAACAGCTTATTCGAGTAATCGAGTACCCGACTATGCAATTTTTGATACTCAATAATCGACGTGTATTTTGCAATTACTTATTCAAAAAATGCCGAGTAATTGATGATGTTCGAGTACTCGCACAGCTCTAATAAATATATACATTCTGGATTATACCGGGTGTTTCAAAAGGTTATGCAAAAGATTTAAGGAGTTGTAGGGGGTGAGTTGAGAAGTATGCCGGTTTTTCTCCCATTTTCCTACGATGAATTAAAAGAGCGCCAGAGAGCTTCAAAATGTGGCCTACTAGCCCCTGGAAGTAGGCTGCAACAAGCGCAAAACCAAGCAACAGGGACTTTAAATACTGTTTAAGTTTACTTTTTTACGCTGGTTACCTCGATTTGTGTACACAGTCCTTTTTTAATGTTCGCATCGTAGGAAAATGGAAAAAAAAAACAGGCATACTTCTCAACTCACCTCCTACAACTCCTTAAAATATTTGCATAATCTTTTGAAACAGCCTGTATATTTATCGGACCCATTATATCGGCTTACTCAAAAATGACATATTTGTTAAAAAATAAACAAATAATTTGTGAAACGATTATTAATCTAATTTCCCGTAATAATGTTACATTTTAATAACTCTGATAAAAAACGGCATTTTTTCTTTTCCCGCTAAAAAGAGGGCGCCACTGATAAATCCGGTCGTCATTTTGGTTTTTAAGACAAAGCAAAAAGTCGTTGTATTCATTAGAGGCATTAAGTAGAATGAAGGAAAGCATTGTGCAGCCGCGATAAAAGAATGAGAAAGGCTAATTTTTGAAGAGAGGACTTTTCTTATTGGGATCTCTTTCCTCCGCGAGGGGGCGTCATTCTTCGGCGAAGTTCGGCTTCCCTGCCACTGACGCTAGGCCCATAGGCCGCCCCCTCTCGAGCGATTATTTAAATCTGCCTCGACCCATTAAGCGCACCCAATGGAGCGAACCTACCTTTTTGGAAGCTGGCTCCCACAGCGTTGCTCCAGAACCTTTCAGTGAAGTTATCCTTTCAGAAGGCGCCGCCTCCTATTCCCAACCCACCCAGCCGCTCCCTATTCCCAACCCACCCAGCCGCTCCCCGATTTTTCAACCTTTAGAAAAGGGTTTCCAACTTCTAAAGTTTTTCAAAGAATTTTTTATAGCGTATGTATACGTATATCTTACAACAGTTTTTCCCCCAAAACCCGCTTTCGTTTCTTAAGAAATATGTTGATAAAAAAGCCCGCGCTACGCCTGCCTAAAAAACATTGACAATATATTGTCTCCCCTTTATTTAGTTGAAGAAATACGGCGACTCTGTACACTATTTGTTGACTTTAAACTATATTTAAAGTTTCTACAACACCAATTATTGTTTACGCGGGAAAATTTATTTATACGCCTACCTACTCGGAGAGAGAGAGCCCGTGAAGATTTACCCCCTAGACTAAGCGTGAAGATTGCCCCCTAGTCTATGCGTGAAGATTGCCCCCTAGTCTATGCGTGAAGATTGCCCCCCTAGACTATGCGTGGAGATTGCCCCCTAGACTATGCGTGGAGATTGCCCCCTAGACTATGCGTGGAGATTGCCCCCTAGACTATGCGTGGAGATTGCCCCCTAGACTATGCGTGGAGATTGCCCCCTAGACTATGCGTGAAGATTGCCCCCTAGACTATGCGTGAAGATTGCCCCCTAGACTATGCGTGAAGATTGCCCCCTAGACTATGCGTGAAGATTGCCCCCTAGACTATGCGTGAAGATTTACCCCCTAGACTAAGCGTGAAGATTGTCCCCTAGACTATGCGTGAAGATTGCCCCTAGACTATGCGTGAAGATTGCCCCTAGACTATGCGTGAAGATCGCCCCCTAGACTATGCGTGAAGATTGCCCCCTAAACTATGCGTGAAGATTGTCCCCTAGACTATGCGTGAATATTTCCCCCTTAGACTACGCGTGAAGATTGCCCTCCTAGACTATGCGTGAAGTTTAATTAAAAGTAAATTATTTCCATGGCAAATGCCACACTAAATAGATACGGAAAAACGTATGCCAGCCAATTAAAATTTAGATAAATATTAAAATAGATCAGTCGATGCGACTATCAAGCTCTAAACATTTTCATATTTTAATTTTACCCACAAGCCAAGAGGACATAAATCGATTGATTCGCTCCCTTATTTTAACATTTTAATTTTTTATAGATAATCTGTTAATTTATTCGTAATTTCAGACCCAGCAAATTAGTTACAAATATATTTAAATTACATAAAAGCATACTATATAAATTAGTTTGTAGGAAAATATTTTAGATTACTTTACAAAAGCAATTTAAAGGCAAAAAATTAACATCATCCTCAGTTTTGCATCGGGCGTTGTTGTGTTAATAAAACTTTTCGAACGGGGCTGAGAAATAACTAATTTATAGAATCTCCATTTTATTTTTACAATATAGAAATATTCCTAGTTATCATAAGAAATAGTCAATTTTATAGGCGTTTCTCCTTTAAGAATCAGAAAGCCAAAAAAAGAGTTTTTTATCTAAATCTACAAAAAAATTGATGATTTATTCCTTATTCTTCGAATTGTATAAATAGTGCCTACCATTGAACTGTGTAATTATTCCACCCTATAGCTCTTGGTTTCCGGAGAACGCAGTACTGCACCTTACAGATTTGCATCAATTGATCAAAGGGAATATTATGCAATAGAATCTCTCATTTCGTATATAAATATATCGTATGCGTTATCCTTCTAGGCGTGTAGGGACATTTGAATGTGGCGCCATCTTTTTTTTGGAATGTTATGGGAATACAAAATCGATTTTGAAGTCGGAAATTGTATTCTGTTGATTAGGTTAAATCAACGATCTACTAAAGCCAGGTTCACATTTACCCCTAAAATCGCTTGGTTTTAGATAACTAGTTTTCAAAACCAGCGTGAGAAATCGCTTCGTGTTGGTTCGGGAAGCAACTCGTCCAAGTCGGTTCGCTTAGAATCGCTGCCATAACGACAAGGCGGGGAATCAAATTGATCATATTTTCAAAAATAATGGGAATAAAACTCTAAATATTGTCAAATAATATTACTGTATGTATAGTTAACATGATTAACTAATTGTTTTGGGATACATTTTAGTATTTTCCAAATTCTGGTCATAATTTGAAATGACGTTAAGCCTTGACTATACGCGAACCGGGGTGAAGCGATTTCGAACGTGTGAACCAAGAATTATCGTCGGCTGTCAAAAATGGCATTTTCAAACCGACCTAAACTGGGTTTTAAGCTCTAGTGTGACCGTGGCTTAACTAATCATACAAACTTAACTACAGTGTCGTAGGAAGGGTCCATAAGCAGGATTTTCGGCGGAGTTCGAGACTGTCTCGCCACCAGTGAGTATTTACCGTGAGATGGATGGGAAGAAACGCCAAACATCGTCTCATTCTCCTGAATTTGAAATAAATGCATTCTTGGAAAAACGGTGCTTTTTAAACAAATATTAGATCCATGCACCTAGGTGTTCTCCCATATAACCGAATTCCCATTCGACCGAATCCTACAATTTTGGCGGATTTCAAATACATTTATGAAGAACTTTTAATATGCAATAATTTAATATCATTTTATTCAACCTAACCTAACCTAACCCTATACCCTAAACCAAAATATCGGACATTAATTCATTCGGATAAATGGGATCACGCCAACTTGGTGCTATAAGCCGGAATCCATACCCTTACTTGGAATGCTTATATGCTGATATTGTCTATATATTGATTCGGTCTAATAGGAATTCGGTCATATGAGAGAACACCTAGGTGCATGGATCTAATATTTGTTTAAAGGGAATATAACCTGCAAAGGAATCTTTATGGAACACCTCTTCAATTATTCAAATTTCCCTGTACAGTGGCGCCAAACATTTCTAAAGCCAAAGGCTAGAGCGGCCAGAGCTGCAAACGTTGGGGTTCCACACCAAATAGCTGAGGTTATATTCCCTTTAATAAGTACCGTTTTACCATGAATGCATTCATTTCTACTTCGGGAGAGTAACTATTTTGATTTTTGAGACGATGTTTGGTGTTAGAACGTCGTAGAAAATCCTGCTTAAGGCGTATATCGGTAAGACACTGTAGTCTTAAAAGGGGAACAGTCAAGCTTTAACCAGTTAAATAGCCCTATAGCCCATTAAAAACTAAAATTTATGGTGAAAACCACATAAAAAATATTGAGTGGTTAATTTTTAATAAAATAAAGAAATTTCGGGAAATCGAAAAGCGCGCGTCCGCCGCGACACCTGGTGAGAAGTCGGCGAGACAGAAAAACAACGTAAAAGCGCGCGCTGCTGAAGACTCGAAAAATGGCGTTTTCCAGTTATAAGAGACTTACACCTAAATTGCGCGATTTTAAAAGTTAGGATAGTTCGCAAATCGCTCATACGGGGTTAGGGGCGCTGGCGGCAGCCCCTAAGATGGCGGCGAAAATTCAAACGCAAACACCTGGCGTTATTTTTCGTTTCAACTTTTTTCGCCAAAAGCTGTTTTTTCAAGACAAAAAAAGGAACGTGTTAGTATATTGAACGTCTTGTTAATCTTTTGATACGGAAATAAGGCCATATTTGGAAAAGCTTGGCCGTTCCCCTTTAATATTAATATTTTACCGCGCAATTCAAAAATGATAACGTTTAAATATTCTGAAGTTGGTTTTTCTTAACTATAATCTAAGTTAACCAAAATTGCATTTGACCTTTTAAAACCAAGGCTCCATTAACTAAACTGATAGAAGAAATGGAATGCTAAATGCGGGTTATTTCGGGCGAATTTTATTTTTATAAGAGGCCTATTAACGTGGCGCTAGTGTTAAACTCGTTTCTCTACAATGTCAAGAATAAAAGCGCAAAAAAGAGTCTTCCCTTCACCGATTTTCTCGCTTTCGTTCAAGATAGTTTTTTCCCTTCGAAGCCCGTAAAGAAAATCTTTAGCATGACGTCATTCGGGGACTCCCGCGTCACGCCTCCGAACACTTTCGATTGGCTCCCGTATCCCGGGCTCTCCCGTTTCACTGGCTCCTTCTTTTCCCTCTAGCAGTTTTACTCGTTTTAGCTTATGACATTCCGCCTTTAAGAAGTCCCTTGGTTTTTCACGAATGTTTCTTTACGCTGTTAGCCAATTTTTAATATAGCTTATAGTCGAATATTTTGTTCAATCGACCAACGCGATTGTAGACCATCCACCCTCGAAAAGGGACTCGTTAACGACCATAGGTCCTTTTCGGGTTTATGAAATTTTCTTTCCGTAACGGTGCAAAAGCGAATGATCTATCCGTTTCAAAATCCGTAGGATCTTCGACGGACGAAATTCATTGAGGGAATAAATTTTCTGGGAACAGCGTGTCGTGTTTGAAATGATTTTAGGCGCGGTGTCTAAATTCGCGTCCTAATCAGTCTGAAGAATGGCAAAGTGGCGGCGTGAAATATTACGCGTTTTGGAACAGAGGAGAACTCCAGGAAAGACTCTTACGGCCTAATTAATGCGACTCGGAGTTTCCGTTTCCACCCACTAGGGGGCAGATAGGGCGCGCGAGATTGTAGCGAGTCAGCTACCGTGTTGGGCGTAGTTGCACATCCGAGACTACTAAAAAATTCAGATGATTTTCTAGTTCGCTTTTTGCACGTACCGAAAGCGACGGAAGTTAGCGGCGACTAGCGGCTATTTTGGGGCCGGACCGAGTTTCAAATGATAGAGGAAAAGAAGACGAATTAGCCCTTTTTTTGTAAATTAATTTTTGCTTTGGTGAATTGCGTTTTCCAAATGATAAATCTAAAGTGGTTCGTAATATTGACTCAGCCTCGCACGTTCATTTCAAGCAGGGGCACGTGTGATTGCGGTTCGTTAAAAGTGATCCGTGCTTCCGGAATTAGGCCTTTGGTGAAGCCCCTTTTTTCGTCCTATCGTCATTTTTAATTTATTTCTCGCTCTTTCCATAGTTCGTATTACCAGAAGCTTATAGTACATATATTACTAGAAAAGTATCCATTTAGGTTAATAAAATTGCGTAACTTTCGCTTGCTCGAGCCACTTTTGGGCAAATTTCTTCCACATTTTTAGGATTTACCTTCGCAACAAATCACTTTTCAAAGGAAATAGGATGACGCTGTCAATATTGTAACCTTTTGGAAGGCCACAGAAATAATAAAGGTTATAGACGCATTCACATATTGCCTACAGGGAAATATGCAAAAAGGGGCGAAATCCACCCGAGGTATCTTCCTATTTAATAATGTTTGAGGTAGATGGCGACACTATAAAGTTTATGAAAAATAAACTGTTTTAAAAAGTTATTAATTAATTATTAAATTATAGTACTTTAAATTCTTATTAAAAATATATAATTTTTGTAATTTAAATGAACAATTAATTTTAACAGTAGTTAAAACTCTCCGCCATAGATGGCGCTATAATACAATTTTAAACTATCCAATCAGGGAACAGAATTTTGTATTTTAAATCTCGACAAAACCATTCTCCACTAAAAACTGAAAACTTTCAACCAATCGTTGAAAATCAAAATTATGACGTCATGTTGCTATCAGAGCGCCATCTACTAACAAATAACGCCATCACCACGTTACCTCGGATGAATTTTACCCCTTTAAAGTCGTCTTTGCTCGTTAAAAATTGTAAATCGATCTATAATCCCTTTAAGAAACGTATTTTTAAATATCAGCGTGAGCTTGCGACAGTACATATTTAAAACTAATAACATTAGCAACTCAGGAAAATTGATATTTGTATACTTCCACAGATGATAAATTATTTAAACGATCAATTTCAAATTTCTAATACGTTTAATGGAGGCTCTGAAATATATATGGCGCTGGGGATAACGTTAAGTTTAAAATTATTACTTAGCTTTTACCGCTCTTAGAGCGTTACTTGATAATAATTTTCCCCGCAAGTAATCGACAACTAAATCAGTTTGTATCTCATATTTGAAAAACATTTGGTAACCTGAATTTGTGTGATTCTATAGTGAGAATTAATACTTGCAAAGAAGGTGTTTTCTCGCCGGTTTAAAAATGTTCCCTTCAGTATTATCTGAAGCGCGTGTTTGGGTTAACGATTGACTAACTTCCGGGCTGACCAATTTCGGGTGGTCATTGGTCAAGAATTCGTCCGTTTTCCACTTCTCCTCTCCCCTCCTTTTCAAGCTCGGTTGAATTTGTTCCGCGGTTAGTAGGCGTCCCAATCGATGATTTCAGATAAGGCCCGGGGTTTGCTGCAGACTGAATGTTCCCCACTGTTGATTTAACTTATCAATAGAATGCGATTAACCATTTTGATGTACCGGTAGAAAGGTAGTTTCGTGAACAAGTATTTGTACTTTGCAGAATTGACCCTGCTAGCTGTTAATGGTTTAGCCTCCGAACCCGCCGATTAGGTCAAAATGACGTTTTAAAGTGCCATCTAGGAGCAACAAACACAACACCTCTCACAAGGAGAACGCAACCCGTCAAAAGTCGTGGATTTTTTTGTGTACGTTTTTCATTGGCTAGGCGCGTTAGCGCCTGCTGCCGTCGGAAGGGGGAAATTCGGAAATTGTCTTCCCCCCCAGCCGTAAAACGTTCATCGTAAAGGCTCGTGACGCTCGTCCAATGAAATTCGTACACAACCCTTCGTTAGCGTGTTTAAAGGCTATAGCTGCGTTCTCCTTGTGTTTGTTGCTCCTAGGTGCCATTAAGCATTTGCTACATCGTAAAAAAAGGTTGTAAATTTTTATTTATCGAAGGATTCTACCCTTTTAATTACCGTGACATTCAATTTCAAGTTTAATCAAAGATAATAATAATAATAATAATCAGCTAGGCTAATACCCAAGGCCCCACCTTAGGCCTAAGTCATCTAGTGACTTTTTATGCCTTTAAACATGTGGCCAAGGGTACACCGCGTAGGAGGGTGCTGGCAAGCACTTCATAATATAGAACTCCGTACCCTAGATTCGAATTCAACAACTTTCTGATTGAACGTTTACGACACGTGACCTCCGAAAAATAGGGGCTCCATCGGTTGCTTTAGTGTGCTATCTGTAGTTGGTTACTATTATTATTATTATTATTATTATTCTTATTTGTTTATTGTGCAAAGAAGAAAAAATGGTTACAAAAATTATTCAAAAAATTTAAACAGAGCACAACACGTCTCCCCTTACCTAAGCAGGGCTTGTATTTAAGGAGAGGTATTAGATATAATTAGTTTTTCGGCAGCACATCAACACCGAGTTATAACTTTAATCATTGAAATACACTTGTGTTAGTTTTCACAAATATTTTCAATTTACTTTTAAATAACTGGAATTAGATTTTAATTCCACGGGTAAAGCATTAAACCATTTAGGTCCTAAATAAATAAAACTTCAACGCAAAACTGTGAATTGGACCACAGGTATGCAAATATTATGATTATACACAAAACGAGTAAAATAATTAACATTCGACGGATCTATCTCTCTAAACAAATTACAAAAATTAGTTGAAATAACAGACATTATGTATAATTGTTTAAGATTAAAAACGTCAAATTCGTTGTATAACTTTGTCGCAGAATAAAACCATGGTTTTCTAAGACATACTCTTATGATTCGATTTTGAAAATTAATAATTGGTTTCAAGTTAGTTTCAGTAGCACTACCCCAACATATAATACCGTAGGTTAATATCGAGTTAAGAAGTGCATAGTACACTGAACGAAGAGTTGTATTATTAAGTATGTTCCGTAACTGGTATAATTTGAATGACACGCGCAATTTTTTACGTAGTTACAATCTTTTTTGTGGATTTTTATATGGTAACTGTGGGTGTAATTTGGTGGGAGTTCCAACAGGAAGTGGGTAAACGCTATTGACCACGCGCGAGACAGTGACTTCGAATCGAGGGTACGAGGTCTAATGAAAGTGGCATTTTTGGACGTATTATTTTACGTTTAGGTAATGCATCTTTCATAATCTACAACGTTAACCGCGCACGCAACGTAATTGTTATCTATTTTAAAATAACAGTTTATTCTAAACAACGAAAAATTGGTGCTTGGTCAACGACGAAAATCTAGGAAACTCACGCTTGGAATGCATTCAGTCTTTCGCGTATCATAAAGACGTCAATGACATCTAAATCATATCTTTCGGCAGGGTTAGAGCTTTAAAAATTGCGAAGGATGGGCACTTTAAAAGGAGAGATTTACACCATATTTTATTTTGTTTTTGCGGTGTATGTCTCGGGTCGGCGGTGTGGTGACGCCTGCGCTTTTAATACGGTTGTCGTTGGCGTATTTTGTCGTTGGGACCGTTTTTCCAGGTTCTCCTACTTTTCATTCCGCGACGCAACCCTTTAATGTCTTTTAGTTAATGACCATTGAAATAGGTCGTAGATAGTGGCTCCCCCTACATCGTTTATTTCGTTCCCGCTAGGGTTCTCCATTGACGCCTAATGACGCTTTGTAGAGCCACCAGATACCCCTATCTTCGCTAAAATATCCTTTCCTATTCCCAGCGTGTTAATAAGAGCGGCTAAGCTCCTACGGCGCTGCACTAATACCCGGGTCGGAGCCGTTTCGATTCTCTTATTGGTCACGGGTCTCCGGTCAACGCGATGGATGGCGGCCGTGCCCTTGAGTTTTGCTTCTATTTTCAGTTGCAACGGCCGGGACGTCGCTTCTCCCTCTTCTCTCTCTCCTTCCTCGGCTTCTCGTTGCTATGGGAACCATCTGATCCCTCCGATGACGTCAGAAGAGGTTCCCTTTTCTCCGAAATATATTGGCTCCGCTTCGTCCCGGATGAAGGGGGGGGGGAGAATACTGAAAAGCCGGTTCACATTTGTGAGGAAATTCTTAGGTCGCGCGAAACGAAGAACTGATAAACAATGTTACGCTCACGCCGAAATTCCCAGCGCAGTTTTTCGTCCGATTGCCCATAGATCGCCGGATCTAGGACCACCGCCAAAGATACCAAAATAGCTTAGGGCTTACCTGCTCCGCATTTTACTATATCGGATCGCGCGTCATGCACCGATTGTCCGCTACGCTGCAAATTTAGTCTTTACGTGTATCGTGAAGTAATACACCACTTGAGTAATACGCCACTCGAGCAATTGCACCACTCGATAAATTACACCACTCGAGAAATTACACTACTCGAGAAATTACACCACTCGAGAAAGTACACCACTCGAGAAATTGGACCACTCGGGAAATTGCACCACTCGAGAAATTACAGCACTGGAGCAATTAAATCACTCGAGAAATTAAATCACTCGTGAAATTACACACTCGAGAAATTACACACTCGAGCAATTACACCACTGGGGAAATAACATCACTAGAGAAATTACACACTCGAGAAATTACACACTCGAGAAATTACACACTCGAGCAATTACACACTCGAGAAATTACACACTCGAGCAATTACACACTCGAGAAATTACACACTCGAGCAATTACACCACTGGGGAAATAACATCACTAGAGAAATTACACACTCGAGAAATTACACAATCGAGAAATTACACACTCGAGAAATTACACACTCGAGAAATTACACACTCGAGAAATTACACACTCGAGAAATTACACACTCGAGAAATTACACACTCGAGAAATTACACACTCGAGAAATTACACACTCGATAAATTACACACTCGAGAAATTACACACTCGAGCAATTACACCACTCGAGCAATTACACCACTCAAGCAATTATATCACTCGAGCAATTACACCACTCGAGCAATTACACCACTCGAGCAATTACACCACTCAAGCAATTATATCACTCGAGCAATTACACCACTCGCGCAATTACACCACTCGAGCAATTACACCACTCGAGCAATTACACCACTCGAGCAATTATATCACTCGAGCAATAACACCACTAGGGAAATAATATCACTAGAGAAATTACACACTCGAGAAATTACACACTCGAGAAATTACACACTCGAGCAATTACACCACTGGGGAAATAACATCACTAGAGAAATTACACACTCGAGAAATTACACAATCGAGAAATTACACACTCGAGAAATTACACACTCGAGAAATTACACAATCGAGAAATTACACACTCGAGAAATTACACACTCGAGAAATTACACACTCGAGCAATTACACACTCGAGCAATTACACACTCGAGAAATTACACACTCGAGCAATTACACCACTCAAGCAATTATATCACTCGAGCAATTACACCACTCGAGCAATTACACCACTCAAGCAATTATATCACTCGAGCAATTACACCACTCGAGCAATTACACCACTCAAGCAATTATATCACTCGAGCAATAACACCACTAGGGAAATAATATCACTAGAGAAATTACACACTTGAGAAATTACACACTCGAGAAATTACACACTCGAGAAATTACACACTCGAGAAATTACACACTCGAGAAATTACACACTCGAGAAATTACACACTCGAGAAATTACACACTCGAGCAATTACACCACTGGGGAAATAACATCACTAGAGAAATTACACACTCGAGAAATTAACAATCGAGCAATTACACCACTCGAGCAATTACACCACTCGAGCAATTACACCACTCAAGCAATTATATCACTCGAGCAATTACACCACTCGCGCAATTACACCACTCGAGCAATTACACCACTCGAGCAATTACACCACTCGAGCAATTATATCACTCGAGCAATAACACCACTAGGGAAATAATATCACTAGAGAAATTACACACTCGAGAAATTACACACTCGAGAAATTACACACTCGAGCAATTACACCACTGGGGAAATAACATCACTAGAGAAATTACACACTCGAGAAATTACACAATCGAGAAATTACACACTCGAGAAATTACACACTCGAGAAATTACACAATCGAGAAATTACACACTCGAGAAATTACACACTCGAGAAATTACACACTCGAGCAATTACACACTCGAGCAATTACACACTCGAGAAATTACACACTCGAGCAATTACACCACTCAAGCAATTATATCACTCGAGCAATTACACCACTCGAGCAATTACACCACTCAAGCAATTATATCACTCGAGCAATTACACCACTCGAGCAATAACACCACTAGGGAAATAATATCACTAGAGAAATTACACACTTGAGAAATTACACACTCGAGAAATTACACACTCGAGAAATTACACACTCGAGAAATTACACACTCGAGAAATTACACACTCGAGAAATTACACACTCGAGAAATTACACACTCGAGCAATTACACCACTGGGGAAATAACATCACTAGAGAAATTACACACTCGAGAAATTAACAATCGAGAAATTACACACTCGAGTAATTACACACTCGAGAAATTACACACTCGAGAAATTACACACTCGAGCAATTACATCACTCGGGAAATTAGCCCACTCGAGCTATTACACCACTCGAGCCATTACACCACTCGAGCCATTACACAACTCGAGCCATTACACCACTCGAGCCATTACACCACGTGAGCAAGCGCAGAGACTGTTGCGTAGAGAAATGCTTAGTAAGAAATTTATTTTTATACCAAATTTAAATAGTACCTGCTTTCGAAAAACCACCGTAGATGGCGCCACATTTTATATTTAATTGGTGTATTAGTTGTTGACTAGTTTCACGTAATGACATCCATTAATTATTTACTTTCCATCAGTGATTATGCCAAAGAAATGTTTTAGAACAGCTATAATCGTATTTATTTATTTATTTATTTATTTATTTATTTATGCAAATAATCAACCATTGTTTGCTACTGCGGTTACTTTTAATTGCTGTTATGTTTATGGCCTAACCTTAATTTTATTTCAATTTGGATATAAACTTTCAAAATTTCGAGTTAAATAACTCAACCTCACTTTGTGAATAATTCTAGAAGTCAGTTCACGGCTGTTTTTAATAGATTTGTTTAAGAATTAATTAATCTATATTTAGGGAGATTGACTATGTTGAGTCAGCGGGAATCATGGGTTTAGAGGGGGGAAGGGAAACTGTCACCGGCGTGTTCTTCGATCGCAACGAAAGACGTCAGTCTTAGCGAACCAATGAGATACCCAGCTGATTTGATTTTTATTACGAGTGAATTGGGAACAAATACAAATTATTTTCATAGACCATTCTATAAAATACTACTTATGTGGTTATTTCCTTTTGTGTATAGAGAGGCAGAAGTTTTGGCCCGATTTTTCATGAACCAGGGCTGCTCAAAAAATGATTATCTGGCAAACCTGCCAATCTAGTAGTCTTGATAAATAGTGGATTTTTGACTAAAATCCTAGTCATTTAACGGTTATAGTTTTTTAAAAACCCTTAAATCTCGTTGGTTTTTTAAATAGTTTAGTTGTGGACTTTCTATATTTTGAAATATATAATAATATATATATATATATATATATATATATATATATATATACGCAGGCATTTTGAAAATCGACTTTATGGGTGACGCATCAGGGAATACCGATCAAATAGGATTGAGCGTATGCAGAATTTTTAAAACCAAAGTATAAATAAGTTAGCAAGTCGTACTGTTTGGCCTGTTTAGCTAGGAATTTATAGAAAGGTCTATTAATTACCCGTAAATTATCTAATCATAGAATAGTATTTGTAGAAAGCATTATTTATCGTGCTTACTTTTGCATTCCCTTTTGATTCAGCACGTCAATTTAACAATGAAAACGCTATGTAAAAAAATACATGAGTATTTTTCGTAGTTTCGCGAAGAATCGCTTTTCAGGAGAAGCAAGATTGATAATATCTCCAGGTTCCCTCTGCATAAAAATCGAATTTGTAACGTGGAGGCAAATTAATTTTCCCTCCTTTCGACCCAGTTTTTTAGCCCCTCTTTAAGACCTTTAAACCGAAAAGTAATAAATTTCACATAGAACTGAACCTTGCCATAATTAAATGGTGCTATGAAGAAATTCTCCCCCTCAGTTTCAGCTCTCTACAAAGTCAACTTTTATCCTAATAGGATGACAGACTGCCCACCTTAATAAGTAAGGTTCATTTTTTATAGAAGCCAACCCCCGCCACCCTTCACTCCTTTTGTGTGTCTAGCTTGCCCCCCCCCCCTTTAAATTTAGTCAATTCTTGGTGCTGGATAATTAAAAGGTAACCAAGTTACCGAGCGATTCGACGTTTTTTTAATTGGGGGCCTATATTAAATTTTTTGTTTCTTTTTATTGAAGTATTATCGAAAATTTATCGGCCTGTTCTAAACTTCTCCCGCAATGTGTAACTGGGTACCCGACGAGGAAATGCTTGTGTCTCGACTTGTTTAGACGATTTTATTTCCGATAGAACGATTTGACAACGGACTTAACAGGCTGAAAGACAACATCAAGATTACAAATTATTAAATAACGATTATATTTTTAATATACAGTTAAAGCTACAGATTTGATATTAATCAGATTTAATCATACGAGGGTGTGATCGGAACCTCTGACAAGAATTGCATTCAGCTCAACGTCTAAACACAAATGTGTTCTCGTTCGGTACCCGGTTTTATCCAATACGCATAATTTGAAACAATACAAGTCATTCTGTCAGATTCACCGATTGCGTGGCATTTGCGGCTTGTATGACAGTTAGAAACTAAAGATATATTATACTATAGATATTAAGCTTATACAAATAAACGTGTAGGCAGAACGTGAAGATTATTGTCTTTACGTGTTTAATTTGTGCCTGCTTAATATTTCTAATCTCTATTGCCTTGATAAGCTAAAAACACCTCTTACAATTTATACCATTTATGGAAATTTCTGGAAAGCTGATCGCATTTAAGATGAATTTATCGTACCTTTGATGTTATAGTTGTCGTCTGCTTATTTAAAATCGCTTTTTGGTGTCCTTTGATTGCCATTGTTTTAAAAATTCTTAACTTTCCATTTGCTGTGTTATCCGACAAGGGGAAAAACAGTGTAATTAAGTACTATTTTTATTATCTTCGAAGTTAAGATTTGTATAATGAGTTTTCTATTCGCCTTTTGAAAACTAAAATACTAAAATTAAACGTAAGTCTCAGTAGCGGCGCCAGGATTGTTTTTGGGGGGGGGGGGCTAGGCCAACCATTTGGAGGCCCCTCCACCACAATTTTTTCAATCCGTCCACGTGGATTATTGAATTTTTTTAAGTAAGTGGTGCAATTTTTGGGTAAACTGGGTACGCGACGAAAAAATTAGAACTAATAACACTTAACAATTACAAATGAGTGGTTATTTACTTATTTCTACGACTGAATACAAGTCTATCAATTTACATTCATTCCTTCGGTACTTCGCATGTACATCCCTTACATCAGAACTTACAACTTTACGAAAATGAATGTACATAGGTACACTAAGTAAAGAAAGCTTAAGAACCATTTATTTGTAAAGATAAAATTAAAGATACAATTTGTATATAGTATCGCTCGCCAAAAATTAAAACTAAAAAATACACTACTGTTAAAGAAAAATTACTCGTACCTTTGAAAGGAATAAAAACAGCAGTGTCGTTAAGCAAATCACTCGAATTAAATATTGAAAAATTAATAAATAAATAAATATTTTCGCAAACAGATTACAGAATTTTCTGATATTAAATAATTTGGAGGCCCATATATTAAATTTTGAAGGCCCCTTAAGACGACTTTTGGAGGCCCCTACCAAAATTTCAAGTAGGCCCAGGCCTACCCCGGCCTCTTGCTGGCGCCGCTACTGGTAAGATTAAAATATCGTTGATTTAAATAAAAATATATATTATTTTCATAATCATTGATATAAAAAGACGTTTCTGAAATATCGTTGGTTTAAATCAAAATGTGTTTTAAAAAAACATTTATTTTAAATCAAATGATTTGGTAAAATATCACAGATTTAAATGATATGGAATTTTTTAAGAAATCACTGAATTAAATCAGAATTCATGAAAATGTACAAACGTAGATTCTGTTGCAATGCCATTTGAAAGCAAACTAAATTGAACTAAATTAAATACAATTAAGCTTAATTTAAATTTTACTTCTACAATACCTCTAAACTGTCTATCTGAAATGCTAGGAAATTGAGTTCATTTTCGTCAGGTAATCAACATTAACCAATAGGGGTTTTCACGTTCAATTAAATTTAAAATAATATTTGTTAATGTCCATTTTGGTTAATTATTTCGAGACTCGTAGTTTGGAACATTCGGTAAGAAAAGCATCCGTTTCAAACAAAATAAATAAAAATACGCGAGAAAAAGAAATAACCTAGTTTTCAACTTTCTCGGGTTTTAAGTGCACTAAAAATGGAAAAGAATCTTCTAAGCTTCGAAGCAATTTCGGGAAATCTCTCTACGAGCGTAGAGACCAATTTCGGAGTATAGCAGCGCGCCTTTTTTAACCTAGGCGAAATATTTAATGAAGTTGGTCGTATCTTTTTTGCACGTGACCGTTAAATCACTTGTTTTGGCGTTACACGCAAAGTTCTAGCAAGAACATTCTCTTCTTTTGTACGCGAAACCCAAATTTAGCGTTCTTTTACGCGCCTTATCCAACCAACCTAGACTCCAAAAGCCAGAGTAAAAGGGTCAGACCATTATTCGCTCCTTAGGCCCATTTCGTGGGATCTCAATCCACAAATCTAACTCCACGACGTACTCTGTTGTTCAATTTTATTCAATTTCACTTTAAGTTTTTCTTTCTGGGATTGCTTTTAGTTTTTCTCAATATTTCGAGCCCATTTTGAGTTCACGCACTTGAAATCTGATCTGTCATCTCACGACTAAGCTTCGTAAATAATTTAAGATCGGTAATAGTGCATCCTGTAATAGCCGAACTAACAAGGAGACTACCCGAGGTGTTACACACCGATTTTGTTCAAATTCGGGGCATTGGTAGACTTCATGTAACTTGAAAATCATAAAGGGATTTTATTCAATGGGCAACGGGTTTGCCATGGCAACGAAAACTGTTTTTGACAACTTAAAATGGATATTTTCCTATCGATTGGCATTCGCTGTCTTTGACCCGCAAATAGGCTTGACAATGCACCAAACTTATATTCTTCTGATGAACAGACACACCCTCTTTTTTGCGCTTCTATTTTAAGTAACCAGCCGAATTTCTTGGAAAGTAATAGAGCACAGACTACAGTTATTGCTGGAAAATAGAGAGCGTTTTTGCAGGCGGGGGTTGGGGGGATAGGCCCCGGTACATGTACGAAGTTATTATATACGCGCGCCCCGAATTGTCCCGAGCTTTCTAAGCCAGCGCGAATAGTCAGTTTAATACTCCATCTTGCGGTCGACTCCTCATTGGATCGCGTTGCTTAGCGACTATCCGCAAGCCGAGAGCTTCGAGGGTGGGCGCGCGACTGGGCAGGCGCGCGCGATCGATCGAGGAAGCGGAAGCCAACGTGGTGGGCCAAACGGGAGGCTGGAAGGAAGTAGCTGGAAACGCGAAAGGGAGCCGCTGAATTCGCGGGGCTCCTTCGGAAAGGCTGCCATTCTCAGGCTATTGCCATGAATGGGGCCGAAGGATTCATTCTGCCCTCTAGTCGCATTCAGCCCTAAGCCGTTCTCAGCACCTACTTAGACTCTGAATCCCAGCCCGCTGTCTCGTGCTGTCCCAAGAATGTGGCCTGTTTATGCAGTTCACCATCAGGGCTGCTCTTTCAGTCTGCATTTTGGACAGTTTTACTGTTAGGGATCTAATCTTTCATTGAACACGGCAGAAGAGGTAAAAAAGACCAACAACGTTTGGGGAAACTAAAATTTATTTATTTATTAAGTTAAACCGATACGCGGTACTTCGGCCGATAGGCCTTCAAGGCGAAGGTACAAGTTAAGACTAACTAACGGAATGTTTTAAAAATAAAACCACGCGACGCGAGAAAATAACAAGTTGGCAAGCCAAAATATACCTCTCCTCGGAAGAGTTTTTAATTTTCAGTTAAGCGTACCTGTATCCGTGGGTCTGCGGTAGAACGCTCACCTGTCGTGCAAGAGGGCTCGGGTTCGAATCCCGGCCGATTAAAAAATTATACTACACCCAATGACAAAAAGAGGGCACTTTTGGAAAAACCTTTTCCCTGATTCTAAGAAACTGGGTACGCAGTGATTACCCTTTGCCCCGAAAATGCGTTCGCAGGCCTGACAGACAGACAGACACGGTGGTTGTATAACCCCTCCTAGGGTACAAAGTCCCCTCGGAGAGGTAAAAACACGTGACAAGAAAAATGCGAAAATGAGAACGCTACACGCAAAAATAAACCTACTAAAAAGGACTGTCAAAATGGAGGAGAAAAAAAGGGTGGACGGGTAAAAACTGAAGGGGGAAGGCAAATACCAAAAAGGGGGAAGCAAAAAAATCATCAAATCCTTGCAAACAAAACTCCAAACCAGCTAATCTTTCGCTGACGGTGTTTAAAACATCAGAGTTTTATTAATAACTATAACACGTCTGAATGCTAATAGCGTTGAACCGTGTCCATAGATTTATACCCAAGACCATAACCTGTCTCTGATTTTCACTACAATGTAGTAATAATTTTATACTTGTTATAATTGTTCATACCAACCAACATTTTTGCCTAACTTTAATGACGAGCCAATAGCTTTCGAGTCTAGTGGGCGAAACACGTGTTGCATTTTTCGTTCACACGCTTCACGACAAGATTTTCCGCTTAAATTAATGTCAATTCTTAAAAACAATCTTCTACTACTACAAAATATGTCAATTTTCATTAATGAAAGGTGGGCAAGTGAGAGGTCGAACACTCGCCAATTTTGAAGCTCAAAGATATTTCAGAAATCAGAATCTGATTTTGAGAATTCAGAGTACGAATTTCTTGTTGATTTCTGGTTTTTTAGTCTGATTTCGAGATTTTCGAACTGAGTTTTGGCCAGATTTCCAGATTTTCAAGTTGATTTTTACGAATTTTTTACCCTTCGTGGTCAAGATATACATTTTCACTTTTGTTCAATAAAAAAGATGTGTTTCAATATTTCGAGCTAAGCAGTTGCTCTAAAAAATTGCTTTTTAGTGGCCAACACGTTGTGTTAACGTATTCTTATTTCATAGAAATAACTCGGTTTGCTATTCGTGTTGGCCAACAATGTTGTATTAAAACGTTGGCACGTGTAAATAGGCCTTATCAGGCCTTATGTTTTAAAGGGAGTATAACCTTTTCCGGAATTTAGGGCAATACATAATTCCCTCTCCTCATTTTCCTTATACGTAGTGTGAAATACAGTGGTTTTTGGGAAATTATCCCACTAAATGTTTCCCCGCTTTGGTAGTGCTCTAGTTTCTCATATCTACTAGAACGCTTTTCTTGAATCTAAAACCACGTACCTCATTATTAAGAAATTATATTTGAATAAATATCCAAACTATAATGAAAATAATTAATTTATAGATCGGATATTGTTGTTTATATGTTCATTAAGGGTGCATTTAAAAAATAAACACTAAATATGAAACAATAAAGGTTTCAAGTGAGAAAACCTCTTCAGGGCGGGCACGCTTCCTCGAATAGAAGAATTGGGTGTTCCTACTCTCGTTCTAGACTAGCGCCATGAGCGAGAAAAGAGAGAAGCTATGGCGCACCCTACCGAACAAACAAAGTCGTATTAAATACTCGACAGGCAACATGGACATAATCTTATCACCAGCAAAACGCGTTTTTAAACGACGCAGCTCTATAGAAAACGATTTGATGGCATATATCGCGAACCAATATTGACCAAACCTACAACCGACGAGGAAAGATGCTCTCTTTTCTTTTAGTGAAGTTCTAATGAATAGTGCTGGTTTCGTTCGCAATTTGACAATTTTCGGATAATATTTGTCACAAATGCCCGGAAGATTTATTATCTCTTTGGAGGAAATATTCATTTAACATTCTTGGTTCAAACTGCTTTTACAATTGTCAAAATTTAAAATAATAATCGTATACTAGATTCCAGTATACACGCGACAAAATAAAAGACTAGAAGAGCAAATTGGAATAATTAATTAAATTGGATTAGTTAGTCCATATCTCTAGGGCTTCTCTTGGGCTCTTACGAACATCTGCAGCTTTTTCCAGTTGACTGTTTCAGATCCCTGCGACATGGACTAATTAACAACAGGGACGGTCCGACCCGGGGAAAAAAGTAAAAAGAACAAGCAACGACGCACTCTAGCGGTATTCGCGGGCATAACAGGAAATGCTTGTATAGGCTGGTGATTCAAAATAAGCGGGGGGGGGGGGGGAGAAAATAGGGAAAGAAGCTTCCTTGGAAGGCTTGGAATTTAAAAGTTGAACCACGAGATTACCATGCGGTGCTAATATATTAGTCTTTTAAATTAATCGTCGTCAAAATTTAGAATGTCGAGCTTTTCCGATCGTACATACAGTAAAATATTCTGCTTACCGTCTGGAAGCAATTCCCAAATTTGTTACGGTAATTATTATTATCATAATATAATATTATTCATAAATATAAATGATTGTACCAAGGCTTAATAGTTGTTTACCTTTTCTTATGATGAATTTCGAATCTATCTTAGAATCGGAGGTGGAAAACGTATCATTTAACTATACCAATTATACTAAAATAATAACTATAAAATTATAGTTATTTAACGTGATAAGATGGATGGTTATGAGAGACGTTTGAAAATTCAAATCACAAAAGCTAAAACCGTTAAAAATCAGTTTCCTGTTTATGACGTTTGAATCACCAGGATAAAAAATATTTGCCTGGCAACGCTGCTGAACGCGTTAACACTTTTATCTGTCAGGTCGCTTGAGTTTGCAGTCAAATTTATACCAAACTTCATTATCGTCTAAATAAAAATATTTTTTTATGTGGTTATAAGCTCTCGATCATTGATCCGCTATTTTTAATCTCAAAGAATGGCGATTGTTTTAAATATGATGAATTTTTAAAGTTGGTTTGTTTTTCACCTCTAAACGACAAAAGCGATCTGTTACGAAGTTTTGATTAATAATAATTAGTGGCCTTCCAGTGTCTTTCGTAACCATGGTGACTTCATACACACGCGAGGCTGTCCTTGTCTGCAGCCCGCCTGAAATTTTTCATCCATTTTTTTTTGGTTCTTCCGCTGTGTGTCTCTGGGAGTAGGATATCAATTTAAAATAAAATGACACACATTATTTATTACTTCAGAAGACGCGGTCACACGTCAGCGAAAAACCCAGTATCTAACCAGTTCTTAACTAATCGTGTATAAATTCACAAATAACAAGTAAAATACTGATTGTTATTTGACGATTACAGTTTATTTTAAGCTAAGATATAATACTGTTATTAGTTAATAAAAATTAAATTTGGATTCATATGCGTCGTTTGTAAAGGGTACTAAGGCTTGTGTGAGCCTCATTGAATACACTATTTAAATTTAATTTAATTTAATTAAATATCTAGTGTTAAACGTCAAACGTTTATTTAAACGAAAATAAACCTTCCCAAACAATGTAGGGTTGGTGTCTTGTTTTATAGAAGCTGTAATATCAGAAGTTAATGAACCATAAATTCCTATCAGATGCTATAGCAATAATGTAAGCGGAAAATTACCAATGCCGGTGCAGGCTGTGAATCGTTTCCAGCCAAAACAACGCGCAACTCTTGTAAGCTATTGTCACAGAAGTCAAATACCACTAATTAACGGATTCCTATCTTTGGAACTGCTTCATATTTCACTGTGCTTTAGCAAACGTACTAGCAGCTAGGAGCAACAAACGCAGCACGCCACACAAAAAGAACGCAACCCGTCAAAAGTCGTGCATTTTCTCGCGTACATTTTTCATTGGTTAGACGCTTTAGCGCCTGCTGCTGTCGGAAGGGAAAAATTCGGAAATTGTCTACCCCCCGCGCGTAAAACGTTAAGAGTAAAGGTTCGTCCAATGAAATTTTTTACACAACACTGCGTTAGCGTGTTTACAGGCTAGCTGCATTCTCCTTGTGTTTGTTGCTCCTAGCTAGCAGGTCATCTTGAATATCACTAACTGTTTTCTGAGGCTCATTTGAGCTACTTTTAACAAATAAGGACAAGAAGGCATTTATTTATACTTAGAAATCATCATGGTCGAATTTTCGACCGACACAAGAGGGGGTAGGAAAAGCGTCATCTTTAGGGAGCCAATGATTTTTTAGGGGAAAGGAACCCGCTTACTCTTCGAGCACGAGTCGATTTGGAGCTGCGTTAGAAATCGCGTCAACATAGTCATTATCCCTAAGTAAAAATATATTCATTATCGACTAACATTGACACCATTTCAATGGATAGTCTTAAGTGCAATATTGAAATGCTCACGCGCGTAGAGCGGGGGCATTCCCCTCACAAATGCTGACTTGGAACGGCAATCTTTTATTCGGTGAAAATTTTCAAATTGTAGCGTGAAAGGTCAAATAAATCGAGGGATCGGACATTCAGAAAAATCCCGTACACACCAAAAATTATTTATATTTTTAAAAATATTTACAAAATTCGCCGAAAAATTCACCAAATACAAGAAAAAATTTATAAATTCACCAAATCCAAGAAAAAATTTATAAATTCACCAAATCCAAGAAAAAATCTATAACTTCACCAAATCCAAGAAAAAATTTATAAATTCACCAAATCCAAGTGAAAAATCTATAAATTCACCAAATCCAAGTGAAAAATCTATAAATTCACTAAATCCAAGAAAAAATCTATAAATTCACCAAATCCAAGAAAAAATCTATAACTTCACCAAATCCAAGAAAAAATCTATAAATTCAACAAATCCCAGAGAAAAATCTATAAATTCAACAAATCCAAGTGAAAAATCTATAACTTCCCCAAATCCAAGAAAAAATCTATAAATTCAACAAATCCAAGTGAAAAATCTATAACTTCCCCAAATCCAAGAAAAAATCTATAAATTCAACAAATCCAAGAGAAAAATTTATAAATTCAACAAATCCAAGTGAAAAATCTATAACTTCCCCAAATCCAAGAAAAAATCTATAAATTCAACAAATCTAAGTGAAAAATCTATAACTTCCCCAAATCCAAGAAAAAATCTATAAATTCGCCAAATCCAAGAGAAAAATTTATAAATTCACCAAACTTCAAAACAAGAAAAATCTATAAATTCACCAAAAACCCACAATTAGACAAAAATCTAAGAGAAAAACCGACAAAGCTATAAAAACAATACCAATCCGTTGATAATTTTAAAATCCACAAAACCCTTGAGAAATTTTCACAAAACCAGGTACAAAAATGTATTTTTTTTCTGAATATCTGACCTCTCAGATAAAAGCTAAAATTAGCCCCCATACGAATGAAAAGAACCTTTCTAGTAATTTGATAAATTTCCTTGTTTTTTTTTGTTTTGAATAGCTATTGATTTTGTATCAAATTTACTCAAAGTTTTCTAAACTAAATTTGAATTCCACGTTAAATTTAGAATACTTTATATTAAATAAAAAATACGTCATCCAAAAATATGCTTTTTAATTTTAATTTTATTTATTATTATGTCAAAAAATATAAATTATATTTAAATACATTATATAAAATATGTTTCCATTGTGCTCAGATAGAATGTACAGAAAAATTTCACTTATTAGGAATAATAAAAGTGACCTTCAAACTAATACACCTACCCTTATTTGCCATACCGTATCGTTAATGCCAACTGTTGTAGATCAAAATAGATGTTTTGTTTATGTAGATAAAAAAAAACACTTTATCTCGTTAGATAAGATTAGAAGTTGTATATAAAGGGAAATCGTGATAGGGAGAGGCACTTCTCTCCGAATGTTAAATAACCATGTATGATTGTAAATAAACCTTTTACCAAACAAATCCACCTTCTTGTTACTGCTGATTACCTACCTGGAGACACAACACCAACTAAGCGGTATAGATGGCAGCAGAGGTTCAATTTTGGAGTGAGAAAATAACAATAATTATTATATTTTTATTATATGATTCAAAATAACTAATAAAAGTTTAAATTCAATAATCTAATTTTATATCGAAAATATTTCATGGCTCAATCATTTTATTTGATTCGTAAGGTTATCTATTAACGAAGTTTAATAAGGAAATTAACTCTTATAGATTCTGTACCTTCCATTCCGTGTTTCGGAACACTATAAGAAGCGAGATAGGTTTGGAGATCAAAGTTTTTTATCGTAGAGTCCGTATACCATTTACAAATTTCGTGCTAAAATATTTTGACTAACCTCGGCGTCTACTTTACATATCACGTCGTTTTAGAACCGAAAGAATGGGCATGTACATTATCCCCGTCCTTGAATTCTTCATTACCGGGTATGTGTTTACCCTTTCTTGCGCTCAAGGTTTTTCCAAATCCAATATTTATTTTGAAACAATGATTTTTCTCCATTATAATTTTACTTCCGTGTGTACCTTTTAAATTAACGCTTCGTTGACTACTATCGCGGGATTTACTCATCAGTCTCTTATTTGGTGCCTAGTTTTTCAATATATTTTAAAATAGATTTCTTATAGGCTTAAATCCTTAATTAGGAGCATGATGATGAGTCATAGTCATCAATAAATCATTTTATGTAGTTATACAGGGTGTTAACTAAAAACGATATAGGGACAATAACTCAAAATGTGTTTTAGCTTGGAATTTTAAATTTTCAGGTTATATAGAACGTGCAGGGGGTCACTTGACAATGGAAATTTCCATGACTTTGAACCATATCTTCAAAGTCATTCAAATTATTAGGACTAAATTTGGGCCCACTTAATTTGACCAATAACAAGTCGTGGGAGTTTAGACAAAAGGTTGTGATTAAAATAATGTACCAGAGGCCAGATTAAAGGGCTAATCACTCAAAATGTACTCATGCTAGAGTATCAAAATTTGCTAGACATACTCATCTGATAGGGGATCTTCAGAATTTTCAAACTAGGATGACCTTTAACTCACGGTTCGAAAACAAATGGATTTAGAAAAATGCTTCTAATTTGAAAAGTATATGAATTTAAATTTAAAGTCTAAATGTCTTTAACCCGATACAAAACACCATGATGAAAACCTTTCAAATTTAAATGAGCTTGAAGACAAGTGACTCCCTGCACGTTCTATATAACCTGAAAATTTAAATTTCCTAGCTAAAACACATTTTGAGTTATTGGCCTTATATCGGTTTTTGTTAGCACCCTGTATTTATTATCTGTATTATTTTATTGTACATTCATAATTTATCTAATATATCAGACCAAATGAGATGCGTGACATTGTTACAAATGTTATCGAATTTTGTACAGAAACACTAATGGAAATCTATAAGCGAAACGCTATTCTGGAATGTAGAAAGTTTGTTGAAAAATTCCAACTTCTCTTTAAATCAAGAAATTTTTAAGGTTGTTCTTTACTCGATAGAAAGGTTATGCAAAGACTTGTAAACGTTATAATAGGAACTTCAGGTGGCTTTGACAGTACTTCCAAATCAGCTTGACAAAACGTATGAAAAAAATGCGGAAACTTAGTCGTTCTTGTTAGAACGTCGGCCGCAGGGCCCCGAGAACGGGCCCAGGCTGTGGTAAAAAATAATAATAATAATATGGGCCTCAAGAGAGCCGTTATTACTGGAAATAACTATAAGTTTATGTATAGAAACTTGGGAGAATACTCTAAACGCTTGCCTCCCGGGTTACACGGGCCCGATAATATGTACTGGCTTCACATTATCGATGATCCTTTCAATATTGTTGAACATGTTGAAAGCTGTACCACTCCAGCATAAAAAATAACCATACATTATTTTACGCATTCAAATAAATGTAATCCTAATTTTAATCATTCAAATACATGCAATCCTAATTTTAAGCATTCAAATACATGCAATCCTAAGTTTAGGCATTCAAATACATGCAATCCTAATTTTAGGCATTCAAATACAAGCAATCCTAATTTTAAGCATTCAAATACATGTAATCCTAATTTTAAGCATTCAAATACATGCAATCCTAATTTTAAGCATTCAAATACATGCAATCCTGTTTTAAGCATTCAATACATGCAATCCTAATTTTAAGCATTCAATACATGCAATCCTAATTTTAAGCATTCAAATACATGTAATCCTAATTTTAAGCATTCAAATACATGCAATCCTAATTTTAAGCATTCAAATACATGTAATCCTAATTTTAAGCATTCAAATACATGCAATCCTAATTTTAAGCATTCAAATACATGTAATCCTAATTTTAAGCATTCAAATACATGCAATCCTAATTTTAAGCATTCAAATACATGCAATCCTAATTTTAAGCAGATTAAAAATTAAAAAAATTAAGAATTTTTTGTAAATATCGATATTTAATAGACAAGTTAAAGCAAACTCTTGAAAACGTGTAGGATAAACTTGTAGGTGTGTAATTTGTACCGAATAAAGCTAAGTCAACACTCCTATAAGGTTCCCTTACACGTTTTCTAGAGTGGGCTTAATTTGTCTTTTTTATTTTAATCATTCATAACGTAAAGAGGGTGGTGTAATAGCAGTCGTAAAGTATGGCCTAGTTACGCAAAAAAAACATTAATATGGAATATTTAGGAACCGGTCCTTCTCGTTACCTTCAAATAAAATTATAAATGAAAGAGAGAACATTTTTTAGTTTACGCGTACTTGGCAGTTTCCCTCGCGCTGCCACTGTGTTCGTTGACACTCTTTACTAACGTGGGTGTTGGTTTCCGAGGCTTGATTATGGCAAAGTGGACAGAGTGAGTACTCTCATGTTATTATGTGATTGGTGTCTAAGGTCTTTGGCCGACACCATAAGTTTGGTAAAAAAAAAGTACTCTAATGTGAAATATGTTAATCGCAATTAGTTTATTACGTATTTATATACCGACTATATACAGGGTTATGAAAAAAATTTAAGGAGTTGTAGGGGGTGAGTTGAGAAGTATGCCTGGTTTTCCACCATTTTCCTACGTTGAGTTAAAATAGCGCCAGAGAGCTTCAAAGTGTGGCCTACTAGCCCCAGGAAATAGGCTGCAACAAGCAGCAGGGAAATGCGAACATTAAGTGTTGGGTTCGTGTGATAGGTAAAAAAGGACTTTGTAAACAAATCGAGGTAACCAGCGTAAAAAGGTAACTTCAACAGTATTTGAAGTCCCTGCTGCTTGGTTTTGCGCTTGTTGCAACCTACTTCCAGGGGCTAGTAGGTCACACTTTGAAGCTCTCTGGTGCTCTTTTAGCTCATCGTAGGAAAATAGGGAAAAAACAGGCATACTTCTCAACTTACCCCCTACAACTCCTTAAATTTTTGCATAACCTTTGAAACACCCTGTATATGTGTATAATTCGCAAAATGTGCAATGGGGAAAAAAATTAGAGTGAAGAAATTAGAGGTTCGACCTTAATTATTTTAAATTATACTAGATGCCGCCAATTTAAACGTTTTGGTACAAATGAATTTATTACAAAAACAACTAAAACTAATTTAAACCATGTTTTGTGTAAAAGCTGCAAACAAACGTTCAACTCAGGAAAAATTAATATGTTTCGAGGTTTTTAGATAATTTAAAATTTCACGCCATCTAGTAATAATAATAATAATAATAATAATAATATTTATTTCGCAAAGCCTATACGTGGTGGTTACCGGGACAATACAAACAAAATTAGATTACAGAACGCAAAAAAAGTTAAATAAATAAAATAAAAATCTAAAATTATTAAATTAAACATAAGAGAGAGAAAATTAAGAATTTTAGTAAGACTTCGGGTGTCTAAAACTCGGTTTCTAATGGTGTTACACCCTTGAAAGGATCTTCCTTTACAAACTCGTATCTATCTGTTTCGTTATATTTATTATTTTTACGTAAATTATGAGCGCATATATGGTATAAAATATTTAAATTTGAGTTTATATTGATGATTTATTTTCCTTTTGTTTAGGTGCCGGCTGGTCGGCTCCTTACTGGCGGTTGGGAGGAGAGCCAATGAGAACAGAATGTGTACCTGCAACTGTCCAGAAGTAAGCGCCATTGTTTTTTCTTCCTACCTTCTTCGTTCCATTCTGCAACAACTCTCTCCAAGCTCCCCACTTTTCGGGATTATGATCAGCATAATCAATCAGTCCCTTTAAAAGGTCCACCCGCGAAAACTTCCGATAGAGGAGCTTTAAAAATAATGTCACACGCGCTTTATGCTAATGAAGTAACACTGAGTGTCGCGTGCTAGCTGGTTTGTTTTATTTTTCAAAAAGCCCGCGTTGCTAGCGCGCATTCATTATTATCAAAAATGAAAATCCCCGGTGTTATCGCTCAAGCCGCATCACTGCCGTGACGTACGTAGTAGCTGCGATATTCGAGAATGCACTTCGATTAAATCCACTACATCGTCCACGCATGCGACACCCAAAACAAGGGGCTGTTTGAACGCTGTTAAACTATAGCTCGATTAAAACCAAAAAAAAAACGCGTTGAAAAAGTCGAGGAAAGAAATATCCAATTTTGTCGCGACAGTAAACATTGGAGTATTGTTTTACTATTTTTATAGAGCCGGCCCAGCTGGCTTAGCCGGAACATGACGGCGTTGTTTGAATGGATGAAAGTGAGTCCCAGTCATTTATACTCCTAACTAGACCTTAGGATACCAATAGCGTCTTATGATATCTACCTAAATATTTAGTCTAAAAAATGGGTCTAGATTTCCGCCATTTCCCATATCCGCGTATCTTTCGTTTTCGTTAACAAAAAGAAAATTCGAATCCGTTAAGCCTTGGACTTTTCGTCGCAACGGAAAACGCAAAAACTTTCCAAGTGTTGTTGCCTAAGTACGGCTAGCGAAAACTCCTGGCTCAAAAAAAATTATTTTATTTTATTTAAATTTTTTGCTTTGTGTATGTTTGTGTTGTGCTTTCGTCTATGTGGCGTTTATTTTAAAAAATCGGTATTAAAGTTATTTTTTTGACACTTTGCTATTTGTAACTGTCAATTTAATTAGTTTTTTATTTGGAATCAAGTGGTGCTGCTTTTTTTATAAACACGCTAAAAAGTTTTTATGTTTTGGCCCGATAGACCTGTTATTTGGAAAATATTCTAAATTGTCAGTAGTGTAGGCTTACAATATGTATAAACAATTTATATTTTAGTGTATGGAACCAGTTACGTAGTATTTTATTATGGAGATTAGGCCTAGTAATTTCTAGAGTTGTTGATTTTCCGGAAAAATTTCCTAATTTTTTTTATAAATTATGGGAAAAATTTAAAATTTAAACATATATTAATTTTTAAGGGTTTTTTCTAAACTAGTCTAGAGGTTTAGTTTCACTGTTGTATTCGAAAAATTGAGGCGATAATGCCGTGAAAATTAAATTTGTGAACAATGTAAGGCTAATCGTGGAATAAAATCCTTTTTTTTTCGGAAAAATACGGAAACTTTCCCGACTTACAACTCTAGTAATTTCCAATTTTTTAACCGTAGAGTAGCGTTTCATACAGTCGTACTGATAACTTTTTTGACACTTGTAAAATGAATCATGTACACACCTGCTTAAAGAGGCTCCCGCAGAAAGTTTTCAAAGGGGGCGGGGCAATCTTCATACCTAGTTAAAAGGTGGAAAGAACTTCGTATCATATTAGTGCCTATTTAGCTCATAACAGGGGAGGCATTTTTTCCGTTTGCCCCCCTGTGGGCGCCCATGCCTGCTTCGCTATGGAAACACGTCTATATTTGCCATTTTATAAACTAACTCACGAATCAAAACTACCTAAATTTCGTACAACTGGTATACTATTTCCTAAGTAATTATCAGGTATCCACCAATTTTATCAGTCTAAAAATCTGATAAGCCAAATTACAGTTTCATTACACGCTTCAAATTCGAATCGAAACTGACGCATACGCCAAACGTTTCTGTAAAGGCTATATACATCTGGTCATAAGTAACATAATATACATAAGTATGACAGGCTGTCGTTGAGCAAAAGTGTGAAAATCCCTATACTTTCCAATGCTAAAGGCTTACTGAATGTCGCTACCGAGATAGACCACATAGAAGGCTAGGCTAGGATGGACGATGCACCTTTTTTCGGGTTTGTTCTTTCGTGTTTGGTATTAAAACGTAGATAGATGGCAGCAGCGTTTCCATCGAGTTTCCATCGAGTGGCAAAAAATCAAAACGCTTGCTAGCCTTCTCAGTGCTTCCTTAGTTCTCTAAACCCTCACCAGGTGGAATTATTTATACTTTTTAACTTCTTTCCCTCCCCAATGAATACCCTCGTAACATTCATTGAAAAAAAGGTTCGATTGACACACTTTTGGTAATTATGTCACTTTTGGTAATAGGAAACTCGTCACTTGGCCAAAATACTGCCAGGTTAGTGTCAAGACGATAAATACAAGTCGTTAGGTTTCAAATTCCGAAAATACCTACTTTCAAAAATGAATTCAGTATTTATAATAGTCAATTATTGTTCCTATTAAAAATGTATCAATATTTTTCAAGTAAACGCTATTTTTTATTTCAATAAGCCTTGGTTGATACAACTAAACAAGGCTGGAGAGTGGTGATTTTTTACCTAGAATTTTAACTCGCGGGGAGTGGTAGGTAATGATTTATATTTAACTATTAATAAAAGTGTCATACTTATTTTAATTATGTTACTTATGATCTGGCGAGGAAAATGCTATTAAGCGAATGTCCGTGTTGTGAGGCTGAACTATATCTTATCCCTGAACGATAGCGTATCGTATAAAATAATTCCAAAGCTCAATTACACGATTACCCGCGATATAAGCCATCAAATGAATATTTCTATAAGCAAACTTTATTAATGACAATTTATCAATATCCGTAAATATGGCGTCTAATAGAGGTCTGGGATGGTTAACTTTTATTCAATAGATAAAGCTATCAAAATTATTCGTAAAACGTTTTGATCAAGTAATTTATATTTCTGTATTATCCGATAAATTTTTTTGATAAAAAGCTTAAATTTTACGAATTTTAATAATTTTCCGAAATATTAAGAGGTAAATTTCTTTGTTTAAATTTTTTCCCGAAAAAAAATCAATTTAAACATGGATAATGATTAACCGCCCCCGACCTCTAGCGTCTAAAGAGCAACTTAGCGTCGATTAAATCGTTCAAATCAGACAGACAAACCTAGAAAATGGGTCGATGCAGCGAGAAAAAGGGTCTCCGAGTTTCTCATCACTATAGATGGATAAAAGGTACAGCCTCTCGGCTAAAGGTTAAAGTTCCCAATGGTCCAATGGAATACGCTTTCCGGCCCCCATTCGGGGGTATCAACCCTTTCATTTTCGATATCCCAAGGGAGTGTCCCTCTAATTGGTAAGCCAAGTTGAATCCGATGTTAGTGCATTTCTGATGTTGTTCCCTCAACACTTCTAGCCTCTCCCTCGAAAGAAGTACTCCCCGAAGGTGCTCTTACTTTTACCAGCACTGACAAATTCCCCCGTGAAGCTCCGATCCATTTTCATCAGAGGTTTCATCTTTTCCGCAAAGTGCGAAGAAACGCTCAAGCTTCGACTATCACTTTGCAATCTTCCGCCGGAAAACAAGTTGCCAAAAGGCTAAATATAATTCGGTGTTCAAGTCGCCATCTTTATTCCTGATCAACGAACATTTGACAAAATAGGGCAGTAATAATTTAATTTAATTTTAATTTAATATGAATTTTAATTTATGATTAATTTTAATTTAATATGAATTTTAATTTATGATTAATTTTAATTTAATATGAATTTTAATTTATGATTAATTTTAATTTTAATTTTAATTTTAATATTAATTTTAATTTATGATTAATTTTAATATAATTTTAATTTATGATTAATTTTAATTTTAATATAATTTTAATTTATGATTAATTTTAATTTTAATATAATTTTAATTTATGATTAATTTTAATTTTAATATAATTTTAATTTTAATATAATTTTAATTTTAATATAATTTTAATTTTTAATATAATTTTAATTTATGATTAATTTTAATTTTAATATAATTTTAATTTATGATTAATTTTAATTTTAATATAATTTTAATTTATGATTAATTTTAATTTTAATATAATTTTAATTTAATATTAATTTTAATATTAATTTAGTTCTTAATTTTAATATTAATTTAGTTCTTAATTTTAATATTAATTTAGTTCTTAATTTTAATATTAATTTAGTTCTTAATTTTAATATTAATTTAGTTCTTAATTTTAATATTAATTTAGTTCTTAATTTTAATATTAATTTAGTTCTTAATTTTAATATTAATTTAGTTCTTAATTTTAATATTAATTTAGTTCTTAATTTTAATATTAATTTAGTTCTTAATTTTAATATTAATTTAGTTCTTAATTTTAATATTAATTTAGTTCTTAATTTTAATATTAATTTAGTTCTTAATTTTAATATTAATTTAGTTCTTAATTTTAATATTAATTTAGTTCTTAATTTTAATATTAATTTAGTTCTTAATTTTAATATTAATTTAGTTCTTAATTTTAATATTAATTTAGTTCTTAATTTTAATATTAATTTAGTTCTTAATTTTAATATTAATTTAGTTCTTAATTTTAATATTAATTTAGTTCTTAATTTTAATATTAATTTAGTTCTTAATTTTAATATTAATTTAGTTCTTAATTTTAATATTAATTTAGTTCTTAATTTTAATATTAATTTAGTTCTTAATTTTAATATTAATTTAGTTCCTAATTTTATTGTAATATTAAATTAATTCTTATTTTTTATTTAATATTAGTTTAATTCTTAATTTTGATTTTAATTTAATATTAGTTTAATTCTTAATTTTAATTTTAATTTTAATTTTAATTTAATAGTAGTTTATTTCTTTATTTTATTTTAATTTAATAGTAGTTTAATTCCTTCTTTAAATGTAATATTTGTTTAATTCTTTATTTTAATTTAATTTTAGTGTAGTTCTTTATTTTAATTTAATTTTAGTGTAGTTCTTTATTTTAATTTAATTTTTTATTTAATTTAATTTTAATTTAATTTTAGTTAAATTCTTTATTTTATTTCAATTTAATTTTAGTTTAATTCTTTTTTAATTTAATTTTAGTGTAGTTCTTTATTTTAATTTAATTTTAGTGTAGTTCTTTATTTTAATTTAATTTTTTATTTTATTTAATTTTAGTTTAATTTTAGTTTAATTCTTACGCATTTCAATTTAACCTCCAGAGAGAACTCCATATTCCTAGAACAGACAGCGACGACACTAAAGCCAGGTTCACACTTACCCCTAAAATCACTTCGTTTTAGATAACTAGTTTTCAAAAACGAAATCGCTTCGTGTTGGTTCGGAAAGCAAATTGTCCAAGTCGGTTCGCTTAGAATAGCTTTCAAAACGACAAGGCGGGGAAGTAAAATTGCTCGTATTTTCAAAAATAATGGGAATAAAAGTCTAAATAATGTCAAATATTATTACTGTATGAGTGTATGTATAGTTAACATGATTAACTAATTGTTTTGGGATACAGTTTTAGAATTTAAAAAATTCTGGTCATAGTTTTTAAGCTCTCGTGTGACCGTGGCTTGAGAACAGTTTGCAGATATCCCATAGTCGCTCTTCTTTTGGAAATGGTGTCAGCGAAAATGAAATTTAGGAAATGTGCCCCTTTATCAGAGTGTAATTTCGGTGACATCTATGATGCGCCGGACTAAAAAATAGAAAACGGCTTTTTCCGGATATACTTTCTTTTTTATGATCGCTCGTGCTTCTCTCTGTGAACACTTTTTCTTTAATTTTTTCCCCCGATAGAATTCGATTTTCACAATATTATTTTAACCACGTATTTGGAATTTCTTGTGAAATGTTTAAAAAGCAAGGTAATCCAGAGATATTCAGGTGGGGGGGATAAGGAAAAATTTTAAGGATTACCTCCGTAATAATAATAATAATCATAATAATAATAATAATAATAATAATCATAATCATAATCATAATAATAATCATAATAATAATAATCATAATCATAATCAATTAGACTAATACCTTAGGCACCACCTTAGGCCCTAGTCAGCTAGCGACTTTTAATGCCTTTGAATTTGGTGGCCGTTTTATGCTGCGGGTGGTGGCAAGCCCTTCATTCCACGTCAACTAACCGCTCGATAGACTAGCTATTACCGTTAGCCTCAACAAGTTTTTATGGAAGGGGAAATCGTAACCCTTTTAACCAGTAGTAAGAGATCAAACTGCGAAAATGCTAGCCACTCCACCGAACCGACTTAGTAACAAAATGCTTTACAGCTATTGAGGGGTGACAAAAATAATACATGCTATATTTCCTTTAAATCATAATACCCTTTGTTATAGAGCAGAAAAACCATTCATAGATTTAGATTGTCTTTTATTATTTTGATGTTTGAAATCATTACTATCGATATATTGATATTAAGTACATGGTCTAATGTTGTTGATCACAATACTTTAAATGATTTATAAAAATACAAACATTTCTTAATGCATATTCTGAAACACTACAACTGGACTTCTTGCCCTTGAATACATTATCTACATCTAGCGCGAGTAATTCATTAGAAATTCTAAGATTCTGTAGCAATACTCGATAAAGCGAGTTACTAGTTTAGTATTTAAGCTGATGAAACGCGAAGAAACGATTTTGGTATGATTAAAACTAACTATTTTAATATTACAACGTATTACGTACACGCTCAATCACATTGGCATGTCACTTACGCGCCCTGAAATTAAGACACAGTCCCATTCTTCGTACCTAACACACTCGCGATTCCTTGGTTCTCAAATAAATTATTCATTAAATATGAGAGAAAATAACCAAGCTTGTTATTAAACATTAATGGCGTTCCCAGTTTCGTGCAAAAGGACATATTTCACGGAAGACCCTCACACACGCTTCAATATTTTTCCATTCTGCCAATCATTTGTGACTGCGTCCAAGACGATGTTAACGTCGAGGTTTGTAACGTTTCTTTACTGGTGTAGCACCATTATGAAACTCTATAATTAGCTTTTTTGATTGATTTGGTAAATAGCAAAATTTCACCGTATCCCTTACCTTAATTAGCTTTCTCAAATCTCATAAGAAATACAATTAATTTGGCCTAGCAGCTATAGGGACTACTTCGAGTCTGGATTCTAAGAGTTAAAACAAATGAGAGAAATTATTGTGGTAAATACACTTTGCTATTTTGTAACCATTTCATGCCCTTTTGGTTTTAATTAAATAGTTTCTTTTTCCGTTAGCATTTTAGCTTACTCTCCTTGTAGAATTTAGTACAAAATTATAGGTCATGGTTTAGCTGGCACTTCTATCGTAAGTTGAAGCCTTTAGTCTACTCTCCAAGCTCTTTGCACCCGAGACCAACTACTATTCGATTCAGCTTGTTTCAGCTTTTGAGTTTGGGAGTTAGATGTCAGGACCGATTTATGGGACGGTTGGCCAACTTTTTAGGTCGTAAATACTAGCAAACACTGTTATTAGCCAGGGACAACTTGAGGCCAGTCTTTTTATCGCCCTAATATTACACTTTTCCTTACACTTAATATTACGTGGTTGCTGCGATTTTTTTGCAACTTACAAAGCTCATTTAAGGGGGAAGACTAGTCATTGTCTACTTTCGCGCTATTTCAAGCTGAACTCTTTTAATTTTGTATTTTAACTTGTGAAATTAAGATTTCAGTGTAGATCAGCCTCTTATTTAGTGACTAAAATAATTTTAACAATTTTTAATTTAAAAGTAATAAAGTTATTACGTTTTAATTCGGACCCCCGGAGCTAAACAAGTTGGGCAAGCGCCCAAACTACCCTTTAGTTAGGACCTTATGTCTCGTTAACTATTAATATTAGAATTATCAAAATTATTTTAAGCACTAAAGGAAGGTTCAGCCTAATAAGAAAAATATAATTCAATTATGTAATTGTTAAAACAGACACGTTCAGCTTGAACGAAAAAGAGGCTTTTACTGTATTCTTCCCCCTTAAAAGCAAAACATGAACCATTACAGATCTATTAATTTGTCAAATATTAGACATGTTTCGAATTTTCGAGCACGATCAGCTATCACGAACTTCCCTAATGTCGTAAGAAGATGATTTTCTCAAAATGTTATCCAATTTATAAAGATTCCACAACCGCACGATTATAAATTTAGCTCTAAATTCGAGCCGAGGACAAGAGAGAGAGAGCGATTATGCCAACAATTCTTTGACTAATACGCTAGTAATATGTACGTACGCTCCGAAATAGAATAAATTTTCCTTTACGTCTGAAGTCTGTTACGAAATCCCCGGTCCATGCGCTAAATTATAGTTGGGGCTCTAGATGACAGAGTATTATTGAGAGGTGGAATTTAATTGAAGCAGCCACGCCCAACCAAGCTGGGCTCTCCCGCTTTCTCTCCCGCATTATTAAAGAATCTTATATTCCGAGTACGTGCGATCCAGGAAGACACTGCCGGGTAATCAGAGACGTTTCTCTCATTTTAGTTTTATGTGCAGGTGCGCATTACTTCTTTCGACCATTTCGGTTTTGATATAAGCCTTAGGATTTACCATTCGGTTTCTGTTCTGAGTCACATTTTTATAGAGCACGCGTAGTTTATGGCAGGGAGTATTTTTTACCTGGCTTTATTTTTAGGCTAGGACCCTGACAAACACGTTCTCCGTTTTTGGTTTTGCCATCCTGGCAAGTGTGCAATTTCTTCATAAGTCCTTTTGCATTATTTTGGTCGTTATCTGAACGTATAGTTTTAAGGGCATTTCCACTTTCATATGGTTTTCTATACGGTTGTCAATGAACTAAATTTTCTTCAACTGTCAATTCGCAAAGATTTCAACAGTTTTATGTTTCTTAGAGCAAACTATATTTTCAATTTCCAAATCAATATCTTTAAATTTTCCTTCATTTCATAAAAATAAATATTTATTTATTTGTTACTACATGTGTATCAGATTTGTAGCCCGGTGTACCGCAAACAGATTTCACACCACCGGAGGTCCTCATCGTAAGGCCCTATGCCGGCGTCCACTACAAACGATTTAACGAATGCATTAGACTTTTCAACTCAAAAAGCGTCAGAAAACTGTGACGAAATTAATTGCGGTGTAGAAATATACGCCAAGTATTTTTCGCCTGAGTATCTTCACTGTCTGACAATGCCGTCAAACATACAATGATGTTTTCGTTATTTGTGAATATCATTAATTATTATTTCTATTGTTGTTCTAATTCCAATATTGTTTGGAATTTCAGCAGATAACATCAACAAAATGTTGTTAATTATAACGATATTTATTTTAGCATTGTTCGTAAGACGTTTCAACTCACGGTGTCTCAATACATCGATTGGGATCGGTATTACCATATGTAACATAATTACTCATAAGTGTGCCTCTGTTTATCATCTCTGTATTAAAAATTTAAATGAGACCTTGTTTCACAGCCACCAAAGAAAATACGGACTAACGTCGCGTAAAACTGATTTTAACTTCCTTCCCTCCCCGCCAGGACCTTTTTTGATGACGATAAAACCGTCATCGACTGGGAAGTGACGTCAATTACGTCATATCCTCGCCACAAGGTCTCATTGAGATAAAGATTTTTTCTGGCACACTTATGAATAATTATGTTACATATGGTATTACTCATATTCCGCGGAATAAGAAATCGTAGCGGATTAGGTGAACGTTCTATTTCGCTCCGTGCATCGAAATTACCCCACCCTTTTTTCGTTCCCTCGTAAAAGCAACCAAGTTGAATGTTAATTGGTCGGTATGCGTCAAATCGTCTACCTTGGAAGGTAAAAGAATCTCGTGCTAAAGGTTGCTCATTTTTCATATTGTACTTATACACCCTTCGCCTATCTTCTAATATTCTACTTTTAACGTATACACGCTACGTGATTCGCCTACGAATAATGGCATATCCTTCACCCACCCAATTTTTGGATCTCTCCCAGCAGCAATGTGACGCGCCCGCCGTTATGACATTTTTTGCTCTCTTTCTCCGTGTAGTATCAAATGATTATAAACTAAAGGTGAGATAGTTCGTAGGATCATCGTCATATCGTCCGCGTAATTGCGCTCGGGGAAGTTTCGGGAAGGGGCCGCGGTGGCTACGCCGCAGTACGCACCCGTATGCGGGGAAAGAATGCCGCTTCTATCATTGTTTGCTCCTATTTTTGATCTACGCTAAAGGAACGTTTACCAGTTGTACCAAATTTAGTGGTTCACGCGTCGTAACGAAAATAATTTGTTCGTTTTTTTTGTAAAGGAGGTGTCGTTTATTAGTAAGTTGCCGCCGTTTATTTCGTTTATTCCCATTCGACCGAAATAATTTTAAAATGTAGCCCAATTGGCGGGGTGATTTGGTATTTTATTTACAAGGTATGTACTATCGAAGATCCATGTTTAGGTTAGGTTAGGTTAGGTTAGGTCAGAGGTGGTTAAGTTTACTATTTCAGTTTTGGTTCAGTTACTTTTCTTGACTAGGTGAAGATAAAAATATAATTCATGCTCATTCCATTTTATTTTCAAATAAATGCATAGTACAAAGATATTAAAATGGCATAGCTAAATTCCTTTATTAGCTATCCGCTCCATTGCAAACGACTTCAGTAACTAAATTGAAAACATAGCAAAAGCCAATTTATATAGCAGCGTTCGGTCGAATGGGACACCTCAAAAACCGCCTTCGGTGGAATGGGATTTCGGTCGAATGGGACTAAAGCGTTTATTTACTTCTTAAAATATGTGTCTCTATATGTGGAGGGATTCTCTCTCGGGTTGTTTTCACGAGTATTGAGTTGGACGTGTGATCGTTTCAGGGGCTGACTTGCATGCTGGTTTTCGCTATCTTCGCTGCCGTCCTAGGAATGTTTCAATTTGGTTACAACACTGGCGTCATCAATGCACCCCAGTCGGTAAGTTCTACATTCAATTTTTTATTTATTATTTAGAGCGTTGGTTATGGGGGAAATGGTCGGTTATGGGGGAAATGGTCGGTTATGGGGGAAATGGTCGGTTATGGGGGAAATGGTAAGTTATTTTATTAAATGGTAAGTTATTTTATTAAATGGTAAGTTATTTTATTAAATGGTAAGTTATTTTATTAAATGGTAAGTTATTTTATTAAATGGTAAGTTATTTTATTAAATGGTAAGTTATTTTATTAAATGGTAAGTTATTTTATTAAATGGTAAGTTATTTTATTAAATGGTAAGTTATTTTATTAAATGGTAAGTTATTTTATTAAATGGTAAGTTATTTTATTAAATGGTAAGTTATTTTATTAAATGGTAAGTTATTTTATTAAATGGTAAGTTATTTTATTAAATGGTAAGTTATTTTATTAAATGGTAAGTTATTTTATTAAATGGTAAGTTATTTTATTAAATGGTAAGTTATTTTATTAAATGGTAAGTTATTTTATTAAATGGTAAGTTATTTTATTAAATGGTAAGTTATTTTATTAAATGGTAAGTTATTTTATTAAATGGTAAGTTATTTTATTAAATGGTAAGTTATTTTATTAAATGGTAAGTTATTTTATTAAATGGTAAGTTATTTTATTAAATGGTAAGTTATTTTATTAAATGGTAAGTTATTTTATTAAATGGTAAGTTATTTTATTAAATGGTTAGTTATTTTATTAAATGGTTAGTTATTTTATTAAATGGTTAGTTATTTTATTAAATGGTTAGTTATTTTATTAAATGGTTAGTTATTTTATTAAATGGTTAGTTATTTTATTAAATGGTTAGTTATTTTATTAAATGGTTAGTTATTTTATTAAATGGTTAGTTATTTTATTAAATGGTTAGTTATTTTATTAAATGGTTAGTTATTTTATTAAATGGTTAGTTATTTTATTAAATGGTTAGTTATTTTATTAAATGGTTAGTTATTTTATTAAATGGTTAGTTATTTTATTAAATGGTTAGTTATTTTATTAAAGGGTTAGTTATTTTATTAAAGGGTTAGTTATTTTATTAAAGGGTTAGTTATTTTATTAAAGGGTTAGTTATTTTATTAAATGGTTAGTTATTTTATTAAATGGTTAGTTATTTTATTAAATGGTTAGTTATTTTATTAAATGGTTAGTTATTTTATTAAATGGTTAGTTATTTTATTTAGTGGTCGCTTATTTTATTTAGTGGTCGCTTATTTTATTTAGTGGTCGCTTATTTTATTTAGTGGTCGCTTATTTTACAAAAAATGGTCGCTTATTTTACAAAAAATGGTCGCTTATTTAACAAGAAATGGTCGCTCATTTTAGATAAAAATTGGCCTAGGCTTACCTGAAAGATTTGTCTTGGCTTAAAAAACCTATAATTTTAAGTCCAATGTTACGAACTTGTTACAGCTCCCAATTGGTTTTTGCTATGGAACATTAAATTATACACCTAATTCGGGCGGAGCCCCAACTATTTTTTACTTATCTTAAAAGAAAGATGGCCGCGCTGAGAATTCTCGGAACCCCTGTGACCCTTCCAAGGAACACATTTTCGGAACCGCGGGTCTAGACAGTCCGAAACATGAGACATTTGTGATTGTGATATCTACGCAATTAACCTTTGCACACTTACAATTGTTACCTTCAAATATACACGAAAATAATTTTTAAAAGTATAATAATGATAATTTTAAGAAAGTACGAGAACGGAAATAAATACTTGAAAATACACCACTTCAGTATTTATTGAAGTTGTACAGAAACGGGAAAAAGGAATGAAATACGAAGCGCTTATCTTTTCCTTTTCTAGATGGCGCTGCATTCTAAGCGCTTGCATTGTAATTAAATGATACCTGAAACGTAAGATCCTAGCTTAAAATAATTTAGATGGTTAAGCAATAAACATTTGAACGCTTACAAGGAGACGACCCAAAAGCGAAATATGGGGCTGTTCACAAATTACGTAACGCAGAAAAACCACTTTTTTGACTCCCCCCTCCCCCTCGTCACAAAGAGTAACAAATGGAAAGACCCCTCTTCGTAAAATACGTAACAAATATTGAACCCCCCCCCTTAAATTATTATATTACGTAACAACTAATATGCTGGTAATAAAGTACAATAAAATCAGGTACTAAATATTATTGTTTGTAATTTACATTTGAAATTACAACTGTATTTTTATGCAGCACTTTATACCCATGGGTATGAAATTCTTTTCAACTTGTGTAAACCAATGAAGATGCTTATGTTTTTAATAATTACGACTGTTTCTGGAAGTGATGAAAATTTTATTCTACGATAGTAAAAATAATATGTGTTACGTAACATTTTAGTGAACCATCCCTCCCCCCACGTAACAATTCGTAACGCTTGCCAAAACCCCCCCTCCCCCCTACCAAGTTACGTAATTTGTGACATAATTACCAAAAGTGTGACAATCCCTGTACTTTCGTATGCTAAAGGTGTAATGAATGCTCGACTCGAGATCGAACACATAAAAGACTATTTATTGTCGCCTTTCTGGATCTTTTTTTAGTATATGGTATTATATTGTAGATAGATGGCGATAGCATCGCCACAGAACGAGGAAAAATAAAAAATACACTAAATTTGACCAGTTGCTACTTAGTTCCTCCGTTCCACACTACGGGGCGTTATTTGTTGGTTTTAGCTTCCTTCCCTCCCCAAAGCATAATTTCCCTTCTCCCCTCCCAACTTGTATTTCGCTCGTAACATTCATTAAAATAGGTCCGATTGACACACTTTTGGTAATTATGTCACTTTTGCTACTACCAAGGACTGTAATATACTCTTCAGTTAGTTTGCATTTCCAAGCCGGAGTTGGCCGAGAGTGTTAATGTTGAAAAAAGATTCGATAAGAAATTTCGCATTAAAACAATAGAAAGTGTCAAACTTATTGTTATTATATTACTTATGAAAGAAGTAAAACCATAACGATGGTAATTTTAAGCAAGTAAGAACCTAGCTAAAGGAAAGGCCATAAACATTAAGGAATTATATGAAACCTGAAAAGGAAATATACTTCGGTAACGTCCTTATTCGAATTTCGTTGAAAACCCATAAAGAGACTCGTATTTCTTTTCCGTATTTTTAGCTGTAATAATAGCGCGTCTCATTTCATCTTTGTGGATATTAACTTCCTCTTTCCGATAGTAGATGGCGCGCTAGTCTATGCCAAGACCATATTCTCGATCTTTTTTTAACTGACAAGTCAGCGCACTCCCAGGTTATTTGTGCAACTCTGTTCGCCAGTTTGTCCTTAAAAAGTTAATTCTTGATTATGTATTAAAATGTTATGATCAACGGTTGCACTTTGTTTTGTGGCGGAAAAAGTTATCAAATTAATTTAGTTTGGTTAGTCTTAAATTTAATTTTAACCTGGAAGGCCAGGTGTTGCGTTATTTCTCTTTTAAAGCCAGGGTTGTTGATTTTTCTTAAATAACTTTTATTGATATTTTTGATTTTTAAACTTTTAACTCGGACAATTTATTAATAATTAGCACAAATTGGAAATATATGCCAAAATTTCAATTAATTGAAATGATATTTAATAAGTAATTTTATTAGTATTTAAATAATTAGTAATTATTTAGCTCTAGATTTGTGTTGTTACAGAAATCATTTTCATATATATTATTAAGTATAATAGCCAATTTAAATCAATGATGGTTTAAATCAGTTGATTTCAATGATTTTTTAATTTGATTTCCTTGATTATTTTAATTTGATTTCCTTGATTATTTTAATTAGTTGATTTCAATGATTTTTTAATTTGATTTCCTTGATTATTTTAATCAGTTGATTTCAATGATTTTTTAATTTGATTTCCTTGATTATTTTAATCAGTTGATTTCAATGATTTTTTAATTTGATTTCCTTGATTATTTTAATCAGTTGATTTCAATGATTTTTTAATTTGATTTCCTTGATTATTTTAATCAGTTGATTTCAATGATTATTATAATTTGATTTCAATGATTATTATAATTTGATTTCAATGATTATTATAATTTGATTTCAATGATTATTTTAATTTGAATTTCAATAATTTTTTAATAATTTGATTTAAAACAATGTTTTGTTTATTAATTTGATTTAAAACAATGTTTTGTTTAATAATTTGATTTAAAACAATGTTTTGTTTAATAATTTGATTTAAAACAAGGTTTTGTTTAATAATTTGATTTAAAACGATTATTTTAATCATTTGATTTAAAACGATTATTTTAATCATTTGATTTAAAACGATTATTTTAATCATTTGATTTAAAACGATTATTTTAATCATTTGATTTAAAACGATTATTTTAATCATTTGATTTAAAACGATTATTTTAATCATTTGATTTAAAACGATTATTTTAATCATTTGATTTAAAACGATTATTTTAATCATTTGATTTAAAACGATTATTTTAATCATTTGATTTAAAACGATTATTTTAATCATTTGATTTAAAACGATTATTTTAATCATTTGATTTAAAACGATTATTTTAATCATTTGATTTAAAACGATTTTAATCATTTGATTTAAAACGATTATTTTAATCATTTGATTTAAAACGATTATTTTAATCATTTGATTTAAAACGATTATTTTAATCATTTGATTTAAAACGATTTTAATCATTTGATTTAAAACGATTATTTTAATCATTTGATTTAAAACGATTATTTTAATCATTTGATTTAAAACGATTATTTTAATCATTTGATTTAAAACGATTATTTTAATCATTTGATTTAAAACGATTATTTTAATCATTTGATTTAAAACGATTATTTTAATCATTTGATTTAAAACGATTATTTTAATCATTTGATTTAAAACGATTATTTTAATCATTTGATTTAAAACGATTATTTTAATCATTTGATTTAAAACGATTATTTTAATCATTTGATTTAAAACGATTATTTTAATCATTTGATTTAAAACGATTATTTTAATCATTTGATTTAAAACGATTATTTTAATCATTTGATTTAAAACGATTATTTTAATCATTTGATTTAAAACGATTATTTTAATCATTTGATTTAAAACGATTATTTTAATCATTTGATTTAAAACTATTATTTTAATCATTTGATTTAAAACGATTATTTTAATCATTTGATTTAAAACGATTATTTTAATCATTTGATTTAAAACGATTATTTTAATCATTTGATTTAAAACGATTATTTTAATCATTTGATTTAAAACGATTATTTTAATCATTTGATTTAAAACGATTATTTTAATCATTTGATTTAAAACGATTATTTTAATCATTTGATTTAAAACGATTATTTTAATCATTTGATTTAAAACGATTATTTTAATCATTTGATTTAAAACGATTATTTTAATCATTTGATTTAAAACGATTATTTTAATCATTTGATTTAAAACGATTATTTTAATCATTTGATTTAAAACGATTATTTTAATCATTTGATTTAAAACGATTATTTTAATCATTTGATTTAAAACGATTATTTTAATCATTTGATTTAAAACGATTATTTTAATCATTTGATTTAAAACGATTATTTTAATCATTTGATTTAAAACGATTATTTTAATCATTTGATTTAAAACGATTATTTTAATCATTTGATTTAAAACAATGATTATTTTAATCATTTGATTTAAAACGATTATTTTAATCATTTGATTTAAAACAATGATTATTTTAATCATTTGATTTAAAACAATGATTATTTTAATCATTTGATTTAAAACAATGATTATTTTAATCATTTGATTTAAAACAATGATTATTTTAATCATTTGATTTAAAACAATGATTATTTTAATCATTTGATTTAAAACTGATTATTTTAATCATTTGATTTAAAACTGATTATTTTAATCATTTGATTTAAAACTGATTATTTTAATCATTTGATTTAAAACAATGATTATTTTAATCATTTGATTTAAAACAATGATTATTTTAATCATTTGATTTAAAACAATTATTATTTTAATTATTTTTGGATCACAAATCATGCGCAGAATTGAATTTCCAATACTTTTCGAACACAGTATTCACATAAACTTAAAATTAAAATTAAATAGTTAGTATTACCTCCAATAGATATTTTATAATAAATACAAGGTGGCATATTTCGACAACGTTATTTAAAAGCGGCTCTATCCTTTCTAGGTAGAGCTTTTTTTCCCGAAGTTATAAAACGCATCACTGCTCCGCCTAACGACGGGAAACGGTACTACCGTTAGTCTATAAAAACGGTGAAAGTAAGAAAAGAATGCCCACTTTTATTTAAAAGGCCCATTTAGTGACGTGTTGCTAGAAAGGGGCGTTTGCTAAACGTAATCTCAATTTTCGCAAACTGAACCGAAGGAAAAAAAATTCTCGCTCCTTAAAAAAAAGTACTAATTTGAAAGATTTTGAGCCTTGGCTGAACTGTAGTCAAGCAATATAGGTGTGGAGGCGAAACCGTTATCATCAATTTTTGATGTTATCGGAGCTATTTTAGAAGAGAAAAGACCCTCGACTAAGAATACGGAAGATATTTTTTATTTAGTGAATTATTTCGACATAGATGGAATGTTCCATATTATGCAGATTTTCCCGAATTATTGATTTTTGATTAAAGTGGAATGAGCTTGATAATAATATAAGAATAATAGTCTGTCTAGTTCAAAATAACGGTCAAAAACGCCGCCAATCAGTTTAGTAAAATATTTTCATCAGCGTAATCGTCGGCCATTTTCGGTATGGAGATACAGGCCGGAAGGCAGGCAAGGCTGCCAGATTTCGATAGACCGAAAGCGGCCAACTCTCTCAAATGTTTTCGTCTTAAAACGAAAATTTTGCGGCGTAGCTATCGACTAAGACTATGATATAATTATTCAATACATGGACTTTGCAGCATGACGTATATAATACATCACCCATGCTTTTATCCAATTGGGAAAAACGGTTACCAGCATGGCGGCCGTAGCCAAAGGTAGGGCGTGACGTCGTGCTTCCTAGTCCCTATTATTATATAATATAATATAGTAATTATATAATATATAATATAGCATATAATATAATATAGTAATTATATAATATGAAATATAGCATATAATATAGTAATTATATAATATGTAATATAGCATATAATATAGTAATTATATAATATGAAATATAGCATATAATATAGTAATTATATAATATGTAATATAGCATATAATATAGTAATTATATAATATGTAATATAGCATATAATATAGTAATTATATAATATGTAATATAGCATATAATATAGTAATTATATAATATGTAATATAGCATATAATATAGTAATTATAAAATATGTAATATAGCATATAATATAGTAATTATAAAATATGTAATATAGCATATAATATAGTAATTATATAATATGTAATATAGCATATAATATAGTAATTATATAATATGTAATATAGCATATAATATAGTAATTATAAAATATGTAATATAGCATATAATATAGTAATTATAAAATATGTAATATAGCATATAATATAGTAATTATAAAATATGTAATATAGCATATAATATAGTAATTATAAAATATGTAATATAGCATATAATATAGTAATTTTATAATATGTAATATAGCATATAATATAGTAATTTTATAATATGTAATATAGCATATAATATAGTAATTATAAAATATGTAATATAGCATATAATATAGTAATTATAAAATATGTAATATAGCATATAATATAGTAATTATAAAATATGTAATATAGCATATAATATAGTAATTATAAAATATGTAATATAGCATATAATATAGTAATTATATAATATGTAATATAGCATATAATATAGTAATTACATAATATGTAATATAGCATATAATATAGTAATTATATAATATGTAATATAGCATATAATATAGTAATTATATAATATGTAATATAGCATATAATATAGTAATTATATAATATGTAATATAGCATATAATATAGTAATTATATAATATGTAATATAGCATATAATATAGCATATAAATATAATTATATAATATGTAATATAGCATATAATATAGTAATTATATAATATGTAATATAGCATATAATATAGCATATAAATATAATTATTATGAGTAATATCAGAAGTAAATGAACCGAAGCTATCGAAATAGCGCTCAGAATCGAAGGGCGTTTGAAAATGATGATAAAATCGAGTCAAATAAAAGCTAATTTCCATTCCCATCTTTTGACACGATAAATTGCACTAGGGAATTGTGGGTATAGCTATTTCTATGCATAAAAAATGGTTTCATAAAAACCAAAACTTTTTTCGGCCTAAGAGCGCGCAAAATTTCAAATTCGAGGTCAATATCTAACTTCATAAGGAAAACTCTTCCAACATGGGAAGTATAGCAGTCTGATAACTTCGGTTCATTTAGGTTTGGTAATATATAATTTAAATAATAATATACTATTTCTGTATATAATGCGAGACATGTATTTTTAATACTATCAGAAATATAATTATATCTAAAAGATATATTATATTTTTCTGTTATGTCTTGTGGTCGTTGGACGAGGAATGAAGCTGGCTCCTAACGGTCATTTTCTCTACAATACAAAGTTATATTATGAACAAGGGTAGACTAAAATAATTTTTAATTTCCCTCAATACCGTAAAATAATATAATGTTAATACTATTAAATTTATTATTTACAACAAATAATCGTATAAAAGAAACGTGATAAACATTGTTTGTTATCGAAAAATAAGTAGTGCCCTCAAAAAAAACCCCCCTTAAAGGTTAAGAAAAATCACGGGGTAATCAAACTGTAATGTCTTTGGATTTAAAATTCATATATTCCATAAAAACTAGGCTTTTCCCCTCTTTGTTATAACAATCGTTTCCAACCATTATCTCGACGCTCGCTTCCTCCGTTTCCAATACGTATTGAAGAGACGTCCGCGAGACCAAATAAGTCTACCTTTTATAAAGTCGTAACCGCAGCTCCCCCTCGTGCCACCCAAAAAAACAAAACCTAAAAATATGACAGCGGCCCGTAAGAATGGCCAACCCCTTCTGTAAGGAGAAGAATTCTAGGTGAGGGAAAGTCAATAAATTGATTAAGAAATATTTCCTTTTTATCGACCAGGAATAAATATACTAGAAGTTGGTTCAATGTTCGATTTTTAGTACCAGCGTTCTCCTCCAGGGCGCGCGATATTTTTATAATTTTTTTTAGCTCGTCCGCATCCAAGCTTAGCCAATGAAAAATATTTTTAGCCAACATGGCTGAAATAGGTCAACATAAAAATAAAATAAAATGTCCGGAGATTTTACACTTTTTTTGGCGAAACTTTGCGGATAAAATGGGGGCAAAGAATAGAAGGGGGAGGGCGTATCTTTTTATATTTGGACTAGAGTATAATGTAGGCAGAAATCTTCGGCTATTTTCCCCGATTTTATGGGATTACACTTTTTCCCCCACTCTCCCTCTCTCCTTTCACAAAAGTTTGAAATCCAGGAATTCCTGGGCCCCTATATCTCCTCTTCCCCGGCGTGACCTAGAGCGATGGTGGTGGTGGAGAACGAAGGAGTATCCATTTCAATAGCAGAGAGAAATATCAATACGTGGGGACGCGCTATCCCCGGGATTATTAAACCCCCAAACGTCCCTCGGGACTGACAAGCCATATATTTTTATATAACTAAAAAGTGCTGGAATTTATAGTGAGGGGAGGGGGGGGGGGGCGCTATTGATGACGTCAGAACCGTCGACGGTCGGCCTTAACGTACTTAGCTCCTTCTAGGTCGTGTTTAGTTTTATAAACGCGACGAAGTGTCCGATATTGGGACTTTTAGATTCTGGATGGAGGAGGGCACGGGGGGATGGAATATCAAATTCTCTTCGGGGTACTTTACTAGTTGTCAAATGTATCTCAAAGTGTGAAAGGGGTGGCGGTTAAAAGGGGTCCAGCCCGAAAATTCCCAAATTCTTTTACTGGCAAGAAGGAAAATAAACGCTTCTCAAGCAGTTTCAACAAATTGCCTGCCTCCATTTCCACGTCGGCCATTTTTTCGACGTTGGAGCTCGCGTAAGGACGGATGGGGGGGGGGGGGGGAGGGGTGCCGCTATTCCAAAGAAAAAGAGCGACCTCTAGCGGCTGAGCAAAGAATTTTTTTTATTTTACGCTGAATATTCCTTTTCAAAATACGTCAAATTCTTTTAGGGCCGCATCACGAATTTTTTCCGTAATATTGTTAAGCATTTTTGATATACGTTTTTCTCCTCACCCAGTTTCATATATAAACCTACCAGTGTAGGTAAATGCTATTAGTACAGGATATTAGTGACTACAGATAAATTTTTGGGGAAAATTTATCTTTCACAAGCAAAGTGTTCAGGGCATTGAACCGAATTCTACGTTTTATTTACCATATTTGCGTAATTTAACCGTAACTTAAAAGAGTTTGGCTAGATTGTGGGGTTTGGGTTTTTGTTTGGTTAGAATGTGGGGTTGGATTTTGGTTGGTTAGATTGTGGGGTTGGATTTTGGTTTGTTTAGATTGTGGGGTTGGATTTTGGTTTGTTTAGATTATGGGGTTTGGATTTTGGTTTGGTTAGATTGTGGGGTTTGGATTTTGGTTTGTTTAGATTGTGGGGTTTGGATTTTGGTTTGTTTAGATTGTGGGGTTTGGATTTTGGTTTGTTTAGATTGTGGGGTTGGATTTTGGTTTGTTTAGATTGTGGGGTTGGATTTTGGTTTGTTTAGATTATGGGGTTTGGATTTTGGTTTGGTTAGATTGTGGGGTTTGGATTTTGGTTTGTTTAGATTGTGGGGTTTGGATTTTGGTTTGTTTAGATTGTGGGGTTGGATTTTGGTTTGTTTAGATTGTGGGGTTGGATTTTGGTTTGTTTAGATTGTGGGGTTGGATTTTGGTTTGGTTAGATTGTGGGGTTGGATTTTGGTTTGGTTAGATTGTGGGGTTGGTTTTTGGTTTGGTTAGATTGTGGGGTTGGTTTTTGGTTTGGTTAGATTGTGGGGTTGGTTTTTGGTTTGGTTAGATTGTGGGGTTGGTTTTTGGTTTGGTTAGATTGTGGGGTTGGATTTTGGTTTGGTTAGATTGTGGGGTTGGATTTTGGTTTGTTTAGATTGTGGGGTTTGGATTTTGGTTTGTTTAGATTGTGGGGTTTGGATTTTGGTTTGTTTAGATTGTGGGGTTTGGATTTTGGTTTGTTTAGATTGTGGGTTTGGATTTTGGTTTGTTTAGATTGTGGGGGTTGGATTTTGGTTTGGTTAGATTGTGGGGTTGGTTTTTGGTTTGGTTAGATTGTGGGGTTTGGGTTTTGGTTTGGTTAGATTGTGGGGTTTGGGCTTTGGTTTGGTTAGATTGGGGGGGTTGGGTTTTGGTTTGGTTTGAATGGGGGGTTTGGGTTTTGGTTTGGTTTGAATGGGGGGTTTGGGTTTTGGTTTGGTTAGATTGTGGGTTAGCTGAAACTTAATTTTTGAATCTGCGTACCAGAAACCTGAGCGGAAAAAAGTATTATACAAATGGGTTTTTAGCTCACGCAGAAGCTACTTTATTTAATATTTAAAATAAAAAATTAGAGATCAAACATTTTAAAATAAATTCGGTGAATTTTAGTTAACTATATAAGGAGATATAGTCAAGTCAAGTTTAGTTTGGCTCGAATCCACCTTGTCTCTTTAAAAGCGTTAACTAATTAACTATTAGCTTTCAAATTGAATAAGTATTGCGAGTGTAAATAGGAAAATAGAAAGCGTTCTAGAACTATGTAAGGCAATGGCTACAATTCTCTTCCCCTTTAAACCATACTTTTAGTGGGATTCAATTAACGTTTTGACGTAACGATAAAATTAAGTGTAGCTACTTGTGCATAGATTACAATATGGAATTTTAAAAAACAACGGTTTTTATTGTGCACAATATTAAAAATCAGTTTATTAAAAGACCGACTATAGTTTCTGCTTATCTAGGCCATCATCAGGGGAACAATGCCGAAACTATAGTCGGTTTTTTAATAAACTGATTTTTAATATTGTGCACAATAAAAACCGTTAATTTTTAAAATTCCATATTGTTTTGACGTAAGCTATGGTTACTAACCGGAAGTACATTGTTTTATAAATACTCAACGTTTAAAGGTGCATATAGTAGGCATAAGTGTATAAAATTAATCCATAAGTATGTGTCTTTGTGGAATATTTAACTAACGCTGTAAACGAGCTGTTCTGTATGTTAAAAATAAGAAGTGTCATACTTATTGTACAATATCATACGCAAAGGTTAATAATAGATTTGGTCATATTTTGTAGTCGCCTTAAATAGTCTTATTAACACTTGGCATGTATACTGTACACGTAAGGTTACATTAGTAGAACTTTCCTATTACGGTAAATCAAACGTAAAAGTGACGTCAGTAGGCGTGGTTAATCGGATTGGTAGGGCCGGGTGTGCCCTGACGGTAATATTTTTATTCCGTAATTTGCTTCTATGGTCTGATAGACCGGACCTAGGTGGCGCCAATAATAAGAAGCACGATATATTCTCGTTTGGCAAATTTGTTACGCGAGCGCGTAGAGCTAAGCCTCGGTCCGAAACTATACGTTCCCACTTTTTGCGCGAAAAACTGAACTTCCTTTTGGTCATTAGAGTAATTTTCTTGAAAAACTCGGGGCTGGCTATTTCTCGACTACACCCAAGCCTTTTTTCATTCTTTGTTTGCATCGGCTGGTCATTTATTAGAATAACTAGACTTCGTGTCGCTCTGATAATTGATCTTTCTCGCTCTTCGTGTGTGATACGCGAAGGCCAAGGCCTAACGCCATTTTCCTTTATAACGCGCTTTATTTTAGGTCTTATTTAATTCTAATTGCCTTTATTATTCCGTTAAGTGAATGTACTAAATCCATTAAATTTGTCACATCGATGACTGTATAAAACATTAATTGAACATTCTGACTGTATAAAACATTAATTGAACATTCTGACTGTATAAAACATTAATTGAACATTCTGACTGTTTAAAACATTAATTGAACATTCTGACTGTTTAAAACATTAATTGAACATTCTGAGGTAATTTAGTAGCGCGTTGGTGTCGTGTAAAAATGAAAGTGGTTTAAACCTCAGCCAATCAGGTCTCGTAGAACCTCAGTAAAACACCTTCTGACAGTGCATACATCTTGCGAGGGGCAGGTCACTTCCATTTTGGGTGCGTCTTAATCATAGTAAAATGATTAAATCAGGGTAATCAAGATTAAAAAATCTAATCACGATTTAAACGGCATTTAATCACGATTTAAACGGCATTTAATCATTCTAATTATGATCTTATCTTTTTAATCAGGATTTAATCATTTAAACGAGATTTAATTATTCTAATCATGATCTAATCTTTTTAATTAGATTTGTCACGATTTAATCATTTTAATTAGATTTAATCATTTTAAACAGATTTAATTATTTTAATCAGATTTAATCATTTTAATCAGATTTAATCATTTTAATCAGATTTAATCATTTTAATCAGATTTAATCATTTAATCATGATTAAATCAGATTTAAACATTCTAATCATGATTAAACGTGATTTTATCAACTTAATCGTTATTAAAATGAATTTAATCAAAATAATCACGATTAAATCGGATTTAATCTTTTGAGGGGTGCGTCGTTAATCAAGGAAGTGACCTGCCCCTCGACATCTTGTTAAGTCCTTAATTTTGTTCCACGAACATGCCTTAACATTTTAATTAATTGTTAATCTCCAATGAAGCCTTAAAGCTCTTATTCGTAATAATTGGGGGATCTTAAAATTCATTTGGCGCGTGAAAATACGCTGCCATGCTAGGGTATAAAAGCAGGTAAATAAGCCTGCTATACCTCACAATGTAAAGATACTGTCACGCGCAAAAACGTAATTTTGAAATCGGTCAATTCCTAAAATATTTAATATTTAAAAAAAAAAATAAGTTACGAAGCACTTCCAAAGCTTATGGAAACTGCCAACAGATGTTGGGGTGGCGGAGTGGTTAGCACTTTCGCCTCGCAGCAGTTCGATCCCAGCTTGTGGCACTGGGTGAAAACTCGGAACAACTCCTTCTGCGTTGAGTTTGCAAGTTCTCTCCCCCACTGGTTTAAGGGGTTTTCCCCCGAGTTCTTCGGTTTCCCCTTCCATAAAACTTGTCTAGGTTCAGGGGCGTAGGAACCGTGAGGGGCAGGGGGGGCAATGCCCCTCCCTAGAATTGGGCTGGGAGGGGCAACTAATGTTATTGCCCCCTCCAGCTTTTTGGTCAGTTGAAATCTTCAAAAGGCTCAAATTATCATTTGGAAAGCATAAACAGTTTATAGAATCTCAACTGTTTAAATTTCAGTCTTTTCCCACCAATTTACATAGTAGTAAAAAGTACCCATGCATTCGGAGAAGCTACACTCCATTAAAAATTAAAAACCATTATCCAGACCCCTTTTCGTTTCTCTTTGCCCCCTCCAACTTCTAGAACGTTCCTACGCCCCTGTCTAGGTTAACGGTAATAGTTAGTGTAGGGAGCTGTTGGCTCGATCTCGTGGCATGCCGGGCTTGCCACCACCCTCCTACGCATTATAACCCGGCCACCTGAATTAAGAGCTTCAAAAGTCGCATGATGACTTAGGCCTAAGGTGGTGCCTTGGGTATTATTAGCCTAGCTGATTTATGTCGCATCACTAGACTTTAAAGGTCTACATGGACAGGGCCGTCTTAAGACTTTTTGGGGCCCTGGGCTAAATTATTTCTTAAGACCTTTGCGATCCCCAACGGTTAGCCTTTGTATGTCCGTTGTCTAAATTCAACTACACAACAATCAAACCAAAACTTTTAATATCAAAAGTATAACATAGGGCTACTGAAAATAAGATTTTTACTGACAGTGACTCTGTTAGGTTTTAGAAATTGTTGGTACCGTATGATACGCGATGTGGCGATGAGTCAAATTATTTTAGACGTAACTAAAAGATACGTAATATTAAATGAACATAAATAATATTTAACCAACTAAACCCTTATTCCTAAAATAGAGGTGGTATGGCTAGCTTTTCCGGGGCCCCAAAACTGGCTAGGGGCCCTGGGCTGTAGCCCACTTAGCCCATGCCTTAAGATGTCCCTGTACATGGACCTTGATCCAAGTAAAATCACGGATTGCATGGACCTTGATCCAAGTAAAATCACGGATTGCATGGACCTTGATCCAAGGAAAATCACGGATTGCATGGACCTTGATCCAAGGAAAATCATGGATTGCATGGACCTTGATCCAAGTAAAATCACGGATTGCATGGAGCTTGATCCAAGGAAAATCACGGATTGCATGGAGCTTGATCCAAGGAAAATCACGGATTGCATGGAGCTTGATCCAAGGAAAATCACGGATTGCATGGAGCTTGATCCAAGGAAAATCACGGATTGCATGGACCTTGATCCAAGGAAAATCACGGATTGCATGGAGCTTGATCCAAGGAAAATCACGGATTGCATGGACCTTGATCCAAGGAAAATCACGGATTGCATGGACCTTGATCCAAGGAAAATCACGGATTGCATGGACCTTGATCCAAGGAAAATCACGGATTGCATGGACCTTGATCCAAGGAAAATCACGGATTGCATGGACCTTGATCCAAGGAAAATCACGGATTGCATGGACCTTGATCCAAGGAAAATCACGGATTGCATGGACCTTGATCCAAGGAAAATCACGGATTGCATGGAGCTTGATCCAAGGAAAATCACGGATTGCATGGAGCTTGATCCAAGGAAAATCACGGATTGCATGGAGCTTGATCCAAGGAAAATCAAGGATTGCATGGAGCTTGATCCAAGGAAAATCACGGATTGCATGGACCTTGATCCAAGGAAAATCACGGATTGCATGGACCTTGATCCAAGTAAAATCACGGATTGCATGGACCTTGATCCAAGTAAAATCACGGATTGCATGGACCTTAATCCAAGTAAAATCACGGATTGCATGGACCTTGATCCAAGTAAAATCACGGATTGCATGGACCTTGATCCAAGTAAAATCACGGATTGCATGGACCTTGATCCAAGTAAAATCACGGATTGCATGGACCTTGATCCAAGTAAAATCACGGATTGCATGGACCTTGATCCAAGTAAAATCACGGATTGCATGGACCTTGATCCAAGTAAAATCACGGATTGCATGGACCTTGGTCCAAGTAAAATCACGGATTGCATGGACCTTGATCCAAGTAAAATCACGGATTGCATGGACCTTGATCTAAGTAAAATCACATATTGCATTGAACTTGATCCAAGTAAAATCGCAGATTACATCAACCTTGATCCAAATAACATCACAAAATCACGGACTGCAGCGACATTGATCCAAAAACAAATTAGAACCATGTCTAATTTTGAGAATAAAAATATTTTTGCCCTGAGGTATTGACTATTGGAACTCTAATTTCGACGCTGTACATTTTTGATAGTAGAAATTTCTTCCTTTGGTTTCGTAAATTTCGCCAGCACGGTTCTCGTGCAAAAATGGAGTATTTCGTGAAAACCCAATCTGAAATATCAATCATAAGAGGGTGAAAGAATGGGGAGGCTTTAGGGGACAGTAAAATAGGCTCATTATGTATCTTCCGGTTAGGACTGCGTCTATTGATTTTGCATTCTTCGGCGGCTGGCTGCCAAACGTCGGTCTAATGGTACTCCTCCGCGAGTCAGTCCAACTATTTATCACTGTTAATAAATAATAAAATAGGTTATTACTTATTTCGTAGATACGCATTGTTCTTTTAAGTAGCTCTTTTTCTTCATTCGTTTAACGATAAACGGTTTTATTGTTGTTATTATTATATTTCATGTATTTTGCTAGAAAATCAATTTAGTATTTTTAAAACGTTTTCCATAATAGCAAAGTAAACAAAGCAATTTAGGACTGGTAATAAAAAGGACTTTTAATACGGTTTGCAAAATTCATTGTGCTTGTTTTTTTGGGGTTTTTATATTTATTTATCGTTTTTGAGTTAGTAGAAAATTGTGAAAGATTAATTGGCTTTATTTTAAAAGGCCTCGTAAGTAAACAAAATATTTAGGAGAAGTAATAAAAATTAATTTTAATACGGTTTTCAAAATTGTTTTTGGTTTTTATATGTATTTAAGTTTACTCTGGCCTTTATTAACTTTACAAATTAGTGTAAAATTAAGAAAGATTAGTTATTTTTAATGCCGTATAAACAATTTAGGATTGGTCATAATAAGGACTTTAAATGCAGTTTGCAAAATTATTTTTTGTTTGAATATTTATTTATATACTCATAAATGCTTTGACCTTTATTAACCTTTAAAATTAGTGGAAAATTATGAAAGATTAATTGTATTTAATGACTTATAAACAATTTAGGATTGTTAATAATAAGGAATTTAAATACATTGGGCAAAATAAGGGGTTTTTCGGTGTAAATATTTATTTATATACTCATAAATGCTTTGACCTTTATTAACCTTTAAAATTAGTGGAAAATTATGAAAGATTAATTGTATTTAATGACATAAACAATTTAGGATTGTTAATAATAAGGAATTTAAATACATTGGGCAAAATAAGGGGTTTTTCGGTGTAAATATTTATTTATATACTCATAAATGCTTTGACCTTTATTAACCTTTAAAATTAGTGGAAAATTATGAAAGATTAATTGTATTTAATGACATAAACAATTTAGGATTGTTAATAATAAGGAATTTAAATACATTGGGCAAAATAAGGGGTTTTTCGGTGTAAATATTTATTTATATACTCATAAATGCTTTGACCTTTATTAACCTTTAAAATTAGTGGAAAATTATGAAAGATTAATTGTATTTAATGACTTATAAACAATTTAGGATTGTTAATAATTAGGAATTTAAATACAGTTTTTCAAAAATAAGGGGTTTTTCGGTGTAAATATTTATGTATATACTTATAAATGCTTTGACCTTTATTAACCTTTAAAATTAGTGCAAAATTATGAAAGATTAATTGTATTTATTGACTTATGAACAATTTAGGATTGTTAATAATTAGGAATTTAAATACAGTTTTTCAAAAATAAGGGGTTTTTCGGTGTAAATATTTATTTATATACTCATAAATGCTGTGACCTTTATTTACCTTTTCAAGTTAGTGGAAAATAATAATAATGATAAGGATTTATTTTAAAATTGCGGACGTAATGAAAACGGTACACCTTGTTTTTTTCCTTCCTGCCAGAATTCCCAATTTTTTTCCGGCGTCGCGCGACCGGGGAGTAGAGGGACTGATTTAATGTCAGCTGCTGATGACAGAGTCATCTTCCGTCCTCTTTTTGCCTTCATCCTTACACTTTGACGTCAAATTGTATTGGAATAATAATAAACTATACTCGTCAACTGGGCCTCCTTCGCGAAACGCTCTACAAATCCCAGGGACTCGCGGACAAGTAATGGATTGTTGGTTGAGGTCAAGGCGCTAACGAGTCCGTTACTGGTTCGTTTAAGGTGTGTCCCAATTTGATTTATTTTATTTGGAAATTGTTAAACTAATTAATAAATAAGCCTAGCTCTGAAAATCAGTTCGGTGATAATTTTTTTAATCGGCATACTTATTTTTATACTTATTTATGTTTCTGCTAGGAGCAACAAACACAAGGAGATCTCAGCTAGCCTATAAACACGCTAAGGCAGTGTTGTGTACAAATTTCATTGGTCAAGCCTTTTTGATGAACGTTGAAAGGGGGAAGACAATTTCCGAATTTTCCCCTTCCAACTTTAGCAGGCGATAATGCCTCTAACCAATGATAAATGTACGCGAGAGAATGCACGACTTTTGACGGGTTGCGTTCTCCTTGTGTGGGGTGCTGTGTTTGTTGCTTCTAGGTTTCTGGTATGTGATGTTTTAAAGCGAATTAACCTCATTAAGGAGAACCCCGACAATATAGAGATTACCTATTACCTCCACAGCGAAGAAAATGTCTAAAGCCATTGGGAGCGGCCAAGATTGGAACCCTTTGGGCGGCGACATAAATACTGAAGATTAAATTTCGTTTAAGGTTAAGCTTTTTAATCTCCTTCATTTTGAATATTTATTTGTAGGCTAAAATATGAAAGATTAGTTTTGAAATATATCTCTTAAACCACTTGTTAATTATTTATAAAATTATTTTATTAATACAGTTGACACCGAAAATGTTTAATTTGATCTTTCGAACCGTTTTGAAACGTTTCCAAAGCGTCTAGTGTGAACGCGGCTAATAAGTTGGCAATTTGCTCAATATGAAAATGATAATTTATTAAAGTAAAGATGCCAATAGAAATAAAACTTTGGTCATGCTCATAGCGAAGGCTTAATGAGTGAAATACCGTTTTATCTCTTAGCACAGGTACCACGCTTTAGTTTCCGAGATTTGCCATGGGTCGATAAATTTCCCCATCGACTAAATAAAGGACAGGCGAACTTTGTCCTTAAAATTTCACCTAGGGCCAATATATTTCAAATTTAGGCTTCGTCGACGTCGTGACAAGGAGTTTTCTAAAATGGTTGCGTACAAAATTGACATTAAATGGTTTGTTAGTTTCTGGGATTGGCTATCACTCACAAAATGAAATTGAATAGCTTAGCTCACGAACGCTCGCTACGCTCCAATAAAATGGCTCCAGGAAAGGCTTACTTGTAAAACATTTACTAGAACTCATCTCTTTATCTATAGAGCTGCATTTGAAGCCGTTGAAACGGTGTTGGTCCATTTGATCGAAAAATATGTGATCGACAGTCGATCATTATACGTTGCAATTGATCGAAATTCCTTTTGATCAAATCCCATTTGTCATTTGTTTCATAAGATCGAACCTTCAAATGATCGAATACTATTTGATCGAATTCAAAAGTATTTATAGTACCAGTTGGTATGTTTTTATTTTACCGAATGTCAATATGAAGTGCAGAAGGAATAATGATGGAATAATTCATTGCTTAAGTGCAGAAGGAATAATGATGGAATAATTCATTGCTTAAGTGCAGAAGGAATAATTCTGGAATAATTCATTGCTTTAACTGTATTAAGCCACAAAGATGAAGAGATTTTTACTTTATACACTATATGATGGAATTTTTTATGACATCGACGATAACGGCCCGTTGTTTTTGATATATATAAATAGGGTCAGGTTAGGTTAGGTTAGGTTACGTTAGGTTGATGTACGAGCGCCGTAGGCGCGTATGCACCGTTGCCTTTTCGATTTACTCCCAAAAACTAGTAGTTTTACCCTACAGTAGCTTTCGATCAAATTTCGTTCGATCAAATGCCTTTCGATCAAATGCAATTCGATCAAATGGAAATTCGATCAAGTGGGACCCGTTCGATCATTTGGGAATCGATCAAATAGACTCAAACCGTTGAAACCATATCTAACCATTCCAATTTCGTTTAACACAAAGTTTATCGTTAGCAATCATTCTATACATTCCGGATTCCGGGATTCAAAGTACCGCTTCCAGAGGCAAAATCCAATCCCGACCAAACTGAAAAGTACATTTCTATTCATTCCCAAATCGAAAATAATATATCCATACCATTCCCGCGGTATTGAAACGGTTACCGTAGTAAATGGTAACAAACCGTTTCCGCGTACTTCTTTCAGGGTTTGCACAATTTTGCCAATTGTGGAAAAAAATAGATTTTACCGCGGTTTTTTCCACCTTTTGTTTTCCTGTTAAAAACCGTGTGGAAAATCGTACTTCCATGGTTTTTTCCACCTCTAGTGGCAAAATTCAATAAAAAATAAATAATAAAAGCAGTATGTTCTTCCATTCTATTCACTCTTCTTCTGGCCTTTTTTCATCTCTCCTATTTGCAATGACCAAATTAGTCACTTAATAGATATATCAATGATTAATTTAGCACGAAAAGAGTTTTTTCCATTTTTCCGGTTTTTACCAGTTTTTCCCACATGTCCCGGCAAAAACCTGATTTTGCCGGGTTTAGGCCAACCCTGACTTCTTTATTGAGTATTTTCTGTTAGAGCATTCAAGGGGTGACCACACTAACAAGGAGACATCCCGATATGTTTCTCCAGATTTGGCTCAAACTCGAGGGTTAAGTAGACCTTCATGTACTTTGAAAGTTCCTAAAAGGAAAAAAAATTAAATGGTAATTCGTTTGGCCATGGCAACCCAAAATGTTTTTCACAACTGAAATTTAAACTTTACCTAAAATAAAATAGCGTGGGAAAATCACGGATTGGACAAACCTTTATTGTGTAAATAAAGAGTTTTCAGATATACATGACTTTAATTTAAAAAAACGCGTTTTCAAAATTTTTCTTAAAAACGCGTCGCTTTCCCTCTTCAATTCAAAAGTAAAAATTAAAAAATTAAAATTTAGGCAAAACAATTGGGTAAAATTTATAAAAATGGGTAAAATCAATAACATTTCGGTAAAATCGTAAGGGTTTACTCCATGATTTTCCCATACTATTCTACGTACAGAAAGATTAAACTTGAGTTGTGAAAAACATTTTTGGTTGCCATGGCAAAACGAATAGTCATTGACACTTTTCCCTTTAGGAATTTTCAAGGTACATGACGGTCTACTCAACCCCCGAGTTTGAACCAAATCGGGAAGAAACTTCTCGGGATGTCTCCTTGTAAGCGTTAGTTCCGAAAAATGTCGAAGTAAAATATTTCAAAATCTTTTCACTTTTCGGAAGGTTATTTTTTGTTCCGAGAGCGCTTCTTTTTATGAACGGCGTTTGTGAAATACGTTTATCCAAATTGGGAAATCCGAATAAAAGAAAGCTATTAGCTATAAGAGAGACGACTTGGAAGGGCTCAATTTTTTTTGGCCCAACAAAACGGGTTTCGAGAAAAATGAGCAAACACCAGGCTGTCGTTGGCGGTGGAAACCTTTTTTTTTTATCCAAAATGAGTGGGGAATTCTTAATTTATATGAAGGCTTGGATTAATCCATCTTCGGAGATGAATGGGAGGTGGAGTTTGTTCTCATTCCCAGCATCCACAGCCATTGATTTTTACACTTTAAGTGACTGAACGTAGCAACGGTTCCCAATTCTACGGATCGATTGCTAGCCCTACTTTTTCGTAATGTTTTCGTTATTTTAGGTTTGGCTATACATTTTTCAGACTTCGTCTGTTAAACCGGGTTTATTAAACCAAAGTTCAATGTTCATTTTTAATATATTTATCTAACCTAATTTTATAGGCCTCGTCTGAAAAGGGTATTAAGCTTAGGTGGTGTGTTGGGCAGGTTATGGTAAGCAAAGTTGGGTTAAGTATGGTTAAGGTTAGGCTAAATTCGTTAATATGGGTTAAGATAGATTAAGGTGAGGCAACTTGGGTTTGGGTAACGCTTATTTCAATTATGTTGGGTTAGGGTTACGTTAGGGTCAGTTTAAGGTTAGGTTTGGACGAGTTCAACTTAAGGCTTGGATGGGTTCGGGGTAAGGTTTGGACGAGTTTAACTTAAGGTTTGGTCGGGTTTAAGTTTAGATTTGGACGGTTTAAAGGTTAGGTAAGGGATAGGTTTAAAGTTAGGTAAGGGATAGGTTTAAGGTTAGGTAGGGGATAGGTTAGAGATTAGGTAAGGGATAGGTTTAAGGTTAGGTAGGGGATAGGTTAGAGATTAGGTAAGGGATAGGTTTAAGGTTAGGTAAGGGATAGGTTTAAGGTTAGGTAAGGGATAGGTTTAAGGTTAGGTAAGGGATAGGTTTAAGGTTAGGTTTGGACGAGTTCAACTTAAGGCTTGGATGGGTTCGGGGTAAGGTTTGGACGAGTTTAAGTTTAGATTTGGACGGTTTAAAGGTTAGGTAAGGGATAGGTTTAAAGTTAGGTAAGGGATAGGTTTAAAGTTAGGTAAGGGATAGGTTTAAAGTTAGGTAAGGGATAGGTTTAAAGTTAGGTAAGGGATAGGTTTAAAGTTAGGTAAGGGATAGGTTTAAAGTTAGGTAAGGGATAGGTTTAAAGTTAGGTAAGGGATAGGTTTAAGGTTAGGTAGGGGATAGGTTAGAGATTAGGTAAGGGATAGGTTTATGGTTAGGTAAGGGATAGGTTTATGGTTAGGTAAGGGATAGGTTTAAGGTTAGGTAAGGGATAGGTTTAAGGTTAGGTTTGGACGAGTTCAACTTAAGGCTTGGATGGGTTCGGGGTAAGGTTTGGACGAGTTTAAGTTTAGATTTGGACGGTTTAAAGGTTAGGTAAGGGATAGGTTTAAAGGTTAGGTAAGGGATAGGTTTAAAGTTAGGTAAGGGATAGGTTTAAAGTTAGGTAAGGGATAGGTTTAAAGTTAGGTAAGGGATAGGTTTAAAGTTAGGTAAGGGATAGGTTTAAGGTTAGGTAGGGGATAGGTTTAAGGTTAGGTAGGGGATAGGTTTAAGGTTAGGTAGGGGATAGGTTAGAGGTTAGGTAAGGGATAGGTTTATGGTTAGGTAAGGGATAGGTTAGAGGTTAGGTAAGGGATAGGTTTATGGTTAGGTAAGGGATAGGTTTATGGTTAGGTAAGGGATAGGTTTATGGTTAGGTAAGGGATAGGTTTATGGTTAGGTAATGGATAGGTTTATGGTTAGGTAAGGGATAGGTTTAAGGTTAGGTAAGGGATAGGTTTAAGGTTAGGTAAGGGATAGGTTTAAGGTTAGGTAAGGGATAGGTTTATGGTTAGGTAAGGGATAGGTTTATGGTTAGGTAAGGGATAGGTTTATGGTTAGGTAAGGGATAGGTTTAAGGTTAGGTAAGGGATAGGTTTAAGGTTAGGTAAGGGATAGGTTTAAGGTTAGGTAAGGGATAGGTTTAAGGTTAGGTAAGGGATAGGTTTAAGGTTAGGTAAGGGATAGGTTTAAGGTTAGGTAAGGGATAGGTTTATGGTTAGGTAAGGGATAGGTTTATGGTTAGGTAAGGGATAGGTTTAAGGTTAGGTAAGGGATAGGTTTAAGGTTAGGTAAGGGATAGGTTTATGGTTAGGTAAGGGATAGGTTTAAGGTTAGGTAAGGGATAGGTTTAAGGTTAGGTTTTAACGAGTTTAAGGCTAGGTTAGGTTAAATTAATTTACTACATAAATAATAAGTTCATGTCTTTTGCTTGAAAAATCACTTTGGGTTGTGAGAGGAATATAGGCCAATAAAAATTGGGAACCATGGCTACATCTAGTGACGCTAATCTATACTCTTGGAAATTGCAAATGAAAAAGAGTTGAATTGAAAAGCAGCGAGTAACGTTTTAAAATTGCGGTCGCGAAGGCCGATTCTTAATAGAGGAAGTGTTTTGTGTTTTTACATAAAACAACGTAAAAAGGTTTTTGGCAAGCGCTTTCGGTTATTAGGCCTCTAATTCGCTAATAATTGTGTGGAAAATATAGGTTTTCTTTGCGATATTTTTTCTTCGGGCGACCATAAATAAAAATGCGGTAGGACTAACGTTAATCTTTGTCCGTCGTTGTGAAAAGTAGGGCAGCTCCGAGCACTTACTTGCTAGTTGCCGGCTGATGTTCAAACAATGTTTCAGAAATCAATTTGGTGGCCATTGAATCGTTATGGCGTCCTTTTCTAGGTTTCTACTTTAACTTCATTCTTTTGTTGCGTAAAGTGGAGATATCGAAGGGCAAAGACAATTATCGGTCACTACACAGGGCAAAGCGGTTGTAACAAAAACAATTCTATATACTCTCTGTTAAGGATTATAGATCCAAATAAAATGGTGTTTTATGTTAGCATCGGGGTTGCTACTGTATAAATATATTTTTTTGTAAAATTTTCGACATGGACAAAAATATTTATTCCAAGTTTATTGTTCAAGAAAATATACTAGGGCCAAATCATCGAGCCTGACAAAATAACTGTAATAACAGAAATATATTTATTTTACAGCATTTAGTTATTTTCTAAAACAGTTACTAAAATTAGTAATTATTCATACGCAATGTAATTTTTAAATTTTAAATAATTAGGCGCAGTTAATGGCATTGAAGGTCACTACCTGACTTTGGGCCTAAGGCGGTATTAACCTGGGTATTTATTATTATTTATATGTAAATTGACACTCACTAAATCTCATAATCGCTTTACTAAACTTACTCGTAAATTGGATAATTAATCGCCATCGGCCCGTAATAAAGCCCTTAGACTTGTAGACCCAATACTTCGACATCGCATAAATGATCTTGTTTGTGTCTTTGATTTATATTCACGTTCCATTAAATCGCCGAGATATAATTCATTTTGTGACCTTTTTGAACTATCTTCCAATACACGTACAAGGGGTCATTTAGCTAAATTAGTTAAACCTCTGGTGCGACAACGACATTACACTTGATTGGAACGCTCTACCAACAGTGGCGTAACTAGGAACTCCGCCCCCCCCCCGCGAAAAACGACTCGGGGCCCTTTTAAATAGTACCGATTGTAATCATAAACGTTTTGGGGGCCCCTAGTTCTCGCCCCCCCCCCGGGGGCGGGGTCTGTGGGGGCGCTATTTACGCCACTGTCTACTAATCTAAAATAGCTCTCATTGAAAACTGCTTCGAGTCTGCGAAGGTTCGCGTGATATCGTCCCGTTGAAAATATTTTAGCGTCGTAGCTAAGCCCCGCCTTGAAACGGCCGCCATTACATTACTCCCAGGGGCGTAGGAACCGGGAGGGGCAGGGGGGGCAATGCCCCTCCCTAGAATTTTGCTGGGAGGGGCAACTAATGTTATTGCCCCCTCCAACCTTTGGTCAGTTGAAATCTTCAAAAGGCTCAAATTCTCATTTTAAAAGCAAATAAAGCTTATAGAACATCAACTGTGTTTAAATTTCAGTCTTTTCCCGCCAATTTACGTAGTAGTAACAAGTAACATGCATTCGGAGAAGCTACACTCCATTAAAAATTAAAAACCATTCTCCAGATCCCTTTTCGTTTATCTTTGCCCCCTCCAACTTCTAGAACGTTCCTACGCCCCTGATTACTCTACGTCACAGACCACGAGCCAAAGCTCCGCACGATCCTGCGAAATAATCACGTGACCGCCATGGGCGTCTTAATATCGTGGTCGATCTAAACGCTTTACCATGGGCTCCATGGCAACGAAGACAAGCCACACCGACGAGCAAGCTACGAATTGACCAAACTAAAATCATCAGTAACATAATAACAATAAGTATGACACTTCCTATTGCTTTAATGCTAATTTTCTAACCGAACCTTTTTTCGGCACTGATACTCTCTTCAAGCTGTGACTTGGACTCGCGACTTACCGTTTTGGATGACTACGTTTTGATAAAAATTTAAGCCTAATATCGGAGAGCACGTTCTGGAGTCGCGAGGGGCTTTGGCTTTGTTTTGAAGCTCGCGTGCGAATCATGCGTGATAAAAAAAACATGAGCTCGTAGCGCCAAGAAGAACGTTTTTAATTTTTATCATTTTAGCCTAATATTCCGCCTATCTATGGGAAACCAGATATTTCGGCTTAGCGGAAGTCTCGCATATTTTAAACACTAGAGGACTTTGTGCTGAGAAAACATCTTGATTACGCAATAACTAAAAAAATCAGTTTGATTGTAAATCTCGTTAATTGTCATACTTATTGTTATTATGTTACTTATGCTAAAATATATATCTTTTCTCTTCCGCTCTTCGACTATTGAAGCCATTTTGGTGAATGGTCGTAGCGCATTTTTAAAATTGCGACGCGTTTTAACAGCATTACTAAATACGAACAACCAAGTTTCTTCGGAATATCACATGTGGTGAATAACGAAGTTCACAAAAATATCTAAAAATTCAACATTTAGGGGAAAGCAAAGCCTTGACAAAATGGCGAATCAACACAAATGAAAAAATTTAGACCTATTTTTTCTTAACGTACGCAATTTCTTTTGGGTACAATATTTGTCGGGATTCGTTTCAGTTTCGCCAGGAGAAAAAATGGGGGGAAACTTGTAGACCATTGACAACGGCCTTTTAAAAGCGTACATCTCAAGGAACACGGCGAAATCGTCCATCTTCGGAAGGGTTCGATAAAATTCAAAATGGCGTTTGAAAGCAGCGAATCGGGTCGACGCGTGGGGGTGAACTTGAAAATATATATAAAAAACTAAACGAGGGGAGCGAAGCAAGGAAGAGGGGGGGGGGGGGGTCACGAAAATCGAATAAATCAAATTGCTCATGATTATCCTCTGACTAAGTGAAATTTTCCTTTGACTTACGACCGGGGCAATCCGAGTGTGAAATAATACGAGCCAATTACATTTTGAGCTTTGCGGGGAAAAATCCCTCCCCTCTCAGTTCTTGGCGCGTTCGGCCCGAAAGCGGGGCTGCCAGAAAATCTATGTAGTGTGACGCCCAATTTGTCGTAAATCTAGCCCAATTTCCAGCCCAACAAAAAACCACGAATTTCAAACTAGCCCAATTTTCCAACCAAAATCGGTAAATATTTCTGAAACAGCGCAAAAGGAAGCTCAAAAACGAGGGGCTGATCACTCCGCGTAATCGGTGTACAGAGCCGTAACTTTGACTGTACTTATGGGATTACGCGTAATCTTTGAAGTCCCTGCCTTTGGCAGTACTAATCTAAGCGTAATCCGGTGTACAGATTTTCTTAGAGTGGTTAGCCCCTCGCTCAAAAATACAACTTTTGGCAATGTTTTCAAGTAATACGGACGTTTTTACATAGTAAAATTCACACTTCGCATTCACACCAGAGACCCTTTTAGGCAACTCTAATAAGCTTCGAGCTTAGGATATGATGTGACATCCGCCTTCGTAACTGACAAGTAAATATATAAAGATATATAAGACGTGCCTACTGCTGGCAGTGCCACTACATATTACATTATAATTTCCGCTAGCTCAAACGTAAGCGGACAATTAAAAATTCGGATTTCATCAGAACCAAATAATCCAATAGTGACTTTAAAAATTTGTTTTTTACTAAAAATAGTAATTCCACAGAGAGGAAAACGCCCAACAGCTCAACCACCAATTTCTCGTGAGTGAGCTTTTAAAGAAGCCCAATTGGGCTGGAAACCCGCCTAACTGGCAGTCCTGACCGAAAGAGTCGGATGGGAAGACAGCCGCGAGGAAACGAGGGTCGGGCAAGAAACCGTTTTGGGCGCCATCTATCGTTGGAAAAATGTCCCTTATTATAGCTCACCGCGGTCGGTTCCGGGACTGACAAATGAAACTGTAATGACAGTTCCCATATTCCTCGAGCTGAGCCGCCAACCCGAAAGGCGGTGACGTCAGACGCTGGGTTGAAAGCCAAGGCCCTCGTGGCCTCGGGACACTGTCAATCGCCCCCTCAGCGTTCTTTCGGCCTGCGAAAATATTTCTGAAGCTTCTTGGCTTATGAAAAATGAGATCAGCTTCGCCTTCCCAAAAAGACAGAGACCTTCGGAGCATTGAGAGCAGAGAAATGAGTCTCTCTCTCGGCGAGGCTATTGTGCTAATGCCACGTGTGTTGGCGCTTTTCAACGTTTATAAATTGATTCAAATTCCCTTTTGATGTTTTGAAATGTTAATGGGGGACGTGATTATTTCGGCATGAGTAGTATGACGAAGTCGTTGTTTAAATTTTTAAATGTAGTTCCGGTGTTGTAGTTGATATCAACGGTATATATATTCACACTAGGCTAAGGTACCGGGATGATTTGTTTTGGCTATAATATGGACGAAGGTTCCTCTTTGGGCATGAGGGCGATTCAGAGCAAAGCAAAAAAAGCGTTTCAACATAGTCATTTTCCCTAAATTAATAAATACATTTCTATGGCATTGCGAAGGCGTTTCTCTATGGGATTGCGAATGCGTTTCTCTATGGGATTGCGAAGGCATTTCTCTATGGGATGGGATTGCGAATGCGTTTCTTTATGGGATTGCGAACGCGTTTATCAATGGGATGGGATTGCGAACGCGTTTCTCTGTGGGATTGGAAACACGTTTCTCTATGGCATTGCGAATGCGTTTCTCTATGGGATGGCGAATGCGTTTATCTATGGGGTGGGATTGCGAATGCGTTTCTCTATGGGATTGCGAATGCGTTTCTCTATGGGATTGCGAATGCGTTTCTTTATGGGATTGCGAATGCGTTTCTTTATGGGATTGCGAACGCGTTTCTCTGTGGGATTGGAAACACGTTTCTCTATGGCATTGCGAATTCGTTTCTCTATGGGATGGCGAATGCGTTTATCTATGGGGTGGGATTGCGAATGCGTTTCTCTATGGGATTGCGAATGCGTTTCTCTATGGGATTGCGAATGCGTTTCTCTATGGGATTGCGAATGCGTTTCTCTATGGGATTGCGAATGCGTTTCTCTATGGGATTGCGAACGCGTTTCTCTATGGGAGGGGATTGCGAATGCGTTTCTTTATGGGATTGCGAACGCGTTTCTCTGTGGGATTGGAAACACGTTTCTCTATGGCATTGCGAATGCGTTTCTCTATGGGATGGCGAATGCGTTTATCTATGGGGTGGGATTGCGAATGCGTTTCTCTATGGGATTGCGAAGGCGTTTTTCTATGGGATGGCGAATGCGTTTATCTATGGGGTGGGATTGCGAATGCGTTTCTCTATGGCATTGTGAACGCGTTTATCAATGGGATGGGATTGCGAACGCGTTTCTCTGTGGGGTTGGAAACACGTTTCTCTGTGGGATTGGAAACACGTTTCTCTATGGCATTGCGAATGCGTTTCTCTATGGCATTGCGAATGCGTTTCTTTATGGCATTGCGAATGCGTTTCTCTATGGGATGGCGAATGCGTTTATCTATGGGGTGGGATTGCGAACGCGTTTCTCTATGGGATTGCGAATGCGTTTCTCTATGGCATTGCGAACGCGTTTATCAATGGGATGGGATTGAGAACGCGTTTATCAATGGGATGGGATTGCGAATGCGTTTTTTATGATTTTGCGAACGCGTTTCTCTGTGGGATTGGAAATACGTTTCTCTATGGCATTGCGAATGCATTTCTCTATGGGATGGCGAATGCGTTTATCTATGGGGTGGGATTGCGAAGGCGTTTCTCTATGGCATTGCGAAGGCGTTTCTCTATGGCATTGCGAATGCGTTTCTCTATGGGATTGCGAAGGCGTTTCTCTATGGCATTGCGAATGCATTTCTCTATGGGATGGCGAATGCGTTTATCTATGGGGTGGGATTGCGAAGGCGTTTCTCTATGGCATTGCGAATGCGTTTCTCTATGGGATTGCGAAGGCGTTTCTCTATGGGATTGCGAAGGCGTTTCTCTATGGGATTGCGAAGGCGTTTCTCTATGGGATTGCGAAGGCGTTTCTCTATGGGATTGCGAAGGCGTTTCTCTATGGGATTGCGAAGGCGTTTCTCTATGGGATTGCGAAGGCGTTTCTCTATGGGATTGCGAAGGCGTTTCTCTATGGGATTGCGAAGGCGTTTCTCTATGGGATTGCGAAGGCGTTTCTCTATGGGATTGCGAAGGCGTTTCTCTATGGGATTGCGAAGGCGTTTCTCTATGGGATTGCGAAGGCGTTTTTCTATGGGATTGCGAAGGCGTTTTTCTATGGCATTGCGAACGCGTTTATCAATGGGATGGGATTGCGAACGCGTTTATCAATGGGATGGGATTGCGAACGCGTTTATCAATGGGATGGGATTGCGAATGCGTTTATCAATGGGATGGGATTGCGAATGCGTTTCTTTATGGGATTGCGAACGCGTTTATCAATGGGATGGGATTGCGAACGCGTTTCTCTGTGGGATTGCGAATGCGTTTCTTTATGGGATTGCGAACGCGTTTCTCTGTGGGATTGGAAACACGTTTCTCTATGGCATTGCGAATGCGTTTCTCTATGGCATTGCGAATGCGTTTCTCTATGGGATGGCGAATGCGTTTATCTATGGGGTGGGATTGCGAATGCGTTTCTCTATGGGATTGCGAATGCGTTTCTCTATGGGATTGCGAATGCGTTTCTTTATGGGATTGCGAACGCGTTTATCAATGGGATGGGATTGCGAATGCGTTTCTCTATGGGATTGCGAATGCGTTTCTTTATGGGATTGCGAACGCGTTTCTCTGTGGGATTGGAAACACGTTTCTCTATGGCATTGCGAATGCGTTTCTCTATGGCATTGCGAATGCGTTTCTCTATGGGATGGCGAATGCGTTTATCTATGGGGTGGGATTGCGAATGCGTTTCTCTATGGGATTGCGAATGCGTTTCTCTATGGGATTGCGAATGCGTTTCTTTATGGGATTGCGAATGCGTTTCTTTATGGGATTGCGAACGCGTTTCTCTGTGGGATTGGAAACACGTTTCTCTATGGCATTGCGAATTCGTTTCTCTATGGGATGGCGAATGCGTTTATCTATGGGGTGGGATTGCGAATGCGTTTCTCTATGGGATTGCGAATGCGTTTCTCTATGGGATTGCGAATGCGTTTCTCTATGGGATTGCGAATGCGTTTCTCTATGGGATTGCGAACGCGTTTCTCTATGGGAGGGGATTGCGAATGCGTTTCTTTATGGGATTGCGAACGCGTTTCTCTGTGGGATTGGAAACACGTTTCTCTATGGCATTGCGAATGCGTTTCTCTATGGGATGGCGAATGCGTTTATCTATGGGGTGGGATTGCGAATGCGTTTCTCTATGGCATTGTGAACGCGTTTATCAATGGGATGGGATTGCGAACGCGTTTCTCTGTGGGGTTGGAAACACGTTTCTCTGTGGGATTGGAAACACGTTTCTCTATGGCATTGCGAATGCGTTTCTCTATGGCATTGCGAATGCGTTTCTTTATGGCATTGCGAATGCGTTTCTCTATGGGATGGCGAATGCGTTTATCTATGGGGTGGGATTGCGAACGCGTTTCTCTATGGGATTGCGAATGCGTTTCTCTATGGCATTGCGAACGCGTTTATCAATGGGATGGGATTGAGAACGCGTTTATCAATGGGATGGGATTGCGAATGCGTTTTTTATGATTTTGCGAACGCGTTTCTCTGTGGGATTGGAAATACGTTTCTCTATGGCATTGCGAATGCATTTCTCTATGGGATGGCGAATGCGTTTATCTATGGGGTGGGATTGCGAAGGCGTTTCTCTATGGCATTGCGAAGGCGTTTCTCTATGGCATTGCGAATGCGTTTCTCTATGGGATTGCGAAGGCGTTTCTCTATGGCATTGCGAATGCATTTCTCTATGGGATGGCGAATGCGTTTATCTATGGGGTGGGATTGCGAAGGCGTTTCTCTATGGCATTGCGAAGGCGTTTCTCTATGGCATTGCGAATGCGTTTCTCTATGGGATTGCGAAGGCGTTTCTCTATGGGATTGCGAAGGCGTTTCTCTATGGGATTGCGAAGGCGTTTCTCTATGGGATTGCGAAGGCGTTTCTCTATGGGATTGCGAAGGCGTTTCTCTATGGGATTGCGAAGGCGTTTCTCTATGGGATTGCGAAGGCGTTTCTCTATGGGATTGCGAAGGCGTTTTTCTATGGGATTGCGAAGGCGTTTTTCTATGGCATTGCGAACGCGTTTATCAATGGGATGGGATTGCGAACGCGTTTATCAATGGGATGGGATTGCGAACGCGTTTATCAATGGGATGGGATTGCGAATGCGTTTATCAATGGGATGGGATTGCGAATGCGTTTATCAATGGGATGGGATTGCGAATGCGTTTCTTTATGGGATTGCGAACGCGTTTATCAATGGGATGGGATTGCGAACGCGTTTCTCTGTGGGATTGGAAACACGTTTCTCTATGGCATTGCGAATGCGTTTCTCTATGGGATGGCGAATGCGTTTATCTATGGGGTGGGATTGCGAATGCGTTTCTCTATGGGATTGCGAATGCGTTTCTCTATGGGATTGCGAATGCGTTTCTCTATGGGATTGCGAATGCGTTTCTCTATGGGATTGCGAATGCGTTTCTCTATGGGATTGCGAATGCGTTTCTTTATGGGATTGCGAACGCGTTTCTCTGTGGGATTGGAAACACGTTTCTCTATGGCATTGCGAATGCGTTTCTCTATGGGATGGCGAATGCGTTTATCTATGGGGTGGGATTGCGAATGCGTTTCTCTATGGGATTGCGAATGCGTTTCTCTATGGGATTGCGAATGCGTTTCTCTATGGGATTGCGAATGCGTTTCTCTATGGGATTGCGAATGCGTTTCTCTATGGGATTGCGAATGCGTTTCTTTATGGGATTGCGAACGCGTTTCTCTGTGGGATTGGAAACACGTTTCTCTATGGCATTGCGAATTCGTTTCTCTATGGGATGGCGAATGCGTTTATCTATGGGGTGGGATTGCGAATGCGTTTCTCTATGGGGTGGGATTGCGAATGCGTTTCTCTATGGGAGGGGATTGCGAATGCGTTTCTTTATGGGATTGCGAACGCGTTTCTCTGTGGGATTGGAAACACGTTTCTCTATGGCATTGCGAATGCGTTTCTCTATGGGATGGCGAATGCGTTTATCTATGGGGTGGGATTGCGAATGCGTTTCTCTATGGGATTGCGAAGGCGTTTTTCTATGGGATGGCGAATGCGTTTATCTATGGGGTGGGATTGCGAATGCGTTTCTCTATGGCATTGTGAACGCGTTTATCAATGGGATGGGATTGCGAACGCGTTTCTCTGTGGGGTTGGAAACACGTTTCTCTGTGGGATTGGAAACACGTTTCTCTATGGCATTGCGAATGCGTTTCTCTATGGCATTGCGAATGCGTTTCTTTATGGCATTGCGAATGCGTTTCTCTATGGGATGGCGAATGCGTTTATCTATGGGGTGGGATTGCGAACGCGTTTCTCTATGGGATTGCGAATGCGTTTCTCTATGGCATTGCGAACGCGTTTATCAATGGGATGGGATTGAGAACGCGTTTATCAATGGGATGGGATTGCGAATGCGTTTTTTATGATTTTGCGAACGCGTTTCTCTGTGGGATTGGAAATACGTTTCTCTATGGCATTGCGAATGCATTTCTCTATGGGATGGCGAATGCGTTTATCTATGGGGTGGGATTGCGAAGGCGTTTCTCTATGGCATTGCGAAAGCGTTTCTCTATGGCATTGCGAAGGCGTTTCTCTATGGCATTGCGAATGCGTTTCTCTATGGGATTGCGAAGGCGTTTCTCTATGGGATTGCGAAGGCGTTTCTCTATGGGATTGCGAAGGCGTTTCTCTATGGGATCGCGAAGGCGTTTCTCTATGGGATTGCGAAGGCGTTTCTCTATGGGATTGCGAAGGCGTTTTTCTATGGCATTGCGAACGCGTTTATCAATGGGATGGGATTGTGAATGCGTTTCTCTACGGCATTGTGAACGCGTTTATCAATGGGATGGGATTGCGAACGCGTTTCTCTGTGGGATTGGAAACACGTTTCTCTGTGGGATTGGAAACACGTTTCTCTGTGGGATTGGAAACACGTTTCTCTGTGGGATTGGAAACACGTTTCTCTGTGGGATTGGAAACACGTTTCTCTGTGGGATTGGAAATACGTTTCTCTGTGGGATTGGAAACACGTTTCTCTGTGGGATTGGAAACACGTTTCTCTATGGCATTGCGAATGCGTTTCTCTATGGGATGGCGAATGCGTTTATCTATGGGGTGGGATTGCGAACGCGTTTATCAATGGGATGGGATTGCGAATCCGTTTCTCTATGGCATTGCGAACGCGTTTATCAATGGGATGGGATTGCGAAAGCGTTTCTCTATGGCATTGCGAACGCGTTTATCAATGGGATGGGATTGCGAATGTGTTTCTTTATGGCATTGCGAGTGCGTTTCTCTATGGTATGGGATTGCGAACGCGTTTCTCTGTGGGATTGGAAATGCGTTTCTCTGTGGGATTGGAAACGCGTTTCTCTGTGGGATTGGAAACGCGTTTCTCTATGGCATTGGAAACGTGTTTCTCTACGGAATTGGAAACGCGTTTTTATTCTATGGGATTGGAAACGCGTTTTTATTCTATGGGATTGAAAATGTGTTTTTATTCTATGGGATTGGGAACGCGTTTCTATAGAATTTCAAAAGATAGTATTTTGGATGTTTTTGGGCGTGTGCTTAGAATTAGGTTTGTGACGGTAATGATATCTGACGTTATTCAATTGCTAACTCCACCAACTTTTTTTTCGTTGCAGATCTTGCAGAAATTCATCTGTGACGTCTACTACAACCGAACGAAAAAAGTTATTTCTGAAAACTTCCGGGACTTCCTGTGGTCCATTACGGTGTCGGTGTTTGCCATCGGTGGGATGCTTGGTGGCATCCTTGGTGGCTCCATCGCGGACCGCTATGGCCGTAAGGGTGGTCTGTTGTTGAACAACGTCATGGGCATCGTAGGGGCCGTTCTCATGGCCCTCAGCCAGTGGGCAGCTAGCTTTGAGCTGCTCATCTTAGGCCGGCTGGTCATCGGATTCAATTGCGGACTTAGCACGGCCCTCGTTCCCATGTACCTTTCAGAAATCGCTCCACTCACTTTACGAGGTGGTTTAGGTAAGACACACTCCTATACTTTCACACTCATTTTCTAATAAAACCAGAAATCTACATTAGATACAGGGTGACCACAGTTCCTATATTTCGTATCATTTTTTCTAATTACATTTCCTATAAAACCCTATATTTTAACTCAAAAGTCTGAAGAAATTAAAATATTTGATATTTTACCTTTAGAAGTCTTTGAAACGTCCTATTTTTTAAAGAAGCTATTATCTCTTATTGTATAGTAAATTTTATCCTATATTTCCCTCGCCCCCCCCCCCCAATTTTCTTAAAATATTTTCCTATAATTAACTGATAAATTTCCTGTAATTCCTTTAAAGGATTTTAAAATGTTCTGTGGTCACCCTGGAACCGTGTTATTTGAAATAACTCCAAAACAGTAAAAGCCCATTATCTTCGAGTCATTTTAGCAGCTCTTTCTTAATATTTTTATCCATACTAGGTGGCGCCAATTTAAAACTTTAGGCGATAACGAAAGAAAAATTTTCTCCGTTTTTAGATGTTTTAAAATATCTTCATTTCAATCCTACCTATCAAATTTTTGATAATAGCGCGGGAAATTACTTAAAGGCTTGAAAAATGCCAAATAATAATTTTTGGATTCGCTATCACGAGATACGGCAAGGGAAGCGCGACCGGAAATTCGGGCCGAATTTTACATATGATTCTACGGCTCTTTAAATTTAATCGATATTGGGTCCCTTTATTTGTAATTTCCAGTTGTAACTAAAGTCTTTCTAAGCACCTTGTTAATACTAATGTTTACTCAAAATTCATCTGTTTTAATCCGTTTTACGTAAAAATAAAATTGAATAAGCCAGTTTCAATAATATCTGTTGGCTCGCGTGGCATGAAGGGCTTGCCACCACCCTCCTACGCATTAGACCAAAACTATTCGCTCGCTTTGGGACGAAAAGAATACACCCTGGACCCCAAACTAACAACTTCTTCCATACAATAACAGTTGTAATTGAAGTTGCTCGCTATTCCCTAAAAATTACTCCAAAACTAGCGAATATTTTTCGCCTATTGTATCCTGGCCACCTGTTTAAGGCATTATAAGTCGCAAGATTACTTGGGTCTAAGGTGGTGCCTTGGGTATTAGCCTAGCTGATTATTATTTGTCATTACACGCGCAGTTAGACGATGGATGGTACTTTGACGTCATACTTCAGCGTGACCTCGATGACCTATGACGTCAGCTTAAAATTCCTAATATTTATTTTTAAAGCCGATAGATGGCAGGGCTGTTATTTAATCTCGCTTATTAGTTTCTGATAAGTCCGGGCAGTCTCATTCTACCTGTAATTTCTAGCTTTAGATACACGTAGAAAGTGTAATATAAACTTCATATCACTTAGTAGAAATTATGTTTAATTCAGAGAAAACGGCATGGTATTAGAAGATAAAACTTATTTTATACAAGACGTTTCGAGCCGAGGCTCTTCTTCAGTCGTTCGTTAGTTTTAATTTGATTTAATTTTTTTTAAATCAAATTAAAACTAACGAACGACTGAAGAAGAGCCTCGGCTCGAAACGTCTTGTATAAAATAAGTTTTATCTTCTAATACCATGCCGTTTTCTCTGAATTAAACATAATTTCTACTAATATTCACCATGGTAAATAATAAGTTTCATATCACTTTTCGAGAAAGACAACGTAAAAAAAACCTAGAAAAGAGAACGGACAGAGAAAGAAGGTGAAGTGACCGAATGTGTAGAATTCTTTCTCCTTGCGGGCCTGTAGGGGAAGGGGTTTTGCGGGGGAAGGGGTTTTGCAGGGAAGAGGAGCCTTCGGGGTGCCCTTTTTTCCCAGAGCGGCGGTCCCGTACATTGTTTGACTGCACATTCCATAAGGCGGTCGTCTCAGCAAAAAGGTAGTCTCGGCCATCGATGAAGAAAATGGTTAATAAATCAGTGTTTTTCAAGCGTAAACTGACGTTCAAGTGTCAGAAAGAGGGCTTCGCGGGTGATGGATCTCTTTAACGGCAACTCTATAGGTACAATCCAACGAAATGTAGCCACTGTCCGTAGCTTCGAGGTTAGGCTTATCCGTATAAAAGAAAAATAAAGGGCTGGGTCGTCAGCCGTCAACTTTCCTCCTAAAATACACCTTTCATTCGAGGACTTATCTAGGCTGGTCGCTATCATCATCTAGACCTTCTCGGCCGTCCTTACCGGCTTTTGTGACTCGGCTCCTTAGTTCCGAGTCACCAGAAATTACCTTTGATAAGCGCCTTCTGCTTCGCGTCTCTAAAATAATGATTGTTTAACCGTTTTTATTATTGAACTTTTCGCTTTCTCTTAGGCACGGTCAACCAGTTGGGCGTCACAATTGGATTGCTGCTTTCCCAGGTGCTTGGAATTGAGGTCATTCTTGGAACTGCTACCGGGTGGCCCATTCTCTTAGGTAAGCTTCCCCAACGAGGACGACTAAGAAGTGCCGTCTTTGAATTGCGCGAAATCAGTGGCGTACCCAGGATTTTTTCTGAAGGGGGGGGGGCAGATGAGTCCCAAAACATTTGTAGGTAGATAAAATACGCGAAAAAGTAGATTAGTCCATAATTAAAAGGGATAATATAGCTAAATCCTAAACAAATTTGAAGAAATTTAAAAACTTACTAATAACTCGTACCGATAGGTCTTCGAGCAACGCGAAACTCGGATCAAATAGATCTTCGAGTAATAAACTAAATTAAAAATAAATAAAATAGCCAGAAATTCCAACGGTAGACCGGTTTTGTTCTATTTGGAACTCGTCAGTACCGTGCGGGAAATCTGGCTGGCGACTATCAAAACGAAAAGAGAAACTAAGCCTAAACATTAAAAATTTCAAAACGCGTTTGTAGGTAGAGTTTGTAATTATAAGCAAAAATCGTTTTATGAAGGCTTCGGTCATGCTTATTTTCATCTTCTTCCTGGGCGAAATATTTGTAAGTCGCCATCTTTAGCCTTTTTATTTTTTATGCCAAATTGTTTTTTCTTTCGTTTTAAAAATTCTGCATGAAGTCGATTTTCAAAATAAAGCCAAGATTGCCTACGTGAAGATAGTATATTGCAAAATATAGTACGTCCATAACTGAAATATTTACAAAATCAATGAGTTAATTATATATTTATAAAGCTTTGTATAAAACTATAGCCGTTATATGAGGAGGATAAATGTAAAGGGGGAAATCAGTTTAGAGTAATTTCAAGGAAACAAATCCGCTAGTTAGTTAATTCATGAAATTTGGATTGTTATCATACCAAAATTAGTGGAAAAACAGAATACTACTGAAGAAATTCAAAAAAAAGACGTAAAATTTCTAAAGAATCGAAAACGATTTCCATTTTAGGCATGATTATTCGAATAAAAAAATTAGCATACGGTTAAAGTATACATCCATTCCTGGAATAATTAAATTAAAGATAGCCTATTAGATAGACTATATCTATCTGGGCCCAAAATATTTCCTTCTTCACTTTTTTTTTATCCTTTGAAATGTCGATTTTTTTTATCAGGCCCCATCCGCTTTCAACATCATTTGGTTTTTCAAAGGAAAGCTACCATCATTTCTTGTTTAATTTAGCAGAAAAGTTCCGCTTTGAAAGCTAAGTGCTGACCTGCCCTCTCAGACTCCCTTCTACACTATTTCTTCGGCCTTTCCTCTTCGGCCTCTGATCGTAACTTATATTATTGAAAGAGATCCGCGCGCCCAACTCTGCCCACCCATCGCTTTATTGAAATAAAGGGGAATTTTTTTCATTTTCCTAAATTGAATCCTTCTGAAGAAAATGTCGATCCCAGTTCCAAAAAGTTACCTAATCGCTTTACGTTTAAGTATTCTTTTTTTCCATTGTGGTAAAGGTTTAGCTATCGAAAATGATTAGCCCCATAACCTAAACCCAGTCTAGGTGGCGTAACGGCGCTAGCTTCTCCGAGGTAGCGCCTATGATCTAGCGTCTGTTACAGACAAATTAAAAAGTGTTAAGAACTTTTTTCTTAACTAAACTTATCAAAATGTAAGCCAATGATGTAAAAATTATATTAAAATGCAACTATCATTATTTATTAAGTCAAATTTACCAATAACGATGAAGAAAAACTAATAGCGTCTGCTTTAGCCGCTACCTATCTAAGTATCAATGGCGAACCAAAGAGGGCGTAACGATAGTTTTTGGTCACGAATACACTAAAGTATTTTTATCAAGGCTACTTCCGCGCTTGCGTACCAAACCAGACGGTGAAAAATCAAATCACCTCTGGCTGGAATCGAACCAACGAACTTAGCGTTTCCGTCCCAACACCACAACCATTGGATTACCGAGGCCTGTAACGGTAACCCTGTTAGGTTGGTTTGGCACACAAGCGCAGAAGTAGCCTTGTTAAAAATCATTTATACTATTGTAAAATATATGAATACAGGGACGTCATTTGCGTTCACGAATTTTTCTAATACCAACTTGGAATCGGATTCATGGATTAATGTTTTTTCCATTTTTTTTATATTTTTATTTCAATATTTTTTAAGTTTATTGTTAAAATTTATTTATTTTTAGGGGCCCCAAATTCTACTTTGCACAGGGCCCCCGATAGAGTAGTAGCACTCCGTAGCTTTGGCCATGGCCGCCATTGTGGGCGCGAATTTTTTATGAATAGGAAAAAGCATGGGTGACGTCGTGTGACGTAGCACTGCCATTACTATATAATGTTAATCCATCCCTGATCGGATGAAGTACAAGGAAAATGTTTTGTTCTGTCTATTATTTTGAAAATCACTAGCAATTATGCCATAACTATTTCGATTAAAAATCCAAAAAATATTAAATTTTACGCGTTTTTTTGCCCTTTAAAAAAACTGTTTTCCGGAGCTCAAGTTCTGCCCCCTCCTGAAAAATCCTGAAATGACGTTCCCGATGAATATGTTCGATATTATATATCCCTGAATTAACTAGAGCCAAAGTACATAATATATTTAACTATTATGGTAATGATTTTGTTTTGTTCCACCTTGAATAGGGATTGCTGTGGTACCAGCCATTCTCCAGATGATTCTTTTGCCTTTTTGTCCCGAAAGTCCCCGATATTTGCTCATTTCCAAACAGGAGGAGACTCTTGCCAGGGAAGGTAACAATAGTCTTTCTACCATAAGTCAATAATAATAATGTACCATAAGTGTGTCAGTTGACTATTTCCCCCGTCTTATATTTTTCCTGGGAACTGAACAGAAAATGACCACGCAATTTAGGTAGATTTGAGAGTCTGGTTTAGCTGTGGTTTAATATAGTGTATTATGGCTTTTGGAGGGCAAAGTGGTTAAACATTTTACTTGTAATATCTGCGTATTCCCAAAATTAGTTTTGTATTGCGTGAAAGTAAAATATTAGTTACGTACTTTGGCGTTACAAATTAAAGGGATCTATTGCCGTGAGTACTTCAGTATCCCATTTCCATTAAATCCTGATTTTAAACGTTATAGTAAGTGTAGGGAGCTGTTGGTTAGCGTGGCATGAAGGGCTTGCCACCACCCACCTACGCGTTGTAACTCGGCCACCTGAATTAATGGCATTAAAAGTCACTAGCTGACTTGAGCCTAATTTGGTGCCTTGGGCATTAGCCTAGCTGAATTATTATCACTAAGGACGTTTATGTTTTCGGATATGATCTCAGACCCACACACAACTAAAAGTAACATAGTCACTCGTAAAGCATTTTCTTTAATGAAACCTTGTTCCCGGAATATGACATACACTTCTTAACTTCCAACTCTGTGACCAAAAACGCGTCACCATTTTTAGCGATGGGAAACGGACGTTAGTGAAGCTTTTCTAACTTTAACAATCTATAATTTAGCTCGTGGCTCGCGATCACGTTAATTCGTTTCCATGGTGACCTTTTCAAAAGCGCCAAGGGTTATAAGAATTTTTTCGTTTATGGGTTCGCTTATTGCGTATCCCGTGTGAAACAAGGTCACTTATGAGTAATTATGTTACATACCCTATCAGCTAGGAGCAACAAACTCAAGGAGAGCGCAGCTAGCCTGTAAACACGCTTTATGGAAAGGCGGAAGACAATTTCCGAATTTTCCCCTTCTGACGGCAGCAGGCGCTAAAGCGTCAAACCAATGAAAATTATACGCAAGAAAATCCACGACTTTTGACGGGTTGCGTTCTCCTTGTGTGGGGTGTTGTGTTTGTTGCTCCTAGCTATCAGTAACTGGAACACTTGTGGATCATTATTATAGACTTACGCATTTACGATTAGAACGACACTGATTACTCTAATACTTTTCGTCATATAGCGTTGCAGAGGTTACGGTGCTCAAGTAACGTCGAAGAAGACATTGAGGAGATGAAAGCGGAAGATAGGGGGCAGCAGCAAGAATCCAGGGTAACTTGACGTCTTCGCATGTACCTACTCCAACATATTCACTCATTAACTCCTGTACCTACTCCAACATATTAACTCCTGTTAACTGCAGGCCTAATTGCAATAAGCGTTTTGAAGTCATTTTGTTCAATCTAATTGTTCCGAGCTCAACGTCTGTTTTAATCGCTCTCATTTCTTATTTCAAGAAGCTCATTAATGAGATTATAAAATAGTGTCATTCATTCTTGGAATTTCGAACTTAGCAACAAGGTTGTACCACGTAATTAAATAGCCAGATTCATTTACCAATTTCGGTAATGATGGTTTAATTATTTTTGAGACGCACTTGGATCATATCATTTGAGACATTTACTGTCAGACTGCTGAATTATTTGTCGTCTTGTCAAATACAGAAAATAATAAAACGAATGAAATTATTTTAAATAACCATAATCAGGAATCCATACCTCTACTTGGAATGCTTATCGCGGCAGATTTTCATCTCGATGTGGCTACAATACATTTTTATGGTCGCGCGTGCTCGTCTTTGTACCTTTAAAAGTGCCTCTACTTGCCGTGAGATGGCGCGTTCATAAAAAAAAATTGAAATTACTACCAGCGATACGTGTTCTTCTTGGGGTAGGTGGTCTGTATAACTAAAGTTATCAATTGTTAAAAAAGAAATATTTTGTTATATTTATTAAAATCTTTATCGTAACGCCTTTTAAAATATTATAAAAAACGAATTCTCAATTCTGTGAATTTAAATTTTTAATTCAAAATTGTCTGCCCGGCGGATATGGGCTATGAACCTGGATCATTCGATAAAATCATCCTCCAGATGGTGTTACTTGCGGAATTAGACGGTGACCATTCTGAAAAGTTTAAGAACATGGCAGCAGGAGCCAAAAGTTACGGTTCAAGGTTCTTACTCGCCTTAAATAGTTATTCCTAGTATTCTTGTTAACCTGGTATTGTCAATTACTTAATAATTAATTAATAACTAATAAATAATAGCGGTTAAAGTACTTATCTATACTTACATAAATTTCTTCTTATCACATTCACTTATCAAAAACCGCGTTCACACTTTGCCTTGATATTGATTCAAATCTATTTAAAAAGTTTCGAAAGAGTTGTGTGAACCAGGCTAAATCCTTTTTAACCGATTCAAACCGTTTTCTACCGCTTACGTGTGACCGTGGCTAAAGTGAAACAGTTATATTATGAATGGAAATTCATTTAAGTAAAACAATCCTGGCATTGTTGAAGAATTTTGTCTCCTTTTAAAATTCAAGCGTGAAAGCTAGGAGCAACAAACGCAGCACCCCACACAAAAAGAACGCAACCCGTCAAAAGTCGTGCATTTTCATGCGTACATTTTTCATTGGTTAGACGCTTTTGCGCCTGCTGCGTTAGCGTGTTTAAAGGTTAGCTGCGTTCTCCTTGTGTTTGTTGATCCTAGGTGAAAGTGTCCACGAGTATATCCAGCTTATCACAATGCAACTTTAAAATCATCAAAATTTAGCACTGCGATATTATTCCCCTTACATATAAATTAAATAAAACTATTGAAATTAAATCAATTTGATTCAAATTAAATTACACAAAAATTTTATAGTTTTTACTTAAATTTCCTGATAATTTGACTGTCGCTCTTAATGCGATTATCTTTTGAGCTATTTCCTTTAAAACCATTTTTTGAAATAGCGTAGCATTATTATTATTATTATTATTATTATTATTATTATTATTATTTCCATTAAAAACCCTTGTTACAGAATTCGTAAAAAGAGACAGCTAATTCCTTTTTTTTTTGCTCTTACAATTTAAAATAGATTAAAATAGTTAACAAAGAAATGTTCCAAATATATATTCAGGTTTCATACGAGTTCAAAACACTGGATTTACAACAATAGTGTCGTTTTCTTCTTTCACAACTTCTTAAAATCGTTATATAGCGATATTTTATACCTTTTTTCACATTCTTCCTCGAATACAATAACCCTCACTAAATTTTACTTAAAGGAATTCTTTAACCTTTGTACATCTACTTCAGATTTATCATTCATAGAATTTTGATAGGTAAAATATATATTATTATTACTATTATTATTATTTTTATTAATATTATATTAATTGAAACAAAATGAAGAGCTCTGATCGGTTAGATTTGGCAGAATGAAACTTCAAAATGTTTTGGCTATTGCGAGAAAAATTGTAATATTGTAATTAGCATAGACGAAGAGTGTCAGGCATTCGTGTTTCACCTTATTCTCTGTCTCTCTCCCCACTTATTTTTTTACGACACCACATTTACCGCAGCCTATAATTCGTTGTTCTCCGGAGCCAGCGACGAACGATAGGGTATGACCCGTTTTTTCAGTATGCCGCTCTCTATCTCTTTATCTCTTTCTCTCTATTTTGTTTGCATACAAACAAATATTCATTCGCAACGAAATTATCCCATTTCGTGAGATTAGATCATATTTGTTTCGTTGCATTTTTTACATACGTTAAAAACCCAGTGGTCTTTTTTTTTGGTTTTTAATTGTTTCAAAAAAAGTACGTTCTCTAGATTTTCTAGATGAATTATATTTTGGTAGATTCGTTAGTAGATTGATCCCGGTAAACCTGGTAGTGAAAACAATTCTGTATACGTGCCTAGAAAAACCCTCTGTACTTCTTTACAATTTCTAGTCACCGTTGGATGTTAGAAGAACGAAAGTATTTAGGTTTTACGACCCGTCCAGTTTTGCTCGATCGTTTTTCATCCTTCGAACGAACCAATTGGTTTTTCAAAGGCTTAGAAGTTAACCATTACTAATGGCGATAAATCGAAAATGTATAATTTATAGTTACGCTTCGGTTTGGGTTACGTCTTAAAATCCACTTTTTAACCGACAATACCCCTCAATCCCTCAAGCTTAATCTTTTTATAGAGAGGTCAGCGTACTCTTGGTATTTTGCATAACCCGTTCGTCAGTTTCATTGTAAATGCTACGTATAAGAAATTATATAACAACATTATTTTATGGAATCAATATAGTTATTTATATCTTTTAAATTACGAATAGTAATATCCTAACACTTAAACAAAAATATATAATAAAATAAAACTATATAATATATTGAAATGGTAAATTTAACAGCCTTTATTCAGTCTAGAGTAATTTATGGGCTAAATATCGTTAGTTTCGAGATACAAGGATATTTATCTCCCACCCATCAAGATTCGACTACGATTGAACTACGATTGTGACGAAGACGTGGCACTTCGTTACATAAGCGCGCTGACCTCACCATAAAGAGATCCCGCCCCAAGTATTACATTAAAGACACTAATGCTCGTTTGATTCTTCGGTATAAGGCTTATATTTGAACTGTCAGCCCCTTTACAAGTTTCCTTCTGGTTTTTGCGCAAAGAAATTAAACCTGAACGTGAATTACGAAAATAGTTTAGGAACGAAATAATAAAAAAATTAAGCGCACTCAACGGCAATCCTCGTACGCAACATTGCGAAATCGAGGAAAACCGAAACAGGATCTGAAAAATCATTTGGCAAGCCTAGCGAACTTTGCATTTTGGATTATTAGTAGTTTTATTTTGCTAGTCGAAGCATTTTGCTTTTTGCGAGTTTGCTAGTTGCTATACGCTGTCCTTGCCCGAGAAAAACCAATCAATAGGGCCGTGTCTGGAAAGGAAAAAGCGTCCATGGAGTTCATTTTCGCATTTTTAAAATAATTTTCTTTCTCCTAAAAAGATAACGATATGGCAGTTGTTGAGGAATTCTTCATTACGCCTTCCGCTGGTCATTGGTGTGGTCATGCAGCTGTCCCAGCAGCTATCAGGAATCAACGCCGTGAGTTGCGAACGCGACCCCCTCAAGCGCGTCTTCCAAATGTTTCCGATTAAATTCGACCCTTTTCTTCGCAGGTTTTATACTATTCCACGGCATTGTTCACATCGGCAGGCCTTACAGACAACGCTGCCAAGTATGCAACCATCGGAGTCGGCGCCGTCATGGTGGTCATGACGCTCGTCTCCATCCCGCTCATGGATAGGGCTGGACGCAGAACTTTACATTTGTACGGTCTCGGTGGCATGTTCATCTTTTCTATTTTCATCACCATCTCCCTGCTCGTCAAGGTCAGTTTCCTACAAAAATTACACTCTTTCGCTGAGTAATATACAGGGTGTTTCATAAGGTTATGCGCAATTTTTAAGGAGTTGTGGGAGGTGAGTTGAGAAGTATGCCTGTTTTTTCCTATTTTCCTACGATGAGTTATAAGAGCGCCAGAGAACTTCAAAGTGTGGCCCTGTAAGTAGACTGCAACAAGCGCAAAACCAAGTAGCAGGGAAATGCGAATATTAAAGTTTGGTTTCGTGTGATAGGTAAACAAGGTAGAACGATCACCTGTCGTGCAGGAGGGCTCGGGTTTGAATCGCGCCCGATACTAATGCAAATTGCAAAACATTTATACTACACCCAATGACAAAAAGAGGGCTCTTTTGGAACAAGTTTTTCCCTAATTCCAAGAAACTGCGAACGCAGTGATTACACTTTGCCCCGAAAATGCGTTCGCAGCCCAGACAGACAGACAAACACGGTGATTGTAAAACCCCTCCTACGGGACATAGTCCCCTCGGAGAGGTAAAAAGGACTTTGTAAACAAATCGAGGTAACCAGCGTAAAAAAAGTAAACTTAAAAAGTATTTAAAGTCCCTGCTGCTTGGTTTTGCGCTTGTTGCAACCTACTTCCAGGGGCTAGTAGGCCACACTTTGAAGCTCTCTGGCGCTCTTTTAACTGATCGTAGGAAAATGGGAAAAAACAGGCATACTTCTCAACTCACCTCCTATAACCCCTTAAAATGTTTGCATAACCTTTTGAAACATCCTGTATATAAAGTATATGTTATTTCCTCCGAGAGAAGCATGCACATAGGATACCAAAATTATGGGTATCTCCATAGGCACTAGGCACTTTTTATAGCAATGAATTTTCTGACAAATCACCGATGTGTACACAGCAACGCGGCTCAACGTTTACCGCCTAACTATAAATTATATTCTTGTTTATTTTTATTTAATTATAAACCGTATTTCAGTCTGTAATAGTTTTAGTTAGTATGTGATGTAATAATAATAATAATCAGTTAAGCCACGCAGGCCAAGAGTATCAAAATTTGCTAGACATACTCATCTGCAGTGGCGTAGATAGCGCCCCCGCAGACCCCGCGGCACAGGGGGCCCCGAGAACTAGGGGGCCCCCCAAACGTTTATGATTAAAATCGGTGGTATTTAAAAGGGCCCCGAGTCGTTTTTCGCGGGGGGCCCCGGAGTTCTTAGTTACGCCACTGCTCATCTGGTAGAATTTTCAAACTCGGATGGCCTTTAACTCATAGTTCAATGTCATTCAAAGTTTATCTTGAAAACCAATGGATTTAGAAAAAATGGTTTCAATTTGAAAAGTGTGCGAATTGAAATTTTAAGTCTAAATGACTTAAACCCGATGCAAAACACCATGATGAAAACTTTTCAAATTGGAAGCATTTCTCTAAATCCATTTTGATACTCTAGCATGAGTACTTTTCGAATTTTTAGCCCTTCAACCTAGTCCCTGATACATTATTTTCATAACGACCTGCCAATTTTTGTTTAAAATTCCTCGACTTCTTATTGGTCAAATTAGGTGGGCCCAAAGCTATTTGGCCCTAAAATGTAACGGGGCACACGTTTCTAATTGAAACCCACTTTGTATCTCTAATGGTTCTCGAGCTAAATGTTTGAAGGACCTTGAAGACATGGTTCAAGTTCAAGGAGATTTCCGTTGTCAAGTGATCCCGTGCACGTTCTATGTGTCCTGAAAATTTCAAATTCCTAGCTAAAACACATTTCGATTTATTGGCCCTGTATCGTTTTAAGTTAACACCCTGTATATAACATTTCCTTAGAAAAAATATTATTAGACCTTGTTTCGCACGAAACATACAGTTAGTGGATCGTAAATTCGAAATTCTAATATTCGTTGCGCTTTTGAAAAGGTAACCATGGTAACATAATATGGTGACATTTATAGCATAGTTACGAGTATAAAGCTCTGGTAATATTAATGATAAGTATTACGCAATTATAAAAATGACCAACATATACATTTAATGAAACTATACTTTCCAACTTCTTTATTACCATAGTTCCTCTACCATTGGGTGACTTACCTTAGTGTCGTCAGCACTCTCAGTTTTGTCGTTTTCTTTGCCATAGGACCAGGTAAGAGCAATTGCCATTATTATTCCGAATAAAAATGTATTTCTACGATGGTCCATCGCGCAGGTTCAATCCCATGGATGATAACGGCAGAACTGTTCTCGCAAGGTCCACGGCCGGCAGCAATGAGTGTAGCTGTGCTGGTCAATTGGTTTGCCAATTTCGTGGTTGGCCTCGTCTTCCCACAAATGCAGGTTGGTGTAAAGAGACCCTGTCCATAGCCAAACGATTATTTTGACCAGGCGTTTTTCCCTCGGACCAGCGATTGATGGAAAACTACACTTTTCTGCCGTTCACTTGTTTACTGGCGATATTTTGGACTTTCACGTATAAAAAGGTTCCCGAGACGAAGAACAAGACTTTCGATGAGATATCAGCCCTGTTCAGGCGCGATGATATTGTCAACATCAACGGAATGCCCGTGCCTAGGAAGTCGCTGACAGGCAGAGGGGCGGGCCCAGCGGAAATGCTCTACGAGGACAAGCCTGTAGAGTCCTGTGAGTACCGATACTACTTTCTCGTGTCCTTAAGAGATGGTTCCAAATATGGCGCTGATCAGACCTGCTCCTTACTCTGTCGGTCACCCGTTCCAGGCTGTACAGGCCACTGTGTTTGAAATCTCTTTGCTACATAAGTAGGCACACCAAATTTATCATTCCCGCGTTATAATTGGCTCAGTACCAAATAGGTTTAAACATGGAGAAAAGCGAGTAGTTGGTTTGTAAAACAATTTTCATACGTTATCGCGATGCCATAGGGAGAATGGGGGCTGATGACGTCCAGCTAGCGTCTTCACGCGTCAGAAAAGACCTTTTTAAAGCCTCAAATTCTTCCACTGGTAGAAATTGTTTCGCTTCTTCTGATCTTTTCTCCATCGTTTAAGATGAGAGGGTTGCCGCGACTGTTCGTTTTATTGTTTGATGAAGTATCCCTGTTCAATTTCAAACAAGATTTATTTATCCATATCCAAAACAAAAGTAAAGATTTTAATTTTATCACATCTGATGAAGCTATATGATGTATTCGTTTCTTGATGAATTTTAACTCTCTGGATCAATTCGAGGGTCCGAGCCAGCATTCGTTACTGACTAGACTAGGCTCTAGTCTGATCAATCGTCCGTCTCTCTCCTGTCCGTCTGTCGTGTTGTCGTCCGCTCACTGATTGGTCTATAAGCTCGCTTTTGATGCAGTGTGACAAATAGATAGATGCAGGGCCGTATTAAGGCATGTGCTTAGCTTAGGGGCCCCCGTCTTCAAAATTAATGTTTTTTTTCATTATTTTAGTATTATTATTTCAATATATGTTTATAGCCACATTGGCGTTAATAGAGTGCTTTCAATTAGAAATTCACGACGTCATCAATGTAATTTCTCTATTGATAAAAAATGGTAACTGTCATGGCGGCCACTATTAACATTACAGCTGTGACGTTACAATTTTTCAAAATCGTATCAGACGAAAGCACTCTATAGAGTCCAAAAGTAAGGTCTAAATTTTTTTGGGGCCCCCAAATTCTACTTTGCACAGGGCCCCCAATATTATTATTATTATCCCTTTGTATTCCCATTGAATATCAGATGGTTTTTTAGGCGACCCAAGGGCGTACGGCGACGTACCCCACGTGCCCGTGTTTGAGGTTTTTGACATTGACGGCTGAACAACGTAGACGTTGGCAAGTCAAAGATAGAAAAAAAAACCATAATGGAAAGTAAATAAGAGTGCGTAATATTTTAAAAGAAAATTCCAAAAAAATGAGACCGACCAACCGACAAACTGACAGACCGACGGATAAATGATAAAAACGTTTGCAAAACAAATGAATCTCAACTAAAAATATGACGTTTTCATAATATGCAAGACGTTCCGCATTTTATATTTATTCAGATAACGTTATTTCCCATTCGTTAATTCTCAAAGGTCCTACGTAACTAAATATTTTAATTTTGAAAAAGATGATAAAGAGATCAAACCTAGTTGAATTGAATAGGATCGTTTCACTCAAAATGTTAGTATTAGCTGTGGCGCGACCATGTCATTTAATATTACATCTTCGTGGCAACCCTTTTGTGAATTTTACAAAACATTTTCTACGTTAAAATTATATTTGGTATCTTACATTACCAAATAACTCGCGAATCATATTTTAAAACAACCGACTTTAGGTTTTAAATATTAATTTGGCCTATTTCATTGAACAATTACAACCTACCTCAGTTAATTACTGAAATATTTTCGGTGTATATAAATTGTATTTATCTGTAATATAGTGTATTTATTAATCGTGACAAGGCACTTAAAAATAATCTTCCAAAACATCCGGTACGCGAGGCTTATCCATTTCGTTGCCACGTGGACATGGACTCCACATTTTTCGGACCAAATCATATAATAATAAGCCAAATATATAAGCTTCAACATGATGGAAATGCGTTTTCATGGATTTATAATTCCCGGTTGTGATGGTTTTTAAGCTACAAACGTTTAAAACCTGTCGATGGTTTTATGTTATTTAGAAACAAAGGTCGCATGTGTTTTGTTTCTATTTTACAATCGGTATTCGATTTTTACATTTCTTGTAATATTAAAGGAATACTAACGCTGGACAAAAGTTAATTATTATTATTCATTACTATTGGTTCTCGTCATAATAGTAAAATCAACCGTTTGGTCAGTATTTCGAAATTAATATCGAAACTTGAAATAGCGTTACTTATTTTAAGATAATATTTAGTCACTCTTCGACTGAGTTAGCAGCTTCTATCGTTAGAAACCTTGAAACCCAAAAGTTCGAATAGAGAGGTTAAGTGAATGAGTTCTAACGCTAGCTTCAGAATGCTTTCATGGCATTGTTAAAAAGCACTGTAACGTCGAGAGCTTAATCTCTATTGGCGAAACAAGGTTTAACCTTGAGTTTCTAATTGTCGAATGTAGATTATTAAGATAAATTACTATAAAATAGTTTTAGGTGTTTGCAAAATACCCTGGAAACGGCAGCTGTAAGGATTTAAATGGATTTTTATTTCAAATTAAGCAAATATTTATCCGATTCTTAAAGACAATAAATGACATGATACAATATCAATTAGAATAGAAGATGCATCGCTAAAAATTCTAGTTTTAGATTAAATAGTTTATATACAAAACGGAACTAATATCTGACCAATGGTTGACCGTTGCGCTAGCAATTCTAAAAATATTTCAAATAAATAACTTTTGTTTAGTATCCCTTTATTTGTAAAAACGCATGACTGTTTTTTTTAAACTTCTAAAGCCCAGAATAAGATGGGCTTTATATCGATTCCTATTTGACTAAAAATAACACTGAGCATGGTCGATAGTCATGTTATCATACACAAATAATAACTTCAGGTAATCAATATAAAATTTGATTATTTTCATAAACGCTTCGTTGTTTTTACTGTGATAGGTAAAATATTGAATATTTTACCTTTTATTTTTTTAAATATATATTTACTGGTTATTTTAATTATTTATTTATTTCATTTCAAATGCCCGTTTTGTGTACATGGTGCGCTCTATTTAGTTAAGCGGCTGTTTTGATATTATTACTCGTTATTATTATTATTATTATTATAATAATAATCAATATTATTATAAAATCTTCGAAAAATCGAGCAAAGTTGTTTTTGTTTTGGTGAATTTCATTACCCATGTTTACCAGTCACTGAATGTTCGAAAATGGTTCTTGAGTTTATTCCGATCGTATGTCTAAAATATACAATTCTCGATTCCAAACTTCATTAAGCATGACTGTGTTTTTTCTGCATTTTGATTGGCGTCGGTGTTTTTTCATTTTTTGAGGCCTATATATTGGCTGCGCTATACAAGGCGGGGTTAACAGTTTCCGCCCGCGAATAGCGTGTATATGTCGGTGATGTGGCATACGCCGTCGAGATATTTCTAATTAACTTAGGAAATGTATATGTGTCATTGGTTAGATTACAAATGTGATTTCTTTACTGTTTCTCTTCCTTTTACCACTTGGATCTCGATCGATGTAATCCATTTCGTATCGATAACAAAACCAACATCGCGCGTTAAACGGCACCGTCTCGATCGGGTCGTTACCCCGTCGGTCTTCGGTGGTTATTCGAAACGGACGTAATGGTCCGGCCGTCGTTGTTGTGGTGTCGTCGTGGTGGTCCCGCAGCGCTGTGCCAATGCGCGCACGAAGTGATTATTCTGCCAGAGCTAACGTCGTTGCGCAAGTGGCAGCCGGTGTCCGCAGTCGAGCACGCGCTCGCAGCCTCGACGGCTTCGGCAGCCATGGACCCCAACGCCGCTCTGCGGTTGCGTTTGGAAAGGACCGACGACGAGCCTATCGACCCCAGTCTGCTGGACCCGGACGACAAGGGCTCGTTAACGGGGCTTGGAATAGACGTGGACTTGGTTAGGCCCAGTTCGGAGGCTAGCAGTCATCTTACCGAATCCGGCCGTAGTGGCTCGAGCAGTGGTCAAGCTAGCGACGACGAAACGTCGACTTCGGACGTTGCCCAAAGGTCCAGAAAGCCTTCACCTATGCAGCGGCATCCAGGTGAGAGATCCGCCGTTGACCCTAATTACTCTCCTCACTCGCGCTGTTTCAGTTATTGTTCCATAGACGGACGCGCCTTCCGTTCCTTAGAGGAAATTGCCTTTCTTTGATTTCTATTCCTTTGTTGTCGTTTCTCCCAACTCCCTAATCGGGCCCGGGTCTACTTTTGTTTTGACGTTCAATTAAGTTTCCAAATTTAAAAATACAACCGATTTCATTTCTGGGTGCTAAGGCTAGAACGATACCCCCCCCCCCCCCCCCCTCAGCCTTGTCTAATTAGTATTTGCTGTTGGAATCAAATGGTAAATAAGACAGATAAGGAAAAACCCAGAAACGAATTCGCGAATTTTCAAAGTTCAAATACTAGGCGAACTCGGAGATAAATTGGATTAACTAAATGGAATCGCGGTGCAACGGGGGGTTTCTTCAGCCAAAATAAAAACACACAAGCAAATAGCAGGTTTTTGGAGTGCTCCAATCCTTTTTTCAGGGCGTACGAGAAGTAGGGAGAGAGTCCGAGTGGACGACGCGTCAATTAATAGATCAGGTCTGTTGTCTATACACTTGAGTAGAAAAACTTCTCTAATTTGCTGAGAATATTCATTCTCTTTTAGCTTTTTCTTCTTTCTCTTTTATTTCGTTTATCGTTTTTTAAAAGTCCGTTTTTCTTCCGTCAACGCGTTTTCCCAAAAACGGATATTCGAAACGGACCTTTAACTTTTTTCTTCCATGATTCGTTAATTTACTTCCAACAGCATGCCCTTCTTTTTGGTTTCACATTAGCGCAATGCCAGGCTTATAAAGGCCCTCGACGAGTGGTTATCGCTGACTGATATCCGTCAAGGACCGCTAAAATTTACCCACCCTTAAAGGCCTAGGTTTTCTTCCGCCTGTTACCCTTTAAATATACTTTCCTTCCAAACAAATACCCTGGTGATGGCCAAACGTGTTCTTCCGTTGGCCTACCACCAGGGTATTTGTTTGGAAGGAAAGTAAATTCAAAGGGTGACTGGCGGAAGAAATCCTAGACCTTTAAAGAAATCAAATTAGTTTTATTGTCCCTGTATTTGATCGCGACTTATCGCGCGTATTTAAGACATTTAAAAAATTAATAGATTAATTAAAGTTTTAAACAATCTATCGTATATACCCATTTGAAATAACGCTTGCAAATTTATACACTTAATATCCTCGTAGTACTTAAAATATTTAACACTGACTACTTAAGCGAACGTAAATGTCCCTGACGAAGTGTAGCTTATTCGAAAGCGAATAACGCCTGTTTTGTTCCGTCAGATGGCGGTACCCAACTCTAAGTGCCAATTTTTTACGCATGTTTTCGGATTTCTATCGTAGCTTTCTGCCTATTTAATCCAACTTGAAAGTCTAATTTCCGTAAATTATTTTTTTTTTGCCCGGGGGGGCGATTTCGAACCCACGTTGTAGATCGAAGATATCTCATTGAGACTTACATACATTGAACAATCAATTTACCAAATTTTTCGACTTGACATGACATTCGCTAAACATTGATCGGTCGTCGAACGATCACGAAACTTTTCTAACCAAAGTTTTACCAAGTCATTACAACTTTGCTCGATTTAACCGGTGCTGTAGAATTTATAAATATTTCTCGAATAGACTAGTCATAATTTATTTACAATAGAATAGTGAAATAGTCATTCATTTCACTACGTGCCCAGGTTTCTCTGTAACGTAAAATACAATATTCTTAGCAATAAAGCTCTGAATAGGTCGATACATATTTGACTATGGAGAAGATCCTAACACCGTTAGAAGTCGCCTTTTAAATACCCGAAATTTTTGCAGATGGCGCCAGCGTTGAAATTTTTAATTATCTAGATAACTTGATATTTTTTTATCGTTTCATTTCTATGCGAACATTTTTCAGAGTTGGAACTTTTGTTTATGGGGTTTTTTTTTACATAAACATCGCGAAAAGTAGTGTTAGACGGGTTTGTTTGTTTTTAATAAAGCAGAAGGTTGTTTATTTTAAAAGTTAGCGCCATCTAGGATTAGTAAAAGTAATAAAATCGAACCTCTAATGGCTTCGCTGTAAATGATTTTCTCCGTCTGCAATCTGTGAATCGGTCTATTAAGATCTGTTTTAAAATGGTTCTATAATTACAAAGAACACAATTCTAATCGCATTACGACATTTATAAATATATTCGAATCAACTGCATTGTCGTTTCTTTAAACAGAAAAATATAATTTTGATTAATAGTTATAAAATCTATTAATCAGATCAAAAAAGGATAATGCATTGAGTATCGTTTTAAGCGAATATCATTCGAAAGTTATCTTATTAAGACGAGTAATTTTAATAATTGTATTATGCGTTTTACGAAATCTAGGCACGTATAATGTTTTTTAGTAACCGTACCAACATTTACATATATACGATCGCGAAATTTGAATTTCAAACGCGGTTCAAAAAGAATTAATTTTATATATCGGTATTTTACATAATATAATATTAAATTAAATCTAAATAATTGTTTAAGCATTATTTAAAGGAACCTAAATTAAATTGCTTTTCATTGTTTTTTTTTGGAAATGCATGATTCTGTTGTCAGCTCAGCTCTAGTCAGTAAAATATTATACAAAGTGTAAATTGAAAATGTAGATATTATAATTCTAAAAAATAGGGCTAACGGGTAAAAAGGGCCTAGAATTACGATTTGGCAATAAATAACAAAACCTCCCCGAATACGAAAAGCTAGAAAAAATCCCGAAATTTAAAATATTTCATTGTGATATTTTCAATTATTATTCGTGTATAACTTATGAATAAAAAGGAAAATGTGTTATTTGTTAAAGCATGGTGTGATCATGTATTATCTGTTTCATATTTTCGTAAGTTACTTTTATAATAACTCTAAGCCAAATTTATATAATTAATCAAAATTATCTGGTCGGTAATTAGGACAATTTATTTTAAATCTTAAATTTGGTTTAAGGTTTGTTTAATACTGAAGTTTGAAGATAAATATAAATCATTGAATCAGAATAACTTTCTTTTGTAATCAAGGCGACCTCCGCGCGTTTATTACATAATAAATGTGAAGTATCGCGGCAGGAATTGAACTTGTGGGTTACCATACCAATTCTACAAGCATTGGACAACGGTGGCCACAATTATCACACCTCGAGCGGAATCTTAAGGTACTATCACCACTTCCATTGGACTATAGAGACCACGAATGAACAGTCCTTGAACGTCCAAAACCATCCACCTAAATACGTCCTGGTCGGCAGTCCAATGGAAGTGAACCCAAATCCACCAGGCTGGATTCCTGCTCGAGGTATGTGACTGTCCACAGAGTGTCCTTGAGTACAAATGAAAATCTTCCGAATAATGAAGTTAACGAGGCTTTTGATTTGATATACCGTAAGATATTTGGATGTTTCACGACCTCTGCGAGAGAAGTAAATTGACTGTACCCACCTATAGTGTCGTGGTGCTGGCTGATTGGTTTTAAACGTAATCACTAGCGCCATTTGCAATTTACGAAAGCGGCCGAATTTGTGGCATTCCGAGACATACGGTCTTAGAGGGTGGTTCAATCAGAATTCACTTTTGGTGACTGTTTTTTGTCTCGGGATGAATGTGATTAAATCGATGTTTATGAAGTGTTTAAACATCGTCAAAAGTACTCATAACAGCCGTAGGCCATTCGGTATATAAAAAAAAGATAGCTATTAGTAGTGCAAAAACCCGCGAGTCCTAGGCTTAGATTCAATCGAACACGGAAAAACAAGATGCTTAAGACAAAATAAGAATTATTGATTCTTTTTGCTTTCTAAAAACGCGTCACTGTTCAAGGCGTCCTATCACGAGCACCAATTTCAAACATCTTTCGTTATTTTTTTTCATCTTTCAATACTTCGAAATTAGAATAGTTTCACCGTTAAGTCTTTCGCTTAATCAACTTGTTTTCTCGCTTTTCGAGCTTTTTATAAACGTTTAGATAAAAAGCAATTCCAAATTCTTAAAGTTAACAAATTTTTTTATTTTTTTTTTCCTTTTTCTATCAATCATGCTGGATTCTCTCTCACACTCTTTCTATCCTTTCTACTACTACTTATTCGTGTACACGGCTTCCTATCATTTTTCATTTATTTTGATCTTTTCTTCACCTCTATCACGAATCACTGGATTTGTTTTTATTTTTCGAACCCTCATTTGAACCCTCTCTGTACCCCGTTTTGACCACTGACCAAGACGGTACATTTAGGAATGACGACGTTACGGATCTCCGTCTGATGGGTAGTTGCCACACTTTTCAGCGCAAACGCACTTCTAACCCGGAAGAACTCAAGTTTTAGTAATCACATTTCACAAAAATAAAAAAATTCTTAAAAGAAATATCAAATATTTTCTTATTAAAAAAAGTAAACGAAAGATTTTTTCGAAAAAAAAATTTCAAAAAATCTCCGAAATTTGGGAAACTGTACGCGGTTCACGTCGGTCGAAAATTTCGAAGAAACGATCGAAAAAAGGTTTTCTAGAGTTGTGTGAACTTTCATCGTGGTTTGTTGCGAAAAAAAAATGTTTTTTTTTAAACTAAAACAAAAAAGTGGACGGTGATGCTGATGGTGCCATTCTGTTATGGGTACTTGAATAATCGGTTAAAAAATACCCGTGAGGTGTAATTTGATCACGAGGCGTCCGTTTTTGGACAAGCCAATTTTTTAAGACATTTCAAAGTAAAAATATATAATAACTCGTTGAAGGTAAGTCAATTCGTTTTGAGTTGCTTTCATCTTAACAAATTCACAAAACACGCCTTCAGTTTTAAATCTCACCGCTATCCGTAGAACACTATTTTTAAATACTTTTTCAGTTTTGAGTGATTTTTTGGTTTTTGTATTTGATGTATAACCGTCGAAACGCGTAGCTGGGTACAATATTCAGTTACGGTTTAATAATTAACGTCAAGTAATCGAAGTAAATTTCTTTATTCGCCTTTCTGTACTAGTGGGATGATACCGAAAATCGTTTTGCTTTTTTTACGCAAGCCGTTTTTTAACTAGCTAATACACGAGTACATCTGAGAAAGTGCCACCAGGGAGTTTTTCCAAAAAGTTCTCCGGAATGGGGAAACTTTCTGCGAGGTAGTTTAACAAAAATAGCCCACGAAATACTACCGCGTTGTCTTTTCTTAGTTGTTATCGTCTATTAAAAATCATTTCAATTTCATCCCGACCATTTCTTAGATGCTATAATGAGTGTTATATTTTAAAACATTTACTTGGATTAAAACTTTATTTTGAATCCGCGAATTACCCACACGTTACGCGTTTCGACAATTTTCCCGTTGTGGTTTTGATAATTATTATTGTCGGTAGGAAGTTTTAATTTTGAAAGTATACGTAAGGAGGTTAGGTCAAAAAAGCTTATTTGTGTTTTGCACCAATGGCTCCCGTTGTAGGTTACCACTTCCAGCATCACCACTCGCACCAGCTCTGCCATTTCGGAGATACACTCGGCCGCAAAAAAATTCCCGATTACTCCCCGAACCGCCCCGAAGACCAGCTATGACCCCGAGCGGGGGTGGCCTCGGACCTTTATTATCAGTACCCTTAACAAAATATTACACAAAATCTTTAGGGAAACACGCCGTATTACTCCCAGGTGATTAAAAAGCGAGTGTTTTAAATGGGGTTTTATTGTATGAATTTTAAATGTCAAGTTTACAACAAAAAATGAAGCATGAAAGCATGTTTGTGAACAATTGATTCGATTCTATTTTAGGACTGTGGCGAATTTATTACTATCCAGTCGTCCTAACAATATGGTTAGAGTTCATATTTTTCTAAGACCCTCAGAATTTAATCAAATAAATCTGAAACGTAAAGTAAGAAAAAAATCGAACGCCCGTGTAACAATATTAATTAGTTTTTAATATTGTTAGAATCTTAACTATTTTAAATATTTAAATGTAATCTTGATCAGTAGCGGCGCTAGAAAGTTTTACGAAAAATTTATATTTTTCGTTATTATTTGGAAAGCAATATTAGACTCCAAAAAATTTAAATTAGCCTTATTAAAATTTTTCGCTCGTAATTTTGTTAACAATTATTTCTGGGGTACTAACAGCGCCGCTACTGAAGTTGATGTAAACATGTACCTATATATTTAACGTGTTAAACAGGCTGTTTAATATCTTACAAACTATAGATATGGACTTACAAATCAGTACATTTTACGTGCAATTATTTTCCTACAGGTTTTAGCATGATTTTGACGCTTAATTACTAGATTCAAAGTAAATAAAAAGCATGAAATTATCGCGATATCATAGGAGCATGTCTTTACCAAACTTGCGACATTTTGCACTTACAATGCTTTTGATGTTAAGTGGGATTCAAATATGCGAAATAAGTGCCACATCAATAAATTACCAAAAATATATTTGGAGGTCTGTGGATTTGAAATCTTATATTTAGTTTAGACCGTACAAGAAAGTCAAATTAGAATATGAATATCACTTAATGTTGTCACAAAATTATATGAACAATCAAAGTTGCTACGAAGTTGAGTCAAAATACATTTCGTTCCTAACTTTGAAGGGTTCCAATTATTACATTTAGCTCGTTGCTTTTATTTGTTTATTGTAAAAAAAAATTTAGAAAATCTGTCAAGTAAAAGCGAAAAAGTAAGCAGACATATTTAAAACCACAGATCTTGAGTAACCCTTAATATATAATAACGGAAGTATCAAACTGACACGAGTAGGTCGGTCGGATGGCAAACTTATTTCGTATATAAATGAAATTGTTCTACTATAAGAAACTTCTTTAATTTTCAGCAGACGTTCTGAAGAATCGTCATCTTTAAACATATTTAAGAAGATGCGAAGTTAAATAATAGTTTAAAAAATAACGTCGACGTGCAATTTTTCAAAGAATTTTCGTAAAATCGCTCTATCGACGAGGATTGGTGCGGTCTGATGCCATCAAGTGTTACCGGAGGTCACAAATGCTTGGGATCTATACATAACCAAAAATAAATAAAACGACCGCGTATGTTGTAGAAATATTTAAAAAATATATATAAAAGTACGTATTAGAGAAATTAATTACGAAATAATTCGGGGGTCGAATTAAAAAATAGTTTAAAACAAGCTCATATCACAATTTGAGTGCTGATATACGTCTTTCATTCAGATTAAAATAAAAACACACGAACTTATATCTCGTAATTCTACTTTATATAGTGGCTTAGGATATGAAAACAAAATACAAAAAAAAATAAAGTATTTAAGAAGTAACTTTTTTTGGGGAAAGCTATTTTTCCTTCCAATTTAACAGCGGGAGTTAAATGAATTTGGGACGATTTAAATCCACCTATTCCGAGAAAAAAAAAACCCAACTTAACAAAACAAAATCCTGCAAAATCATATAAAAAACCAGATATTAAATAATTTATCCTTTCCCCAAAAATCAAATCAACTCTTAAATTGAAAACACGTGCCACAGATTAATTACATTTTGAAAAATCCGTTTGCCTATAGGGAAATAGTGTGGGTAAAACAATCCCATTTCGAAAAAAAAATGATTAAATTTTATTCTATAAGTAGAAATATTTGTCCTGCCGCAAAATAAAAATTAAGAATATATTCCAGTCAGCCTTATTGTACTGCCGCATCTCAAAAAGACGTTTTCGAAAGTTAAAACGCGACATCATGTGGAGAAAAAAATAAATTTTTAATTTCAAATCGCGATAATTCGAATACCCGAATAGTGTATTCGACTTCAACTATTATAATAGATGAACTATTAAAAAAAAAGTAACCAAAAACAAGAAAGTGAAGTTTCCTTACCTATGCATTATAAAGGTTTACAGTTTACTTTCCAAATACGCTTCCAGCAAAAGTATAAAAGACACGGTTTATGAGGTTTTTAAAAAAATCATGTTTAAAAAAAGAGTGACAAAATATATATAAATATATATATATATATAAATCCCACCTACATTATCCCTATTATTGTTACGAAAGAAAAAAAATACACGATTCCCTAAAACACGATTGATGAAGAATTTTAATTAATTTCATTTGGAAATTATTTAAAACAAAATATATTGTCGTGTCAAAAAGTAAAATTCGTTTTAAATAAGTTTAACACAGGCAGCTAAACAAACACGACTTCAAAATGCGCATAATCTAAAAAAAAGTTAAAATAAATCGAGATATTGCCTTTAAAAACATTACCAAAAAATATAAAATGTTGTGTAAATGATTTTCCCCCCCTACACTGAAAAAAAAATATAAAAACACAAATGAAAAAATAATTCAAAAGAAGGGCTAAAAACAAAAGTCGAATAGAAAAAAATAAATCGAAATAACACAAGGTTAGGGAGCCGAAAAAAATAAGTTCAGAATATTGTGTGTGCCTTCCTTGCGAAAAAAATTTTCTTTTGTGTTCTTCGCCAGAAAAAAGGCCAAATTATAAAACTCTTAAGATCAAAGTATTTAAATGTTTTTAGTTAAACGTTGTATAAAATAGGGGGAGATGTTAAAACCAAAAAAAACACATTTATTACGCATATATTGGCGTAAAACCTTAAATATTGCTCACTATCAATTTATTAAAAAAAAACTAAACAACGGGGGTTTCTTTAAATTTTAATTTAATTAAACATAAAAACTCTTCATATAGTTTTTCGCCATGTAAAAAATATACATTTAAATTAGGGAAAAAAAAAGTTACGTTACACTTAAAAAAAAAATCAAGTTTTAAAAATATATTTGAAAATGGAAACAAAAACGTTATAACTTTTTGCCTTATATTTAATTTGAATATAACAATATCAAAAAATAAATAAAACACCGCCACAATTTTCCCATATTAAAAAAATAGGTTTATCCTTTAAAGCTATATAAATTTATTGAGCAAATTTAATTTACGAATATAAATATTTATAATTTAATATAAAACAGTTTGTTTTTATTCAGTGTGTCAAAATAAAACCAGCCGTCGAAATTTTTTATAAATATTGTCACTGAACCAAAAGTATTTGTATGAATACATATAAAATGAACCCAATATAGTGTTTTAAAAGCTTAAGATATTATTGGCCAAAATAACACACGTGTACGAATAAATACGCTTTATCAAGTTTGGATTGAGGGGCTATCCACTCTTGGTAAATTAAACCATTAACTAAGGGTTTATCGCTAATTAAACGAACAGTGACAATGTTAAGTAAAGAACACGAAGGTATAAAAAATTGTTTTTATATAAATCACTAAAAGTACAAAAATTATTAGGATATAAATATTATATAACGAAAAGGCGTTACTTTATTCTAAAAAGAAAAAAAAATGTTTTAAATTATTTCGCGTATTAGAAAATTTCCGAATTCTTAAAAAAAAATAGTCGACGCTCAAAAAAGTTAACAAACTATAATTCCATAAAGAATAATAATTTCGAAAGCGAATTAGCGAATTTTAATCAGTTGTTAATTCTCAGGTATTTAAGAACTTGATTTTAATTGTAACTAAATATTAAACAAAAATTATATAGTTAGGGGGAACATTTCTAAAAGGTGCTATTGTTAAACATGTGGTGAAGAAGTTTATAACTATGTCGGCAGATCGGCAATCGTCATTTAATTTTTAAACACAAATTTCTTGAAAAAATAAACTAAAAATAATGGGAGTAAATAACCGTTATTATTACTCTCTCAAGTTTACAAGAAAAAAAATGAAATAGTTAAGTAAAAGAAAAATAATAAAAAAACTCTTGTGATAAAATTCCTTAAAAGAAATTTCTGTGTTTGGGGACATTTGAAAAAAGAAATTGAAGTTTAAACATGGTTTCCAACGAGATTTATCCGAGACACAATTTCACATGTGTTTACTATCAACGCAGGTTTTACAACGGCTAAAAAATAAAACAAAACAAAGTCGATGTAAATTTTTCTTTGGTATAAAACAATAAGATTATATTAGGATAGATTATTCAACAACTTTATACACTTGAGAGTTCACATTTCGAATTTGATCAATTTAGGTTTCACCAAACACTCATTTATGTAAAACCAGGATCTCTTTGTGGTATGGTCTGCGCCATCCGCTTTCTCTGCTGAATCAGAGCTGCCAGATATAATTTTAATTTACCGCCAAACAACTCTTCAAAGGAGCCCAATTTCCAGCCCAATTATAAATAGGCCTTATTTTGTAAACAAGCCCAAATTCTAGCCCAATTTGGCGATAGTTAATTTTTTAAAAGGCGCGCTTTTCAAAATATTGGTGTTTGCGTGATGTTATAGTTTCAAGTATCATGGGAAAGTTTATAGAAACTCCAATTTTTATTATTCGAAATATTTTTTTAAGTACAAATTAATCGAATTTTTGAAGAAAAATTGTACATATATTGAGAGTAATATTGCTTTAAAGCGTATTAATTTGAAAGAAACCGGTATCCTACCGATTTTAGTATAAATTATCGAAAACCTCTGAAAGTAGCCCAAAAAACAGCCCAACAGCCCAATTCATTTTTTCCCGCAAGTAGACATAAAAAGAAGCCCAATTGGGCTGTAAAAGAGCCCAACTGGCAGCTCTGTGCTGAATACTTATGCAGTCTGCTTCTGGTGAGGGGAAAGGGAATGCATAGAGGGGAAAATATCCTGCTGTCTCCTCGCGCCATCTAACGATCGCTAGTGAAACTAATATAATTTTAGCGCGAAAATTATTACATACAGAATAACGACACTACGATCGACGATCCATTAAATCTTATCATTTTAATATATTATTTAACTTACGTTTAAAGCAAGTGTCAGCTCGAAGTGAAGTAGCTCTTTTTTCAACAGATGTCGTTAGCGTCGAAATCAAAACAAGACGCTTAAGCCAAATTTCGACACAAAAGGCGGGACATAAAAGTACCCCTCGCCTTGATTGACTCGTTTGTAAATTTGTCAATAACTTAAATTATAGTAATTTTTAACAATATATTTTACGTGGGATATATAATTTAGTTTCAAGTCCACTAAATAGAGTATAAGTTGTCTAATTATAATACTCTACCATGGTTCTCGGACGACGTTATTGTTTCGCTATTTGGAATTTTAACTTCATTAATAGATGACACCACGCTCTCCAGTAAAGTCGTTTTTTTCGAAGAATCTGATAGATTCATGGCCTTCTCTAATAACAAAGGCCTTATCATAATAAAGGTGGCAATGATACAGCTGACAGTTGCTTTAAACGTTAGGATATTGTTTTAAATAATTAAGTAGTCAAAATTTTTACATTGGTTCCATTTGTTTTATATAATTTCTTACGTGTAGTTTGGCATACTGCAAAATAATATTTATCTTTGAAAAAACCAAGGCTGACTTCGTGCAAATCTAAATTGCACGTTTACATTTTATATCTAAGATGAACTCTTGAAGTTGATGTGATTCGATTATCGAACTCTTTCGGCGCCTTTAGGCACAGAATAATTTTTCGCCCCTGGGCATTGTTTAACGGGTTGGTCAGCTAAGTAGGGGCAACCAACGTGCTTCGACCGTGGGGCTTTATCACAGTTTTGTCGGCCCTAGAAAAATGGCGCCCTAGGCACGTGCCTACTCGGCCTAATGGTTAATACGACCCTGTGTACAGTATTTCTATTTCAGCACATTTCATGTTTTCAGATATATATATACCGCTACCGTTGGAAATAACATTTTTAGCGTGACCTATTCGCGTTCGACAAAAACTGACGCGGTACCTAGCGGTAAACTCGGTAACAACTCAAATGAGGTAAACGTTTGTAATTTGCATTTCAAGAGGACTGATTTTTTCTTTCCTGGTAAGTACCTCTAATTTTTAAACAAAAACAAATTTAATAGGATGGTTTATGTAGATTTACCTGCAAGAAGAATGGTGCTGAAGATTGGAAGTCTTCCCTCTCAGTGTTTACCTAAATTATCACATCAGTTGAGCTTAGATCTTCAAGAGATTCAACACCTTCATTATTTAGCAGTAAAATTTTGATGAGGATTAGCCCCTTGGAGACGAGGAGATCACTAGTTTTTAAACATCATCCTAATACCGCTAATACTAGGGATATTCTCTATATTACTGTCAAATGTTAAATTTTGGGCTGGTGTCCATCACTACATTTAAGTTTTCTACATCTTTGATACTTAGATTTGATGGTTCTAATTTGGTTGTATACTATTGGACCGAATCCCGTTTGACCGAATCCCATTGAACCGAAAAGTATTTTCGTTTATAGCCCAACATGGCGAGATTCAGTTGAATGGGAAATTTAAATCTGGTTCGTTTTCACTTCGGGTAGGTTAGTTCAGGTTGGGTTAGGTTAGGTTAGGTTAGGTTAGTTCAGGTTGGGTTAGGTTAGGTTAGGTTAGTTCAGGTTGGGTTAGGTTAGGTTAGGATGGGTTAGGTTAGATATGGTAGGCAACTATTTCACGTCGGGTCTTATCAAGCTTATTTTCCAAAATTAAACCCGGAAAATATCAAATTTCAAGGGAAAAAGGACTAAAAATACACGTCGGTACGAAATAATAAATATTTAAGACATAGTTTAGTCCAAATTAGATATACTATCGTCACGTAACCTACGATATATAAATATGTATCACTAACGGTATATTGAATTAAAACCGCGCAAAACGCGGTTTTCGGTCGATTGGAATTCGGTTGAATGGTACATTCGGACGAATGGGATTTCGGTCCAATGGTCTACAATCTTCTAATTCACTTTGTGGTACATCTTCAAACAGTACAATTTCAGGTGGTTTTAGAAATATTGTTGGAAAAGCATTTTTTACCAGGTTGTTTCTTTAAAGACATTAAATTCAGTAAAAGAGAGATTATAAAGAATAATTATATACATACCTCTTGGAGATATCATAAAAAAAAAGTGTGCTTCCAAGTGATTAGCTCACAGAACAACCCCAGCTATAAATAACTCCGCCTCTCGTCCAAATAAATTAATCCTCCCAGAATTCTCAAAAAATGATAAATCTGGGTTATTAGCTCTCGAATTTATACAACTAGGGGCCGCACAATTTTGTCTATTCCACTTCGACGATTTGCTAAAACCCTCCATTTTGAAAGCTCCGTCCCCCCGGAAATAAAAATATAAATTTAATTTATTTTTGCAGTAGGAGCGCCCGCACGCAGGTGGCGCTAGCGTATTTTAGTCTGCCAAATTCCCTATTGAGATGCTCATCCTTATGACTGTACCCGTGTGTTCCAGTCATATTCCTTCATCCATGCTAGTGTGATCTTGACTTTTGATCCATTTTTAGAGTTTAGACAAGAATAGATTTACGTAAGGAAGAACCTGGGACTGCAGCTTATAGCTCCGGTGTTATGTTGTTATACCAATGCCCAGCCTTACTTTGGGCTCGATCTTAGGCTTAGGTCTAAAGCGCCATCTCTTGAATACGAAATTTTATTCGTGAGTATTATAATAAAAGTATATAAATTACATTAAATTCTATTATTTGTTTTTATATATAATTTTACTCATAAATAATAGGTTATCATTATATTATTTCCCAAAAGTATAGTTTAGTTAGAAGTAGTTTTGAAATTGGGAAACTTTTTAATTTATTTTTTAATAATACTTTCGATTTCGCGGCATCTGGATCTTACAAAAAAAAATAATTATATTTCGTTATCGGAAAGAAACGTAACATTTCTACTGAATTAACCACTTCCGTTGATAAGATTTTATTTCACCTTTTTACATCACATAAATTATAACGATACTGGTGTCTAAGGCGTAAGCTGACACCATACGTTTTCTCAAAAAAAAAATATAACGATAGACTGATGAGCGGATTAAAACTTTAAAAACAGTATTCGAATTCGAAGAATACACTGCGTCGCTTAAAAATCTAATATCTAAGCGTGTGTCTGAGATATTAAAATCATCTTTCAGAGAACTTCCATAGCGTAGAACATGCCTTTGATTGTTGGGTAGTACTTCTCAATGATAATCGGATCTTGGTGGTATTTCCAAACACCGTTTAGGACATATCTATTCATGGCCCTCTCCAAATTTTCCGCGGAATATTTGGGGACATCCTCGCCGTAAAATCCGGGGATTTTACTAGTCCAGCAGATAAGGCCACCTACACAACCGAAATTAACATTTTGATAGGTAAGTAATTTTTATATTTTGAAATTTTAGCTACCGAAATACCCTTTTCAGACGTAGCATTTAAGCCATGATAACCCGCTTGATTAAAGTTAATTTTTAAGCTGGGGTTCCAGCTTTAATCGTATTAATTCTTGGCTTAATATAAACTGAATTCGGCTTGTTTTTTGATCGTCTGAAAACGGTATCATGCGGTTATAGATTTATAACCCACGTGAATTTATAACCCACGTGAATTTATAACCCACGTGAATTTATAACCCACGTGAATTTATAACCCACGTGAATTTATAACCCACGTGCATTTATAACCCACGTGCATTTATAACCCACGTGCATTTATAACCCACGTGCATTTATAACCCACGTGAATTTATAACCCACGTGAATTTATAACCCACGTGAATTTATAACCCACGTGAATTTATAACCCACGTGAATTTATAACCCACGTGAATTTATAACCCACGTGCATTTATAACCCACGTGCATTTATAACCCACGTGCATTTATAACCCACGTGAATTTATAACCCACGTGAATTTATAACCCACGTGAATTTATAACCCACGTGAATTTATAACCCACGTGAATTTATAACCCACGTGAATTGATAACCCACGTGAATTGATAACCCACGTGAATTGATAACCCACGTGAATTGATAACCCACGTGAATTGATAACCCACGTGAATTGATAACCCACGTGAATTGATAACCCACGTGAATTGATAACCCACGTGAATTGATAACCCACGTGAATTGATAACCCACGTGAATTGATAACCCACGTGAATTGATAACCCGCGTGAATTGATAACCCGCGTGAATTTATAACCCGCGTGAATTTATAACCCGCGTGAATTTATAACCCGCGTGAATTTATAACCCGCGTGAATTTATAACCCGCGTGAATTTATAACCCGCGTGAATTTACAACCCGCGTGCATTTATAACCCACGTGCATTTATAACCCACGTGCATTTATAACCCACGTGAATTTATAACCCACGTGAATTTATAACCCACGTGAATTTATAACCCACGTGAATTTATAACCCACGTGAATTTATAACCCACGTGAATTTATAACCCACGTGAATTTATAACCCACGTGAATTTATAACCCACGTGAATTTATAACCCACGTGAATTTAAAACCCACGTGAATTTAAAACCCACGTGAATTTAAAACCCACGTGAATTTATAACCCACGTGAATTTATAACCCACGCGCATTTATAACCCACGCGAATTTATAACCCACGTGCATTTATAACCCACGCGAATTTATAACCCACGCGAATTTATAACCCACGCGAATTTATAACCCACGCGAATTTATAACCCACGCGAATTTATAACCCACGCGAATTTATAACCCACGTGAATTTATAACCCACGTGAATTTATAACCCACGTGAATTTATAACCCACGTGAATTTAAAACCCACGTGAATTTAAAACCCACGTGAATTTATAACCCACGTGAATTTATAACCCACGTGAATTTAAAACTCACGTGAATTTATAACCCACGTGAATTTATAACCCACGTGCATTTATAACCCACGTGCATTTATAACCCACGTGCATTTATAACCCACGTGCATTTATAACCCACGTGCATTTATAACCCACGTGCATTTATAACCCACGTGCATTTATAACCCACGTGCATTTATAACCCACGTGCATTTATAACCCACGTGCATTTATAACCCACGTGCATTTATAACCCACGTGCATTTATAACCCACGTGCATTTATAACCCACGTGCATTTATAACCCACGTGCATTTATAACCCACTTTTCTCGTCAGAGATATAATTTATATTTCTGCTGATATTTAACTTAAGGTATATTGATCTAGTTTCTACGTGTAAATCATTAAATTAATTAATTAAGTGTATATAATGAGTGCAAATTTAGATCACCTGGCTTAACTACTTTGGCGAGCTCTAACAAGTCTTCAATGTGCATATGACCTGGACAGATCATCCCACTCATTATGGCGACGTCGTAGGTGCCTATTAAAGAATTGTTCGTGGTTTTTTTTATTTTCAAAAATCATGTACAGAATATAACAGATTCTTACCTTTTTTAATGGGCAGAGCTTGGCCCAATTTCACATAGCTGTCGTAGTAGTTTTTATAAATTCCGAGTTTCTTGGCTTTTTGGACCATCTCGGAAGGTTCAAGGGCATCGAGGTTGGAGTAACCCCTTTTTATTAGCTTAATAAACCAAAAAGTCAATATTTAGTGCGTAAATTATGGACGCGCCATCTATTGACATTAAATAATGTCTGTTTAAATATTAGCATATTATTAAAAATAATTTGAAAACAAAATAAACATATTGTTATCGTAAGATAATTTGTTTTATATATTTTCTTAATTGTGTAGTTTGTGGTAATAGTATAGAGGGCGCTAAACAGCACAGTGAGATTTTTTCCCGGCCTGAGTATAGAAGTTGACTAGATGGAAAATGCCCATATCGGTAGCATTAAGTCTCCTCCCGGCATGCACGGCGTTTTTGGTAGGGGCCAACGTTTTACCTGAACTCTAGCGACGAAAAAGATAGTTATTTCCAAGGCTTCCTTTTAAATATTTCTTAGCAATGGGAACCGTTGTGTTTGATAATATCCTTTTTGTTACAGATTTTATCTCGACATTGTCACCTTCTATTAATAATTTTAATTTATTAAAGAGAAAAATAACTTGTTAGGCCTTGGTGTTTAGATACAACATAACATTAGATAATATAACAAGATTCACCTTAATTTTTTGGAATAATTTTGAAAATTTACTATATGTGTGATCATGTTGATGTCCAAAATGTTTTAAAGGGAATATAACCTCAGGTATTTGGTGTGGAACACCAACGTTTGCAGCTTTGGCCGCTCTTGCTACGAAAAGATACAAGAGGACCGAATGTTTAAAATTTTGTTTAAAAAAAACTCGATTAAGGGCGTGGCTTAAGGCGCCCCTACCGCGGAGCAGAGGATTCTGGGCAGCCTTGGAAATAAGCTATTTTTTAACTGGTCCTTATGACTAGTGACCCCTTAGATAATTAATTATTAAACTGGTCCTTGTGACCAGTGACCCCCTAGCCTATGAATTATGAAACTGGTCTCATATGAAATGTTCTAATGTCATTTTATAAGCCTAAGAAACCTATACTACATGTTAGAAGTTAGATTATGTAGGTAACATTAATTTTACACGTATTCAAAATAGTTGAGTATCACAAGAATAGTACAATATAGTACTATCTCACCTAAGACTACTGCCATAGCCTAGAAGACCTTCGTAATTTACCGTATTCTCTCTCTCTCTCTCTACTCTAGGCCCCGTAGCTCCAGAGTCCCGGGTCCATTACCGCGTAGCTACCGTACTCGGGGGAAAGGGAACTAGAGGATTGAGGGCAGAGGGGGTTCGACAGTTTTGACTCGTTCGTGGGATGCGAGCGAGGGACTCTGCATAAAGCCTCGACGTGCGGCCGCGGCGGTAGTACGCGGAGTCGCGGTACATAGAAACCTGGTTTATAGGGAAATCAAAATTAATAGAAACCTTGGTCATCTCCTATTATTTTATATTATTTCGAATTATTAAACTGGTCACCTTCTATTTTTTTGTTATTATTTCGAATTAATAAACGGAACACGGTGATCAGTGACCCCCCAAATTCTGAATAAATAAACTGGTCTGAGCAATTAATAAACTGGTCTTTGACCACTTGACCACCGTTATTTCCAAGGCTGATTCTGGGTAAAGTTGAGCCCGACCGACTTCCCACCCTCTTTTCCCCTCCAGTCAACTTCTCTACTCCAAGCTGAAACCTAGGAGCAACAAACACAACACCCCACACAAGGAGAACGCAACCCGTCAAAAGTCGTGCATTTTCTTGCGTACATTTTCATTGGTTAGACGCTTCAGCGTCTGCTGCCGTCGGAAGGGGAAAATACGGAAATTGTCTTCCCCCTTTCCGTAAAACGTTCAGCGTAAAGGCTCGTCCAATGAAATTTGTACACAACATTGCGTTAGCGTGTTTAAAGGCTAGCTGAGTTCTCCTTGTGTTTTTTGCTCCTACATGTAGCTGAAACTGACGAACGATTTGCGCAAAGAAAACCGAGTGGTACTTAATTTAATGACGGACAACTCTTACCTCTTCACCCAATTTTCCAGTACCGGCTCCCACGTCCAAAATTCGGACATTCTTGTTCACTCCTAATTCCGTGAAATGTTCCGCCGCTTTCAATGGTCCAGTCCAACCAATATTCACCATAGCCTTTCGTACGAAAATCAGTAAGATAAAGGCTGTTGTACTTCGATGTCGCGTGAATATTACCTTGTCATAATTGGTGAGCCAATCTGTATAGATTTCCTTGGTCTCATCGACGGTTCGGTCTTTGGTCACGAAATTCAAGAAGTCGTAGCTTGTCTTATCCAAGGAGGTCGTCATTGTCTTCGGTTAAACCTGAAAGGTATGGTAAGGAGAGCCGTCTATCTTCTAAGATTAAGGCTAATGTGGACGGATTGATTCTAAAACGCTCCTTTATATAGCGCCCACTGTGTCAGACAGTTAGATTATCTGGTTATATTTTTATAAATATAGGAAAGATAGCGGAGAATGCTATCACATTTTGTCTTTTTCCAAAAGTTGTTTATCGAAGCAAGTCGATAAATGTAGTCTGCCAACGTGGACGTTTCCAGCATTGAAGAAATTGAATCACGCATTCGCCCCTGACATTGAACAAGTGCCAAATATATTTTACTTATAACGTGGAGCAGTGATGTATCGAATAATGGAGATAAAAACCTAGAGGTATATGAGAATTGTCTTTTTATTAAAGTTAATCAAAGCTTGGTAGACATTCTAACGGGATCGTCAAAATTATTAACGAAACGTTAGTAATTAATCATTGGACTATTCGTAGAATTATATGTTTTATCTCACTATTTTTAAGACTTAGAGGAAAACATGAGCTTTATCAGAAGGGTGTTTTTAATCATTTAAGAGGAGACTATCCGAGGTGATTTTCATCGATTTGGTTTAAATTCCGGGGATAAGTAGACCTTTAAAGTTTATGTAACTTGAAATTTCCCAACAGGAAAAGTTTCGACGGGCTTTAGTTTTACCATGGCAACCAACAATGTTTTTGATTACTTAAAATCTACTTTTCCCTATGTAAATTAATATGGAGAAATCTAGGTTTGGAGGGTTGAAAAAATTTAAAATATGTACATATTGGGTAAATTCAAGTTAATTTGTGTAGATTCAAGAAAAATGTTAAATTTAGGTAAATGCCATTAAATAAGCCAAATTTGGGTAAATTCAAGTAATGTTTACCCAAATTTAGCCAATTTAACGGCATTTACCATTGTTCTTCCATAACCAAAATTTTTTCAATTTACTTGCATTTACCTAATTTACACATTTTACGCATATTTACCAAAATGTACATGCATTTACCCATTTTTACCCATTTTTACCCATTTTAAATAATATAATAAAAATTTACTCGCATTTACCCAAGTGGCATATTTTTTTCCCAAATTTACACGTATTTACTCGAGTTATACTGAATTTACCCAATGTACAATTTTTTTAATGTAATTTATTTTTTCTATTATTTTAAATTTTTTCAAAGGAGGGACCCTAAAAATCTGCGATTTCTCCATGTTAATTTCCATAAGGAAAAAAGATTTTTAGTAATTAAAAACATTTTTGGTTGCCATGGCAAAACTAAAGCCCGTCGAAACTTTTTTTCTTTTGGGAAATTTCAAGTTACATAAAGGTCTACTTATCCCCCGAATTTAAACCAAATCGGTGAAAATCACCTCGGGTACGAAGTCGGCCATTTCATTACAGGCCTAATTTAAAATAGTACAGGCAAGGGCACTATTTGAAATCAGACCTGTAATAAAATGGCAGCTCTCACAAATGTTGTTGATTTAAAATACGTGTAGCAAGAAAATAAACCGTGTGGTGCAAAATTCACTTTTAATTTATTAGTCAACTTGGCAGCACGTAAAACGTTTTGTCAAAAATCCCTGGCGCCATTCACCAGCAGATTAGACCTTAGATTTTTTATTGAAATACGGTGCCATCTTGGAAAATGGCGAATAAATATTATATCCTGCTAGACATAACTGCCGTAATTTTTTTAGCAGACTTGATGTTATGCGTTACTTGAAGATGATATACCTTTGCTTTGTGTTTGAAATTAGACATCTTGCCTGATGAAGACTGCTTGGACAGTCGAAAGCTTGCTGTGGCTTTTTCGTAATAAAAAGTTTTTTTAAAATTCCATGAGTTCCTTTATTATAAATTTATTTACCATGGTATCAATAGGTTTTAAAGTTTTATCTTGGAAAATTGTGACTAAAATTATATCTCTTAAGTTGTAGATTTTAGTCACTTTCGCTAATATTTGCAGATAAGACCGACCTATTGTTAGCAATTGAAATCCGTCTACATCCTAAAAAATGCTGAATCTCAACAACTGTGGTAAGTTGTAACCAATATCTTTTCAATTTTACGGCATCCAAGAATAGGACCAATAGTTGTGTCACAGATTAATCAAAATCCTGTAGTGTCATTTTTATTTTTGGCTGTAGATGTATACTTTACTTATATGGTTTGGCTTAAGTTGCATTCATAAAACAGTTTTTGGGAGACGAAATAAAATTACAGTTTTTGACATGGTGATAGCCTCGTGCTCAGATAGCTACTTCCTAGCCTTGAAATGATAATTAAATTATCTTTGTAATCGAAACTTTGGTTTTCCGTTCTGGAGATACAAAATCTAATACACTTGAAAAATATAATCCCGCGTACCGCAGACTGATGAGTGAATTACCGACTGTAGCATTTAATTGCAAAAAGAATGGTATAGGCTTCGTGGGTAATTTCAATTTTTTTCAGACCGAGTTTTAAATAGGCCTTTCTATATATTAACGTGGCCCTCTTGTTTACTGTTTTTTTCTCTCACTTATACCTAGAAGCCACAAACACAGCACCCCACACAAGGAGAACGCAACCCGTCAAAAGTCGTGCATTTTCTTGTGTACATTTTTCATTGGTTAGACGCTTTAGCGCCTGCTGCCGTCGGAAGGGGAAAATTGTGAAATTGTCTTCCCCCCGCCCGTAAAACGTTCAGCTTAAAGGTTCGTCCAATGAAATTTGTACACAACATTGCCTTAGCGTGTTTAAACTTAAAAACTAGCTGCGTTCTCCTTGTGTTTGTTGCTCCAAGCTTCTAAAATTCTTCCTCAGCTCTGCCACTAAAGAGAGCTAATGAATTCGTCCATAGGTTTGACTGCACAATTTCAAAAACAAGTTGGGCAGTCATAGCGAATTTATGCAAAGGCCTATTGAATGTGTGAAAGCTGTTTATCGATTCAAAACAAAATCCACGCAACTTTATACACAAATCTTAAAACAGTACGTGGATTTGGCTTTCAGGTGACGGTTTGCTCATTCAAGATATTTTTGTACAGCGCAACTGAAGGTTTCCGTCTCGCATTTGGTTGACAAGTATTAAAGGGGAACGGTCAATCATTAACCAGTTAGATAGCCCTATAGCCCATTAAAAACTAAAATTTATGGCGAAAACCGCCTCAAAAAATATTGAGTGGTTAATTTTTAATAAAATAAAGAAATTTCGGGAAATCTTAAAGCGCGCGTCCGCCGCGACACCTGGTGAGAAGTCGGTGAGGCAGAAAAACAACCTAAAAACGCGCTGAAGACGCGAAAAATATGTTTTGCATGCGCGGCGTGTTCCAGTTATAAGAGAAAAGAGACCTAAGCCTAAATTGCGCGATTTTAAAAGTTAGGATAGTTCGCAAATCGCTCATACGGGGTTAGGGGCGCTGGCGGCAGCCCCTAAGATGGTGGCGAAAATTCAAACCCAAACACCTTGCGTTATTTTTCGTTTCAACTTTTTGGGCCAAAAGCTATTTTTTCAAGACAAAAAAAGGTACGTGTTAGTATATTGAACGTCTTGTTAATCTTTTGATTTGGAAAAGCTTAGCCGTTCCCCTTTAAAACCGATAACGCTATTTGTCTAAGCAGGAGGCCTATAGATATTGGAAAATACTATAACATTTTGGTAACTAAATATCTTCTTTGATATTTAAGATGACAGTAGAGGCAGCAGGCGATAAATAATTAAAAAGTGAAACAAAACTTTCTCTGGGTAAGCCCAACTGAAATATTTGACCCCTCCAATTTTTTTGATGGTTCAAAAGTTTTAAATTGACGCAGATTTAAAACTCTTAATGAAGCAAAGATTGACCTCATAGAGAAAAGTAAACACTTCTGGTAATTTGATATTCCGCGATACGTCTTGAGATTGAATAATTTATTACTCTACCCTATTTTAATGAAAATTATCAAAATATAGTCATTCAAAAATTTCCAAATTCGCAAAAAATATTTATTAAAAACAAAAACTGAATTTCAATAAACTTTCCAAAGCACTTTGGGCTCCCCTCTGCGGACCCCATTCAGGATTTGAGGTGCTTTGGTACCCTGTATATGAAAAACATTATCTCTATCACTCTGTCGTTTAACAAAACTAACCCACTAAGCATTAACAATAAAGAGCAATTTTAACTCGAAGAAAAACCCATGACCACGATCAGCACTAATTAAAAATGTATTTTCAATCAATTCGGTCCTAATTTAAAAATAGTGTTGAAAGTCGGAAAATTTGATCGAGACTTTTTTTCCGGAAAATTTTCCGTATTTTATAAATAATATGTAGATCGCCAAAAAGTCCTAAAACTGGCAAACGACCAACTGTAGTCCCCCTAGCGCCAAAATGAATATTGAGCTATCGAGGATTTGATATTTTTTGTGGATTGACATTATGACATATCATCAAGTCATCAACCCTTATAGACCTAATTGTTGAAGAGTTATGTAAGATCAAGGTAGGTGATCTTAGTACGCACAAATCTCTACGTTTTCAGCATTAGTTTAGTTACAATAATAAAGATATGGCTTCAAAATCATATCATCGCTAAGGCTTCAAGTAGTGCTCGGAATTGTTTATTCATAATCCACAAAATTTCCGATTTATTTAACAAAACTTGGTAAAAAGAATATAATTTTACCTTATTTAATTATGTTTTTTAACGCAACCAAGCATTTATTTTAATTAAAGTGGCATTTATTTAAATAATTGTTTGTTTTGTTTAAATAATAAGCTTATCCACTTTCGATTATTTAAACATTTTACAATTATTATTCAAATATTGGTTATTTAAATAAATATTATTTAAATATCGCCGAACTTTTTTTATCCATGGATAAAAGTTAATCGAACGCCGACCTCTAGCTTCAAGTGGTGTACCTAACGCTAAACACCCTACAGAGAGTTCGTCAACTTCACTGTGAAAAGAAAGGTTAGTGGAAGCATAAGTGTATAAGTGCGTCAGTTAGTCAAAATAATTACTGAAAGCTGTGTGTGGAGTGACTTAGAACTGACGTTCTTTACAAAAAATTACGACCACCTATATAGATATAGAGAAAAATACGCGACTTGAAAACAAATTATCAAGCGCCATGCCTCCGTGGGCACACTCTCGATGACAACCTTGCCTGAAGTCCACTAGAAATGTATGGTCATTCTTGAAATGGTTCTCAGTACAAAAAAGTACATGCGGAAAATAGAGAATGGAATCCTTATGTGAAAGGTTATTATAAACTCATGGTAATACTGAAAAGAGCCAAAGCGATTCTATTGGATATTTTTACTTTAAATTAACCTAATGGAAGAACCAGTGGCGTAGATAAGGCCCCCGCAGACCCCGCAGTGCGGGGGGGGGCGGAGCTTTAGGGGCCCCCTAATTTCATATCAAAGTATATACTAGATACCGGATAAAATTCCGAATATTGTTTTGCGGGGGGGGGCCTCGCGGGTCTTAGCTACGCCACTGGGAAGAACAGACACGTATAACCAGAGACAGTAATCCATACTTCTGACGTCACCACGTGAGAGGGGAGTGTGCGCAGGGGGGATATTTTCTCTCGTAGGCGGGGCCAAACCCGTCAGAGTTATCTTACCATACGCGATACGGCAGGATAAGCATTCCAAGTAGAGGTATGGATTCCTGCCAGCTTGGTGAAACAAACACAGCAACTCGTCAAAAGTCGTGGTTTTTCTTGCGTTCTCCTCGTGTTTGTGGCTCCTAGCTGCCAGAGAGTGTATAGTATAGAGAGACGTCACTTCCTATTCCCGTAATGTTAAAATTTCGAACACAATTTTTGGATCATACGGGAATTGAAGGGAAGTTAGGGATCCCTACACGCGATGTCGCTAGTGGTAACTTTTCATAATATTGAACGTCTGGAAATTGTGTCCTATCATTTTAGGATGTTGAATTATTTTGTTAATAATGATTAAATGTAAAATTTCATTGGAAATATATATAAAAATATAAATAAAAGTAAGTACAGCAAAGTTAACTAGTTTTTAATATTTCAATATTAAAAATATTTTTTTCATTAATTCAAGAAATTTATGGAGAACAGCCTAAAAGACCAAAGCCTAGAGACCAGATGTTGAGAATGTAAAATAAAAATTCAATTTGGAGGAGAATAAATTATGCAATATAAATATCAAATGTATGAATATTAAGAAAAAAGTTTAATGTTTTTTTGATAATTTTAGAAACAGAACTATTAAAATTATATTAATATAGCACAAACGTTTTCGAATAAAAAAGTATCATTATTTTATGAAATGAGAAAAAAGTTTCAAATCTTGTATTTTTAACAGTTTTCTGACTAATCTTTTCTGTGATTTAATATAGAATCGTGGTCTACATTTTGTTTTTTGAGGGCACTTTGTATGCAAAACCCAATAAGGAAATGTATCATGTTTTCAAAGACAGTTTCAGAATCATGAAACCAGAGTCCTTATCAATTAGCCTATTGATTAATTGTTGCAATTCCCTTTAATAAAAATAAATAAAATAATTCCCTCACGTAAGAGAGCAAATTAAAACTTGCGTCAAAAACCTGATTTATTTCTGTTATAAATTTCAAGAAAGAATCGGTTGGTACAATTACATTACCAAAAAAAGTATTTCGCTGTTTTTTAACCTTTAAAGTAATTAAGCACGTTCTTAGGGTTAATAATTGATTTCTCCTATTTGATTTGACTAAGACAAAAACATTGATGGTTTAAAAAGAGCTTATTGATTAGATATCCTGATAACTAAATTTTTATTTATTAATTTCCAGTAACAAACAATTTTGAGAGCTTCTGAGAGTGTTTTTTTCTTACTTCATTAACGAAAAAAATTGTTGGCACAGCTGAATATGTTGGTAGCCTATTTTTAGTTTTAAGGTTCATAAAACATTCATTGGTGAAATTAATAGAGTAAATTATATTATTAACATATACGTATTCTCTTGATTTATTTTTAAGTTTGTCGATTTTTTAATTTTCCAGCCACAAAATGGGAATAACAATGTTTAGGAAAAAAGTTAATATAGGTCTTAATAATAAAAACGCGTATTCACCGATCTATATCCTTTAGAAACTTGAAAAAAGAAAAACTATATTTGTTTTTTATATGCGGAACAATCTCAAGGTTCGTAACAATCTCTAGTTGAACCACGGACTGTAAATTTACAGTCCGTGGTTGAACAAAACGATTCAGGCATATTTAAACAATTTTACAAATTAAATAAACTGTCAATATGAAATGCAAACTGGTTAGTTTTTGCATGGATAAATAATAGTAGTTCCTAGGAACTACTATTTTAATCCAAGAATTTTGCGTCGTCCTCCACCAGTGTTGAAGCCATAGAAATAGAAATGATCCTGTCAGATGGCGCGGATAGCCCGATACCACCCTAATGGCAGCCTTCTAGCTTGCCCATTTCCTTTGGGATTGGCGAAAAGCGCAGTGGTTCTAGACTTATTTCTATTTCTATGGTTGAAAATTGGTTGAAAGGCGCGCTACTAGCTGGCGATACCGGTGGCGCGATCTCTGATCCGGATCCTATGGGCATTTTTCCGTCGTGGAATAATTATTACGGCTTTTTGAAAGAGAGTAATGAATTTAGCGTATTAACATCAAATCTTAGTTGAACTTGTTGTAGTTTTAATTTGATAAGTTTGTTGGATTTGTTAAGGTTTTAAATTTTTCCCATTCAATTATTTTGTTTGATGGGGGTGTCTAAGGAGGTTAGCTGTCACCATAAGCTTATTTAAGAATACATTCCAAGGAGTATACATTCTTTCAATCATAAGTGAGAAGACTCCGCCGTGGTATATTCAAATCGTAAATGATGGCCCAAATTAATGTTTTAAGGTAAATATTATTAATATATTCTATTAACTGTGTTTAATCTATTTTAAATTTTATTAATTTTTTGTCATTAAGATCCACGAAAGATTTGTGGGTTTTAATATCGGGAACATCTTTATTACAGTCTAAAGTAAGCCAAGTCTAATTTATTTTCAACGTCTTTCATGCTTCATCTGCAAGTTTTTGTTTATTAAAATTATGTTTCATGGTGATATTTTTATTAAAATATTTAAAACTACGCAAGCTTTCGGGCTGTAGCCCCTTTTCAAGCGTCTTGTCGATACACAATTAATTGTATAAATAAATAATATTTCGATTATTATAATTATGGGTATTCATAAAATAAGAGAACCATAAATTTGGAAAGGCAGGAACTGAGTGTCATAAGTTTAGTGGGCAAATTCTTAGAACCGGTGATAAAACATTGTATAGATGAGAATCCCTTGATTGTCATAGCTTAACAAATTCTTAGTTTTTTATATTCAAACTAAAGCTTCACTCTTCATTATGGCTCATAAATTAATTTATATTTTCGAAATTGGTTTCATAGTGGAAATTATTTTTCATAATAGCAAATTGTTGGCACTGAATTGGAGAAGAATTCCTCAAGGATTTTGAATGGCATTCTATTTTATGAGAAACAAACGTATGTATTTTTCTTGTATTTTTTTAAATTTCAAACCTTAAGTAATGGTTTTTTAAATTGGGGTATTCTTAGTTGGTGCAGAAGTATTGATTTCATTGTGAAAATAGGTTATTGAACAAAAATATTATAATTAAATGTCTCAACTGCGACGTTGAATGAAATACTTCTATATTTTAATGTTAGTTTAACGCTTTGGATGCAAATACAGATTTTGTTTTGCCTAATGTAAAATTTTTGAATATTGTCAATTTACCTTTCAGAGCTTTAGGAAAATATTAGTGTTTAAAATTTAAATGTTACAGGCAAACAACTGATTCTAAAGCAGAACTGGCGAAGCTGGTGAAAGAAAAGTATCAACTGCAATTCATAGAGAAAATAAGCCAACTATTGGTGTGTTCTGCCACATAACTGTGTTAATAAGTAAAATGTTATTACACATTGTGCCAGACTCATTTGTGGTTTTGGTTTTTGTAGAGTATTAGTGAAACACAATGCTATTCTTTGTTCTGCTCCTATTTACTGTACGAATACAAGGGGACTAAGGAGAATTTACAAGTACTTAATGATAGATTTCTGAACTCACCTCAGGCCCCATGATTTTAACATTTTCTATATCGCCTTATTAGCAAATGCTGGCAAGTGAACGCCATGCTCAAATTCTGCTACAAGAAGTATGGAATTATTATTATGGGGAACGTTTCTACGCTTTACTGTGTATGAAACAAATATTATCAAATTGGCAAGATGACAGTCATCCTTACCAAGTAAGATAACAGTTAGTTTATTACGAAGTTAATATAATAATCATACGAATTCTGAAGGATCTGTATGAGGGATTTCTTGAAAGTATTAATAAGGATGGAGCGGTTGGAAATAAGGTGATAATTCAAATATTTCTGCTTATTTCATGAATATATTCTTAATTTCTATTATTTTCAGGCCATTGCTCAACTAGAAGAAGCTAACTTGTCCGAAATTCCAAGTAGAGAAAGCTTTGGGCCAATTTTTGTAAGTAACTTGATGTTTTTATTGGATACAATGTTGGTAGTTGACCTGTTAACAAATGTAAATACCACAGAGTGATTCATTGCTGTACCGTTGGGTGATTTATAATCTTAAAGAGCAGGTACAAAATATTTTTTTAAAATTGTATGTGAAAAGGCTGTATTTTAAACTAGTTAAGTATGTTGATAGATAGAATTACTTCAAATTTTGATCCTGTTCTACAAAGATATGGAACCTACAACGACTAATCTTAAACATCTATTTTCAATTTTCCAAGTAAGAATATATTTATTCTTTTCACATTACTTGAAATTAGCAAATTCTGATAAGTTATATTTTTATTCATTTAGAAACACAGTTTTGGACAGAAACTACTATATAGGCATTACATTAGTGACAGTGTGCTACATTTAGTAGAAGCAATCGGGTAATTCAACTTATTCGTTGTTGTAACGAAACTTAATTTTTGTTTTTGGTTGCAAGTGTTCTGTTACAGTAAAATCAGATAACTAATAAATAGCGATTTCACATTATGTTAGCCACATCCTTAGTCCCCCAAATATTTCTAGCTCTTTTAAAATTTGTATTTTACTGTATCATAAGACTATAAAGGCCCCCTAGGTTTGAAACAAATGGGATTTTAACGTTAGGCTAATGACTGGCCAAGCTGGCTACATGAATCAACTTGGTGGTGAAAAACCGAAACTTATGCACAAATCCCCCAATGCATGCTACTGGAAACTGCTTCGTTGATGGCAAGAGGTAGTATATGGTGGTAGGGGTAAGTGGGATTGGCAGGATTTGATCTTTTTCTCTGTCAGGTAGCGTAGATCATAATTTTGATATCAATTCAAACTTTGGGGGGCTTTGACTGTATAACATTTTCGACAAAAATATAACGAAGTTTTGTATCGCTTTGTTAGATTTATGGAAGGGGTTCTGTTCATTGAGTGCTTGGAATTGGAGTGGTTACACAATTGTTTTGAAACACATAGTGATGACCATTATTTGTTGAGAGATCAAGAGACACTAAAGGTAAAAATTTATATCTTCAGAATTCTGTCTGTTTGAAATTCTTAGTTTCATAATATTTATCACATTTCAGAATCTTGACAGAGTGATATGCTGCTTGGGAAACCATTCTCAACACAGTCCTGTGTTGTTGTCATGGATGTTACTTAGACATTGGTCCAATGATGTTGCACTGCGAAATAGATCTATAATAGTTCAACTTGGAAGTAAAGCCCTGAAACTTCATGTTTTCAATTATATCGCCAAGTCTTTAGCTTTAACTCCAATAGAAGGCGAAGGGGTAATTCATTCTTAACTTGAAAATGTTCAAGTTCTAGATTAATGGTATTAACTCTGATGTCCTATATTTTCTAGATGGTACCCAATCTAATAAACACTATTATGTACAGTTTTTTGTCGGTTTTGCTGTCTACTTTTGAGATTAAAACTTTGGGAAATGTTGAGGTCAGATATCTATTCATTATCTTTGAATAACAGTTTTCATGAGGATTTATTCGGAATTGTTAAACAGGATCTCAATGCAGTAGCGGAAAATGTTTTGCGCTACCCTAATACCGCCAAAGACTTTTGGAAGAAGGTATGTGCATTATTAAATTTTTATCCATTAAATATAATTAACGAGAGGTTTTAGGGTTTGGATGAAGGGCTTGGGCAACTTCTAACTTTGACATGGGCTATTTTTCCTCTGGAAATGTCAAGCATGCTAAAAATTCTATCATCTCTTGCTACTGCAAATTCTGAGAGTTGTGGGAAGGTTATTGATCTCTTGCAAAATATACCATGCTACTGTGAAGCTGTTAATGAAATTAATGATTCTATTACAATTCACGACCAATGGCAATTAATTAGAGACAAACGCCCTTATATGACTGGTATAATTATTTTATATTAGATATTTTAGCCAACTGAATGATGTCTTTTCTTCTATTATTTTAGACGCAGTTGTAATTCGACAAGGTACTATTGGTCAATTAGTACCCAACTATGGTAAATTTTCTCTTGAATATAATCAGTATTTTTTTATTCAACTGATTAATTTAAAGTTTCGGCTCAAAAATAGTAGATAAAAATGGAAAACGACTTGTTCAATGGCACCAAGTTGTTAATGGTTGGCAAATTTGTTTGTTGGAAACACAAGTTTTACTAAATTGCGTCACTTTCAGAGGTTAAATTTTAATTTAAAAGAAATACTGTTTTTCTTCAGTAGATCTTTTAATGTGACACGTCAAATACTTTCTAGATGGCTCCGAGATATTTGATCGAATATCTGATCTTTCACAATTAGTTTATCAAGTTATCAGAATGAATCCAGCATCAATGACGCAACTAGGCGACATTTTTCATATGTTTTTAGCAACCCTCACCAAGTAGGAAAAATTAATTTTTCTGTGTACACTTATTAAATTGAATTAATATGTATTATTAGATTATCAATGCTCCCTCAACCACCAATAAATCTATTAGCATCAATTCTTGATATCATGGCTGTCGCTTCGAAGCACAACTATTCCGATATGTGGAATCATATGCTCAATAGTAATTTCCTACCATTTTTAACTGGAACCCCAGAATCCATTGAGCAGTTAGCCAGGTGTTTATTCATTTTTTTTGTTTTGTTTCTATTTTAGTTCCAATAATTAATAAGATATTTTTAATTGTTTCATAGTGGTGTCAATTGTGATATTGGGGTTGTTGGGCAACAAGTAGCTCTACAAGAACAACCAACTGGAATGTACAGTTTACTAATCTCATTTTTGAATTTGATGGATACAGAGGTAAGCTTATTAGTTTCAAACAATGTATATTTAATCCAGTAAGACTGTTAGTTTAAATGATTTGGATTTTTCGTTCTTTTAGGAGCTATTGAAAAATGGCAAAGACTCATTTTTGTCCTGTTTGGTTTTCATCCTCAAAGATATTTTTCCAAATCATCACAAATGGCGTTACCAAAAGCAAGGTGTCAGAGAAAAAATTGGTACACTATTTTAAAATTATAAATCTTTGCCATTTCAGAAATATTTTTTTTTTAATAGGTGTTAAATGTCTAAGTATTTTCCATCAGTTACTTCAACTGACAGATTGGGAGAAAAACCGAAAACTGAAGTAAGAATGTCTAATGCATTCTTTTATAAACCTGCTAACCCCATTCAATTTAATGTTTTTAAAATGGGGAAACAATTAAGAGTACAATATTCCTTTTTTATTCAAATTACGTTGATATGAAGTGTTTTTCTTAAAACCCTTTTAAAGTTATATAAAACTGCTTCTCTATTTGTGATGTTAAATCTTGCTGAATTAAACTAAGTTTATCGTGCAACGATTTTCTGCAGATGAAAATGACTAGGAAGAATACAAAGCAAGTTTTTTCTTGTTGCCAAAGTTTTGGTCAGTGCAGTGCGCTCTGCATCAAATTTGTTATGGGGAAAGAAAGCATCTTGTTTTGCCAGATACTTTTTTTTGCCCTGTACTGATGATAATGAAACTCGATTGGTGTATCTTTAGAATCAATTGTAAAAAGTATTTATTTATTTAATAGTAAAAGCCAAGAAATTTGTGTGTACAGCTTGTTACACACTGAAGCTTCGAAGGCTTTGTTGAGAATAGTTTCCACTGGGGAAAATGTCATCCGAAGTGCCATGGAACAACAAGGAAGGTAAGATATACAACTTATATGTTTTAAGATATTATATAATATTTGAAATTCCATGCATAGTCAGTCACAAGGTCTTGGGAATCAGCTTAAATCGTTGGTTCGTCTGTCTCTATCAGTATTAAATAGGCTTCTACTATTAAGAAATTCGCTGCCGACTCTAAGTCAACAGCGACAAAGTACAACTTCTGCACAATCAATTTTGGAACAATCATTGCTAGCCCTTCCATCACAGCCTAATCAATTGCACTTAGTATTGGGAGTTGCTTATTACACTTTTCAACGTTATGACCCAAGAATGGCTGCTTTAGCTGTCCAGCTTCTCAAACGTTGTGCTCAGGTAATTTTAAACAACATATTTCTTTAAGAAAAAATTATTAATATGATTTTATTATAGGATTATCCCATGTCATTGCTTGCTTGCTTAGGAACAGAAGCAACTGCAGTTCGAGATTTATTTCTTCTTCGTCTAAAGTCTCCCAGTGAAGATATTAGACTTAAAGTAGCCATTATAAAATTTCTCACTGCTTGTGTTAAGAAACAACCGGGTCTCTTGGAAATGTTTGTCAATGTGAAAGTCGAAGATTCAGAGACAGAGAATTTGAGTAATAAACAGGGGAATGAAGAAAACTGTTTACACTGCGCCATACAGATTCTAAAGCAAAAAAAGAAAGGCGTGGGATATTGTCCGCGGGACTTGCACTGCTCTGTTGTTGAGTTTCTGCATTCATTATGGGCTGGTCATCATTTATTGGCTATTGAGGAACTTAAAAAAGAGTAAGTTCTCAAAATCATTTTGTTACGTTTTTTAATATTATATTGTTGTAGACCAGAACTGTGGTCTCTTCTTTGTGATCCTTTATTTAAAGAAGACAGCTTTAACACAATTGATTGTCGTATTACTGCTTTCCTATTACACACACTTGCTTTGCAGGGTTTTCATCAAAATATGTTTGGAGAGTAAGTTTTCATCTTTTACCAATAAATTTTCGTTACTTAGAAGAAATGTCTTACTCTTGCAATAGAAATCAAATGGATTCTGGTGTTAAAGCCATTTTTAAGCAAATCGAAGATAAGAAATTACTGTCAGTTTGGTCTGAGCATGTTCGAACATCGTTACCGTCTACAGCTAATTTGGAATTGAGTCACCAACAGCTGGATTGTAGTTTGTTGAGCGATCAAACAAGGGACACCTTCTTATTACTTTTAAGCTGGAGAGATTTTCTTATAATTTTATCGAAGGTTTGATATCAATTTTAATTACATCTAGTGCTCTTATAGTAGGAAAAATTTCTAAATCCGTAAAGGAAATCACTTACAGTTCAACTATTACACTTATAATAATTTGGAATTAATCCCAATTACTGATGTGAATATACTAATCCTACACATTTTTGTACAAAAATTTAACTCTCATAATTTTTGTATTACAAGGTTAAAAAACTTTGTTATTTTTACCCATTAGATTTATTGTATGCACTACACAATTTGTTTTTTATGGCTTAGTTTTGTCATTATAAAATTTATAAGTTCAATATTCGTTTAAAGGGAAATATTTTGAAGATCTCTGACCATATAAAAGAAATAATTATGAAGGATATTCTCCTGATTATGCAGTCGGAAGTATGTTCATGATAAGATAATTGAAAGTTGTTTAAAATTCTGATTTATATATTGTTAATCCACATTCTCAGATGGATTCAAAGTTGAATCACAATTTACTAAATCTACTTGCTGATCTTTATTTGCTATTACTCCAGAGTTGGAAAAGGTATCAGCATATTCATGGCTTGAAATTGATAAATAATTTGAAATTAAATATTTTCCCTTCGACATAGCTCGCTGAATTGGAATGATTGGTTTGAAGATTTTGGCAAAGTTCTTGATAAAGTATCATCTAGTGTGAATGAAATGCCCCCCAAAATGATCATATCAATTTTATCAATCGCAATTGATGGCTTAAAATATGTTCAAACTTTGAAGGACTTTGATAGTAAGAACTTTCACTTTCTTTAAATGGTTATTGTTACAGGATATAAAATTAAGATTTTTCACATAAGGAAATTTGACATACAATTGGGGCTCTTCTGTATGTCTACTAGTTCAAAATCTAAATAATTTGGTCTTTAGTGCTATAAAAGGGGATAATCCTGAACTTTTTCAAGTAGGTTCATGAACTTGTTATATTTTTGGCCAAAATGAAACTTAATAGCAGGTTTTTAGGTATGCTCACTGGGAGTTTTTCTACTGACAGAATTACTTGAAAGTTGCTCGGATTCTAATTCTCCTTACCAATCTATACTGTCGAAATACTGTATTTTACCCATGTTAATTAATGTATTAGTTTTGTGCCTACAGGTAACTTGGAAATTTTCAAATTAGACATAAAATTGAAAATGACATTTGAGATTCAATTCTGCTTTTTAGCATCGTAAAGGTGTTCAACTGGCTCACACTGTTAGCCTTTTCTTTGTTACGATATCAACAAACATTCAGGTTAGTTTTTGTTAGTTACGTTTTATCTCTGACTTTACAGCATTGTGAATATTTTTGTATTTTTTAGATGGCTGAAACATTACAAGTAGCTGGTTTACTACCACAAATAACATTGTTGCTCCTAACCACTTATGAAGAGAATAAATCCAAACCAAGTTCAAAAGTATGGCCATAAAACCATTGGTTCTGAACTTCATAGAGATATCCTGCAACTGTTTTTCTCAAGCGCAGAAGTGTTGACCGCTTTGATATTTCAAATGATATTATTGAAATGTTACAATTTTAAATAATTTTGAAAAAAATTAGTGATGGGCAGAAACTGATATGATATTAGTAACAGTTTCCCGATTTAACAAGGCAGATGGCGCCACTAACCTTGACCGTTGGTTAGTCTGACCTGTGGTAGCCGAAACCACACTACCACAGACCCGCGAGTATTTTACATGTTTACCCCACATGTTGGTATCGGTAATAATCGGTTAGGTATTGGTTACGATTACCCGAATCTCCAATATTGACAAATTTTGTCGAAATAACCGTTATCAGTATCTTAAGGGGTTAAATTTTTTTTAGCAGCTGACACTTCCTATGTATTTCATTCATTCTAAAAATTGCTGCTGGTTTTTCTACTGAGATCAGAAATATCAATATCAATAATTATAAGAAATATTAGTTGTATAATTTTTAATATTCTAGGGGCATGAGTCTGTAAGTTGGCAAGATGTCTTTGGTCTATCACTACATGTTTCTGCCAATCTTCTTTGTATATTACGACATTTTATACTTAACGACATCTTTAACTTTATTGGAGTTCACTTGGATCAGATTGCTCAGGTATATATTGTTTAATGTTTTTGTTCATATTATAGTTATTTGTAGCACTTTTTGAGCAAAAATCATTGGTATGTATAAGCTCCTTGTTCGGACCTGTACAATTGAATTTGCCATCCTGGTATGGTCTAGTAATAATTAAAAATTCGTTTGAGCTATTTGTAACAAACTGGATACACAAAAACACCAGCAAAATCATTGAAGTTATTCATCTAGCAAGATTTTTTTCCTTCTACAGATAATGCAACGAGCTGCATCACTACCTCATACCAAAGCAGTTTCATACGCAAATCAAGCCTGCACATTAATCCTAGCCCTATCAAAACATGAACGTGAATGGCATCTACAGCATGCTGTTTCTCATCAGCTTCTTCTGGTAAGCGTACGGTCTTCTATTGTCTTCATTAGGTTGCTAAAATATTTTTCAATTAGTCTTTAGTTTGCAACACCCATGTGTCTATTGTCTCCTGCTTGATCCGGCCTACATTGCTAGAACATATTATTCAAGTGAGTCTTGTGCTGTAATTTTGAAAAATTGTTACTAATGAAAAATGTGTTCAATTTTTAGCATCAAAAACCTGTTGCTTTTCAAAAACCTAATCTATTACTTGATGTGTCCGATCTAAGCGGGACCCCGAGACATTTCTCTAGTGTGACCGATCAATGGGTTAATGCATCTCCAGAATTGATTGTGATTCAAAATAGGTCAGTGATGCATTATTTACACCAGAATTTGCGTATAATTAGCAGTTGCAACTAAAAATGTTTCATTGTGGTTAAATAACGTTTTATGTAGGTTGCTGGAGTATTTAGGTCTTTCTCTATCCATACTCAAAAATTTGAGTCCATGTTTACTCACCATATTAACAAATCAGGTACAGTTTTACACATCTAAAAAAAATTTATGCAGTATTTAATATAGTCTTAGAAAAAAGGTTCTATCTTCCTATACTGGTAATGTTATTCCATTATGGGGTGGCTGGGTGGTTAGCACTTTCATGGAGCGGGTTTTCATCGCAACTTGTGGCACTGGGTGAAAACTAAGAAAAACTCCTTGTGTTGAGTTTCCAAATTCCCTTTCACTGGTTCAGTTTCCCCTTTCTGAAACTATTAACGGTAATAGTTAGTGTAGGGAGCTGTTGGCTCGCGTGGAATGAAGGGCTTGCCACCACCTTTCGACTCATTAAAACTTGGCCACTTGATTAAAAGTGTTAAAAGTCGCTTTTTGACATGGGCCTAAGGTGGTGCCTTCGGTGTTAGCTTAGAACAATAAAAAATGTACCTTCACAGACTGCTTTTTCAAAATACAATTAAAATTCATTATAGATATTTTTTAATACATATATATTGAAAATATGCTGTATAAATACATATACCTAGAGTGTACTTTTTACATTTCACATGTAAAATATGCTGTAAATTTTCAATCATGATGTGGTGTATGCTTCCCCAATTTAGTGAGTTGAAAACTACTTTGTTAAATTTCTTCTGATTATTTTAATTAGTTATGGGCCGAAAACGATATGATTTTGCCGATTTAACGGCTCGCGTCTAAATTACCGATTTTACCCGATACGGATATTTTCCGATTTTTCCCGATATTTTAAATCGCATATTTTTAAAAACAAGGCAGATGGCGCCACTAAACTTGACCTCTGGGTTTGCTCTTTTATTAGAAAATATCGATATTGGTAATAATCGTTTAGATATCGGTATTGGTTAAAGCAAGTGTCGGCTTTATCGTTGCTCTCTGTATATTTGATTGGGTCTATGTAAAGAAGATGACTATGATTGCCGGGAAGGTGCTTCCATCTATTATCGACTTTCAAAAACTTATTGTAATTTATTTGAAAGTCGACGATTACTTGATTGAAACACGTGGTTGCAGAAAAGCCAATCCAAGCGCCGGGAGTAGTGGCTCACTCCTGTAATCCCAAGCGTCTGGGAGGCAGAGTTTGTGGAAGGCCGTGTGAGGACGACCACCAATCCCCCAACGGGTGGTCGGGATACTTCCGCCACGGATGTCCCCACGTATCACCCCTTTGGTGTGGCCGTTACACATATCTCACCCTGATTAATCAGTTATTGTGTGTGTGTGTGCTGGTGTCTAAGACCTAGGGTCGACACCGATGTGTGTGTATCTAAAAAAAAAAGCCAATCCAAGCTAAGTTGACTGCGCACGTGATTACGCAAAGCCAATTAAAGGAAGGGGTACGTCGAGGCACCTACTTTTGAGGGAATAATTTGCTTGCTCAACTTGTTTCAATTTCGACTAAACTCTCCGTTAGTGACATCTTTCGCTCGCCAATGATACTAACCTTAAAATAGGAGCCGACACTTGCTTTAAATTTTAATAAGTTTATTTAAGAAAAAACATTCTTATTACATTCATATTTGTCTGTAGCAGACACTAGATAATAGGCACTACCTCAGAGAAGCTAGTGTCTTTAGGCCACCAAGACTTGTTTCAGTCGCGAATACTGAATCTTGTAATATAATCTGATTTTGGCTTTTTACTGTATTGGCTAGAGTGCGGATAGCAGTGAATGGAATTTACTATTAGACGTAAATTTCTCAACCCCTACAGTTGAACATGAAACACCGTTGAACTTCGGAACAATCCTGTCTTCTATCAATTTTTGTTTGCAAGCCAAAGTGAAAAACGACTCTGTACAAAAGTAAGATTTAATTGGTGATTAACTTCTGTAAAATTTAGTATGGGCATTTGCATTCTTGACTCCTGCGAATCTTGAAAAAATTCGAATCTTCACGCTTTTTTTCATAATTTGAATCTTTTGAAATCTAACCCAAAAAATGGTTAAAACTTTGGGAAGGGGTTTTTTTAAATGTAATCTTAAATTTAATTTTAAATTAAAGCTTTTTTTTTCCTTTATCTTATATGAAGGATATAAGAAAATTTAGAATTCATCAGTAAAATCAAACTTTCTCAACCCAACCATTATATTCTATTTTACATCTTGTGTAACTTTGTCTATTTTTAGGGTACAACCTATAAATTGGCCTTATCTACCAAAAATTATGATGTTAAAAAATAAAACAATATTTTTCTTCTTTCAGACAAATGTACTCTTTTATCCTAGAAAACAGTTTGATATTTCTATTGTCTCAAGCAGTTTTGTGCCAACTGAGTGCAAACTTTTCTCCTAGAGATCGACAACTACTTAGGAGAGAGCTTGGTGCAGAATTAGTAAGCAAATTTGTTTGAAGTTGATCATGTACATCGTTATGTAATTCTTTTATTGTTACAGAGTTCACTGTCATTGGTGATAAGCCGAGCAATTCGAAGAGACAGCTCTCCAGGTTCTCCGTTAACTGAAGGCGAAATTTCTACAAAATATTTCAATTTGAGCAACAGACAGTTCCTTCAATTTATAACAACTTTAGTTGAAAAACTTTTTAAATGATTTTTAGAAAATACACTTTTTATGAAATAAAAAATAAAATTTGTACCCTAATATTAAGGACTAATTTCAAGGTTTTTCATTGGCCATGTGAGCCAACTGAATGAGGTGCACTTACATCAGTCTGTAAGATAATAATCTAAATATTTCTAACACAACTGCCCTGTTAATCTGGGTGAATGTTTCAATGTTGGGTCCAAGATAAAAATAGACCTCGTACCCAGTGTTATATTTTCTTTGGTAAGTCTAAGACATAATTAAAATTTTACGAATAAATTTACAAATTACTACAGTTTTGAAGGGGTAAATCGAAATTTAGTTTGAGGAGCCAGGGTTTTTTTTTTAAAGCAAGTGTAGGCTCGACGTGAAGTAGCTCTTGTTTCAACAGGGGTCGCTAGCGTCGAAATAAAAACAAGATAGTTAAGCTACATTTTTACCCAAAAGGCTGGACACAAAAGTACCCCTCGCGTTGATTAGCTCTTTGGTAAATTTGACAATAAGTTGAATTATAGTAATTTTTAACTGTATTTTATGAGACATAAATTATAAATGGTTCTCTTACGATGTTATTGTTTCGCTATTTTGAATTTTAGCTTCCTTTGCCATTAATAGATGACACCACGCTCTCCAGTTGCCATCTCTAATAACAAGGGCCTTTTCATAATACAGGTGGCAATGATAGAGCCCACAGTTGCTTTAAGCAAGAGACATAGAAGAAAAAGAGTCTGCCTCTTGAGCTCTCCCCTAGCTTCCACCATAGGTTTCCTGAAAACTTCCAACTTCACCAACCTCCCTCTTACGCCCCATACTAGCGAGCGAATCATATTGTTAGAATTCAAATCTTTTTTTTGGGGAAAAATAGTATCGCGAGTTCGCGACACTAGCGACCAGCCTTGGAAATAAGGTTTTTTTTTAAACTGGTCCTTCAGAAATTTTGAATCTTACGTAACGCCAGTGACGTACCAACAGCTAATAGAAGGTAAGAGGATTCCCGCCCATTGGTTTTTAAAGTCCATTCTGAGCCAAATAGTCAGAATAGTTTCGAGGTACATTGCCGACAGAAATCAAAATGGTGGGGTGTAGTTCTTCTGATATTGATGTGACACTATACGATCCCGAAACCGATATGAATTATATTTAACGTGTAAAACAGTGGGAATACTAACAGTTATTTCAGTACCTACTCATTTAAAGTAAGTGTCGGCTCCTATTTTAAAGTTAGTATCATTGCTTCATTGGCGAGCGAGAGATGTCACTAACGTAGAGTTTAGTCGAAATTGAAACAAGTTGAGCGAGCAAATTATTTCCTCAAAAGTAGGTGCCTCGACGTGCCCTTTACTTTGATTGGCTTTGCGTAATCACGTGCGCAGTCAACTTAGCTTGGATTTGCTTTTCTGCAATCACGTAATCGTCGAATTTCAAATAAATGACAATACGTTTTTTCGTTGCATAGACCCAATCAGAAATACAGAGGGCAACGATAGAGTCGACACTTGCTTTAAAATTGTGCTCTAGAGTCAAGGCCTAACCGAAACACGTGCTTTTTTCATTAATTTTAAAAACCCTTAAGAGTCATGGCGATATGTTAAAATAAAATAAATAATATAGAGTCGGGATACTTCATGACTAAAATTTTTAATATTTATATTTATTTATAATAAAATAAATTAAAGACGACGAGCTTTCGGACCGTGGCCCCTCATCAAGCCAACAAATACTTGTTGCTTATTAAACAATAAAGTGTTGCCTAAAATACACAATCCGTGCCTAGAGGGTCTGCGAATCTCTCAATTTAGGTAATATCGTACTCATTTATAACTATTCAAGTTTAAAGGTAACCACTTTATTCAGTGAAAAAACGATATCTCATTGATTGTATAAATATTTAATTTATAATATCGTTATATTTTAAAATATTCTGGCTTTACATATGATACTTTAGCTATAAACAAAATTAATACATTGGTTGACCGTTAATGACTTAAGTACCTTTATTTTCACAACTTAAAGCTATCGTGACCCTCTTTTAGTTGACGCCGTAAACTTTATAAGTAGCATATTATAGGCCATATTCGCGTTTGGAAGCCAGTAGCGCAAGGACTTTTTTTTATCAAGGGCGTATTTAAGGTGGTGATGGTGGTGGGTTCAAAGACCGAAAATGTATCAAAAAGGGGAAATATATACTGTCTACGATCACGTGCGCGTAGGCTTGTACAAGTAAGATAAAGTGACCGAAAAGAAACAACAAGCCAAGTTACTTTATAGAAAGAACTTATTTGCTGGTGTTGTTGAAATACTTGGTCGAAACGGAGACGCGGTTGTAGACCTAGCAAAGTCACCCAGGACAAAAGAAAACACAAATAAGAAGAATGATAAAATTTAAGGGAAGGAAAGCCTCGCAAATGTTTTTTTTTTTCAAATGAAAGACTAAATTCCTGGAAACGATGATGAAGGATATAACTAAATAAAACCAAAAACTGCACGATGTGGAAAAGGGCCTGTTAAGAAAATTGCCAAAAACTACAGCTTCGACAATCGCTCAAGTTAATAGCGAAAAAAGGCGACACTTCACCAAATACCAAAAAAAGAAGACAGAACTGTCCTTGGACGACGGTTTGGGTAATTTAAATTTCCTTTTGATTCAGAATACGAAATTGATGATACTAATGACTTAAAATCTATAAGGATGAAATGGCTTCCGCTAGAGGTGAAACCAAATATGCAAAAATTTACATTCAACTAAAAGATTTAAATTAACAAACATGAGGATGAAGGAGTTCACTATATTGCACCAACAACTGAAGTTCTTAGTGCAATATATGCACCAAAAAATTAAAGCCATTTAAAGGCTCTAGAAAACATATAACTTAATGATGAATTGTCCTCGGAAGATGGTTAGAGTGAGGATGGAAAAAGTCGTGTAAAGGCTCTAACCAAAATGTATCCGAAAAAACTTCCACTGATGAAGTACCGAGGCAAGGTGCTGAATTGTCCTCCGAAGATGGTTAGAGTGAGGATGGAAAAAGTCGTGTAAAGGCTCTAACCAAAATGTATCCGAAAAAACTTCCACTGATGAATTAAGTACCGAGGCAAGGTGCTGAATTGTCCTCCGAAGATGGTTGAGTGAAGATGGAAAAAGTCGTGTAAAGGCTCTAACCAAAATGTATCCGAAAAAACTTCCACTGATGAATTAAGTACCGAGGCAAGGTGCTGAATTGTCCTCCGAAGATGGTTGAGTGAAGATGGAAAAAGTCGTGTAAAGGCTCTAACCAAAATGTATCCGAAAAAACTTCCACTGATGAAGTACCGAGTCAAGGTGCTAAATTGTCCTCCGAAGATGGTTAGAGTGAGGATGGAAAAAGTCGTGTAAAGGCTCTAACCAAAATGTATCCGAAAAAACTTCCACTGATGAAGTACCGAGGCAAGGTGCTGAATTGCCCTCCGAAGATGGTTAGAGTGAAGATGGAAAAAGTCGTGTAAAGGCTCTAACCAAAATGTATCCGAAAAAACTTCCACTGATGAAGTACCGAGGCAAGGTGCTGAATTGCCCTCCGAAGATGGTAAGAGTGAAGATGGAAAAAGTCGTGTAAAGGCTCTAACCAAAATGTATCCGAAAAAACTTCCACTGATGAAGTACCGAGGCAAGGTGCTGAATTGTCCTCCGAAGATGGTTAGAGTGAAGATGGAAAAAGTCGTGTAAAGGCTCTAACCAAAATGTATCCGAAAAAACTTCCACTGATGAAGTACCGAGGCAAGGTGCTGAATTGTCCACCGAAGATGGTTGAGTGAATATGGAAAAAGTCGTGTAAAGGCTCTAGCCAACATGTATCTGAAAAAACTTCCACTGATGAAGTACCGAGGCAAGGTGCTGAATTGTCCTCCGAAGATGGTTAGAGTGAAGATGGAAAAAGTCGTGTAAAGGCTCTAACCAAAATGTATCCGAAAAAACTTCCACTGATGAAGTACCGAGGCAAGGTGCTGAATTGTCCACCGAAGATGGTTGAGTGAATATGGAAAAAGTCGTGTAAAGGCTCTAGCCAACATGTATCTGAAAAAACTTCCACTGATGAAGTACCGAGGCAAGGTGCTGAATTGGCCTCCGAAGATGGTTAGAGTGAAGATGGAAAAAGTCGTGTAAAGGCTCTAACCAAAATGTATCCGAAAAAACTTCCACTGATGAAGTACCGAGGCAAGGTGCCGAATTGTCCTCCGAAGATGGTTCGAGTGAAAATGGAAAAAGTCGTGTAAAGGGTCTAGCCAACATGTATCTGAAAAACCTTCAACTGATGAAAAACCGAGGCAAGGTGCTGAATTGTCCTCCGAAGATGGTTGAGTGAAGATGGAAAAAGTCGTGTAAAGGCTCTAACCAAAATGTATCCGAAAAATCTTCCACTGATGAAGTACTGAGGCAAGGTGCTGAATTGTCCTCCGAAGATGGTTAGAGTGAAGATGGAAAAAGTCGTGTAAAGGCTCTAACCAAAATGTATCCGAAAAAACTTCCACTGATGAAGTACCGAGGCAAGGTGCTGAATTGTCCACCGAAGATGGTTGAGTGAATATGGGAAAAGTCGTGTAAAGGCTCTAGCCAACATGTATCTGAAAAAACTTCCACTGATGAAGTACCGAGGCAAGGTGCTGAATTGCCTCCGAAGATGGTTGAGTGAAGATGGAAAAAGTCGTGTAAAGGCTCTAACCAAAATGTATCCGAAAAATCTTCCACTGATGAAGTACCGAGGCAAGGTGCTGAATTGTCCTCCGAAGATGGTTAGAGTGAAGATGGAAAAAGTCGTGTAAAGGCTCTAACCAAAATGTATCCGAAAAAACTTCCACTGATGAAGTACCGAGGCAAGGTGCTGAATTGTCCACCGAAGATGGTTGAGTGAATATGGAAAAAGTCGTGTAAAGGCTCTAGCCAACATGTATCCGAAAAAACTTCCACTGATGAAGTACCGAGGCAAGGTGCTGAATTGTCCTCCGAAGATGGTTAGAGTGAAGATGGAAAAAGTCGTGTAAAGGCTCTAACCAAAATGTATCCGAAAAAACTTCCACTGATGAATTAAGTACCGAGGCAAGGTGCTGAATTGTCCTCCGAAGATGGTTGAGTGAAGATGGAAAAAGTCGTGTAAAGGCTCTAGCCAACATGTATCTGAAAAAAACTTCCACTGATGAAGTACCGAGGCAGGGTGCTGAATTGTCCTCCGAAGATGGTTAGAGTGAAGATGGAAAAAGTCGTGTAAAGGCTCTAACCAAAATGTATCCGAAAAAACTTCCACTGATGAAGTACCGAGTCAAGGTGCTAAATTGTCCTCCGAAGATGGTTAGAGTGAGGATGGAAAAAGTCGTGTAAAGGCTCTAACCAAAATGTATCCGAAAAAACTTCCACTGATGAAGTACCGAGGCAAGGTGCTGAATTGCCCTCCGAAGATGGTTAGAGTGAAGATGGAAAAAGTCGTGTAAAGGCTCTAACCAAAATGTATCCGAAAAAACTTCCACTGATGAAGTACCGAGGCAAGGTGCTGAATTGGCCTCCGAAGATGGTTAGAGTGAAGATGGAAAAAGTCGTGTAAAGGCTCTAACCAAAATGTATCCGAAAAAACTTCAACTGATGAAGTACCGAGGCAAGGTGCCGAATTGTCCTCCGAAGATGGTTAGAGTGAGGATGGAAAAAGTCGTGTAAAGGGTCTAGCCAACATGTATCTGAAAAACCTTCCACTGATGAAGTACCGAGGCAAGGTGCTGAATTGGCCTCCGAAGATGGTTAGAGTGAAGATGGAAAAAGTCGTGTAAAGGCTCTAACCAAAATGTATCCGAAAAAACTTCCACTGATGAAGTACCGAGGCAAGGTGCCGAATTGTCCTCCGAAGATGGTTCGAGTGAAAATGGAAAAAGTCGTGTAAAGGGTCTAGCCAACATGTATCTGAAAAACCTTCCACTGATGAAAAACCGAGGCAAGGTGCTGAATTGTCCTCCGAAGATGGTTGAGTGAAGATGGAAAAAGTCGTGTAAAGGCTCTAACCAAAATGTATCCGAAAAATCTTCCACTGATGAAGTACCGAGGCAAGGTGCTGAATTGTCCTCCGAAGATGGTTAGAGTGAAGATGGAAAAAGTCGTGTAAAGGCTCTAACCAAAATGTATCCGAAAAAACTTCCACTGATGAAGTACCGAGGCAAGGTGCTGAATTGTCCACCGAAGATGGTTGAGTGAATATGGAAAAAGTCGTGTAAAGGCTCTAGCCAACATGTATCTGAAAAAACTTCCACTGATGAAGTACCGAGGCAAGGTGCTGAATTGTCCTCCGAAGATGGTTGAGTGAAGTTGGAAAAAGTCGTGTAAAGGCTCTAACCAAAATGTATCCGAAAAATCTTCCACTGATGAAGTACCGAGGCAAGGTGCTGAATTGTCCTCCGAAGATGGTTAGAGTGAGGATGGTAAAAGTCGTGTAAAGGCTCTAACCAAAATGTATCCGAAAAATCTTCCACTGATGAAGTACCGAGGCAAGGTGCTGAATTGTCCTCCGAAGATGGTTAGAGTGAAGATGGAAAAAGTCGTGTAAAGGCTCTAACCAAAATGTATCCGAAAAAACTTCCACTGATGAAGTACCGAGGCAAGGTGCTGAATTGTCCACCGAAGATGGTTGAGTGAATATGGAAAAAGTCGTGTAAAGGCTCTAGCCAACATGTATCTGAAAAAACTTCCACTGATGAAGTACCGAGGCAAGGTGCTGAATTGTCCTCCGAAGATGGTTGAGTGAAGATGGAAAAAGTCGTGTAAAGGCTCTAACCAAAATGTATCCGAAAAATCTTCCACTGATGAAGTACCGAGGCAAGGTGCTGAATTGTCCTCCGAAGATGGTTAGAGTGAAGATGGAAAAAGTCGTGTAAAGGCTCTAACCAAAATGTATCCGAAAAAACTTCCACTGATGAAGTACCGAGGCAAGGTGCTGAATTGTCCACCGAAGATGGTTGAGTGAATATGGAAAAAGTCGTGTAAAGGCTCTAGCCAACATGTATCTGAAAAAACTTCCACTGATGAAGTACCGAGGCAAGGTGCTGAATTGTCCTCCGAAGATGGTTAGAGTGAAGATGGAAAAAGTCGTGTAAAGGCTCTAACCAAAATGTATCCGAAAAAACTTCAACTGATGAAGTACCGAGGCAAGGTGCCGAATTGTCCTCCGAAGATGGTTAGAGTGAGGATGGAAAAAGTCGTGTAAAGGGTCTAGCCAACATGTATCTGAAAAACCTTCCACTGATGAAGTACCGAGGCAAGGTGCTGAATTGGCCTCCGAAGATGGTTAGAGTGAAGATGGAAAAAGTCGTGTAAAGGCTCTAACCAAAATGTATCCGAAAAAACTTCCACTGATGAAGTACCGAGGCAAGGTGCCGAATTGTCCTCCGAAGATGGTTCGAGTGAAAATGGAAAAAGTCGTGTAAAGGGTCTAGCCAACATGTATCTGAAAAACCTTCCACTGATGAAAAACCGAGGCAAGGTGCTGAATTGTCCTCCGAAGATGGTTGAGTGAAGATGGAAAAAGTCGTGTAAAGGCTCTAACCAAAATGTATCCGAAAAATCTTCCACTGATGAAGTACCGAGGCAAGGTGCTGAATTGTCCTCCGAAGATGGTTAGAGTGAAGATGGAAAAAGTCGTGTAAAGGCTCTAACCAAAATGTATCCGAAAAAACTTCCACTGATGAAGTACCGAGGCAAGGTGCTGAATTGTCCACCGAAGATGGTTGAGTGAATATGGAAAAAGTCGTGTAAAGGCTCTAGCCAACATGTATCTGAAAAAACTTCCACTGATGAAGTACCGAGGCAAGGTGCTGAATTGTCCTCCGAAGATGGTTGAGTGAAGATGGAAAAAGACGTGTAAAGGCTCTAACCAAAATGTATCCGAAAAATCTTCCACTGATGAAGTACCGAGGCAAGGTGCTGAATTGTCCTCCGAAGATGGTTAGAGTGAAGATGGAAAAAGTCGTGTAAAGGCTCTAACCAAAATGTATCCGAAAAAACTTCCACTGATGAAGTACCGAGGCAAGGTGCTGAATTGTCCACCGAAGATGGTTGAGTGAATATGGAAAAAGTCGTGTAAAGGCTCTAGCCAACATGTATCTGAAAAAACTTCCACTGATGAAGTACCGAGGCAAGGTGCTGAATTGTCCTCCGAAGATGGTTGAGTGAAGATGGAAAAAGTCGTGTAAAGGCTCTAACCAAAATGTATCCGAAAAATCTTCCACTGATGAAGTACCGAGGCAAGGTGCTGAATTGTCCTCCGAAGATGGTTAGAGTGAAGATGGAAAAAGTCGTGTAAAGGCTCTAACCAAAATGTATCCGAAAAAACTTCCACTGATGAAGTACCGAGGCAAGGTGCTGAATTGTCCACCGAAGATGGTTGAGTGAATATGGAAAAAGTCGTGTAAAGGCTCTAGCCAACATGTATCTGAAAAAACTTCCACTGATGAAGTACCGAGGCAAGGTGCTGAATTGTCCTCCGAAGATGGTTAGAGTGAAGATGGAAAAAGTCGTGTAAAGGCTCTAGCCAACATGTATCTGAAAAAAACTTCCACTGATGAAGTACCGAGGCAATGTGCTGAATTGTCCTCCGAAGATGGTTCGAGTGAAGATGGAAAAAGTCGTGTAAAGGCTCTAACCAAAATGTATCCGAAAAAACTTCCACTGATGAAGTACCGAGGCAAGGTGCTGAATTGCCCACCGAAGATGGTTGAGTGAATATGGAAAAAGTCGTGTAAAGGCTCTAGCCAACATGTATCTGAAAAAACTTCCACTGATGAAGTACCGAGGCAAGGTGCTGAATTGTCCTCCGAAGATGGTTAGAGTGAAGATGGAAAGTCGTGTAAAGGCTCTAGCCAACATGTATCTGAAAAAAACTTCCACTGATGAAGTACCGAGGCAATGTGCTGAATTGTCCTCCGAAGATGGTTCGAGTGAAGATGGAAAAAGTCGTGTAAAGGCTCTAACCAAAATGTATCCGAAAAAACTTCCACTGATGAAGTACAGAGGCAAGGTGCTGAATTGTCCTCCGAAGATGGTTCGAGTGAGGATGGAAAAAGTCGTGTAAAGGCTCTAACCAAAATGTATCCGAAATAACTTCCACTGATGAAGTACCGAGGCAAGGTGCTGAATTGTCCTCCGAAGATGGTTGAGTGAATATGGAAAAAGTCGTGTAAAGGCTCTAGCCAACATGTATCCGAAATAACTTCCACTGATGAAGTACCGAGGCAAGGTGCTGAATTGTCCTCCGAAGATGGTTGAGTGAATATGGAAAAAGTCGTGTAAAGGCTCTAACCAAAATGTATCCGAAATAACTTCCACTGATGAAGTACCGAGGCAAGGTGCTGAATTGTCCTCCGAAGATGGTTGAGTGAATATGGAAAAAGTCGTGTAAAGGGTCTAGCCAACATGTATCCGAAAAACCTTCCACTGATGAAGTACCGAGGCAAGGTGCTGAATTGTCCTCCGAAGATGGTTAGAGTGAGGATGGTAAAAGTCGTGTAAAGGCTCTAACCAAAATGTATCCGAAAAAACTTCCACTGATGAAGTACCGAGGCAAGGTGCTGAATTGTCCTCCGAAGATGGTTAGAGTGAAGATGGAAAAAGTCGTGTAAAGGCTCTAACCAAAATGTATCCGAAAAACCTTCCACTGATGAAGTACCGAGGCAAGGTGCTGAATTGTCCTCCGAAGATGGTTAGAGTGAGGATGGTAAAAGTCGTGTAAAGGCTCTAACCAAAATGTATCCGAAAAAACTTCCACTGATGAAGTACCGAGGCAAGGTGCTGAATTGTCCTCCGAAGATGGTTAGAGTGAGGATGGTAAAAGTCGTGTAAAGGCTCTAACCAAAATGTATCCGAAAAAACTTCCACTGATGAAGTACCGAGGCAAGGTGCTGAATTGTCCTCCGAAGATGGTTAGAGTGAGGATGGTAAAAGTCGTGTAAAGGCTCTAACCAAAATGTATCCGAAAAAACTTCCACTGATGAAGTACCGAGGCAAGGTGCTGAATTGTCCTCCGAAGATGGTTAGAGTGAAGATGGAAAAAGTCGTGTAAAGGCTCTAACCAAAATGTATCCGAAAAAACTTCCACTGATGAAGTACAGAGGCAATGTGCTGAATTGTCCTCCGAAGATGGTTCGAGTGAAGATGGAAAAAGTCGTGTAAAGGCTCTAACCAAAATGTATCCGAAAAAACTTCCACTGATGAAGTACAGAGGCAAGGTGCTGAATTGTCCTCCGAAGATGGTTCGAGTGAGGATGGAAAAAGTCGTGTAAAGGCTCTAACCAAAATGTATCCGAAATAACTTCCACTGATGAAGTACCGAGGCAAGGTGCTGAATTGTCCTCCGAAGATGGTTGAGTGAATATGGAAAAAGTCGTGTAAAGGCTCTAGCCAACATGTATCTGAAAAAACTTCAACTGATGAAGTACCGAGGCAAGGTGCTGAATTGTCCTCCGAAGATGGTTAGAGTGAAGATGGAAAAAGTCGTGTAAAGGCTCTAACCAAAATGTATCCGAAAAACCTTCCACTGATGAAGTACCGAGGCAAGGTGCTGAATTGTCCTCCGAAGATGGTTAGAGTGAGGATGGTAAAAGTCGTGTAAAGGCTCTAACCAAAATGTATCCGAAAAAACTTCCACTGATGAAGTACCGAGGCAAGGTGCTGAATTGTCCTCCGAAGATGGTTAGAGTGAAGATGGAAAAAGTCGTGTAAAGGCTCTAACCAAAATGTATCCGAAAAAACTTCCACTGATGAAGTACCGAGGCAAGGTGCTGAATTGTCCACCGAAGATGGTTGAGTGAATATGGAAAAAGTCGTGTAAAGGCTCTAGCCAACATGTATCTGAAAAAACTTCCACTGATGAAGTACCGAGGCAAGGTGCTGAATTGTCCTCCGAAGATGGTTAGAGTGAAGATGGAAAAAGTCGTGTAAAGGCTCTAACCAAAATGTATCCGAAAAAACTTCCACTGATGAATTAAGTACCGAGGCAAGGTGCTGAATTGTCCTCCGAAGATGGTTGAGTGAAGATGGAAAAAGTCGTGTAAAGGCTCTAGCCAACATGTATCTGAAAAAAAACTTCCACTGATGAAGTACCGAGGCAGGGTGCTGAATTGTCCTCCGAAGATGGTTAGAGTGAAGATGGAAAAAGTCGTGTAAAGGCTCTAACCAAAATGTATCCGAAAAAACTTCCACTGATGAAGTACCGAGTCAAGGTGCTAAATTGTCCTCCGAAGATGGTTAGAGTGAGGATGGAAAAAGTCGTGTAAAGGCTCTAACCAAAATGTATCCGAAAAAACTTCCACTGATGAAGTACCGAGGCAAGGTGCTGAATTGCCCTCCGAAGATGGTTAGAGTGAAGATGGAAAAAGTCGTGTAAAGGCTCTAACCAAAATGTATCCGAAAAAACTTCCACTGATGAAGTACCGAGGCAAGGTGCTGAATTGGCCTCCGAAGATGGTTAGAGTGAAGATGGAAAAAGTCGTGTAAAGGCTCTAACCAAAATGTATCCGAAAAAACTTCAACTGATGAAGTACCGAGGCAAGGTGCCGAATTGTCCTCCGAAGATGGTTAGAGTGAGGATGGAAAAAGTCGTGTAAAGGGTCTAGCCAACATGTATATGAAAAACCTTCCACTGATGAAGTACCGAGGCAAGGTGCTGAATTGGCCTCCGAAGATGGTTAGAGTGAAGATGGAAAAAGTCGTGTAAAGGCTCTAACCAAAATGTATCCGAAAAAACTTCCACTGATGAAGTACCGAGGCAAGGTGCCGAATTGTCCTCCGAAGATGGTTCGAGTGAAAATGGAAAAAGTCGTGTAAAGGGTCTAGCCAACATGTATCTGAAAAACCTTCCACTGATGAAAAACCGAGGCAAGGTGCTGAATTGTCCTCCGAAGATGGTTGAGTGAAGATGGAAAAAGTCGTGTAAAGGCTCTAACCAAAATGTATCCGAAAAATCTTCCACTGATGAAGTACCGAGGCAAGGTGCTGAATTGTCCTCCGAAGATGGTTAGAGTGAAGATGGAAAAAGTCGTGTAAAGGCTCTAACCAAAATGTATCCAAAAAAACTTCCACTGATGAAGTACCGAGGCAAGGTGCTGAATTGTCCACCGAAGATGGTTGAGTGAATATGGAAAAAGTCGTGTAAAGGCTCTAGCCAACATGTATCTGAAAAAACTTCCACTGATGAAGTACCGAGGCAAGGTGCTGAATTGTCCTCCGAAGATGGTTGAGTGAAGATGGAAAAAGTCGTGTAAAGGCTCTAACCAAAATGTATCCGAAAAATCTTCCACTGATGAAGTACCGAGGCAAGGTGCTGAATTGTCCTCCGAAGATGGTTAGAGTGAAGATGGAAAAAGTCGTGTAAAGGCTCTAACCAAAATGTATCCGAAAAAACTTCCACTGATGAAGTACCGAGGCAAGGTGCTGAATTGTCCACCGAAGATGGTTGAGTGAATATGGAAAAAGTCGTGTAAAGGCTCTAGCCAACATGTATCTGAAAAAACTTCCACTGATGAAGTACCGAGGCAAGGTGCTGAATTGTCCTCCGAAGATGGTTAGAGTGAAGATGGAAAAAGTCGTGTAAAGGCTCTAACCAAAATGTATCCGAAAAAACTTCCACTGATGAAGTACCGAGGCAAGGTGCTGAATTGTCCACCGAAGATGGTTGAGTGAATATGGAAAAAGTCGTGTAAAGGCTCTAGCCAACATGTATCTGAAAAAACTTCCACTGATGAAGTACCGAGGCAAGGTGCTGAATTGGCCTCCGAAGATGGTTAGAGTGAAGATGGAAAAAGTCGTGTAAAGGCTCTAACCAAAATGTATCCGAAAAAACTTCCACTGATGAAGTACCGAGGCAAGGTGCCGAATTGTCCTCCGAAGATGGTTCGAGTGAAAATGGAAAAAGTCGTGTAAAGGGTCTAGCCAACATGTATCTGAAAAACCTTCCACTGATGAAAAACCGAGGCAAGGTGCTGAATTGTCCTCCGAAGATGGTTGAGTGAAGATGGAAAAAGTCGTGTAAAGGCTCTAACCAAAATGTATCCGAAAAATCTTCCACTGATGAAGTACCGAGGCAAGGTGCTGAATTGTCCTCCGAAGATGGTTAGAGTGAAGATGGAAAAAGTCGTGTAAAGGCTCTAACCAAAATGTATCCGAAAAAACTTCCACTGATGAAGTACCGAGGCAAGGTGCTGAATTGTCCACCGAAGATGGTTGAGTGAATATGGAAAAAGTCGTGTAAAGGCTCTAGCCAACATGTATCTGAAAAAACTTCCACTGATGAAGTACCGAGGCAAGGTGCTGAATTGTCCTCCGAAGATTGTTGAGTGAAGATGGAAAAAGTCGTGTAAAGGCTCTAACCAAAATGTATCCGAAAAATCTTCCACTGATGAAGTACCGAGGCAAGGTGCTGAATTGTCCTCCGAAGATGGTTAGAGTGAAGATGGAAAAAGTCGTGTAAAGGCTCTAACCAAAATGTATCCGAAAAAACTTCCACTGATGAAGTACCGAGGCAAGGTGCTGAATTGTCCACCGAAGATGGTTGAGTGAATATGGAAAAAGTCGTGTAAAGGCTCTAGCCAACATGTATCTGAAAAAACTTCCACTGATGAAGTACCGAGGCAAGGTGCTGAATTGTCCTCCGAAGATGGTTAGAGTGAAGATGGAAAAAGTCGTGTAAAGGCTCTAACCAAAATGTATCCGAAAAAACTTCCACTGATGAATTAAGTACCGAGGCAAGGTGCTGAATTGTCCTCCGAAGATGGTTGAGTGAAGATGGAAAAAGTCGTGTAAAGGCTCTAGCCAACATGTAACTGAAAAAAACTTCCACTGATGAAGTACCGAGGCAGGGTGCTGAATTGTCCTCCGAAGATGGTTAGAGTGAAGATGGAAAAAGTCGTGTAAAGGCTCTAACCAAAATGTATCCGAAAAAACTTCCACTGATGAAGTACCGAGGCAGGGTGCTGAATTGTCCTCCGAAGATGGTTAGAGTGAAGATGGAAAAAGTCGTGTAAAGGCTCTAACCAAAATGTATCCGAAAAAACTTCCACTGATGAAGTACCGAGGCAAGGTGCTAAATTGTCCTCCGAAGATGGTTGAGTGAAGATGGAAAAAGTCGTGTAAAGGCTCTAACCAAAATGTATCCGAAAAAACTTCCACTGATGAAGTACCGAGTCAAGGTGCTAAATTGTCCTCCGAAGATGGTTAGAGTGAGGATGGAAAAAGTCGTGTAAAGGCTCTAACCAAAATGTATCCGAAAAAACTTCCACTGATGAAGTACCGAGGCAAGGTGCTGAATTGCCCTCCGAAGATGGTTAGAGTGAAGATGGAAAAAGTCGTGTAAAGGCTCTAACCAAAATGTATCCGAAAAAACTTCCACTGATGAAGTACCGAGGCAAGGTGCTGAATTGGCCTCCGAAGATGGTTAGAGTGAAGATGGAAAAAGTCGTGTAAAGGCTCTAACCAAAATGTATCCGAAAAAACTTCAACTGATGAAGTACCGAGGCAAGGTGCCGAATTGTCCTCCGAAGATGGTTAGAGTGAGGATGGAAAAAGTCGTGTAAAGGGTCTAGCCAACATGTATCTGAAAAACCTTCCACTGATGAAGTACCGAGGCAAGGTGCTGAATTGGCCTCCGAAGATGGTTAGAGTGAAGATGGAAAAAGTCGTGTAAAGGCTCTAACCAAAATGTATCCGAAAAAACTTCCACTGATGAAGTACCGAGGCAAGGTGCCGAATTGTCCTCCGAAGATGGTTCGAGTGAAAATGGAAAAAGTCGTGTAAAGGGTCTAGCCAACATGTATCTGAAAAACCTTCCACTGATGAAAAACCGAGGCAAGGTGCTGAATTGTCCTCCGAAGATGGTTGAGTGAAGATGGAAAAAGTCGTGTAAAGGCTCTAACCAAAATGTATCCGAAAAATCTTCCACTGATGAAGTACCGAGGCAAGGTGCTGAATTGCCCTCCGAAGATGGTTAGAGTGAAGATGGAAAAAGTCGTGTAAAGGCTCTAACCAAAATGTATCCGAAAAAACTTCCACTGATGAAGTACCGAGGCAAGGTGCTGAATTGGCCTCCGAAGATGGTTAGAGTGAAGATGGAAAAAGTCGTGTAAAGGCTCTAACCAAAATGTATCCGAAAAAACTTCAACTGATGAAGTACCGAGGCAAGGTGCCGAATTGTCCTCCGAAGATGGTTAGAGTGAGGATGGAAAAAGTCGTGTAAAGGGTCTAGCCAACATGTATCTGAAAAACCTTCCACTGATGAAGTACCGAGGCAAGGTGCTGAATTGGCCTCCGAAGATGGTTAGAGTGAAGATGGAAAAAGTCGTGTAAAGGCTCTAACCAAAATGTATCCGAAAAAACTTCCACTGATGAAGTACCGAGGCAAGGTGCCGAATTGTCCTCCGAAGATGGTTCGAGTGAAAATGGAAAAAGTCGTGTAAAGGGTCTAGCCAACATGTATCTGAAAAACCTTCCACTGATGAAAAACCGAGGCAAGGTGCTGAATTGTCCTCCGAAGATGGTTGAGTGAAGATGGAAAAAGTCGTGTAAAGGCTCTAACCAAAATGTATCCGAAAAATCTTCCACTGATGAAGTACCGAGGCAAGGTGCTGAATTGTCCTCCGAAGATGGTTAGAGTGAAGATGGAAAAAGTCGTGTAAAGGCTCTAACCAAAATGTATCCGAAAAAACTTCCACTGATGAAGTACCGAGGCAAGGTGCTGAATTGTCCACCGAAGATGGTTGAGTGAATATGGAAAAAGTCGTGTAAAGGCTCTAGCCAACATGTATCTGAAAAAACTTCCACTGATGAAGTACCGAGGCAAGGTGCTGAATTGTCCTCCGAAGATGGTTAGAGTGAAGATGGAAAAAGTCGTGTAAAGGCTCTAACCAAAATGTATCCGAAAAAACTTCCACTGATGAAGTACCGAGGCAAGGTGCTGAATTGTCCACCGAAGATGGTTGAGTGAATATGGAAAAAGTCGTGTAAAGGCTCTAGCCAACATGTATCTGAAAAAACTTCCACTGATGAAGTACCGAGGCAAGGTGCTGAATTGTCCTCCGAAGATGGTTAGAGTGAAGATGGAAAAAGTCGTGTAAAGGCTCTAACCAAAATGTATCCGAAAAAACTTCCACTGATGAAGTACCAGGGCAAGGTGCTGAATTGTCCTCCGAAGATGGTTAGAGTGAAGATGGAAAAAGTCGTGTAAAGGCTCTAGCCAACATGTATCTGAAAAAAACTTCCACTGATGAAGTACCGAGGCAATGTGCTGAATTGTCCTCCGAAGATGGTTCGAGTGAAGATGGAAAAAGTCGTGTAAAGGCTCTAACCAAAATGTATCCGAAAAAACTTCCACTGATGAAGTACAGAGGCAAGGTGCTGAATTGTCCTCCGAAGATGGTTCGAGTGAGGATGGAAAAAGTCGTGTAAAGGCTCTAACCAAAATGTATCCGAAATAACTTCCACTGATGAAGTACCGAGGCAAGGTGCTGAATTGTCCTCCGAAGATGGTTGAGTGAATATGGAAAAAGTCGTGTAAAGGCTCTAGCCAACATGTATCTGAAAAAACTTCAACTGATGAAGTACCGAGGCAAGGTGCTGAATTGTCCTCCGAAGATGGTTAGAGTGAAGATGGAAAAAGTCGTGTAAAGGCTCTAACCAAAATGTATCCGAAAAACCTTCCACTGATGAAGTACCGAGGCAAGGTGCTGAATTGTCCTCCGAAGATGGTTAGAGTGAGGATGGTAAAAGTCGTGTAAAGGCTCTAACCAAAATGTATCCGAAAAAACTTCCACTGATGAAGTACCGAGGCAAGGTGCTGAATTGTCCTCCGAAGATGGTTAGAGTGAAGATGGAAAAAGTCGTGTAAAGGCTCTAACCAAAATGTATCCGAAAAAACTTCCACTGATGAAGTACCGAGGCAAGGTGCTGAATTGTCCACCGAAGATGGTTTAGTGAATATGGAAAAAGTCGTGTAAAGGCTCTAGCCAACATGTATCTGAAAAAACTTCCACTGATGAAGTACCGAGGCAAGGTGCTGAATTGTCCTCCGAAGATGGTTGAGTGAAGATGGAAAAAGTCGTGTAAAGGCTCTAACCAAAATGTATCCGAAAAATCTTCCACTGATGAAGTACCGAGGCAAGGTGCTGAATTGTCCTCCGAAGATGGTTAGAGTGAAGATGGAAAAAGTCGTGTAAAGGCTCTAACCAAAATGTATCCGAAAAAACTTCCACTGATGAAGTACCGAGGCAAGGTGCTGAATTGTCCACCGAAGATGGTTGAGTGAATATGGAAAAAGTCGTGTAAAGGCTCTAGCCAACATGTATCTGAAAAAACTTCCACTGATGAAGTACCGAGGCAAGGTGCTGAATTGTCCTCCGAAGATGGTTAGAGTGAAGATGGAAAAAGTCGTGTAAAGGCTCTAACCAAAATGTATCCGAAAAAACTTCCACTGATGAATTAAGTACCGAGGCAAGGTGCTGAATTGTCCTCCGAAGATGGTTGAGTGAAGATGGAAAAAGTCGTGTAAAGGCTCTAGCCAACATGTATCTGAAAAAAACTTCCACTGATGAAGTACCGAGGCAGGGTGCTGAATTGTCCTCCGAAGATGGTTAGAGTGAAGATGGAAAAAGTCGTGTAAAGGCTCTAACCAAAATGTATCCGAAAAAACTTCCACTGATGAAGTACCGAGGCAGGGTGCTGAATTGTCCTCCGAAGATGGTTAGAGTGAAGATGGAAAAAGTCGTGTAAAGGCTCTAACCAAAATGTATCCGAAAAAACTTCCACTGATGAAGTACCGAGGCAAGGTGCTGAATTGTCCTCCGAAGATGGTTGAGTGAAGATGGAAAAAGTCGTGTAAAGGCTCTAACCAAAATGTATCCGAAAAAACTTCCACTGATGAAGTACCGAGTCAAGGTGCTAAATTGTCCTCCGAAGATGGTTAGAGTGAGGATGGAAAAAGTCGTGTAAAGGCTCTAACCAAAATGTATCCGAAAAAACTTCCACTGATGAAGTACCGAGGCAAGGTGCTGAATTGCCCTCCGAAGATGGTTAGAGTGAAGATGGAAAAAGTCGTGTAAAGGCTCTAACCAAAATGTATCCGAAAAAACTTCCACTGATGAAGTACCGAGGCAAGGTGCTGAATTGGCCTCCGAAGATGGTTAGAGTGAAGATGGAAAAAGTCGTGTAAAGGCTCTAACCAAAATGTATCCGAAAAAACTTCAACTGATGAAGTACCGAGGCAAGGTGCCGAATTGTCCTCCGAAGATGGTTAGAGTGAGGATGGAAAAAGTCGTGTAAAGGGTCTAGCCAACATGTATCTGAAAAACCTTCCACTGATCAAGTACCGAAGCAAGGTGCTGAATTGGCCTCCGAAGATGGTTAGAGTGAAGATGGAAAAAGTCGTGTAAAGGCTCTAACCAAAATGTATCCGAAAAAACTTCCACTGATGAAGTACCGAGGCAAGGTGCCGAATTGTCCTCCGAAGATGGTTCGAGTGAAAATGGAAAAAGTCGTGTAAAGGGTCTAGCCAACATGTATCTGAAAAACCTTCCACTGATGAAAAACCGAGGCAAGGTGCTGAATTGTCCTCCGAAGATGGTTGAGTGAAGATGGAAAAAGTCGTGTAAAGGCTCTAACCAAAATGTATCCGAAAAATCTTCCACTGATGAAGTACCGAGGCAAGGTGCTGAATTGTCCTCCGAAGATGGTTAGAGTGAAGATGGAAAAAGTCGTGTAAAGGCTCTAACCAAAATGAATCCGAAAAAACTTCCACTGATGAAGTACCGAGGCAAGGTGCTGAATTGTCCACCGAAGATGGTTGAGTGAATATGGAAAAAGTCGTGTAAAGGCTCTAGCCAACATGTATCTGAAAAAACTTCCACTGATGAAGTACCGAGGCAAGGTGCTGAATTGTCCTCCGAAGATGGTTGAGTGAAGATGGAAAAAGTCGTGTAAAGGCTCTAACCAAAATGTATCCGAAAAATCTTCCACTGATGAAGTACCGAGGCAGGGTGCTGAATTGTCCTCCGAAGATGGTTAGAGTGAAGATGGAAAAAGTCGTGTAAAGGCTCTAGCCAACATGTATCTGAAAAAAACTTCCACTGAAGAAGTACCGAGGCAAGGTGCTGAATTGTCCTCCGAAGATGGTTAGAGTGAAGATGGAAAAAGTCGTGTAAAGGCTCTAACCAAAATGAATCCGAAAAAACTTCCACTGATGAAGTACCGAGGCAAGGTGCTGAATTGTCCACCGAAGATGGTTGAGTGAATATGGAAAAAGTCGTGTAAAGGCTCTAGCCAACATGTATCTGAAAAAACTTCCACTGATGAAGTACCGAGGCAAGGTGCTGAATTGTCCTCCGAAGATGGTTGAGTGAAGATGGAAAAAGTCGTGTAAAGGCTCTAACCAAAATGTATCCGAAAAATCTTCCACTGATGAAGTACCGAGGCAGGGTGCTGAATTGTCCTCCGAAGATGGTTAGAGTGAAGATGGAAAAAGTCGTGTAAAGGCTCTAGCCAACATGTATCTGAAAAAAACTTCCACTGATGAAGTACCGAGGCAATGTGCTGAATTGTCCTCCGAAGATGGTTCGAGTGAAGATGGAAAAAGTCGTGTAAAGGCTCTAACCAAAATGTATCCGAAAAAACTTCCACTGATGAAGTACAGAGGCAAGGTGCTGAATTGTCCTCCGAAGATGGTTCGAGTGAGGATGGAAAAAGTCGTGTAAAGGCTCTAACCAAAATGTATCTGAAATAACTTCCACTGATGAAGTACCGAGGCAAGGTGCTGAATTGTCCTCCGAAGATGGTTAGAGTGAGGATGGAAAAGTCGTGTAAAGGCTCTAACCAAAATGTATCCGAAAAAACTTCCACTGATGAAGTACCGAGGCAAGGTGCTGAATTGTCCTCCGAAGATGGTTAGAGTGAAGATGGAAAAAGTCGTGTAAAGGCTCTAACCAAAATGTATCCGAAAAAACTTCAACTGATGAAGTACCGAGGCAAGGTGCTGAATTGTCCTCCGAAGATGGTTAGAGTGAGGATGGAAAAGTCGTGTAAAGGCTCTAACCAAAATGTATCCGAAAAAACTTCAACTGATGAAGTACCGAGGCAAGGTGCTGAATTGTCCTCCGAAGATGGTTAGAGTGAAGATGGAAAAAGTCGTGTAAAGGCTCTAACCAAAATGTATCCGAAAAACCTTCCACTGATGAAGTACCGAGGCAAGGTGCTGAATTGTCCTCCGAAGATGGTTAGAGTGAGGATGGTAAAAGTCGTGTAAAGGCTCTAACCAAAATGTATCCGAAAAAACTTCCACTGATGAAGTACCGAGGCAAGGTGCTGAATTGTCCTCCGAAGATGGTTAGAGTGAGGATGGAAAAGTCGTGTAAAGGCTCTAACCAAAATGTATCCGAAAAAACTTCAACTGATGAAGTACCGAGGCAAGGTGCTGAATTGTCCTCCGAAGATGGTTAGAGTGAAGATGGAAAAAGTCGTGTAAAGGCTCTAACCAAAATGTATCCGAAAAACCTTCCACTGATGAAGTACCGAGGCAAGGTGCTGAATTGTCCTCCGAAGATGGTTAGAGTGAGGATGGTAAAAGTCGTGTAAAGGCTCTAACCAAAATGTATCCGAAAAAACTTCCACTGATGAAGTACCGAGGCAAGGTGCTCAATTGTCCTCCGAAGATGGTTAGAGTGAGGATGGAAAAGTCGTGTAAAGGCTCTAACCAAAATGTATCCGAAAAAACTTCCACTGATGAAGTACCGAGGCAAGGTGCTGAATTGTCCTCCGAAGATGGTTAGAGTGAAGATGGAAAAAGTCGTGTAAAGGCTCTAACCAAAATGTATCCGAAAAAACTTCCACTGATGAAGTACCGAGGCAAGGTGCTGAATTGTCCTCCGAAGATGGTTAGAGTGAGGATGGTAAAAGTCGTGTAAAGGCTCTAACCAAAATGTATCCGAAAAAACTTCCACTGATGAAGTACCGAGGCAAGGTGCTGAATTGTCCTCCGAAGATGGTTAGAGTGAAGATGGAAAAAGTCGTGTAAAGGCTCTAACCAAAATGTATCCGAAAAACCTTCCACTGATGAAGTACCGAGGCAAGGTGCTGAATTGTCCTCCGAAGATGGTTAGAGTGAGGATGGAAAAGTCGTGTAAAGGCTCTAACCAAAATGTATCCGAAAAAACTTCCACTGATGAAGTACCGAGGCAAGGTGCTGAATTGTCCTCCGAAGATGGTTAGAGTGAGGATGGAAAAGTCGTGTAAAGGCTCTAACCAAAATGTATCCGAAAAAACTTCCACTGATGAAGTACCGAGGCAAGGTGCTGAATTGTCCTCCGAAGATGGTTAGAGTGAAGATGGAAAAAGTCGTGTAAAGGCTCTAACCAAAATGTATCCGAAAAAACTTCCACTGATGAAGTACCGAGGCAAGGTGCTGAATTGTCCTCCGAAGATGGTTAGAGTGAGGATGGTAAAAGTCGTGTAAAGGCTCTAACCAAAATGTATCCGAAAAAACTTCCACTGATGAAGTACCGAGGCAAGGTGCTGAATTGTCCTCCGAAGATGGTTAGAGTGAAGATGGAAAAAGTCGTGTAAAGGCTCTAACCAAAATGTATCCGAAAAAACTTCCACTGATGAAGTACCGAGGCAAGGTGCTGAATTGTCCACCGAAGATGGTTGAGTGAATATGGAAAAAGTCGTGTAAAGGCTCTAGCCAACATGTATCTGAAAAAACTTCCACTGATGAAGTACCGAGGCAAGGTGCTGAATTGTCCTCCGAAGATGGTTGAGTGAGGATGGAAAAAGTCGTGTAAAGGCTCTAACCAAAATGTATCCGAAATAACTTCCACTGATGAAGTACCGAGGCAAGGTGCTGAATTGTCCTCCGAAGATGGTTGAGTGAATATGGAAAAAGTCGTGTAAAGGCTCTAGCCAACATGTATCTGAAAAAACTTCAACTGATGAAGTACCGAGGCAAGGTGCTGAATTGTCCACCGAAGATGGTTGAGTGAATATGGAAAAAGTCGTGTAAAGGCTCTAGCCAACATGTATCTGAAAAAACTTCCACTGATGAAGTACCGAGGCAAGGTGCTGAATTGTCCTCCGAAGATGGTTGAGTGAAGATGGAAAAAGTCGTGTAAAGGCTCTAACCAAAATGTATCCGAAAAATCTTCCACTGATGAAGTACCGAGGCAAGGTGCTGAATTGTCCTCCGAAGATGGTTAGAGTGAAGATGGAAAAAGTCGTGTAAAGGCTCTAACCAAAATGTATCCGAAAAAACTTCCACTGATGAAGTACCGAGGCAAGGTGCTGAATTGTCCACCGAAGATGGTTGAGTGAATATGGAAAAAGTCGTGTAAAGGCTCTAGCCAACATGTATCTGAAAAAACTTCCACTGATGAAGTACCGAGGTAAGGTGCTGAATTGTCCTCCGAAGATGGTTAGAGTGAAGATGGAAAAAGTCGTGTAAAGGCTCTAACCAAAATGTATCCGAAAAAACTTCCACTGATGAAGTACCAGGGCAAGGTGCTGAATTGTCCTCCGAAGATGGTTAGAGTGAAGATGGAAAAAGTCGTGTAAAGGCTCTAACCAAAATGTATCCGAAAAAACTTCCACTGATGAAGTACCGAGGCAAGGTGCTGAATTGTCCACCGAAGATGGTTGAGTGAATATGGAAAAAGTCGTGTAAAGGCTCTAGCCAACATGTATCTGAAAAAACTTCCACTGATGAAGTACCGAGGCAAGGTGCTGAATTGTCCTCCGAAGATGGTTGAGTGAGGATGGAAAAAGTCGTGTAAAGGCTCTAACCAAAATGTATCCGAAATAACTTCCACTGATGAAGTACCGAGGCAAGGTGCTGAATTGTCCTCCGAAGATGGTTGAGTGAATATGGAAAAAGTCGTGTAAAGGCTCTAGCCAACATGTATCTGAAAAAACTTCAACTGATGAAGTACCGAGGCAAGGTGCTGAATTGTCCACCGAAGATGGTTGAGTGAATATGGAAAAAGTCGTGTAAAGGCTCTAGCCAACATGTATCTGAAAAAACTTCCACTGATGAAGTACCGAGGCAAGGTGCTGAATTGTCCTCCGAAGATGGTTGAGTGAAGATGGAAAAAGTCGTGTAAAGGCTCTAACCAAAATGTATCCGAAAAATCTTCCACTGATGAAGTACCGAGGCAAGGTGCTGAATTGTCCTCCGAAGATGGTTAGAGTGAAGATGGAAAAAGTCGTGTAAAGGCTCTAACCAAAATGTATCCGAAAAAACTTCCACTGATGAAGTACCGAGGCAAGGTGCTGAATTGTCCACCGAAGATGGTTGAGTGAATATGGAAAAAGTCGTGTAAAGGCTCTAGCCAACATGTATCTGAAAAAACTTCCACTGATGAAGTACCGAGGTAAGGTGCTGAATTGTCCTCCGAAGATGGTTAGAGTGAAGATGGAAAAAGTCGTGTAAAGGCTCTAACCAAAATGTATCCGAAAAAACTTCCACTGATGAAGTACCAGGGCAAGGTGCTGAATTGTCCTCCGAAGATGGTTAGAGTGAAGATGGAAAAAGTCGTGTAAAGGCTCTAGCCAACATGTATCTGAAAAAAACTTCCACTGATGAAGTACCGAGGCAATGTGCTGAATTGTCCTCCGAAGATGGTTCGAGTGAAGATGGAAAAAGTCGTGTAAAGGCTCTAACCAAAATGTATCCGAAAAAACTTCCACTGATGAAGTACAGAGGCAAGGTGCTGAATTGTCCTCCGAAGATGGTTCGAGTGAGGATGGAAAAAGTCGTGTAAAGGCTCTAACCAAAATGTATCTGAAATAACTTCCACTGATGAAATACCGAGGCAAGGTGCTGAATTGTCCTCCGAAGATGGTTGAGTGAATATGGAAAAAGTCGTGTAAAGGCTCTAGCCAACATGTATCTGAAAAAACTTCCACTGATGAAGTACCGAGGCAAGGTGCTGAATTGTCCTCCGAAGATGGTTAGAGTGAAGATGGAAAAAGTCGTGTAAAGGCTCTAACCAAAATGTATCCGAAAAAACTTCCACTGATGAAGTACCAGGGCAAGGTGCTGAATTGTCCTCCGAAGATGGTTAGAGTGAAGATGGAAAAAGTCGTGTAAAGGCTCTAGCCAACATGTATCTGAAAAAAACTTCCACTGATGAAGTACCGAGGCAATGTGCTGAATTGTCCTCCGAAGATGGTTCGAGTGAAGATGGAAAAAGTCGTGTAAAGGCTCTAACCAAAATGTATCCGAAAAAACTTCCACTGATGAAGTACAGAGGCAAGGTGCTGAATTGTCCTCCGAAGATGGTTCGAGTGAGGATGGAAAAAGTCGTGTAAAGGCTCTAACCAAATTGTATCCGAAATAACTTCCACTGATGAAGTACCGAGGCAAGGTGCTGAATTGTCCTCCGAAGATGGTTGAGTGAATATGGAAAAAGTCGTGTAAAGGCTCTAGCCAACATGTATCTGAAAAAACTTCAACTGATGAAGTACCGAGGCAAGGTGCTGAATTGTCCTCCGAAGATGGTTAGAGTGAAGATGGAAAAAGTCGTGTAAAGGCTCTAACCAAAATGTATCCGAAAAACCTTCCACTGATGAAGTACCGAGGCAAGGTGCTGAATTGTCCTCCGAAGATGGTTAGAGTGAGGATGGTAAAAGTCGTGTAAAGGCTCTAACCAAAATGTATCCGAAAAAACTTCCACTGATGAAGTACCGAGGCAAGGTGCTGCATTGTCCTCCGAAGATGGTTAGAGTGAGGATGGAAAAAGTCGTGTAAAGGCTCTAACCAAAATGTATCCGAAAAACCTTCCACTGATGAAGTACCGAGGCAAGGTGCTGAATTGTCCTCCGAAGATGGTTCGAGTGAGGATGGAAAAAGTCGTGTAAAGGCTCTAACCAAAATGTATCCGAAATAACTTCCACTGATGAAGTACCGAGGCAAGGTGCTGAATTGTCCTCCGAAGATGGTTGAGTGAATATGGAAAAAGTCGTGTAAAGGCTCTAGCCAACATGTATCTGAAAAAACTTCAACTGATGAAGTACCGAGGCAAGGTGCTGAATTGTCCTCCGAAGATGGTTAGAGTGAAGATGGAAAAAGTCGTGTAAAGGCTCTAACCAAAATGTATCCGAAAAACCTTCCACTGATGAAGTACCGAGGCAAGGTGCTGAATTGTCCTCCGAAGATGGTTAGAGTGAGGATGGTAAAAGTCGTGTAAAGGCTCTAACCAAAATGTATCCGAAAAAACTTCCACTGATGAAGTACCGAGGCAAGGTGCTGAATTGTCCTCCGAAGATGGTTAGAGTGAAGATGGAAAAAGTCGTGTAAAGGCTCTAACCAAAATGTATCCGAAAAAACTTCCACTGATGAAGTACCGAGGCAAGGTGCTGAATTGTCCACCGAAGATGGTTGAGTGAATATGGAAAAAGTCGTGTAAAGGCTCTAGCCAACATGTATCTGAAAAAACTTCCACTGATGAAGTACCGAGGCAAGGTGCTGAATTGTCCTCCGAAGATGGTTGAGTGAAGATGGAAAAAGTCGTGTAAAGGCTCTAACCAAAATGTATCCGAAAAATCTTCCACTGATGAAGTACCGAGGCAAGGTGCTGAATTGTCCTCCGAAGATGGTTAGAGTGAGGATGGAAAAAGTCGTGTAAAGGCTCTAACCAAAATGTATCCGAAAAAACTTCCACTGATGAAGTACCGAGGCAAGGTGCTGAATTGTCCACCGAAGATGGTTGAGTGAATATGGAAAAAGTCGTGTAAAGGCTCTAGCCAACATGTATCTGAAAAAACTTCCACTGATGAAGTACCGAGGCAAGGTGCTGAATTGTCCTTCGAAGATGGTTGAGTGAATATGGAAAAAGTCGTGTAAAGGCTCTAGCCAACATGTATCTGAAAAAACTTCAACTGATGAAGTACCGATGCCAGGTGCTGAATTGTCCTCCGAAGATGGTTCGAGTGAAGATGGAAAAAGTCGTGTAAAGGCTCTAACCAAAATGTATCCGAAAAAACTTCCACTGATGAAGTACAGAGGCAAGGTGCTGAATTGTCCTCCGAAGATGGTTCGAGTGAGGATGGAAAAAGTCGTGTAAAGGCTCTAACCAAAATGTATCCGAAATAACTTCCACTGATAAAGTACCGAGGCAAGGTGCTGAATTGTCCTCCGAAGATGGTTGAGTGAATATGGAAAAAGTCGTGTAAAGGCTCTAGCCAACATGTATCTGAAAAAACTTCAACTGATGAAGTACCGAGGCAAGGTGCTGAATTGTCCTCCGAAGATGGTTAGAGTGAAGATGGAAAAAGTCGTGTAAAGGCTCTAACCAAAATGTATCCGAAAAACCTTCCACTGATGAAGTACCGAGGCAAGGTGCTGAATTGTCCTCCGAAGATGGTTAGAGTGAGGATGGTAAAAGTCGTGTAAAGGCTCTAACCAAAATGTATCCGAAAAAACTTCCACTGATGAAGTACCGAGGCAAGGTGCTGAATTGTCCTCCGAAGATGGTTAGAGTGAGGATGGAAAAGTCGTGTAAAGGCTCTAACCAAAATGTATCCGAAAAAACTTCCACTGATGAAGTACCGAGGCAAGGTGCTGAATTGTCCTCCGAAGATGGTTAGAGTGAAGATGGAAAAAGTCGTGTAAAGGCTCTAACCAAAATGTATCCGAAAAAACTTCCACTGATGAAGTACCGAGGCAAGGTGCTGAATTGTCCACCGAAGATGGTTGAGTTAATATGGAAAAAGTCGTGTAAAGGCTCTAGCCAACATGTATCTGAAAAAACTTCCACTGATGAAGTACCGAGGCAAGGTGCTGAATTGTCCTCCGAAGATGGTTGAGTGAAGATGGAAAAAGTCGTGTAAAGGCTCTAACCAAAATGTATCCGAAAAATCTTCCACTGATGAAGTACCGAGGCAAGGTGCTGAATTGTCCTCCGAAGATGGTTAGAGTGAAGATGGAAAAAGTCGTGTAAAGGCTCTAACCAAAATGTATCCGAAAAAACTTCCACTGATGAAGTACCGAGGCAAGGTGCTGAATTGTCCCCCGAAGATGGTTGAGTGAATATGGAAAAAGTCGTGTAAAGGCTCTAGCCAACATGTATCTGAAAAAACTTCCACTGATGAAGTACCGAGGCAAGGTGCTGAATTGTCCTCCGAAGATGGTTAGAGTGAAGATGGAAAAAGTCGTGTAAAGGCTCTAACCAAAATGTATCCGAAAAAACTTCCACTGATGAAGTACCAGGGCAAGGTGCTGAATTGTCCTCCGAAGATGGTTAGAGTGAAGATGGAAAAAGTCGTGTAAAGGCTCTAGCCAACATGTATCTGAAAAAAACTTCCACTGATGAAGTACCGAGGCAATGTGCTGAATTGTCCTCCGAAGATGGTTCGAGTGAAGATGGAAAAAGTCGTGTAAAGGCTCTAACCAAAATGTATCCGAAAAAACTTCCACTGATGAAGTACAGAGGCAAGGTGCTGAATTGTCCTCCGAAGATGGTTCGAGTGAGGATGGAAAAAGTCGTGTAAAGGCTCTAACCAAAATGTATCCGAAAAAACTTCCACTGATGAAGTACCGAGGCAAGGTGCTGAATTGTCCTCCGAAGATGGTTAGAGTGAGGATGGAAAAGTCGTGTAAAGGCTCTAACCAAAATGTATCCGAAAAAACTTCCACTGATGAAGTACCGAGGCAAGGTGCTGAATTGTCCTCCGAAGATGGTTAGAGTGAAGATGGAAAAAGTCGTGTAAAGGCTCTAACCAAAATGTATCCGAAAAAACTTCCACTGATGAAGTACCGAGGCAAGGTGCTGAATTGTCCACCGAAGATGGTTGAGTGAATATGGAAAAAGTCGTGTAAAGGCTCTAGCCAACATGTATCTGAAAAAACTTCCACTGATGAAGTACCGAGGCAAGGTGCTGAATTGTCCTCCGAAGATGGTTGAGTGAAGATGGAAAAAGTCGTGTAAAGGCTCTAACCAAAATGTATCCGAAAAATCTTCCACTGATGAAGTACCGAGGCAAGGTGCTGAATTGTCCTCCGAAGATGGTTAGAGTGAAGATGGAAAAAGTCGTGTAAAGGCTCTAACCAAAATGTATCCGAAAAAACTTCCACTGATGAAGTACCGAGGCAAGGTGCTGAATTGTCCACCGAAGATGGTTGAGTGAATATGGAAAAAGTCGTGTAAAGGCTCTAGCCAACATGTATCTGAAAAAACTTCCACTGATGAAGTACCGAGGCAAGGTGCTGAATTGTCCTCCGAAGATGGTTGAGTGAATATGGAAAAAGTCGTGTAAAGGCTCTAGCCAACATGTATCTGAAAAAACTTCAACTGATGAAGTACCGAGGCCAGGTGCTGAATTGTCCTCCAAAGATGGTTCGAGTGAAGATGGAAAAAGTCGTGTAAAGGCTCTAACCAAAATGTATCCGAAAAAACTTCCACTGATGAAGTACAGAGGCAAGGTGCTGAATTGTCCTCCGAAGATGGTTCGAGTGAGGATGGAAAAAGTCGTGTAAAGGCTCTAGCCAACATGTATCTGAAAAAACTTCCACTGATGAAGTACCGAGGCAAGGTGCTGAATTGTCCTCCGAAGATGGTTGAGTGAATATGGAAAAAGTCGTGTAAAGGCTCTAGCCAACATGTATCTGAAAAAACTTCAACTGATGAAGTACCGAGGCAAGGTGCTGAATTGTCCTCCGAAGATGGTTAGAGTGAAGATGGAAAAAGTCGTGTAAAGGCTCTAACCAAAATGTATCCGAAAAACCTTCCACTGATGAAGTACCGAGGCAAGGTGCTGAATTGTCCTCCGAAGATGGTTAGAGTGAGGATGGTAAAAGTCGTGTAAAGGCTCTAACCAAAATGTATCCGAAAAAACTTCCACTGATGAAGTACCGAGGCAAGGTGCTGAATTGTCCTCCGAAGATGGTTAGAGTGAGGATGGAAAAGTCGTGTAAAGGCTCTAACCAAAATGTATCCGAAAAAACTTCCACTGATGAAGTACCGAGGCAAGGTGCTGAATTGTCCTCCGAAGATGGTTAGAGTGAAGATGGAAAAAGTCGTGTAAAGGCTCTAACCAAAATGTATCCGAAAAAACTTCCACTGATGAAGTACCGAGGCAAGGTGCTGAATTGTCCACCGAAGATGGTTGAGTGAATATGGAAAAAGTTGTGTAAAGGCTCTAGCCAACATGTATCTGAAAAAACTTCCACTGATGAAGTACCGAGGCAAGGTGCTGAATTGTCCTCCGAAGATGGTTAGAGTGAAGATGGAAAAAGTCGTGTAAAGGCTCTAACCAAAATGTATCCGAAAAAACTTCCACTGATGAAGTACCAGGGCAAGGTGCTGAATTGTCCTCCGAAGATGGTTAGAGTGAAGATGGAAAAAGTCGTGTAAAGGCTCTAGCCAACATGTATCTGAAAAAAACTTCCACTGATGAAGTACCAGGGCAATGTGCTGAATTGTCCTCCGAAGATGGTTCGAGTGAAGATGGAAAAAGTCGTGTAAAGGCTCTAACCAAAATGTATCCGAAAAAACTTCCACTGATGAAGTACAGAGGCAAGGTGCTGAATTGTCCTCCGAAGATGGTTCGAGTGAGGATGGAAAAAGTCGTGTAAAGGCTCTAACCAAAATGTATCCGAAATAACTTCCACTGATGAAATACCGAGGCAAGGTGCTGAATTGTCCTCCGAAGATGGTTGAGTGAATATGGAAAAAGTCGTGTAAAGGCTCTAGCCAACATGTATCTGAAAAAACTTCAACTGATGAAGTACCGAGGCAAGGTGCTGAATTGTCCTCCGAAGATGGTTAGAGTGAAGATGGAAAAAGTCGTGTAAAGGCTCTAACCAAAATGTATCCGAAAAACCTTCCACTGATGAAGTACCGAGTCAGGGTGCTAAATTGTCCTCCGAAGATGGTTAGAGTGAGGATGGAAAAAGTCGTGTAAAGGCTCTAACCAAAATGTATCCGAAAAAACTTCCACTGATGAAGTACCGGGGCAAGGTGCTGAATTGTCCTCCGACGATGGTAAGAGTGAGGATGGAAAAGTCGTGTAAAGGCTCTAACCAAAATGTATCCGAAAAAACTTCCAATAATGAAGTACCGAGGCAAGGTGCTGAATTGTCCTCCGAAGATGGTTAGAGTGAGGATGGTAAAAGTCGTGTAAAGGCTCTAACCAAAATGTATCCGAAAAAACTTCCACTGATGAAGTACCGAGGCAAGGTGCTGAATTGTCCTCCGAAGATGGTTAGAGTGAGGATGGAAAAGTCGTGTAAAGGCTCTAACCAAAATGTATCCGAAAAATCTTCCACTGATGAAGTACCGAGGCAAGGTGCTGAATTGTCCTACGAAGATGGTTAGAGTGAGGATGGTAAAAGTCGTGTAAAGGCTCTAACCAAAATGTATCCGAAAAAACTTCCACTGATGAAGTACCGAGGCAAGGTGCTGAATTGTCCTCCGAAGATGGTTAGAGTTAAGATGGGAAAAGTCGTGTAAAGGCTCTAGCCAACATGTATCTGAAAAAAACTTCCACTGATGAAGTACCGAGGTAAGGTGCTGAATTGTCCTTCGAAGATGGTTGAGTGAAGATGGAAAAAGTCGTGTAAAGGCTCTAGCCAACATGTATCTGAAAAAACTTCCACTGATGAAGTACCGAGGCAAGGTGCCGAATTGTCCTGCGAAGATGGTTCGAGTGAAAATGGAAAAAGTCGTGTAAAGGGTCTAGCCAACATGTATCTGAAAAACCTTCCACTGATGAAGTACCGAGGCAAGGTGCTGAATTGTCCTCCGAAGATGGTTGAGTGAAGATGGAAAAAGTCGTGTAAAGGCTCTAACCAAAATGTATCCGAAAAATCTTCCACTGATGAAGTACCGAGGCAAGGTGCTGAATTGTCCTCTGAAGATGGTTGAGTGAAGATGGAAAAAGTCGTGTAAAGGCTCTAACCAAAATGTATCCGAAAAATCTTCCACTGATGAAGTACCGAGGCAAGGTGCTGAATTGTCCTCCGAAGATGGTTAGAGTGAAGATGGAAAAAGTCGTGTAAAGGCTCTAACCAAAATGTATCCGAAAAAACTTCCACTGATGAAGTACCGAGGCAAGGTGCTGAATTGTCCTCCGAAGATGGTTGAGTGAATATGGAAAAAGTCGTGATAAGGCTCTAGCCAACATGTATCTGAAAAAACTTCCACTGATGAAGTACCGAGGCAAGGTGCTGAATTGTCCTCCGAAGATGGTTAGAGTGAAGATGGAAAAAGTCGTTTAAAGGCTCTAACCAAAATGTATCCGAAAAGACTTCCACTGATGAAGTACCAGGGCAAGGTGCTGAATTGTCCTCCGAAGATGGTTAGAGTGAAGATGGAAAAAGTCGTGTAAAGGCTCTAGCCAACATGTATCTTAAAAAAACTTCCACTGATGAAGTACCGAGGCAAGGTGCTGAATTGTCCTCCGAAGATGGTTAGAGTGAGGATGGAAAAAGTCGTGTAAAGGCTCTAGCCAACATGTATCTGAAAAAACTTCCACTGATGAAGTACCGAGGCAAGGTGCTGAATTGTCCTCCGAAGATGGTTAGAGTTAAGATGGAAAAAGTCGTGTAAAGGCTCTAACCAAAATGTATCCGAAAAAACTTCCACTGATGAAATACCGAGGCAAGGTGCTGAATTGTCCTCCGAAGATGGTTGAGTGAATATGGAAAAAGTCGTGTAAAGGCTCTAACCAAAATGTATCCGAAAAAACTTCCACTGATGAAGTACCGGGGCAAGGTGCTGAATTGTCCTCCGAAGATGGTAAGAGTGAGGATGGAAAAGTCGTGTAAAGGCTCTAACCAAAATGTATCCGAAAAAACTTCCAATGATGAAGTACCGAGGCAAGGTGCTGAATTGTCCTCCGAAGATGGTTAGAGTGAGGATGGTAAAAGTCGTGTAAAGGCTCTAACCAAAATGTATCCGAAAAAACTTCCACTGATGAAGTACCGAGGCAAGGTGCTGAATTGTCCTCCGAAGATGGTTAGAGTGAGGATGGAAAAGTCGTGTAAAGGCTCTAACCAAAATGTATCCGAAAAAACTTCCACTGATGAAGTACCGAGGCAAGGTGCTGAATTGTCCTCCGAAGATGGTTAGAGTGAGGATGGAAAAAGTCGTGTAAAGGCTCTAACCAAAATGTATCCGAAAAAACTTCCACTGATGAAGTACCGAGGCAGGGTGCTGAATTGTCCTCCGAAGATGGTTAGAGTGAAGATGGAAAAAGTCGTGTAAAGGCTCTAACCAAAATGTATCCGAAAAAAACTTCCACTGATGAAGTACCGAGGCAAGGTGCCGAATTGTCCTCCGAAGATGGTTCGAGTGAAAATGGAAAAAGTCGTGTAAAGGCTCTAGCCAACATGTATCCGAAAAAACTTCCACTGATGAAGTACCGAGGCAAGGTGCTGAATTGGCCTCCGAAGATGGTTAGAGTGAAGATGGAAAAAGTCGTGTAAAGGCTCTAACCAAAATGTATCCGAAAAAACTTCCACTGATGAAGTACCGAGGCAAGGTGCCGAATTGTCCTCCGAAGATGGTTCGAGTGAAAATGGAAAAAGTCGTGTAAAGGGTCTAGCCAACATGTATCTGAAAAACCTTCCACTGGTGAAAAACCGAGGCAAGGTGCTGAATTGTCCTCCGAAGATGGTTGAGTGAAGTTGGAAAAAGTCGTGTAAAGGCTCTAACCAAAATGTATCCGAAAAATCTTCCACTGATGAAGTACCGAGGCAAGGTGCTGAATTGTCCTCCGAAGATGTTTAGAGTGAAGATGGAAAAAGTCGTGTAAAGGCTCTAACCAAAATGTATCCGAAAACTCTTCCACTGATGAAGTACCGAGGCAAGGTGCTGAATTGTCCTCCGAAGATGGTTAGAGTGAAGATGGAAAAAGTCGTGTAAAGGCTCTAACCAAAATGTATCCGAAAAAACTTCCACTGATGAAGTACCGAGGCAAGGTGCTGAATTGTCCACCGAAGATGGTTGAGTGAATATGGAAAAAGTCGTGTAAAGGCTCTAGCCAACATGTATCTGAAAAAACTTCCACTGATGAAGTACCGAGGCAAGGTGCTGAATTGTCCTCCGAAGATGGTTAGAGTGAAGATGGAAAAGTCGTGTAAAGGCTCTAACCAAAATGTATCCGAAAAAACTTCCACTGATGAAGTACCAGGGCAAGGTGCTGAATTGTCCTCCGAAGATGGTTAGAGTGAAGATGGAAAAAGTCGTGTAAAGGCTCTAGCCAACATGTATCTGAAAAAAACTTCCACTGATGAAGTACCGAGGCAATGTGCTGAATTGTCCTCCGAAGATGGTTCGAGTGAAGATGGAAAAAGTCGTGTAAAGGCTCTAACCAAAATGTATCCGAAAAAACTTCCACTGATGAAGTACAGAGGCAAGGTGCTGAATTGTCCTCCGAAGATGGTTCGAGTGAGGATGGAAAAAGTCGTGTAAAGGCTCTAACCAAAATGTATCCGAAATAACTTCCACTGATGAAGTACCGAGGCAAGGTGCTGAATTGTCCTCCGAAGATGGTTGAGTGAATATGGAAAAAGTCGTGTAAAGGCTCTAGCCAACATGTATCTGAAAAAACTTCAACTGATGAAGTACCGAGGCAAGGTGCTGAATTGTCCTCCGAAGATGGTTAGAGTGAAGATGGAAAAAGTCGTGTAAAGGCTCTAACCAAAATGTATCCGAAAAACCTTCCACTGATGAAGTACCGAGTCAGGGTGCTAAATTGTCCTCCGAAGATGGTTAGAGTGAGGATGGAAAAAGTCGTGTAAAGGCTCTAACCAAAATGTATCCGAAAAAACTTCCACTGATGAAGTACCGGGGCAAGGTGCTGAATTGTCCACCGAAGATGGTTGAGTGAATATGGAAAAAGTCGTGTAAAGGCTCTAGCCAACATGTATCTGAAAAAACTTCCACTGATGAAGTACCGAGGCAAGGTGCTGAATTGTCCTCCGAAGATGGTTAGAGTGAAGATGGCAAAAGTCGTGTAAAGGCTCTAACCAAAATGTATCCGAAAAAACTTCCACTGATGAAGTACCGAGGCAAGGTGCTGAATTGTCCACCGAAGATGGTTGAGTGAATATGGAAAAAGTCGTGTAAAGGCTCTAACCAAAATGTATCCGAAAAAACTTCCACTGATGAAGTACCGAGGCAAGGTGCTGAATTGTCCACCGAAGATGGTTAGAGGGAAGATGGAAAAAGTCGTGTAAAGGCTCTAACCAAAATGTATCCGAAAAAACTTCCACTGATGAAGTACCGAGGCAAGGTGCTGAATTGTCCACCGAAGATGGTTGAGTGAATATGGAAAAAGTCGTGTAAAGGCTCTAACCAAAATTCATCCGAAAAAACTTCCACTGATGAAGTACCGAGGCAAGGTGCTGAATTGTCCTCCGAAGATGGTTAGAGTGAGGATGGTAAAAGTCGTGTAAAGGCTCTAACCAAAATGTATCCGAAAAAACTTCCACTGATGAAGTACCGAGGCAAGGTGCTGAATTGTCCTCCGAAGATGGTTAGAGTGAAGATGGGAAAAGTCGTGTAAAGGCTCTAGCCAACATGTATCTGAAAAAAACTTCCACTGATGAAGTACCGAGGCAAGGTGCTGAATTGTCCTCCGAAGATGGTTGAGTGAAGATGGAAAAAGTCGTGTAAAGGCTCTAGCCAACATGTATCTGAAAAAACTTCCACTGATGAAGTACCGAGGCAAGGTACCGAATTGTCCTCCGAAGATGGTTTGAGTGAAAATGGAAAAAGTCGTGTATAGGGTCTAGCCAACATGTATCTGAAAAACCTTCCACTGATGAAGTACCGAGGCAAGGTGCTGAATTGTCCTCCGAAGATGGTTGAGTGAAGATGGAAAAAGTCGTGTAAAGGCTCTAACCAAAATGTATCCGAAAAATCTTCCACTGATGAAGTACCGAGGCAAGGTGCTGAATTGTCCTCCGAAGATGGTTAGAGTGAAGATGGAAAAAGTCGTGTAAAGGCTCTAACCAAAATGTATCCGAAAAAACTTCCACTGATGAAGTACCGAGGCAAGGTGCTGAATTGTCCTCCGAAGATGGTTGAGTGAATATGGAAAAAGTCGTGTAAAGGCTCTAGCCAACATGTATCTGAAAAAACTTCCACTGATGAAGTACCGAGGCAAGGTGCTGAATTGTCCTCCGAAGATGGTTAGAGTGAAGATGGAAAAAGTCGTGTAAAGGCTCTAACCAAAATGTATCCGAAAAAACTTCCACTGATGAAGTACCAGGGCAAGGTGCTGAATTGTCCTCCGAAGATGGTTAGAGTGAAGATGGAAAAAGTCGTGTAAAGGCTCTAGCCAACATGTATCTGAAAAAAACTTCCACTGATGAAGTACCGAGGCAAGGTGCTGAATTGTCCTCCGAAGATGGTTAGAGTGAGGATGGAAAAAGTCGTGTAAAGGCTCTAGCCAACATGTATCTGAAAAAACTTCCACTGATGAAGTACCGAGGCAAGGTGCTGAATTGTCCTCCGAAGATGGTTAGAGTTAAGATGGAAAAAGTCGTGTAAAGGCTCTAACCAAAATGTATCCGAAAAAACTTCCACTGATGAAATACCGAGGCAAGGAGCTGAATTGTCCTCCGAAGATGGTTGAGTGAAGATGGAAAAAGTCGTGTAAAGGCTCTAACCAAAATGTATCCGAAAAAACTTCCACTGATGAAGTACCGAGGCAAGGTGCTGAATTGTCCTCCGAAGATGGTTAGAGTAAGGATGGAAAAAGTCGTGTAAAGGCTCTAACCAAAATGTATCCGAAAAAACTTCCACTGATGAAGTACCGAGTCAAGGTGCTAAATTGTCCTCCGAAGATGGTTAGAGTGAGGATGGAAAAAGTCGTGTAAAGGCTCTAACCAAAATGTATCCGAAAAAACTTCCACTGATTAAGTACCGAGTCAAGGTGCTGAATTGTCCTCCGAAGATGGTTAGAGTGAGGATGGAAAAAGTCGTGTAAAGGCTCTAACCAAAATGTATCCGAAAAAACTTCCACTGATGAAGTACCGAGGCAAGGTGCTGAATTGTCCTCCGAAGATGGTTAGAGTGAGGATGGAAAAAGTCGTGTAAAGGCTCTAACCAAAATGTATCCGAAAAAACTTCCACTGATGAAGTACCGAGGCAAGGTGCCGAATTGTCCTCCGAAGATGGTTCGAGTGAAAATGGAAAAAGTCGTGTAAAGGGTCTAGCCAACGTGCATCCGAAAAAACTTCCACTGATGAAGTACCGAGGCAAGGTGCCGAATTGTCCTCCGAAGATGGTTCGAGTGAAAATGGAAAAAGTCGTGTAAAGGCTCTAGCCAACATGTATCTGAAAAAAACTTCCACTGATGAAGTACCGAGGCAAGGTGCCGAATTGTCCTCCGAAGATGGTTCGAGTGAAAATGGAAAAAGTCGTGTAAAGGCTCTAGCCAACATGTATCTGAAAAACCTTCCACTGATGAAGTACCGAGGCAAGGTGCTGAATTGTCCTCCGAAGATGGTTGAGTGAAGATGGAAAAAGTCGTGTAAGGCTCTAACCAAAATGTATCCGAAAAATCTTCCACTGATGAAGTACCGAGGCAAGGTGCTGAATTGTCCTCCGAAGATGGTTAGAGTGAAGATGGAAAAAGTCGTGTAAAGGCTCTAACCAAAATGTATCCGAAAAAACTTCCACTGATGAAGTACCAGGGCAAGGTGCTGAATTGTCCTCCGAAGATGGTTAGAGTGAAGATGGAAAAAGTCGTGTAAAGGCTCTAGCCAACATGTATCTGAAAAAAACTTCCACTGATGAAGTACCGAGTCAAGGTGCTGAATTGTCCTCCGAAGATGGTTCGAGTGAAGATGGAAAAAGTCGTGTAAAGGCTCTAACCAAAATGTATCCGAAAAAACTTCCACTGATGAAGTACCGAGTCAAGGTGCTGAATTGTCCTCCGAAGATGGTTCGAGTGAAGATGGAAAAAGTCGTGTAAAGGCTCTAACCAAAATGTATCCGAAAAAACTTCCACTGATGAAGTACCGAGGCAAGGTGCTGAATTGTCCTCCGAAGATGGTTCGAGTGAGGATGGAAAAAGTCGTGTAAAGGCTCTAACCAAAATGTATCCGAAAAAACTTCCACTGATGAAGTACCGAGTCAAGGTGCTGAATTGTCCTCCGAAGATGGTTAGAGTGAGGATGGAAAAAGTCGTGTAAAGGCTCTAACCAAAATGTATCCGAAAAAACTTCCACTGATGAAGTACCGAGGCAAGGTGCTGAATTGTCCTCCGAAGATGGTTGAGTGAATATGGAAAAAGTCGTGTTAAGGCTCTAGCCAACATGTATCTGAAAAAACTTCAACTGATGAAGTACCGAGGCAAGGTGCTGAATTGTCCTCCGAAGATGGTTAGAGTGAAGATGGAAAAAGTCGTGTAAAGGCTCTAGCCAACATGTATCCGAAAAAACTTCCACTGATGAAGTACCGAGGCAAGGTGCTGAATTGTCCTCCGAAGATGGTTGAGTGAATATGGAAAAAGTCGTGTTAAGGCTCTAGCCAACATGTATCTGAAAAAACTTCAACTGATGAAGTACCGAGGCAAGGTGCTGAATTGTCCTCCGAAGATGGTTAGAGTGAAGATGGAAAAAGTCGTGTAAAGGCTCTAACCAAAATGTATCCGAAAAAACTTCCACTGATGAAGTACCGAGTCAAGGTGCTGAATTGTCCTCCGAAGATGGTTAGAGTGAGGATGGAAAAAGTCGTGTAAAGGCTCTAACCAAAATGTATCCGAAAAAACTTCCACTGATGAAGTACCGAGGCAAGGTGCTGAATTGTCCTCCGAAGATGGTTGAGTGAATATGGAAAAAGTCGTGTTAAGGCTCTAGCCAACATGTATCTGAAAAAACTTCAACTGATGAAGTACCGAGGCAAGGTGCTGAATTGTCCTCCGAAGATGGTTAGAGTGAAGATGGAAAAAGCCGTGTAAAGGCTCTAACCAAAATGTATCCGAAAAAACTTCCACTGATGAAGTACCGAGTCAAGGTGCTGAATTGTCCTCCGAAGATGGTTAGAGTGAGGATGGTAAAAGTCGTGTAAAGGCTCTAACCAAAATGTATTCGAAAAAACTTCCACTGATGAAGTACCGTGGCAAGGTGCTGAATTGTCCTCCGAAGATGGTTAGAGTGAAGATGGGAAAAGTCGTGTAAAGGCTCTAGCCAACATGTATCTGAAAAAAACTTCCACTGATGAAGTACCGAGGCAAGGTGCTGAATTGTCCTCCGAAGATGGTTGAGTGAAGATGGAAAAAGTCGTGTAAAGGCTCTAGCCAACATGTATCTGAAAAAACTTCCACTGATGAAGTACCGAGGCAAGGTGCCGAATTGTCCTCCGAAGATGGTTCGAGTGAAAATGGAAAAAGTCGTGTAAAGGGTCTAGCCAACATGTATCTGAAAAACCTTCCACTGCTGAAGTACCGAGGCAAGGTGCTGAATTGTCCTCCGAAGATGGTTGAGTGAAGATGGAAAAAGTCGTGTAAAGGCTCTAACCAAAATGTATCCGAAAAATCTTCCACTGATGAAGTACCGAGGCAAGGTGCTGAATTGTCCTCCGAAGATGGTTAGAGTGAAGATGGAAAAAGTCGTGTAAAGGCTCTAACCAAAATGTATCCGAAAAAACTTCCACTGATGAAGTACCGAGGCAAGGTGCTGAATTGTCCTCCGAAGATGGTTAGAGTGAAGATGGGAAAAGTCGTGTAAAGGCTCTAGCCAACATGTATCTGAAAAAAACTTCCACTGATGAAGTACCGAGGCAAGGTGCTGAATTGTCCTCCGAAGATGGTTGAGTGAAGATGGAAAAAGTCGTGTAAAGGCTCTAGCCAACATGTATCTGAAAAAACTTCCACTGATGAAGTACCGAGGCAAGGTACCGAATTGTCCTCCGAAGATGGTTTGAGTGAAAATGGAAAAAGTCGTGTATAGGGTCTAGCCAACATGTATCTGAAAAACCTTCCACTGATGAAGTACCGAGGCAAGGTGCTGAATTGTCCTCCGAAGATGGTTGAGTGAAGATGGAAAAAGTCGTGTAAAGGCTCTAACCAAAATGTATCCGAAAAATCTTCCACTGATGAAGTACCGAGGCAAGGTGCTGAATTGTCCTCCGAAGATGGTTAGAGTGAAGATGGAAAAAGTCGTGTAAAGGCTCTAACCAAAATGTATCCGAAAAAACTTCCACTGATGAAGTACCGAGGCAAGGTGCTGAATTGTCCTCCGAAGATGGTTGAGTGAATATGGAAAAAGTCGTGTAAAGGCTCTAGCCAACATGTATCTGAAAAAACTTCCACTGATGAAGTACCGAGGCAAGGTGCTGAATTGTCCTCCGAAGATGGTTAGAGTGAAGATGGAAAAAGTCGTGTAAAGGCTCTAACCAAAATGTATCCGAAAAAACTTCCACTGATGAAGTACCAGGGCAAGGTGCTGAATTGTCCTCCGAAGATGGTTAGAGTGAAGATGGAAAAAGTCGTGTAAAGGCTCTAGCCAACATGTATCTGAAAAAAACTTCCACTGATGAAGTACCGAGGCAAGGTGCTGAATTGTCCTCCGAAGATGGTTAGAGTGAGGATGGAAAAAGTCGTGTAAAGGCTCTAGCCAACATGTATCTGAAAAAACTTCCACTGATGAAGTACCGAGGCAAGGTGCTGAATTGTCCTCCGAAGATGGTTAGAGTTAAGATGGAAAAAGTCGTGTAAAGGCTCTAACCAAAATGTATCCGAAAAAACTTCCACTGATGAAATACCGAGGCAAGGAGCTGAATTGTCCTCCGAAGATGGTTGAGTGAAGATGGAAAAAGTCGTGTAAAGGCTCTAACCAAAATGTATCCGAAAAAACTTCCACTGATGAAGTACCGAGGCAAGGTGCTGAATTGTCCTCCGAAGATGGTTAGAGTAAGGATGGAAAAAGTCGTGTAAAGGCTCTAACCAAAATGTATCCGAAAAAACTTCCACTGATGAAGTACCGAGTCAAGGTGCTAAATTGTCCTCCGAAGATGGTTAGAGTGAGGATGGAAAAAGTCGTGTAAAGGCTCTAACCAAAATGTATCCGAAAAAACTTCCACTGATTAAGTACCGAGTCAAGGTGCTGAATTGTCCTCCGAAGATGGTTAGAGTGAGGATGGAAAAAGTCGTGTAAAGGCTCTAACCAAAATGTATCCGAAAAAACTTCCACTGATGAAGTACCGAGGCAAGGTGCTGAATTGTCCTCCGAAGATGGTTAGAGTGAGGATGGAAAAAGTCGTGTAAAGGCTCTAACCAAAATGTATCCGAAAAAACTTCCACTGATGAAGTACCGAGGCAAGGTGCCGAATTGTCCTCCGAAGATGGTTCGAGTGAAAATGGAAAAAGTCGTGTAAAGGGTCTAGCCAACGTGCATCCGAAAAAACTTCCACTGATGAAGTACCGAGGCAAGGTGCCGAATTGTCCTCCGAAGATGGTTCGAGTGAAAATGGAAAAAGTCGTGTAAAGGCTCTAGCCAACATGTATCTGAAAAAAACTTCCACTGATGAAGTACCGAGGCAAGGTGCCGAATTGTCCTCCGAAGATGGTTCGAGTGAAAATGGAAAAAGTCGTGTAAAGGCTCTAGCCAACATGTATCTGAAAAACCTTCCACTGATGAAGTACCGAGGCAAGGTGCTGAATTGTCCTCCGAAGATGGTTGAGTGAAGATGGAAAAAGTCGTGTAAGGCTCTAACCAAAATGTATCCGAAAAATCTTCCACTGATGAAGTACCGAGGCAAGGTGCTGAATTGTCCTCCGAAGATGGTTAGAGTGAAGATGGAAAAAGTCGTGTAAAGGCTCTAACCAAAATGTATCCGAAAAAACTTCCACTGATGAAGTACCAGGGCAAGGTGCTGAATTGTCCTCCGAAGATGGTTAGAGTGAAGATGGAAAAAGTCGTGTAAAGGCTCTAGCCAACATGTATCTGAAAAAAACTTCCACTGATGAAGTACCGAGTCAAGGTGCTGAATTGTCCTCCGAAGATGGTTCGAGTGAAGATGGAAAAAGTCGTGTAAAGGCTCTAACCAAAATGTATCCGAAAAAACTTCCACTGATGAAGTACCGAGTCAAGGTGCTGAATTGTCCTCCGAAGATGGTTCGAGTGAAGATGGAAAAAGTCGTGTAAAGGCTCTAACCAAAATGTATCCGAAAAAACTTCCACTGATGAAGTACCGAGGCAAGGTGCTGAATTGTCCTCCGAAGATGGTTCGAGTGAGGATGGAAAAAGTCGTGTAAAGGCTCTAACCAAAATGTATCCGAAAAAACTTCCACTGATGAAGTACCGAGTCAAGGTGCTGAATTGTCCTCCGAAGATGGTTAGAGTGAGGATGGAAAAAGTCGTGTAAAGGCTCTAACCAAAATGTATCCGAAAAAACTTCCACTGATGAAGTACCGAGGCAAGGTGCTGAATTGTCCTCCGAAGATGGTTGAGTGAATATGGAAAAAGTCGTGTTAAGGCTCTAGCCAACATGTATCTGAAAAAACTTCAACTGATGAAGTACCGAGGCAAGGTGCTGAATTGTCCTCCGAAGATGGTTAGAGTGAAGATGGAAAAAGTCGTGTAAAGGCTCTAGCCAACATGTATCCGAAAAAACTTCCACTGATGAAGTACCGAGGCAAGGTGCTGAATTGTCCTCCGAAGATGGTTGAGTGAATATGGAAAAAGTCGTGTTAAGGCTCTAGCCAACATGTATCTGAAAAAACTTCAACTGATGAAGTACCGAGGCAAGGTGCTGAATTGTCCTCCGAAGATGGTTAGAGTGAAGATGGAAAAAGTCGTGTAAAGGCTCTAACCAAAATGTATCCGAAAAAACTTCCACTGATGAAGTACCGAGTCAAGGTGCTGAATTGTCCTCCGAAGATGGTTAGAGTGAGGATGGAAAAAGTCGTGTAAAGGCTCTAACCAAAATGTATCCGAAAAAACTTCCACTGATGAAGTACCGAGGCAAGGTGCTGAATTGTCCTCCGAAGATGGTTGAGTGAATATGGAAAAAGTCGTGTTAAGGCTCTAGCCAACATGTATCTGAAAAAACTTCAACTGATGAAGTACCGAGGCAAGGTGCTGAATTGTCCTCCGAAGATGGTTAGAGTGAAGATGGAAAAAGCCGTGTAAAGGCTCTAACCAAAATGTATCCGAAAAAACTTCCACTGATGAAGTACCGAGTCAAGGTGCTGAATTGTCCTCCGAAGATGGTTAGAGTGAGGATGGTAAAAGTCGTGTAAAGGCTCTAACCAAAATGTATTCGAAAAAACTTCCACTGATGAAGTACCGTGGCAAGGTGCTGAATTGTCCTCCGAAGATGGTTAGAGTGAAGATGGGAAAAGTCGTGTAAAGGCTCTAGCCAACATGTATCTGAAAAAAACTTCCACTGATGAAGTACCGAGGCAAGGTGCTGAATTGTCCTCCGAAGATGGTTGAGTGAAGATGGAAAAAGTCGTGTAAAGGCTCTAGCCAACATGTATCTGAAAAAACTTCCACTGATGAAGTACCGAGGCAAGGTGCCGAATTGTCCTCCGAAGATGGTTCGAGTGAAAATGGAAAAAGTCGTGTAAAGGGTCTAGCCAACATGTATCTGAAAAACCTTCCACTGCTGAAGTACCGAGGCAAGGTGCTGAATTGTCCTCCGAAGATGGTTGAGTGAAGATGGAAAAAGTCGTGTAAAGGCTCTAACCAAAATGTATCCGAAAAATCTTCCACTGATGAAGTACCGAGGCAAGGTGCTGAATTGTCCTCCGAAGATGGTTAGAGTGAAGATGGAAAAAGTCGTGTAAAGGCTCTAACCAAAATGTATCCGAAAAAACTTCCACTGATGAAGTACCGAGGCAAGGTGCTGAATTGTCCTCCGAAGATGGTTGAGTGAATATGGAAAAAGTCGTGTAAAGGCTCTAGCCAACATGTATCTGAAAAAACTTCCACTGATGAAGTACCGAGGCAAGGTGCTGAATTGTCCTCCGAAGATGGTTAGAGTGAAGATGGAAAAAGTCGTGTAAAGGCTCTAGCCAACATGTATCTGAAAAAAACTTCCACTGATGAAGTACCGAGGCAAGGTGCTGAATTGTCCACCGAAGATGGTTCGAGTGAAAATGGAAAAAGTCGTGTAAAGGCTCTAGCCAACATGTATCTGAAAAAAACTTCCACTGATGAAGTACCGAGGCAAGGTGCCGAATTGTCCTCCGAAGATGGTTCGAGTGAAAATGGAAAAAGTCGTGTAAAGGGTCTAGCCAACATGTATCTGAAAAACCTTCCACTGATGAAGTACCGAGGCAAGGTGCTGAATTGTCCTCCGAAGATGGTTGAGTGAAGATGGAAAAAGTCGTGTAAAGGCTCTAACCAAAATGTATCCGAAAAATCTTCCACTGATGAAGTACCGAGGCAAGGTGCTGAATTGTCCTCCGAAGATGGTTAGAGTGAAGATGGAAAAAGTCGTGTAAAGGCTCTAACCAAAATGTATCCGAAAAAACTTCCACTGATGAAGTACCAGGGCAAGGTGCTGAATTGTCCTCCGAAGATGGTTAGAGTGAAGATGGAAAAAGTCGTGTAAAGGCTCTAGCCAACATGTATCTGAAAAAAACTTCCACTGATGAAGTACCGAGTCAAGGTGCTGAATTGTCCTCCGAAGATGGTTCGAGTGAAGATGGAAAAAGTCGTGTAAAGGCTCTAACCAAAATGTATCCGAAAAAACTTCCACTGATGAAGTACCGAGTCAAGGTGCTGAATTGTCCTCCGAAGATGGTTCGAGTGAAGATGGAAAAAGTCGTGTAAAGGCTCTAACCAAAATGTATCCGAAAAAACTTCCACTGATGAAGTACCGAGGCAAGGTGCTGAATTGTCCTCCGAAGATGGTTCGAGTGAGGATGGAAAAAGTCGTGTAAAGGCTCTAACCAAAATGTATCCGAAAAAACTTCCACTGATGAAGTACCGAGTCAAGGTGCTGAATTGTCCTCCGAAGATGGTTAGAGTGAGGATGGAAAAAGTCGTGTAAAGGCTCTAACCAAAATGTATCCGAAAAAACTTCCACTGATGAAGTACCGAGGCAAGGTGCTGAATTGTCCTCCGAAGATGGTTGAGTGAATATGGAAAAAGTCGTGTTAAGGCTCTAGCCAACATGTATCTGAAAAAACTTCAACTGATGAAGTACCGAGGCAAGGTGCTGAATTGTCCTCCGAAGATGGTTAGAGTGAAGATGGAAAAAGTCGTGTAAAGGCTCTAGCCAACATGTATCCGAAAAAACTTCCACTGATGAAGTACCGAGGCAAGGTGCTGAATTGTCCTCCGAAGATGGTTGAGTGAATATGGAAAAAGTCGTGTTAAGGCTCTAGCCAACATGTATCTGAAAAAACTTCAACTGTTGAAGTACCGAGGCAAGGTGCTGAATTGTCCTCCGAAGATGGTTAGAGTGAAGATGGAAAAAGTCGTGTAAAGGCTCTAACCAAAATGTATCCGAAAAAACTTCCACTGATGAAGTACCGAGTCAAGGTGCTGAATTGTCCTCCGAAGATGGTTAGAGTGAGGATGGAAAAAGTCGTGTAAAGGCTCTAACCAAAATGTATCCGAAAAAACTTCCACTGATGAAGTACCGAGGCAAGGTGCTGAATTGTCCTCCGAAGATGGTTGAGTGAATATGGAAAAAGTCGTGTTAAGGCTCTAGCCAACATGTATCTGAAAAAACTTCAACTGATGAAGTACCGAGGCAAGGTGCTGAATTGTCCTCCGAAGATGGTTAGAGTGAAGATGGAAAAAGTCGTGTAAAGGCTCTAACCAAAATGTATCCGAAAAAACTTCCACTGATGAAGTACCGAGTCAAGGTGCTGAATTGTCCTCCGAAGATGGTTAGAGTGAGGATGGTAAAAGTCGTGTAAAGGCTCTAACCAAAATGTATTCGAAAAAACTTCCACTGATGAAGTACCGAGGCAAGGTGCTGAATTGTCCTCCGAAGATGGTTAGAGTGAAGATGGGAAAAGTCGTGTAAAGGCTCTAGCCAACATGTATCTGAAAAAAACTTCCACTGATGAAGTACCGAGGCAAGGTGCTGAATTGTCCTCCGAAGATGGTTGAGTGAAGATGGAAAAAGTCGTGTAAAGGCTCTAGCCAACATGTATCTGAAAAAACTTCCACTGATGAAGTACCGAGGCAAGGTGCCGAATTGTCCTCCGAAGATGGTTCGAGTGAAAATGGAAAAAGTCGTGTAAAGGGTCTAGCCAACATGTATCTGAAAAACCTTCCACTGCTGAAGTACCGAGGCAAGGTGCTGAATTGTCCTCCGAAGATGGTTGAGTGAAGATGGAAAAAGTCGTGTAAAGGCTCTAACCAAAATGTATCCGAAAAATCTTCCACTGATGAAGTACCGAGGCAAGGTGCTGAATTGTCCTCCGAAGATGGTTAGAGTGAAGATGGAAAAAGTCGTGTAAAGGCTCTAACCAAAATGTATCCGAAAAAACTTCCACTGATGAAGTACCGAGGCAAGGTGCTGAATTGTCCTCCGAAGATGGTTGAGTGAATATGGAAAAAGTCGTGTAAAGGCTCTAGCCAACATGTATCTGAAAAAACTTCCACTGATGAAGTACCGAGGCAAGGTGCTGAATTGTCCTCCGAAGATGGTTAGAGTGAAGATGGAAAAAGTCGTGTAAAGGCTCTAACCAAAATGTATCCGAAAAAACTTCCACTGATGAAGTACCAGGGCAAGGTGCTGAATTGTCCTCCGAAGATGGTTAGAGTGAAGATGGAAAAAGTCGTGTAAAGGCTCTAGCCAACATGTATCTGAAAAAAACTTCCACTGATGAAGTACCGAGGCAAGGTGCTGAATTGTCCACCGAAGATTGTTAGAGTGAGGATGGAAAAAGTCGTGTAAAGGCTCTAGCCAACATGTATCTGAAAAAACTTCCACTGATGAAGTACCGAGGCAAGGTACCGAATTGTCCTCCGAAGATGGTTCGAGTGAAAATGGAAAAAGTCGTGTATAGGGTCTAGCCAACATGTATCTGAAAAACCTTCCACTGATGAAGTACCGAGGCAAGGTGCTGAATTGTCCTCCGAAGATGGTTGAGTGAAGATGGAAAAAGTCGTGTAAAGGCTCTAACCAAAATGTATCCGAAAAATCTTCCACTGATGAAGTACCGAGGCAAGGTGCTGAATTGTCCTCCGAAGATGGTTAGAGTGAAGATGGAAAAAGTCGTGTAAAGGCTCTAACCAAAATGTATCCGAAAAAACTTCCACTGATGAAGTACCGAGGCAAGGTGCTGAATTGTCCTCCGAAGATGGTTGAGTGAATATGGAAAAAGTCGTGTAAAGGCTCTAGCCAACATGTATCTGAAAAAACTTCCACTGATGAAGTACCGAGGCAAGGTGCTGAATTGTCCTCCGAAGATGGTTAGAGTGAAGATGGAAAAAGTCGTGTAAAGGCTCTAACCAAAATGTATCCGAAAAAACTTCCACTGATGAAGTACCAGGGCAAGGTGCTGAATTGTCCTCCGAAGATGGTTAGAGTGAAGATGGAAAAAGTCGTGTAAAGGCTCTAGCCAACATGTATCTGAAAAAAACTTCCACTGATGAAGTACCGAGGCAAGGTGCTGAATTGTCCTCCGAAGATGGTTAGAGTGAGGATGGAAAAAGTCGTGTAAAGGCTCTAGCCAACATGTATCTGAAAAAACTTCCACTGATGAAGTACCGAGGCAAGGTGCTGAATTGTCCTCCGAAGATGGTTAGAATTAAGATGGAAAAAGTCGTGTAAAGGCTCTAACCAAAATGTATCCGAAAAAACTTCCACTGATGAAATACCGAGGCAAGGAGCTGAATTGTCCTCCGAAGATGGTTGAGTGAAGATGGAAAAAGTCGTGTAAAGGCTCTAACCAAAATGTATCCGAAAAAACTTCCACTGATGAAGTACCGAGGCAAGGTGCTGAATTGTCCTCCGAAGATGGTTAGAGTGAGGATGGAAAAAGTCGTGTAAAGGCTCTAACCAAAATGTATCCGAAAAAACTTCCACTGATGAAGTACCGAGTCAAGGTGCTAAATTGTCCTCCGAAGATGGTTAGAGTGAGGATGGAAAAAGTCGTGTAAAGGCTCTAACCAAAATGTATCCGAAAAAACTTCCACTGATGAAGTACCGAGTCAAGGTGCTGAATTGTCCTCCGAAGATGGTTAGAGTGAGGATGGAGAAAGTCGTGTAAAGGCTCTAACCAAAATGTATCCGAAAAATCTTCCACTGATGAAGTACCGAGGCAAGGTGCCGAATTGTCCTCCGAAGATGGTTCGAGTGAAAATGGAAAAAGTCGTGTAAAGGGTCTAGCCAACATGTATCCGAAAAAACTTCCACTGATGAAGTACCGAGGCAAGGTGCCGAATTGTCCTCCGAAGATGGTTCGAGTGAAAATGGAAAAAGTCGTGTAAAGGCTCTAGCCAACATGTATCTGAAAAAAACTTCCACTGATGAAGTACCGAGGCAAGGTGCCGAATTGTCCTCCGAAGATGGTTCGAGTGAAAATGGAAAAAGTCGTGTAAAGGCTCTAGCCAACATGTATCTGAAAAAAACTTCCACTGATGAAGTACCGAGGCAAGGTGCCGAATTGTCCTCCGAAGATGGTTCGAGTGAAAATGGAAAAAGTCGTGTAAAGGGTCTAGCCAACATGTATCTGAAAAACCTTCCACTGATGAAGTACCGAGGCAAGGTGCTGAATTGTCCTCCGAAGATGGTTGAGTGAAGATGGAAAAAGTCGTGTAAAGGCTCTAACCAAAATGTATCCGAAAAATCTTCCACTGATGAAGTACCGAGGCAAGGTGCTGAATTGTCCTCCGAAGATGGTTAGAGTGAAGATGGAAAAAGTCGTGTAAAGGCTCTAACCAAAATGTATCCGAAAAAACTTCCACTGATGAAGTACCAGGGCAAGGTGCTGAATTGTCCTCCGAAGATGGTTAGAGTGAAGATGGAAAAAGTCGTGTAAAGGCTCTAGCCAACATGTATCTGAAAAAAACTTCCACTGATGAAGTACCGAGTCAAGGTGCTGAATTGTCCTCCGAAGATGGTTCGAGTGAAGATGGAAAAAGTCGTGTAAAGGCTCTAACCAAAATGTATCCGAAAAAACTTCCACTGATGAAGTACCGAGTCAAGGTGCTGAATTGTCCTCCGAAGATGGTTCGAGTGAAGATGGAAAAAGTCGTGTAAAGGCTCTAACCAAAATGTATCCGAAAAAACTTCCACTGATGAAGTACCGAGGCAAGGTGCTGAATTGTCCTCCGAAGATGGTTCGAGTGAGGATGGAAAAAGTCGTGTATAGGCTCTAACCAAAATGTATCCGAAAAAACTTCCACTGATGAAGTACCGAGTCAAGGTGCTGAATTGTCCTCCGAAGATGGTTAGAGTGAGGATGGAAAAAGTCGTGTAAAGGCTCTAACCAAAATGTATCCGAAAAAACTTCCACTGATGAAGTACCGAGGCAAGGTGCTGAATTGTCCTCCGAAGATGGTTGAGTGAATATGGAAAAAGTCGTGTTAAGGCTCTAGCCAACATGTATCTGAAAAAACTTCAACTGATGAAGTACCGAGGCAAGGTGCTGAATTGTCCTCCGAAGATGGTTAGAGTGAAGATGGAAAAAGTCGTGTAAAGGCTCTAGCCAACATGTATCCGAAAAAACTTCCACTGATGAAGTACCGAGGCAAGGTGCTGAATTGTCCTCCGAAGATGGTTGAGTGAATATGGAAAAAGTCGTGTTAAGGCTCTAGCCAACATGTATCTGAAAAAACTTCAACTGATGAAGTACCGAGGCAAGGTGCTGAATTGTCCTCCGAAGATGGTTAGAGTGAAGATGGAAAAAGTCGTGTAAAGGCTCTAACCAAAATGTATCCGAAAAAACTTCCACTGATGAAGTACCGAGTCAAGGTGCTGAATTGTCCTCCGAAGATGGTTAGAGTGAGGATGGAAAAAGTCGTGTAAAGGCTCTAACCAAAATGTATCCGAAAAAACTTCCACTGATGAAGTACCGAGGCAAGGTGCTGAATTGTCCTCCGAAGATGGTTGAGTGAATATGGAAAAAGTCGTGTTAAGGCTCTAGCCAACATGTATCTGAAAAAACTTCAACTGATGAAGTACCGAGGCAAGGTGCTGAATTGTCCTCCGAAGATGGTTAGAGTGAAGATGGAAAAAGTCGTGTAAAGGCTCTAACCAAAATGTATCCGAAAAAACTTCCACTGATGAAGTACCGAGTCAAGGTGCTGAATTGTCCTCCGAAGATGGTTAGAGTGAGGATGGTAAAAGTCGTGTAAAGGCTCTAACCAAAATGTATTCGAAAAAACTTCCACTGATGAAGTACCGAGGCAAGGTGCTGAATTGTCCTCCGAAGATGGTTAGAGTGAAGATGGGAAAAGTCGTGTAAAGGCTCTAGCCAACATGTATCTGAAAAAAACTTCCACTGATGAAGTACCGAGGCAAGGTGCTGAATTGTCCTCCGAAGATGGTTGAGTGAAGATGGAAAAAGTCGTGTAAAGGCTCTAGCCAACATGTATCTGAAAAAACTTCCACTGATGAAGTACCGAGGCAAGGTGCCGAATTGTCCTCCGAAGATGGTTCGAGTGAAAATGGAAAAAGTCGTGTAAAGGCTCTAGCCAACATGTATCTGAAAAAAACTTCCACTGATGAAGTACCGAGGCAAGGTGCTGAATTGTCCTCCGAAGATGGTTAGAGTGAGGATGGAAAAAGTCGTGTAAAGGCTCTAGCCAACATGTATCTGAAAAAAACTTCCACTGATGAAGTACCGAGTCAAGGTGCTGAATTGTCCTCCGAAGATGGTTGAGTGAAGATGGAAAAAGTCGTGTAAAGGCTCTAACCAAAATGTATCCGAAAAAACTTCCACTGATGAAGTACCAAGTCAAGGTGCTGAATTGTCCTCCGAAGATGGTTAGAGTTGTTGAATTATGAACTTGTTTATTGATGGTTATAAGTATAAGCTAAATAAAGATAGAACTCATCTAATGAAATCAACCAAAGTGCTATTTATTCGAAGTTGCATTTAGTTTATATATATACAGTAAAAAACAACATGAGTAGTATTAAAAACAATGTAGATTAGATAAGAGGAAATATAGTTTAGAGTGAGGATGGAAAAAGTCGTGTAAAGGCTCTAACCAAAATGTATCCGAAAAAACTTCCACTGAAGAAGTACCGAGGCAAGGTGCTGAATTGTCCTCCGAAGATGGTTAGAGTGAAGATGGAAAAAGTCGTGTAAAGGCTCTAACCAAAATGTATCCGAAAAACCTTCCACTGATGAAGTACCGGGGCAAGGTGCTGAATTGTCCTCCGAAGATGGTTAGAGTGAGGATGGAAAAGTCGTGTAAAGGCTCTAACCAAAATGGATCCGAAAAAAATTCCACTGATGAAGTACCGAGGCAAGGTGCTGAATTGTCCTCCGAAGATGGTTCGAGTGAAGATGGAAAAAGTCGTGTAAAGGCTCTAACCAAAATGTATCCGAAAAACCTTCCACTGATGAAGTACCGAGTCAAGGTGCTGAATTGTCCTCCGAAGATGGTTAGAGTGAGGATGGAAAAAGTCGTGTAAAGGCTCTAGCCAACATGTATCTGAAAAAACTTCCACTGATGAAGTACCGAGGCAAGGTGCTGAATTGTCCTCCGAAGATGGTTAGAGTGAGGATGGAAAAGTCGTGTAAAGGCTCTAACCAAAATGTATCCGAAAAAACTTCCACTGATGAAGTACCGAGGCAAGGTGCTGAATTGTCCTCCGAAGATGGTTAGAGTGAGGATGGAAAAGTCGTGTAAAGGCTCTAACCAAAATGTATCCGAAAAAACTTCCACTGATGAAGTACCGAGTCAAGGTGCTGAATTGTCCTCCGAAGATGGTTAGAGTGAGGATGGAAAAAGTCGTGTAAAGGCTCTAACCAAAATGTATCCGAAAAAACTTCCACTGATGAAGTACCGAGTCAAGGTGCTGAATTGTCCTCCGAAGATGGTTAGAGTGAGGATGGAAAAAGTCGTGTAAAGGCTCTAACCAAAATGTATCCGAAAAAACTTCCACTGATGAAGTACCGAGGCAAGGTGCTGAATTGTCCTCCGAAGATGGTTAGAGTGAGGATGGAAAAGTCGTGTAAAGGCTCTAACCAAAATGTATCCGAAAAAACTTCCACTGATGAAGTACCGAGGCAAGGTGCTGAATTGTCCTCCGAAGATGGTTAGAGTGAGGATGGAAAAGTCGTGTAAAGGCTCTAACCAAAATGTATCCGAAAAAACTTCCACTGATGAAGTACCGAGTCAAGGTGCTGAATTGTCCTCCGAAGATGGTTAGAGTGAGGATGGAAAAAGTCGTGTAAAGGCTCTAACCAAAATGTATCCGAAAAAACTTCCACTGATGAAGTACCGAGGCAAGGTGCTGAATTGTCCTCCGAAGATGGTTGAGTGAATATGGAAAAAGTCGTGTTAAGGCTCTAGCCAACATGTATCTGAAAAAACTTCAACTGATGAAGTACCGAGGCAAGGTGCTGAATTGTCCTCCGAAGATGGTTAGAGTGAAGATGGAAAAAGTCGTGTAAAGGCTCTAGCCAACATGTATCCGAAAAAACTTCCACTGATGAAGTACCGAGGCAAGGTGCTGAATTGTCCTCCGAAGATGGTTGAGTGAATATGGAAAAAGTCGTGTTAAGGCTCTAGCCAACATGTATCTGAAAAAACTTCAACTGATGAAGTACCGAGGCAAGGTGCTGAATTGTCCTCCGAAGATGGTTAGAGTGAAGATGGAAAAAGTCGTGTAAAGGCTCTAACCAAAATGTATCCGAAAAAACTTCCACTGATGAAGTACCGAGTCAAGGTGCTGAATTGTCCTCCGAAGATGGTTAGAGTGAGGATGGAAAAAGTCGTGTAAAGGCTCTAACCAAAATGTATCCGAAAAAACTTCCACTGATGAAGTACCGAGGCAAGGTGCTGAATTGTCCTCCGAAGATGGTTGAGTGAATATGGAAAAAGTCGTGTTAAGGCTCTAGCCAACATGTATCTGAAAAAACTTCAACTGATGAAGTACCGAGGCAAGGTGCTGAATTGTCCTCCGAAGATGGTTAGAGTGAAGATGGAAAAAGTCGTGTAAAGGCTCTAACCAAAATGTATCCGAAAAAACTTCCACTGATGAAGTACCGAGTCAAGGTGCTGAATTGTCCTCCGAAGATGGTTAGAGTGAGGATGGTAAAAGTCGTGTAAAGGCTCTAACCAAAATGTATTCGAAAAAACTTCCACTGATGAAGTACCGAGGCAAGGTGCTGAATTGTCCTCCGAAGATGGTTAGAGTGAAGATGGGAAAAGTCGTGTAAAGGCTCTAGCCAACATGTATCTGAAAAAAACTTCCACTGATGAAGTACCGAGGCAAGGTGCTGAATTGTCCTCCGAAGATGGTTGAGTGAAGATGGAAAAAGTCGTGTAAAGGCTCTAGCCAACATGTATCTGAAAAAACTTCCACTGATGAAGTACCGAGGCAAGGTGCCGAATTGTCCTCCGAAGATGGTTCGAGTGAAAATGGAAAAAGTCGTGTAAAGGCTCTAGCCAACATGTATCTGAAAAAAACTTCCACTGATGAAGTACCGAGGCAAGGTGCTGAATTGTCCTCCGAAGATGGTTAGAGTGAGGATGGAAAAAGTCGTGTAAAGGCTCTAGCCAACATGTATCTGAAAAAAACTTCCACTGATGAAGTACCGAGTCAAGGTGCTGAATTGTCCTCCGAAGATGGTTGAGTGAAGATGGAAAAAGTCGTGTAAAGGCTCTAACCAAAATGTATCCGAAAAAACTTCCACTGATGAAGTACCAAGTCAAGGTGCTGAATTGTCCTCCGAAGATGGTTAGAGTTGTTGAATTATGAACTTGTTTATTGATGGTTATAAGTATAAGCTAAATAAAGATAGAACTCATCTAATGAAATCAACCAAAGTGCTATTTATTCGAAGTTGCATTTAGTTTATATATATACAGTAAAAAACAACATGAGTAGTATTAAAAACAATGTAGATTAGATAAGAGGAAATATAGTTTAGAGTGAGGATGGAAAAAGTCGTGTAAAGGCTCTAACCAAAATGTATCCGAAAAAACTTCCACTGAAGAAGTACCGAGGCAAGGTGCTGAATTGTCCTCCGAAGATGGTTAGAGTGAAGATGGAAAAAGTCGTGTAAAGGCTCTAACCAAAATGTATCCGAAAAACCTTCCACTGATGAAGTACCGGGGCAAGGTGCTGAATTGTCCTCCGAAGATGGTTAGAGTGAGGATGGAAAAGTCGTGTAAAGGCTCTAACCAAAATGGATCCGAAAAAAATTCCACTGATGAAGTACCGAGGCAAGGTGCTGAATTGTCCTCCGAAGATGGTTCGAGTGAAGATGGAAAAAGTCGTGTAAAGGCTCTAACCAAAATGTATCCGAAAAACCTTCCACTGATGAAGTACCGAGTCAAGGTGCTGAATTGTCCTCCGAAGATGGTTAGAGTGAGGATGGAAAAAGTCGTGTAAAGGCTCTAGCCAACATGTATCTGAAAAAACTTCCACTGATGAAGTACCGAGGCAAGGTGCTGAATTGTCCTCCGAAGATGGTTAGAGTGAGGATGGAAAAGTCGTGTAAAGGCTCTAACCAAAATGTATCCGAAAAAACTTCCACTGATGAAGTACCGAGGCAAGGTGCTGAATTGTCCTCCGAAGATGGTTAGAGTGAGGATGGAAAAGTCGTGTAAAGGCTCTAACCAAAATGTATCCGAAAAAACTTCCACTGATGAAGTACCGAGTCAAGGTGCTGAATTGTCCTCCGAAGATGGTTAGAGTGAGGATGGAAAAAGTCGTGTAAAGGCTCTAACCAAAATGTATCCGAAAAAACTTCCACTGATGAAGTACCGAGTCAAGGTGCTGAATTGTCCTCCGAAGATGGTTAGAGTGAGGATGGAAAAAGTCGTGTAAAGGCTCTAACCAAAATGTATCCGAAAAAACTTCCACTGATGAAGTACCGAGGCAAGGTGCTGAATTGGCCTCCGAAGATGGTTAGAGTGAAGATGGAAAAAGTCGTGTAAAGGCTCTAACCAAAATGTATCCGAAAAAACTTCAACTGATGAAGTACCGAGGCAAGGTGCCGAATTGTCCTCCGAAGATGGTTAGAGTGAGGATGGAAAAAGTCGTGTAAAGGGTCTAGCCAACATGTATCCGAAAAAACTTCAACTGATGAAGTACCGAGGCAAGGTGCCGAATTGTCCTCCGAAGATGGTTAGAGTGAGGATGGAAAAAGTCGTGTAAAGGGTCTAGCCAACATGTATCTGAAAAACCTTCCACTGATGAAGTACCGAGGCAAGGTGCTGAATTGGCCTCCGAAGATGGTTAGAGTGAAGATGGAAAAAGTCGTGTAAAGGCTCTAACCAAAATGTATCCAAAAAAACTTCCACTGATGAAGTACCGAGGCAAGGTGCCGAATTGTCCTCCGAAGATGGTTCGAGTGAAAATGGAAAAAGTCGTGTAAAGGGTCTAGCCAACATGTATCCGAAAAAACTTCCACTGATGAAGTACCGAGGCAAGGTGCCGAATTGTCCTCCGAAGATGGTTCGAGTGAAAATGGAAAAAGTCGTGTAAAGGCTCTAGCCAACATGTATCTGAAAAAAACTTCCACTGATGAAGTACCGAGGCAAGGTGCCGAATTGTCCTCCGAAGATGGTTCGAGTGAAAATGGAAAAAGTCGTGTAAAGGGTCTAGCCAACATGTATCTGAAAAACCTTCCACTGATGAAGTACCGAGGAAAGGTGCTGAATTGTCCTCCGAAGATGGTTGAGTGAAGATGGAAAAAGTCGTGTAAAGGCTCTAACCAAAATGTATCCGAAAAATCTTCCACTGATGAAGTACCGAGGCAAGGTGCTGAATTGTCCTCCGAAGATGGTTAGAGTGAAGATGGAAAAAGTCGTGTAAAGGCTCTAACCAAAATGTATCCGAAAAAACTTCCACTGATGAAGTACCGAGGCAAGGTGCTGAATTGTCCACCGAAGATGGTTGAGTGAATATGGAAAAAGTCGTGTAAAGGCTCTAACCAAAATGTATCCGAAAAAACTTCCACTGATGAAGTACCAGGGCAAGGTGCTGAATTGTCCTCCGAAGATGGTTAGAGTGAAGATGGAAAAAGTCGTGTAAAGGCTCTAGCCAACATGTATCTGAAAAAAACTTCCACTGATGAAGTACCGAGGCAAGGTGCTGAATTGTCCTCCGAAGATGGTTAGAGTGAGGATGGAAAAAGTCGTGTAAAGGCTCTAGCCAACATGTATCTGAAAAAAACTTCCACTGATGAAGTACCGAGTCAAGGTGCTGAATTGTCCTCCGAAGATGGTTGAGTGAAGATGGAAAAAGTCGTGTAAAGGCTCTAACCAAAATGTATCCGAAAAAACTTCCACTGATGAAGTACCGAGTCAAGGTGCTGAATTGTCCTCCGAAGATGGTTAGAGTTGTTGAATTATGAACTTGTTTATTGATGGTTATAAGTATAAGCTAAATAAAGATAGAACTCATCTAATGAAATCAACCAAAGTGCTATTTATTCGAAGTTGCATTTAGTTTATATATATATACAGTAAAAAACAACATGAGTAGTATTAAAAACAATGTAGATTAGATAAGAGGAAATATAGTTTAGAGTGAGGATGGAAAAAGTCGTGTAAAGGCTCTAACCAAAATGTATCCGAAAAAACTTCCACTGATGAAGTACCGAGGCAAGGTGCTGAATTGTCCTCCGAAGATGGTTAGAGTGAAGATGGAAAAAGTCGTGTAAAGGCTCTAACCAAAATGTATCCGAAAAACCTTCCACTGATGAAGTACCGAGTCAGGGTGCTAAATTGTCCTCCGAAGATGGTTAGAGTGAGGATGGAAAAAGTCGTGTAAAGGCTCTAACCAAAATGTATCCGAAAAAACTTCCACTGATGAAGTACCGGGGCAAGGTGCTGAATTGTCCTCCGAAGATGGTTAGAGTGAGGATGGAAAAGTCGTGTAAAGGCTCTAACCAAAATGTATCCGAAAAAACTTCCACTGATGAAGTACCGAGGCAAGGTGCTGAATTGTCCTCCGAAGATGGTTCGAGTGAAGATGGAAAAAGTCGTGTAAAGGCTCTAACCAAAATGTATCCGAAAAAACTTCCACTGATGAAGTACCGAGTCAAGGTGCTGAATTGTCCTCCGAAGATGGTTAGAGTGAGGATGGAAAAAGTCGTGTAAAGGCTCTAGCCAATATGTATCTGAAAAAAACTTCCACTGATGAAGTACCGAGGCAAGGTGCTGAATTGTCCTCCGAAGATGGTTAGAGTGAAGATGGAAAAAGTCGTGTAAAGGCTCTAACCAAAATGTATCCGAAAAATTTTCCACTGATGAAGTACCGGGGCAAGGTGCTGAATTGTCCTCCGAAGATGGTTAGAGTGAGGATGGAAAAGTCGTGTAAAGGCTCTAACCAAAATGTATCCGAAAAAGTTCCACTGATGAAGTACCGAGGCAAGGTGCTGAATTGTCCTCCGAAGATGGTTCGAGTGAAGATGGAAAAAGTTGTGTAAAGGCTCTAACCAAAATGTATCCGAAAAAACTTCCACTGATGAAGTACCGAGGCAAGGTGCTGAATTGTCCTCCGAAGATGGTTAGAGTGAGGATGGAAAAAGTCGTGTAAAGGCTCTAGCCAACATGTATCTGAAAAAAACTTCCACTGATGAAGTACCGAGGCAATGTGCTGAATTGTCCTCCGAAGATGGTTGAGTGAAGATGGAAAAAGTCGTGTAAAGGCTCTAACCAAAATGTATCCGAAAAAACTTCCACTGATGAAGTACCGAGTCAAGGTGCTGAATTGTCCTCCGAAGATGGTTAGAGTGAGGATGGAAAAAGTCGTGTAAAGGCTCTTACCAAAATGTATCCGAAAAAACTTCCACTGATGAAGTACCGAGGCAAGGTGCTGAATTGTCCTCCGAAGATGGTTCGAGTGAAGATGGAAAAAGTCGTGTAAAGGCTCTAACCAAAATGTATCCGAAAAAACTTCCACTGATGAAGTACCGAGTCAAGGTGCTGAATTGTCCTCCGAAGATGGTTAGAGTGAGGATGGAAAAAGTCGTGTAAAGGCTCTAGCCAACATGTATCTGAAAAAAACTTCCACTGATGAAGTACCGAGGCAATGTGCTGAATTGTCCTCCGAAGATGGTTGAGTGAAGATGGAAAAAGTCGTGTAAAGGCTCTAACCAAAATGTATCCGAAAAAACTTCCACTGATGAAGTACCGAGGTAAGGTGCTGAATTGTCCTCCGAAGATGGTTGAGTGAATATGGAAAAAGTCGTGTAAAGGCTCTAGCCAACATGTATCTGAAAAAACTTCCACTGATGAAGTACCGAGGCAAGGTGCTGAATTGTCCTCCGAAGATGGTTAGAGTGAGGATGGAAAAGTCGTGTAAAGGCTCTAACCAAAATGTATCCGAAAAAACTTCCACTGATGAAGTACCGAGGCAAGGTGCTGAATTGTCCTCCGAAGATGGTTAGAGTGAGGATGGAAAAGTCGTGTAAAGGCTCTAACCAAAATGTATCCGAAAAAACTTCCACTGATGAAGTACCGAGGCAAGGTGCTGAATTGTCCTCCGAAGATGGTTAGAGTGAGATGGTAAAATTCGTGTAAAGGCTCTAACCAAAATGTATCCGAAAAAACTTCCACTGATGAAGTACCGAGGCAAGGTGCTGAATTGTCCTCCGAAGATGGTTAGAGTGAGGATGGTAAAAGTCGTGTAAAGGCTCTAACCAAAATGTATCCGAAAAAACTTCCACTGATGAAGTACCGAGGCAAGGTGCTGAATTGTCCTCCGAAGATGGTTAGAGTGAGGATGGAAAAGTCGTGTAAAGGCTCTAACCAAAATGTATCCGAAAAAACTTCCACTGATGAAGTACCGAGGCAAGGTGCTGAATTGTCCTCCGAAGATGGTTAGAGTGAAGATGGAAAAAGTCGTGTAAAGGCTCTAGCCAACATGTATCTGAAAAAACTTCCACTGATGAAGTACCGAGGCAAGGTGCTGAATTGTCCTCCGAAGATGGTTAGAGTGAGGATGGAAAAGTCGTGTAAAGGCTCTAACCAAAATGTATCCGAAAACACTTCCACTGATGAAGTACCGAGGCAAGGTGCTGAATTGTCCTCCGAAGATGGTTAGAGTGAGGATGGAAAAGTCGTGTAAAGGCTCTAACCAAAATGTATCCGAAAAAACTTCCACTGATGAAGTACCGAGGCAAGGTGCTGAATTGTCCTCCGAAGATGGTTAGAGTGAAGATGGAAAAAGTCGTGTAAAGGCTCTAGCCAACATGTATCTGAAAAAACTTCCACTGATGAAGTACCGAGGCAAGGTGCTGAATTGTCCTCCGAAGATGGTTAGAGTGAGGATGGAAAAGTCGTGTAAAGGCTCTAACCAAAATGTATCCGAAAACACTTCCACTGATGAAGTACCGAGGCAAGGTGCTGAATTGTCCTCCGAAGATGGTTAGAGTGAGGATGGAAAAGTCGTGTAAAGGCTCTAACCAAAATGTATCCGAAAAAACTTCCACTGATGAAGTACCGAGGCAAGGTGCTGAATTGTCCTCCGAAGATGGTTAGAGTGAAGATGGAAAATGTCGTGTAAAGGCTCTAACCAAAATGTATCCGAAAAAACTTCCACTGATGAAGTACCGAGGCAAGGTGCTGAATTGTCCTCCGAAGATGGTTAGAGTGAGGATGGTAAAAGTCGTGTAAAGGCTCTAACCAAAATGTATCCGAAAAAACTTCCACTGATGAAGTACCGAGGCAAGGTGCTGAATTGTCCTCCGAAGATGGTTAGAGTGAAGATGGAAAATGTCGTGTAAAGGCTCTAACCAAAATGTATCCGAAAAAACTTCCACTGATGAAGTACCAGGGCAAGGTGCTGAATTGTCCTCCGAAGATGGTTAGAGTGAAGATGGAAAAAGTCGTGTAAAGGCTCTAGCCAACATGTATCTGAAAAAAACTTCCACTGATGAAGTACCGAGGCAAGGTGCTGAATTGTCCTCCGAAGATGGTTAGAGTGAGGATGGAAAAAGTCGTGTAAAGGCTCTAGCCAACATGTATCTGAAAAAAACTTCCACTGATGAAGTACCGAGTCAAGGTGCTGAATTGTCCTCCGAAGATGGTTGAGTGAAGATGGAAAAAGTCGTGTAAAGGCTCTAACCAAAATGTATCCGAAAAAACTTCCACTGATGAAGTACCGAGTCAAGGTGCTGAATTGTCCTCCGAAGATGGTTAGAGTTGTTGAATTATGAACTTGTTTATTGATGGTTATAAGTATAAGCTAAGTAAAGATAGAACTCATCTAATGAAATCAACCAAAGTGCTATTTATTCGAAGTTGCATTTAGTTTATATATATACAGTAAAAAACAACATGAGTAGTATTAAAAACAATGTAGATTAGATAAGAGGAAATATAGTTTAGAGTGAGGATGGAAAAAGTCGTGTAAAGGCTCTAACCAAAATGTATCCGAAAACACTTCCACTGATGAAGTACCGAGGCAAGGTGCTGAATTGTCCTCCGAAGATGGTTAGAGTGAGGATGGTAAAAGTCGTGTAAAGGCTCTAACCAAAATGTATCCGAAAAAACTTCCACTGATGAAGTACCGAGGCAAGGTGCTGAATTGTCCTCCGAAGATGGTTAGAGTGAAGATGGAAAAAGTCGTGTAAAGGCTCTAGCCAATATGTATCTGAAAAAACTTCCACTGATGAAGTACCGAGGCAAGGTGCTGAATTGTCCTCCGAAGATGGTTAGAGTGAAGATGGAAAATGTCGTGTAAAGGCTCTAACCAAAATGTATCCGAAAAAACTTCCACTGATGAAGTACCAGGGCAAGGTGCTGAATTGTCCTCCGAAGATGGTTAGAGTGAAGATGGAAAAAGTCGTGTAAAGGCTCTAGCCAACATGTATCTGAAAAAAACTTCCACTGATGAAGTACCGAGGCAAGGTGCTGAATTGTCCTCCGAAGATGGTTAGAGTGAGGATGGAAAAAGTCGTGTAAAGGCTCTAGCCAACATGTATCTGAAAAAAACTTCCACTGATGAAGTACCGAGTCAAGGTGCTGAATTGTCCTCCGAAGATGGTTGAGTGAAGATGGAAAAAGTCGTGTAAAGGCTCTAACCAAAATGTATCCGAAAAAACTTCCACTGATGAAGTACCGAGTCAAGGTGCTGAATTGTCCTCCGAAGATGGTTAGAGTTGTTGAATTATGAACTTGTTTATTGATGGTTATAAGTATAAGCTAAGTAAAGATAGAACTCATCTAATGAAATCAACCAAAGTGCTATTTATTCGAAGTTGCATTTAGTTTATATATATACAGTAAAAAACAACATGAGTAGTATTAAAAACAATGTAGATTAGATAAGAGGAAATATAGTTTAGAGTGAGGATGGAAAAAGTCGTGTAAAGGCTCTAACCAAAATGTATCCGAAAACACTTCCACTGATGAAGTACCGAGGCAAGGTGCTGAATTGTCCTCCGAAGATGGTTAGAGTGAGGATGGTAAAAGTCGTGTAAAGGCTCTAACCAAAATGTATCCGAAAAAACTTCCACTGATGAAGTACCGAGGCAAGGTGCTGAATTGTCCTCCGAAGATGGTTAGAGTGAAGATGGAAAAAGTCGTGTAAAGGCTCTAGCCAATATGTATCTGAAAAAACTTCCACTGATGAAGTACCGAGGCAAGGTGCTGAATTGTCCTCCGAAGATGGTTAGAGTGAGGATGGAAAAGTCGTGTAAAGGCTCTAACCAAAATGTATCCGAAAACACTTCCACTGATGAAGTACCGAGGCAAGGTGCTGAATTGTCCTCCGAAGATGGTTAGAGTGAGGATGGAAAAGTCGTGTAAAGGCTCTAACCAAAATGTATCCGAAAAAACTTCCACTGATGAAGTACCGAGGCAAGGTGCTGAATTGTCCTCCGAAGATGGTTAGAGTGAAGATGGAAAAAGTCGTGTAAAGGCTCTAGCCAACATGTATCTGAAAAAACTTCCACTGATGAAGTACCGAGGCAAGGTGCTGAATTGTCCTCCGAAGATGGTTAGAGTGAGGATGGAAAAGTCGTGTAAAGGCTCTAACCAAAATGTATCCGAAAACACTTCCACTGATGAAGTACCGAGGCAAGGTGCTGAATTGTCCTCCGAAGATGGTTAGAGTGAGGATGGAAAAGTCGTGTAAAGGCTCTAACCAAAATGTATCCGAAAAAACTTCCACTGATGAAGTACCGAGGCAAGGTGCTGAATTGTCCTCCGAAGATGGTTAGAGTGAGGATGGTAAAAGTCGTGTAAAGGCTCTAACCAAAATGTATCCGAAAAAACTTCCACTGATGAAGTACCGAGTCAAGGTGCTGAATTGTCCTCCGAAGATGGTTAGAGTGAGGATGGAAAAAGTCGTGTAAAGGCTCTAACCAAAATGTATCCGAAAAAACTTCCACTGATGAAGTACCGAGGCAAGGTGCTGAATTGTCCTCCGAAGATGGTTAGAGTGAAGATGGAAAAAGTCGTGTAAAGGCTCTAGCCAACATGTATCTGAAAAAACTTCCACTGATGAAGTACCGAGGCAAGGTGCTGAATTGTCCTCCGAAGATGGTTAGAGTGAGGATGGAAAAGTCGTGTAAAGGCTCTAACCAAAATGTATCCGAAAACACTTCCACTGATGAAGTACCGAGGCAAGGTGCTGAATTGTCCTCCGAAGATGGTTAGAGTGAGGATGGAAAAGTCGTGTAAGGCTCTAACCAAAATGTATCCGAAAAAACTTCCACTGATGAAGTACCGAGGCAAGGTGCTGAATTGTCCTCCGAAGATGGTTAGAGTGAGGATGGTAAAAGTCGTGTAAAGGCTCTAACCAAAATGTATCCGAAAAAACTTCCACTGATGAAGTACCGAGGCAAGGTGCTGAATTGTCCTCCGAAGATGGTTAGAGTGAAGATGGAAAAAGTCGTGTAAAGGCTCTAGCCAACATGTATCTGAAAAAACTTCCACTGATGAAGTACCGAGGCAAGGTGCTGAATTGTCCTCCGAAGATGGTTAGAGTGAGGATGGAAAAGTCGTGTAAAGGCTCTAACCAAAATGTATCCGAAAACACTTCCACTGATGAAGTACCGAGGCAAGGTGCTGAATTGTCCTCCGAAGATGGTTAGAGTGAGGATGGAAAAGTCGTGTAAAGGCTCTAACCAAAATGTATCCGAAAAAACTTCCACTGATGAAGTACCGAGGCAAGGTGCTGAATTGTCCTCCGAAGATGGTTAGAGTGAGGATGGTAAAAGTCGTGTAAAGGCTCTAACCAAAATGTATCCGAAAAAACTTCCACTGATGAAGTACCGAGGCAAGGTGCTGAATTGTCCTCCGAAGATGGTTAGAGTGAAGATGGAAAAAGTCGTGTAAAGGCTCTAGCCAACATGTATCTGAAAAAACTTCCACTGATGAAGTACCGAGGCAAGGTGCTGAATTGTCCTCCGAAGATGGTTAGAGTGAGGATGGAAAAGTCGTGTAAAGGCTCTAACCAAAATGTATCCGAAAAAACTTCCACTGATGAAGTACCGAGGCAAGGTGCTGAATTGTCCTCCGAAGATGGTTAGAGTGAAGATGGAAAAAGTCGTGTAAAGGCTCTAGCCAACATGTATCCGAAAAAACTTCCACTGATGAAGTACCGAGGCAAGGTGCTGAATTGTCCTCCGAAGATGGTTAGAGTGAAGATGGAAAAAGTCGTGTAAAGGCTCTAGCCAACATGTATCTGAAAAAAACTTCCACTGATGAAGTACCGAGGCAAGGTGCTGAATTGTCCTCCGAAGATGGTTAGAGTGAAGATGGAAAAAGTCGTGTAAAGGCTCTAGCCAACATGTATCTGAAAAAAACTTCCACTGATGAAGTACCGAGGCAAGGTGCTGAATTGTCCTCCGAAGATGGTTAGAGTGAAGATGGAAAAAGTCGTGTAAAGGCTCTAGCCAACATGTATCTGAAAAAACTTCCACTGATGAAGTACCGAGGCAAGGTGCTGAATTGTCCTCCGAAGATGGTTAGAGTGAGGATGGAAAAGTCGTGTAAAGGCTCTAACCAAAATGTATCCGAAAAAACTTCCACTGATGAAGTACCGAGGCAAGGTGCTGAATTGTCCTCCGAAGATGGTTAGAGTGAAGATGGAAAAAGTCGTGTAAAGGCTCTAGCCAACATGTATCCGAAAAAACTTCCACTGATGAAGTACCGAGGCAAGGTGCTGAATTGTCCTCCGAAGATGGTTAGAGTGAAGATGGAAAAAGTCGTGTAAAGGCTCTAGCCAACATGTATCTGAAAAAAACTTCCACTGATGAAGTACCGAGGCAAGGTGCTGAATTGTCCTCCGAAGATGGTTAGAGTGAAGATGGAAAAAGTCGTGTAAAGGCTCTAGCCAACATGTATCTGAAAAAAACTTCCACTGATGAAGTACCGAGGCAAGGTGCTGAATTGTCCTCCGAAGATGGTTAGAGTGAAGATGGAAAAAGTCGTGTAAAGGCTCTAGCCAACATGTATCTGAAAAAAACTTCCACTGATGAAGTACCGAGGCAAGGTGCTGAATTGTCCTCCGAAGATGGTTAGAGTGAAGATGGAAAAAGTCGTGTAAAGGCTCTAGCCAACATGTATCTGAAAAAAACTTCCACTGATGAAGTACCGAGGCAAGGTGCTGAATTGTCCTCCGAAGATGGTTAGAGTGAAGATGGAAAAAGTCGTGTAAAGGCTCTAGCCAACATGTATCTGAAAAAAACTTCCACTGATGAAGTACCGAGGCAAGGTGCTGAATTGTCCTCCGAAGATGGTTAGAGTGAAGATGGAAAAAGTCGTGTAAAGGCTCTAGCCAACATGTATCTGAAAAAAACTTCCACTGATGAAGTACCGAGGCAAGGTGCTGAATTGTCCTCCGAAGATGGTTAGAGTGAAGATGGAAAAAGTCGTGTAAAGGCTCTAGCCAACATGTATCTGAAAAAACTTCCACTGATGAAGTACCGAGGCAAGGTGCTGAATTGTCCTCCGAAGATGGTTAGAGTGAGGATGGAAAAGTCGTGTAAAGGCTCTAACCAAAATGTATCCGAAAAAACTTCCACTGATGAAGTACCGAGGCAAGGTGCTGAATTGTCCTCCGAAGATGGTTAGAGTGAAGATGGAAAAAGTCGTGTAAAGGCTCTAGCCAACATGTATCTGAAAAAAACTTCCACTGATGAAGTACCGAGGCAAGGTGCTGAATTGTCCTCCGAAGATGGTTAGAGTGAAGATGGAAAAAGTCGTGTAAAGGCTCTAGCCAACATGTATCTGAAAAAAACTTCCACTGATGAAGTACCGAGGCAAGGTGCTGAATTGTCCTCCGAAGATGGTTAGAGTGAAGATGGAAAAAGTCGTGTAAAGGCTCTAGCCAACATGTATCTGAAAAAAACTTCCACTGATGAAGTACCGAGGCAAGGTGCTGAATTGTCCTCCGAAGATGGTTAGAGTGAAGATGGAAAAAGTCGTGTAAAGGCTCTAGCCAACATGTATCTGAAAAAAACTTCCACTGATGAAGTACCGAGGCAAGGTGCTGAATTGTCCTCCGAAGATGGTTAGAGTGAAGATGGAAAAAGTCGTGTAAAGGCTCTAGCCAACATGTATCTGAAAAAAACTTCCACTGATGAAGTACCGAGGCAAGGTGCTGAATTGTCCTCCGAAGATGGTTAGAGTGAAGATGGAAAAAGTCGTGTAAAGGCTCTAGCCAACATGTATCTGAAAAAAACTTCCACTGATGAAGTACCGAGGCAAGGTGCTGAATTGTCCTCCGAAGATGGTTAGAGTGAAGATGGAAAAAGTCGTGTAAAGGCTCTAGCCAACATGTATCTGAAAAAAACTTCCACTGATGAAGTACCGAGGCAAGGTGCTGAATTGTCCTCCGAAGATGGTTAGAGTGAAGATGGAAAAAGTCGTGTAAAGGCTCTAGCCAACATGTATCTGAAAAAAACTTCCACTGATGAAGTACCGAGGCAAGGTGCTGAATTGTCCTCCGAAGATGGTTAGAGTGAAGATGGAAAAAGTCGTGTAAAGGCTCTAGCCAACATGTATCTGAAAAAACTTCCACTGATGAAGTACCGAGGCAAGGTGCTGAATTGTCCTCCGAAGATGGTTAGAGTGAGGATGGAAAAGTCGTGTAAAGGCTCTAACCAAAATGTATCCGAAAAAACTTCCACTGATGAAGTACCGAGGCAAGGTGCTGAATTGTCCTCCGAAGATGGTTAGAGTGAAGATGGAAAAAGTCGTGTAAAGGCTCTAGCCAACATGTATCTGAAAAAAACTTCCACTGATGAAGTACCGAGGCAAGGTGCTGAATTGTCCTCCGAAGATGGTTAGAGTGAAGATGGAAAAAGTCGTGTAAAGGCTCTAGCCAACATGTATCTGAAAAAAACTTCCACTGATGAAGTACCGAGGCAAGGTGCTGAATTGTCCTCCGAAGATGGTTAGAGTGAAGATGGAAAAAGTCGTGTAAAGGCTCTAGCCAACATGTATCTGAAAAAACTTCCACTGATGAAGTACCGAGGCAAGGTGCTGAATTGTCCTCCGAAGATGGTTAGAGTGAAGATGGAAAAAGTCGTGTAAAGGCTCTAGCCAACATGTATCCGAAAAAACTTCCACTGATGAAGTACCGAGGCAAGGTGCTGAATTGTCCTCCGAAGATGGTTAGAGTGAAGATGGAAAAAGTCGTGTAAAGGCTCTAGCCAACATGTATCTGAAAAAAACTTCCACTGATGAAGTACCGAGGCAAGGTGCTGAATTGTCCTCCGAAGATGGTTAGAGTGAAGATGGAAAAAGTCGTGTAAAGGCTCTAGCCAACATGTATCTGAAAAAAACTTCCACTGATGAAGTACCGAGGCAAGGTGCTGAATTGTCCTCCGAAGATGGTTAGAGTGAAGATGGAAAAAGTCGTGTAAAGGCTCTAGCCAACATGTATCTGAAAAAACTTCCACTGATGAAGTACCGAGGCAAGGTGCTGAATTGTCCTCCGAAGATGGTTAGAGTGAGGATGGAAAAGTCGTGTAAAGGCTCTAACCAAAATGTATCCGAAAAAACTTCCACTGATGAAGTACCGAGGCAAGGTGCTGAATTGTCCTTCGAAGATGGTTAGAGTGAAGATGGAAAAAGTCGTGTAAAGGCTCTAGCCAACATGTATCCGAAAAAACTTCCACTGATGAAGTACCGAGGCAAGGTGCTGAATTGTCCTCCGAAGATGGTTAGAGTGAAGATGGAAAAAGTCGTGTAAAGGCTCTAGCCAACATGTATCTGAAAAAAACTTCCACTGATGAAGTACCGAGGCAAGGTGCTGAATTGTCCTCCGAAGATGGTTAGAGTGAAGATGGAAAAAGTCGTGTAAAGGCTCTAGCCAACATGTATCTGAAAAAACTTCCACTGATGAAGTACCGAGGCAAGGTGCTGAATTGTCCTCCGAAGATGGTTAGAGTGAAGATGGAAAAAGTCGTGTAAAGGCTCTAGCCAACATGTATCTGAAAAAAACTTCCACTGATGAAGTACCGAGGCAAGGTGCCGAATTGTCCTCCGAAGATGGTTAGAGTGAAGATGGAAAAAGTCGTGTAAAGGCTCTAGCCAACATGTATCTGAAAAAAACTTCCACTGATGAAGTACCGAGGCAAGGTGCTGAATTGTCCTCCGAAGATGGTTAGAGTGAAGATGGAAAAAGTCGTGTAAAGGCTCTAGCCAACATGTATCCGAAAAAACTTCCACTGATGAAGTACCGAGGCAAGGTGCTGAATTGTCCTCCGAAGATGGTTAGAGTGAAGATGGAAAAAGTCGTGTAAAGGCTCTAGCCAACATGTATCTGAAAAAACTTCCACTGATGAAGTACCGAGGCAAGGTGCTGAATTGTCCTCCGAAGATGGTTAGAGTGAGGATGGAAAAGTCGTGTAAAGGCTCTAACCAAAATGTATCCGAAAAAACTTCCACTGATGAAGTACCGAGGCAAGGTGCTGAATTGTCCTTCGAAGATGGTTAGAGTGAAGATGGAAAAAGTCGTGTAAAGGCTCTAGCCAACATGTATCTGAAAAAACTTCCACTGATGAAGTACCGAGGCAAGGTGCTGAATTGTCCTCCGAAGATGGTTAGAGTGAGGATGGAAAAGTCGTGTAAAGGCTCTAACCAAAATGTATCCGAAAAAACTTCCACTGATGAAGTACCGAGGCAAGGTGCTGAATTGTCCTCCGAAGATGGTTAGAGTGAAGATGGAAAAAGTCGTGTAAAGGCTCTAGCCAACATGTATCCGAAAAAACTTCCACTGATGAAGTACCGAGGCAAGGTGCTGAATTGTCCTCCGAAGATGGTTAGAGTGAAGATGGAAAAAGTCGTGTAAAGGCTCTAGCCAACATGTATCTGAAAAAACTTCCACTGATGAAGTACCGAGGCAAGGTGCTGAATTGTCCTCCGAAGATGGTTAGAGTGAAGATGGAAAAAGTCGTGTAAAGGCTCTAGCCAACATGTATCCGAAAAAACTTCCACTGATGAAGTACCGAGGCAAGGTGCTGAATTGTCCTCCGAAGATGGTTAGAGTGAAGATGGAAAAAGTCGTGTAAAGGCTCTAGCCAACATGTATCCGAAAAAACTTCCACTGATGAAGTACCGAGGCAAGGTGCTGAATTGTCCTCCGAAGATGGTTAGAGTGAAGATGGAAAAAGTCGTGTAAAGGCTCTAGCCAACATGTATCCGAAAAAACTTCCACTGATGAAGTACCGAGGCAAGGTGCTGAATTGTCCTCCGAAGATGGTTAGAGTGAAGATGGAAAAAGTCGTGTAAAGGCTCTAGCCAACATGTATCCGAAAAAACTTCCACTGATGAAGTACCGAGGCAAGGTGCTGAATTGTCCTCCGAAGATGGTTAGAGTGAAGATGGAAAAAGTCGTGTAAAGGCTCTAGCCAACATGTATCTGAAAAAAACTTCCACTGATGAAGTACCGAGGCAAGGTGCTGAATTGTCCTCCGAAGATGGTTAGAGTGAAGATGGAAAAAGTCGTGTAAAGGCTCTAGCCAACATGTATCCGAAAAAACTTCCACTGATGAAGTACCGAGGCAAGGTGCTGAATTGTCCTCCGAAGATGGTTAGAGTGAAGATGGAAAAAGTCGTGTAAAGGCTCTAGCCAACATGTATCTGAAAAAAACTTCCACTGATGAAGTACCGAGGCAAGGTGCTGAATTGTCCTCCGAAGATGGTTAGAGTGAAGATGGAAAAAGTCGTGTAAAGGCTCTAGCCAACATGTATCTGAAAAAAACTTCCACTGATGAAGTACCGAGGCAAGGTGCTGAATTGTCCTCCGAAGATGGTTAGAGTGAAGATGGAAAAAGTCGTGTAAAGGCTCTAGCCAACATGTATCTGAAAAAAACTTCCACTGATGAAGTACCGAGGCAAGGTGCTGAATTGTCCTCCGAAGATGGTTAGAGTGAAGATGGAAAAAGTCGTGTAAAGGCTCTAGCCAACATGTATCTGAAAAAAACTTCCACTGATGAAGTACCGAGGCAAGGTGCTGAATTGTCCTCCGAAGATGGTTAGAGTGAAGATGGAAAAAGTCGTGTAAAGGCTCTAGCCAACATGTATCTGAAAAAAACTTCCACTGATGAAGTACCGAGGCAAGGTGCTGAATTGTCCTCCGAAGATGGTTGAGTGAAGATGGAAAAAGTCGTGTAAAGGCTCTAGCCAACATGTAACTGAAAAAAAAACAACGGCGATTAAAACGTCTATGAAGCAAACGCCAGTTGATACGGATGATGAATTAATTCATTCATTAATGATGAAAATAACGAAAACCCGCCAACCACACCGAAAGAAAGGAAAACTGCACCTGTAATTTATTAATTTGTGCTTGTTAAAATGTAAAAAACTTTAATTATTGAAGCTGGTAAACTATTCATTATTATATCTTAAAATTCTCGGTTTTCTGGAACGTTTCGAAACTTGTAAGTTTCATTTAATTGTTACACTTTTTAACAGTCTTTCGAAAACATCGTCAAAATCCTCTTTTTCTATTAAACTCACAAAAATATCGTTTTTCTTCAACGTTTCGAAAAGTGTAACAAATTTAAAATAAATATTAAACGCTTTAAGATTAAAATGTAAAACCCTTTAAAGAGTCTATCGAAAACATTACGAAACCCCTCTTCGATTATTAAAGTTTGTAAACTATTTAATATTCAAATCACAAAATTCACGGTTTTCTTAAAACGTCACGAAATTTGTTACAAAAATAAAATATAATATATAAATATTGTCAAATCTATCTTCAAATATTGAACGCACAAAAATTCTCGGTTTTTCTTAAACCTTTCAAAATTTGTAATAAAATTAAAATGTAAAAAAAAAATTAATGGGTCTTTCGAAAACAATCAAATTCCTCTTTAATTACTAAACTATTTGATATCTAAAGCATAAAATTTAAGTTTTTCCTCAATCTTTCGGAACTTTTCATACTGTCCAATCAACGTTCTACTTCTTCCTTAAGCCAAGGTGTCAGGTATCGCGCTGATGGCTGATTGGTACCGGGGAAGCGAAATTTTGGTATCGTTAACGATCCTCCCAGGGGAAGACTACCGGTTGATGAGTTTTAACTTTCCTCTATACTCCTGGGATCTTTCGTAGATTTCTTTAAAAACAAAAACCGATAACAAACCTCTGGCAATGCCAGGCCTAAAACGTCGTTCGGGTCGTCTACGGACCATAGCCAACGCTCCAAAATTGCTATGCCGGAAGGGAGTTTCGCCAGCCAAGTGACAAAGCGCTTGTTAAGAAGAGATCTAGTTTTTCATCTCGTTGGGGAAACCATCACTTAGAAACGAAGAACAGCGATACAATTTGGATCAAAAGAAGCATTTTCTAGGAACCTTGGGTACCTCGGGAGAAAATGCATCCCACGAAAAGAGAGCTTGCTCTGGTTAGATCATTAGATAGTTAAGATTATAAATTAATTATAATCAAGGAACCACTCAGGCCTAAGTAAATTAATGACTCTTGAAGAGAATTACTGGTGGCCGGGTTACAATGCGTAGGAGGGTGGTGGAAGCCCTTCATGCTACTAGAGCCAACAGCTCCCTACACTTTCTATTACCGTTAAGGCGTTAACCTCAGCAAGCTTTTAAGAGTCAGAATAAGTATGGCCAATGTGTGGGATAAATCTCAAATTGTGGGATTTTTCGTGATTCCCATTGCGCCGAATCCCATTAGACCGAATTCCGCCAATGTTTTTGTTGAAATTAGTGGAAATAGTTAGGCTTAGGAAAGGAAAGGAAATTGTGGTGGTAGTGGGCAAATGAGTTGACCACTTTGAAAATTGCCTGGTTAGGTTAGGTTAGGTTAGGTAGTACTGCATGCTGTTCTGACAGATGCTTAAACGGATAAAACCGAATCATAAACCCGGAGAAGGGCGGGTTTTTCGGTCGAATGGGATTCGGCGCAATGGAACAGATTCATTTATTCTACTATGTGGAAATTGTAATTTTGAACTGATTTTTGATAATAAAGTGAGCTTTTCCCAAATTCCTCGACCACCACTATTGGTATGTCTTTTAAGTCGCGATTAAACTACAGGTGTTCAAGTTTAAACTCTACCATAGTTGTCCTTAAACACGTTACTATTCTATTGAGGGAACTGAAACTCCTTTCTGAGATAATATAGGCCACGGAAAAACGCGAAACAGCATGATAGTACTTAACTACGTCAATGAAACCATCTTTTATAGTTATTAACTAATGGAAGCAATCAGTTACACTGTTTAAATATTTTGATGTAATAAAATTAATGTTTATTTGAATTTGACCTTTTAATGAACCTAAATTAAAATCAAACCGGTTGTATGTTTGACAATGTGGTAAGACGCCGTTTTCCCTAAGAAAGTTTTCCGAATGAGGATCGAATGCTTTTTATTTCTGCTATTTTATCAATTAATTGGTAGTTTAGATCTAATTGGTCAATCAGGGTTTTTGCTTCAGTGCACGTTATCACAGTATGCTTTAGTCTTCTGTTATAGATAATTTAAAGGAAAGTTCCAGCTACTATTTTTATTTTTATTTAAAAGATCCAAGATGCTTTTAAAATAAAAAAACAAGAATTTAAAAACCATAATTAATTATGGAATTAAAATAATTAGCATTTTAGTACAATTTATGGGCGCAGCCATATACCTGAAATATGCTTCACGGCAGAGCCCGAAGGCACAAACATCTGATTGGCTCTGACCATCGACGGGAAAAAAATACTATGTAGTAGTCTCTCTCACCACGGCCCCCTGCACGTGCTCTCACATAATAACCAATAGACAGCCTTGCATGAAAGTATTTTAGTGGTTTTTAACTTCTTCAATTATTGTAGAACCTTAAGTCGTCTATTTATGACAAGAAATTTAAGTTGGTTACTTGGACCCTGTTTTTAATGAGGGGGAACTAAAAAGAATACAAAATGAAGCGGAAATTCAAGGAAGACCAAATGTAATAGAGTTAGAAAATATTTTAAATATCGACGAAGTGAGGAACAGCTGTGAATGTGGTCACTGGCATTTTGATTACTTTGCCACCTAGGCCTAACTCGAAGACACCGAAGTTTGAAATAAAAAATGTATCACGTGATCTAGACACAGTCTACTATTGGTTAGTTTTAGAACCAATGCGGTCGCTGTGCCTCCGTGTTATGCGGAGAAGCATGAAATCAAAAACATGGCTGCTAGCACTTTCAATGATTAAAAATTAAATTAGGTAAATTTGAAATTATTTTTTTTTTATTTATTGGCATTTTTGGTATTTTTAAAACACGTAAAATGTTTTAAGCATAAAATAAAAACAACCTGAACCTTTCCTTTAAATTGTATTGTAAAGCTGTTGTAAACGTTTTTCAAAAATTTGTAAATATTTCGACAGGGAAATGAGAGAATTTGTAACGCCTAGTACTTCAACTAAAGCCCTAGTCTCATTGTTCGCCAAACCGAGTTGATCAGTGTGAATGATTATGCAATACTAAATGGTAATACTAATAATGAATACCTCTATTAATATTAGTTTTGAATTTTCATATTTTTAAATAGAAGAGGTATTTTGTTTCTTAAAGCATTACGAGTAATTTTCTTGCCTGCAACTGTTCGTAGAGTGTGAACGAAATGGCTTAAGCATTTTGCAGTGCCAGGTTTCATGATTTATGCGTATTGTAAACTCTTCAACCGATAGGGGTGGAAGGAAAAGTCAAACTCAAGCTGCCCCCTTATTATTCTACTGGTGAAATAGGGCATCTCTAATTTTGTGATTTCTCAATCTGAAATTTTTAACGCCATTTCACTATTATAGGCGTTTACTGCGTATTTGAACTATTTTTTTTCTACAAGAGACCAAAGATTTAAACTGATTAGCTTAACTGGGGTGTTACTTTAGTGGCGTAGCTAGTGGGCGGGGGGCGTGATTTGGGGTGACACCCGACCGTGAAAAAAATAAAAACTTACACCAAACTAGAGACTAGTAAGTAGCTCACCATGATATCCGCCCCGAGTGTCACCCCATGCTATGATATCCGCCCCGGGTGTCACCCATGCTAGATACGCCACTGCGTTATTTGTGGTGCTTCTGTCATGTTATTGAGAAAGCTTTGTAATTGATGGTAAAATACAGTGTTTTATTAGGCATATCAAACCCCACAGTGCAATAATTTGGTCTATTGTCCATTTTAGTGGTTTATGGCAATTAATATCGTACCCTTGTTGTCTCTGTATAAATTTGGATACTTAAGTCCTCAGAAATGGCTCATTGTCTGTCTCAGGAGCCGCTTGCGATAATTATGATGTATCGATTGATAGATGATATAGTTCCCTCGATGTCGTTGTATCCAGTTAGCCGCTTGCTAGTGCTTACAACCGATTCTCAGACGCAGTTACGTTATCTGAACCGAGGAAATAATTGCGATAGATCAGATATCAGATCATTCGCATTAACGCTTAGATATTATTACACCAGTTGATATGGGTCAAATTGCAAACCAAATAGTTTTAACCCTAAAATAATCTGAATTCATCGTAAACCGGCAGTTAGAACTCGATTTAGAATGCGAGCAGATTTCAGATGTATCATAGTTATCGATTTTACATATCCCACGAATAAATTTATTTTTCAAAATTTTACTTACTGTCTATTTTAATTTGCTTTTCACTAAACGTTTAAGTCAGATAGCTGCTCAGCTAACTGAAACTGGTGATAAGAAATATAGTAGAACAGATCCTTTCGGATACACCTTGAGATCAAATTGCTGGGTTAGAGGATCATAACAGATCAACCTGATCTGAGTAACTGATTATCTTTAGCTATCTGAAAATTTCAACCAAAATAACCGGTTCAGTTGGTCGTTGGAAGAACTAGCGCACGGGGACCAGCTATAGACGCTTAAATAAAAACGGTTCAATGATTTGCCAAGAAATAGTAATTCAGTGAGCAGGACATACTTGTAAAATGGTTATATTTTAAAACGCTGACTGCTTAATATTTCAATATGAAAGGGCTCGTTCAATAGTTCTTTTTATAAAATAACCTTGGCCGTCTTGTTGAAATGTTGCCTCCTCGCTTCAGCGGTGGATCCGTTTTCTCTCCCACTAAAGAGCTTATGAACTCAGTCTTAGGCATTGGCTGAACTAGTCTAGGGCAACATTTCAACAAGTTGGGCAAGCGTAAAGACATTTTATAAAATTCACTATTACGACGCACCTCCTGAAAAATTTGTGAAAAGTAAGTGATAAAATTTTTGTACTTTTAAATTTTTCGAAACCTCTTGGTACTCTTTATGGGCTTTGTACACTTTTTTGGCTTGGTGACCTAGGCCCAGGAATATTGGGTAATCCGGCCCTGGCATAATCTGTCCCTCAAATCGTCGGGGATAGAAAGGAAGATGATTGATCAATCCTAAGGTGATATGATGCCCTTGCTGTCGCCATATCAAGTTGCCATTGGGAAGTCGGGGACCCACATTCCGGGTATTTGACCGGTTAATTATTTTATAGATAATACTAACACATTGTGGGGATTGTGCGTACCCAAATGCCCATGACATCTTGTTTCCTCGCAAAACACCCGGTGACACTAAAAATTATTTATTTAAATTACCAAAAGTGACCGAAATAGAGTCGCGGGCCACCGGAAGGGAATTTCATTTCACTTTAAAACGACACACTAGGCACCATGACAATTATTTTTATATTTGACATATGTTTCTATTTGTTACGATATTGCCATTCTGAAGGGCAAAGGTTCGACATTTTAAATATATTTCTTTAAGTAGACCACCTGGCTGAAAACCAAGAATTGGCGATTTTAAAAATATCAAATTAACGAAGGCATTTCAGGAAATTATCGCATTAGCTGAGTACGAATAAAATCTGCTACTAACAGTCTTTGAGGTCATTGTCTGTTCAAAATATAATGTAAGAATGCTTCCTAAGTCTAGCGTTTTCGCTATTGGTTATTGACGATGTAGAAGTGGAAAATAACATTGGCGATTTTTTATAATGTTGTGGCGTTGTGGTTAGCACTCTCGCCTCGTAGTAAGAGGAACCGTGTTCGATCTCAGCTTGTGGCACTGGGTGAAAACTCCGAACCACTCCTTGTGCTGGTCAGAGGGGTTATCAATTTCCATAAAAACTTTTAGAGGTTAACGGAAATAGTGAGATGTAGGGAGCTGTTGGCTCGCGTGGCATGAAGGGTTTTCCCCTACCCTCCTACGAAATTTAACACGGACACCAATTAAAGGCATTAAAAGTCACTAGATGACTTGTGGTGGTGCCTTTTATATTAGTTTAGCTGATTATTATTCCCAATTAATTACTCGTTCTTTTGATGTATGTCAGAAATACTTTGTACTCGTATAATAATGAATAAAACATTTTATTTACATATCCTCGTAATATTTTTACATCGTACTTAGATTCTTTTCTTAAAAGGGCATAATAAATACAAAAAATACTGCAAATTAAATAGCGAAGCTTCTTCTAAAACATAAAGTTTCTCTCTAATACGTTTTATTATTTACATATGATTTTTAAGTGAAATAAAAGTGGGATCAGAAATATTGTTTTAAAACCGTTTTCTTATAATTTTTTTTAATATATTTTTTGCATACTATACGTTTATCTCAACACAAATACTTTTATATTTACACTTGAGCTTCACAATTTCTCGACCTCATTTTTAATCCAAGACACGAATAACCACAGGCACAAAATACCACGATATAATTTTCTAACCAGAATATAGTGATATTAGATTAAAGTTAAAACGTATATACAGCTTAACACACCTAAGTTTGGGTATTTGTTATTAATTACTAAAACTCGGCTGTAACGAATTAATTAGCCCATCACAACTAACGTAGACTATTCCTTTATCACTAAAATATAAATTTAAATCGTTTCCTTATAGCAAATTTTGAATTAAACGGAAGTTAAAAAGCTTTATTTTTTTTAAAATTTACCATTTGATATAGATATCAATAAAATGTAAAAGCTTTATGGTCGTTATTAACTGAAAAAGTTGAAGTGAAACCTACGTCTAAACTTTCAGGGTATATTGAATGATAAAGCTTTAATTAAATGTAAACCTGAGTCAAGATTTGTCATAACTGCGTCGCGTGCCTTTTTGTACTTGCTTTATTTAATTATTTTTTTATTTCTTAGGCTTATATTATTTATCAAATACCATTCCTAAAGAAATCGTTACTCTTAAAGCTTTTTGAATATTTGGTAATCTACTTATTGCGAATTTGCTAATTGACATTTTACAAATATTTGTACATGTATACGTAATCGTATATGATGAAACGAAATTTAGTTTAAAATCTAAATGGAGCTATAACTAACTTTTATACCTTTAGAAATTAGTGGTTTTCATATTTATTTATAGACTTACGCGAATCTATAAGAAAGATTAGCAACAGTGACATTCTCTTTGTCGAGAATGAACTTTGCTAATTGAAAACGAAAATACGGTAGATGAGATAGGATAGAATTAAGTCGTTATAAAATTAGTTTTTATATGACCTAATTGTAGACTTTTTTGCTTCTTTATTTGAAGGTATAAAAGTTGGTCACGGTTACGGTTTAAAATATCTTGAGCGTTGAAGTGTAATTTTTGTTGAAATTATTTCAGCACCCTTTAAAAAATAATATCGGAGTCTGTAAAGAATTTAATGGTTCAACACGAACTGCTTTTGTACCCAAGATCCCCGTTTTCAAGCAGCGCCATTTTTAGACCGGAAGGGGAACTGTTGACGCCATTTCGACCTTGAAGCTGATATCTCTCCTTCAACTGACTCAAAGCGGACATTAGTCGCGCATTGGCAGCGTCTAGCGTATGGATTCTCCTTTCCTGGGCGTCGATAACCTTCTGTTTCGCCGCTATGACGCCTTGCATCTCTTGCTGTTCCTTTCGCAATTCTTCTTCGACCGTTATCAACCTTCAACAATTCGATAGGTAAGCGTTAATCGGCTTAAGTTCAACTTATTCAAAATGAAAATGACAGATAAATACCTGGTGATGATATTTTTCATTTGGTGATCTTTCTCTTCCTGTTGCCTCCTCAATCTTTCTTCGCCGGCTTCGAGGCGGGCCTTCCAGTCAGCTACGGCTTTCTCCGTGGCCGATTCTTGTAGGTTCAACTTCTGTTCGGCGTCCATCAATTTCACTTGAAGGTCTTGCATTTCTTTCCTCAACGTATCTACTTCCTTCTCATACTGGTAAACAGACGGAGCTTCGGTTAAAAGCTTTAGAAATGGAAGAAAGCAACGAAAAACGTTTTAACCAAACACCGCAAAGGTCAGACGCCAATCAGCACCCGGGCTACTTATTTCCAATATCACGTGCTAGCTTAAACATTGGGTGAAAATACGTACCTCTTCAATATTTTTCCGCAATTTGACATTCTGATTTTCCCGATCTGCTAGAGCTTCATTTAGAGCTTTGATGCTAGGTTGATTTGCTTTAATTCCGCGAGTAGCTGGTTTTCGGTGGTGTTTTTCTGGACTTTGGTAAGATAAATCACGGGGGTCGCTGTCCCAATCGTCTTCCACGGGGCTGCCATCGAAAAGAAATTGTTTTAAGTCACGGTTATAGCGTCGAAAGTAAACGAACGTCGTACCTGTGTTTCTCGTTGGTAAACAACGATTCCATCGACGTTCCGTGTCTAGCCACGTGTTGTTTCCACAACACCTGATTTTCTGGAGAGCCATTACAGAGACATTTGGTATAACGCCGGTGATCGTGCCTTCTGGCTGCTTGTTTGTTAAACAAACTAAGAGCGGCCACGGAATTCCTTTTGCTCTGGGAGGAATTGGGTATGGTTTCGGTGACTGCGATGGAGGGTTGGGAACCGGAGTAACGAGGATTAGTCCTGGGTGCGTGCGACTTGAATGTCGCCCTTCTTTCTCGAGGTGGTGTCGATCCGCAACTTAAATTATCCGAAGACGAAGTCGAAGTTGAATACGAACAACAACAATTCCGAGCTTGCTCGCCGCTGTTCCTGAGTGCCGGCGCGGATTCGTAGCTCTTTCCCAAGAGGGACAAGTCTTCCGCGCTGCGACTGTTCATTGAACCGCAAGGAGACAAATGGTTGCATCGTTTCTGGCTGTCACTGAGGCTTCTTTCTTTCGGCGGGCTGCCAGAACCGAAATGGTACATAGGGTTGTTGAAGGCCAACGGCGGTGGGGGACACGAAGACGACGATGAGGAAGATGAAGTGGTGTTGGAAGCGTTGTTGGGTAAGGTGCCGTTTCCGTTTACCCTGTCTTGTTGAATGACCGAATCGACCGGAGAGCTGGATTGGCTATAAGCGATTGATTGATAACCGGATGACGCAACAGCTGAGAGCTGCTTAAAATAGCATCGAAAATCGCAGTTTAGTAAATAATACACTTTCTGCGATATAAGTTTAATTCGTCGCATTACCTGACTGATGGATATCTGACTTCCTCGGATCGCGGTTGGATAATCGAGTTCTCCCGAGGAATTGTTCGTATCGTCTTCCGTGCTGTAGCCCACGTTATTCGTCATTTGTCTAGAATAATCCTTCTCCGAGATTCCGTGGTTGAAAGCGTTTCCGTAGTGAGGAGACGCGGGTTTCTCCTCTCGCTGGCTGTAGTGATTCGCTCTATTGTCATGGCAATGTTGCCCATTCGCGAGGTTATTCTTTGGCGTCATCGACTCTCCGTATATACAGGATTGCGTCAAACGATTGACGGGAATGGAGTCCCTGACGTAGACTGGCTCGCGACATCGCTGACCCTTCTCTTCCAGTTCTCTGGCTCCCTCCAGTTCATTTTCGAGAGCGCTGAATAGGACATAGTCGTCAGCGGTTGTAAGGTCACGAGCAGGCTGTTTGCTGCTACCGAGCAGATAGGCATTCCTATTTGAAAGGAAGCTATCTTAAGCCAAGTGCAGTGTGCGAAACATGCGTCAAAAGCTAAAGTTTGGAAATAGTGCCTGCCCAAAATAAAACGTCACCCATGCTTAAGATTTCTTTTTACAATTCATAAAGTGAAATTTGGCGATTCGTCCTAGAAAAGCGTCGCGCTTTGTAGAGTAAATCAAAATTATCAATACGAAAGTCCTAAAGAAGATGCGATTGAGAAAACCCGAATTTTGTGTCCGAAGCCTTTCACCAATAGAAGAATTATAAAATATAACAACTGTTACTAACCATGGTAATGTGGATGACTTCTGATTAAGAACCGCGTTGCTCGGTTCGACTTTACCGCTATGATTGAAAGCGGAAACAGTCGTGTATCTGTTTTCCTTATTGTTGTTATTGTTGTTGTTATTATGGTTGATGTTGTTGCTGCCTTGATTTGGTTGTTGGATGTACTGAAAGTGATCGATTCTGCTCTTGGGCGGGTCCTGAGACGAATACGTTGGCCTCGGTTGGGGCAAGCTTCCGGTGGAAGGAAAGAACTTGTTTTCTTTGGACGTTGAGGACACAACTTCGGCCGATGCCGGATGCATCGACATTAACGGCCGAGTTTGCGACGCCGTAATTCCGTCTAAAATATGCTGCAGTTTTTCTACTTGTTCGAAGTAGGCCTGATAAAGTAATGACATTATTAGCCAATGAACTAAAACGAATTAAGTTATCCTTTTCGAAAGTTGGAATATTACCTTTTTATTGATTCTTGACAGACATTCGCAAAGTAGTCCGTGCAGCGTTGCTAGCTCTCTTCCAGTGTCAATATACCCGTCAAACTCATTATACCTATGTAAATGCTCTTTTGGCACAGGACTCTGGAATATATTAAGATATGTTATAAGAAAGATACGAAGAAATGCCTCCAATGTAAAGACTTACAGAAATTTGTTTTAGAAAGCGTTTCATAGTGGTCCATTCCTTTTCAACGAACTCATTCATGAACTCCATGAATCCTTCCTTGCCACCAAACTTGGTGAAATTAGCCAAAGTTTGAATGGTTTTCGCTATCAACGTTAAAGTGCGCCCAGCTTTTGCTTGTGGATATTCTGTAAAATTATTCGTGTAAATTAATTTTTTAACGCAGTTTATGGCAAAAAAGCTTTAAATGACTGTTATGACATACCTTGTGTTAAGTTGAAAAGACTCGGAGAGAGAATAGCGGGACAAAGAAATCTCAGAAAGATAGAAGCGCTGATTAAGTTCTCACTAACATCCTCTTTACCGATCGCGGTCAATCGTGTTCGGTAACTATGGAAAACTTCCTTCAACTCCCTACAGATGAAGCGGTAATTAATAATTAATTATAGTCGACCATGAAATTAGAAATAAAAACACCAAATGAAGATATTCCTTACAATGGAAAAAAGTTGGCGGAATTGATTATCTTGGTCCAAGCCATTTGGACGCTCGCCATTAGATTGGCTTGCTGTTTCTGCAGTGTAGCGTTGTTCGGAACTTTCATTGGATCAACTTCGCAATCCTCGGGAGACAAGATCACGGTTTTCACAAAATCGCCCAGAGTGTCTTGCAAATACTAAAACATTCGATTTATCGTTGTTAAAATTTGATCATTTAGAGTAGTCAAAAATATGAAAGACTTACTTTATCACCAAGTAATTTCATATACGCTTCCATTGCTTTAGTCGCGAGTGAATTACCACGGAATGTTAAATGTTGGTCATCTGATGATGATAAAAAAATAAAATTAGACAAACTTCGAAATGTAATTACCATCTTCTAAACAATTTGAATACTGTACCTATTTTATCTACATCGGCCATGACAACATCTGCCAAAAACTGTTTCGCCATCCCATCTTTCTGCATAACGTGAACCAAAGTTGTTGCTATGTCTTCCTAATGGTAAAAAATATATATATATTATAAGTTAAATTTTTGTATTAAGTTTTAAGTAATTTTGTCCATTTAAAAGCAACGCACTTTTGTCCTAACACTGATAGCAGGTTCCAACATTTCACAAAGAATCTTATAATCTTCTTTCACATACTAAGAAAAATTACGCATAAATTATAAGTCGTTAACTCTTATATACAATTAAATTTATATATAACTAAATGAATAATAAATGTAATTACTTGTAGGAAATCTTTGTAGATAAAGAGAGGGAGAATATCTATGCTTTGGTGGCGAGATTTTATTCGTAGCGCAGGACTGTCTTTCCCACCTACTACTTTTTCTGTTGTCACTGGATACCTATAATTAAATTAATCGTTAAATGAATTATTGAATTAATAAATAAATTATTAAATTTAAGCATGTGCGAATACTCGATTTTGTTGAAAAGCTCGAAAATGGTTCGAGCGTCAAATCGAGGTCTAAGCTTAACTTTCGAGTACTCGAAAATATTATTCTTACCAAGGCACTACTCGCGAGCTTTTAAAAATGGCGGGTAAAGCTACTAAAAAATTCCCTTTGGTCCCGCCTTAAGATCTCTTATTGGGTGAGGTATATGTCCTAGTTGTTTCTGATTGGTCAATGATTTTAAATGCAGAAAACGAAACCAAAACCATAAGTTACATAACGTAGGGTGCCCTAACTTTTTTATTGCCAGTTGTTTGGCGGTTCATCAGACCACTATTTTCTTGTTGTAATCCCTAGTTTGGCCAGTTATTAATTTGGACTTCACAAATATGGTTTAAATAAACGTTAAAGCTCTGGCAGTAAATATTCTTTTAATGAAGAAATAGTAGAACTTAGTGATGAAAGTGAAGATTCTAGTTTAAATGATTCCTCCTTTTTAAGCTAAATCAATGGAGAACTGGAAACCCCCTTTTTAAGTTAAGCCTAATTGACGGATTTTAAAATTCATTTTGCGCGTGAAAATACCTCTACATGTTATGGTCAAAAAGCACGCAAAGAAGGCTGTGTGCCCAAGACATGTACCAGTAGTGTCGCGCGCTGAAACGTCATTTCAAAATCCGTCAATTATTAGAGTACTGGAAACCACTTTTTAAGCTAAGCCTAAAAGCTCGAAAACTCGATAACATTTTAAAGCTTGGCTCGATACTCGAAGGATTAAATTTTTCATACTCGAAGCTCGGCTCGAAACCCAAAAATCAATGCTCGCACACGCTAATCAAATTGAAAGTAATTAATTACTAAATTAATATTCAATTAATGTTCAACAAAATAATGCAATTTTCCTAAATTACCATTTTTCGGTGAAATGTCGACTATTAACGGTATTAATAGGAATTGCCACAGTCCCAATCAAAGTGTTTTTATCTCTACGTTTCTTTTTATCTGCTTCCCTGTACACATTAATGCTGATTGTCTCCAACTTTGGTAAATTGCTATTTTAATTTTAAAAAAATATTAAAATTTATATTATTCGCCACCTTTTGCGGTCGCGAAATACTAACTTGAATTCGAAATGTTCGCCCCAGAAACAGATATCAGATTTTAGTTTCGAAGATGTTCTTGCGTAGAGGGTTTTATCTAAACAGAGTTCGATGAAATACCTACACGAGAGAGAGAAAAAGAAAAAAAAAGGTTACATTTACATTTATATTAAAAAAGATTGTAATTGTAGATCCCAGAAACGAAAATAGCTACCTCTTTTTCGGAGCAACTCCTTTTGCCTCTAATATCCATATGCGTAGCGAGTTTTCAGTCCTCCTCAAGTTATCTTGATTTGGTTGAATTGTTTTCTTCAAACTGCTCATGGAGAAACACGAAAAATTCATTTTATACGCAATGCATTTATTAACATAAGCAAATACAAAAAGTCAATACGGTATAGTATTGAAAAAATATATACCGGAATAATATTTATGGGGCCTACCAGAATGTTTGTACTTAGAGAGAATTACTTTTTTGGGATGATCCTACTCCTAGGGCATCATGGTCGAATTTACCCAAGCTACGAGAGGGGGGGGGGGGGGGATGGAATACGTTACCGGCGTGAACTTCAATTTTATTGGGGGTAGTAGCTTATTCATATAACATGGGGATTGGGAGTCAATCCCTTAAATATAAATAAATATATTATTGGTGCCTAAGACATTATTTTAATATTTTCAATATTACATTAGCTTAATCGCGACCAAAACTATCGCTACGCCCCCTTTAGATCGCCATAGCAACCTAGATAGGTAGCGGCTATAGCAGACGCTATTAGTTTTTTTCTTTATTGTTATTCGTAAATTTGACTTTATAAATAATGATACTTGCATGTTAATATGATTTATGTATCGTTTGCTTTTATTTTGATAATTTTATTTAAGAAAAAACATTCTTATGACTTTTTAATTTGTCTGTAGCAGACGCTAGATCATAGGCGCTACATCGGAAAAGCTAGCGCCGTTACCCCACCTAGGCTCGTTTCGGTCGCGAATATATCTCTAAATTTTCATAGTATGTACCATAAGTTTATTATAAGTTGAATAAATGGTAAATTAACGTAAAAATTAACTAGATCTATCCTCTATGCTAAACAATGACTCTAAATTAACCGTAATTTTGACCCCAGACGGTATGGTATATTAATAACTAAATCAAGGTTACTACAAACTAAATTTTGTGTAAAATAAAATTCAATATTTAAATAATGTTCTATTTATATTAATTTCTTTTAAATAGTTAGCGTGCTACAATAATAAACAAATGTTTATGGCTGAAGGAAATATTCGAATAATATTTATATCCCTTGCGTCTGTTGCGTTTAAAGTGTTTTGCAAAACGTATACTTCCGTTAAAAATTATTTAGAGCAATAACCTAGTTGTATTTTTTAAACAAAACCCGCTTCTCAAAACGTTGTTTTGGAAAATCCACTATCAAGGATTTTTTTTATACCAGTTAAATAGAGGTGAGATTACTGTTATCACTAACCACCAAGCCGCAAGGTTAAACGATAAAGAATCTGGGATTGATTTAAAAAAATGTTAGGGCTGAGGAAAGGTTAGGAAAACTCCAAATTATATGCCAAGCCAGCTTCTGCAACTTGTGTAAAAAGGGGCCGAAGTAGTGTGTGTCAGGAACCAACGGGTCCGTTTCCGATTCAAAGCTAGGAGAAGCGGTGACTCAGACCTACACAGAACTCGTTTACAAGTTCCAATTTCTTCTTCGGTAGAGAAAGCGCAAAGGGGCCCTCCCGCCACGGAGGGAAATACAGTAAAGCCTCAGCCCTTCGGGGGTTTCAAACATTAATTAGAATACCGGTGACATCATTGCTCTAGACTTCATTATTGTCTTTGCATAAGAAAAGGTCTATTCAACAGGCGGTGGGATTATAGCAAGCACTACGCGAAAGATTTACAAAAGCGTTTCTCTTTTGGGGTTTCAATGTTCTGCTAACACGCGCTGTAAATTTGATTTTAACGTAAGCAGCGCCAGTTAAATCTGGTGGCATAAATATTGAAATTTTGTGGAACTTTATTACACAAAAAACCAATTGGCAATGGCAGCAAAGTATTTGTTAAAATAATTTGGATAAATTTGGTGCTCAGTTGCACTTACATTCTAGCCATGATCCATCGTAAATATGGTACTTTAAGCAACACAAATAATAATAATATTTTAAGAGTAAACGACTGAAAACCGCTGAATTAAAAATGAAATTTGAACTTAAGTTAGAAAACACATAGCAGTTTAATCTTAAAAATTAGCTAATTAACATCAATATTTCAAGACATATCAAATGTTAAAAGACACATGACAAGATATTTGTAAAAGGTTTAATGGTTCGTTAACTGTTAGTTATCTGTTTGATAATTCCGATCAGTTTTCAAATACATGAATCCGAAACATTATATGGAAAAATTGCGTGGCTGATTTAAAGATTCAAAACTTACAGAAGACTTAGCGAAATATCTGTATTCTGCCACGAGTAAATAAACTTTTCGTGATAAAATAATGTTATTTGGGAACCATATATTTTAAACAAACGGGGATCAATGTCAACGAGCTCTTTATTCAGTGGCGGACTGGCCATAGAGTGAACCTGCCCGATGGCAGGTGGGCCCCACGGACCGTTCATGAAGTGGGCCCCTCAAACATGATAGCGTTATAGTTGTTAAAGCTGGGCCCTTTGTCTTCTGGCAGCCCAAAATATTAGACCCAGTCCGCCACTGTCTTTATTTGAACTAAAGTATCTGATAAACGCACAGTTAAGACGGATTCAAAAAAAATTTACTTAGTTTCCTAATTATCACTAACAATTTTTTTATAAACTATCGTGTATACGATTTCAGCTTTGACTATTTTGTAAACGGCCCTAAACAGAAGTCTAAAAATATTTAAAATAGATGGTGCTTTTCCCAGAATTTATTAAAAATGGAGTACTTAAGGGTTGACAGAATTTTACTACCTTAAACAGAAATAGGGGCCTTTAAGTATTCTGGGCACCACGTCAATGCTTAAAAATATACTCTCAATCATCGCACCATAGCGGCGACCCAATCGAATATTCAAACGATACTTAGAGAGGTAAACTCACTTGTAAACCCATTTGTCCCTTTCTTCGGACGTCCTGCAAGAGTAGTATCTGGTGCCGGCATTGGAACTGAGTTGGAAGCAATGTTCTTGGCCCAAGAGACTGCTGTGGAGGGTCGTCACTTGGACATCTCCGTGGGAAAGGTCGAGACTCGCCAGGGTGCTGGGACTAGACTGCAACAGTGACTCGTGGGATCTGGATGTTCGAAGACGGGATGGAAGCACACTGAAACAAATTTCGAAACGAGAAAAAGAAAATCAGAATTTGGAACAGCGACGCGTTGTTTCCTCCTCCGCGGTTTGAAACGCTTTCAACCGAAAAATCAAGGTTAAAAAAAAGATATTTCTTATATCAACTTTAGGGGAGAAAAAACATTTTATTGAGAAAAGGTAGCGGATTCTTTGGTTTTATAATTACGTGTCGAATATAATTGATTTTTCACACACCGGACCTCTTTTGTTAAAATACTGCGATCTTAATAAACTTGGGCAATAAATCAAATTTTATAGAAAAAAATACACAATATCATCTAAAAAATACGGCTAATGGGCTCGGTATAAAATATTCACATCATTTGCCAGAACATCTAGAGTGGTCGTTATTTCAACTTCACGCTTTCGCGGGTTTTTACTAAAGTGCCAACACTGCCAAGTAACATTTGCGGCTCTACCAAGGCCTACTTAATGGTCGTATCGTCTTAAAGGTATTTAGGTAAAGGTGTTATCTATTGTTATTCTAGATCTGAAAAGAACTTCCCCTTCATAGAAAAAATAACTTTCAAAACGTAAGCTATACGTTTTATTGAAAATGTCGAGGTGGTTTTTTTCTCATTCAACTGCCAAATAAAAGAAATGGCATTATTTTAATTTTAAACAACGTACGCGAAAATATTCTGGGCCAATTATCCCATTTGGCTTTTCCATTCATTATACGAAGAAGTTTTCAAATCAGCGCTAAAATTAAACCAATAGTTTATAAATGGATCTTTTAAAATCGGGGTTTTTAAGCCAAGATTGTTAGTATGACCCATTTATATTACTAAACAGGAAACAAACTATATTGTTCCAAGTTTTCCAACATTTTCTCATGAAGAACTATACTCGCGTCATGTACGTAAATCGGACATTAAAAAGGTTGTGATTCTTTTCAATTAACTAATGTAACTTGTTTTAAATTCTTACTTGAATTTGTTGAACAGTATAAAAAATTTATTCATTAATTGGCAATAATAAAGTAGATACACTTGGACTTTATCGAAAAGTCATCACAAATTAAAGGGATCATATTATAAATCTAAAAATCGTGTGCTAACACGAGTGGCGAATTGTTTTTGATTTAGCTACCACATGAAAACCTCCAATTTTTTATAGGAAAAATATGAAATTCATAGTCATTTCATAGGAAATTATAGGAATTACTTTTAGGTAAATATAGTAAATTTATAGCAAATTATATGAATCATTGTAATGATGATAAAACAAATGCTTTTAGAGCACCTTTGGATGAATAGTAATATTACATTTAATATGAAAACATCACAGACTAGATATACATATTACTATTACATTTTCATTTAAAAAAAACCCAACTAAATTGAAAGCAAAGGGTGAAGTACGAAAAATAGGAAAATATTTGAAAATGGTCAAATTATAGGAAGTTATAAAACAATCGAAATGTAGGTAAAATTATAAAATATAGGAAATGTGGTCACTATGAAATACTACATTTTTTCTCAATTTCGAATATTCAGATTAAAATGTGACTAAGCTATCTAGCTATGATAATTAATTTTCCCTCATTATTTGAAATAAGATGAACATTGGTTTAGTTTAATACCAACTGAAAGGTGGTTCGTTTTAAATAAATTTTAGCAACCGATTTAGCATTTAAAAAGCAATTTCTTTTCCGAGGGTATTCAAGCTCTCTTTTCAGAAGGAATATTTCAAATAAAAGTCGAAACACGGATTTACGTGAGTCATACGAGCCAAATATTCATCGAGTACAAGTTGTCGCGCTGGCCAAAGAGAACGAGACCAGAGCCCTGGCGGCGGAGCGGGTGGTGGAGCACGTCCTTGTATTGATTGGCGACCCCTTCAGTTCATTTCCTGGAACGCGAAGGGAAAAGGGGACCCGTACTTACTGAGAGTGGCCAATGCCCAAAAAAGCGACTTCCATGCTCTTCATTTCTGCTTATGCCCGCACGTTCCGGAGCCCGCGAAACAGAAATGATCCGATTTCAACGACACGAAACATCCAAATGCGAAGAGACACGGACGAGCTGTACTCCGAATTACTACCAGAAATTGGATCCCCATAAATCAGGGACTAGTCATGATTTTACGTCAAGATTAATTTCCTTATCGAAGTAAAATAACGAGAAGCTAACAATTCCGATACCGCAATCTGAGCGAAGCCGGCTCGATAACCGTTGTTACGTTTCAGCGACCAAGGTACGAAGGATTATGAGGAATAAAAATTTGCTTTTAAGAAAAAGATAAACCGAATTTTTGATTTTACCAGATAGACGAAAATGTTGGATGTCCTTGGGTTTTAAGAGGTCTAGGATAATATGTTTTTCCTAAAGTGGGCCCTGATTTGGGCTTTTGCCAATTTTACAGGAGGTAATGACCTTGTTTGGGTCCCCGCAATTACCTTAGGGAGGGGCTTACGGAGGGGCCCTTTTAAATCAATTGCGTGGGCCCGAATAAAATTTAAATAAACCTAGTCTCAAATTACTTACGCAAAAACAAACATTTAGAGGGAAGCCATTAAAGGTTCGATTATAATGTTTTTATTTGTACTAGATGGCGCCAATTTAAACCTTAAGCGGGAAGGGAACAAATACTAATTTTCGAAATGAAAACCAAATTGTAGTTGCTTTTTAACCAACATTTTGTGTAACAATTATTAACGCGTTAAAAAGTTGCCATAAAAACAAACCAAAACAATATTTTTCAGTTTTTCTACAGAATGTTTCGAAAGGTTATGCAAAAATTTAAAGGAATTGTAGGGGGTGAGTTGAGAAGAATGCCTGTTTTCCCCCAAATTTCCTACGATGAGTTAAAAGAGCGCCAGGGAGCTTCAAAAAGTGGACTACTAGCCCCTGGAAGTAGGCTGCAACAAGCGCGAAATCAAACACCTTGTATAATTTAAAATTTCGAAGTTCAAAACTGTAGGACTAGGCGTATTTAAAAATCGATTTCTAATGTCAACTAAGCAACGAAGGCAACGGTTGATATTCAAGTTAACGAAAATATTAATACGTTTTAGTTTGACATTTTATATTTTTAAAGGCCGACTACATAAATCTTCGGTTTACTCTGTCTTTCACTGGAAGTAGGCTTACTGCAATATACATGTGCCATGCAGGCAGCCTACTTCCAGTGAAAGACAGAGTAAACCGAAGATTTATGTAGTCGGCCTTTAAGTCATGATAGAACTTTTGGTCATACGATTGGAATCGTAATTTCTGTGTCTCATTTGCGGCAAAGTGACAAACACGAGACTAAGCTGTAGCAGATATTTAGCGTCGCCTGTAAATAAGCATAACATCTAAATCACCAGAATAAGAAAGGGCCATTATCGTTTATATGATTAGGAAGCGAAAGCCTTTTTCCTTCGTTTAGACTTCGACTAAAGCCATTCCGTGAATCCTGGTTGTCTCCCAAAGGATAAGCCTACGAACTTAAAAAAGAACGAAAACCCATCTAACCATGTACGAACCTAATGTCCAAGGGACTCGGCTCTTTCCAAATACCCTTAGAAAACCAATACAGATTCGTTAGTGACCAATTGACCATTACGGCTTTCAACCCCTTATTCCCAAGGTAACGGAAAACCATTCGTCTTAATCCGTACCTACCGCTTTTATAGCAAACTACTAAAAGCTACAATTCAATAAGTGCCCGGTTAATTACCGTACGGTTTATTAAAGGGGAACGCCCAAGCTTTTCCAAATACCGCCTTATTTGCATACCAAAAGATCAACAAGACGTTCAATATACTTACACGTACCTTATTTTGTCTTGAAAAAATAGTTTTTGGCCCAAAAAGTTGAAACGCAAAATAACGCCAAGTATTTGGGTTTGAATTTTCGACGCCATCTTAGGGTGTATCGCCAGCGCCAGCAGGACCTTAGTGAGCGATTTGCGAACTATCCTAACTTTTAAAATCGCGCCATTTAGGCTTAGTTCTGGAACGCGCCGCGCGTGCAAAACAAATTTTTCGGGTCTTCAGCAGCGCGCGCTTCTATGTTGTTTTTCTGTCTCACCGATTTCTTACCAGGTGTCGCAGCGGACGCGCGCTTTTCAATTTCCCGAAATTTCTTTATTTTATTAAAAATAAACCACTTAATATTTTTATGCGGTTTTCTCCATAAATTTTAGTTTTTAACGGGCTATAGGGCTATCTAACTGGTTAAAGCTTGACCGTTCCCCTTTAAGAGCTAAATCTAGCTACGGATATTTGGAGAATAGAATATTCATTACCCTATTAAACTATCCCGCTAGTTTAAGAGTCAAATATTATTTACAGAAAGAGATCATCAAAGGGTTAGTGCACTTTCGAGAAACGGTATACTAAATTGAGTATGGTAAACGTCATTTTAAGGTAAGGGTCGCGAAAGCGGTAGCGACACTTCGGTACGCTTAAAAGTTGTAACGGAGCGTTGAAACTGAACCGAAAACGTCGTCTAAAAGTAGAGTGTAGCCCGTCGTGTGGAGAGAGGAGAATTACGAATTGGAAAATATTTAAGGAGGAGTTGTATTCTACGGCGAGGAATGCGTATCTCCGCGAATCCTACAATACCTCTACCGACTTTCCCACAGCAGTCACGGTATACAAGTCCGAAATTCAATTATGAAGGAACAACGTTCTTTTTTATTTTCTAACCGAGACCCGAGGGAAAGAAAAAATATATTCCAAGTCGTTATACACGCATGATTTAAAAAAGAATTCACGAGCCATGTTAAGCGAACAAAAACAACGCAAACAGAAAAACAAGGATTTGTTTTTAGGAAATAAAAAAAGAATCGAGACAAACGATTGTTTCGGGTGGAGGCTTTGTTTTTACGAGCGGATCAAAGAAGAGCCATTATTGCCGGCTTATTTATACTTTTAGATATAAAAGCGAGGTTGTATTTGCATAAGGTTCAAGTAAATACTAGTTTGGTCGCTGCGGTTCTCCGAATCGTAAAAGCTTCACGAACAAAAATAATATTGTTTTACGAATAACTTATCATTAATTTCGACATTTTTTCCACCCAGTTTCCGATAGAAAAAAGGTTTGAAACGCTTAACCTACCTATCGCCATCTATCGTGCATCGTTTCCGTTCAAGTTTTGTGACACTTTTGGTTCTTTTCAACGGATTGTTCTTAAATGATCGTTTCGAAAAGAAGTTCTGGAAAGATAAAAAAAATTGTGTTTATTAATTATTGATACGAAAGAATTCATTTAATTTACACACACAATTTGATTAAGACTATGATTCCAAATATAGTATGATTGAGAGATAAACTGTGATTCAGAATAGTCTGAAGTTAGTCTGAAGTTTGGGTGTATTTATCTTCGTAAGTTCACGAGACTATGGTAAAGCGACAAGATCGCACGCCTAGTTCGTGAGTCATTAACAGTACGTGGATGATCACACACCCACGTTGCGAGGGTTACGGCAATAAATCTATTGTAATCCAACACTGGTTAGTATTACGAAATTCTCCTACAACCGAGAAACTATTCTATCAATGATAGATAAAGTGTTTCACATTTTCATAAAGCTACTTTTCAGTTCTAAGGAAATCGATGCCCTGAAACACATTTGAATTCTCAATGTCAACTTCTTACGAAGGCGTATGTTTTAATCAAGAATACATTCAGGCAACCGGTTCGCCTCGTGATTCCCGGAAAACAGAAGCTACATTTGCGGATACATATTCTCTATTGAACCGAATAATTCTTGCTTTAGTAAGGGCTTTCGATAACCAACCACTTTAATCAAGTATTATTCGAGTACGGTTATAATTGTTATCATCTCTGACGAAATAATCTCTTTAATTCCTAATATTATCCGTAATCTTTTGTTTCAAAAACAACAATGGGCTACTGCAATTAGAAAATGAAAGCGCATCTTCGAAAATACTTTCGATTTAACAACAATGTAAAATGAATAATTTCTTTTTAACTGTTCGTGATCCGTAAAAACAATGGTGACGAAATAAAGAGTTTAAATATTTTTTCGAAAACAATGGAGACGAGCCTTGTAATTCCGTTAAGAGCTTCATTCTTTTAAAGGGTTGTCGAAGAACATCCGGTATTCGGATTTCGCCCCTAAATATTATACCAAGCAGGGTTAGATGTTGTTTTTAACCCTTTGGGGTTTTTTTTAACTTCTTGCTACTATTAACTCTAAATTATTCCCAATTATTTGTACATTTTCGGACCAAAACACTACGTAAGTTAAATCAAAAAACGTCTTCTTGGGCAAAATAATTGTACATAATTGAAACTAAAACTTCATTTCTGGCGAGACTTTTGAAATATGGAAAACTGAAAACAAATCTACAACCACACATTTTAAAGCGATACTGTTGTTCTATAGTTGCATATTGGCTAATAATAATCACCGGTTTTTATTTATTTTATTTTGCTAATGGCGGTTTAAATTTTGATCGATTTCTTCTAAATTATCTCATTATTATTATTTAGAACATTTTGTAATAGAAAAGTGGAAGTTAATTAGCCGTCTGCAGTATCTGGAAGGAATATTATTTATTTACCGTCGCACGGCCAACTATGAACACGAGTTACCGAATCGAAGTTGTCTGTGAAATGGTAGTCACGTGATTTTGTTTTCCCATTTTAGCAAGTTGGTTAAGACCAAATTTACTTTATAGTAAATCCTTTTTGGAGCAGCGCTAAAAGTCGTCTCCCAAAGTATAAATAAATACAATCTCGACGATATCTAACGCACCAGGGGCAAATAAATTAGCCTTAAAGTTCGAGATACCCTGGAGAGAGTTTATTACATCGAAAATATTGAAAAACGAGTTTGAAAAATATCCAACGCTATTAGCTAGAGCCAACCGAATCTGCATATTAAACTCGATATTTCCCTCAGCGATTTGCCTAAATTATCCCAAAATATTTTGAGTAAATTAAACTCAAGCAAGGACACCTAGGGCCAAGTGAACTCATTTGAGCAATTAGCCCGTCCCGTAATGGTAGTTTTAAGCCGTTTTAACGACGTCACGAGCTTAGTCGTCCGTCGCAACTTTGATTTACTGGATATCTCTACGAGGGCATCTATAGTTGGATACGTTACGAAGTCGCGATTAACGACAGGCAAGTGACGTCTTTAGTATCGTATGTAGCGGCGAACTCGTTAATTTGGAGGCCCCAAAGCGATAAGTAAATACAAAAAGCTGATGGGAGCGGCGGGCTATATTCATATCCTCGATCGTCAATATCGAGCTGCGCCCTCTATCGCCTGTTTTCGCTTCGGAAATTTATTAAAGAGTGAAGCTATTCGACTGAGACTAATTCGCTAACAATGAAGAACCATTAGTTTTACCGAGGCGAACCACTAATTAGATAATCGATATCCGAAACTGGGCTAAATTTAAGAACCTATTAGATACGTTTTCTTTTTCCTGATTTTTCTGTTTACATATAGAGTTTTTATAGTGTAGTTTTCACCTCACACGAAAGATGTTAGTTAATTTTGCATATTTAAGATTGTGTTATATTTAATATGTTGTATTTTAACATAATAGAAGCTTCGGTACATCGATAGATATAAGCTACGGTACATCGATAGATATAAGCTACGGTACATCGATAGATATAAGCTACGGTACATCGATAGATATAAGCTACGGTACATCGATAGATATAAGCTACGGTACATCGATAGATATAACAGGGTTCGTACAAAATTCCCTGACATTTCCAGGTTTTCCCTGACTAAATTGCCAAATTTCCCTGACCATTTTTGTAGAATAAATTTATGTTTTGAGGAAAAATCTTTAAAAATGTTAATTTTGTATTTTTAATAAATTTTTCAAAAATTTATTTGCGGAATTTGTTTTTGGGGTCATTTTAAAATTCCCTTACTATTTCGGACCATTTTAAATTTCCCTGACTATTCCCTGACCATTGGGAATTATTTTCAAATTCCCTGACTTTTCCCTGACCTTTTGGAAACATTTTCCAATTCCCTGATTTTTCCAGGTTTTCCAGGTATTCCAGGTCGTGTACGAACTCTGTATAAGCTACGGTACATCGATAGATTTAAGCTACGGTACATCGATAGATTTAAGCTACGGTACATCGATAGATATACGCTACGGTACATCGATAGATATACGCTACGGTACATCGATAGATATACGCTACGGTACATCGATAGATATACGCTACGGTACATCGATAGATATACGCTACGGTACATCGATAGATATACGCTACGGTACATCGATAGATGTACGCTACGGTACATCGATAGATGTACGCTAGACTACATCGATAAATATACGCTAGACTACATCGATAAATATACGCTAGACTACATCGATAAATATACGCTAGACTACATCGATAAATATACGCTAGACTACATCGATAAATATACGCTAGACTACATCGATAAATATACGCTAGACTACATCGATAGATATACGCTAGACTACATCGATAAATATACGCTAGACTACATCGATAAATATACGCTAGACTACATCGATAGATATACGCTAGACTACATCGATAAATATACTCTAGACTACATCGATAAATATACTCTAGACTACATCGATAGATATACGCTAGACTACATCGATAAATATACTCTAGACTACATCGATAGATATACGCTAGACTACATCGATAAATATACTCTAGACTACATCGATAGATATACGCTAGACTACATCGATAAATATACTCTAGACTACATCGATAGATATATACTATGTTATAAACAAAGATATGCAAATTTAACGAAGTAATATTTTTCTTTTTATAGAACTGCAAGCTAACTCCTTTTAAATTAAAAGCATTCTAAAAAGTCATAAATGGCATTGAGCCCGTTGTCATTGACTTTCAATGGAGAAATACACGGTTGATGTCAGGACACGCGTTCCATAACAGGCCAACCAGCTTCAATAACGATCAATCGATACCAATCTCAAAGGAGAACGTGTATTTGAATGGAAATATTTGTCCGTCGTCTATATATTACGTATTCAAACACCTGATATTTCTAAATATGTAAATTGAATCGCATCTAATTGACCAAATTGCAACGTCAGGTAATATTTCCAAAGAGGCATTTGAGCTCAAGGCGAATCTAATTCGCGCAATACGCCACCCGGCACACTTACACGCGACAGCTGAATTTAATTCAAGGGTGACCCGAAAAAGAGAGGCCCTATATAGCGTACATTGACGATTCCAGTAAAGTAATGATCAGCCAATAAAGAAACGGCCAGATCTAGGACTAACGGGACAGGTTTGCCATCGAAATTATAATCTTGCTCGGGATTAGGTATCGACCCCGAAAAAATAAATCTAGAAATAAAACGGCGGATATTCTTAGATCTTATAAGTCGTAAATTAAGAAAAAGAATCGATGGGTGGAGAGGATGTAGAGAAAAAAACACGTTAATTAAGGGCCTCTAAGTGGCGCAACGTGGGTTGAACTAAACCCACGCGGAAGGCAAGTTCAAGTCCATATTTAGTGGATTTCTAGTCGTAAGAAATCAAAGGGAAATTTTCTATGGGAAATTACATTATCCCACCACTTTTCTTTCGTTGAATTAATTGCAAAGGCTTACTGTATTATTATACGAGAAGATGTCATTTAAAAAGCTTGTTTATTTATTTGTAGAATTTTAAAGGCGTGAAAAGCAAAAAGAAAAGTATTAATTTGATATGTAAACTGGTGTAGGAAGTACGTTTATACTGTTAAGCCGTTTAGATTTACTGTTTTTATTGGGGAGAGGGAAAAGAAGGTTCGGCTAGTTTCCGTTCGGCTAAAAATGTGGAAATACAGGAAGTTCGTGAAAAGATTCGTTTTCGCTTTAATTTTTAAGCGACATTTGTAAAAAAAATTAAATTAAAGAGATTTTTAACCCCATCCACGCAAGAGGATTTTCAATTACGGGTGTCTCAATTCCTTTAATATGCAAATATGCAATCTGTAAGTAAGTTAATTTCAAGTCAAAAGTGCAATCGTTTGTACGTCAAAAGAAATTTGGGATTTCCTATGGCTCAATGTTTTTGATATATTTATAAGAATTTATAAGTAAAAGCGATAAAGTACGTTATATTTTGTAAGCAAAATGTCAAGACTTTAAAAGTTATCTTTTTTTACTCAGTTAGCAGTACTATCAATTTTCTGTATACATATTACGATATAATTTTAATACTTCTGAAGTTCTCAAATTCAATTTGGTATCAGTTTACGGCATAGCGGCTTAGCGATGGTAGTCGCGAAACATTAACCTGAATTTTACACGTATTTGTACACGTATCGCGCACGCGTCGATGTACGCATTTACGTGCCATTCTAGGAATGACTATTTTCCATATCAACACGGAATGTTGGGTCCATCAATTAGTATATCACTCAACGCGTGCATACACGAACCATTCCGAGCGGGCTAGGCCTAAATTATTTACTCGTACATCGCGAAACCTCGCGCGTGATTCGAAATCGTCATTTCATATTTCAGATAGCGAATAACATTAAAGCGTCATCACAAATCAGGTGGAAAGGCAACGCAAAACGCGGGCAGAAATTCAAACCGCGCTATCATTCCGAAACACGGTATCGATTACAGTCCCCTTAATTAGCGCCGACACAGATAATTAAAATTAGAATCTGTTAAGATTACAAAAGAGGAGGTAAAACAAAAAGACTCATTACCAGAAGCAAAAGGGCCTGACGTCGTTTCTACTATCTTCTTAAAATATATAGTTTATCCTATAACCGGACTCAAATTTAGTCGAAAGCCGAATTAAAAGCGGGCAAATGGTACAGTCCGTATCGGAATAAAGTACCACTTGGTCAGCTCAAACTTTAAATTTATTTTGAGCCTTTCACTTAAAGGAAACAATTAACAACTAAGACTCTTCTAATGACTTTGGAGAAGTATTTTGCCTTTTCGTCCGTTTAGCGCGCAGTCTCGATTTGCATTAGGGAAATACTAAATGAGGCAAAATCATGGCGCGAGTGTGAGAAGTATTAATACACGTTTACAAAGAGCGGCCAGCTATCTCCGGCTATAAATAAATATAAAGTTTCTATATGAAAGGGAATTTCCCAGAGATATTTAAATCTGGATCGTAGTTTATATTCAAAAGCCATTTGAGAAAATAAGCCGAATATAGGTATAAAACTTACTTTACGAGTCTCGAGTGAAATATAATTTATGGAATAAACCGAAAATACGGTTTTAAGAAACGTTTCGCTAAAAATATATAACACTGGGAGTGTGTGGAACCTAGATTTGTTAATTATTTTAGCTTGGTTGACTATTTGTCATACACCGCAACACCAATTACGATTGGTTGAAACCATAGTCTGCCTTAGCTTTCCAAAAAGGTATTATTCTTCACCTACTTTAGTTTTTTAACACTTTCCACTAAAGTGGTTTTGTGTAACAGATAAAAAATATCCAGATCATTTTTTTTTCAATCTACAAAATTTTTAAGTCGAGGAAAGTGTCTAACTGTACATCTTGGATGTCTTCTAGTTGATGGTTCACGGTTCCATAATTGTCTCATTTGAAATGCGAACCACGTATTTTACATTTATACGGAATTACCAATGGATGACTTCGTGTCGCGATTAAACTAAATTTTTTAAATTTAAATTCTGTGTTGAATATTAAAAATTTATACTAAATTACTAAAGAGCATATATATATATATATATATATATATATATATATATATATATATATATATATATATATATATATATATATATATATATATATATATATATATATATTGATTCAGAATAAGGTAACTAAGCATTAAGAAACTTAAGTATATAAAATGAAACTGAATAAAAATCTCAACACCTTAAATAAATTAACTTTACTCAGTTACAACTTTAGAAAGGAAAAAAAAAGTTTGCTGATTTAGTACAATTAGGGTCAAGATGCGCCGAATTTCGGATTTGATTGCTTGATATTTATATTTATCAGGGTACCTCTTTGCGTTACCTCAATTCTGGTAAATAAAGTAAATTGCGTATTTTTAAAAGATATTTCTGTTTTAGAATTTTCCGTTTTTTGGAGATTGCAACTGACAAGGAGACGACCCGAGGTGTAACACACCAATTTGGTTCAAACTCGGGGGTTTGGTAGACCTTCATGTAATTTGAAACACCCTAAAGGGAAATGTCTCCATAGGCAACCGTTTTGCCATGGCAACCAAAAATGTTTTTGACAATACAAAATGGAAATTTTCCTATTGAATATAACATGGGAATCTGACCAAATGTAAGGGTACCCCTGTAAAGATTTTAATCAACTTTGAACTTTTTCATTATTTTCTTATTTATATTTTCTATTTTTAGCATTTTCAAAAATTAAATTTTTTACAGGGGGTACCCTTAATATTGGTCAGATTCCCATGTTATTTTCTATGGGAAAATTTCTAGTTTCTGTTGTCAAAAACATTTTTGGTTGCCATGGCAAAACGGTTGCCTATGGAGACATTTCCCTTTAGGGTGTTTCAAGTTACATGAAGGTCTACCAAACCCCCGAGTTTGAACAAAATCGGTGTGTTACACCTCGGGTCGTCTCCTTGTGAGTGTACAAGCACACGGAGTAAATCACTAATTCTAATAAATTTTTAATTTCTTCTCTAAGTTTGCAACTGGGTATACGTGGTTAACTAAACCCAAACTTACTAATTCTAATAAACTTTTAATTTCTTCAGTAATTTTGCAACTGGGTATACGTGGTAAACTAAACCCAAACTTACTAATTCTAATAAACTTTTAATTTCTTCAGTAATTTTGCAACTGGGTATAAGTGGTAAACTAAACCCAAACTTACTAATTCTAATAAACTTTTAATTTCTTCAGTAATTTTGCAACTGGGTATACGTGGTAAACTAAACCCAAACTTACTAATTCTAATAAACTTTTAATTTCTTCAGTAATTTTGCAACTGGGTATAACTAAATTCAAACTTACTAATTCTAATAAACTTAATTTCTTCTCTAAGTTTACTTACTAAGCTTCCGTTTACAATATACAACAAATAATTGAACAAACAAACAACAACAATTAATGTTGGAATAAAGTAAACAAACAATTACAATTACCTTGGTGAACCTTTTCTTCCCACTCTTCCTTCTCGGACTATTCCTCTCAACCCAAAGGGTTACAACCATTGTTAAATAAGGTTACGCCAACAACACCAACCGAGTGGATCATCCAAATAAAAAACACCGAACACAACAAAACAACATCCGAATCCCGCGATGAGCCAACAACTGAAAACGGCGTATCAACCGGCGGAGACGGCGCGAAAAAATGGATGATAAAACAATTCTTCCAACCAATAACGAACAAGGGCTCTTGGAGCGAGAAGGCGGATGTTACTAATCCATCAATTCTCTAGTCCGTTTCGAAATTATTCTACCCGTTTTAGTGTGGGAGTGACGAGAGCTGTATTGTCTTACAAACCGATGCTAAAGGATGCGTTTAAAAATCATAATCAAATGACGGTTGGCTGATAACCGTCCCGAAATTCAGGAAATAAGACAATTACGTTAAATGATAAATACATTCGTATAAATAGATCACGTAATTTAAAAAAAACCGTTCCGAAGTCGAGTCTTAACGACCGTTCGAGAAATTCCAACTGCTCGTTTTTTCCGACTCTCGAAAACTGGAGAAGTTAGTTCCTCAGTTCAAAAAATGAATTCCGGGGGTGGTGGGCGTTCCATTCGAGCCTCTTGGTGTAATAAGTAAGACGGGCCATAGGAGCGAAAGAAGGGGGGTTCACGCGGTTTCAAAAGCACCTCCCCCCGCGCCTATATAAAATGAAGGTCGCTACATGCAACGCAACTTCACCCCTTCCTACCACTTCGGCTCTTTCGTTTCTACAAAAGCGACTTCATCACCGGGCCTAAGTCTAATGTTCCACATAACACAAAACTCGCTCCCGAAGATCCAGGGCTTGATCCCCCTCCGCTTAGAGATTTTAGCTTCGGAGGCGATGTAACCGAAACTAGTTTTTTTTTCTTATACTTCGACTAAAAGAAAATGCCGCTAAGACGAAGAAGTTTGAGGGGGAGAAAATAACGATTTTAGCGAGCCAGGGTTCTGGTTTTAGGTCCGTTACATTCCGCGTATCCTATACTCCGAGGGAAGATTAACAAATCATTCTCTCGCCAGAGGGATGAACAAATTTCTACGTAATACAATAGTTACGATTTTTTTTCTCGTGTAGGGCTATTGTGGTTGAGAGAAACCCGTTGAAGGAATGTTTACGTATCAATCAATATAACGCTTACTTTATTGATAGACTCTATAAGAGTTGATAGAGACTAATGTACGTCATTTAGTAGCAATGATAGAAAATTCTAAGGTTTTTCAAATCCATGCCGATTTTTATTTTGATATTTCGCCAAATATTTCAAGGCTTAACAAAATTAAATTTCTATGTAAATTATTTCGGCAATGATACTGGTTTGAAATTGTTTATCTCAAATTTACTATCTAATATATCTTATTTTACACTTAATTTATGTCACCAGGTTTATCAAGAACAGAGGTCACGTTTAAAACATATTATAAAGCGTGTTAGAAGACGATTTTTCGATTTAGAATATTTCTTTTAATTAAAATGAATAATAAGTATTACCGGATCATTTACAGGGTTGCTACAGTTTTTTCACAATCAAATTCCCTGACTTTTTCAGGTTTTCCCCAGTGGCGTACCGTACACGGGGTTTGCCAGACAGGTTTCCCTGGGCCCCCGACCTTTAGGGGGCCCCATCGCGATCGCGAACAAGAAGGGGTGGCCCGGGTGGGAAATTGTGGAATCACTGCCACACGTAGGGTGGGGGCCCCTTTTTCGCGTTCAACCCAGGGCCCAACGTCAATTCGTTACGCCACTGATTTTCCCTGACTTATTTTGTGCCAAGATTTTGTATTTTTTAACCTATAATTTAGAAAAAGTTCCCTATTTGCAACCGAAATTAAATTGCCTGACATTTCCCTGATTTTAAGAATAATTTTTAAAATTCCCTGACGTTTATACCCATATTCAAATTCCCTGACTTTTCCAGGAATGTACCGTGGCAACCCTGATTTATGGACAAAATGAAAAGTCATTTTTAGCCTATTGCATCTCTAACCAGAGCAATACTTAAAACATTTTAAACAGCTTCGTAAATAAATTAAATTTCCCCGTTATTTTGCAATAAAGTTTCAAGGGCATAAGTTACTCATATATTTCCGTTTTCCGGTTAAAGTTAGAAGATTATTTATTAAACAATGTTGGTTTTTAAAAAGTAACCTTTATATTAAACCAGAAACCTTATAGATAAAAATCAACGGTACGTTTTTCCCAGGCAATATTGCCGAGACTATAAAAAATATTTGGAACGGACGTAGAAATTACCCTTATAGTATTCTGAAGCTCACGGATATGGGACAACTAATTTTCGGGGGAGATAACCGACTCCCCCCCCCCTAGGAGGGTCGCCGTAAAGGGAGGGAACGTAACTGTGGAAAATTCATAAAAGCACCCACAATTCGACCCCAAAATAGGTCTCGTAATCACTTCGACCAAAATAATACGCTATGGAAGTCTCAAAAGTTCAAAACCCCAAAATCGACGAACTGAGAAGTCACCAAAGGTTTAAAGGAAAAAATATTGTTAAAACCAGTTTTCTATATATACCAAGCGTAAGATTTACGTGTCGGTATGTACCGCGAAGGTTTAACACCCAAACCTCAAATAATAATACTAATAATAATAAAAATATACTTTCCTCCTATGTAAGCCCACACAATGGAGTCATAAAGGGTGGAACGTGATTGAACCTTATTGTAAGGTAATGATTATTTCCCATTTTAAGAAATTAAATTTGGACAGCGAAGAAATTAAATTTTTCTGTGTCGGAATATTACGGAAATATTGGCAGGCCATTATTTCGGCTAATTAGTATCTAACGGTATAACGTCAATTAAAAAAATGTAATTTTAATTGCGGCAAAACTCGTTCGTCGTATAATTACATACGCGAAGAATACTGGTTCGAAGAAAGATTTTATACCTCGTTAAGTAGGTTAAAATTATTAACTGGAAAAAAAATTATCACAGCAATCGTAATAAAAATTGTCCCTGTTTGTTATGAAATTAATTCTAGGTTTGCGAGAGATACGTAACAATGGGGAAATATTGCTACCTGAATGAATCCCCCGCCACAGTTATTTATAAAATGTGTGCACCAGTTTATTGTTCAGATATTTAATCAATAGAAGATATAGCTAACCGCAAATAATGCGGGGCTGTAATAGGAACACGTATTTTATTTCTAAAATTTGCAAAATTAAGGTATGCTGCTCTAGAAACTCAAAATTAGATTTTTTTTAAATGTCAGTTGAGTTTCCGACGCTTGGTTTCCGATAAAGTGTGGCGTACACTGACCCGACTCAGTGACATTATTTTACATACCCAGCAGCGAGTCAGTAATACAATGTTTACAAAATATTGGTCTTTTATTTAAAAATATTTTTTTAATACGCATTCCTTTTTAGCCAATAGATAAGAATGGATATTGTATACAAAAGCTCACTGTTGAAGTTCTATAAGTGGGTAAAGTAATTAAAATCTTGGTCTTTTACTTAAAAACATTTCATTCTAATATCTGTCCCTTCTCAGTGGTAATTAATATTATTTTCCTGCTCAGAAAGAATAACCAATAAAAATAGTCTTAAGGTTTAAACAGAATACCTTAACGCACTTAATAATTTATTTTTTATATATTGTTATTTATTGAATTTTTATTAATTTAATTATTTAATTTGATTTTTAATTTTATTTATTTATTTATTTATTTACTTAATTAATTTTACTTTTTATTTAATTATTATTTATTTATTTAATTTTATTTTTTATTTATTTATTTAATTTTTTATTCATTTATTTGTTTAATTTTACTTTTTGTTTATTTATTTATTTTATTTTTTTATTTATATATTTTTTTTATTTTATTTTTATTTAATTTATTAGATTAATTTAATTATTATTTAGTTAGTTTTATTTTTATTTATTAATTTATTCGATTTAATTATTATTTAATTAGTTTTATTTTTATTTATTAATTTATTCGATTTAATTAGTTTTATTTTTATTTATTTATTTAATTTATTAGATTAATTTAATTATTTAATTTTAATTTATTTATATTTCATTCATAATCGTCAATACTCTCAACTGTTTACATTCTTCAAAGAAAACAGAAATTTTGCAAAGTCACTCTTAAAGCCGAGAAACTCTTGCGCAACCCCAAAAAAAATACAGCAAAGTAACTATATCCCTGTAAATTAAATATTTTTGCAGAACAAGACTCTTAACGTCAACACAGCACCAGCACGCGTGAAGTCTTTTTGGCGGAAACGTCACATACAGAAACATCCGCGACTCAATTCCGAGTTAAATTATACGAAATAAGACAATTTCGCGAGGGTTAGGTCTAAATCCCCCATAGATTCATATCAGAAAAGGATTGTATTGTTTCTTTTTTATAAAATAGCTCAGAAGTTTTTGTTCCGTTCCCTCGTGATTATGAGCTGAGACCGAAACGTGAGTTGCACTCGGAAAAAGGACGCGAACACTTCCTTTTAGAGAAATTTTCACACGTTTTTCGAGAAATAATATGGTTGGTTGACACTAAAGATAAAGCTTAAAATACAGTCCAAATGATTTATAGCGTGAACAGTTTGGTAACGCGAACCGAGGTAACGAGGTACCAATCCCGCAGTACAGCCACCTTGGTAGATAAGCTTCATTTCACATACGATGCACGTCGGCAATTTTTTTCTTTGTGTGTTTTTTTATGATGAACTTCAAATGATATAGACGGTATAATATTAATATGCATAATTATTTAACGGGAATTAAAAGTCGAATGTTTCTTGAAAGAAACAAGTTTCCAAAGTCTAGTTTTGTCGACTTTGTCCCAAGGTATTAAATTATGGAATTTTGAAACTAAAACATTTTTCGGTATGAGCGTAAGTATAGCGTAGGGTACCGTTTATAAATGCGCTTTGGGTTTAACGAATATTAAAACATATCTACGCTTCACCTCTTTACGACTAACCGGTATTTATTTAAAATCTATCCAATGAAAATTGTAAAAGCAAGGGATAGCCGGTAATTTAACACGTTGATGAATGCGTTTATACTTAAACGTTCTTATTATTAATGGGATAATTACTTCATAAGTAGCTAGTTTAATTTATTAAAATTCTTCGTTATTTAATTCTTACGGTGCTCTTTTTTATTATAATTTCCAATCATCTATTAATAGTAATTCATGAGTTACTTTAAAACAGGTTTGGCTGATTTAAATCAACTTGATTTTAATCACTATTTAAATCAATGATTTTTTTCAAAAAAATTATTGATTTAAATCAATTTTTATAAAGTATTTTTGAAAAAGAAAAAACCTCGCCAATTGCTATAATTTAGGTTTAAATATAATCTTTCTTGTACTTCCCGATAATGTTGCATTGGATTCTACCTGGGGTGGAGATTCCGCCGAATTTGTTTTGTAAAACTACCAAAATAGGTTTTAAAAAATAAAAACTTCAATATGATTATTATCTTAAATTTAATAAATTCATTATACATATTAGTCTTTAAAAATTAAAACATATTTGTTTTAGGTAAAATTATGCTACTAAATTATATAAAACTTTGAAATTTTAATTAAAATCAAAATCAAATAAATCAAAAAAATCAATAAAAATCCGATTTAAATAAAAAAATCGATTGCCAACCCTGCTTTAAAATGATTTTCTTTAATTGCTTTATCACTTAAAAATTCAGAATAGATAGAATTAAAAAAATCTATAACTTAAAATTTAAAAATCGATAAATAATAATATTAAAATTCTCAATACAATTTAAAAATTATTTAAATTAGCTTTATATTAATACTAAAATTATCAATACAATTTTAAAAATTACTTAAATTAGCTTTATAATATTAAAATTCTCAGTACAATTTAAAAAATCTTTAAATTAGCTTTATATTAAAATTCCCAGTACAATTTAAAGAAATTATCTAAATTAATTTTATAATATGAAAATTTTCAGTACAATTTAAAAAAATCTTTAAATTAGCTTTATATTAAAAATCTCGGTACAATTTCAAAAACATTATCTAAATTAGTTTTATAATATTAAAATTTTCCATAAAATTAAAAAAATATTTAAATTAGCTTCAAAGTCCTTAAAGGGAATATAACCTGCAAAGCAATATTTATGGAAGACCCCTTCAATTTTTAAATTTCCCTGTACAGTGGCGCCAAATATTTTTAAAGCCAAAGGCAAGAGCGGCTAGAGCTGCAAGCGTTGGTGTTCCACACCAAATACCTGAGGTTATATTCCCTTTAATAGAAAAATTTAAAAACCTCTAAATAATATTAATTTTAGATTTTATAAATTATTCTATTAAGAATTTTTGAAAATGTTTGAACAATTCCAAAACCACTCTATAGCAACAACGAATTCCGCACGTAATAATGAAACTTTTAACTCAAATTAGGTAATTTTAAGTTAATCGTCTAGCTGTCTAGCCATAAAATACCGGCTGATATACAATTACACCACCTAGTAAATGTACGTGACCGGTATATTTCGATACGAAATCAGCTGAGGAACACGCTTGAAAATGAAAATGTATAATCTAATCGGAAATATTAACGCCTTCGAATGACATCATCACCAGCCGATGTAAGCGCTCGTTCGCGATTCGGGCCTATGGCGTCGTCATCCAGAAAGACGAAAACTAAACCCATTTATACTGACGCCATCTATCAACAAAAGGGGGAACTAGAACTTTTATATATAAGGAAGAAGCGAGAAAGAAAAACGAAAGAAAATATAAAAAGAAAAACGGATAAAAGATGACACCAACTTCCTCTCAAAGTATAGAACGATCTAAAACGGCTGTATAAATGATAGCGACTAATGTCCGGCTACTGACACGCCGCTCAGCGGGATCTAATGGTACTAATACCGCTTGAGCTTCCTCGCCCGCTCGTAATAAAAAAAATACTACATCCTAGCGAAAACTTTATTAAGATTGACAAAGATGGAAAAAGCAGGGCTTTAACGGGGGCATTTTCGTATACGAAGACAATTCAGCTAGTTTAGGGGATTATTTATCCAATCTACGGATGAAATTCGCCTCAGACTATCTACAATTTCAAGGATATAAAGGGATAAACAGTTGAAAATCATCGTTGTTAGCTTAGCAACAACGAATATAGACCGATACACGTAACACGAAGGAAAAGATTCTTTCACAGGGGTAACGCCATTAGAGGTTTTAATAAGTGGCACAGTCTGAAAACTGTGAAAAATATTAATTTTTTCGTGTTTCATTTTAGGTTGAATTTTTGTTTACAATTCTCACATAAAACATCGTTTAAAATAGTTTTTTGTAGGCAATAATAATTGCCTTTAATTAATTCAGGTACACAAAATAAAATATTTCAAACTGGCGTTATTTGGTATAAAATAAACGATAGCATAAGTTAAAGCATTAAAATCTAACTTATAAGAGCTTAGCTCTGAAGGTTGATTTCTTTGTTTATGGGTTTATTACCCAAGTTATTGTTTAGGAAACTGCGTTTTAAAGTTAAATTTTAAAGGAAGAAATGTTGATTAAATTTAAACAAGGCGTTATATAAAAATGGACCTCAACCATATGCCGCGTAGAAAAATGTGTTTATTAGGAACATACTGACACACTCCTGGCGGGTGAATGATAAATTTTTCCCTATGTTAAGAAATTTAATAAAATTTAAAAGGTTTAATATTTTCGCGTGGGGTGGTTTAAACAAAATGCGTATTAATTACGCCAGAAGGCAGCTTACTATCGTTTGAGAACACTAATGAATAAGTGATAAGTGATACGATGTTTCTGATTATATTAACCTAATCCTACCTAATTTATCCTACACCTTCTGTGATGTAGGTATTTTTGGTATAACCGATTTACAATTTTTAAAGGGCAAAGACGACTTTAAAGGGGTAATATTCATCCGAGGTAACGTGGTGATGGCGCTCTGATAGCAGCGTGACGTCATAATTTTGATTTTCAACGATTGGTTGAAAGTTTTCAGTTTTTAGTGAAGAACGGTTTTGTCGAGATTTAAAATACAAAATTATCTTCCCTGATTGGATAGTTTAAAATCGTATTATAGTGCCATCTATGGCGGAGTGTTAACTTCTGTTAAAATTATTTGTTAATTTAAATTACAAAAATTATATATTTAAAGTACTATAATTTAGTAATTAATTAATAACTTTTTAAAAAAGTTTATTTTTCATAAACTTTAGTGTCGCCATCTACCTCAAACATTATTAAATAGGAAGCTACCTCGGGTGGATTTCGCCCCTTTTTGCATATTTCCCTGTAGGCAATATGTGAATGCGCCTATAGTAAAGTTAAAAAATATGGGTCTTTTTAAAAATTATAAAGATATTCCACGCAATAAATTACTTTTTCTATAGTTTTATAATTCACTAAGCATATTAGTTTTTGAATGCCATGCACTACGCGATACTTAACATAAACTAAATGACGTATTAAAAAATCATCGCAATGCAGTATTCTCGGGGGGGGGGGGGGGAACAGTTAACAGCTAGTGGCAAAATGGATTCGAGAGGGGGAGAGAGATCATTAATTCACATCAACAGTGTTCCGGCGACAACTTGTTTCACAAACAAAACTCGGGACATCTGCAGTTCGGTAACGCGAATTTTATCATGCCATCGATCCGGGCATAAACTTGGGCCCGTATTTTTACCATTTTTTTGTGAGGGGGGTGTGGATAGTCGCGGCAAGGCCTCATATTATATCGATTGGTAGGCCCCCTCTTCCCCCCAAAAAATGTCCTCTATGATTGAAAGCAAAATGCATCTTTGCAAAGGAAGAAAAGCTTCGGCTATAAAACATAAAAAATATTCCCCGAGAGGCTGCGAGCGATAACGGGCCTTTCTCCCATCGGGAAATCACATTCAAATTCTTGTTGATAAAGGTAACTTTGCTTTGAAAGAAAAAACTCCTTTTTGAGAACTTAAGGGACAACAACTCTGCGAGGATTTATTACAATGCGACTTTGGTTGTTACACGTGGCTTGACGTGAAGATTGGTTTGTTATTTAGAAAAAAAAATATCTAAGAACCTTTTATAAATATTAAAATTTATAATTCAAAGCAAAATCATTTGGAATTTCCTATTTAGAAAAAAAAACCTAAGCCTACTTTGAAATATAAAATTTGAACAATTTAAAATCGACTAAAATATTGAAATCCTTTTTAATTGCCTATTTATAAATACTCAAAAACTATTTAAATTTTAATATTGTAATTTTAAAATCCACCGAACAACGAAATCCTTAGTTGCTTTTTAATAAGAATAAAATAACTTAATCTACTTTGAAATATAATATTTTATGAATTCAAAATCAACTAAAACCTCTTGGTTATTTCATACTTAATTATATTTACTACTTTTAAATCTACCTAATACTAATTTTCAATCTAAAATTGGAAAATATAACTAAAAAATTAAAAGCCTTGGTAATATTTTAATTAAAAAATATCTAAAACTATTTTGCAATCTAAAAGTTAGGTACTTAATTTTTTAAGAAAATACTAACATAATTTTTTTATCCCAATGAGTAATATAAAAAAATAGTACTTGTAAACTATAAATAATTTAATAAATAATACTTGCATGTTATGAATAATTTAATAAATAATACTTGCATGTTATGAATAATTTAATAAATAATACTTGCATGTTATGAATAATTTAATAAATAATACTTGCATGTTATGAATAATTTAATAAATAATACTTGCATGTTATGAATAATTTAATAAATAATACTTGCATGTTATGAATAATTTAATAAATAATACTTGGATATTATGAAAAGTTTGAAAAATAATACTTGCATATTATGAAAAGTTTGAAATATAATACTTGCATATTATGAAAAGTTTGAAATATAATACTTGCATATTATGAAAAGTTTAAAAAAATAATACCAGTATGTATGTCATAAGGTCAGCGAAAATGCAGATGATTTGATAACGAAAACCAAAAATTATAAATTCAAATTCTGCAAGGTGGGTTGAATTGTGTCGCCAACCTTTTAATATAAGGGTATAACTTACATTGAAAAATTATTTAAATTTACGAAGGAAAAGAGAGAACAGAGCTCGACACAAAACTAAATAAAGATTTGAAGCAACAGAAAATGATCATAATAAAAAAAATATCGGACAATCTTTCAACTTCAGGATGGCCGAATTGGAAAGCGGGTCTTTTATGGGACGCAATAAAGAATTCTTTCACCGTAGACTTTTCGCCTATTCCCAAATCGAAGGTTTCGTTTGAACTTTTCATTGAAAGACCAGTTGACAATTCACTCAAACCCGAGAAGCGGGTAAATTCTGCTGAGGGAAACGAGCTTTGTCTTGGCATTCTCAACAGAGTTAGTTCTGAGATATATTTTTTGACAAAGGGGCAGTCTTTACGAGAAACGCGCACCCTTTGCTGGATATAATCAAAAATGATATGGACTCCGACGATCGTAAAATACGACGAGAGGTGGGGCGATAGTCGACGTTTCTAGTTCTATAGATAAAGTATAGGTGGCGATAGCGTCTAGAAGAAGAAATGATGCCACGAGTCAGCGGGGAGGGGGCAAGATAAAAACCAGTATTTGGTATGATTTAGTGATAGATAAGGTGCTACAAACCTAGGGGAGGATATCAGTCTGTACTATGGGTACCCTGGGTCGCTACAAATGGAATGTAGAACCGTACAATGAGGTTTTGATGCAAAAGGGTTATTTCGGGTATAATTTATATATTTTTATCGGTCATATCAAAAATAGCGTAGGATAGAAAAGGGTTAATATTTAATATTTTATCAAATATGTGGGCTAAAATTAAAGAGCGTCTAAAAAGGTTTTTTTTTTTTGCAAAACCGATTAGGCCGATGTGCATTTCAAAAAGAACTGGGGTAACGCCATTAACGGTCAAATTTTAAATAAGCCAAGTCTTTCTAGATGGCGCCTATATAAACGTTATAATTCCAAATCATCTAAAAACTGGGATAAATAATTTTTTCCCAGTATCTATTATTATCTAATTTTGTATAATTTAGCGTTAAACATATGGTATTAGTTATTTTTTTAATAAATCAATAATTATTCCCTTAACACCAAAACATTTAAATTGGCGCCATCTAGAATAAATAAAAGCATTAAAATCGAACCCCCTAATGGCTTGTTTCCCAACAAGAAATTTGTAAAGCGATCTGTTATTGCTCTGCTATAAAAAATTATCGCTTAGAAATTTGAACATTATTTTTAACGTTATAGAATTCCTTATTTTTTATTGAACTGGAATTTGCTGGGTGATAAAGCTTTGGATATTCCTAGGAACCTTGATCCTTTGGGGCCTCCACGAAAGAATGTTATTGTAAATTGTCACGCTAGGGGCCCCCACCGAAAAAATGGGGTCAGGATGTTTGGTATTCAGGATTGAAACTGTTTGCTCCTGGAACACAATCTGAATATTTTAACGGTGGCGCGAAGGTTATTGGGCTATTGCCCCAACACCTGGTCCAGAGGTTTTTTATCACATTCTTTGGTGCCCTCCTTATTACGAAATACCTACGAGTATAATTGCTAGGATTGACCGCATTCTGTAATTTCCATTGTGGTTGCTATGTTTCTAAATGAGCTCGAAAACACTTGACCCAAAGAGCCAATAAAACCTCTGCAAACTCGAGACCTTTTCATACAACTATTGGCAATTCGATTTCCCTCATTTATTCAGGTACAAGAGCATCAATATTTTAAGGTAATAAGATAAAACGTAAACTTTTATTGGGGTTAAGTCGAAAACGCTTATCTAATGTAACAGGGTCATTGTTAACTTAACCAATCCTTTCACGAATAGGTTTAGGTATAAATAGAGCTCTGCGAAACAGATAAATTAACTGACAAAATTTCTATTAATCGTAAATATTTTGGTTAACTGTTTATTAATGGATATTTCTATAATTTATATTTTCGGATAATTGTAAGTTATGGATAAAAATAAAATAAGTGGTTAATTTTTATCCAAACGCCGAGCTCTGGGTATTAATGATTAGCATTTAAACTAAATGGTTTCCATATTATTATATTATGTAAATTTGTACTTATTATAGGGCAAACTTTTTGAACTCTTATACATTTCCCCGAATTCCCTGATTTTTACTAAAAAAACTGAATTTCCCAGACTTTTCTGTGAAAAATCTAAATCCCTGATATTACAGGTTTTCCAGGTCTGTATGAACGAGTGTTATTTGATAATACCCAAAACCAACGTACTCTGATTAGTTTTAATCTAGGTGCAACAAACACAAGGAGAACGCAGCTAGCCTTTTAACACGCTAACGCAGTGTTGTGTACAAATCTCATTGGACGAGCCTTTTTGCTGAACGTTTTACGGAAAGGGGGAAGACAATTTCCGAATTTTCCCCTTCCGACGGCAGCAGGCGCTAAAGCGTCTAACCAATGAAAACTGTACTCAAGAAAATGCACGACTTTTGACGGGTTGCGTTCTCCTTGTGTGGGTGTGTTTGTTGTTCCTAGGTGTAATTAACCTAAACAATTTCAAGTTTAGTTTTGACTAATTCAAAAATCAAAACGAAGCGAACTACTTTTTAGCGTGGTGGAATACACGTAGTGATAAAATCACCGTAAACAGAAATAGGGCATCAAACCAAAATCTTAAAAAGTAGTTTGTACCTCAAAATAGGTCGTTGCTTTAGTCGATTCAAGTTCAAGACTATCTCCTCTTATTTACTTTTGCTCATACGCATTCGATCGGGCATCGATATCTGGCGAGACACCTTTGGTCTAGAACCGTCAAAATCCCTTTTCTGTAAAAGTTCGGTAGCGGCGGGGTTAGGTAAAAGTCGACCGATAAAACTACTTAGGAATGTATTTGGCCTCGATAGTCCTTAACGATGTTGGGATGTGAAGTCCAACGGGCTTTTTGGCTGCGGGCCAACGGAAGAATCCCCCCCCCCCCCGGCGTTCCCCTCAAAACATTGGCCTATTTTTCTCGCAGTTGAAAACCTCAGCCTGGAGGAATCAGCCCCGGTACCAATCGATTCGGAAAACTGCAGCGAAAAATATTCTTTCGACCCCAAAAAAGCGTTTTTCGAGCAACTATTAATAAAGGGAGACTTTTATTTCGCGAATGGGGGGCTAAAATCGAGCGAGCAGTTTGCTTCGAGAGCAATCCCGGACGATTTTAGAAAATGACTTCTCTTGGCGAGGATCGGGAAAAAACAATAAAAACAACGAGAAACAGAAACATCAAAATCGACTGCTATCTTATTTCGTCGCGATGTCCTTCGTAGGACACGAGAGAAATCGTTCTATTTTTACACTGCAACCATAAATTGTCGCAAACAGAGTCCAATTTAACACGGGGAATCTGAGATGGAACCGAATTAGATTGCTAAGTTCCAAACAGTGGTAAACAAGTTCGCCTTCATCCAGGGGCGTAGGAACCGGGAGGGGCAGGGGGGGCAATGCCACTCCCTAGAATTTTGCTGGGAGGGGCAACTAATGTTATTGCCCCCTCCAACCTTTGGTCAGTTGAAATCTTCAAAAGGCTCAAATTATCATTTTAAAAGCATATACAGTTTATAGAACCTCAACTGTGTTTAAATTTCAGTCTTTTCCCGCCAATTTACATAGTAGTAACAAGTACACATGCATTTGGAGAAGCTACACTCCATTAAAAATTAAAAACCATTCTCCAGACCCCTTTTCGTGTATCTTTGCCCCCTCCAACTTCTAGAACGTTCCTACGCCCCTGCCTTCATCTCAAGTTTTACAAAAGTTCGGCCAAAAAGGAACATTAGGAGATAGACACACTAGAGTCACGTGCGTAAAACACTTTTTTTTTTGGCAAAAGTTGTAAATTTAAACCCAAAATCTGGAAACAGCCGGTCTCAGACTAACTTATGACGTCTAAATGGCAGTATATCTTCTTTTATATCGTAGTACGTGAACGCAAAGCGAAACTTTTCAAGGCACTGTAGACACCCTAGATTTTATTGTTTACTGCCTTTTAGAACAAACTGTTGAGTCATTTAACGGTTTCCACAACGGATTCAATCGGTGAAATACTTCGTTGGTGGTCTAAAACTATACTACAGAGAATTCTAACACGAATTGGAAACCCGACGTATTTATCTAAAGACAAGGATACGCCGAGCAGGGAGACTATCGTCTCGCTTATTAGGACCAATCCGACCAACTGGAGGGTGGAACAGATATACCCGTCTGTTAAAAGGAAGCTTGTCAGGGTTAAGGGTCAGATGTCAAGGCATTCGCGGATATATTACTTGGAGATTATTTTACTTTCTTAGAAATCTAAGTGAAGGTCACTTAGCGGGAAAAACCTACTTCTTAGAAATGGCTAACTTAAATTTACATAAATATATTATACTTTAAAGCGTTTTAACGATGATTATAAATACATGCTTGCATCTTGGATTAACAATAGCAGTGCCTACCTTGTAGAAGGCTACGTGTTACGGGAGTTTCGGAAATTCTCCGTTAACTTCGCCGAAGCGGCGCTGCTGTCACAAACGTCATTTGCTCGTCAGGTTTTTTGCAAGTGATATATCCAGGTAGGCACTACTATTGTTAATCCAAGCTTGCATCTAGGAGCAACAAACACAAGGAGAACGTAGCTAGCTTTTAAACACGCTAACGCAGTGTTGTGTACAAATTTCATTGGACGAGCCTTTACGGAAAGGGGGAAGACAACTTCCGTATTTTCTCCTTCCGACGGCAGCAGGCGCTAAAGCGTCTAACCAATGAAAACTGTACTCAAGAAAATGCACGACTTTTGACGGGTTGCGTTCTCCTTGTGAGGGGTGCTGTGTTTGTTGCTCCTAGCTTGCATGAACTAATGCCCCTTAGTTGATAGTCGTAAAAATAAATTAAAAACTAATTTAATTTTTGAAGTATTCTGGATTTATACTTATATTCCTATATTTTATTATATTTAACGTAAATATCATTACTATAATACGAAATTATTTGTCTATTTAATGAGATTTGATATTGAAATGCACTCTAATAGTGCTGAAACTCACAAAAGGAAAAATAATCCATAAAAATTTTAACGAGACTCCAAAATATATCAAATTTAAAAGCACGTTGAGCACGTTGAGCACGCGAGGTTACGTAATTGAACATTTTGATAACGATCCAACTTTTCCGAATATTCACAACAATAGAATTGCCCCAAAATACTTCCCCCAAAATAAAAATGCCCATTCAATTCTTATCTTTCCCGAACATACCATTTTCCCATCGCCTATACCATCCACCTAACACTTAAATTATACCCCAAAAGGAAGGTACACTCCGTACTGGTACGAGGTACGCTCATTTTTTCGTCAATACTGAAAACCCAAAACTTTTCCTTGGACTCTTTTATAGTCAGCGTAAGAAAACCTTAAATTTCAAGAGTAAGGTCTTTAGCCAATTTCCTTCAATTCACTGTCAATTTGCATTGACCAGGTAGATTCTATTGTCGTATACGTAAAAAGGAGCTAGCTTGGAACGGAAACTAATAAGAATAAGGGAGATATCTTCAACTAGAAAAAATACTACGGGTACGCACTATACCAAGAATGCATACGGGTTAACAGGGAATATGCAGGCAGCACCCTATTCGTCCCTTGATTATCATAAGAAAAACCACGCCCCTCCACCTTTCCTCGTGTAATTTTCCCCCTTTCTCCCGGTAAGGGGGGGAAGACACTCCGATACCACTGAAGGTTCTCTCACCGCGTAGGCGGATAAAATTTTCAGGGCATCATGAAAACAGGGGCTACAATTACGGCAGCCTATTCTCGGTTTTTGGTTGAAGCCGGATCTTCCAAGAAAAGAAATGTATTGTTCCGAATCAAAAACCCGGAGAATATTCGGCCTCCTTTTGAGGCGAAAAGGGGGATTTAAGGGGGTTGAGAAATTCAATTTAACTACTTCCGTCCTCGTGTAGTAGGAACGGAATTGAATGAAAGAAAATAAAGGAGTTTACTTACCACAAACCTAGATGGCGTTGATGTTTCCATGACCCTTGACCCCAATATGGGGGTGGTCGGGGCGCTACCTCTTCTTTCGGAACATGCCTTCTCGTACGAGGATTCTGGAATTAAACGAAAATTATTAATTTGAGCATTCATTTTAAATTTACCTAAAATAACGTGTGAAAAAAGGAAAATGTTTTAAGCTTATAAATAAAATTAAGTATTAAGAATAGGTATTTCCATAAAATAAAATTATTAAAAATATATTTGGTAAACAATATTACGCCCTTTTCCAAAAGTATTAATATTTTAAAGCTACAAATCAATATTATTATTATAATTAAATTTAAAACTAAAATAAATAAATTAAATCATAAAAATAAAACTTCATACGTATTTCTATGAAATAAAATAATAAAAAATAATAAAAAAAATCAAAGTATTAATAACTTTATGATATTTTCTTTTCTCTCGACGCTAATTTTTATCGATAGTTTGTTTCATATAAATACGGAATGGTCAGATAAAACGGTGTCCAAGAAATCACTAAAAATGGTAAAAATAGAATTTACTTCGGAAAAAAATATGATAAATTATTAAATTGTAATTTAAAATTGATAATTATTAACATCCCATTTTCCTGAAAGTATTTATTTATTGAATTTGAGAGCTAACAATACTAACTCATATTTATCGATATCACACTAATTATTGCCAACTTAATAATCAGCTAGGATAATACCCAAGGCACCACCTTAGGCCTAAGTCATCAAGCGAATTTTAAAGCCATTAATTCAGGTGGTCGGGTTACAATGCGTAAGAGGGTGGTGGCAAGCCCTTCATGCCACGCGAGCCAACAGCTCCCTACACTAACTATTACCGTTAACCTCGACAAGTTTTTAGGGAAGGAGAAACCGAAGAACTCGGGGGAAAACCCCTTAAACCAGTGGGGAGAGAACTTTCGATTACGCAATCACTTCGCGACAGAATATCATTCACTGAAATAGTTAAGTGTCATACTTATGGCTATTATATTACTTATAGTTTTATGCTTTTTATTTAATTTCGGATCTAAGAGCCAAATTTAGTGTTCCTATAAACGTAAATATTGCACAAAATATTGAAATTGCTTTCCAATAATTTGTGTCCACAATTAAAGATAAAGCAAAGAGAGATTCCCATTCCATAAAAAAATAGTTTCAGATAAACTCGATAGATGTCTCTCCCAACCCAATTAATATTCGTTTATCGAATAAAGAAAGAGCTAGGGCAAAAAACCGCCCCCGCAAAGACAAAACCCAAAGGCATTCGGTAAAAAAAAACCCTCCATCATAAAATACGGGGGTGAGCGGGAGACAAAAAAAAGCCCCGAAGATGATTAGCCATCTGTCTGGTTCCAAGAAGAAACGAGAGAGGGCGCCCCGAGACCAAAAAGTCATAAATGTCATCATCTTAGATAACTGCTAGAGTCAAGGATGCTAGACGCGGCAATCAACTAATGAATTTTCCCCCTTTTCCTTCTATACTCCGCCAACGTAAAAGAAGGGGGGGGGGGACACTCCCTCCGGCGCGTGCCGCTAGAGTTTTATCAATACAACTCGCGCCATCTATCTTTCTTTATGGAAAGCTATGGCTGGACGAAGGAATTTCAAAGTTCATTTTTTAAAGAAATGACTCAAAGGCATCCTGAAAAAATATTACGAAGGAGGACACGGCTGCAAAATGTATCGCGAACTATCACGGCTTCCAAGAAAAATGATACCAATTAAAAAACCTACGTGATTTCGTGTCCATATTGCCAGTACGTTACTAATCGAATATAGTAGAGACTTTTATCAGAATCGAAGGCAGGTAGCGGTATATACCGTACTGTTAAATACGTCCCTTAAAGGCCTAGGTTTTCTTCTGCCTGTCACCCTTTAAATTTACTTTCCTCCCAAACAAATACCCTGGTGGTAGGCCAACAGCAGAACACGTTGGCCTACCACCAGGATAGGAATTAAAGTAAATTTAAAGGTTGACAGGCAGAAGAAAACCTAGGCCTTTAAATGGACTCGAAAGTGAGGGTGGAGGGGGGGGGAATCGCGTTTAAAAAACGTCATCGATGACGTCAATAGCGAAAATTTTAAATATAGGTCGAGCTACATGAAAATAACATGTTATACAGTACATATATTAATTAAAATTTTTGTTTTACTTGAAATAGACATTTTTAACCAATATGATGAAAAGTTGTTAATTTTCCATCAGCTTATCAAATGGAATTAATAACTAAAAAATGAGTGGAACTACTTTTCATCGAGTAAGTATACTAGTACGTAAAACGGAATTTCCTTTACGCTGTGGGATATTTGTCGAAGGAAATCCTGCGTGAGTTATGGTGTGCAAATTTTAAAGTTTCGGTATTTGTAAGGAATAAAGAGTGAAGAGTAAACCCGTTTCAGCGATTAGTTTTATTAATTTCATGCATAACAACTTAAAATACCTTACAAAATGACAAATAATACGGATTACTTCGTTTCCGTCAGCGTATGAATACAATCTCAACCGTAACCCAATACTATCTACTTTCAAAACGATCCCCCAACGCCAAATTCTTACAGCGGAAAAAATTTAAATAAAGAAATCTGGATTTGTTTTTAAGTAGTGACATTTTTTGAAACGTCACTTTCCAGTCCCTTTAAGTGTTTACTATGGCGCCATCTACCGCGGTTTCTCAAAACCTGATAACATTTACGAAATGAAATACTAACACATTTATCTTTCCCGATTGTAGGTGGCGCCTCAGTTTACGCATTTACGCGCGTAATATTACTGAAGTACCGTATGAGCTTTGATAACACGCCCACAAGATAACGGTGCCATCTATTATCTAAAAAATAAACAGGTGATTTTATTTAAGGCAGCAGTTGTGTGGGACCTTGACTAAGCAACGTCTGATACGTAAATAAACCTAATGAACTATGAAGTATTGCTTAATTCTTCAAATTACATAGCAGAATATTTGGCCGCCTATGTAACGGTAATCAGAAAACGGCTACGTGGGCTTGACAAAAATAAATGGCAAATTTTCCACTTTAAATTAACTTAGATTAACGATAAGCCTCAATTTAATGTAAAGTGCGAGTGGAGACGTAAAAGCTTAATGCGATATTAATGTCCGATCTGACCCGTAATATATTCTGGCTCCTTTAGAAATTTCAGCCGCCTGCGAACACCGAAATTTCTTTATAAGGAGGAAAATAAATTTACGCTCCTATACAACGACAAATTAACAATAAATCTCCTACTAAGAATTCCTCGTAGGCTGTTTCCGCCAAATAACTATGGTTATCTAAATAAAAAATGTCAAGGTTTCTTATAAATATTCATTTATCATATTATCTATAATGCTATTTCTCAAATGTACAGTTTCGCAGAATATAAGCAGCTTTATGATGTAGGTACTTGTACAATTTTTTCGGACAAAAGATGTATTATATTGCAAAAGTATAATATGTTTAGAATGTTCGGTATCATAACCTATTGGCATATTTAAGAATCATTTATGTAATGCTATATTATTATAGAATTGGGTAGTTCTTAGAATCATTAGGAAAATTCGCAACTATAGACTATATTAGAATTTCTTTTGTATAGCCGCCATTAGATTTATCTAAATCAGAAAAATAATATAACTTAAATATCGAAAATTATAAAGCTAGGATTTTTATTCGGGATTCGTCACTAGACTATTTAGAATTTTGAAAACGAATTTAGATTTATTAAACTTTAGACATGAATGGAATTTTGATTTTTTTTAAATTATAATCGTATTTCTATTTTATTTTATTGAAATTATTGATTTTTAAACAATTAACGATTAATTACGAGTTTAATTAATGGATACTTCTTCTAAGAGTTATATAATCTTAAATTAAATTAAATATTAATTACATTTAATAACTTTTTAATAATATAGTTTGTTCAGATTAGCTTCGTATTTGAATTGTTTCAATTTTTACCCCACCCATTGAAATACATTAAGCAATTTAAATCAATTCCTAAATTTAAAAAATAATCACTTGATTTAGATCAGCCGATCCAGAAAATCTCATTAAAGGGAATATAACCTGCAAAACAATCTTTATGGAAGACCCCTTAAATTTTTCAAATTTCCCTGTACGGTGGCGCCAAACATTTTTCAAGCCAAAGACAAGAGCGGCCAGAGCTGCAAACGTTGGTGTTCCACACCAAATACCCGAGGTTATATTCCCTTTAACATAATTAATAATGATGTAATCACTATATGATGCTTCACAGCCATCAATTTATTCAATTTTGCAGCTTAATCGCGAATTAACTTTAGCCTTTAATTAAAAATAATTCCAAATTAAACAATGAAACAGTCTAAACAGAAGAGTATAGAATCACCAAAACAATTGTAGATGGTATAAATCATAATGACCTTGAATTTATAGTTATATCACCGACAACAACTCGGATCAGTCAAGTGTTTTGGTTGTGGATCGAAGCGTACAAATACGCTGCACGTCTATAAACAACACACGATTTTCCGATCTCAAGTACTAATTTTAATCGTACGAGATAAGATGGTAGATATCTACAAAAACAATCTTAGTTTCGAAACGACCTACAAAGCACATTTTTCGGTACCCGCAAATTCACACACGTTTCGAGATAAGATTGTGGAAGAAAAGAAAACGTTAAGAATGAAAAAAAATATGAAAGGCTGTAATTTAATTCACGCTTCACGTCTGACGCGAAAAATTACTGGCGAATATTTTGGGGTATAAGTAGCTTACGAATAACGTATCTCACGGTTTTGGGGGCGCAAAAGGAACGTCACCAAAATTTCGAAAGACGTAATAAAAAGGTCAATGGACGACGACAACGCCACCGAGCGGCAATATAGCGCGAGATATTGGCGTTTCTTCCCCTTCCCCAAAAAAAACAAACATTCCGATATTAAGTTTCCTAAAAATGGGATGTTTTTCCCAAGACTTCAACTGAAAACAGAAAAAGGCGTTTGCCCAAAATGTTACCGCGATTCTCATGACGACGTTAGCGAAGTCGGGACCACTGGGTGACGGAGGCGCCCCCTGCCAACGCAAATTGTAAATATTTAAACATGGGAAAATGTCCCGCTTTGTGACAAGTTTAGCATTTATAATACCAGAATTATTTTTTTCTACTAGAGAGCTACGTGAAGACGTTTTTTTACCATTTACCATGGTTAGAAGACAGATATTTGAACGGAAATGGAATGAGAATGGTTAGAAGACCAATATTTGAACGGAAATGGAATGGAAATGGTTAGAAGATCAATATTTGAACGGAAATGGAATGGAAATGGTTAGAAGACCAATATTTGAACGGAAATGAAATATAAATGGTTAGAAGACCAATATTTGAACGGAAATGGAATGGAAATGGTTAGAAGACCAATATTTTAACGGAAATGATATATAAATGGTTAGAAGACCAATATTTGAACGGAAATGGAATGGAAATGGTTAGAAGACCAATATTTGAACGGAAATGGAATGGAAATGGTTAGAAGACCAATATTTGAACGGAAATGAAATATAAATGGTTAGAAGACCAATATTTGAACGGAAATGAAATATAAATGGTTAGAAGACCAATATTTGAACGGAAATGATATATAAATGGTTAGAAGACCAATATTTGAACGGGCAGCTCCCTTATTTTCTACGATTAGTGAGTTAAATATTTGTCTGATATACAGGTCTCCAATATTAACATTTAAATATTAAAAAAAATAGTCGATGCCCTTAGTGTTTAAAAATTCTAAGAATGCATCAACCTCCTAATATAAATTCGTAGGTAAAGGTACAAGTAACCCTTTCATCTCTTTTAATGAATATTCATAAACCTCCGAAGATATCGACGATTTTAATGAATGAACCGGGGTTCAAATTTAAACTTTTTTCTTCGTCAATGCATTCTATTTTTCAATAATGAATTCCTCTTCAAACGGATACATTCAGTCCGCAGGCGTTGCTTACAAAATCGTTCCCCAAAAATACGTTAAAAATAACCAGAATCCGTAATCTATAGCAAAATAAGATGGAGAATCGTATTTCACCTGGTAGTAGAGCGAAAAGGCAGTTCCAAGGGGGTTCTGCCATTGACTGCGGTCTTACGTGACCGTTGTCGTGGGCTTTAGTAATAGCTACCATCTGGTACAACACTGCGGGATCCGCAGACTTCATACTTTCCCATGTCCCGCGCAAAAAGTAGACACCCATCACGCCCCCTTATAGACTTGAGGCCAGTAGGCCGTACCCGTCTCTCTTGGCAGTTCGCGGAAAGTCATTCTTCATTTCCAATACGTCACACGCCTCCCCGCCTTCAACCACGCTGCAAACTCGAATCGCGACAACACACCCTCCATCAGACATTACACCCAAAAATCGCCTCATTATCGCGTTGGAAACAGATTATCTTGGAAATATTCGTCTAATAACTGCCGCAATGTCACCATCACTGACTAGTGAAACGTACATTCGAGGAAGAAACGAACGTAAATGACAATATCACTAGGTACCAGACCGTAACGCTCATCGAGCCTTCGAACAACGCTTCATCATTTGACTAGTAGATAATAAAATTGGATGGAATTAATAATCAAAAGATACCACGCAAAGCGGAAACGTATATTTCTTATATTTTTTTTAGGCCTTTGGCATCCGTACGAACGAGAGATACGCATGGTTGAGAGAAAAGGAAATATATAATATTACGGGAATACTTCCTTACGCTTTGATACTCATATTTCACGAGGTTTAATTAAATATTACCGGTTTCAATCGGACGAAGCGTGGAAAAAAGTGATAATCAAAGTTTACTTTAATTCGGTATTGAAAAAATTGAAATGAAAAACTTCTAAAATTGGTGCTTATCAAGTGGGTAAACAAAAAATTAAATTTGTCGCGGTTCACTAGAGGGTAAATTATTCCGAATGACGTAACGGGTTATGAAAGATCAACTGCACGGAAGTCATTAAATAATTTCATCCATAAAAACGAAAGGATTATTGCCCTTATACTTACAATTTTTACAAACCAAATACGTACCCATTTTTTAGAATAAATTAAATTTAATAATCATTAATTTATAAAGGGGATAAATTAGCATTTTTTTTATAATTTAATTTATTTAAAGGACGATTTCATATATTAATAAATATCTAACGTAATACTCAAAATCTTAACAATAGGTGTTTCTATAAAATACGGGAGGTCACGTAAATGTTTATCTACGTCACAAGCTATAGTTATTGAAGATAGAGAGCACGTGCTGGAGTCGATCAAGATTTTGGAATTTCAAGTCCACGTAGGGCGTAATATTGTTTACCAAATATATTTTTAATAATTTAATTTACCGACAATTTAATGCCCTAATAAATATCTGAGATAATACTTAAAAGTAATTATTATGTTTTAAAAATTATAAACTTTACTATTTTTTATGAAGAAGTATTAAATTTAAACAGAATAATAATTTTGGTTTGTAACTTTGAAAAATTAATGGTACAGGGTGGAATAACGTTTTGATACAATAATATTTTGGTAACGATTTAATAACCTACACTCAAAATTATCTCCCTATTAGTTCCCAAAAATTATAGAAACTTTTCTAAATTTTATATCGAAATTAGTTTAAAATATAAAACTAATATATAATAAAAAAGAAAAATAATATTTTGTAACTTTGAAAAATTAATATTTTAGAAAATGTTGGCGGAGTACGGGTAAAATCTAAATATAAAATTAATCTATCTACATTAGTATACTTTAGTTGTTTAAGTTCCAGATTTACAAATAAATAATAGATGATACGAGCCCACCAACTCTCCATCGATCTATCCGAAATATAAAAAAAATATATAAATTTCAAAGCACTCAAATATTTTGCATATTACTTCGGCAGGCGCAATCTATACGAGATATATAATTCATAATTTCAAAGTATTATCATTAAATAATCAGTAGTTAAATTAAAAAATTTAATTACGAACTAAGGCAACTGTAAATATAAGTACGAACGTTTGAGAAATACCAAATCGGTAATTTAAAAACACAGGCATCAACGGCCAAAAAAAAAGAAATACCAATAAAAAAGATCAAACAACTTTTAAATTTGTCAAAAAATAATTGGACGAACTAACACTGTTTGAAATTAAAAAGCAATTTCAAAACGAACAACCATTAATTAACGTAAAATAAGAATCTAATATAACGAAAACCAGGGGCCCAGGCTAGGTTAAAACCCGCTTATACTAATAGAAAGAAAATGCCAATTAAAAACGACAAAGGGGAACCTCTAAAGTCATTAATATCGCATTATCCGGCTTCGATAACAAAAATCGATCTTTGGACGATTAAATGAAAAGAATGAATGCAAAGGGAAAAATACCTGATTCCATCTCGGAAAAGAATCCCAGTTATCTCGATCACTATATGGCTATAACGAGAGCGAAATAATGAGGGTCCTTTTCTCGGCAGAAAGAAGACTTATCGCATCCGGTCTTTCACACTAGACAAAACACGCTGCCAGTGCTGCCACCGCCGAAGACGCTCCTAGCGTGAAGCGAACAAGCTGGACAGGGACGATTGCCCTTGTATATACCGCAGGAGCGAAGCACCCTGAGCCAATACAGCGCGTAAAGGGGTTGGAACAAGCTGATGGAACTAATGAAGGACCGAAGGTGGTTGGTTACCCAACGACAAGGATGACTTAGCCTCCGCGTTTTGACGAATTTTTTGAATTTTCCCATACGTTTCTAGTCAATTTAATGACAATTTAAAATAAATTTAACGGAATTTTTTTCCCCTTAAAATAAAAAACGGTTTTTAATGGGGGTTTTTTTTTTGTTAAGGACGTTGCTATTTGGGACGTTTGTTTTGCAACCATTTATGTTGATATTTTTTTATTGGGAATTAATTAATTTCTACGTGAATTCCAATGGTCATCAACGTATAATTTTAATTTGCCAACTATTTTATAAATTAAATACTAACTATTAACAAAGTAGCGGAGTCGTGATATTTATTAGTGACAGATTCATTAACCATTTAAATTATTCAATTATTATAACTGATGTATTCTAAATAATTATTCATAATTAAAATCGTTAATAACGAATACGTATCAAGAATGTATTTATTTATAATAAGACGAATCATGGTCGTATTTTCGAAATACGTCAGTTTTAGGGAACCAATGAACTCTAAAAATAAATATATTATTATATTATCACTATTACGAAAATTACTAGTTGAGAATTGTAGCAGTTCTACGCGTGTTGGTAATTGAAAAGATAAAAACTGAAATGTACACATATTTTTACTAAAAATGTGTAAATTTTCTTTTCAATTATTTCGATAACTATTAATAAATGTCTAAACTATGATTCCGATGATAATATTTAAAATAACAAAAATGCCCTTACGAGCACCACTACTACAATCTATTCAACCCTGGCCTCAGTTTTCAAAAAATACCGCTTATTTCGAATTATGTGCATACCACTGGTAAATAATGAGTAATATGGTAAATAATGGGCAATATGGTAAATAATGGGCAATATGGTAAATAATGGGCAATATGGTAAATAATGGGCAATATGGTAAATAATGGGCAATATGGTAAATAATGGGCAAATAATGGGCAATATGGTAAATAATGGGCAATATGGTAAATAATGGGCAATATGGTAAATAATGGGCAATATGGTAAATAATGGGCAATATGGTAAATAATGGGCAATATGGTAAATAACGCTAAATATGGTAAATAATGTTAAATATGGTAAATATTGGTAAATAATGGGCAATATGGTAAATAATGGGCAATATGGTAAATAATGGGCAATATGGTAAATAATGGGCAATATGGTAAATAATGGGCAATATGGTAAATAATGGGCAATATGGTAAATAATGGGCAATATGGTAAATAATGGGCAATATGGTAAATAATGGGCAATATGGTAAATAATGGGCAATATGGTAAATAATGGGCAATATGGTAAATAATGGGCAATATGGTAAATAATGGGCAATATGGTAAATAATGGGCAATATGGTAAATAATGGGCAATATGGTAAATAATGGGCAATATGGTAAATAATGGGCAATATGGTAAATAATGGGCAATATGGTAAATAATGGGCAATATGGTAAATAATGGGCAATATGGTAAATAATGGGCAATATGGTAAATAATGGGCAATATGGTAAATAATGGGCAATATGGTAAATAATGGGCAATATGGTAAATAATGGGCAATATGGTAAATAATGGGCAATATGGTAAATAATGGGCAATATGGTAAATAATGGGCAATATGGTAAATAATGGGCAATATGGTAAATAATGGGCAATATGGTAAATAATGGGCAATATGGTAAATAATGGGCAATATGGTAAATAATGGGCAATATGGTAAATAATGGGCAATATGGTAAATAATGGGCAATATGGTAAATAATGGGCAATATGGTAAATAATGGGCAATATGGTAAATAATGGGCAATATGGTAAATAATGGGCAATATGGTAAATAATGGGCAATATAACGCTAAATATGGTAAATAATGTTAAATATGGTAGATAATGGTAAATATGGTAGATAATGGTAAATATGGTCTAAAACTTTATTTCCACTACATTATAAGTCTGTTGTAAATCTTAGAAGTTTTATTACCATAAAATGTAGTTTTAAGTTTTAAATACGTTAAGTTATTCATGAAAATATATTATTTACCACTTTTCCCATGTTATACCGTAACGTTATTGACCATATGATTATTTAGCACCTCTTCGTAACCCTGCCTGGCTCAAAATAGTACTAAAAAACGAAATCAGAGCGCAACGATAGACGCGATAATGGTAGTTTTGTAAGTTTGAGCGCCTGGCGTTGGTTATCCGAAAAGAGGGGTGCAAAACTAATAACGGGCCAGCTCTACACCCTTGGCGCGATACAAGACGGACGCTTTGAAAACAAACAAAACTGCGAATGAAGAGGAGCTTAGAGAGAGGTTCAAATATACGCGCTTGTCTTTCAAGCCTCGATCATTTGTTCTCCAAGATTGAGTTTCGGAACACTACCGTGTTTATTCTACGAGAGCGACTACACACTGACCCAGAATTCAATTTTTTTTACTCAGTTTCAAATCCGCAGATGGCATTAAAATTTGCGTTCCACCATTTGGAAGCGATGAGCCTGGCGTGATGGTCGTTTGCCAATACAGAGGGGAAAATAACCTTTCTTTAGCGGTTTTAGCTACGGTGGGTCGACCTTTATTAGACAATGGGTTCCTTGGTATTATCAGAAGGCGAACAAATCCCGTACACTCTAAAGAAACAATTTTTTTTATAAATCTTGAAATAAACTAGAAAATCCCAAAATCTGGGCGAAAATCAGTTCCAAAATCTCAAAATCAGACTAAAACACAAAAAAAAATACATTTCTTATAGGAAAAATAGGATTATTTTTTTCAAATTTTATGATTATACAGGACTCAAAATGTGACTTTATAGGATAATATAGAACTAAAATTTCTTAGTTAAAGAATATTTATATGGTAATAGCTAGTGTAGGGAGCTGTTGGCTCGCATGGCATGCAGGGCTTGCCACCACCCTCCTACGCATTGTAACCCGGCCACCTGTTTAAAGGCAGTATAAGTCGCTTGATGACTTAGGCCTAAGGTGGTGCCTTGGGTATTAGCCTAGCTGATTATTATTACTATTATTATTTCAGGTTAAGATACGGAATTTTTTTTTTCAAAAAGTAAATTTAATTTTTAAGTAAAATACTGGATATTAAATTTTTTTGTTTTATTGTAAATTATCACTAAAACGTTCATAACAATGATATAAATTTTTAACGTTACTAGACACTTGAAAATTTTATTTTCTAAATTAGCTATAGAAAAATCGTTCTTGCATACCTTGCTCTAAGGAAGCAACCCCGAAAATATTAGCGATAGTTTTCGTTTGAGAATAACGCAACTAAATTATTGTGTGCATTTCGAACACATACTACCTCAAATATATAAGACTTTATAGGGCATATCAAGAAATTACAGGATAATATAGGATAGGTTGAAAAATATAAGATTTATTAGGACCGCTGGGTGGACTGACAAGAAATCAACATCACTTTGAAATTCAAACCCGTAAGCAAAACTTGAAAATGTCGGACCCCTCCCACAAACTTCACCTTCTTGCAGTCTTTGACTTAGCTCTGAAAATGTACTGTCACAGCTTGAAGAGGACGAATTTAGTCACGCTTTTGTAGGGGGTCCGTGAACAAGTTTACTGTTTCGCTGAAACGCGTGAGAAAACCGTTTCTCGAATGCGTAACGTTAACACGATGATGTAGCATCGTCATAAAAACGCCGGGATGGGAGTAAGTGACTCATCGGTAAACACAATGAAACGCCTATTTTCGCCCGCCGGGATTTTGGACGATTTCAAAAGGAAACTAACTAAACGCTATTTTAGTTTCGAATAACGACCTATGAAATTCCACCTAATTTCACATTTCTGTCAACAGATTTATCAAAAGCTTGTTTTAAGATTTATGGTAATAAGATAATTAAGTATTTTAAAAGAAGTAACGCGTAGATTGTCATATTCAAATTTAAATTATATACAAAATTTGGCAGGTTCAATAATTAAGTATTTTAAAAGAAGTAACGCGTAGATTGTCATATTCAAATTTAAATTATGTTCAAAATTTGGCAGGTTCAATAATTAAGTATTTTAAAAGAAGTAACGCGTAGATTTTCATATTCAAATTTAAATTATGTACAAAATTTGGCAGGTTCAATAAAGTATTTTAAAAGAAGTAACGCGTAGATTGTCATATTCAAATTTAAATTATGTTCAAAATTTGGCAGATTAAATTCTACTTTGTGCGAAAAATCAATTCAAAATATATTATATTTTAAGCTTAATTCCCACTTGGCGCGAAATTTAGTTTTCGCGGGTTGAAGTGACGCTTGCGAATAAAATTTACTAAAGAGCAAAGCTACGGCGAAAATTAAATTCAACGCTAAACTACCGAAAATTCGCCAAGTGGCAACTAAGCTGAAGGGGGAAGAATACAGTAAAAGCCTCTTTTTCGTTCAAGCTGAACGTTTCTGTTTTAACAATTACATAATAGAATTATATTTTTCTTATTAGGCTGAACCTTCCTCTAGTGCTTTAAATAATTTTGATAATTCTAATATTAATAGTTAACGAGATATAAGGTCCTAACTAAAGGGTAGTCTGGGCACTTTCCCAACTTGTTTAGATCCGGGGATCCGAATTAAAACGTAATAACTTAATTATTTTTAAATTTAAAATTGACAAAATTATTTTAAGCACTAAACAAGAGGCTGTTCTACACTTAAATATTAATTTTATAAGTTAAAATACAAAATTAAAAGAGTTCAGCTTGAAATAGCGTGAAATTAGACAATGAGCACTGACTGTAGTCTTCCCTCTTAATACCATACAATGTACGACATTCAACTCTATTCCGATTTGATACAAACAGAATTGGTTTTAAACTGTACGTGTCTTAATTCCAGTTTGATCCAAATTTGTATATTGGATAAGTCATTTTCGTAATGGATAAAATGCTTCGAATGTAGATGCTGCTGCAAATTGACATCCTAACGTTAGCTGATAGCGTTTAAGGTTGGCTAAGAAAACAAACCTTAACTGTTGTATGAAAATTGGGTCAGGTTTTCCTGTCATAATATTTCAGTATAACCACGTTGCTATAAACATAACTTTCGTTGCTATAAAGAAAACCAATATTCGGGGAAAATATTGATCGGTGAAATAATATTGTACGCCATATTCTCAAGAAAATAAGAAATTAATTACTTTGTAACGATACAAAATACATTCGTTATAGTTCAGAATTTTGCCAACCACGTATAAAATCCTGAAATTGCATTTTTTCTTCTATATTTTGAATATAATCAGTTGAAACCCAACTGATCAAATTTTAAAATATTTACACACCAACAAGAAAAATATTTAATTTTGAATTTTTCTTGCGAAAGTTTGACGATTTAGAATTTTATTTTCTGATCTGTCTAACATTGTTATGACTCCTTTTAAAGACGTTTTAAAACTTGCGTATTTCTGTATTTTAACCCTACAGAACTAATTAAAATTGGTAATTACGTCCTATAATGATCCTATAATTTTGAAATTTGTATCCTAAAACTATCCTATAATTTGAATTTTTTTTATCCTATAATGATCCTATAATTTGAATTTTTTTTATCCTATAATGATCCTATAATTTGAATTTTTTATCCTATAATGATCCTATAATTTTGACATTTGTATCCTAAAACTATCCAATAATTTGAAATTTTTATCCTTTAATGATCCTGTAATTTGAATTTTATCCTATAAGGATCCTATAATTTGAATTTTTTTATCCTATAATGATCCTATAATTTTGACATTTGTATCCTAAAACTATCCAATAATTTGAAAATTTTTATCCTTTAATGATCCTGTAATTTGAATTTTATCCTATAATGATCCTGTAATTTGAATTTTATCCTATAATGATCCTATAATTTGAATTTTTTATCCTATAATGATCCTATAATTTTGACATTTGTATCCTAAAACTATCCAATAATTTGAAATTTTTATCCTTTAATGATCCTGTAATTTGAATTTTATCCTATAAGGATCCTATAATTTGAATTTTTTATCCTATAATGATCCTATAATTTTGACATTTGTATCCTAAAACTATCCAATAATTTGAAAAATTTTATCCTTTAATGATCCTGTAATTTGAATTTTATCCTATAATGATCCTGTAATTTGAATTTTATCCTATAATGATCCTATAATTTGAATTTTTTTATCCTATAATGATCCTATAATTTGAATTTTTTTTATCCTATAATGATCCTATAATTTGAATTTTTTTATCCTATAATGATCCTATAATTTGATTTTTTTTATCCTATAATGATCCTATAATTTTGACATTTGTATCCTAAAACTATCCAATAATTTGAAATTTTTATCCTTTAATGATCCTGTAATTTGAATTTTATCCTATAAGGATCCTATAATTTGAATTTTTTATCCTATAATGATCCTATAATTTTGACATTTGTATCCTAAAACTATCCAATAATTTGAAAAATTTTATCCTTTAATGATCCTGTAATTTGAATTTTATCCTTTAATGATCCTGTAATTTGAATTTTATCCTATAATGATCCTATAATTTGAATTTTTTTATCCTATAATGATCCTATAATTTGAATTTTTTTTATCCTATAATGATCCTATAATTTGAATTTTTTTATCCTATAATGATCCTATAATTTGATTTTTTTTATCCTATAATGATCCTATAATTTTGACATTTGTATCCTAAAACTATCCAATAATTTGAAATTTTTATCCTTTAATGATCCTATAATTTTTACTTTAATATTCTATAATTTTAAGCACTATTGGCTGGGAACCCCTTAACTCTCCAATTTTGCGTTCTTAATAGGGCATAAAGGGAGTAAATTATAAATAAAAACCATATCGTCTTCTAACACGCACTACTTATTAATTTTAACCTAACTAGATCCAGTTACCATAACATCTGATAAATCAAGTGTCAGAAATTAGGGGATCTACCATAAATATAACCATTAAAATCATTATATTTTATTCGTAATTATTTCAACAACTCTTACCTCTAAGAAGCTGATAATCGTTGAACAGCACACGAACTCTCATTTTCACGACTTTCAAACCGTGAAATGTCGAAAGAACTAAGGCTCACCAACCCATTCCCTTCTCTCGTATATAATCCAACACCTGGCCAGACCACAAGTCAAACTGCAAATGTGAGCACCCAAAGACGTCCTCCTGATCATCGATGAGATCCCCTACCCAAATATTTGGAGGGGGGCGCGGGCGGAAAGGGGGGGGTGTGGTAGCGCCGGTTGAAGCCATAAAACAACCCATGCCGCTACCTTTTCGCTACTCTCACTCTCGCCAGTAAAAAAAAATGTTTTCCAAAATTGTAAAGGTAAAAATTCCTTACCCTGAGTTCTTACATCGACATACGCGTTTACAGTGGGCCTCTCGGCATGACACGCGCACAAAACGTTGAGTGTGGCAGCTCGGCGATATTTAATGACTAGGAGGAATAAATACGCTTATTTTCGCTCTAAGAACAGCCGATTTTCACAACGCGAAACTTTCAAATTGAGAGACTAGAAGGATCACGTTTAAAATGCGACAACACGGACTCGGCCATCTGCTCAAAATGCGTCCTTTCCACGGCATCTCCGGAAAATTGCGTTCCCCCGTTTTGCCTTCCCCCACCGCTTCTCTCCTATCAGGAAACCGCTCGCCGCCGTTCGCCAAAAAAACGCAATCCAACTGCCGCTATTATAGTGAAAGGCCCAGTACGCGCTTTGCTTTCCCCGCTCGATACGTAAATTTTACGCGCGCTACGCGTGAAAAATATACCATCGACCCTTCGCGGCGACGGATATGGTGGCGCCATCTAGTAATACTCGAGTCAACTAGGTATTTTAAAAAAATGGCATTTTCATTTGAAATTTCACTAATTTTTATTTACTGATAATATAATAAGGGACTATTTCGATGTAAGAATACCAGGTAAAAAAATAGTCCATGAAAAAACACGCGAAAACTAAGGTATATCTCTCCAATATCTACCCGCGGGCTAGAAATACTAGAAAACATGATGCCATGCTATTAAAATCTACCAGGTGTGTCAGCGACAGGCGATATGGAGTAGACAGACAGCTTGCGTCTCCGGGGGGGAGGGGGGTTGAAATATTTTATTCACCGGTATACGAGTGCGGCCACGTGGCCCACAATGGGAGGTCCTACTAAAACTCGAAGCCTGCCATAAGTATAACAACTAAAAGGACTTGAATTTTTTTAGAATACTGCAGCTGCGCCATTTTGCACGTAAAACTCTATGGGATCCGTGAAAGAAAGTTGGCGGTACGAGCCGGCACGCGCCCGGGTCTCCATTTCCCCCCCTCCCGGCCCCCCTACAAGCCAGGCGCGCAAAGGCAACAAATAAACAGGGCTCCTACGTACTATTTCCGGTCCCGGGACAAAGAATAAACTATCGCAACTGCCGCGTAATGCTGAGTGAAGGGGATACGAGGAAAGACAGCAAAAAACTTTATATATTTCGGCAGCTTTTTATGTGTCTTTGCCGCGGAAGGGTACGAAAGTAGTTACACGGTAGTATATGGTGAGGTACAAATTACGTGCCGCGAATATATTTAGCCAAAGCGGACGCTAGAGGACGTATCGGTTCTCCTCTTACGGTCATAGTCCGTCGGTAGAATAATGAAAGGTTAGTCGCATCCCGGACGGACCCCCACTTCGGTGTTCAGAAAACACGTTACAACTTGTTCCGCGGCTTTCCGATGGCGTTTTCCGGACAGAAAAACAAGATAAATCCCTAAAACACACATTCCCTCTTCTGAGCCTTCTTCATCCGCCTACGGAATAATTCTGTCTATAAGCCGCTGAAATCGGTTCGCCAAAGAGGGAACGCGTCAAAAAAAAGAGGAAAAATAAGCGCGCGAAAGCAAGAAATTTAACGAGATTTTTGCTACTGGCTTTTTAATGCTCGCTCGACGAAAGCGCTTTTTGAGAGCGGATTCCGCTTAGCTAAGCCGGAAAAATCATTTTGCGCTAATATAATAAACAAGGGTGCTGAAAAGGAGGCGCTTAGATGAATGCGGAGCTTAAATTGAAAAGAGTATAAGCCTTTGCGGGTTTGGCGAAAATTGCGTTTATAAGGTCTCCCTCATCCCTACCCCTAACGTACTCAAATTACTAGTTTTCCAAAGGATAACCTGTAGAAATTGTCCCTGAATACCACTAAAAGAGTTTTGCAAACTTTAGCCTTTAGCGACCCAGTTCCCCTAGGAAAGTTTATTTAGAGCTTGTTTATATAGTGATGATCAGAAGCCCTGCGTACCTGAATACGCTAGAACAGAAGTATTCCTCTGCTGATTTGAAAGAAGAAATACAGAATATTCGGTTTTTCTTAATTTATTTGGGAAAGTATGGTTTTATTAATTAGTAAATATTCTTAGGCGGTTATGAGGTAAAAAAAATAAAATTCCCTCTAGTATTCGAAGATAAATGTGTCATACTTCTGTCGTAATAAAAATGTTATATATTTCTGGTTAGATGCATAGGGCAAAGTTTATTAACGCGGGTGTAGCCTTAGAAATGATTTTATATCATATTAAAGGAATGTTCAAAAATAAATATTGCACATTATTGAAATTTCTTATTTCAAAGGATCACAAAATCAACAAAATTTCTGATATTAGGCTTAGCGACTCTATTTGAATTTAACTTGAAATTAAAAAAGCAGCTTTCAAGAACCTTTAACATTTAACGTGACATTTAAATTTCACCTGTCCAAAAATATACTTATTTATAAAGTCAGGAATCCATACCTCTACTTGGAATACTTATCGCGGCAGATTTTCGTCTCGATGTGGCTGACGGTTTTTTTGACGTCACTATGCTAACTTAACAAACAACAAGGTGAGAGGGGAGCGCACGCAGAGGGGATTTTTTCTCTCGTAGGCGGGGCCAAAGCCGTCAGAGTGATCTTACCATACGCGATACGTCAGGATAAGCATTCCGAGTACAGGTATGGATTTCTTATATAGTATATATAAGTTAAAATATTCATATAATATATTTATTTATATATTTAAATAATATATTTCAAGCATTTAACGAACGCATAAAGATGAATATTTTTTTAGCAAATGTTGTAAGCGTAACGTTTTAGGAACCTTGAGACTCACGCTCTGTGGCACTTTCCAATTAACACGTGACAACGAGCGTGCGTCGCGCGCCTTTATTAAATAGAAGAGAAACGCCCCCTGATGTCGTGTAGCGCCATCTTCAGCCTAGTCGGAGTAATTATTTTTAATCCTCATTAAATCAAAATTATGTAGACTTCAATATTTTTGACAACCTTAAATTTCGAGACGTTTTAATTATTAAGTTTTAAGTAAAAAGAACGAGAAATTCGGGAATCTTTTTCGATGTGGAAAGCACTTTACGTTAAATTAGAAGCACTTTAATTATATTGGAATTCCTCTCACGTAGTAGGTGTATAATGCACTTAATTACTAGTAGCAGGCATTGGCCCCTAGCCTATTCGGAAATATAAGCAATTCTACTTTACTGTGTACGGGTAAAACTGGGTATCAAGTTACACCCGAAAGGAATGCCCCCTAAAACGACACACTTAAGACTAGTCTCAAAGGCGAGACACACGCTAAATTAGCGACTCGAAACTAAATATCCGGACTAGAGCTCAACATTTCCCATTAAAATCTTTTAGCGACTGCCTCAACTTTAATTAAGACGAAAAGCCAACGTTATTTTGATCAAGAAAGTAACCGGAAGGGAAATAATTTCATACACGCCATGCCAAGAGATGATAATTAAATTAAATTATTTACAATATTGAAAATTCTTAATTCTTTAAAACATTTTTAATTGTGGTGATATGTTTCCGACTTCACCTGACTTTCCGAACTGTTTAATACAAATAATTTAAAATTAAATAGCAGAAGTAAATGAAATGAAGTGTTCAGTGGATAAAAATTATTGAATTATTGAAAATATTTACCACTTTAAATTCGTAATAATTTAATTTCTTTTTTTAATAATTTAATATTACTAAAAATATTTAATTAAAATATCTTGTTTCTTAATTTTTAATATTACTAAAAATATTTAATTAAAATATCTTGTTTCTTAATTTTTAATATTACTAAAAATATTTAATTAAAATATCTTGTTTCTTAATTTTTAATATTACTAAAAATATTTAATTAAAATATCTTTTTCTTTTATTTAATGTTACGAAAATGATTTAATTAAAATATCTTGTTTCTTTTATTATTTAATAATACGAAAAATATTTCATTAAAATATCTTGTTTCTTTTATTATTTAATATTACTAAAAACATTTTAATAAAATATCTGGTTTCTTTTATAATTTAATGATACGAAAAATATTTTAATAAAATATCTTGTTTCTATAATAATTTAATATAATATATAATATTATATTTATTTATATTATAAATATATAATATTTAATTAAAATATCTGGTTTCTTTTTTTTAATATTACGACAAATTTTCAAAATATTTTGTTTCTTCAATTATATAATATTATGAAAAATTAACTCTGATTATATACCATACTTGATAATTTAAATAATTCAAATTTAACCGCAGTTAATGCAATTCAAGAATGCGGAAAAGTTATATGTTAAATAAATATTCCTTGTTAATTATTATTTTTATATTTCTATATAACTAAAAAGCTTAAAAGCTCACAATAAAACGCCCAGAGAGCAGGAAATACTCACAAAATGAATGATTTCATAATGTTTTTTTTATGACTTACAGCCATCAGGACTCAATTAGGGTATATTTGAATAAATTCGCGTTTGAACAAAATGTCGAGAAAGTAAGTCTACACGTACTTTGAAAATTCTATAAAAGTGTTAAAAAAATTCGGAATTATAAATATTTCCTCTGCAAGTTTTTTGTCCAAAAATAAATTTCACTATATTTGTCACATAGGACATCTAATAATTAATCTATTTTTCTTCTTGTAAATAGTTAATATATAATAATAGTAATTGTTTAACGTCCCTTTAAAATACATAGAATTTAATCAATAATTTAATGTAATTAAAACCAATTTGTTTTACTTAAAATATTTACTGTTATCACAACATCTTAAGCCTTGGTCATGAATGTTTCCAACGGAAGAAACTGGATTTACGATTTCGAATATATAAGTTGCGTTCGCATTATATTGCTGATTAAATTTATATTTATTTAAAATCGATGTTTCTAAATATGAAATAAAATAAAAACTAACCTGTAGGTGTAGTTTGAAACGAGAACGACCTTTGAAGTATCAACTTTCGAAACATTGTTGTTGACCAATTACAGTGGACCGATATCCAACAAAGAATACACACAACGGTACACAATTTTCGCGTCAACCAAAACACCAACAACACGAAGACGAAACATTCCACTTCATATTCCGAGTTGTGAATGGCGCTGGGCAAATGATCGCGGGTAGACGCGTGTTTCTTCGGGGGGTTCAATCGCTCCTAACCACCCCGTACCTTAGCTGAAAACCGAATTTGACCTATAACGACCCCCAGGGGTTGCGCGTGCCAACGCAACAAAAACGCGAAACGTAAAAGATACTGGAGAATAAATTTTCTGGAAGGAACGAATTTGGAGAGATGCTCTGTCTAACCGCACTCCGCTATTATTATTATGGTGATATTTGCGAAAGAGAGATGCTGAGAAAAACGCGTACGATTCCAGCGAAGGAAATTTGGCGACTGAATAGTTAAGTTGGCCTTCGAGAATTCCGGTTTGCGATACTAATTCTAACAACGCTACTCGGCTACTAAAGCTCTAAAGGGTTCCCGAAATTTTATCGGGGAAAAAAGTATTCCAAGATAAGGATGTATATTTTGGAAAATGAAGTAACGGTGTAAAGGTGTGATTCGGGTTGGGAATAATAGCCCAGGAGAAATTGGACGAATTTTGGAACCTGATTGAAGAGAGGATTACGCGGAGGAAAGTTTGAAAATTGAAAATTCCGCGGGCCAGTGCCAAAAGAACTATATTTTTAAATGGTGTCCGTGTTTTTCTGGAGTATTAAACGTTATCGATTGATACTGATAACGCTATATGGCAAAGAGAAGTGTTTGAGCTTGGTAAACTAGAAGATAAAAGTTGATTGAATTCCCGCGACGTACATTGATAATGGAATGATTTATTTATAACGTTATCGTCTACCTGTAGCAGTCTGGGCTACTCTATAAGTTGAGTTACGTTCACTAATAACTGTCAAAGTTAAGTCCAACCGAGATCATGTATCGCAATGACGTTAAAAAGCCAAAATGGGATTATTGCTTTTGACGTTCTAATTCCAACAGGTTTAACTCGAAGAATGCAACTTAAATATCTTCACGTTGTTTCCTCAAGGCAGTAAACAAATATTTGCTCATTCAAAATACTTAAACATATTTAAAAAATGTGGCAACACCCTTATATGGATGCCAAGTGTACCAATTAACTTAGATTATAACTAATTGGAATTCGCATTAAATAACCGAATATCAGTATCTGTTTATTATTTTCGATTATCATGTTGTTAGTTAAACGAACATATCATATTAATGGTAAATTTAACTCTGTTTTGAATCAGTTTGTAAGAAATACTGTTATTAAACTAATATTATTTAGAAATATTGGAATCAACAAAAATCAGCGTTAGTGTAATTTCGCGACATTACAAAAATTAAAAACCTTTCTTTAAAAATATTATTTAAAAAAATGTAAGGGGGGAAACTTGTACGATTGATTGATTTGATAATTTCTAAAAAAAACGATTGATTTTCAATATTTTCCAGATTTTTCTTAATAGACGATTTACTTTATTTTTCTAAATAAAACGATAATTTGATTTTTCTTTTAAAAACATCTAATTTCATTTTAAAAAGAACCGATTTGATTTTCTTAGAACATTAAAAAACCACTGATTTGATTTTTCTTAAAAACATTCTAAAAACAACTAATTTGATTTTTCTCAAAGATATTCTAAAAACAACTGATTGAATTTTTCTTAAAAACATTCTCAAAACAACTGATTGAATTTTTTGAACATTCTAAAAACAACTTATTTCAATAATTTAAAAAAATACTAATTTCATCGTTCAAAAACATATGCTGATTACATTATTCTTAAAAATTTACTGATTTCATTATTCTTAAAAATTTACTGATTTCATCGTTCTAAAAAATTCACTGATTTCATCGTTCTAAATTTTTTTACTGATTTCATTATTTAAGAAAAATACTGATTTCATTGTTCTAAAAAAGTTATTGATTTCCTTATTTTTTAAAGAATAAAGAAAATGTAAGCCCTAAGAAACACTTGCAGGAAAAATACCATTAACGAATTAATGTTAACTAACGCCCTGTTAAATAGGTTCGGGTCGGTCTTTATCACAATCTATTTTTCCATTGGAAACTGGATAAGGTTAGACTTTAGCGATCTTAATTGGGCAACAGCCTAGATAACTAAGACAAGTGTAATAAATCAAAATGACAAAGTAATCCCCCAGCGGAGCTAAATTCGTCCCACATTTTTGTTCCTTTTCTTTCCAACTTTAAAACTAGGAAAAGGATTAAAATTTCAAACCATGTTTTAAATTAAAAGAATAGCTCTATAGCCAGAGGAGTAATTATTGAGAATTTTGTGAAAGGTTTTCTATAAAGAGGGTGTTTGAAGTTTCCCTGTTAAATTATTAACATGGACGTTCCCACTGAGTTACGAGAAAAGCTTTTAAACTTCCCCTTTCTACAACGAATTGCTTTGTCATAATAAATTTCTTCGCCGAAAGAGGGCAGTGAAGTATGCCAATGCCAAAGGCGATTATCATCCCGGTCTCATCTTTCGCATCGACGAGTTCGCCGTTTTTAATTTTCACTTTTTTTTCTCAGTTGATCGTCTTTCAATAAGTTTGACTAGAGGGTCTAGTTCGCACACGCCCACGTTTTTCACACTAGGGACGCCTAATAGAAACTGTGGCGCCATCTAGGTCAAACTTGTTGAACTAGTTTGCTATTTAAGGACAAAAATGTCTAAAATCGTTTTAATTAATTGTACTATTGATTATTATTTGTAGTTAGTTTAAACCTACTTAATGTAGTTAAAATAAATTTTTCTGAAAAACGAACTAAATTTCTAAAATACGTTTTTATAAATACACTAAATATTTTAATTGCAGAAATTCAAGTCATTGATTTAAAAAAATGAATATTGAACAAGTTGGCGGTACAATCTCATATCCTAGTTATATATAAATATTTACTTTAGTTACTAGCCTACGGTAAATTCTTGACAAAGCAGACGAAATTTTGTAATTACACTACTACTATTTTATTTGCTGCACCACTATTTAGCAGACCGCGAGCTTTTTCTAGTTCAGCAATAAATCTAGGGATGGCGCCACGTGTTCAGCTGTCACGCGCTAGTCGTCATGACATGGTGGAAAATAGTTATTTGCGTTGCTAAGCGTCCATCGAAAAGCAAGCCTACACTTTGACTAATGGATGTTCAGTTACATTTCAAACAACCTTGTCATCGAACCATATTAGACCAATCTTAACAGTTTAAATAACCTACAATAAACAATATATATCAGGTCATCCCCATTCTGCCAGTCAAGCCAGCCAGCCGAAGGGCATCAGACTATTAATATTCGAAACCTCCCCGCAATAACCTAAAAATAAAACCCATTCAAAATATCGGCATATTTTATATGATTGTTGAAAGGAGTGAACGAAAATGAAGACAGATTAAATTGCTAAACATTACATTGTTTACGCGAGTGGCCAACAAATAAGCAATGTTAGCTTAAAGTACCACCTGACGCCAGCGCTGTCGTGGAGACTTTTGGCAACTTATCTACTCAAAACAAAACTACGTAATAAATCTTCAAATGCTTATAGCTGATCACGTACCACAAGAGTAGATATATTTCAAACCTCTGCCACCAGAGGACGCGCGCTACGCCTTTTTAACATTGAGTGTGCCGTCCCTTATTTATTAGTCTAAGCTAATGACACCAGGTGGCGTCCATATAACAAAAACGTAGCGCTTACTGTTGATTGCAGTTCTCGGTCTTCTCAATAGATGGCGAGACTGCGGGGAGCCGCGGATTACAGAGGCCTAATATTAGAGTCGCTATCTGCTAAAAACAACGTAAAATAATAATATCGAGATAGTGAAGGCGCTATAGCTCTTCCTTATCGAGGTTTCGCGAAGGGAGGCTAAACAACACACTATTTTGGTGGCTGAAGGGACGGAAGTAGCGAGAAAATTTAAGACTTCCGTTAGTCAAATAGACAACTGGCCACTGACTGCGGCGCCGGCAAAGAATAAGACCACTGCGCGGCGGTGGTGGAGGAGTACACTCTTTTTTCTGAACGCCGGATATCCGCCTTTTAAAAGAAACCGATCCGCCGTGAATCAGGGGCAGCTGCTCAGATAAATATTGGAAAAAAGTCTTGTGTTTTTCGGCTTCCTTTTCATCGAATTAATTTTGTGTTTACATCCTTTTCGCTAAAAGTGTATTAAAATAACAGTATAGCTTTTTCGTATTATGTTTAATATTAAATGCAGGGCCCCCACTCAAATCTTCAATTTTTTTATAGGAACAATAGGATTATATTTCTAAAAATATAGGACTTTATAGGACTATTTTTTCAAATTATAGGATTTTATAGGACTATATATGATATTTTATTTACTAACTTTATGCATTTGAAATACAAAATCTATGTTTAGTGAAATAAATCTTTGATTTTCACTTGAAAAATAGAAACTATTGAACCATTTTATCACGAAAATATACTAGTAGCTAACCATGTTAACAATAGCAAAAGTATAGACTAGAATGACTTGGTATAGGAATTTATCCTATAGCTAAATCTAGCAATTTAACTGAGTGGCTGGATTTGAAATTGGCAAAATATCAAAATTATAGGATTTTATAGGACGTTTTTGGGGATTTTGCTAAAAGTATAGGATGTTATAGGACATTTTTGAAAATATAGGATTTTATAGGAATTATAGGACCTCTGGGGGCCCTGATTAAATGACATCAAAACTATATAATATAAATATTGGTGTCCTCATAAGTGACGTAATAAAATCAGTATGACAATTAGAAAATTAATTCATTTATATTTTTCCTAAGTTAATACGCAATTAAGGTTTATTTTGGCACAGAGCACCCTGGTGTCTAAATACGTCCAGGGCGATATATACTACTACCAAGGATGGTTGCAGGTCCAATTAAGAGCTCGGCGAAAGTGTCAATGTCAAAAAGGTTCGATAATAAAATTATCATTAAAACAATAGGAAGTGTCATACTATATAGATATTATGTTACTTATACCTTCGTGCGTAGTTTAAATTTATGGTTATAAAAAATAATATTTGGATGTTACTTGTCATAACAAAGGGACCTAAGCTGACGTTACAGGTCACAGAGGTCACGATATAATATGACGTGAAAGTACCATTCTCATGATTAAATTAAATTATGATTAAGATGATTATATCTCAATTTAGTCGATTCAATCGTGATTAAACAGATTAGATTGTGATTAAACAGATTAGACCGTGATTAAACGGATTAAATCGTAATTAAACAGATTAGATCGTAATTAAACAGATTAGATCGTGATTAAAACAGATTAAATCGTAATTAAACCGATTATATCGTGATTAAAACAGATTAAATCGTAATTAAACCGATTATATCGTGATTAAAACAGATTAGATCGTGATTAAATTAAGATTAGAAATATTAAATCAAGACTAAAGAAGACTAAAAAAGAGTAAATCAAGATTAAAAATATTACATCGCGATTTAAAGATTAAATCGTTATTAAATTCGATTAAAAATTTAATCACGATTAACACGATTTAATACATTTAATCGGATTAAATCCGATTAAGTATGGACCCGAAAGAGGAGTGATCTGCCCTCGATCCTTGTAATTTTAACTCACGTAAATAAATTAGAAATAAATATTTATAAAAACTATTACAGACTAAAATATGGCTCATAAATAAGTAAATAACTTTATATTTTAGTAAATATTTTATATTTATACGCCGTAAATTATGAGGTTTGGTGAGAAAACAACCTCGAACCTGCAAAAGTGTATTTCTTAATTTATAGGACTTTCTGACAATAATAAACTTAGAAATCATAGTAATTTAACGCCGCGTAGGCTGTCGGAAGGTTTATTATGTCTTTGCATCGTTTAGCGTACGTTTCCTTTATAGAAAATGGGAGCTTCGCATTATATTTACAGTCTGACGACCCCACGCGGCAATTCCCCTCAACGACGCTAAAATATATTAAAACGATTCCCGAGTTTGTCGTGCGCAGGGGGTACGCGGTACCCTCACGTGGCAGGGGGCCCCGCCGCTAGAGTAACAGCTGCATTAGGGGCGCCGAACCATTTGGGAGGGAATTTAACATAACATGTTTTTAAACTTATATCCGAATCTGTACATGCGAGGGAGACCGCGTCGACAGCCTAAAACAGTCCCAAATTGGTTTTGGCGTCAATGTAAGCGAAAAAAACATTACCTAACAGCCTAGTCAGTAAATATATTATTCTGACTATACCCCCACTTCATATTTGCGTTAAATTGTCAGGTTTTCGTCAATTCCCACTTTCCATATGTGGTCAAATAAATATTTGACAATAAAGTATATACATAAGTTTATTATCACAGTTTTACAGAAGTGTGTCAGGGATCTAGCACGTGTTAATTGTTTACTTAGTGCCATTTTTAAAATCAGACTATGCTCGAGCAGGGAGCCGAAGCGCGTGATAATCGGTTTAAAGTTGCGTATTTTTCTCGTTAGAGGCGCTTTAATTTTTGGGTATGACGTCAATTGTACGCCTCTACGCTCAGTTATGAGTCGTTATTTCGACTAATTAACGAACTTATGGAACATAATTAATTATAGACTTATGGAAAATAATTAATTATAGACTTATGGAAAATAATTAATTATAGACTTATGGAAAATAATTAATTATAGACTTATGGAAAATAATTAATTATAGACTTATGGAAAATAATTAATTATAGACTTATGGAAAATAATTAGAATTATAGACTTATGGAAAATAATTAATTATAGACTTATGGAAAATAATTAATTATAGACTTATGGAAAATAATTAATTATAGACTTATGGAAAATAATTAATTATAGACTTATGGAAAATAATTAATTATAGACTTATGGAACATAATTAAATATAGACTTATGGAAACACAGACCTTTGATTTGATGAAAATTTTAATATTCTGAATAGTCAGAATAAGTACCATAATACTCTGGCAACTAAATCATTCAAAATTTAACTATTTGCTTTTGGGTCACCCAACATAAAGATAATTCTAATATATTACCTGCATTTTCACAATTCAAAGAGTACTGTGAAATAATAATAAAATTGGCTTATGTTGTTGTAAAGCACTTATAATATATCATAAAAATGCGTTAACAGTTTTTTTATTGCAATCGATAATACACCGATAGTTAACTTTTTACATTTAATAAACAATCTTGTTTAAAATTAAATATTTCATTATTTTGAATTATTTCTAAGTAAAGAAATTAATACTGCTACTGACAAGGAGAGTACCCGAGATGTTTATTGCCGATTTTGTTCAAAGTCGGGCGTAATGTAGACCTATATGAGATATGAAATTTCCCAAAAGGAGAAGTGGCACTACATATTCGATTTGCTATGGCAACCGAAAATGTATTTGATCACTTAAAACCAAAATATCTCCATTTAAAAAAGCATGGGATTTTCTCGGTTTCACAGGGTCCTAGCTACGAAAATTTTAAAAACATTGAAAATCATGAAATGTGTAATTTGGACCACATTTAGGTAAATTTGTAACAAATTTTTGGTAAAATAAGGGAAAAATCTTATTTTGGTTGTAAGTGATCATTTTCTGTTGCCATGGCAAATGGAATGAGAAGTGCAACGTCTCCTTTTGGGAAATTTGATATCTCATATAGGTCTACATTACGGCCGACTTTGAACAAAATCGGCAATAAACACCTCGGGTACTCTCCTTGTAAGTATATAGTACTGCAAACTAGAGCATTGCGCAGATTTAATTTCGGTTGGCATTTGGCGAAAAACACCCGGCGGCGTTAATTGTTGTCGGCGGCGCGGCGGCGGCTTAAAAGAGCTACCCCCCCCCCCCCCCTTTAAAATTAAAAAAAAATACTAAATGTTTTTGAAAGAAACAAAAATTAAGTTACGTAGGAAAACTCAAAAAATTTCGGCGGCGAGGACAAAATTTATCGGCGGCGGCGGTTCGGCGCTAGGCTCTACTGCCAACCTGTCCATCGACCAATAGCTACATCGACTTTCTGGTAAAGATACGTAAAAAACGTAACCGGTAACTACAGCCGAGTGTTAATGCAAAAGTGTGGTACTAAGAATTGAAAAATCGAGAGAAAATCTGTTTCACCCAACAGATGGCGTCTAAGCTGTTTTCCCCCAAATATTCCGAATCGACACGTGCCATGCCGGATAACAGATTAACAGTCTAGGTATAAAGTGCGGTAGCCAACTTTCTCAATAAATAAAATTTGGTAACAAGCGCAGTTAGATAGAGCTCGCTTGGTACAAAAACCATTAAATAAAGTCTCGCGTGTGCCTTTGAGATACAAGCGGGAACGAAGCTAATATATCGATCACAGCGCCCTCCAACGGCTAAAAAAAACTTTGGACAAATCACTCAATCAATCTTGATTAAAGTTTATTTGGAAGCCAGGAAATAGTACCAGTCTTCGGACAACCATAAAAAATGCAGCGAAATGAATTAGTCTTATCGCACCCGAAAAAAATCCGTATTAACTTAATATCGATGACATTATCAAATAACAGTAACTATGGCAACGTCAAAGAAACATAAATGGGACTCTTCCAATGATATACTTTGGAGGGGGGTCGGAGGGGGTCTTTCTAAGTGCCTGAAGACTCCCTCTATCGGCAGGAATTGGCACCTAAGAAATCGATACGAGTCTCTAAGGAATAATTATACTAACGCGAAATATTTATAATAATTGCTTGAGGGAGGAAACCCAGAAAATAGCTTCGCATAGCGGTATTTAATAGTTACGGGTCATTAAATTTCAGTAGAAACGTTTACACGCTAAATGAGAAGCCGACCTTAAGGATATAATAGACCAAAAATAGGTCATTTCCAGTTATTAGGCTTTCATTTATAAGTTATTAATTTCAAGGAGTTAAAGGAAAAAATGGATCGATTTCGACAAGCATTTCAATCAAAATAGATCAATTTATGCATAACAAACACAAAGTTGAATGTCCTCAAATTAGAAAAACCATTCTTTTAGGGTTTATGGTAAAATTGCAAGCAGGGGAATCGATTTTTAAAGGATTGTTGATTTTAATTTGAGAAAGCTTCACAATAAATATTCTAAAAATAGTTACGGGTATAAATTATTATTATACGTATAATTTTGTACAATTTATTAGACGAAATACACTTAATTTTATAATATTTATATTACGAAATATACGCCAAATTAAAATCTAATTCTTTTACGAAATTTACGCCAAATTTTTTTCTAATTCTATAACGAAATTTACGCCAAATTTTATTCTAATTCTATTACGAAATTTACGCCAAATTTTATTCTACTTCTATTACGAAATTTACGCCAAATTTTATTCTATTTTTTTTCGAAATTGACGTAAAATTCCCTACTAATTCTATTAGTAAATTTACGTAAAATTTCATTCTAATTTTTTTCGAAATTGACGTAAAATTCCCTACTAATTCTATTAGTAAATTTACGTAAAATTTTATACTAATTCTATTACTAAATAAACGTAAAATTTAATTCTAATTCTATTACGAAATTTACGTAAAATTTCATTCTAATTCTATTATGAAATTTACGTAAAATTTCATTCTAATTCTATTACGAAATTTACATAAAATTTATACTAATTCTATTATGAAATTTACGTCAAATTTTATTATATTTCTATTACGAAATTTATGTAAAATTTCATACTATTTATATTATTAAATGTACGAAAAATTTTGAAATATTGAATGACGTCATACGCTATGACAAACTTAATAAAGGGTGTTTTTTCAACCAAAAAACGAAACAGGATATAATTAAGGACGTACAATTTTACAAGTTAGATGGTACTTGAATTTTAAGAATCCAAGTTGGCAAACAATCCAGAAGTCAATAAATCATTTAAGGGGCTTTTGCCTCGGACACTAATGAATCAGTTTTAAGTTCATCAAGAACCCGTGGGAAATGAAGTCGTTCGTCCCGAATAGATGAAACAAAGCGCTACAAAACTCATTATAGACAGACTGTACCCACTCTCGTGCCCTTAAGGGCGCAATGGGCGACTTATAAACAGCAATCTAAGGGGAGTGGGGGGGGGGGCAGGGGCCCGTAGTCGGGGTTTAGGGACTGTCGAGAACGGGAAAGCAAATTGAATTACCTTTGCAGAGTCGTTTGTGTTTGACGATGGTGAATCTAGCGTAGCGGTAAGGATAGAGTCTCTCAGAGACTGGGCATCTGCAAGATTTATAGAGTCGGGCGCGACTGTAATGAGAATTGTCATCCCACGAGGCGTACAGATGAGCGTCCGGGACCACGTGGACGCTGCCGCCCAGCTTCAGAGACGGGGTCCAACAATGAGACAACACTCGAGCCACGCGTCCCTTCAGTGATTTCCCGCTGAACGCCGCTTTGCCCGCGTTCCAATCGCTCACCGCGGCCATATCGGTCAGCTCTCCTTCGATCGGACGCCCGTTAATACCTCAACTCCACGGCCAGCATAATAATACGCGGGAGAGAACGCCTAGGACGTAATTGATTTAGCCCGTTATAATGGATTCTCCTTCGAAGCTCGAAAGTTTTAGCTTCCCTCGATTGTCGAAGATTCAAAACTATTCCCGCGTGGCACCGATTTTCCAGCGGCCGCGTCGAGAATAGTTCGCGAACGAGGGAGAGCTTTCTTGGAGTTATTAGATTTTTGAAGGGTATTAAAGCGTTTGACGCGTTCGTTCGACGCCCCCTCTCGCGACAACACCTCGCGAAAGTCGCGAATAATCCCGCGAAGTTCGACTTCAATTAGCGAAGGTAACTTAGACCAACATTGTTCTCGATTATCAAACCGGCCAAAGGCTTATGCACTACCGTATAAAAGACAGAATTCGAAGGAAATTGGGTTTGCGAGGAAAAGTCCAATTTAAGAAATTAATAAATATTCCAATGAAAAACATTTACCCGAAACTTCTTCCTGAATAAAGTTATAAACAGTAGTTTCTAAGGACCGACTCCAACACGTGAACTATCGTAAATAGAGACGCTTGTCCAGCCGTACGACGATAAAATAATCGCGCATCCGTTTTCCTCAAAAGCGAAAAAAAAAACGCGTCACGAATCAATAGTCCTAGTACTTTCTCCCGCGCAATTTACGAGAAAATCATTTTCGATGAGTACACTATGACGGGAAAAGGCTTAGCAATGCGAAACAGAATCGAGAAGTGAGGGGGTGGCGGGGGAGTAAATCCACGCCGAAACTTCACGTGCGCTCCTGACGACTCGTGCAAAGTTTTTGCGTCCTTTTTCGGAAGCCCCCTAGCTTCCGAAAAGATCCGATAGGGGGCGGACGCGTAGCGTGTTTTTTTCTTCTCCTCTCTCTTTTTAACGTCCAGCTTTTTACGCGGGGGTTCAGCGGGAGCGTTCGGAAATATATTTAAAAGACGAAAAAGACCCCTAGAAGAAAAGTGGGGTAAAAAATGGCGAAGAAAGTAAAACCAACCGTGTGGAAAATACGAGAAGGTTCCTTAACATTGTTTTCCAGAATATTAACCAAAGAACTCTCCTTTGTTTTAGCGGGGAACTGAGATAAAATTCATTTTTACCTGCCTTTGGCAAATGGCGGGCTATGAAACTGGCGTTCACATTACGCGGTTTCTCGTTGGGTTCATTACCGTATTATTATTCTCTCGCGGCGTTATAATAAACCCCTATTTCGAAGACAATTCCTTGGAACATTTTTGGACTTATTTTCTTTTTTATTAGTAGGGCATTCCTATAATGGCCGGGTTTCTATTAAATTAAAAGCAAGGTGAACGCCGCTATGTTGATGAAAAGATGGAGGTCGAGAGGAAGCTAAAACAATGGGAAGAATTATCTACCCATACTCCTCTACTCGGCTAATTCCACGTAATGAAGGACGGATCGTTGGGTTTTATTTATAGAAATTTTAATATAGTGAAGTGCAAACGCGTGTTCGCGAAAAGTTGTTTGGGGGAAAGCTGAGGAATTTGAATATTATAAAATTGATTTATACCCTAAGTAACATAATAATGATAAGTATGACGAGATAAATTTGTATTAAAATAAAAGCTAACTTTTAATATTGGGGTGTAAGTCTTTATCAGAAAACCAGAATATTAAAAAAAATTGCTCTCATTTTAATCAATTTTTTCCTTATTTTAAAAAATATAAATAATATGTGGCGTTTAGTTTATTATTATTTCACAGTACTCTTTTTTTAGCTGGTAATCCATTTAATAAACAAAATAAATATACATTTAAAAGTTAGGCGTCTACGATACTAATGCCATCTTCAGGCATTTTGTGATTTGTATTTTTATTATAATAATAAGCTAGGCCAAGAACTAATTTACGCGTAAATTAGTTCTTGGCTAGGCTAATACTCCGAGGCATTATAGTACAACAAAAGTGGTTTGGAAATCTTTATTGGGATAAATATTTTTTTTCGTTTTTAGTAAAAAAAAAATTAGAATAAAGTTAAATATTATTTTCAACCAACCTTGAATATGGTTTCCTCCTTATTGTATTTTTAAACGTTTAATTTATCTAAATATGTAGCAGCTTGAATCTGCGTTTTATGTGATTGTTTGTTCTGCTAAAATCGTTAGTTCCGAGTGAGGCCACCAGATGGCGGATAACTTAGGTACCACCGTAAATAACATAATTGCATTAGGTATTACAATTAGCAAAATTTATCACCGAATGGATTTTCACAGTTATTGCCCCATCAAAGTTTAGTTCAGCATAGAGCCCCTAGTGTTTAAATATGTCCAAGGTGAAATATACTACTCCCAGCTATGTTGCAAGTTCAAGTCGTAATAAATGCCGAAAAAAAATTTTGCTAAGAAAATAAGCGTTAAATAAGTGAGAAGTGTCAAACCTACAGTTGGTACGTTACTTATGTTACCAACTTCATATAGGGTGTTTATTATCGAAATAAATTTCCTTTGATTCTGACATAGGGAGTCATTATACTAGACTTACGTTAACACTCGTCCTTGAAAATACGGCAATAAAAAAATTTAAAATATCCAAAAACAAAGTACAGGGTTGTCACAAAATTTCTAGATTCATATTCCCTGACAGGGTTGCCACAGCTTTTTCACAATCAAATTCCCTGACTTTTCCAGGTTTTCTCTGACCATCTCCGGAGATTTCCCCTGATTTATTTTGTGCCAAGATTTTTTATTTTTAAACCTATATTTTAGTAAAAGTTTCCTATTTGCAACTGAAATTAAATTCCCTGGCATTTCCCTGATTTTAGGACTAATTTTTAAAATTCCCTGACTTTTCCCTGATTTTTTACCTATATTCCAATTCCCTGACTTTTCCAGGAATTCCAGGTTTTCCAGGTACGGTGGCAACCCTGCCTGACCATTTTAAGAGATTTTCTCAGACTTTTTAAGGCGAAATTGTTTTTTATATTTTACTTTTATCAGAAATTAATAAATTAAAATGGACTTATATTTCAGTAAAAAGGTTATTGCAATGTTGAAAAAATTAGCCAAACTTTCAAGAAAATTAATGATAATCATAAAATTTGTCATAGATCTAGAGTAAAATTACGTTCAAAAAGTGTCAAGATAAAATGGAATTCCCTGAATTTTTACAAATTCTTAAAATTCCCTGGCATTTCCCTGAATTTTTACAAATTCTTAAAATTCCCTGGCATTTCCATGAATTTTTACAAATTCTTAAAATTCCCTGGCATTTCCATGAATTTTTACAAATTCTTAAAATTCTCTGACATTTAACCGAATTTTTACAAATTCTTAAAATTCCCTGACGTTTCCCTGGCGTGTGGAAACCCTGAAGTAATAAAAAAAAACTATTTTCCGATGGTCAAAGCCCGGATTATAAATATCCGTCGAAAAAAACCCGAAAAGGATGCTGGGTTGGAAATGACGTCGACCGCTGTGGGTACAAGCATTATTCTCTTCTTTGGGCAAATATAAATAGGCGTAATAACAGCCGAGCCGGGCTGCGAAAGGGGGAACAATGAAAGAAGTTTTGTGAACCGAAAGAAAGAACACCGCCCTCTCTCGGATATTCTAGGAACTAAAAACGAGGATAATATGACAAAAACTTATCCCGTCTCCCGACTCCCTCTGCCGAGCACAAAAGAAGGAGAAAAAAGCTTATAACTCAAGTTTGCAATTTAAAGCGTTTTCGAAAAGGGTCCGTTCTCATTTTTATGGCGTGTCACGGAATTCAAATTAAAATATACGAAAAGGAATCGCCTACGTCCGATTTCGCCGCCCTCATACCTGCAGCTAGGTTTCATTCGGGAGAATACGCATTAGCTTGCTCTTGTTTATTATTCACGCATGAGGTTACTCTTACTTTATTAGTTGGGAACTCTAAATTGGAATCATTTAGCGTACTAAACAAGTAATTGTTATTTTCATTTAACTACTTAATGATGCTGCAATTTAAATATAATTATATTAACAATGAATTTATCTTAAATTAAATAATGCGAGTCATAAGTTGCTTGAAGACTTGGCCCTCTAACCTCTATTTACCTCGAGATTAATAAAAACAATTAAATTTATTTTGGCCTATAATTTCTATATTAGGTTTCTTTAATAGTAACACCATAAGTTCATAATTATTTTTTATATAAGTGTGCCAGTTTCCCTATCTTTCGCGTAGTAAATTTTACTAAGAATTGCTCGCATATTTGATCGACATCGGACTAAATCATTAGGCTTAATAAGTGTTTTTTGTCTCGTCTATTTGACAAAACCAGGAATCCATACCTCTACTTGGAATACTTATCGCGGCAGATTTTCGTCTCGATGTGGCTGACGGTTTTTTGACGACACTATGTTAACTTAACAAACAACTACGTGAAAGGGGATTTTTTTATCTTGTAGGCGGGGCCAAAGCCGTCAGAGTGATCTTACCATACGCGATATGGCAGGATAAGCATTCCAAGTAGAGGTATGGATTCCTGGTAGAATTGAATTCAATTTATTTTGGCCTATAATTTCGATTATAGGTTTTTTTAATAGTAACACCATAAGTTCATAATTATTTTTATATAAGTGTGCCAGTTTCCCTATCTTTCGCGCAGTAAAAGTTTACTTAGAACTAATCGCATATTTGGTCAACATCAGACTAAATCATTAGGCTTAATAAGTGTTCTTTGACAAAACTTAAGTAAATGGTTCTTTCTGGGCCTAAATAATTCCAAATGGCCAACATTAAAATATTTAATTTCTGATAAGCCTAGATTAAAATTAAAGTTATAATTTATAACCTGCCAGGGTTGTTCAAAATTCAAAATACTTTCTCCATAACTCAAAATCTAAAATGTAAAATGAAAAATACTCTCTCCATAACTCAAAATGCAAAATACAAAATTAATTTTGAAAATTGGTTTTTCTGAATGCAAAATGTAAAACGGTTTTTGTAGCTCAAAATAAAAATATAAAATGCAAAATGTTTTTCCAAAGGTACTCTTACTGTTTACTTTTAAATTCCTATATTTTAATTATTAATAATGAATCAATAGTTAATTAATAATTAATTAATTGAAGTGGTGGCACTGTACGAATGTTCGTCTGCTTCTGAGTAAGGGACTAGCTGAGTATCGCCATCTATGATTGCTTGGGAGTAAATAGCAGACGAACTTTCTCTACTAGAGCTGCGATGATGGTATAACTTTTTTGAAAAGCATTTCCACATACCAAACCCACAAAATGCAAAATGTAAAATGCCAAATAGTTTCCTAGAAAATGGTATTTTGCATTTTGCATTTTCAAAATTCATTTTGAACAACCTTGTAACCTGCATTGCAACCGGTAAAAGAAATATTAACTAATTAAAGTAAAATAAAAATAAAAATAAAATATCATGAATTCTACTAGTATTTATTAGAGTCTTGGATCATTACTATGTTGACACGGGGGAGGGGAAAACTCGACCATGATCGCCACGTATCGTCCTAACATTCTCCCTATCTATAAATAAATACATTCTTGGCAATATATTATGTTTCTGAGCTCTCTCTAACGGTAATCAATGGAAAACTACCGGTATCGGCGGCAAAGCACTTATGGAGACGAAAATAGTTGCGGTTCTTAGACGTCCTATATACGTCTACTTCGTTCAAAAATCGATGGGGAATGCCTTTCGCGTCACCAACAAACGGAAATCAAGACGAGAGTAGATTTCACCAAGTTGATAACACGTGCCAAGTTGAAGGCTTTGCGAACAGAAAAACACGAATCCGCTGCCAAATCTCTCGTATAGGTACAGCCTGATAAAATCTACCATCGAGGAAGACACTAGTAGACAGGGAGGTGTATAATACCCCTGTTCACGCGGAAGACACGAGCCTATGGCGTGGAGTAATTGGGCGTAAGAGGGTGAAACCGATTCTGTTGGCATAAAAATTTCCTTCTTCAGCGAAATCCAAACTGAGCTGAAGGTATTTAATCGCCCCTAAAGCGGCTCGAAGCGCTGCAGAGTCGAGGAACTGACTTGACCCTCTGAGCAGTCCCGCTTAAATCCGCTCCAATGGAGAAAGAAAGGATTGGAACCAAAGGGAATATACCTAACCTTTTTCCTAAGAGAATTTCAGTGTTGGATTCTCTGTGCGGAACTAGCCCAAATGTGCGGTTTCTTCAAACAAACCTTTGAGAATTCTATAAAAGAATCCTTAAATTATTGAGGATGATAAAATTAGCGAATAAGTAGATTATTCCTAAGGCTGGACGAATAGCATTTTTACCCTATTGAGACGAATATCGAATACCCAATAAATTTCTAATCGAATACCGAGACGGATAGTAGTTTTTGAACCAAATAAAGAATAGTTAGGCTTAGTACAAATATTACCTTATCGAATATTCATCGAATAATAGGCCCAAATATTCGTCGAATACTATACCGAATATTCGCCGAATACTATACCGAATATTGACCCAAATATTTGTCGAATAACAGATCTAATAGTCTAAATATTAAAAAAACAATTAATATCTAGATGGTAGAATTGTATCAGTTTAAAGTACCATTGAGCATCCAAAAATAAAAAATACATTTTATTTTAAAATATCACTAGAGTACAAATCTTTGGTACTACAATATTAAAGTATATATCGGTATTAAATAAGAAAATCACATTTTAACTTTTTAGGGTAATTTTTTTTTCGCCGAATATCTTCCGAATATTCGCCGAATATCTTCCGAATATTCGCCGAATATCTTCCGAATATTCGCCGAATATCTTCCGAATATTCGCCGAATATCTTCCGAATATTCGCCGAATATCTTCCGAATATTCGCCGAATATCTTCCCGAATATTTGCCGAATATCTTGCCGAATATTTAACGAATATTCGCCGAATATTTAACGAATATTCGCCGAATATTTAACGAATATTCGCCGACTATTTAACGAATAATAATTACCGAATAATACAAATGCTATTCGATATTCGATCAAATACCAAAAAAGGCGTGAAGCGAATATCGAGACTGTTATTCGTCTCGATATTCAATCGAATTATTCGGTTAATTCGGTTATTCGCCCAGCCTTTATTCCATTATGAAAAGGGATAATAAAGCTAAACCCTAAACAAATTTCAAGAAATTTAAAAACTTACTAATAGCTCGTATACCGATAGGTCTTCGAGCAAACAAAATGACGCGATACTCGGACCAAATAGGTCTTCGAGTGAAAAACTAAATTAAATTAAATAAAATAGCCAGAATTTCCAACGGTAGACCGGTTTCGTCCTATTTGGGACTCGTCAGTACCGTTAAATTATTGATTTTGGAATAATTTTTTGTAATTTCCTGCTTAAAAATTATACTAAAAGTCACCAACAGATGGTGTCTAAAGACAACGGCCTGCGGAAAGTCAAACACTTAGTACTAAAATGCTAAGAGAGCTCGCGCTCTTGGTCACGTGCCTTCCTCGGTGTCTGCTAGGTGTCGATTCCGTATTTTATGTTAGGCTTAGATGCCCCGAAATTTATCTAGACCTTTATATAAATTTCTTATATCTATGGATAAAAGACTTAAACAATCCGAGATTACCTTTGATTTGTACACCTGATTAATTAAGTGACTACTACCTCAGTTTTACAAATAAAAATTATGTGGCTACATTAAACGTATTTAAGAAATGTTTGGGCGGTTTTTTAAAGCTAAAGAATTTGGAAAATCAGGCTGAAAGAACAAGCTGGAAAATAGGAGACGAAATGTCTTCGGGATTCGAATCGAATTACCTCAAAACGGGGTCGCAGAAAATCGGCTGACACTCAAAATTAAGGAGCTCGAATGAGATTCGATTTCCATTAGTGATTAATAGGGCGATATTAAATCTTGAGTCTCTATTTTACGGAGGTCACGAGGACAATGCGCCGAAACTGAACCTTCGTTTACCGTGAGGCCATCCGGACCAGAGCGATTTGGAAAGAGTCAAGGCGCCGTCTAACGGCGAAATAATGACAAAGTATCGTTGAAAACTGGCGCGTTATTTCGCCTTAGTTGCATTTTACGAATTGCTAAGGTAATATTGAATAGTGGGGGGGGGGGGGGGGAGGAGGAGGATGTTCGCTGAAGTGTCGTACGCGATTTGTTGTGAGAAATGGCAATATTAATTTCGACGTATTATAATTTCTAGAGGAGGGCAGTTTAATTACCCCATTTAATCCCCGAAAATTTGCGATAATTAAGGTAATCAAACAATGGATGATTGATGTCTGGTTTTCCAAAATCCAGACCGCCTTTAAGCCATTAAATAAGGGACTAGTTTAAGGTTGATAATTTGCAAAATGACAAAAAGATAATCCTCGATTATTTTTCTAAGTACGTGTAAGACAGAATAAGATATTAAGTGTGTATAGGTCATAAATATATTAAGAGTTTATAGGCCCTAAATATAAGTGCTAATAGGCCCTAAATAATATTAAGTGCTAATAGGCCTTAAATATATTAAGTGTTTATAGGCCTTAAATATATTAAGTGCTAATAGGCTTTAAATATATTAAGGGTTTATAATATTTTATAAGATATTAAGTGTTTATAGGACTAAGATATTAAGTGTTAATAGGACTGATAGATTAAGTGTTTATAGGACTAAGATATTAAGTGTTAATAGGACTGATAGATTAAGTGTTTATAGGACTAAGATATTAAGTGTTTTTTGGACTAAGATATTAAGTGTTTAGAGTAGTGCTAGATTATTTGATACACGATATTAAGCAAATTAATTCGGATATATCCAAGTTACAAATTGAAATTGAAATCATGTCGCATTTCTCGTGTATGCCATTGATTTAAACTGTAAAAGTTCTAAAATGCGAAGTGCGAACACAACCAAAGCGACACCCAAAAGTCTAATAAAAAGACGTGTACTATTTTATACTCATAAAAATAGAAATTATTTAAAAGATAATAAAAACTGTATGTCGCTCGTGTAACGGAAACACACTCGAGCAGCCACGCGCTCGAACACGGCCTGGGAAAAGTTGTTTCGAGGAAAAGGGATGGGGCCAGGGTCCCCTACGGCACACGACCGCAACCCATACTTAAATTACAGTAACCATAGTAACGCTTTTTGAGGGTGTCTGGGTTACCAAATTGTCGTTCCCGCGGCGTAGAGACAGGTTAAGTCTGCGCGGTGAAGCGGTATGGGGGAACCCAACGGAACCGTTAAAGCTTTGGTCCTTCGCGAAACACTATTATTGTTACAGGAAATCGCCTGTAGATGGAGTCTTTCTAGTAGATCTCACAACGAATTAAGGACGCATTCAATGGTGAAGTGTCTGTCGGAAATACGAACAATCATCTCTAAAAAATGGGTGGAGCATGGAATGGGACGTCACTAATGGAAATGTCTTTTTTTCTTTCAATATTATAATAGCAGTCTATGAATATGGTTTCAAATTTCCTTCACGGTTTATTAACTTCGATCTACTAAAGCAAGAATTAATATATAGGTTAGCGGAGAATATGCAGCCGCAACTATAGCATCTGTTTTCATGATTTCATGAAAAGATTCTCCGCCTACACCGAGAGATGCGGCTTGCGTTCTTACTGTAGTGTCTTCCCCCTTGGCAGAGGGGCGTGGTTTATCTACCGGGAATCAAGAGGCGAACTGCCTGCTCTGTTAACTCTACAACGTTGTTGACAATATTAATTTTGGAAACTAATATGACTAGCTATAAGTTATTTAAGTTTCAGCATATTGATTTAAGGCTGATTAAAAAACGTCTAGTTACATAGTTTAAAAATGCATATAAATTAGGGTTGCCAAGAACAAGCCAGATCGGTTTAAAGCACCCTGGTTTAAACCAGTTTTAACCACCGAAAAAATCCATGCATAAATCCACTTTTTTATTAAAAAAATTGAGAAATGAATTAGAAATATTGAAAAACTAAAACTTAACCTTCACTTTTTGTCGTAAGTAATGAGAGCTAGATATGAGCAATTAGGGGATCTTAAAATTCATTTTGTGCGTGAAAATACGCCGCCATGTTAGCGTATAAAAGCAGGTAAATAACTCTGCTACACCTCACAATGTAAAGGTACTGTCACCTAGGAGCAACAAACACAACACCCCGCACAAGGAGAACGCAACCCGTCAAAAGTCGTGGATTTTCTTGTGTACATTTTTCATTGGCTAGACGCTTTAGCGCCGGCTGCCGTCGGAAGGGGAAAATTCGGAAATTGTCTTCCCCCCGCCCGTAAAACGTTTAACGTAAAGGCTCGTGACGCTTGTCCAATGAAATTCGTACACAACCCTTCGTTAGCGTGTTTAACGGCTAGCTGCATTCTCCTTGTGTTTGTTGCTCCTAGCTGTCACGCTCAAAAACGTGATTTTGAAATCGGGCAATTTGAGCATTTTCGAAGTAATGAGGGCTAGATATAAGCAATTTGAGCATTTTTCTATTAATGGTTTTAACCGGTTTAACCATACTGGATTTTTAAATTAAAAAAGCCGGTTTTTTTGACAACCCTGATATAAATAACTCGTAATTATGCTCAATCTAATGATAACTTTCTTTGAAATCAAATTATGTGTTTATTTTTAATTGATTTATTGAAAATAGAAGTTTGTTACGGACATTCTAGCTACAACGCACTATTTCACGTGCCGAATGACAACTAGACATCTGGCTTTAAAGACTCATAATGAGACATAATAATTCAAAATGACATTTCATCGCCACACCTACATCTTTCAACAAATCTGTCTAAAGAAATACCCACCCAAATTTACCTAAAACCGGCATATATTATATACCCTTTTCGTATAGCTAGAGATAGCATTTTAAGATTTTTTTACACAAAGATACCTTTGAAAATATCGCAACGGTTTTCTATGAATAGGAACATTTAGTAAAAACCGGTTTCTTGAAAATTTCGACAGACGGTTCGTTGAAAAGTAAAAAAATAAAGTTCAAAAGAAAGAACAGAAATATCTCTTTCGTGAAATTGAATACTTGGCTTGTTTAACGTTTACTCGGTTCACGCCATATTTGCGCAATATTTGATAAGAATGAAGCTTTGGATAAAAATAACGTTTGCGCTATTAAATTTGCGATTCACCAATGTTAAAACCGGTATGCGTTTACGTAATTATATGGACGCAGAAATCCGAGAAATAACTCACTTTGTCCGCTCAGAAAAGCATGTAGCCATTCTATTTCATTTTGAAAAACTTGGAGTATAAATCGTTTCTTCAAATAAATAAAAATTATCATTTTTAACCCAAGCTTAACGAGTCGAAAAATGATTTTAGTGAATCCACGCAAAGATTTATATGTCCATGATTAGTAAATCTATGCTATTGCCAGTAACAGTCATTAAACAATTAATTTTATAACTTGATAGACTTACAGTCATACCTAATAAACTACCGTGAAACTCTACCCCTAAAGCACTGTTAATTTGTTAAAACAGGCTTCTAATACTACATTTTTGTTAATTGCAACCACAGAAAGGGGATAATTCTAAAGCTCTGCGTAACAGATAAATTAACAAAATTTCGAATATTCGTAAATAAAATAAAATAAGTGGTTAATTTTTATCCAAACGCCGAGCTCTAGATAATTCTAATAGAAAAATCATTTAAACAATACGCAGTTAACTATTTTCTCAATTGTCCTTTAAATAAAAGATCGTTCATAGTCGATTATAGAGTTTGTGAGGCTAAGACTGGACAGATAACTGGTTTGTCTATGGTTTCTCTTTATACTGCCAAAGCTGAGAATTTTCTACGCATAGATCTGGCAGCATTTTTCAACAGGACACCAAGACAGTCCGAAAGGGGTTTATTTCACCGCCTTTTGCGTTACACTAACAAACAAACTTCAACCAATGAAATTCTAAATTCTACAAACAATTACAGATTGTAGCTTAGTATAAATATTAAAATAGTAACTTCTAATTACTTATAGAAAACTATTCTAGAGGGAATAATAATAATAATTACCTCTGTTGAATTCGTGAGATGAAGATGAAATATTGAAATCATCTGGCACGTAATATTCATTTGGATCCGTACCAGGTCTAAACGAAGGAATCCCGATTGTATGTCGACGGTTGACCCGATCATCGTCCACCTCTATAATAGCAAAGCGTCACTTATGCAAAATCAATAGCCTATGTTATGGTTTAAATATGGGGGTTTCTATAGAGAAAGGGTTAATAGAACTGTAAAACAATTTTGACGCATAATCGTGATGTCAGCCATAAAGGGGTAAACACCGGCTTTTCCCCCCCCACTCGAGGACGACAGCTGGCTTTGACGTCATCACTCTAAAAGCCCGGTGTCAACCCCCTTTTTTTATCACGGTGACCCAATAAAATTGTGATACAGAAAAAGATTCCTTATTTTTTCTCCGTGGTGTTTTATATCGAATTTATCAAACTTGGAAAAGGTGAAATAATAACCAAGTAAAAGCGCACACTTGAAAGTTTTGGAATGCAACCATATGTAAAGATTTATTTAATAATCAACCAAATGCGGACTTAAGGAAAGGAGTTAAAAAGACTTGACGTAAGGACACAAACCCCTTTGAAGACAGCTTAGCTACTGCATTGACGTCTACTCCGAGGAAGACTAAGCTTTAAAACCCTCCAAAGACGTTGCGGGGAAAATGATTAATAGGCGTTACACTTCGGCTTCCTCCTTGGCAAACTATAATAAACGACCCAACGCGTAATGATACTCGAGAAATATGAATATGACAAGCGCTGTATACACATATTACCGAGCCAATATGTTTGAACATTAACTAAAATCATAAGTTCATAATATATCTCTTTAAAGAGAAGTATCCAGCTATGGCATTTAATATTGGAGCTAATTATAACCTTTGTTTGAATCCAACTGGAATGTACATATATCCAGTTTGAATCCAATTCTGTGTGGATCAAGTAATTTTGATCAAATCGGAATAAAGTTAAATTGCATACATTGGAATTGAATAAAATTAAACTTTTTTTGGTTTGTAATTTTTTTGTTTTTACATATCCCCATATTTAGATTTAATTTCGGAATATTCAGTTATATTATCTTTAACTTAAATAACTTAAAATATGATTTTTATATAAGTTATTGAAATAGTTTTATAAAGTTACGATGTATTTCGCCAACGAACAATTTTTTCTTTCTTAATGTATTTTCTAAAATCATTGGAAGCCTATTTATTAAGCTAAAAATTATTAAGCCTATGAGTGTATGTGTTTCAAGCGAGATAGTGAGATGGGCACTTCTATCTTAAGATAGATCTTATTTACTTCTGGTAAGGTAAAAGAAAAGAAGAAGAATTATAAAATTTCATTTGGTGTTGGCCACTCGTAAAACACGTTGAATAATTACAATTACTCAGGGTTGGCATAGAACCAGCCATACCGGTTATAACCACCTGGTTAAAACCGGTTATAGCCACTTGAAAAAATCCAGATTTTTTGGCTTTTTAAAAAAAAATTACAATATGAATATTTTAGTAAATTAATAGTTTTTATTTAGAAATTAAGTTTATTTTTTGTTTCATATTTAGAAACCGGTTTACTTTTACCAGTTTTTCGGTAGGTTTAAAGTTCCAAAGTCCGCTGCCTCGCTTCTGTCGGTGCGTCATACACAAAAACTAGGGGGGATTTCCCGCGGAAATCAAAAGAATTCAGTTATTTTATATAGTTATTTCGCTTTATTTGTTTAGCTCCTTATTAACGACAATAAAGGCAGACAATTTCTACTTACATATGTAAAAGGCACTGTTTATATTTTAGCCGGTTATAGCCAATTAAAACCACTGATCTGGATTTTTTCAAAAAAAGCCGGCTTTTTTCCAATCCTGCAATTACGAGCGATAAATATCTCGAAAAAGACCCAAGTTTTAAGTTCGTTGCTGATTTTTATACAAATGATTTCCTATTCTACAAGCAATTGCCGTTTGAAGGAGTATCACATACGGAAACATTGCGGGATTTATGGAAGTTGCTTTGTAACGGGAGGTGTACCTATAAAATATAAGAAGAAACTCCAGAAAAGCAGTTCCAACTTTATGGCGCGTGCCTCGGTAACATCGTACAAAATTTACGAACCTTGATAAACTAAGAATGAACAACGAATTGACAGTTCCCCTTAATGGTAGCGGATGGGTAAAGTTCATACGTATACAACCTCTAACATAGTCTAATATCTGTCTAAACCCTGTCTTTTCTTAAAACTTTGGACTCATCGCGCGCGATACTAATAAATAACTTTTTAAAGTTCTAGACTTGGAAATCGAAAGCTTTTCCAAGTAATTTAAATGCGAGAGAGATGTTTCAAATTTTCTGAGGGTTTTCATCGGGGGAATATTCCCGCTAAACGTTCTCCGAAGTTTTTTTTATTAGGTATGAAAAGGGGGTGCGTCAAGAGAAGTTTACGATTAACGAGCCATCTGGTAACGTCAACGGGAATCTAGGTCGTCGTAATTAAACTTCGCGGGTTTCGTGCACAGTTAAGGAGAATCAAATAAATTATACAGTCCAAGCTGCGTATTTTGACTTCCTAAAACAAGATAATTTCCAAGCCAGGCTAGATAAATTTATTCAACCATTTGTTATTATAGGGGATACGCTAATTTATGCGTTAAAACTTACTTTAACAAATCCCAAAAGACCATAAAAAATTTACGACAATATATACGTCTATATTTAAACTTGACTTTTTCGTTATTGTAATTGCCACAGTAAACGTATACTATTTAAGAAAGGGCTAGATTTCAGATATAAGAAACGTTAATTTAACGCTTCGTGAACTTTAATTCAGCGTACGCGCTCGGAGCTTAAATTGGTGGTTTTTGAGGTTGTTCAAGTAGTTTGCGTTTAGGCCTATTTCAACTTAACTTTCCGAAATATTTCGTGTGGACTATTGTCTACATTAAATAATAAAAAAAAACAAATATTACGGGATATTTAACTTTTAATGTAATAATGGTGTTTTATTTTACCTACGTTTCGCTATCACATATCAAAAATCAAGCAAGTCAAAAACACTATTATAATATAATAATAATAATAATATATTATAATATTTTTATATAGAGATTAATAACAATTATATATTATAATAATATTTATATAGAGATTATAAATAACAATTATATATTATAATAACATTTATATAGAGATTAATAACAATAATAATAGGTTTATATAAAGAATAAATAACAATAATAATAGATTTATATAGAGAATAAATAACAATAATATTAGGTTTATATAGAGAATAAATAACAATAATAATATATTAGAATAATATTTTTATATAGAGATTAATAACAATTATTTATAATAATAATTTTTTTATATAGATATTAATAAGAATTATTTATTATAATATTTTTATATAGCGATTAATAACAATAATAATATGAAATGAAATGAATATTATAATAATATTTTTATATAGAGATTAAAAACAATTATTTATCATAATAATATTTTATATAGAATAATAATAATAATAATAATAATCAGCTAGGCTAAGACCCAAGGCACCACCTTAGGCCTAAGTCATCAAGCGACTTTTGAAGCCATTAATTCAGGTGGCCGGGTTACAATGCGTAGGAGGGTGGTGGCAAGCCACGCGAGAGATTAATAACAATTATTTATTATAATAATATTTTATATAGAGATTAATAACAATTATATTATAATAATATTTTATATAGATATTAATAACAATTATACATTATAATAATATTTTATATAGATATTAATAACAATAATAATTTATAATAATAATAATAATATTTTTATATAAAGAATAATAACAATAATAATTTATAATAATAATAATATTTTTATATAAAGAATAATAACAATAATAATTTATAATAATAATAATATTTTTATATAAAGAATAATAACAATAATAATTTATAATAATAATAATATTTTTATATAAAGAATAATAACAATAATAATTTATAATAATAATAATATTTTTATATAAAGAATAATAACAATAATAATTTATAATAATAATATTTTTATATAAAGAATAATAACAATAATAATTTAATAAGTTAATTATAAATAGGGTACAAACATAAAAATAAAAAATTAGTAATTAGAAAATAGTAAGATAAGAACACCTCAAGTATTTTTTACACACAAAATTGAGCATGGTTAACCGAAATTATAAAACTGTTTATTAAGAATTAAGTTTATTTTTAATAAACCGTATTGTTGATCGTGCAATTATCAGTCTTCATAGATTGTTCTTGTTTCTAGATAAAGGATTTTTATTTAAAAAGTAACGATCTCGACTCGCTTGATTTTTGCTCTCAGGAGCGAAACTCTTTTCAGGAGTAAAGAAATAAAAAATACTTCAAAATTCCACGAAAAGAAAAATATTTAAAACTTCCAAAAGTTCCGAAAATTAGGTCACTCAAAAACATCATTTCAATATTTCCGCGAGATTTTTTATTTAACGGGACAAGGAAATAAGCAAAGTGCACCCTTCTTCAATCTCCAACTCGAGATACGAACTGGCATTCTAAGCCTAATTCTAGGCGACAAAAAGACAAGTGTCTCCGTATTCGGTTTCGAAAAGGGAACTCAATCAAAGCTCGCCTATTAAACCTAGGCTAGGCCTAATGCTTCGTAAACAAGAATAAAAAAGTCAGTTTCTCAGGAAAGACTAACGTTCGTCCTTCCGTCTCATCAAGCCCACGATGTAAAAGACCTTAAAACTCCGAACGGGAGAGAGAGTTTTCTCCCTGTCTCTAAAAATAGTTTGTCCCTCCGGGAAGTTAAAAACGGATGACAGCCATCTTGGTGGAGGGTTACCTAAGTCAATGGAGGAGACGAAGCTAAGAAATACATTTTCCGCACCTCATCCACTATATTTAGAATTTCACCAAACTTCAAAAGACGCGAAAACGAAAGATTTCCCACAAAGAAAACTTTGTTACCGAAATAAAAATTCGCTCTTTTCAGTTCACTAATTAGTTTGTTCAGCAGTTGAATAATAGGTGGGCATTCTCGCTCAAAGTCATTTTAAGTCAGACTCCCCGACGTCAAATTATCTAGAAACACCCACGTGTAAAAATACAACCGGGGACTTCGTAAAGCTATTCTAAGTTATCAACCGCCGTAGACCAACCCATGCCAAAACGCTTCGTCGTGTAAATTTTACCATTATAAACGCCATCTGTTGCGATTAGCGTTAAACTAAATTTTGATGAAAATTCCACCCTTTACTATGGCGCAAGCCGCGCTACCTATCGTGCAATGTCGAAACTAAATGAGTGCAATGAAAATTAGGTAGTGTTGTAAGTCGGAAAATTTTCCGCATTTTTCAGAAAAAAATAAAAAAAGTTTAATTCCATGATTAGTCTAATATATTGTTTGCAAATTTAAATAAAGCGGCATTTTCACCTCTTTTTTTCTAATCTAAAAGTAAAACTAAACCTCTAGACTAGTTTAAACTGATTAACAATGTAACACTATTAAATTGTTTTGTAGTATGATTACTGATATTAGACACTTTATAATGATAAAAAGTTAAAAACCCTTAAAAATTAATTTATGTTTCAATATTTTATTTTTCATATTTTCGGAAAATATTCCGCATTTTATTTTTCCGGAAAATTAACAACACTAAAATTAAGATAATGCTAAGATCAGAGCGACAATTTCATCTATGACCTTTAAATTTTAGCCAGAGACCAACGGGACAATAAGGAAACCAGGTTGATACCCCATTTTTGCATATTTTTTAAACTTTGTCTTTGTTCAAAATTGAACACACTTAGCTTAATGAGCTTCTGATTCAACTTGGGTTTGCCAAGAAAAAGCTGCATTTTGCTACAATTTGGTCCGGAAATGCGTCAGTTCCTTATACATTTACGCTAATTGGAATAACCGTTCGGTCGAATGTGTTTATCTAGTCGAATATGTTTATCTAACACAGGAAATATATAATAAATGTGTAATTGAAATGACAAATATCACAATGCCTTTGAATATAAAAAAGTAACTCGCGAAAATACAGGTGGCATTGGCAAATTATTTGGTTGATTAAAATAAATACTTTACAATGGTTTTATAATGCAATACAATTTTAGATAGTTTAGTGCGTTTAACAAAAACCGATCCGTTTTCGTTAAGATTTTCGCATTATATACCGACTGTGGCCTAAGTTTTACACATTTTGTTGCTTAAATTGCGTGTTAAATAACTAGGTTATAAAAACACACATTTTATAAGCCTAGCCTCTAAAAAAATTACGCAATTTTGTCAGTCTCGATTACGTCATAAGACATATGAGAGAAACTTACGTGTATCATATTTCCTTCTGCGCCTTATGGTAGACCAAACGCCCCGGCACGCCATGCCGAAGGTCACACATGGGTCCGCGCAATCCGAATTTCTAGCCGTTTTTTCCGTATATCGAGTTAACAAACTTTCTAATAAATAAAGTTTTGCAATAGCGTCAAATGTAATTCCGGTGAAAAAGTGTCTCTCCTCTAAGTTCGTCTAAAGCGCGAATGTAGTTGACGCCAAGGAAAAGGGAAATCGGTGACGATATCTGTAGTGGAAGTGCACCCCGGGAAAAGCCTCAGGGGCGACCCCTATATCCACGTTGGCGAACTAAAAAGAGCCGATATACGACAAACTTCTGCGAGGAAGTGAAGCGGGTATAGTTTTCACGCAACTTTTGTTTCTAAATTCTAATGAATAATGGTTTCCGCTACATGTAACGGGTGGCTGCGGGTTTCATCCACTTGGGCCTTTGCCCGCCTAATATCCGTTATTATTATTTTGTCTAGCGTCGTTCTTGTCGATTATCAAATGTTTATCCGTTGTAATTTTTTTAACGCGTAAAAAGGGTCTTTAAACTCTGCCGCTTCGAAATGTGTTTTCGTTGGAAATTGATCTCGGAATATTACAAGGGTTATTAGAGACATTAAGTATTTTTATTCCAACAGTCAAGGTGTTTATACTGTGGTTATGCCTATATGGTTAATTAATTATCAATATTATGATTTTACAAGTAGTGTAGCGGGATATACTTCCATAATTTAATCTTATATTTTATGTTCCAATTAAAAGTAGTGCTTTCGTTTTGTTTTAAGAACACACTGGGATTGTGCTAGACTACACGGATAAATGTTTTGTCAAACCCACAAAGATAAATTTTACGAAAGGATATGGAAATAATAAATATTTCCAGGATATATTTTATACACATACTTTTATATTAATGTTTTAATGCAAGTTTTACTTCATTTTGTCTTTTTATAAACGCTTGGATTGTAATAGACTACAGGTAGTATTTTCTCGAGGTGGTTATTTTTTAAGACTACTTATACGAATGGATATGAGGAATAACTACCATATCCAGGAGATATTTGCATAAACACTTCTTTAATATTTATGTTTTAAGTTTTACTTCATTTTGTCTTTCATAAACACGTGGATACTAATAGACTACACAGTAATCATGGGAAAACATTTATCCAAGATAACTTATATGAAACGGTATTGAAATAAAAAATATATCCAGCTAAATGATATTTGTATAACACATTTTTTAAGATTTATATATGAATATAAAATGAACCCAAAATTATCTTTCATAAACACTTGGGTGATAATAGACTACGCCGAAAAATGTTTTGTAACGATTTCTAAACTAACAATAATGATTATTTTCTTAATTTATAAACTTTTTATAATTGATAGTGTTGCATATCTATTATATAATGCACCGGATATTCCGGCAAAACTTCAAAGAAATGTAAAAATAAAAACTAGTAATCTTAAAACGCGTCTCGCCGACTACTCGTAATTGTTCCGCTTGAATTGCATTTTCTGCGTAACATATTCGTTTCTAAATTTTTCTTACCAAAATGTGGTTTGTTTTTCCTGATGATGTTTTGAATAATAATAGTAATAGTTTTATGTGAAATTCATTTAAGATAATTAATTTAATATAATGTTAAATCGATTTTCGACAGTATACATTAGGGTAAATCTGGAAAATGGCCTTTGCTGGCTTTTTTCCAAAAGGAATTTTGCTAAATTGATTTTCAATTAGAGTGCAACGAAACAGGACACAAATATCGATCACGTTATTTTAAATATTCAATACCTTGGATAACATTTTCCATATTCAGAATGGTATTACCATAAGTAACATAATAACAATAAGTATGACAATTTACGAGATTTACAACCAAACTGATTTTCATAGTTATTGCGTAATAAAGGTGTTTTCCCAGCACAGAGCCCTCTGGTGTCTAAAATATGCGAGACTTCCGCTAAGCCGAAATATTTGGTTTCCGATAGATAGGCGGAAAATTAGGCTAAAATGATAAAAATTAAAAAAGTTTAACTCGGCGCCACGAGCTCACGTTTTTTTTATCACGCGTGATTCGCAAACGGGCTTCAAAACAAAGCCAAAGCCCCTCGCGACTCCAGAACTTGCTCTCCGATATTAGGAGAGTAGGAAGTGTCATACTTTTAACTTTTGAAATAAAATAAAAGTTTTAATAATTTAATGCCTTTGAATATTTAACATATTCCACCCTGAAAAAGGACATTGCTCCTAAATCTGTAAGCTTTAATTTTTTGTTCTATGTTCACAATATATAAAATTTTATTTGTTATCTTGAAACATTAACTAAATTAATTTGGGAAAAACCGACCTCCGACACTGAGTTAACGACTACGCACTTCCTGTATAAAGATTAGCCTTTTAAAATGTTTTAATTATATCCACTGATTGCATTCTAACAGAAAACCGCGCCGTATCAGCAAAATAAACTAGTCCATAATTTCCTTTTGAAATCTATCGCTTTCCGCGAAATAACACTTAAGACGATCTCCCGTGATGACTAAATATCTTACGGAAGCTAGACTAAACATCAAACATTAAAAATTTCTCTAACTTATCTAGAAAGGTTATAAATTTCGTTATTGATAGAAATTCCATCAAACTTTAGATTTCGAGTCGTTATCAATTTCCGTATACTACGTTACGGATGCGATAGCGCCATCTAGTTAACAAAGGCGTAACTTTTATCTTTCGAGGAAAAAAATCATTCCCAAGGCTGCGCAGGTTCGTAGCTAGTGCCTTTATAAAGTGACGATATTCGGCTCTGGCTTCGCTGTCAAAGTCAGTCTGTCCTGGGTGCGGGACTATTAACGGGGGAGGAAGAGACATTTGGAGAAATTTCGGAACGGAAACTAAAATTAATGTTAGGTCTTAAAAAAGTTTCGAAAAAACCATAAAATAAATCATCCCTATATAAATAACTCTTTGGCTATACAAAACACAGATATCTTTTCACTGACCGACACTGTAGACTTATTTTTCATTAATATTAATGGTTTGCAATGTCGAGGAAATGTCTCTTGTCAGTTATAAGCTGACTCTGAGAATACTTTTTCCGAAATGAGGGACACCGAGCCATTACAACTTCTTATACTTCATCATCGAAGCTTAAGGAGTCACCACCAACTTATTATTCAGAAGCTAAAATACGTTTTTTTTTTACGAATTGGAATTTCCAAAGGTAGAGAGAGAGTTTAGGGTTTTTGTAAAAAGAGTAGGTTGACATTTAACAGGGTGGTGTTACTCGTGTACCAGGCGTAGGGGTCTTTATCTTAAACTTCTACTCTTCCAGAAACTTCCAAAATAAGTATCTGGAAGTTCTACTTCAGTTACGAGGCATTCTGTATGCTTTGTCGCTAATGTATGACTAAAGGTTAATTTTGAAGCTTACTTTGGCACCGTTTTCCGCGTTGGTGACAGGGATAAAATTAATCGACAACTTGCAATATTTCACTTTTAAACCGAAAGGAAAAAATTAGTCTAAAGAAAACTGCACATTAGATTTAATATCATTTAATATTTAATTTAAAATGAACGTATTGAGATTTGAGTCTAACATAACTGTGTTCTACGGTTTGTTGGTCACAGTTAAATCTAGATATCTAGGCGAATGAAAAAAAAACATATTTAAATACAAATACCAGTTAAACAGCATTTCAATCTTAAAATATTTATCATTTTTTGATAATATTTTAGTACATATTTATAAAATATGTATGGAATACGTGTTAATATTTCCATAAAAGGGGTTTTTGGTTTCGTGCAATTTAAAGAAATTGACTTAAATCGTTTTTCCTGTTAACAACAGCCATTCTTGAAACTAGATCGTTAATTCATTTTTAAACCAATCCATCACCAGGACCAGTATTTAAATATTGCTAGGCTGGTATAACAGCGTTTAGCAGGTAGTTATATTTTTAGCAACAAAAGTATTATTTCAGTATTGATTTATTGATCAATTAATTGAATTTATTGTAGTGAGATATTGTATACTTAGGCAATGGTTAGCATATAATTAATTTAATAAAAATACCATACACATACTCTGATAGGTAATTCAGAAGCATCAATTAAATCATTTTCCAATGAAAGAATATCTAAAGTCTAGACTGCACTGTCTGCACAACCATATTTAAAATATCCAATACAATTTTCTCTACTTAATGTATACGCTAAAGACGACTGCAAATGCAAATTAACTTCCCAACCAATATCCTGTATTCCAAAACTTTCAGTGAGGCTTAATTAAAACGGAAGGGGAATCGAAACGGCGAAAATTTAAACAGATTCTGAAAAGTTTTCAATAGTAGACTTACCGGCCGCCAGGTGGCTACCACACAGCAGCTTCGATAGAGATCGCGATAGAGACATGCTTTAGATTTTTCCAACAACTTTTCCTTTTATATTTTCTTAAAACGAAATCGTCTTTTCAACCACCGCAAATTCTTCTTAAAAAATACACAAACACCGAACCTAATCCATCACGGAGTTTATCCAATTCAAGGCATTTTCACTTTAAATTGTCATCGCGTTTAATAGAAAAGAACGATTTGACGCGAAAACCGTTGCAAAAAAACGCACCATGTACTTTTTCAAGGGAGCTTAGGAAATAAATGTGAGCGTCTGCTGCTGCCAGAGAATCATTCTACTGTCCCGGCGCACGCCGTTATCGAGAGGGGGGGAACCACCAATAAAGGGGCCTCCTTTCGCGTCACGTGACCCAGACGCGAAACTTCTCTCGGCATTCCCGCTCCGGCAAAATAAATTCCCGCTAAGCCTCGGCTGTTGTCTCAAGGAAAAATAGATCAAATTACGAAATAGCCACGCGCTTGAAAAGGCACTTCTTTGGCAAAGAAGAGAGTGCGTTTATTAAAAGTCATATGTTTTAATTGCAGCGTAAAATTTGCGTAGTTATCTAAGGGGTATTATTAAATATAATTTAATCCCTCTAGCCAAGGCTTAGTAGGGGAAAAAATGAGAGGGATTTTCAAAACGGTAGAAAGAAGATAAGCCCCTAACCAAGGGCAATTTAATTAAGCGTTTTTCACGAAAACCGCCAGATTTGTTTTTTGTTTTAAGAAAAAAAGGCAGGTGTAAAAAAACCCGTAATTTATACCATGAGGGATTAAATTAAATTTAACGTTAGGGTTTGAAAAAGGGGTGTGAAAAACTGTTTTTCTTAGGAGGGTTTTTTTTTAAAGAAATGTAACTATTCCGGTACCAGATAAAACGTGGAATATGGCCACTGCGATTTATCAGGCAATAGATGCTACGAAGCCTGACTTCTCTAAAAGATAAAAAAATATTATTTTTCCTTTGTTTTAACCACGAAGATGGTACTATTGATATATAAACTCACAGAGGCTTTTAAGCTTTTATCTTCAAGCAGTGTAAGCGAACGTATCTCGTGTGGGTAGCCATTCCATCTGTCTACTAGCTCCAACCAGACAGCGCAATTAAAGATCTAACGCGAAAACTTTACCATCCTATAGCTTTATCCTTTACTCCCTGGTTACTACTTGATTTTTCTTTAAGTTATATTTAAAAATATGGAGGTTCTTACTTTTTCGGAAACTCGAGATTAAAGAACGAAAAATATGGGTCAACCTTTTATATTTTTTGATACATATTTTTTTGTTATAATGGGGTGTAACCTTATAAAACTTTTTAAATGAGCGGAAGCTGTACAAAAGCCGTGTGAATTAAACCACACTATTTATACTGATATGCTACGTACCGTTATCTCACAGAAAATTTGAATTTAGGCCAGTATTACCCAAAAACCCAAAACCGCTAAGGTTCACTTTACATATTCAACGACCGAGCAGAAATGCACGACTTATTCTTTTTCAAAAGCTACTATTATCGTTTAAGAGGCAATTTCGTACGGCGTTTAACACACTACATTTAACATTTTAAAGATGGTTTATGCGCAATTATATTTTTGTGTACTGCTTGTTTCAACTTTGAAATCTATGGCTGGATAGAACGACTAAATACATTGCGAAAACTAAAACCACAATCACGTTGCTGGGTTTGTAGAAAGATATTAAGAAATACAAAACCAAATGTGCGGGAAAACTGTTCTTTTAATATAAATAATGTTAATAATAAAGACTTAGGCCTAAGGTGGTGCCTTGGGTATTAGCCTAGCTGATTATTATTTATTATTTATTTATAATAAGGCACTGCATTTTAATAATATTTATATAATATGATTTTAATATAATAACATACCGTGTTTTACTCATAATATTAATGTGATATAAATATAATATAAAATTAATAATACCATAATATTCTGTTTTAATATAATATATAATATAATATAATATAATATAATATAAAATTAATAATACTATAATATTATGTTTTATTGTAATATTAATATAATATAAAATTAATAATACTATAATATTCTGTTTTAATGTAATATTAATATAATATAAAATTAATAATACTATAATATTCTGTTTTAATGTAATATTAATATAATATAAAATTAATAATACTATAATATTCTGTTTTAATGTAATATTAATATAATATCAAATTAATAATACTATAATATTCTGTTTTAATGTAATATTAATATAATATAAATTTAATAATACTATAATATTATGTTTTAATGTAATATTAATATAATATAAAATTAATAATACTATAATATTATGTTTTAATGTAATATTAATATAATATAAAATTAATAATACTATAATATTCTGTTTTAATGTAATATTAATATAATATAAAATTAATAATACTATAATATTCTGTTTTAATGTAATATTAATATAATATAATATAAAATTAATAATACTATAATATTCTGTTTTAATGTAATATTAATATAATATAAAATTAATAATACTATAATATTATGTTTTAATGTAATATTAAAATAATATAAAATTGATAATACTCTAATATTCCGTTTTAATGTTATATTAATATAATATAAAATTAATAATACTATAATATTCTGTTTTAATGTAATATTAATATAATATAATATAAAATTAATAATACTATAATATACTGTTTTTAATATACTGTTTGTAATATTAATATAATATAAAAAACTCTAAGGCCCCGAAAATTTCGAAACACACTGTATACAATTTCGTTGATATAGCTTATGGCTGGGTTGTTCAAATGCTATGATGAAGTCAAAAAAGGGGTGTAGTATTATCGATTTTCTCGTTACTATAAATGTCCCTAAGCTTCACGCTCCAGAAAAGTTTCTGATAATCACGTATATTTTAAACGTTGTAATTTTTGGGGGCTAATTCATTTTTGCATCCCGGCAGTAGAACATACCGGCGCTTCGTGGGAGGGAACTCTTCCTAGTGATAGATGGTCGTCTTAATTAGCTGGAATATTCCATTAAATTAAGCCGCAAAAAATTCTTAATGCTAGGCAGGTCATATTACGAAAATTTCCTCTCAGATCTACTTAAAAAAATACTAAAATACATGGTCGTTTAATAAAAATTGGCCCTTGGATGAACAGACGCGTTATTTTTCAACAAGTCATTATTGAATCTGTTCCTGGTAATATTCAAATTTCGCGGGGAAATGAATAAATGCGATTGAAAATTTGTATGAATAATTCGGTTTCCGTTCGATATCATTGAAGAAAATTAATAGATTTAAAATATTCTAAACATACAAAATTTATATTCATGATTGAAGGGTATTTTGCTATTCAGATATCGTGCACATTTAGTTGCGTGAACATTTGAAAAATAATATAAATGATCGATAAAAGATTAATGGATTTTCTATTAGGCTCTATTAAATCAGTATCTTAAGTTCATTTGTAATTTTTGTATGCGTTTCAACGCGTGCTTCTAAACGTTTAAAGTGTACATAAAATTCGTAGAGTCTGTCTATTAATTTGAAGTAAACACTACTTTACATGTATATATAAAAAATATACTAATAATATAATATAGACATAAGTTATTTTACCTAACAAAACCTTATCCAATTAATTTTATATTCTAGTCCCTTCGTTTCTTAAATAACAAACAACAAACACACAAAAATAGAATTCTCATTCGAATGAAGAAACTGACACAGATTTAATATCGCAAAACTGTCATAGCCTAATCTCTTCCCAGACTAAAATCGTTAATTTTCCGAGCCGCGTAATGCTATAGAACGCCAGAAATGAAAATTAGGTTAGGAAAAAGTGGTTTGGGAAAAATACAAGAAAAATAGCATACACTGTATAGAAGCGTGTACAAAAAACCAGAAAACCGATTTTGGAGACGACACAGTGCCTGGAACCAAATACATTAAAAGCACGAGAAAAGGGAGAAGGTGGGGCCATGGTCTATCGAAAATTTGAAAATCGAGAAAAAGTTGGTAGACCAGTTTTCCATAAGCTCTAGGCGTTAACCGCAACGCCGTAACGTTATGCCCTTTATTTCTGAAAGCTTTGAGACTATAATGGAAGTTTACTAAACTTTGCAGTTTACGTTAGCAGCCAAAGGCCAGAAGATCGTTTACCTTCGGGATAAATAGCAAACACCACATATTCGGGACAGTCAAAATTTATATCCCTCCTGTTCTACTGGTCCCAATTTTAGCATTACATTTTTTTTATTTTCATTTCTTTATAAAAATACGCGGTTTCACGTGAGATAATATCGAAATTTCTAACTTAACAAACATTTATTCTTTTCGTGCTGTAGAACCGGTTTCTCACCTTTCGGTGGGGCTGCAGACGCTCGGTTCATTGAGAGAATGGACAGGGGCACCAGGCTGCCACCAGCGAGTACTTTGAGAAATGATTCTATTCACAGACATTGCTGCTTGTAACTTGATGAATACGTTCTATTATATTTTACTTTAACGTTCTTGGGTTTAGAAAAGAAACCGCGCGATAATCATTAGCGTAATAACAGCCTAATTATTGGGCGATGAACCGCGCGAGAACACGCAGGCCTATTTAGGATTTGGAATCACATTGCAATAATGCGAATTAGATATTTAGTATGTATTGGAACGAGGTTGCAGGTGTGCTCTTACGAATGGATTATTCCAAGTCGAAACTCAATTGCCTCCTCGTATTGGTATTCATCAACGCCATGCACAAACATTATTAATAAATTTACATCATTCTATATATCATGAAAATTAATGTATTTAATATCAAAGGGAAATTGGATTAAATTATAGGACATCAACAACGTTTAAATTTTAGACAATTATCGTCTTTGATAGTACTGGAAGTTTATGTTATTTGATATAAAGAAGATTTTAAAACTATTGCCCTTCCATTCTTCGATATATTCGAAATATCCATGCTCTTAACCATAAAGTGCTGTAAAATTGCTTAAATTTAAATGTTGCTATTTAACAATAATCAGCTAGGCTAATATCCAAAGCTTCACCTTAGGCCTAAGTCATCGAGTGACTTTTAAAGCCTTTAATTCAGGTGGCCGGGTTACAATGCGTAGGAGGGTGGTGGAAAGCCCTGCAAGCCACGCGAGCCAGAAGCTCCCTACACTAACTATTATCGTTAACCTCTTAAACCTCAACAAATTTTTATCAAAAGTCTATGCATTCGGAGGAGCTACAGAAAAGCATTTAACAAAATGTAAAGACATTTTTGTTGGCTTATAATTTTATTATTAAAATTGCAACGCGCGTAAGGAGTAAAACATTTTGCGGTGAGAAAATTGAAATAGGATATGAATGTATTACTTTACACAGTTGCTGAACCGTATACGTTATATTCGCAAAAGTTGAATTTCAAAACCATTTTAAATTACATAAATAATATTCGATATAATTCTGCTTAAATAAGGAAGAAAAATTATGAATTTCTATGAATGTTTTCCTAGCTTTCAAACGTACTACGCAAACCTGCCAATGACGTAGGCTTAATTAAAACCCAAAACGTCGCGCACAGAGGACGTCAAATGGAAATCCGAACGGATGTAAAAATGCTCTTCCACAATTCACAAAATAAATCGTTAAAAAATATTCTTTTTATTTCGTAAACGCTCTAAATCACGACGTTATACAACAAAGAATTCTGTTGAAGAGAGGAAAAGAGATATCGCAGTTACTCCACTTTGGAGGAAAAGAAAAACGCAAAAGGAGACTCGAGATAGAAAAAGAATACTGAAATCGACGAGCCTACATTCTCAAAAACGTCAATCAAACATTTGTTGCGGAGTATTTGGAGTTACTCTATCAGACTCGGAGTCGCCCAACCAATAATATTGCGAACATATCCGTCTAAACTGGTGAACAGCGAAATCGACTATGTCTCAAGAGAACATTCTCAATAATATCAAAAATTTATTTATACTTAAGAAGAATGACTATGCGGAGATGATTTTTAGCGTTGCTGCAGCGTTGCCAGGTCCCAAGACTGAAATTATAGTATCGATGCTGAAAAATTATCGAATTTTCTAGAAAATTATAGTTAACAAGTACGGCAAACTTTGATTACTAGCTATAGCGTGTTAGCACTTGATTATAGTTGGCGGCGACTCACACATTTATTGCGTCACCCCGAGTGTCACCCACAGTGACTTCTAAGTTCCACGGCCGATTTCGTTCCTACAACACGCTTGATTAGTCGGCCGTATTTGCGAGTCTAAGAAGGTACAAAACAAACACTCCAAGGAGTATAATATTTCCATTCTTGGTCTACTATGAGTAAGTTAACAGAAGGACTTAACTTTCTAAAATTTCTTTAATTATCGTACAAATATCAAAAATATAGTACAGTTATCGCAAAAAGCGTACTATATACTAAGCAATTGAAATTATAGTACAGAGAAAATCGTAAGGTAATAATATCGAAATATACTATAATTATAGTACGGATGGCAACATTGCGTTGCTGCCAATCCACCTTACGCTCTAACAGTACGTTCCATACTCCTAAAAAAATCAAATCAGTGTGGTATCTCATTGGTTCCCTAAAACTGACGTGATTTAGGCAAGCATTTCATGTCGGGGGTAAATTAGACCGTTCACGGATGGTTTCAAAATAGTCATTCTCTCTAAGTATAAGTAAATACTTGATGATACACAAACAGAAATAGTACGACTTCCTAGAGATACGCCACACCGAGGAGAAAAAAACAGGCAAGGTTTGTACGATAAGGCAGACGGATGATTAGTAAATAAGATGTGGTCGAGTTAAGAAAGAGTAGAGACCATTTGCCGCGCAATCAACAACAGGAAACGCGTACCGTTATCCACCTACGCTAGCTTATCTCATTGGTCGAGCTCCAATTACGTAACTAACGAACAATAAGATCGGCGAAAACACCGTGGAAGGAACCGTGGAGCCAAATAGACTCGGAATGTTGCGGGGGAACCTCGGCTAACCGAAAACTCGACTAAGACGAAACGAAACTGACTTCACCCTCTGAAGAGGGTGAAGCGGTTTTGAGAAAGTTCAGTGGTCGACTAAACTCTGACCGTGGCTGGCAATATGGCGTTGAAAAGTTAGATATCTTTTCATCATTTTCGACGCGTAAAAAAACCGAAGCCGCTTCAAAACAGACCCGCTTCAGTGTTCGCCCTCCCGAAAGATTCGCTAACAAAAGAATCATTCTTATGGATCGTTGCGTGGAATGAAACAAGATGTCTTATACGTTCGGATTTTGCCGCTATACGCTTGTAACCTCGTGGCGTGAACTAAGTTCAAGGTATTAAAAGTATTCCGGCCGGGTCTTCTATTCAAAAAGTGCCAGTTGATAATTGAAGACCTACTTCTGCAGAATGCCCAGGAAATTTGAATGGTACTTGGCAATTTTATCATTTCCTGGATTCTTTCTTAGACGCATTTGTTATTTTTACATAATGCTAACACGTTTATCTCAAGGAGAGGTTAACGAAATTTAAAATAAAATTTAAAAACCTCGAGGAAGATGGAAAATATAATTGAAGGAAAAACGCAACGCAACAAGTGTATAGAAAACGATGTTAATAAAATAGAAAAATATCATGGTTTTGACATGACAATTAATATTGCAGTTTTAATTTTTGAAAAGCTTTGTAGGGCCTGCTACCACCCTCCTACGTATTGTAACCCGGCCACCTGTTTAAAGTCGCTAGATGACTTGGGCCTAAGTAGAGGTCGGGGATGGTTAACTTTTATTCAATAGATAAAGCTCTCAAAATTATTCGTAAAACGTTTTGATCAAGTAATTTATATTTCTGTTTTATCCGATTAATTTATTGATAAATTTGTAAAATTAATCGGAAAAACGACGATTTTTTCAATAAAAGCTCAAATTTTCCGAATAATACATGTTTTTTAATCATTTTCCGAAATATTAACCGGGTAAATTTCTTTGTTTACATTTTTCCCCCGAAAAAAATAAATTTAAACATGGATAATGATTAACCGTTACCGACCTCTAGGCCTAAGCTGGTGCCTTGGGTATTAGCCTAGCTGATTATTATTATTAATTTAGAAATAGCTACATTGCAAAAGATAAAAATATTTGACCTTTGCTATTTGGGATATTTTGAAAATTTTTATCATAATTTCCAGGGTTGTTCAAAATGCATTTTGAGTTAGAAAAAGTATTTAGCATTTTACATTTTGAGTTTCTAGGAAACTATTTTACATTTTACGGGTTTGATATGTGTAAAAACATATTCAAAATGCTTTTTCAAAATGTTTTTACTCTGGTACCATCATCGCAGCTCTTGTAGAGAAAGTTCGTCTGCTAATTACTCTCAAGTAATCATAGATGGCGATACTCAGTGACTCACTTACTCACAAGCAGACGAACATTCGTACAGTGCCACCACTTTATTTCCCACGCGGGCTGCGAGGATGGTTTTGAAATCTCTACGTAATTACTATTAATTACTAATTAATAATAAAAATTAATTGGTCATTAATAATTAATTACTATTTAATTATTAATAATTACATAGTAAACAGAGTGCATTTGTAAAAACATTTTGAATTTTTGAGAAACCATTTTCAAAATGCATTTTCGGTTTTTATTATGAGTTGCAAAAACCATTTTACATTTAGAAAAACCAATTTTCAAAATGCAATTTGTGTTATGGAGAAAGTATTTTGCATTTTACATTTTGCATTTTGAGTTATCGACAAAGTACTTAGCATTTAGAAAAAAGCATTTGGAACAACCTGATAATTTCAGTTTTAATTTTCAAAATAGATAACAGGGACCGATATGGTAAATCGACTAGATTTCAAAAGAATTGTAACATAAATATTTGACTCTAAGCAAGATGGAATATTTTAAGAAATTTAGATTTCAGGTCAGGTCAGGGTGTTTATTTTAACAAAGTGGGAGATCTTTTGGCTACAATGAAGTGTTAAGTGCCACCTTTGAAAATTATTCCCCAAAGATGGACGCCCTTATTCTTTAGAAATGACTAAATACTATAAGGAAGAAACGGTCCAGAGCTCTATTGTAGCGTCTCAATGTACGGACAACAACCGCGTCTATGGTAAGACAGTGTCTCAGGGTGGAACTGAGACAAGAGGCCAGCAAGCGGTTATTAGTCTTCGGGTCGGACCCCTCCGTTAACGCCTTTAAGTTCGAGCGGCCACTTGAAGCGCTCCTTTTAATGGCCGACACGCGAACTTACGCTCGGAGCGCATCCGAGAACAGATGAAAGGCGCCTCTCGCGTTGCATACTGTACGTTCGAAGAAAGCTACAACTAACGACGATACAAACCTACTTCCAAGGAAAGTACAAGATGGGGCCCTTATTTCTCGGAAATAACACGCGGATAAGAGGAAATGATAATTTTTTTTTACGTTCAAGATAATATTTCACGAATATCTTAAGAGATAATATTTATTTAAAAAAATACTTATAAAAAATATAAGATATTACAAAAAATATTGCTAAATGCATTTATTTTAGAATGGGGATGGCTTTTGTTGGGCATATTTTTAATTATTTCTTTAAGAAATTAATTACGTATAGCAACCCACGCGTGAAGCTCAAACTTTTGGATTTTCGTTAAGCAGACCATTCGTTAATTATAACACACAAAGATTCTGTTTAGCAGACGAAAATTCAGCAGTTAATGAGTTTTTTGCGTTGGTCCCATAAACTGCTCAATTTTCGTTAATTAAAACTAGAGTTGAACTCAGAAAATTTTCCAGAAAATTGCCGAGGCCTTTTTTCCAGAAACATTTACGTACTTTTCCGAAAAAGAAAAAAAAAAAGGTTTTTATTCCACGATTAGCCTAATATTGCTCACAAATTTGAATTTCGTGGCATTTTGGCTCATTTTTTTCGAATCCAAAGGTAAAACTAAACCTCTAGACTAGACTAGAATAAATACCCTTAAAAGTAATTGATGTTTCAACTTTTTATTTCTTCGATTTGCGGAAACTTTTCCGCAATTCACAAAAATTTCCTGAAATATTTCTGGAAAATTAAAAACTCTAATTAAAACACATAATGATTCTGCTTAGCAGATGAAAATCAAGCAGTTCAAGAATTTATTGCGTTGACCGCTACGAGGCATTATGTAAACTGAAGAGGTTAATTGCATGCTTAAACAAAAGCTTGAAAATGCGCTTTAAATTATACAACAAATGTAAAAACTCAAATTAAAATTAATTATTTCGATAAACTGTAATGATGAAAATTTGGAATTACTTTTACGTATATTCTTGTTGTAACACGAACGTATTGGCAACGTAGCATGACGTTTGAATGAACCTAGACCTATTTTAGAATTTAGGTCCGCCTGTACCTTTAAAAATAATAATTATCATTTCGTAACTACAAGTATAACAAATCTTGGACTGCTAACTGCGCGTGTTCAACTTCAGGCGATTCTTTCTTTCAGTCTAACGAATAGTCTGAAAGTCTAGGACACTAAAATAACTTCTTTTTGGTGAACATTGCAGGCGGTTGAGCAAACAACAGAATGTTCCAGAGCTGATAGATATTCTATTTGGAAGAGGGCCACATTCGAGAGTGTTTAAAACTCTGATTTACGGTAACCTCCAATACGAGTTGAAAGAAAAACATGGATGAGCAGTAAGTCTAGTAATTAAACATCAACAGATTTCTAGGTCGAAAGGATATACGCGTGTAGTGGCGTGTTATTTTTAAACACAAGCGGGTACTTAGTGCATTTATTTCAGAGGTGTTGACATTGTCGGCGTTTATGATTCGCGCCACATTGTACGAAACGCAACGTTGTTCAAGAACACTTTAAATTTCAAATTACAATACTAATCATGTTTGAATATAATTTAAAAATACTATAATTTAAATACAATCTTCGTTATGTTTGACCATAGGCTGAAGTAATGGTATGTCGATTTTTTAAATTAGATGCCACTTCAAATTTCAAAATTACAATACTAATCATGTTTGAATATAATTTAAAAACATTATAATTTAAATACTATCTTCGTTATGTTTGACCATAGGCTGAACTAATGGTATGTCGATTTTTTAAATTAGATGCCACTTTATAACCAAGTATTTTAAACACGCACATACAACTACAAATAGCTTTCTTCTAGGTTTAGAAAAGTTGGTATAATATTCACTGCTATTATAACCATTAAAACTTTGTTTTCCCTAACACGAATGCACGCGCTGAAAGAAGGTAATAAAGTAAAACTTAAGGTTTACACACTCGGACGAATTTATCCTGCCCAACTTAAACTCGAGTCTCCAAATCGTAACCACAACGCGTATAAATCAACAACTCCCTTTGCGAAGAGACTACGTATTAAATATTGTCATAAGTAACATAAAAACTATACGTATGACACTTCCTATTGCTTTAATACTAATTTTCTGACTCTCAACCAGTTCCAACTTGGACTTGCCACCGAACTGACAAGGAGAGTACCCGAGGTGTTTATTGCCGATTTTGTTCAAAGTCGGGCGTAATGTAGACCTATATGATGTATGAAATTTCCCAAAAGGAGACGTTGCACTTCCCATTCGATTTGCCATTTTTGGGGTAAAATTGTAACCATTTTTGGGTAAAATAAGGAAAAAATCTTATTTTTGTTTGAAGTGGTCCAAAACATTTTCGGTTGCCATGGCAAATCGAATGGGTAGTGCAACGTCTCCTTTTGGGAAATTTCATATCTCATATAGGTCTACATTACGCCTGACTTTGAACAAAATCGGCAAGAAACACCTCGAGTACTCTCCTTGTGAGTGGTATATTATCATTCCATGCTATTAGTTTATTTCGGCTTTGGCATACTTTAAACATTATTATTATAGCTCTGTTCTGAGCTAAACCTCGATTGTTCCATAACTCTTAAAAATCAGTTCGGTTATATGTCCTATTTAGCTAATGATGTTACTCGTGGTGATATCTAAGGATATTCAACGCTTTGATACGTCCCGCGAAATTAAAACTTAAAAAAATTTGAAACTGAAAATCAGTGGGATGTTAATTGCCATACTTATATTACTACGCTACTTTTGATACTATAGCGTCTCAAATAGACCTGGTCGAAATAATTTCGCTAACGTCATTAAGTCGCGAATATCCCCAGGGAATACATGGCGTCCATCGTGGAATTACGTCAAAAAATGAAACTTCCCCTTCTTTCTGTGGAATGTAATAAGTCTCGCATGACTTGTGTTCAAAATCAAAAGAACACCAGCCGAGGGAGGGGGGGGGGGGAGACTCTTAATAAACCAAGGTGAGAAAATAAAGTCTTAAGAAGTAAGAACGGAAAGACACGCATATTTCTCAGAAGACAAAATTTTCATAATATCAAGAAAAACACCCCAAGTTCTTTGACTTTGCGAGCTCAAAGGTACACAAAAAAATCTATTTTTCTTTTGTTTCATTTACGATCGCAATTTTTCAACCTGTCAGACTTCTTTTAATCTATTATTTAGCGTAATTGATAACAGCCGTGAAACGTTCGGTTCAAAGGATTGTCATTTGCGTAAATGATTAAGCGAGTCCCTTTTATCGAAGTCAGTAAACTAAGAAGACATATTTGTCCAAAAGGATAGCATTGTGAATAATCTTATCAACTAATACACAGGTGTGTTTAAATAGGGTCCTTAATATTCACCGAGTCGGAGAGGAAATGGCAGTAAAATGACATAAAAACACTTTCCGGGAATTAGTATATATCTTCTACTAAAGAAGTGAATTAATTAATAAATTAAAAACAGGGGAAATGACGTAATGATCTTCTTTAGAAAGTATTATCTTCCCTAGAAAGTATTATCTAATATACACACTATTAGAACTCTTATTACACATCCATTTATAAAGTATTTTCTAAACTGTGACATATCGACTATGAAATTAATCAGAAAACTGGTTTAAAGTGCGCAGTCATTCAATCAAAACCAAGTTTGAGGATAATAAATTAAAATGAATGATTTTATCTAAGTTTAGAGACATCGAACTCAATACCTGTATTAAACTGGGCCTCACGTTAGAGGTAATCCCCAAATTTTCTTTTAAAGCTTAAATTTTTAAAACCCGAAATTGTTCTTAATTTTCTTAATTCACAAATTTATACTTGTGTTTTTTTTAATTCCCAAATTTGTGCTTAGTTGTTTAATCTTCTAAATTGCGCTTAAATATTTAATCCCATTAATATTTAATCAAATTAAGCATAAATCTTTGGACCCCAAAATAAGGTTTAAATATATAATCCCAAAGTTAAGCTTAAATATTTAAATAAAAAAAGTAAGCTTAACTGTTAATCCTAAAAAAATTGCACTTAATTGTTAAATCCCCCAAAAGTAAGCTTAACGGTTTAATCCCAAAAATTGCACTTAATTGTTTAATCTCCAAAATTGTACTTAATTGTTTTATCTCCAAAATTAAGCTCCACTGTTTAATCCCTAGAATTAAGCTTAAATGTGTAATCCCAAAATGGCGCTTAAATATTTAAATCAGAAAATTAACCTTATATTTATTATTGTAAAAAGAGATATTATATTGAAAAGTACAACACTGGTTTGCAAATATTACTAAGAAGTACCCAAAAATAAAAGATTACCCACAAAACTGTGTTTGGCTGCATTTTAGGAAGGATAAATATGTGTAACCTTTAAACACGGCAGATGTTTCGGGCTGATATCCGCGGACAAATGTAAGAGTAAACTATGGAACTTGAAATATTGACTGATCATTTTACGATGTAGCTTTCGTATGACAATTATTGTCGTTTTTTTCCGAGGAAAATGAGAGTGACTCACAAGGTAGCGCAAGACTGTGTTTGTGTACCTGTCACCTTGGATGATTTGCAAACAATATTCAGAGTTCCAAGGGTAAAAAATTGTCGCGTCGATAATAATGTGACACCGAAGGATTAAACGTATACAGTGACGTAGCCAGGATTTTGGTTCGGGGGGAGGTGCACACACAATTTAAAATAAAAAATAAAAATACAATTCCACCTGTACTGTGCACCTTGAACCAAGCCTCTGAACGTATATATATAAAATTAAAATATTGTTTTTTTTGACTCACCCAGACATTTAACGTTAGAGGCGTTGGACATAGCATACAGCTCGCAAGCGCTTTCGACCTTCTTTTGAACCGAGTCTTACCACCTATTGATTCCTCCGTTTAAAATCCCACACTATAATAACTTTCATTTTTCTAAAGTGATTCATTTCAGAGTTACTATAGAAACGTTGTCATAACATTCCCGAGAAATATTGTTCCCGACAACGCGTGGGAAAAGAGAAATCACCTTTGGATAAAACAAAGTTGTACGGCTCAGAAAAAATAAATAAAATTTTCATATTTAATATTTAAGATAGTTTTGATATTCTAACGCCTTAATTATAAATATTTGAAAAAGTGTGTCAAAAACGTCACACACTTGTACAAAAACCATTTATCAGCGCACGGTAGCGTCATCTGTATTTGGGTAGGGTAGCTTAAAGTTGTACGGCCCGGAAAAAATACAATTTTCATATTAAATATTTAAGATAGTTTTGATATTCTAACGCCTTAATTATAAATATTTGAAAACTTGTGTTAAGAACGTCACACACTTGTACAAAAAATATTTTTCAGCGTCATCTGTATTTGGTTAGGGTAACTTAAAGTTACGTTAGACGCCGCTTGGAAATTCCGAAAGCCTAGATGCTAAGTATCGAGCGTTAAGAGACCGTGAGATATAATGACACTCGTATTTTGCGAGCAGCGGCGCCATCTGCGGTGAAAATGGAAAGTACCAGTTCGCGAAAATTACGATAGGTGGCGATACGGATGCAGATACGGTGGTAACGAACATTGAATTGGGAATAATACTGCTAGAATTACAATTACGATTTCGGTTGCCATTGTTACGCGGGACCCGTTCTGATAAGACTGTACGAAATTAATCTTTATAATTAGGCGGTAGCGCCATCTATATTTTGTAAAGTTATATGGCTAAAAATAAAAAATTATTAGCTAACTCACCGTAACTTGTGTTAAAAAGGATCGTGTTGACATAATAAAATTATTTTTAAACAACTTCAAAGGTTTGTTTGCAGGGGCGTAGGAACGTTCTAGAAGTTGGAGGGGGCAAAGTGAAACAAAAGGGGTCAGGAGAATGGTTTTGAATTTTTAATGGACTGTAGCTTCTCCGAATGCATTTGTACATTTTTCTACTATATACATTGGCGGGAAAAGACTGAAATTTAAACACAGTTGAGGTTCTATAAGCTTTATATGCTTTTAAAATGATAATTTGAGCCTTGCGAAGATTTCAACTGACCAAAAAGTTGGAGGGGGCAATAACATTAGTTGCCCCTCCCAGTAAAATTCTAGGGAGGGGCATTTCCCCCCTTGCCCCCCCTGGTTCCTACGCCCCTGTTTGTTTGTTAAGAGTAATCATACATTTCAATTTCGCGTCAGATTCGCGAAAAAATTCAATTGCAATAAAGTTTCCACCACTAGAGACAGATGCCGCCCCGGTAGAAGGATAAAGTTGATTAAGTCTCCTTATTGAAGGAAATTGGTCCCGCGCCAGCCAGATTTAGTTGTACCTCTATTTATTCCCAACTCAATGGTAACGAAGGTCGAGCAGGGCGGGAAATGGGAAACCAGGAAAGTTGTTCCAACGTCGAATACAATGGATTCTTAATAATAATAAGTAAGGAGGGTTTCGACTTACCCATGGGCGAAAATCTAAGTAGTCGTTCGTCTCGCAGCGATGTGGTTTCGGATAACTCGCTGTCCTCGTCCTCTTCCGGTAAAGGAGGTGGTCCGGAAAGGTCATAACCCCATCTTCGACGAAATGCTTGTCGTCCGCCGTCCAGGCGAATGCGAGGAAGATCCATAAATGATCGCTCAGCAATCTACAAATTTAAATTAATTTCGTTATTTATTGATAGGACTATTCTAACATGTATTTTCCAAAGGGTAATATCATATGTATTACTCATAAGGATGCCATAAACGGATTTATTTAAATGAAACTTTGTTCACGGGATATGACGTAAATTACGTCATTCTCAACTCAGTGACGAAAAACGCGTCATCAACTTTATGGTTTGGAAACGAAGCGGGATTTGAATTCTGGCTTTGTATTTGTGCCTGGCGAGATTTTGTTTCCATGGTGATCAGTGGCGGACTGGGTCTAATATTATTGACTGCCAGGAGACAAAGGGCCCCAGCCTTAAAAACTATAACGCTATCATGTTTAATGGGGCCCACATGGGGCCCACTTCATGAACGGTCCATGGGGCCCACCTGCCATCGGGCAGGTTCACTCTATGGCCAGTCCGCCACTGATGGTGATATTTTCAATAGCGCAATTCTGCCGTGCAAAGCACAAAAGCATTAACGACCAAATTTTCGATTTACAGATTTTGGTTTTATTTCTCCTTATTTTATACGTTAAATTCAATTTTGAACTAATTTTCGAATTTAAAATTTTTGTTCTTAGAGAAATGACTTGTTGCAAAACGCATTATTTTAGGTTTTTGCATTAGTGTGTTTATTTTCTTTAAAAGTCAAATCAAAACGCATTTTTTTCGCGTTTTAAGACATTGTTTTAATGATATTTCTGAAAATATCGTTTGGCCGGTAAATAGTTTAGTACCAGAATATAACTTGAGATGAAAAATCCAAGTCTACTATATAAACTTGAAAGAAGTAAGTTGGAGTATCTTAAGGCAAAGAAAGTTTGAATTTCACGGGTTTTCTCCATATTAAGTTTTGGTCGTAAATGCTTTTGTGCTTTGCACGGCAGAATAATAGTAGTGGTAAGTTTTTTATGTACTTGTTAACTTTACATAATTAACAAAAAAGCTGATACCACCCAATGTCAATAAAATAATTTAGATTCAATAACCGTAAACGAAATTTTATAATTACACTACAGCAATCTCTAGATTCGTTGCTACCATTTAGCAGACGACAGTTTGCTCTTAACCAGATTCATATAGAACTTTTTCTAATAAATAGTTCAGGGATGGCGCCACATTGGCAACTGCCACTTCTATTGGCCATGACAGGATGGGATCGTCTTATTTAACCGGCGAAGAAAATGACTCGTGATTCTTATAAAAATACCTGTACTCTAACCAAATTACTTGATAATCATAAATAAAAGAATTTATTATTAATATTCTTACCTATTTTCGTTCAATCAAAACGATGTGATATTCAAATTTTTTAAACTAAATTTATCGCTAAGCCTTGGGACTGAAATCTAGTCAAATTTCAAATCGTTGCCCTTCGATACAATTTTTGAGCGTTGGCGCGTTCCCAACGTCATAATAACTAAGCTCCTCCCATCCTGGCGACTGAGGCTAGACTACCTAATGCAGTTCGATATTCATGGTTGAAATGAATACATTCATGGTACTATTTCGTACTATTAATAGCATAAGTAACAAAATATCAATAAGTAATAACAAATAGCAAAATGTTATCAGGGAACTGATTTTCAGAGTTATCAATGTTTAATTCGGCACAGTGTCTAAATATGCCCAAATGAGGAATAAATTAATTGCAAGGACGATAATATGCTACTCAGTTCGATTACAAGTCAAAGTCGGGGAAGGGCGATAGTGTTAGTGTCGAGAAACGTCATGTTCGGATTAACACTATTGGGAGCCCTGTGCAAAGTAGAAATGTAGAATTTGGGGGCCCTGTGCTAAGTAGAACTTTCCAACTTGGGGCCCCTAAAAAATTCAGACTGTCTTTCTTTTTGACTTGAATTTATTTATTTATTTCGAAGACGGGGGCCCCTGTGCCATGGCACATACCTTAATACAGCCCTGAAAAACGTTTCTGTAAAAACAAAAGCATTATAGCAACTGTCGACTCTATCATTGCCACCTTTATTTTGATAGGGCCTTTGCTACGAGGGGCAGGTCACGTCCATTTTGGGGGCGTCTTAATCATAGTAAAATGAAAAATCAGGGTAATCAAGATTAAAAAATCTAATCAAGATTTAATCACTCTAATCACGATTTAAACGAGATTTAATCATTCTAATCATGATCTAATCTTTTTAATCAGGATTAATCATTTTAATCAGGATTAATCATTTTAATCACGATTTAATCATTTTAATCACGATTTAATCATTTTAATCACGATTTAATCATTTTAATCACGATTTAATCATTTTAATCACGATTTAATCATTTTAATCACGATTTAATCATTTTAATCACGATTTAATCATTTTAATCACGATTTAATCATTTTAATCACGATTTAATCATTTTAATCACGATTTAATCATTTTAATCACGATTTAATCATTTTAATCACGATTTAATCATTTTAATCACGATTTAATCATTTTAATCACGATTTAGTCATTTTAATTACGATTTAATCATTTTAATCACGATTTAATCATATTAATCACGATTTAATCATTTTAATCACGATTTAATCAATATAATCGGTCGAATCGAGATTTTATCGAGCGCGGTAAATACGAAATAATAATTCTAATCACATTCTCGTTCTAATTTCTAATCGTGATTTAATCATTTTAATCACGATTTAATCATTTTAATCACGATTTAATCATTTTAATCACGATTTAATCATTTTAATCACGATTTAATCATTTTAATCACGATTTAATCATTTTAATCACGATTTAATCATTTTAATCACGATTTAATCATTTTAATCACGATTTAATCATTTTAATCACGATTTAGTCATTTTAATTACGATTTAATCATTTTAATCACGATTTAATCATATTAATCACGATTTAATCAATTTAATCACGATTTAATCAATATAATCGGTCGAATCGAAATTTTATCGAGCGCGGTAAATACGAAATAATAATTCTACTCACATTCTCGTTCTAATTTCTAATCGTGATTTAATCATACTAATCACGATTAAATCGTTTCAATCAGGATTTAATCATTTAATCATGATTAAATCAGTTTTAAACATTCTAATTATTGATAGAACGTTATTTAATCAACATAATCGTGATTAAATCGGATTTAATCTTTTAAGGGGTGTGTCGTTAATCAATGAAGTTACCTGCCCCTCGCTTTGCTATTAAGCTTGTTTTCCACTAGCACGCGTCATAATGTTATTTTCTTTACGCGCGTAAAAACGTTTGAACGTTTCAAAGCTGAGAAACGCGTCGTTGCGCGCGCCAGTGGAAAACAAGCATTAGACATGGCAATGAATTTATCCGATTGTTCGAAAAAAAAACGACTTTACTGAAGAGCGTGGTGCCATCTATTAATGGCAAATTAAGCTAAAATTCCAAATCGCGAAACAATAACGTCGTCAGAGAGCCATTGTTGATTATTAAAACTATTAGACAACTTATACTCTACTTACAATTGTTAGTGGACTTGACCCTAAATTATATATCCCACGTAAAATATATTGTAAAAAATTACTATAATTGAAGTTCTTGACAAATTCACAAACAAGACAATAAACGCGAGAGGTACTTTTATGTCCCGTCTTTGGGTTAAAATTTAGCTTAAGCGTCTTGTTTTGATTTCGACGCTAGTGAAATCTGTGAAAAAAAGAAATACTTAACGTAGAGCCGACACTTACTTTGAAACCATAAGAAGTGTCATATGTTACTTATTTTACTATGTTACTTATAAAATACCCAATTGAAGTTTAACTCAACACATAAAAGATAAGATGCCCTATTTTCATAGTTAAAAAAAAGGATTAACGATGGCGCCACCTAAGTAGAAGAAATCAGACTAGGACTATGTTATTTCAGGCATGACATCTAAAAAAATAATTAAACAAGCGATGTAAAAATAAATATCCCCGTCTACGATGGATAAGGCACGACCGTTCTTTTTTATTTTGTTTGGAGAAAAACATAATTCACTGCTACGCTGAGGGAGATTTCAGAGACCGGATCGAGCCAGTTTTTCGGGGAAACCGAATATCCACGATGATGGAAAAAATTGCCATTAAGTATATATACTTCGGACACTTTGGCGCGATTTCGAGGCCATTAATAGCGATCCAATTTCCTTTTAAATATTACCTCTCACACGACTAGCAATAATAGGAATTTCTTATGCAAATTTTTTTAGTTCTAAATCTTATTTTAAATATTTATTTGTCGGAGGGAAATTTTAAGGGTCGTTAACATTTTGATGCATGTATTAGGTATTATTTTTAGAGTAATAAATACCGTGAATATTTTTATGTGTATCATTATTTAGTGTAATTTACAAAATAATAGTATTTAAAATATTTTAATATTTCGAAAAAACTTAAATTGGTTGTATACCATATTTTGTTTAACAGACAATGGGAATCTCTATTACTAACGTATTTGTATAAATAAAATTATATTTTTTTAGTTTTTCCTTAAAAATAGACTGATTGGAGTGTAGATTGTACACTCCTAGTTATAACACAAGTATCAGGACCTAGTACTAGGAGCTAGTATGTATATACTCAGTTGCAGGTTAAGAAAGGAAAAATATCTAGTGCATTTGGCGGAAAGATACTAGCCTGAATTTCCGGTAAATCGGCGGTGGGAATTTCAAATGTGGCCTGTTTACGGTTGAATTTCTAAGTATACCCGCGCGCGTTATATAATTTTGGAAAATACCGTCTATTTCGTTATATTTCAAACTGACCATTAATTAATTAATGGTGATTGTTTAGAGTCATAATACTGAAATTACGCTATGATAAAAGTTTAAAAATAATAATGTACATTAAATATTTATGGATCACTTTGAAAATATAACACGCGCAGGAACCTTTTGGAACTCAACAGAAAATAGCTGAAATTCGAAATTCCCGCCGCCGATTTACCGGAAATTCGTGCTAGTATCTTTCCGCCAAATGTACTAGATATTTTGCCTTTCTTAAGCTGCAACTGAGTGTAGTACAAATCGGATTTTAGCAGTGTATGTGGTGAAATGCTTAGTAGACATAATAAAATTCATGATTTTATATACGTTCTCCAAAAAGTACGCTACATAATAACAATAAAAGCTATACAACAAAGAAATGTATATTAATTGATGTATACACTATATATTATTGTTCTTTATGGTGGTATAATTTCCAAACGTTTAAAGTAATTATATAATTGTAGTTATTAAAGTAATTGTGAAAATATATATATTTAACACACGCCCTAATAAATTTAATTCTCTATACTGGAATTTATGTAAAAACGATTCTGGTGTCCTGCCAAAAGTTATCTTTAAATAAGGGTACGAAAGAAAAAACGTAACAAAAGAATTCTAACCATAAAAAGCGAAAACAGTTCTTGAATAAACCACGTGAATGGCATAATCAATGATTTAATTCGAGAGTTGCGTCATTTTTTATATAAATAGCCTTGAAACTGAATAGACTCAAATTAAAGTCAATTCTAATATCCCAAACAAGCTATCCTTTAATACCAACTAAATAGCCGAGCCAATTACTTCTATTATACGCCAACGAAAGACATACACAGCGCAAAATATTAGCGCGCCGCCTACGGCTAAAATAAATTCGAACCCCAGAAGGTACCAAATCCTTTAATTAAAACATCACTGCGTGGTGGAGATCGGGAGAAATTTTACCCCGTTGAGCCGTTACAATATAGCAGCGTGCTTGTACGTTTCTAAGAAACAGTTAATCATAATTGAATTTCATAACAGTTTTCCACATTCCCACCGTTTATAGCCACCAACCGTAACGCTTGACTGATTTTCCCAAGCGAAGAAAGTTAAACGTTAAAAGAACGACCACCTTTTTTTCTCAGAGATATAATAACCTAAATTTACAATACATTTATAATTCACGAAAAATATCACTCGTTTTTGAAATTCGCAACGGTTGGTTATTTTTGAAAGATTTTTTAACTGAACTTTCTTTTGTAAGCATCCTTTTTGTGGGGTAGTATTTATATGAAATTGACTTAATGGTCTCCATAGTGATAAGTAATGATTTCAATTTCGTGATGTTTTTAGCAGGAAATGAGGGTGGGCTGAAGAAACACGAAAGTTTTTCTAGATATTTTTTTGCGTTGTAGGAGTCCCCCCCCCCCCACCAAATAATCATTTTGAAATGACCTAAGACTAGAAGAACAATAGAAGAATAAGTTTCGGTCGTGGAGACTCTAATAATCAGATCTATCAAAAGGTTTTTGTGTACCTTTCAAGTTTAAGCTGAAATTGTTTGTTAAAAAAATGGTATTATAATGGGTTAGACTATATTTATGCCTTTATTCATAAAATAAGTCTGAAAATAAGAAACGTAATCAAAATTTATGACTTTAAATAAGGGGTTTTTCATAAATGACGTGACGCTCTAAGGGGCGTGACTAAATGTTATGGAGGGAAGGGCTAAAGAATCGCTGACATGTTACGAAACATAAATATTTAATTCTTTTGAGTTACAGTTGCAATTTTAAATGTGCTTTTCCCTTTTAGAATAGTATGAGTTTTAGGGGTCAATGACAACTCGTCGCTGGGCTTGTGGTCGTTGGTCATGTGGTCACCGGCCTAGTAGTCGCCTAAGTGAAGTCGTCGACGGACAAGTTGTCGCTTCAAAAAAGTAGTTAGGCGGACTAATCGTCGCATAGGGAAGTATAATTTTGATCGTTAAGTGAGACATTTTAAAATGAAAAGATTAAGATTAGTCATAGTTCCAAATACGAGTATTCTCTCTGGGTCAGTGGATCCAGAATCAAATAACATGAAATTTTCACATTTAAATTTCTGATGATTACAAATTAAAAATATGTTAGTATGTTAACAATATTTCCGGTCGGAAGATTTTATAACCTTATAACTGTCCGGAATTTCATATCCATCCCTCGTAATTGGAATTGGGTAAGAATTTCCTCGCTTTTGCTTTTGTCATACGAATTTTTTAGGGTACCATTAGTCCGGCAACCACTAGTCTGGGGACCACTTATCCTACGCGACCAGTTAAGTCCGGGGACCACTCGTCCGGCGACCAGTTGGCCTGATCCCGAGTTTTAGTAATAGATTAAAACGATAAATAGGCCCAATTTTTAATATAAATTAACAATTTTAAGGTTAATGGAGGGGTTATAATTGAGGGGTTAAGAGTGGATGTTAAGTAATTGTTACTTTTTGTCGAAAAGTAGTTATTTGAGTTCAACTGACATTTAAAAAGGTTAAAAATTAAATTGTATAATATTTTTAATAATTATTTAAAATATTATTAATATTTTGGAAATCAAAAACTGACCAAGAGGTCAATAAAATATAATGAACGTAACTTTCATTTTTGGAATTTTTCTCGGAAAAATCTGCAACCATGTAAATTTATATAAAAGTCTTAGAACTTCCATTAGAAATATTACAAATTTCTCGGTAAATAAAGGATGAAATCATCATTTATATTACTTTAAATCAACGTTACACCTCGTGAATTCCATAGACCTACGTGCAATTATGACCGCTAGAGACTTAATATATTTTTAAAGAAGTGAAAACGCCTTTAGATCAGACAATCGCAGTTGACAGGAACCACACCCAACACCATCAGACGGTCCGCGCATGGCCCTCTTTGCAAATTCCAGATGACAACGGTACAAAGGGCAACGGTGATTAGGCTATTATTTTTCTTTACTGAGAAGTTGGTAAAGGCAAAAACCTCAAAACTTTCTAAAAGAACATTACCGCAACATTACGCGGTTGCGAAATGTGAACGAATTCATTCAACGAACTTCACCTTGAAAGAGCTTTACGTTATTAGCTCCGGAAAATCATCCCGCGATTTTCACACAAGGCTTAAAAGAGTAATGTGGAGATCGCACGATATTTGCTCCAGACAGACTATTATCCTCGTAGAACCGAATTGATCCATTGACGGTCCGACGGATCTCTATGGAAATATGGCATTTCAGACATTTTGAAGGCGTTCGGAAAAAGCTAGTGGGTTCGTGGGTGGGTTTTCCACGGTAAAAGACTGAGAAAACCCATATTTGTTAGAGCTTGTATCGCGTGACGTTTTTTAACTATCGGATGGCGCAATAGTCTAGTCAATTTGGGTCCTTTTGATCGATTCCAAACGATCGAAGTGCATCAGCTAGGCTCAGCTAGGCTAATACCCAAGGCACCACCTTAGGCCCAAGTCATCTAGCGACTTATTGTGCCTTTAAGTTAAGTTAGAAGAAACCACCTATGGACTGTGAGAAGGATGATAAAATACGCGAAAAAGTAGATTAGTCCATAATTAAAAGGGATAATATAGCTAAATCCTATTCTCCACTACACTCCCCCCTTTTCGGCTTTCCGTTGCTATATGCAACGCGTTTTGAAATTTTAAATGTTTAGGCTTAGTTTCTCCTCTAGATTTGACAGTCGCCAGCCAGATTTCCCGCACGGTACTGATGAGTTCCAAATAGAACGAAACCGGTCTACCGTTGGAATTTCTGGCTATTTTATTTAATTTTAATTTAGTTTATTACTCGAAGATCTATTTGATCCAAGTTTCGCGTTTTTTGCTCGAAGACCTATTGGGTACGAGTTAGTAGTAAGTTTTTTAATTTCTTCAAATTTGTTTAGGATTTAGCTATATTATCCCTTTTAATTATGGACTAATCTACTTTTTCGCGTATTTTATTGTGCCTTTAAACAGATGGCCGGGTTACATTGCATTTGATCGAAATGTAAAAATGATCAAAGTTTAAAAGATCGACCAATCAATGTAATGCGTCGTGTTTTTGTTTTTAAACTTAAACTCGTTAAAATATAGAAATCGTACCTACTGACATCGAAACCATTAAACTTATAGACTAAAAAAGTTATGAGATTAAAATAATTAAAAACCACTATTGTACAATTAAAAGGTTTCGACGCCAACACCCGCGTCGTCGTCAGGCTAATATACAATTAAAACGAAAATGAGATATCGTTAGAGACAATAGACAGAGTAAATGTGGTTTTTAATTATTTTTATCTCTTAATTATGTACAAGAACTGTCCTTTATTAGTTAAGTAAAAAAGTTATTTTAAGTATTTTTTTTACTTAACCTAACCGGCAACCTTTGAACTTTTCTCAAACATTTCAGTAAAGAAATTGTGATATTGATAAGAAAGGTCTCCTACGGGTGCTCTCACTTTTGTCGATGAAATTATCACGTTTCGATCAAAGGACCCTCGATCGATCGTTTGGAATTCGATCAAATGTGTCTATACTCAGCGGGGTGTATAGAGCTATTGTTGGGAGATATATGCTTGCAGCAGGCAAACATATCTCCCAACGAAATGGCTTGTAACGTACCATGTAAAATGATAAAGCGATAAAATATGTTTATTTTTTAACAATCACGCATTTTGGGAAGCGGGAAGGGATGCTTAAGTCACGTCAATGGGAGGAGCTAACTGAAATTCGTCCTAAATATTTCAATCGATTATTAATTAAACACGAAATTGACATAAATTAAGTATTTAGCTTTCACATTTTAACTTTCTGAAAAATTAATAAATAGTGGAATAAACTAGACGAGGAAGACGCAAGTAGATTTTCCGGAAACTAAATAACCCGCTTATCGTTATTTACCAGTTAGAATATTTAGATCATAAAATGTTAAATCGACGATTTCATTTCGTGACAACTCTTGAGAATACTACAACTAGTTTAATAGTAAACTAATCTCAACCTGAATATTTCCCAAGACAGCCGTCTGCCAAATACCTAATGGCTCTCCTTCATTAATGAAAAACTAACCGGTAATTTGGGTTCGAAGCCAATCGCGCCATAGAGCACAGTCACGAAAGCGACAATATTAAAATAAACCAATTAAATGAAAAGTGTTTGAAGGAAATCTTTTTCTTTTGGTCCGGAAAACTCTTCCCAACGCCAAAGACCTGTTAAACAACTTTCTTCACCTTATGTCTTAGATGATGCCCCATTCACCCCAAAGCGCTCAAAAAGAATTTTGGTTCATGCTCCACTGATTCTTTTTAAGAATACCTTATAATGTAGCGTTATTTTTTTGTGCATTATACTAAAACAAATATTGAAATAAATAATATTAAAATTTCCACGCTATTACAATGAATAATACATCTTTGAAAGGATTTGACTGTCCATGAGAACCTTAGTTTCAAAGTTTTCTCATTTTAAATTTAATTACTTTATGGAACATGATTAAATTTTATGAATTTTAATTTAATTCATACTGAACAAAATCTATTTTCGTTATGTTGAAATAGTGTGTAATATGGCAAAGATTACCCATTTTATTTAAGAAAATAAAAGTTTTGATATAGTTGAACTGTATTGTTTAGTAACCATATTATAATTTGTAAAGTCAAAGATAAATTTGAAATAAATTTTTTATAATATTTGTGATCTATCAAATATAATTTTAAATCAAAATTTCATGATATTTGTGAGCTATCAAAGATAATTTTAAAAATTTCATGATATTTGTGAGCTATCAAAGATAATTTTAATTTAAAATTGCATGATATTTGTGAGCTATAAAAGAACATTTAAATTAAAATATAATTATATTTGTGAGCTATCAAAGATAATTTTAAATTAAAATTGCATGATATTTGTGAGCTATAAAAGAACATTTAAATTAAAATATAATGATATTTGTGAGCTATCAAAGATAATTTTAAATTAAAATTGCATGATATTTGTGAGCTATAAAAGAACATTTAAATTAAAATATAATTATATTTGTGAGCTATCAAAGATAATTTTAAATTAAAATTGCATGATATTTGTGAGCTATCAAAGATAATTTAAATTAAAATATAATTATATTTGTGAGCTATCAACGATAATTTTAAATTAAAATTGCATGATATTTGTGAGCTATCAAAGATAATTTAAATTAAAATATAATTATATTTGTGGGCTATCGAAGATAATTTTAAACATTTCATGATATTTGTGAGCTATCAAAGATAATTTAAATTAAAATATAATTATATTTGTGGGCTATCGAAGATAATTTTAAACATTTCATGATATTTGTGAGCTATCAAAGATAATTTTAAACATTTCATGATATTTGTGAGCTATCAAAGATAATTTTAAATTAAAATTGCATGATATTTGTGAGCTATAAAAGAACATTTAAATTAAAATATAATTATATTTGTGAGCTATCAAAGATAATTTTAAATTAAAATTGCATGATATTTGTGAGCTATCAAAGATAATTTAAATTAAAATATAATTATATTTGTGAGCTATCAAAGATAATTTTAAATTAAAATTGCATGATATTTGTGAGCTATAAAAGAACATTTAAATTAAAATATAATTATATTTGTGAGCTATCAAAGATAATTTTAAATTAAAATTGCATGATATTTGTGAGCTATAAAAGAACATTTAAATTAAAATATAATTATATTTGTGAGCTATCAAAGATAATTTTAAATTAAAATTGCATGATATTTGTGAGCTATAAAAGAACATTTAAATTAAAATATAATTATATTTGTGAGCTATCAAAGATAATTTTAAATTAAAATTGCATGATATTTGTGAGCTATAAAAGAACATTTAAATTAAAATATAATTATATTTGTGAGCTATCAAAGATAATTTTAAATTAAAATTGCATGATATTTGTGAGCTATCAAAGATAATTTAAATTAAAATATAATTATATTTGTGAGCTATCAAAGATAATTTTAAATTAAAATTGCATGATATTTGTGAGCTATCAAAGATAATTTAAATTAAAATATAATTATATTTGTGGGCTATCGAAGATAATTTTAAACATTTCATGATATTTGTGAGCTATCAAAGATAATTTAAATTAAAATATAATTATATTTGTGGGCTATCGAAGATAATTTTAAACATTTCATGATTTGTGAGCTATCAAAGATAATTTTAAATTAAAATTGCATGATATTTGTGAGCTATAAAAGAACATTTAAATTAAAATATAATTATATTTGTGAGCTATCAAAGATAATTTTAAATTAAAATTGCATGATATTTGTGAGCTATCAAAGATAATTTAAATTAAAATATAATTATATTTGTGAGCTATCAAAGATAATTTTAAATTAAAATTGCATGATATTTGTGAGCTATAAAAGAACATTTAAATTAAAATATAATTATCTTTGTGAGCTATCAAAGATAATTTTAAATTAAAATTGCATGATATTTGTGAGCTATCAAAGATAATTTAAATTAAAATATAATTATATTTGTGAGCTATCAAAGATAATTTTAAATTAAAATTGCATGATATTTGTGAGCTATAAAAGAACATTTAAATTAAAATATAATTATATTTGTGAGCTATCAAAGATAATTTTAAATTAAAATTGCATGATATTTGTGAGCTATCAAAGATAATTTAAATTAAAATATAATTATATTTGTGAGCTATCAAAGATAATTTTAAATTAAAATTGCATGATATTTGTGAGCTATCAAAGATAATTTAAATTAAAATATAATTATATTTGTGGGCTATCGAAGATAATTTTAAACATTTCATGATATTTGTGAGCTATCAAAGATAATTTAAATTAAAATATAATTATATTTGTGGGCTATCGAAGATAATTTTAAACATTTCATGATATTTGTGAGCTATCAAAGATAATTTTAAATTAAAATTGCATGATATTTGTGAGCTATAAAAGAACATTTAAATTAAAATATAATTATATTTGTGAGCTATCAAAGATAATTTTAAATTAAAATTGCATGATATTTGTGAGCTATAAAAGAACATTTAAATTAAAATATAATTATATTTGTGAGCTATCAAAGATAATTTTAAATTAAAATTGCATGATATTTGTGAGCTATCAAAGATAATTTAAATTAAAATATAATTATATTTGTGAGCTATCAAAGATAATTTTAAATTAAAATTGCATGATATTTGTGAGCTATAAAAGAACATTTAAATTAAAATATAATTATATTTGTGAGCTATCAAAGATAATTTTAAATTAAAATTGCATGATATTTGTGAGCTATCAAAGATAATTTAAATTAAAATATAATTATATTTGTGGGCTATCGAAGATAATTTTAAACATTTCATGATATTTGTGAGCTATCAAAGATAATTTAAATTAAAATATAATTATATTTGTGGGCTATCGAAGATAATTTTAAACATTTCATGATATTTGTGAGCTATCAAAGATAATTTAAATTAAAATATAATTATATTTGTGGGCTATCGAAGATAATTTTAAACATTTCATGATATTTGTGAGCTATCAAAGATAATTTTAAATTAAAATTGCATGATATTTGTGAGCTATCAAAGAACATTTAAATTAAAATATAATTATATTTGTGAGCTATCAAAGATAATTTTAAATTAAAATTGCATGATATTTGTGAGCTATCAAAGATAATTTAAATTAAAATATAATTATATTTGTGAGCTATCAAAGATAATTTAAATTAAAATATAATTATATTTGTGGGCTATCAAAGATAATTTTAAAACTTTCATGATATTTGTGAGCTATCAAAGATAATTTAAATTAAAATATAATTATATTTGTGGGCTATCGAAGATAATTTTAAACATTTCATGATATTTGTGAGCTATCAAAGATAATTTTAAATTAAAATTGCATGATATTTGTGAGTTAAATTAAAATATAATTATATTTGTGAGCTATCAAAGATAATTTTAAATTAAAATTGCATGATATTTGTGAGCTATCAAAGATAATTTAAATTAAAATATAATTATATTTGTGAGCTATCAAAGATAATTTTAAATTAAAATTGCATGATATTTGTGAGCTATCAAAGATAATTTAAATTAAAATATAATTATATTTGTGAGCTATCAAAGATAATTTAAATTAAAATATAATTATATTTGTGGGCTATCAAAGATAATTTTAAAACTTTCATGATATTTGTGAGCTATTAAAGATAATTTTAAATTAAAATTGCATTATATTTGTGATCTATCAAATATATTTTTTTCCCAGAATATCTGTCATCTTAAAAGGGCCTATTTATGTGGAATACAATATAAATCAGCATATTATATCTATACAATAAAGGAAATATTTGGTTCTAAATTTATTTAAATTAAACAAGTTATCATGTATTTATTACACTAAATTTCATGAATTTATGAAAAGAAAATAATTTTTTTATAACTTTTTATTTTTAAACGTCAGGTCAAATGCAAATTTTGTTTCTCTGTCTATTGGGCTTATTTAAGTGCCATACAATATTTATCAGCATTATATCTATAAAATAAAGTAAATATTTTTCTTCGATATATTTTTTAATTAATCAAGTTATCATGTATACACTAAAGGTTATGAATATAGATAATGTAAAGAAATCTACAATGCATATATTATTTGTATAACTTTTGATTTGTTAATAAACATCAGGTTGAATCCAAATCTTGTTTCAATGGAAGTAAATGTAACGGACAAAGAAATAGTAGCCTACATCGTTTTCGTACAACAGTTAAAAAAGATAGTGGTGTCGGTGAACTCAAGTTCTTAAAGAACTAGTTAGTTTTCTTCGCCATAGCTTAACTTTTTAAAAGGTTCGTGTTTGTTAGAAATAACTCTGAAAACTTACTACGGTTCGGGGGGAAAAAACGACCATAAAAGTTGACCTACCCTTTTGTAAACGCGATATGTATATGCATTGTGTAGGAAGACGAACAAAGGGGGGCTCCCTCTAACGGAAGAAGCAGGAAGCTCGGATTTCTTTCTTCCATAATAAATGTTTATCTGCATCGTATATCAAATTTAAACTTTTATTTCTCTAACAGGTAATTCTTCCGCGACTTAAATTACACGCTCTGGGTTTATTTCTTGGTACGAAGCTACGCTCAAGGCTAGGCTAGACTAGGTTTTATATAAACCATTAAATTTTCACTTAATAAGTTTGAAATTTTAATAAGAAAAGTTTTGGATATTAATTTTCCCTGCATTTTCAGGATTCAAGCAATTAAAAATATTCTTCAAGAATTAGGTAATTTTTACCTATCCGAGGGGACTATGTTTTACAATCACCGTGTCTGTGTATCTGTCTGTCTGTCTGTCTGTATGGGCTGCGAACGCGTACGCATTTTCGCGGCAGTTTCTTGAAATCACTGCGTTTGCAGTTTCTTGGAATTAGGGAAAAGGTTTTTCCAAAAGAGCCCTCTTTTTGTCATTGGGTGTAGTATATTGTTTTTTTTTCAATCTGCGTTGGCATCGGGCAAGATTTGAACCCGAGCCCTCCTGCACGATACCTGGACGTTCTACCACAGAACCACGGCTTGCCAATTTGTTTTATACCTACGATAACAACAATGGTATTGTTTACTACTGAATTATTTTCATTAATGTTTGCGTAAAGATAACGTATAATAATGGGTAAAAACTAGTGTTGTAAGTCGGAAAATGACCGAGGATTTTTCTCCGGAAAATTTTCCGTATTTTTCCGAAAAAAATATTCATTCCATGATTAGTCTAATATATTGTTTGCAAATTTAAATAAAGCGGCATTTTCACCTAATTTTTTCGAATCTGAAATAAAACTAAACCTCTAGACTAGTTTAAAATGATTAACAATGTAGCACTATTAAGGTTTTGTAGTATGTTTACTGTTATTAGACATTTTATATCGACAAAAAGTTAATTTATGTTTCAATTTATTACTTTTCCGATTTGCGGAAAATTTTCTGGAAATTGTTTCGCATTTTACTTTTCCGGAAAATTAACAACACCACTGTTGAAATAAAATGAATTAAATTAAATGTAATTGAATTAAGTTGAATTAAATTAAATTATAATGAAAAAGATGGAATTAGATTGAATTAAATTGAATTTCCATATTTTATTTTTCCGGGAACTTAACAACTCTAGTAAAAACCTGTAATAAAATTGACCTTTTAAACTGTAGCCAGGCAATACGTTAATAAATTGTTACCGTCGATTTCAAGACGTAACCTTTTAGCCTATTAATTACAGTTCCATTTATCTATATTATGTAATACACCAGGTAAAACATTTAATTACTGGTTAGCCCAATAGCCCGCAATAAAACACGTCATTTCGTAAAATCATTACGTAATGATATTCAACAAAAACCAGAAGAAGATTTTATCATTATATAATCTTCCTGGCAACAATAGAATGTTTACTACGCTTCGGCAAAAAACTAGAAAGAGTGGCTGGCGCTGATGGACGCCTGCTGGTAGACAAGTGGGAAGGTGAGGTCCAGGATAGGGGGTGCATCAGCCAGGGTCACCATCCGCAGCGTGAGAAAGGTAATCCGCCCAAAGACAGTCACACCAGCAACTACCGCCGGAGCCACTACCCGTCCTCCGCTGGTGAATAATCATGACGTAACCGTTGAAGAGCCGAGCGTTTCCTCTTCTCCATTAAAAATCAGGCATATCTACCCGGCTAAAACTGCGCTGACTCTACAAGACGCGGAGAGGTGGGGTTCTAATAATTGCATGGCCCGGGGAGCTGCTTTTTCCAGCCGGGTAAGTCCGGGTCAAAGTACACGAGTGCGCGCTCAATTACGGAACTATATTCGCCCAATTACGAAGCTAAAAGTAGCTCCTATAAATGAATAATCAATCAATTAAAACACGAAAAATACTTCCTATATCTATTTAGAACAAATTTACTTTTATCCGTGGTCAACTCTTAGGATTCGCGTGTGTACCGAATACATTTATTCCTTTTATAAACAATCATTTCGCTAAACTCCACGTTTAAGCGCTTTAAACAATAGGTATACGTTTCTTTAATTGACATTTGCTATATTAAAGTATACATTTCAAATAATCGCGTGTCTACATTTCTTAAAATACAATTCAATTTATGTCCGAAGTAAATTGTCTGAAAAACTTCATTGAATCCTTCCTAGACTAGTATTATCATAAGTGTGACACTTCCTATTCTTCACATGAAAAAGTTTTACTGAGAGCTATTCGCAAGACAGACTGCATTACGGGCTTCGTCGCCATTTTGCGTCCGCTTGCTCCCGCGTCACACGTAGCCTTTGACAGCGCCTCGCTAGGGGGAGATTTTGTTCTTGTAGTGACGTCACTCCGTTACTAGCTCTCAGTAAAATATTCCCCAAAGTGACGAACTTATAGAATAATATTATAGACTTATGGTATTATTTATGCTTACAATTAAATGAAATTATTTAGTGATATTTAATAAAATTTGAACATAAATTCTGTTTCCAAAATAGGTAATATTTATATAAAATAAAATATGAAATAATATTCTTACTATAAGACAATTCGATTATTGGCTTTGAAGAAATTAATTTTTTAGAAGTTTAAAAACAAATAGGTCTAGAATAATGAAAATAATTACAATAATAATAATAATATATTATTGAAAATATGCTAAAAAGCGTTATTAAATTATTAAAAAATAATGTGCGAGTCTAAGGATAAAAACAGGTGAGGATTCTTATTTAAAAATTCTTTAAAAAGTCACGTATCTAAACTTAATTTTTTTCCCAGGTAACAGAATGGGAATATACGGAATGCGAATAAAATATACGGTTTTGATTCGAGATAAAGTTGTGTTTTGCGAATTTAAAGCTTCAAATAGATTATTTCAAATGCACTAGACTCACAACCGCGTGACTCCCTCAAACTCAATTTCCACCAAAAATGCAAATTTAATTTCGTTAAAATATAATTCTCTTTAGCTCCCCAACGCAGATCCCTAGTGGGATTAAATTTTTACGAATTGCGGGATTAGGGTAGGGAAGGAAAATCAGGGTGGCTAAAGCCCTAGCGCGCTAAAGAACCCAGTCCACGTCCACCGCCAGCACCGTACCATCATCTTTCGTAGGGGTGGAGTTACCGGATATGAAACTACTTAGAATCCCCAAAGACACCCTAGGATCGATAGCACCAGACGCGGGGGACGTTGTGGAGTGGTAGAGGGATGGAATGGCCAAGGGCTGTTATTCTGGCTAAAAACTCTCGCCTAATTACATCGGTTTCCACTTCTGGAAGACGGAAGAAAGGACATTTCAGCTTCCGCCACTCGGTTTCGGTAATAAGAGAAACGCACGCCAGGTGTTTTGGTCACCCGTACAGGCCGTCATTAGCCGTAATTCCCGCCTTTGTTTGCTCCCGAAGTGGGTTATTTGAATAATTAAAATTGATGCGGGGTTTTTCGACCATTTCAACCGAAAGATGCTTTTCTGGATTCGGTACAAGTTTCCTTCTGACAAAACGATCCACTTTTACTACTGATTTTGTTTTATAGTGTGTATTCTTGTAACGTATTAGTCTAAGCCACGCCTTATACGAATGACGTTTGATGACGATGGACGACCGAATTTTTTTATCGCGAGTTGTGCCGGTGGCCATTTTGTCTAACACAATTTTGGAAGTTTAGCTTTGTTTCTAAGCCTTGGCAGATAACTGGTGAAAATGTCTAAATGTGCAATACAAGGTTGTAGTAATAGAAATATTTTTCGCATATACCTAATTCTATCACTCCCAGAAATGCCTTCGGCATATCTAGCACAAAATTTATCCTTCTCGTTATTTAAATTCATTTTAAAAATTAATAGCACCACGATTAGCGACTATAGGAGATATCACAGACAATATGGCCGCCCGACGTTTTTTAAAACCGTCCCGATCCGAGATGGCGGTTTGGTCTTTACGCGGGAAATTCGAAATTGGGACTAAGCCCCGCCTCGTAAATACACACTATTGAGATAAAGATGGCACTGTATTAAGTAATATCATTTTCGTTTGCTTAGTAGTGGGTCGAACGTATATTGCGAAACTATTTATAATGGTTAAAATATCTAAGTTTATTAATTTAAAAAAAATCCGAAAACTTCATGGATTTATAAGAAAAATATTGTCTATTTAAACAACTTTTAACTGTTAAAAGTTGTTTAAATAAATAATTTTTTGTGATAATCCATGAACCTTTCAACTTTTTAATATTATGAAGTTTGAGGAGTCAGATATTCGTACAAATCCTGTAAATCAACTGGAAATCTGGGCGAAAATCAGTTGCAAAATCTCAAAATCAGTGTAAGAGAAACAGAAATCAACACGAGAACTGTACTCAAAATTTTAAAATCAGTTTCGGATTTCTAAAATAACTTAAATAACTTTGAAATTCAAAATACCGTACGCAAAATTTGCAAATGTCGGACCCCTCGATTAACTTGAAGTAGAAGTATTCCTATTTCCCTCAAGCGGCTATTTTTGGAAGCTTGGAAGTGGACAATAGTGAGGTAGACGTTATTATAATAGGATTGTCTAGCGTATTTCATTCTAATTTATTTATATTACATCGAAATTGTATGGCAACCATGTTTTTTAGTCATTGTTATCCATTCTTAATAATAAAATACCATTTCAACTACTAAATACGGCAATATACATTCTTAAAGGTATTTCATTATTAATATTATCAATTACTATTGACAGAAGTAAATGAACCGCAGTTATCGAAATAGCGCTCAGAATCGGAGAATGTTTTCCTTATGAAAATGATGAGAAAATAGAGTGAAATAAAAGCTAATTTAAATCCCTGTATTTTGACACGATAAATTGCACTTGGGAATTGTGGGTATAGTTATTTCTATGTATGAAGAGTGGTTTCATAAAAACCAAAACGTTTTTTTTTCGGCCTATAGGAGCGCGCAAAATTTCAAATTCTAGGTCAAAATGTAACTTCATAAGGAAAACGCCTTTAACATGGGGAATTTAGCAGTCTGATAACTTCGGTTCATTTACTTTTGCTATTGATTAATTAAAAATATGTACATGAAAGATATTAGAAAAGAAATATTATGAGGTAATAAAACTTGGCTGACAAAAAGTCAAAAGCGTTTGTGGTACCAACACGTTGTGGAAATTGTTGCCAACAATGTTTTGCAAAAGTGTTGTCTCTCGTAAATATGCCTTAAAGGGCCACAAATTAAATTGGAAAGCTCGGGCCGAATATCTATTAGCACCTCCCTCTTCCATACCCCTTGATAATAGATTCAACGAATAAGAATTTGGCATTTATCAAGACCTATTTATGAAATTCTAAAGACTCCGTGGCTCTTTAAGTAACGCGTTTTTGGGTAAGCAACACTTTTGCAAGACTCGCGAGCAGGTACTATGGGAAATTGTACCTGTGGGGGCTGCTATAAACATTTATGTGGGTGGCGGCCTCACGAAGCAAGCCGCCCCTTCCCCAGCTACTAATAGTTGGCCGTCATAATACGAACCGAAATTTTCAATAACTCGTTTTCTTCGAGCGAGATGAACAACCCCGCTACGATTTTTTTATGACGTTTGAAAGTGTTTCAAGGAAACTAGACCGGGCGCGTTTGTAAAAGAAAACAAACTTCACCCGTACGTGCCCTTTGGCTAAACTGTCAAACGACATTCGACAGAAATAATTCACCGGCCTTTCATTAGTATTCCAGAGCGGCTTCCTTATTGGCAAAACTCGCTATAATAGGGAAACATCTGATACCTATTGATTACATAAGGCCTTTCTCTTACGTAAGAATTACTAACGTCACTTGTCATCAGTTACTCTTTGATATTCCCGTCGGGTAAAGACTGTGATTACGCTGTAAAGTGTCGCGGTGAAATGAACAACTAATTGTTTTTCAATGAGAATGGGACCTCTTTTCACTTCCTACGGCGGGGCGTCAATTTTAATTCAAGAATGTTAAAAATTTCATTAGTGCTTTTCTATGGTGAATTTTAGAGAATAATTTTATTTTTCTGAGACTGGTTTCTGGATAAGATTGTTTAGATGTTGTCGCCTGAACCAGCTCAATAATAATTATTTTAGTCTTACTATAGTTTAAAATTAAAAATAAATACGCATTGTAACCCGGCCACCTGAATTAATGACTTTAAGAGTCGCTTTATGACTTAGGTGGTGCCTTGGGTATTAGTCAAGCTGAAAAATAATTTATATAATGTAAAAATTATCGTACCACTTTTAAAACTATTCTTATGTTGATGAGTAAGTTTAATTATTTCATCGCTTTGGGATCTCACATATAAAAACTATTTTACAAAATTCTTTCATAAATTTATTTGAATATTTAAAGAAAAGTTAAAATTTATTTTTTTCCGAGATATAAACAGTTTAAAACCATTTTTTAATGTAATCATAACGTTAAGATTTAGGGTAAAACCACTTAATTCCTTTAATGAGTATTAAACTAAATTAAAAAAATTAAAATATATTCATTTTTAATAAGCTGGGTAGTTGATTTTTTTAAAGGTTTTATGCCTGTTTTTCTTGACAAATTGATAAATAATTTGGCCGCAGCGATAACGTAAACTATAGTTCAAATTAATCTTTATTAAATTGAATTATTAATTAATAATAAAATTTAATTGCAATTTCTAAACAACCTACTTTCATTTATTTTCAAAAATACATTGAAGTAAAATATGTGATTTAAATCAATGATTAGTTTTTAAAAATAACTTCATTTAAATCGCGATTGAGACATTTTAAAGAAAAGCTAAATATATTTATTCTATTTTAAGCTGTAAACAATTTAAAGCAATTTTTTAACGGTAAACAAAATATCATTTTTCATAACGGTAAATCATGGGATAAAACAATTTAGTTTCTTTAGCATAAAATTACGGAATTTAAATTACTTAAACTGACGTACTAAAATATTTTTTGTTTTGCGCAATTATGAACAAATAATTTCGATAAGGTTATTATTACAAATAAAACAGTAGCGTAACAAGGATTTTGGTTCTAGGGGGGAAGGCATTCAAAATGTACATACAACCATACGTTTCGAGGGGTTACGTCCTCCTAGCTACGCCTCAAAAAAGAACGGTAAAAAAAAACAGTTTAAACGCGTAAAAACCGCACGTGTCGCTCGCGCCACGGGTGAGAAACTCAAGGAAAAAATACCCAATCAAATACGGACATAAATTTAGAATATGGTTACGTAATCGAATTAAAATTCCACTCCCGTCACGCGGCTGAAACATAATATTTAAGATATACCTAGGCTAGACGAATTCAGATTCGATTTTTGGAATATTTTGACTTCGCAGACAAACTGGTTTAATGGTTAGCTAAGAAAATTGCTAATGAAGCGAAAAAATATTTACGAGAGGAGTTCGGAAATTCGCCCCCTTAAGGGTCCTCCCACTTAAAGATGGGTCCTTACGCGAAGTGTAGCACCCTCTTTAGAAGCTGCTCCGGAACACGAGTTTATTTATAGCGCTCGGGAAAAAATGAGAAGAGGATTCCTAGTGGCTGGTAAGAATGGTACGTTCGCTTAAGTATGGTACTAAATGTAGCCTTCTGACCTGACACTAACTACAATGAGGGAAGAATGCCATGCAGGCTGAAAATATTTTGGGAAATTTCATTAGCGACTAGATATTTTGATAATGGAAAAATTTCAATGCCATTTCTTAGGTTCTCTGTGATAAAGCTTAATGGACGTTTCTTTATTAGATTTATTTTCTAACCGTTACGTTTGAACGTAAAATTCAGTGTTTTTAATAAACATATAGTTACCGAAATTTACTGTAATAAATCATAAATATTTATATTACTAGGATGATAATACACGGTGGTTTATGATACTTGGTACATTTAGTTACCGAATTTGAAAAGGAAAATTAATTTTAACTTAAAATAAATCATAAATCAATATGTTGCTCGGATAATAATACACGGATTTTTTTACGAGATTTGGGACATTTAGTTAAGGAATTTAAAAATAAAATTTAATTTAACTTAAATAATTATGTTTAATACTGTAATAAATCATAAATAATTATATTACTATTATATTACACGGTTATTTATGAGACTTGGTACATTTAGTTTGCGAATTAAAAATGAGGTTTAGGTGTAATTTAAATCATATTTTATACTGTAATGACTGATAAATAATTATAGGAGAATTAAAGTGAAAATTATGTCAATCAACTTAGAGAAAATATTTCGAATGTTGAGGTGTGGCCGTTAAATTTCTGCGGTTTAAAGATCTATCAAGAGATAATATGACTATAAAATTGGCTCAGCTCATTTGCATACCGATTCCTAGAAAGATGTTTGGACATTGGTGTATTCACACCACCCATTGGAAACCACCAGTTCGAAAATTTCGCCCCAAAAAAGTGATTACCGCAAAATATTTTGCATAATAATATACACCTTAAAATCAGACGAATAAAATTTCTAACCACGCCTTTGGTAACCTGTGTGCTATACGGGTAACAAGTATCCGACATTTTCAATAAAAGAACTCGGGATAAAACAAGTTCTATTAAAATGACAACAATTAAGCGGTAGATTTTTATAATGAACGGTTTGAACTATACCAGTACAGGACAACCGCATTTGTGCCCAGCAAACAAAAGCATTTTTTTAAATAAAAAAGATATTTTTTTGGTAACTGGCGTAAACCGGTCGCCGGGAGAAAAGGCCACAATGGCCAAATAATAAAACCAACACTCGACAAAAAAAAGCTTCACGGTTCAAATATTTCTATTGAATTCTAAGCGTATTTAACAACGCAGGAACTCGAAGGTTGCGTTAATGGTTTGGGAGAGCATCACATTTAATAGGTCAATGGTGCTTGCCGTATTCAAAATAATTTCGCGAAAAAAAATCGCTCAAAATTAGATGAGAGGAAATTATGGACGACGCCCCAATTTAAAGCGAACCCTTTTGGGATTGGGTGCTGAGTAATATGTGGTTTTAAAGTGAGGGCTTAATGATACCTTTATACCATGAACAGGTGTGATCAGATTTTTTTTAAATTTGGCGTATCGAATTAGATTATTGTTTGAAAATGAGGAATGTAATAGTAAAATTTAATCTAATATATAAAGATGAGTGTTTGTTTGTTTGTTTGCATGTATATATATATATATATATATATATATATATATATATATTTGTCCGCTATAGGAATATATTTTTCAAATTAGATCGACCACATTGGGTATACTATCTCATGGTACCCTGACTGTGGTTTTCTACGGTTATGGTCAGCCAAACAACTTAATTTCATTGAATTAATTTAATAATTAGGTATATCCGCTATATACAAGATACTACACTTTGATCTTAGCCAGAAGACCGAGTTTTTTAGCTCTTTACGCATACACACTAACAAAGCTTAAATTATTGCAATTTTTTTAAACGCCGTCTTCTATAGACAATAGGCCATATATAAAAGGCAAGTTATTATGTAGTCAACGTCAATAACCAGTTGGTTATATTGGGTACGGTGCCATGCGTGGACACAGTTATTGCAACGTTCTATTTTCGTGTTTAATGTATCGGATTTAACATTTTAACCAGAAGAGGTACTACACCTTATACTACTAATAAGCATATTTCCCCGGGTAATACCGGGTACTCCAGCTAGTGTTAAATAATATTGAATTTTGCAAAGGCATTTAAAGTTCCAGTAGTTTTTATAAAATTTGTCATTTCAAATTCGATTTTTAGTTGCAAAATAAGTTTTAATAATTTTTAATAATAATGTTTCAAAGGTATTTCAAGTAGTTTTACATTTCTATAATAAAATAATACGTTTAAAGTTTAAACCTGGAACAAGTGTAATAATATTTTTTATCAAATTAGATTTTTAGTTTCAAAATGAATATTAATATTAAAATTTTGCAGAGGTATTCCAGATTCCACTAGCTTAACGATTATTATACTTTTGAGAATTGAACCAATGTGATCAAAGTTTTAATCGCTTACGATTAAATTAGATTTTTAATTTCAAAACGAGGAATATGGTAGTAAAGCGATTATATTAAACTTTAAGTTTTTATAATAAAAATATAGCGTAGCAATAAATATTAAATAACAAAATGGCCTTGACAAAACACCTCAACAGTCTTTGACGTAAAATAAATTTCAATTTGTTTAGACGAGACACGTCTACGTGTAAACTACGCAACTATTTGGAAACGTGTTTCGTAGTTTATCCATAGAGAACAGGCAACACCCGTACGAAAAATATTTTCGTTCCAATAAAATGAGGAAGGCACATGTTCCAATAGTCAAAATGACCATGAGAATATAGACTTATTACATTCGTAGAAATCCACGCGTACCAATCTTGTTACTAGACACCGGGAATTTGTACACGTGTATTGTAACCAAGTGAAAAAAATTATGAAGGTAAGGGTCGATCAAAAAAATTATTTACGTTACTAAAATTATAGAGGAAACTATTTCGCGTTATTTCTAGGAAGTAGTATCTGATTACTGATATTATTGCTGGAGAAAGTAATTCGTCATATAAAACTTAACTCGATTAACCGTGAAGTCAAAATACTCGGTCGGGAAAAGTGCTCAATTTATACCGAAATAGAGCGCGAGTTAGGGTACAGTCCGTACCTATTAATACTAACGAACTTAAGACGGAACATTCGACTAAGTATCAAACTTAAACCGCATGATTAATCACAAGTTCGCTTGGATTCAATCAGCCTCACCTGTCACATCTGTTACCGAGTAAATACACGCTACTAGCCATGGATAACCTTCCACTGGCTTCGCTGCTTTTATTACTTTAAAGGAACTGTAATCGCAGTATCCGTAACCGAGGGGTGTCTAATACGGAAAAGGTTGAACAAATTCCATATTTTTAGAACGATTAAAATTCGTCCATTTTCGGGTGAAATTTTACACAAAGTAAAATGGAGTATTTGGTAAACGTATAAGTCTAATCTAGCGCGTTGCAGTCGTTTCACAGCTGTATCAACAGTCATATTATGCAAAGACTCTAACCCATATATTTGTAATTTAATACTTCGAGATATATATTATGTGTGTATCTACTTTATAAGCGTATAATCATTATCTCATACATTAAAATTAGAATTATCGAATAACATTATTTCGAGACTGTTCTATTAATTACTGGAAAAATAAATATTGGAATATGAAGTTTTTTGGGGTATATGAACTTTTTCTCGATTGTTTTATATTACTGATATCTGTTTCATCCACAGAAGTAACGAATATAAATATTGTTGCTAAGGGTTGTGCATGTTTAGGGAATCAGGTTTTGGAAACCAAATAAAATTGATTACATTACGACCAAACTTTGCAAAGCAAAGATGATGAAAGGTTGTAGATTATTTCGTACAAAGTGGTGGAAATTAATAAGATTACCGAATTCTTTTATTAAAAATCTGATGCAAATTATTAAATGTACTGAAGTATTTCTAACGGTTAAAATAAATATATTGCATAACATTTGGGTTATCCTACTTTACCGGATCGCCAAAGGAAAATCAAATATCTTTAGCCAAATTCTAGTATTACCAGTAATTTTAGCGTCTAAAACCCCGTTGACAGATTGTTAGTAATGGTCACCATCGAACGCGAAATACCCCAAAATGTACATTTCTAAGAAAATACAGTATTTTTTTATAAAGAAAGGACTTCTTAGAATGTGGTAGCGGAGGTTTTTACCTCGGGGTTTAGCGGGGATCAACACATGACAGAACAATTACCTTTTTCTTCTTCTGTCTTTCTGTGGTGGAAGATTTGGACAGCTTGGCCCGGGGTATTCTGGCCGAGGCGGATGTCCAAAGGTCGAGGGAGTACGAATGGCGATTAGCCGGGACAGTGGAGGTCCGGCAATACATACAAGGATCGGTGAATACCCCATGACCTTCGAACCACGTCGGTGGTGACGTAGTGAACAAATCCGCGGACGCGCAAGTACACATCATCTTGTACCAAATTTCACGGAAAAAACCCTCGGGTTGAAATAAAACGGAAAACACCACTAACGCGTTTTCTATTAATTCCACACAGATTTAGATTTAGTCAACATCCCACGTTTAATATCCAAATGGGCAAACAATATTATTTTTCGACCGCAGACACGAGGTAAACGCAAAATCCGATACTCTTCAACACGTGTTTGCCGGGAATATGGTGCGAAAACATTGGTCATCGGTTAAAAAGGCAACGGACCAGGTGCACCGGTTTCCATTCGTATTGTGGCGCTTTTAGTCGAGATTGGAAGCAGAGAGCGCGAAGCGACCTTCCGCTGGCAGCGCCACCCGTCGGCATATGGAGATACAAATGGCCTATGAGCGATTGAACGAAAGAGGGGAGACTCCGATGAGGGAGAGTGTACTAGGAAGGTAAAAACTCCCTCTACCAGATTATGCTGTGTGCCGGATCGTGCTACTTTTATTGCCATAGAACCGGGTCTGCCACATTTCAAGGGTAGCTTATGAATGCCATTTCAACGTACGTCCACAAAATGGTTTTACATCGTTTCATAAAATTCTTACAGGGAAACAAATTTAAAGGCAGATAGCCATTGGAGTTTTTGTTTTTTTTTTCAAAAATAAGAAAGACTTTATTGGTGTGTTTTTAATATTTCTATTGCTACTAGATGGAGACAATATAAACGTTTTGGTCCGAACGAGGGGCAGGTCACTTCAATGATTAAGTTTGCACTCTTGATCGATTAAATCCGATTTAATCATGATTAAGATGATTAAATAGATTCCCATCCATTCCCGATTCAAAATATTGCGACTAGAGATAAAATCCACTCCCTCCCATTTCCAACCATTCCCGATTCATAGTATTAAGTCACGAATAAATCGAGTTAGTTATAAATCACGATTGAGTCGATTAGAACGCGATTAAAATATTAGATCGTGATTAAACAAATAAAGTTGTGATTTAATCAAGATTTAAAAGATTAAATTGTGATTAAATCAATTTTAAAAGATTAAATCAGGATTAAATCAATATTAAAAGATTAAATCAGGATTAAATCAATATTAAAAGATTAAATCAGGATTAAATCAATATTAAAAGATTAAATCAGGATTAAATCAATATTAAAAGATAAAGTCGTAATTAAATCAATATTAAAAGATTAAATCAGGATTAAATCAATATTAAAAGATAAAGTCGTAATTAAATCAATATTAAAAGATTAAATCGTGTTTAAATAAGATTAGAAATTAAATCGTATTTAAATCAGGTTATAAATTTAATCGTGGTTAAATCAGATTATAAATTAAATCGTGGTTAAATCAGATTATAAATTAAATCGTGGTTAAATCAGATTATAAATTAAATCGTGGTTAAATCAGATTAGAAATTAAATCGTGGTTAAATCAGATTAGAAATTAAATCGAGGATAAATCAGATTATAAATTAAATCGTAGTTAAATCAGATTAGAAATTTAATCGCGATTAACACGATTTAATACATTTAATAGGATTAAATCCGTTAGCACCCGAAAGAAGAGTGACCTGCCCCTCGGGTCCGAAGGGAATAATTAAAAAATTTTATGGCATTCTTGGAAAAAAATCCCAACTTCTAACCGAGGGGTCCGACAATCGTACCAATACCGTACTCTCTAGAGAAAAATTATTTTCTTGAAATTTATTGAAAATTGGTTCCATAATCCTGGAATATGAAAATTGGACACTGAAATCTCAAAATCAGTTCCTGATTTTTGAAATAACTTCGAAGTTCAAAATCCCGTACGCAAACTTCGCAAATATCGGACCCCTCACTTTTAAAATAACATTTTGTGTTAAAACTATGAAACTAGATTACAAAAATTGCTTACAGGGAAACAAATTTCTTAAATAAATATTTAATCCAACAATCCATGTATTAATTCATTAAAAGTACTTAATTATCTTATTACCATGAACCTTAAATATTTTAATACACGCTATACGGAGTCAATCTAACCTTTTATGTGGGAACGGAATTAATACTTAATGGTTTTAAAAAAACTTCTAATTTTAAGGAACATTTTACCCTAAACTCGGGAAAAAATCAAGGTTTTTAAATAATTAAAATGTTCTGGTTTTTAAACTGTTGACGCCATATTTAGGAAGACCGTGTATTTAAAACCAGATGTCAAATGGAGTGGCACCATTTCTTCCAAACCTTTTGAATTTAAGAAATTGACAGTCAAGTGCATTACTAATTTTGAAATTGAGGTAATTGTTAGGATATTATCGGACCATATTAAAACATTTTAGGGCTATTTTTAGGATTTCTTTAAGTCCATTTTGTGAGTATTTTGAGGTAATTTTTGGATTTTTTGAAGTCCATTTTGTGAGTATTTTGAGGTAATTTTTAGAATATCTTGCAGTCCATTTTGTGAGTATTTTCAGGTAATTTGTAGAATTTCTTTTAATCCATTTGTGAGCATTTTGAGGAAATTTTTTAGGATTTCTTTAAGTCCATAAGCATTTTGAGGTTATTTTAGGATTTCTTTAAGTCCATTTTGTGAGTATTTTGAGGTAATTTTTAGTCAATAATTTGAGGTAATGTTTAGTCTATAATTTGAGGTAATTTTTAGTCTATAATTTGAGGTAATTTTTAGTCTATAATTTGAGGTAATTTTTAGTCTATAATTTTAGGTAATTTTTAGTCTATAATTTTAGGTAATTTTTAGTCTATAATTTGAGGTAATTTTTAATATGTAATTTGAGGTATTTTTTAATATGTAATTTGAGGTAATTGTTAATATGTAATTTGAGGTAATTTTTAGAATATAATTTGAGGTAACTTTAATATATAATTTGAGGTAACTTTTAGTATATAGTTTGAGGTAAATTTAGTATATAATTTGTGGTAACTTTTAGTATATAATTTGAGGTAACTTTTAGTATATAATTTGAGGCAATTTTGATCCCATTTTGTGAATAATTTAAGGTAATTTTTAGGATTATTTGAGGTTCTTTAACAAGTATTTTGATGTTATTTTCAGGAGGCACCTCAAAATAGCTACATAGGCTATAGCTTACCTGTAGCCGTGCTATTGGTTATATATGTACCGGTCTATAAAGCAAACATGATAAACTAAAACTGTTTTTACTGTTTGTATTGTATTTAAGTGGAATGAATTGCATTCTGTTCCTGAGAAGGATGTAACTAGCGTCCTATTTTTTAAATTTTATATAAAGGATTTTTTTATGTAAATGTTTCACTTTTTAACTTCCTTCCTAAGTAGAAATTGTGCAGATAATAGATAACGAACGCGATAAAAAATCATTTTTTATTGTAATGCAAATGCTGAAATTCGTTTCCCAAAAGATTTTATTGATTGTAGATGAAGATTTTGGAAAATTCCTACATTGTATCTACAAGCTTTAAATATGTAGGTGTAGATTTGAATACGAAATATTTACTCATCTGTATGTTAAATATTCAAACTCACCATTGTATTCATGTAACCCGGCCACCTGAATTAAAGGCTTTAAAAGTCGCTTGATGACGTAGGTGGTGGTGCCTTGGGTATTAGCCTAGCTGATTATTTATTTAATATCTCAATTGATTGTGTAAATATTATATTTAAATATTGGACTATTTAGAAAAATATTATCTTCAGGTTTAGAAATTTTAACCACTGGCTGGGGATATAAAAAATATGAAATTAAATATGTTATATTTTCTTACAGTAACTAGGTATACAAGGATAATATTCCGCCTACCAAACAACTACCATATCAATAATGCCAGTTAAAAAGTCATAAGTATAAAATTAACGGGGCCTATTAGTAAATTACATTAATTATTAATTTTCAAATTACTAGTTAGAAAAAATAAGCTGAAACATTTTAAATTTATCATATTTTTCTATTTTTCTTTTGTACCGTTCAAGGGCATATTTGTTAATACATAAATCTTCTTTTTTATTTGTGATTAATGAGTTGAATGAGCTCAAAAAATTTCTTTTATTAACATACGAAAAATAACTTTATTTTTTTAAACTCAAGCTCGAAAAAGAGAGTTGTAGGTTTTCGAACCATAAATTTCAAAACAAGTTTGAAAATAAATTAATTGGGTAAATATTTATAGTTTGAAAGCGCGTAAATATGTTTAATTATAAAAAAATATATATGGTGTTTAAAAGGGAAATCTATTTGTATCTAACTAAAAATATATTCGATAAATCAAGATAGAAATATTCAACTTTGAACGGCGTCTATTGGACCTACAGATTCCGACGCCAGATGTCATCGTTAAACATTTACTGTCAAAAACGAGGCGGCCAATCAAAAATAATTTGTACCGTTGCTGTCCCGTTGATTTGTAGGTAAAATTTAAAGTTCATTTATGAATTTTTTAGAACTTAATAGTATTTGACATTTGTTTATTTTATTATCATCTTAAATTTCATTTTCGGTTATTCTTGTTGACCATTTAGTTTCATCTTTGCACGATGGAAAAGGTGGATTTTTAAATAAAATTTAGCGACAGATGGCGCTTCGAACACTACAATTATCGTGATGTAGCGCGTCTGCGTAAGTTGGTATGCAATAATAATAAATAAAAATAATAACGAAACAGCAGTTGCATACTCCAAATTTTGACGAACTTCTGGTATATAGCCGAAAATTAAACCTCGAAACAAACCAGCTAACTTTTAACTACATTTGATATCCGTTTTTAACCAATCACATTGTTCAAAAGGAACGTAGATTTACTAGTTTGGCACGGATACGAGATAATGTTGGATACACATAATTAAGGGTTGCATTTCAATCAGAAGCGTGACCATTCCCGTTTAAGTATTATCTATTCCCATACAATTTCCCTTGAAATATTTTACTTTCAGCCATTTCGATTTTATTTCTCGTAATATTTATCATTCCAGCCCATTCCCGACCATTCCCGTTTCGTAGTATTGCGACCAGAGAAAATCCATTCCCAACCATTCCCGAACTCAAAATACCGTTTCCATCCATTCCCTAACCGAAAATAAAATATTAATCTGATTCCCGTCCATTCCCGATTCGTAGTATGGCGACCAGAGAAAATCCATTCCCGGCCATTCCCGAACTAAAAATACCGTTTTAATCCATTCCCTAACCGAAAATAAAATATTAATCTTATTCCCGTCCATTCCCGATTCGTAGTATTGCGACTTGAGAAAATCCATTCCCGACCATTCCCGAACTCAAAATACCGTTTCCATCCATTCCCTAACCGAAAATAAAATATTAATCTTATTCCCGTCCATTCCCGATTCGTAGTATGGCGACCAGAGAAAATCCATTCCCGGCCATTCCCGAACTCAAAATACCGTTTCCATTCATTCCCTAACCAAAAATAAAATATTAATCTTATTCCCGTCCATTCCCGATTCGTAGTATGGCGACCAGAGAAAATCCATTCCCGACCATTCCCGAACTCAAAATACCGTTTCCATCCATTCCCTAACCGAAAATAAAATATTAATCTTATTCCCGTCCATTCCCGATTCGTAGTATGGCGACCAGAGATAAAATCCACTGCCTCCCATTTCCAACCATTCCCGATTCATAGTATTGCGACCAGAGATTAAATCCATTCCCGACCATTCCCGAACTCAAAATACCGTTTCCATACATTCCCTAACTGCAAATAAAATATTAATCTGATCTTAACCTATTGCCGCAGTATTGAAACGACTTCCGAATTAAATGGTAAAAATACCGTTTTCACGCTGCTCTCTTAAACTCACAGCGACGCCTTGTTGAATTGACTCTTAAATCCGAGTTGAGAAACCGCGTGTCTTGACAGCGCCCAATAAGCATCCTCCCCGTCCCATTACGTTCCCTTACGAAAGTCGTTTAATATGGCCAAACGGACAGGAAACTTGCGGGGTGAAAATATAGAAAATCGCGTGCCTTTTTTCAGTCCCCGAGTCTTGGGAACCCGGCGAGTAGAGGGATCTCACCTGCCGCCAGAGGACGCTCTCGAAGAAGAAATTGGCCACAGGAGAAAATTGGAGCCGAGTGCAGCAGAAGGGACTTTCCTCATATTCTTAATACACTGACTGGGGGGTGGGGCTTAACCTATCAAGGAAGGGACACCGGATGTTACGACACATCATCATAAAAAAAGAAGTTCCATTTCAAGGGGAAAAGGTTACGACCCCTCAGCTATTAGGGAAAAAGGAAAAAGAGAATATTTTATTTCCTACAAGGGCAAATGCGACATCGAATAAACTTTGATGGGGGAAATAAATTGCTTGTTTTCACTGCATGCAGATAATGGTGATGCTGGTAATATTAAGGAAACAGAAAGTTTTGATAAATTGTGCATAAAGATTGTCGAAGCTAATGCTTTTTTTGGATATTTTAAGGCGTAAGAAATAATGTAGTGTAGTTGATGTAATTTCTCTAAATATCAAATGAATTGCATTAGATTTAATTTGAATGAAATTAAATTAAATTAAATTTATTTTAAATTAAATTAAATTTATTTTAAATTAAATTAAATTTATTTTAAATTATATTTCATTTAAATTACATTTAATTTATATTCTATTTAATTTACACTATATTTCATTTAAATTACATTTCATTTATATTCTATTTAATTTACACTATATTTCATTTTAAGTTATATTATATTTCATTTACACTATATTTCATTTTAAGTTATATTATATTTCATTTACACTATATTTCATTTTAAGTTATATTATATTTCATTTACACTATATTTCATTTTAAGTTATATTATATTTCATTATCGTTATATTTCATTTTAAGTTATATTATATTTCATTTTAAGTTATATTTCATTTTAAGTTATATTATATTTCATTACGTTATATTTCATTTACATTAAGTTTATTTTAAATTATATTTCATTTAAATTAAGTTTATTTTAAATTATATTTCATTTAAATTAAGTTTATTTTAAATTATATTTCATTCAAATTAAATTTATTTTAAATTATATTTCATTTAAATTAAGTTTATTTTAAATTATATTTCATTTAAATTAAGTATATTTTAAATTATATTTCATTTAAATTAAGTTTATTTTAAATTATATTTCATTGAAAGTTATTGGAAGATTTATTTGAAAGGTTAAAGAAAATCCTGTAGAACATATTACCGTAAAAATCAAATATTTATAGTTTTATACTACACTACTCAGTTTGTTTCAGGAACTGGCAGCCATACAGATAATTAATGTAATTAGTTACAAAGCAATCGCAGTCGTTTTCCATGTATTTTATATTACAAAAATTAAAAATTCTTCACATAATTTTCATTTATGTTAAAATTATATATTTCGTAATAATCAGCTAGACGAGCGACTTTCAATGCCCATTAATTCAAGTGGTCGGGTTAAATTGCTTACTCACTATTACCGTTAACCTCAACAACTTTATTACGAAAAGGTGAAACCGAAGAATTCACTTGCAAACTCAACGATTGTTCACCCAGTGAATCAAAAATAAATATCTTTAAAGATAGCGTCATTACAAAATTTATGCAGTACAATCTTTTAAATATGCCCCATTTAACGTTTTACATATAAATTTCGAACCCAAATTTGGTATAGCTACCAGTATCTTTATAGTGACAGCAACCTACTTGCAACAAAAAAAGGATAATGGTATGGTACGCATCCTCTAATACGATTTAATTATCTAGTAATCCTTATTTCTACCAAACAATCATCTCTTAGAATAAATAGCGTAACTTCCTTATTGGGTTAATGCGATTTCCTCCGGGCACGAGTAATACTCAAAGCTTCGCAAATTTATTCATCAAAAAGGAAATTATCTTATATTGTTTCTTTTCATCTTCCCACGTGGAAAAAAATAGGTTTGAGAAAAATAATGCATTTGCATTCGGAAACTTTTACAGTCATTCATCTTTGAAATAAACCAGACCAATGAAATTCGAAATATTTCTACGTAAATATTTCCCTAAATGCGTGAAGCCAATGATTCATTTGTATCTGACTCGGTCGTAAGGATGCCAGCTGCTTGTAAATTCATTCTCTGAATTTGCCGATTCTGGAACCAAGATGCAATTAAGCGAAGACATCACCATCCGGTTTGTTTCCACGATAGGAATTTCCGACCCAAATAATCACAAAAGCTTTTTATCGATTAAATACGGCTACAGAGCGGGGCAACGTTGCGAGAATTTATCTATGACGGTCGACTATGATTTTAAAAACTAAATATTAGGCTTTCGACCTTTCAGCGTTCCCCTTCGTGGTACGTGAGGGAATTCGGAAGGTACGCACTCGGGAAAGAAAGAAAAACGTATCATCGTTAATGGGTTCTGGCCATTCTTAGATGGTATTGCGTGGTAAGGTCAATGAGAGTAACTACGGCTCCGCTATCAACGCTTCTTGAATGAGACACATTCCGTCATGGACAATGCGAATTTTTCCGCTCACGCGTGACCCGAGAAGGGTCTCGCGAGAGTCCATTTCCTGGCCATTCCGTGAGCCACGCACTCCACCTTCGCCCGTTGCCCGTGTTTGCTTGACCCCTAGAGTATTCTGTAGATTTCATCTGCCGCTGCGTTATTAAACAACGGGTATACCTTTCCAGGGAAACACGTTGAAGGGCTGCGTTACCCGAAATAACTTCCTTGCTGGATTTACCAACATGTTTTTACACCATTTATGGAGTATTGTGTGTTATTTTAAGGATATTTTTATATACAATGGTACAGGTAGAAAATTATAGTTTGTAGCTCTATCATTCGAATGATATTCTATGCGATGTAAATTTATATATAGAAAATAAATGGTATTATAAAAAAAGAGGTCAATTTAAAAAAATACGTGCCAAAACGCTTATATTTTTGCATATTATTGTTTACAAATAAATTGATATAAATCTCAATATAGGGGATATTTCTAGACTGCTTTCTTAAACATTGCCATATCAGTGTTTCTCACGATGCTTGGTAAACTATCTGTGGCGAATTCACTGTTGACTAAGACGTATTTGAGAGGTTAAGAACTTCAAGAAAATACGTCGCTTATCCGGCTTTTTCAAGCGTAACTCGTGTAACTTTATTATGGTCATACTGCCTGCAGTATTCTTTTGGACTCTCAATCTCTTTAAACGTTAGAGTTCAAACTAAACTTGTTCCACTATCAGCCTGAACCCTTTTACCAAGGGTCAAAACTCGGGATCACATAAAATTATACGTTTTATCAGATGAGGAAGCGATAGTGGATATATTTTGTCATATGTGAAAACCGGAATAAAGATTGTTTTTTATCTCGCGAAGTCTATGCAACGAGTTTTGGTCGTATTAATTGGGTGAAAGTTGAAGAATTTTCTTAATTTTAATTCACGAGTCCCGATTTAATAATAAGTAATTGCATAATATTATAATAATTAATTCAAAACTCACTGCCAACAGCAAAACAGGAAGTGGATAATGGTTTTTTTAAATATAATTGTTGTGGCGATTTTAAGCTTGCTTTAATAATAAAGCTTTTCCCTTTAGCGCCACTGGTCAGAACAGTGGCAATTATACTGTTGATTTATAACAATGGAGAAAGTTTAAAAATTGTTATTAAGTGTAAATTGGGTGTACAAAATAATACGCCCACAAAATTTCGACGATGGACCTAATTTGATATTTCTTTGATTGTTTTGTTAAAATACATTTATTTTTTATTTTTATTTTTTGGTGCCCAATAACAATTACATTAATCACAGTCACCAAGATTGGGCCAGGGCCCGGTAATACAATAATTCCGGGCCTATGAGTGTCGTTATAACTAGAAATAGCCATTTGTTTACATGGGGAAATTCGGGGTGCAGATATATCGCTGGTCCGAATCCGGGCTAGTTCAAATGGATGTGCCCCGGCCTGACATTTATAGTCAAAATTAGTAATAGTGTTAAATTTAAGGGTCTAGATTTGTAAAAACTATAGGGCAACACTGTGATTGAATGACTTATAAAAAAATATTTCTATTCTTTTACGTGGAAAACAAAATTTATCGTGTTTAAGGCAAATCTTCCATACAATTGAATTAAATTATATTATATTATAACTAGAACTTGATGAATCTGCGATAGAGCTATTGAGTTTTCACCATTCAAGGTGTCAAAGAATTTCAAACAACCAGGTTAAAATTACTAAAGCTATTGAATATGGATCTACCATTTTCCAAGATGGCGTCGGATTTCAACCAACTAGTTTCATTTTCTGGGTGTGAGCAATAAAGCATTTTAGCTAAATCAGGTAGAATCTACAGCAGTTATCGTATAAGGTTTATAAATTTTATCCGCCGACATTTTCCAAGATGGACCTGGATTTCAACCAAAAAAATAACAATGAGATTGTGCCCAACCAACCCAAAACGTTTCAGTCAAATCAGCTTAAAATGACGGCACTTATCGTGTCAGAAACGTTTTGATTACACACTAGCCAACAAACAGAAAAAGCTTGTTTCACGCTCCTAGTGGACTAATAATCAAAGAATGAGAACAGTAGCAATTATTAAAATTATCGTTTCATAATAATATTTCACGTATAATTCACAACGATTGTTTTGAGTGGGATGCCAATTTTTCAAGGACTCTTTAAAAAGCGCCCATATAAATTGGAAAGGACTTATTACTCAATTTCGTACAAATTGCTAACATGAAAAAAAGTCAGGAATTCGGACAAAAAATATCGGTAAAAAGTGATGACATCGAAACCCACATAGAACGGTGGATTAGCCAGCAAAGGGGGGCCTTTTTTTTTTTTTAAAAAAAAGGTTCTTATCTGTGGGCGTCTTGTCAAACGACGTACCCAAAATTCGCGGTTTCGCGCGCGTACAGAAACTGTCCCAGCTTAGACACCGTCATCATCAAAGACTGTGACCGGGCGTTGCCACCGTAATAGAGTGTCTGTCCTCCCCTCCAAGAAGCGACAGCACCACACAAAAGAACAGCGTAGCCCTCCTAGAGACTGTTATTATCCCCCACAAAATCAGGTTCGTAGAAACCAACGGACCAAAGAATTGATTCGCGCGAACATTAAACGTACGTTACCTATAACTTGAAATAATCGTGTACTGCACGCTTAATACGACGTGGTATAGACGTTATATCAGTTGTCACTATGCAGTCGCGTTTATTAGGACTCTGGGATCTAGCTAAACTTAATTGAACGTCGCGATCGTAACAATAGTAAGAATATTAAGAAGGTCAGCTTACAAATCGCGTCACGCTTAAATTCCTTTGCAAAACAATAGCGTTGTAAATTTCAATTTGCCGACGAAGTTTTGTTTACCCAAATTGGCTGATGATACAATTATGGACACTGGAAACTTCATTATTAAAATTTCTGGAGGACATTTCCTAAACTCTGTAGATGCATTAACCAATTCAAGATTTCATCAACAATATATTTATTTATACTTAGAATAATTACTATGTTGAGTCAAGAAGGTATTTATTTTTATTTAGGGAACATATGACACAATGTATTTATTTCTACTCAGGGAACGTGACACAATGTTTTTATTCATACTCAGGGAACATGACACAATGTGTTTATTGCTACTTAGGGAACATGATACAATGTTTTTATTCATACTCAGGCAACATGATACAATGTTTTTATTTCTACTCAGGGAACATGATACAATGTTTTTATTTCTACTCAGGGAACATGATACAATGTTTTTATTTCTACTCAGGGAACATGATACAATGTTTTTATTTATACTCAGGGAACATATGACACAATGTATTTATTTATACTCAGGGAACATGACACAATGTTTTTATTCATACTCAGGGAACATGACACAATGTTTTTATTTCTACTTAGGGAACATGATACAATGTGTTTATTTATACTCAGGGAACATGATATAATGTGTTTATTGCTACTCAATGAACATGATACCATGTGTTTATTGCTACTCAGGGAACATGATACCATGTGTTTATTGCTACTTAGTTAACATGATACAATGTGTTTATTGCTACTTAGGGAACATGATACAATGTTTTAATTGCTACTTAGGGAACATGACACAATGTTTTTATTGCTACTTAGGGAACATGATACAATGTTTTTATTGCTACTTAGGGAACATGATACCATGTGTTTATTGCTACTCAGGGAACATGATACCATGTGTTTATTGCTACTTAGGGAACATGATACAATGTGTTTATTGCTACTTAGTGAACATGATACAATGTGTTTATTGCTACTTAGGGAACATGATACAATGTTTTTATTGCTACTTAGGGAACATGACACAATGTTTTTATTGCTACTTAGGGAACATGATACAATGTTTTTATTGCTACTGAGGGAACATGATACAATGTTTTTATTGCTACTGAGTGAACATGATACAATGTTTTTATTGCTACTTAGGGAACATGACACAATGTTTTTATTGCTACTTAGGGAACATGATACAATGTTTTTATTGCTACTGAGGGAACATGACACAATGTTTTTATAGCTACTGAGGGAACATGACACAATGTTTTTATTGCTACTTAGGGAACATGACACAATGTTTTTATTGCTACTTAATGAACATGATACAATGTTTTTATTTCTACTTAGGGAACATGATACAATGTTTTTATTTCTACTTAGGGAACATGATACAATGTGTTTATTGCTACTCAGGGAACATGATATAATGTGTTTATTGCTACTCAATGAACATGATACCATGTGTTTATTGCTACTCAGGGAACATGATACCATGTGTTTATTGCTACTTAGGGAACATGATACAATGTGTTTATTGCTACTTAGTGAACATGATACAATGTGTTTATTGCTACTTAGGGAACATGATACAATGTTTTTATTGCTACTTAGGGAACATGACACAATGTTTTTATTGCTACTTAGGGAACATGACACAATGTTTTTATTTCTACTTAGGGAACATGAAAAAATGTTTTTATTTCTACTTAGGGAACATGATACAATGTTTTTATTTCTACTCAGGGAACATGATACAATGTTTTTATTTCTACTCAGGGAACATGATACAATGTTTTTATTTCTACTCAGGGAACATGATACAATGTTTTTATTTCTACTCAGGGAACATGATACAATGTTTTTATTGCTACTGAGGGAACATGATACAATGTTTTTATTGCTACTTAGGGAACATGACACAATGTTTTTATTGCTACTTAGGGAACATGACACAATGTTTTTATTTCTACTTAGGGAACATGATACAATGTGTTTATTGCTACTCAGGCAACATGATATAATGTGTTTATTGCTACTCAATGAACATGATACCATGTGTTTATTGCTACTCAGGGAACATGATACCATGTGTTTATTGCTACTTAGGGAACATGATACAATGTGTTTATTGCTACTTAGTGAACATGATACAATGTGTTTATTGCTACTTAGGGAACATGATACAATGTTTTTATTGCTACTTAGGGAACATGACACAATGTTTTTATTGCTACTTAGGGAACATGACACAATGTTTTTATTTCTACTTAGGGAACATGAAAAAATGTTTTTATTTCTACTTAGGGAACATGATACAATGTTTTTATTTCTACTCAGGGAACATGATACAATGTTTTTATTTCTACTCAGGGAACATGATACAATGTTTTTATTTCTACTCAGGGAACATGATACAATGTTTTTATTTCTACTCAGGGAACATGATACAATGTTTTTATTGCTACTGAGGGAACATGATACAATGTTTTTATTGCTACTTAGGGAACATGATACAATGTTTTTATTGCTACTTAGGGAACATGACACAATGTTTTTATTGCTACTTAGGGAACATGACACAATGTTTTTATTTCTACTTAGGGAACATGATATAATGTGTTTATTGCTACTCAATGAACATGATACCATGTGTTTATTGCTACTCAGGGAACATGATACCATGTGTTTATTGCTACTTAGGGAACATGATACAATGTGTTTATTGCTACTTAGTGAACATGATACAATGTGTTTATTGCTACTTAGGGAACATGATACAATGTTTTTATTGCTACTTAGGGAACATGACACAATGTTTTTATTGCTACTTAGGGAACATGACACAATGTTTTTATTTCTACTTAGGGAACATGAAAAAATTTATTTATTTATACTCATGCAGGGAACATATGACACAATGTATTTATTACGGGATTTTTAAATCCGGGATTTCACGCTGGATTTCATGATTCCTTGTTGGGTTTCTCGATTTCTCTTCAGATTTCACGATTTTACAATTTATCGATTTCCTGTTGGATATCGGTCTTTCTTGCCTGATTCCGAGACTTCGCGTTGGATTTCTGTGTTTAATGACGGATTTCGAGGTTTTAAAAAAAATCTCCCGATTTTGAAGAAATCCAAGCTGGATTTCGTATTTCTTGTCGGATTTCTTGGAAATTGTACGGGATTTCTTTGAATATCTAACCACTCAACATAGCCATTCTTTCTAAGTAGAAATAAATACATTTTTGGTTGCGGTGATTTTTAGCATTGCTCCGACTCCACCTCACACTCTAACAGTAGCTTTAAAAATAATCAAATCAGTTATAGAACCTAAATGGTTCTTTAAAACTGACGTCTTTCGAAAATTAAACATAGTCATCGTCTAGGACATGGAAAGGGCATTGTCTCAACATAGTCATCTTCCCTTAGTATTCGCGACCGAAAACTATCGCTACGCCCTCTTTGGTTCACCATTGAAACCAAGTTAGGTAGCGGCTAAAGCAGACGCTATTAGTTTTTCCTGATTGTGATTTGTAAATTTGACTTTATAAATAATGATACTTGCATTTTAATATAATTTTTACATCGTTTGCTTGTATTTAGATAAGTTAATTTAAAAAAAAGTGTTTATGACTTTTTAGTTTTAGTCTGTAGCAGACGCTAGATCACAGTCACTACCAGGGTTGGACATAAGGCACTAGTCACGGCATTTGACTACTAAAATAAATGCTCGGACTATTAAAATTAATCGAAATCTGGGGGTTCATTAGTAAAAAACACACCATGTAACTCAAGTGATAATAAACTCTAATTTGAATTCTGACGGGGTAAAGCAAAATGTTGGCTGTCCTTCTGGTTTTTATACCCCCATTTTTACCCCCACTAGTCAGTGACTATTAAAATAAATTAAGGTAGGAGGCTCACTAGTCAGGCTGATTACAAAAAAAAATATCCTTATGTCCAACCCTGGGTGCTACCTCGGACAAACTAGCGCCGTTACGCCACCTAGACTCGTTTCGGTCGTGAATAAACCAATACATCCTTGATTTCATCTAGGACCAGAATTATTAAAACCAGTTGGCAAGCCAAAATATACCTCTCCTCGGAAGAGTTTTTAATTTTCAGTGAGGCGTAACTGTATCCGTGGTTCTGCGGTAGAACGCTCACCTGTCGTGCAAGAGGGCTCAGGTTCGAATCCCGGCCGATTTAAAAATTATACTACACCCAATGACAAAAAGAGGGCGCTTTTGGAAAAACCTTTTCCCTGATTCTAAGAAACTGCGTACGCAGTGATTACCCTTTGCCCCGAAAATGCGAACGCGTTCGCAGGCCTGACAGACAGACCCACCGACAGACAGACAGACACGGTGGTTGTATAACCCCTCCTAGGGTACAAAGTCCCCTCGGAGAGGTAAAAATAAAAACCAACAAGAAAAAGGCAATTAGTGGCGCGATCTATCGGCAAAATTATCTAAATGTATACAAAGTCCTGAACGCGATGATTTAGATCAAGTCACGTAACTGCTGTAAAATCGGTCCTTGCTTGAGATTACCGGTAGATGTCCAAACGCTCGCGCTCTTCTCTTATTTTGCCCGAGAGTGGAGCACGCGCTCAAAAATAGTTCTCGCACTCTTTGGAGCTCAGAGCGCGCCCACCTCTGTTCATAGACTATGCCCGAATAGTTTATTCCCACAAACTTACAATACATCAGCGTGTTGAGGGGAAGCATGGGCTGGTCCAAGGCGCAACGCAACATGATTTATATTTTAATTTGGTATATTTCTAATATAACTTTCTGATTAATAAACTGATCGGCGTTTCTTAATAATTAACTAAAAATTTATTTTAATGCTAAATTATAGTTTGTATAAGCAGAAAGATTAAAAAATATTGGCTTTGATCTGTTTTATTCATATCTTCCGGTGATGATAGTATCATAATGTTATTTTAATTGACTTAGTTTATATGGTAAAGATTCAAATTATATGCATATGCTCCAATACCTTACTTAATGTGCTCTTTAAAATAAATATAACTTGCAAAGCGTTCTTTCGGGAAGGCCACTAAGCAGCGCCATTGGAGGGTGCGGCCAATATTGGAACCCTTAGATGGTTATATTCCTAAACACCTTCAACGTTACATTTACATAAAAAGTTAAATAAATCATAATATATTACTAATAGATTTTCAACGAAAATTAATTTCATAAAATCAATAAACATAAATTAGAAATATTCCTCTATTTTAATTTATCTAATTAATTTAATACAGATAGAATATCATTTAAATTGTTCTTAAAAAACTCCTTTTAAAGTATTATCTCAGTATTAATACAGTCAAAGGCATGGAGTAAGTATTCGTCTATCGTGTCACGACGAATAAAGTTCTCAAAATTAAAATCGTTTTTAATTATTGAAAAATGACTAAAGTGGGCCGATAATGAGAGCTATTAAAATTAGTTTTAATATAGCGTAGGTTTCTTAAAGAAGTCTACACTTTGGTGTTACGCCTTGATTTATTTCTAAGAAAATTAATCGAACATATACTGTGTACCTAATTTAGAAAACTGGTATTAATCAAGCTATACCTCGATAACATCGCTTTTCTGGGAAACTTTCTACTTAATACAAAAAAAAATCCTGTCATATTTTTTAGTTTTATGTAGTTTCCAGCGAAAAACGTGGGCTGATTTATTCAGAAGAAGTCAAGTTTTTGCACAAAGTTTGTCGAACTATGACATTTTCGAAAGAAAAAAAATTTCAGATAAACTTTACGCGAGGAAAATGAATACTAATTATATACCCACGTCTGTTTTCAATTTCGCGCATATTTAAAAAAGGATCCGAGTAAAAATGCTAAACAAACATGTTTAGATCATTTGAAAATTGATAAGCGTGTTCAAAAATTAAAAAAAACTATAAAGAAAAACTTACACTCATTTCTTCGGTGTGAAAATGAGTAAGGGTTCGATCATCTTGAAGCAAGACGCAGTACAAGGGCCGCCAAATGATTTGAAAATTTTGCGCTTGGTCGTAGCGCCATCTGGCTATGTGCGGTGGAATCTCCAATGATTCCTTATCTATAAAATAAAAATATGACTTAATTAAAAATCATGATACTAATAAATATTAACTATTAAATATAATTTGTTATAATTGATGTATTTTATTTTCATAAAAAATAAAGATTTGAAATGTGTAGTATAGATGGCGACACCATCGATATTTTTATGCTTTGGGATTCAAATTTCTAAGCTGTAACACGTTTATGATTTTGTAATAAAAATGAATTATTTTTACTTTAATAAATATTAAATATGAAAAATTAGATTTTAAATAAAATATTAAAATAAAAATGAAGAGGGAATTTTTACAATTAATTTTTTTACACTAAAATAAATATAGTTTTAGTCCAAGTTTTCAGTTTTGTACTAAGATGAAGTTTATGAACATTCAAACGTAAACGTCGTCTGCTATCACCTCGCCAATTTAGCTGAGAGGTATTAAAACAGATGGCGCTATGGTTTCTACACTTTAAGCCTATTCAGTGAATTAAGTTTAATGTTTCCATAAATCACGACTTTGGTATATAAATGCTCAATATAAAACAAGATAAAATACATTTCTTAATCTCCACTATCAAATAGCAATAAAATCTAAAAATAAGCCCAATCAAGGGCTAGTATACGAGCAAATCCCACTCCCCACATCCAATTAAAACTAAGAGAAAAGCACAGAAAATAAAGAACAGATCCTTCTCTTCCGAGAAAGAGTGTGTGAATTCCCAAAAGCCTGAGCTAAGATTTGGAACTTTACCCTCGTTTGAAGTAATAATAGAGAGAACCCCGTGGCATCTTCCCGTTCGTCTCCCTTAATAGACGTTTCCCCCAACAGGGGACTCTAAGCCGCAGTTGCCAAGCAACCAGGATTATATTCCAACTAAAAGCAGGATGAAGAGCGGCGTGGAATATACTATACGCTCCGAACTACCGCACCTTTCAGGGGAATTGAACATTCTGTCAGAAGCAGACTCGCGCTTTTAGACGAGAGCAAACGAGGCAGTTCGATACGGGCCGAAGGACTCTAAGCCGTCTCGAATTGACCGAACTGTTAGGTAACGTGTAGAGCTCAATAGCCGAGTCTAGCCCCCTCTGGTGATTTCCGAGCGAAGTTTTAGGCCATAACAAAGAAATCTAATAACGGGCAATGTCTGGCAGTGGAGAAATTTAATGATATTTAGAAAGGGGAAAAGAAGCGGGGGAGGCAGTCTCTTAGACGCTGTAGGCTGTGTTATTTCGCGAACAATAGCCTCTCTGTTTACTCAAACGGTGTTATCCACCATATTTCTATGCTCTGGTTTATCTCCGATATCTTTTGTTACTCTCTAGCGAGGCGCAAAAAGATGCTAGTCTATTGTAGACGAAAATAAGTTAAGGGGTGTTGTTCACAGATGGCAGTGTTGTTGCTATGGGTGGAGAGACATCCGGTAATCGTTAGTTGTCCCTATCATTGTTTGGCTAACGTGATTATTGTTCACGCGAGCGTTATTTTCTCGAACTTTGAACTTTACTTTTGGTATTTTGGGCTTTACGGACGTTTTTCGTATATACTAATGATCCTGTATGCCTAATACCAAAACATATAATTTTGCTATTAAGCCTAAAGATGTATTTTCTTTTGGAAAACTAGATATATATATTTCATTATTTTTATCATAAAAGCAATGACATATATTTTTATTCTACGAGCAATGACATCTATTTTTATTCTACGAGCAATGACATCTATTTTTATTCTAAGAGCAATTACATCTATTTTTATTCTAAGAGCAATGACATCTATTTTTATTCTAAGAGCAATTACATCTATTTTTTATCATAATATAGCAATTACAACTATTTTTTATCATAAGAGCAATGACGTCTATTTTTTATCATAAAAGCAATTACATCTAATTTTTATCATAAAAGCAATTACATCAATTTTTTATCATAACAGCAATGACGTCCATTTTTTTATCCTAAGAGCAATTACATCTATTTTTTATCATAATATAGCAATTACATATATTTTTATCATAAAAGCAATTACATCTATTTTATTATCATAACAGCAATTCCATCTAAAATTTATCATAAATGAAATTCCATCTAAAATTTATCATAAATGAAATTCCATCTAACTTTTCTCATAAGAGCCATTCCCAAATTTTTCATCACTTATTTTTATTTAATTTTTTATGTTAACCTGCATTGCCCTTTTAACAGTGATACAGGGGAATTGAAACCGCTTGGGAGGCTTGTGGCTGGCTATGCCACAGATAACCACAAACGTCCTTACCCTAACCAGTGCTTCAAAACCTCTGAAAGTTGTTATGGAAACCGGAGACGAAAGTACACGGAGAAAACCCCCTTTAACAGACACTATTTACGATTAATAATATTATTATTGCAATGTTAATATTTGTAATATTAACTTGCAAAACTCAACGCAGAAGGAGTTGTTCCGAGTTTTCCCTCAGTGCTACAAGTTGTGATGGAACCGCGCTCCTCTTGCTGCGCGGGGAAAGTGATAACCACTTCGCCACCCTGCCATAAGAGCAGTTTATTTAACGAACGACTGAAGAAGAGCCTCGGCTCGAAACGTCTTGTATAAAATAAGTTTTATCTTCTAATACCATGCCGTTTTCTCTGAATTAAACATAATTTCTACAGTTTATTTAAGTTGTATCATAAAAGCCACGCGTATTATATTGTTTGTTTTGCAGTATTAATAGCTACAGCAGGAGCTTCGACCAATCATAAGAATTATCATAAAAGCAATTCCATTTATTTTTTACCATAAGGGAAATTAATCTCTTTTTTATACTAAGAACCTTAATTTGACCTACCATTTATGTGTATGGTTTTCACTAACATCAAATTAACCAAATTGTTTGTGACAAAACACAGAATAAATTACTCGTGTTAATGAGATATTCAATTAGACGGAGAAATGCTTTCCATATGTTTTACATACACAAGAGCAAACTTTGGTCTTAACCAGTGTTTTTTGTTTATTTAAATTAAGTGATTTAATTCGAGATTTAAATCAAGTAATATTTTTAAATAAATCACCATTCAATGTATTTATGAAAATGTACAAACGTAGGTTTTCTAGCAATGTTAATTCAGATTAAACTCAATTAAGTAAACCTTTTAATTAATAATTAAATTTAATGGATATTATTTTAAGTTTACATTACCCCTGCACTCAAATTATAAATAAATTTGTGAAGAAAAACTGGCATAAAATTTTAAAAATCAATAAAATGAAAAAAATCAATAAAAATCCGATTTATATCAATTAAATCTTTTTTTTAAGATTTATTTTAAAAAAATTTAAAAATCCACAACCCTGATCTTAACTTAAAAAATAATCTTTTAGGAAATTAAGCCCAAATTTTCTCAACGCACACAAATGTCCCTGGAGCCTTCCTGATATTTCTCTAATATTTGCGAATTATCAGAAGTCTATAATAAAATAGTATGAAAGGTCCTGTACCCGACCTAAACGAACGATCTTATTATTAGTATTTCATACACTGCTGATTTTACTCATAATTTAACAAAAGTCAATTTTTATAAAACAATTGCCCATTAAGAAAAATGGCGAAAAGGATAAATTCGTTATTTTAAAGTTTTAATTTCTTTCAAAATCGTCTAAACAAGATTCATACAATATTAACCGTCCAAAAAGATCGCTAAAATATGGTAAGTAGAAAGATTTTTTTTAGTTCCGGGGAAAGGCCTAAGGCCAACGTAGAAACGTCAGGCAGTCTGGTTTGGTCGGCAAGCGAAGCATGCACGATTTCAAATCAATAGTTTTCTGGGAAAGGCCCTCCCCGAGATCCAGCAGCGGGAGGTTAGCAGTTTAAATATACGAGTCTGGCTCGGCTTGGTCGGCAATTTAGTGACGGAGCTACCGCGCGAAGGCACTCCCAACTTTGACACCCGCTCGGAAGTTGGAGTGATAAATATTCAACAACGGAGTTAGTCGGGACCAGGTTAAGTTTCGAGCCTTAGATAACACGCAGACGGCGCTTCGACGTTGATTTTGATTAAGTTGTCGTGACTGCGACGGCCGCTTGACGTTTTTCGCCTCGCCGATTTCAAACCCTGATTTTAATTCTGAAAAGGGATTTTATGGAATAATTCAGCCTGATACTGTACAAACTATATACGCGTAGTAGAAATTGTAGAGTGTAGACGGATTAATAATCTTTCTTTTTACGGATTGTATTAAACTAAGCTTTTATTATTAAATTATTTGAATTTCACGACTATTGACTTATGAGGATAATAATAATAATAATAATCAGCTATGCTAATACCCAAGGCACCACCTTAGGCCCAAGTCATCTAGCGACTTTTAATGCCTTAAACAGGTGGCCGGGTTACAATGCGTAGGAGAGCAGACTGATAAAATCAAATCCGGCGGAAAGAATGCAGAACTGCAACTGCTCAAATTAGATGTGGTGGAAAGAATGCAGAACTGTAACTGCTCAAATTAGATGTGGTGGAAAGAATGCAGAACTGTAACTGCTCAAATTAGATGTGGTTTTAAAGAATGCAGAACTGTAACTGCTCAAATTAGATGTGGTGGAAAGAATGCAGAGCTGTAACTGCTCAAATAAGATGTGGTGGAATGAATGTAGAACTGTAACTGCTCAAATAAGATGTGGTGGAATGAATGCAGAACTGCAACTGCTCAAATTAGATGTGGTGGAAAGAATGCAGAACTGGTCCAGTTTTATCTGGAGGAAATAATGGTGAAAGTGTACTAGTAAGATCGGATTTTACTGCTCAGACCAAACGATTTTATTAATATTTTACTGCTCAGACCAAACGATTTTATTAATAGTTTACTGCTCAGACCAAGCGATTTTATTAATATTTTACTGCTCAGACCAAACGAAAAAATATATTTACTGCTCAAAGCAAACGAAAAAATAATACTTTACTATTCAAACCAAACGGAAAAAATCGAATACATTATTTCTCAGATCAAATGAGCCGCAAGAACTCACGTGATAAAATGAAATTCAAATCATCGACCTCTAGTGAGTGCTTCGGAATTTACGCATTGTAACGCAGAAAATATATTTGACTATTTAGATTTAGTATTGCAGTCAAAAATGTCCATCATATATATTTTAAAACCTCGGATTTAACCCTTAACAAATGTAGTGTTATAAAAATGAGAGTGAAACATTAGATGTTACCGCGCCTGTCTTGTTCGGCTTTGGTCGTAAGCGTGGGATTTGTCAATTGACACAAGTGGCGCGTACGGCGACCAAGCAGCGGCGTCTGCAGTCACGATATCCCCGACAAAAAGGAAATTTAATTTTTTGTCAATGTCGGAGATGGAAGGGGTTCTTGTTTCCAGGTTCACAATATAAATTGCTCGCGCGACGAATTTTCCGGTAACCAGCCATCGTAAAAAAGCGAGGTGAAACGTGATCCCAGATAATAGCAGCCTACGTACGTCAAAGATGTCGAAAGGTAAAATGTGGGAGACTCCGAACACGGAGATACGCGGTACTTGATCGCCAATGAGTACTTGCAAGTACGGGGGAGTTGAAGTGACCACTTCACAAGTATAATTTCAACGGTTCGGTTCATTCTACTTGGAAATTTCAGGCTTTCCCACCGCACGCGGGAAAGAAATTTATAGTAGCTGATAGTGTTTTGAAACATTATTTTTAATTACCAAATTTTACGATTAACATCTGTCATATAATGGATAATGTATGAATGTATAGTATAAAATAAATTTAAAATCATTTAAATAACACCTCTTTATTTTGTACTACTGCTTATTATATAACAAAAATGCTTAGATTTATTACTAGATGCAAATATAAATAGTGTAGATCGGTTTAATTTTAACAGTGCATATTGTGAGATACTTAATTGCTTATGCGTAAATACTATAATAATAATAATCAGCCAGGCTAATACTCAAGGCACCATCTTAGGCCTAAGTCATCAAGCGACTTTTAAAGCCATTAATTCAGGTGGCCGGGTTACAATGCGTAGGAGGGTGGTACACTTCGATCTTAACGTGTTATTTAATTTTAATATAAATATACGAAATCGTCTATTTTTTACATATTTTAGAAGTCTATCAATTAGCAATTTTAATATTATTTCATTTGCCAAATGTATACCATTACGATATTTGTAAGTAACGTAGTAAGTAAATAAATTTAAATTAAAGTGAAGTACTTGAAATTAGTTTAAATCAATAAATTCAATTCCCAAATTTTAAATTTAATTATAAAATCATAATAATAATATTTTATGTAGAATATTTAGCACCATTACTTCTTCTTGTAAGTAAAGTAGAAAATAAATTTAAATTAATTTAAAGTGTAGTACCTTTATTTATTTCGAAACAATAGGTTCAATTACAAAATTTTACATTTAATTATAATATAATAAAAGTAATTTTATTTCATGTAGAATATTTAGCACCATTAGGCTACTTGTAAGTAACGTAAAAATTATATTTAATTCATTTAAAGTGTATATTAAGTAAAATTATTTTGAAAAAGTGACTCCAATTACAAACATAAATAATAATAATAATCAGCTAGGCTAATACCCAAGGCACCACCTTAGGCCTAAGTCATCGAGCGACTTTTAAAGCCTTTAATTCATTTACAGTTAACCTTTGTACCAATATTTAATGTAGAAAATTTAGCAGCATAGGGTATTTGAACCTAGCTGAAGCAACCCTAGATAAGCCACGATAATATAATACGCTCATTCACGTATCAGTTTCGTAGGAACTAAAAGGTTTCCCATCCATCGAAGATTCGCTACCGGTAAAGATAATGCGCGATTCATATTTCTTAGATCCCATTACCGCGTCAAATTTGATAAATGTCCTTCTCATCTTTACAACGTCATATTCAAAGAGAAAAATAGGATGATCCCTTATCGATATCGCTCAGAATCGGAGCGTTCGCTTCCGTCTTTGGAGCGGTACCAGAAGAATGGGTTTACGTGGGAGAAATTTCCATAAGAGTAATTCGAGCTTAATCCCACGTTCAAGACGATTTGAATCTACACGATGCTTCATTAATAGGGAACAGGGGACATTAAGATTTTAGGATATACAGAATTCCCTCGGCGTCTTTAAGGGAGGAAAACAGAGAGTTCAGAGTCGGTACCCTAGCAACGCCCTGTTCGTCTCCCTCGAGGCCATCTACATTTACCTCGAGGCAGGACGGGATTAAAGGGTTTAAAAGACTACAACATGCATATTCCGTTGGCTCAATTTGCTTCTATGGGCGCTAAGGTTTAAAAGCCGAAGATTGCGAACTGGTACTTGTTAGGTATTATAAATTAATCTCTCTCGTTGTTTGCGGGGGAACTCCTCTGTTGATGAATAAGGGGATAAACAGCGTTGTTTATTCCTTATATTTTACGTATCGTTGCTGCTAATTGATTGGAATATAATTAAACGGAAGACTGGTTTCCGTTTCTCGCTTTAGTTTAAATATCAAAGTCAAGGAGATTATTGATGTTGAAGTTTCTTAAAATAATTTTATTTATTGTAAGGAAGTAAACATGGAAGCTTGGTTTGTTACATTTTATAATTGAACCGTGATTAGTTATATCCTAACTAAAACCAACTTCCTTGTGTAATTTCTTTTAACAAATATTACAACTCTTAATTAGGAATTTTTATTTCTTAGTATCTAAACAAAATAGTACAATTAATCTATAATCTGAATATATATATATATATATATATAATTAATAGTTAATGTGGAATTATTACAACACCAAAAACTGTTTTCTATAAAACTAATGGACATAAACCATAATCAAAAACCAAATTTTTCAAATTGAATGGTCCACCAGCGCTCCTACCGAGAGGATTGCGAAACGTTTCTACCCAAACACAAATCACGTACGTAGAAAACGTTAAATGACCTTCATTACATTTTTAAGAGACGTTAGGCTGTTTGGATAGGTTTCAAAACAATATTTATTGAATGGAATTACTACATTACATTCAACATGGCCCTAAAACATCAGTAACCCGTTTATTTTAATTTAATTTAATAACAAATTTTAATTAGGCTTAACGTCGTTAGCGCACCTAGCGCCCGGGTTTAAAATTTGGGTGGATATCATTCCAATATCGGACACCGTGACGTTCTAGTTTCGGGTCCAGTATTTTATTTGTCCAAGGTTTAATAATAATAATAATTATCCTAATAAATCTTATAAAACGTAAAAGTGCTTATATCCTGTTCCACATCAAAAATCATTTACGATTTATGATTATATTATTCATAGATACCCCGAAGAAAAAGTGTGCTCGTATAGCTTACGATTTCATTATTTATTTATTTATTATACGTATTATATTTATTATTTATATTTGAAGAAGCCAAAGGCTTAATCCATAATGAGAATCCGGTTTTAAAGCCTTGAGTCTTTTAAAAAGGAAGAGTTGTGTTAATTAACTCTTTTTGGGGATCATGTCTGGAAGCGTTGGTGGAGATTAGAGACACCTCTTCCATTGGGCTTTTAGCCTATCCGCGCTTCTCAGTCAAGTGCCTGGTGACACCGCGGTATTCCAAGAGACAACTCCAGACGAGTAGAACATCAAAATTTCGAGGGTAGAGGAGGATCGGTTGAAACGACGGTGACACACTTTCCGAAAGCATCCTTAATGAGAGGCAAACCCGGCTTTGTAGACTCGCAGATTCTAAAGGCTGTCGCGACTTTCAATGGCAAATATCAAAAAGCAACGCACCTTTGGATCGTACACTTTCAAAGCAAAACACGTTTTACTGAAAGTAACGGAAATTAATGGGATCAAAATCCGACCGGAATCGTTAGATTCGTTTCAACGGGGAAAATTCAATCTTTTCAAACGGGAATCTAACATTTCTTTCTTTTTATCTTTATTCTTAAAGGAAGTATTGACCTCGGACAATTATCTTAAATTATCTAATTGTCAGGTTTAACTATCGAGAAACAATGGATAATTTACACATTTGGTAAAATTAAAGTTTTACAGGAAATAAATTGACCCATTACTTACGAGGAAACAAACTTTTTGCAGGGAAGTAATTAGAGATAAGATTTTAATGTTTTATTTTACACTAGATGTCGGAATACAAGCAAATAAAATCAGTTAGGATTGAAGAACGCCCAATACCTTATAAATGTCTGCACCCATGGTTTATGTAAAAACTAAAATAATTTACAAAATTGCTATTATTTCATTTTCCGATTCATTCAGAAATGTCTTACAGGGAAACTAAAATTTAAAACGAAGCCCTGAGAGGTTTGATATTAATGTTTTCAAATTACACTAGATGGCGCTAGTTTACATTTTTGTCAGGAGTCTATAAGCAAATTCTTAATTCAGAAACAGTTCACCATCAATTGAATCAAGAAAAATACTGTTGGCGACATCTATTAAGGCTTACAAATTTAAAGCAATTAAGTGTCGGCTGGACGTGCAGTAGTTACTTTTTCAACAGATGTCACTAGCGTAGAAATAAAAACAAGACACTTAAAGCAAGTGTCGGCTCCTATTTTAAGGTTAGTATCATTGGCGAGCGAAAGATGTCACTAACGTAGAGTTTAGTGGAAATTGAAACAAGTTGAGCAAGCAAATTATTCCCTCAAAAGTAGGTGCCTCGACGTACCTCTTCCTTTAATTGGCTTTGCGTAATCACGTGCGCAGTTAACTTAGCTTGGATTGGCTTTTCCACAACCACGTGTTTCAATCACGTAATCTTCGACTTTCAAATAAATGACAATAAGTTTTTGAAAGTCGATAATAGATGGAAGCACCTTCCCGGCGATCTAAGCAATCATAGCCATCTTCGTTACATAGACCCAATCAAAAATACAGAGGGCAACGATAGAGCCGACACTTGCTTTAAGCTAAATTTTGACCTAAAAGGCGGGACATAAAAGTACCCCTCGCCTTGATTGACTCGTTTGTAAATTTGTCAAGAACTTAAATTATAGTAATTTTTTACAATATGTTTTATATGGATACATAATTTACGTTAAAGTCCACTAAGTAGAGTATTATAATAATCTCTGATGACGTTATTGTTTCGCTATTTGAAATTTTAGCTTCTTTTACCATTAATAGATGGCACCATGCTCTCCAGTGAAGTCGTTTTTAGAAGAATCGGATATATTAATTGCCATAATTATCATAATATGATAGAGCCGATGTGAGAGTTGCTTTAACGCAGGAAAAATTCGACAGAAAAAAAGTAAAGTCAAAGATTGTTGGCGCCATCTATTAAGACAAAATTTATCCCAGAAATATATAGCGCCATCTAGTACAACTTGACGTATTTAAAAATCAACTTCCCCTGTAAAAGAACCTTGTCCCTAGTCATACGGGTATCACGGTAAAAAATAAAAATACATAATACAAAATCTAAACTGTAAATAATAATAATAATAATAATCAACTAGGCTAATACTTTTAATGCCCTTCATGCCTCGCGAGCCAACAGCTCCCTACACTAACTATTACCGTTAACCTGTACAAGCTTATATGTAAATATAACTTTTTGTAACTGATAGACTTGGCTCCCCCCGATTCAAAAGGGATGCGTTAAATTAATATTCATTCATCGGTCTATTTAGATTCCTCGAATTTATCTCAATAAGAGCGAATAAATTAGAATTAATTAAATTAAAGGGATAGCAAATTAATGCTAGAATGAAAAGAACCAATTATTTTAATTTCGCAAATTGAAAAAAAAAAACTGTCAGAAACAGGTTGTTAACCCGCAATTTAACGGTGCAACAATTAAACGGTTGTAAGAGACGCGCCAATCGAAAACCCGCCTCAACACGCGTATGATGTAACGTCTACACGCGGTAGTGGCGAAATATGATGGTCATAACCCAGATCCGCGAGACAGGAAAGTGGCGGGCCAGCAGGGGCACGTGCGTCCATTCCCGAGAGGCAGACCGCCGGACTGGCGTCCGAAATGACGCTTCCAAGCGAACACCCCACACTTTACATACACGGAGAACAGTCTAGATTGGCCCTCGCCCCAAACATCGGATAAGAGCCGTTTAACGTCGGCAACGTCCTGTCATATCGGCTAACCTTTAAAACGGTTGAATAATACCTTGGGTTTCGCTGTTCCGGTCATTCGAGATGACCTATTCCCACTACCGGGAGCAGACCTCACCCCTCTATCCGCGTTGAACCTCAGTGCGGGGTGATACCGCGCTCGGGCTCTCCTACCGAATGGTAGCGTATTGGACGGGTTCTTCAACTTTCCCAGGCCAGTAGGCGCCACCGACGGTGACCCCGTGACCTCCGAACCCCCGAACTTCTACGAAGCGGGAGATTTTCTAATCACAGTATTTCACCCCCTGGACTGAGCCTGATCTACACGCGCCGTACAGTTCAACGACGACGGCCTTGTCTGAGCTGACGCTTCGTTGCGGTGATTCTCGACTATTATACCGGGAAAGTAATTACCGAACTTCATGGGAGCTTGAATTTCGCCGCAGCCACGCCGCAGACAATCCGGGTCTTTGTGAACTTGGCGAATACGCAAAAATGTTTTCCACATTTAGTATAACAGTCCCAAATAGAGGTCGGGGACGGTTAATCATTATCCATGTTTAATTTTTTCTTTCAGGAAAAAAATGTAAACAAAGAAATTTACCGGTTAATATTTCGGAAAATGATTTAAAAAAATGTATTATTCGTAAAATTTGGGCTTTTTATCGACAAAAACGTCGTTTTTCCGATTAATTTTACTAATTTATCAAAAAATTAATCGGATAATACAGAAATATAAATTACTTGATCAAAACGTTTTACGAATAATTTTGAGAGCTTTATCTATTGAATAAAAGTTAACCACCCCCCGACCTCTAGTCCCAAATGCGGGGCTTCTAATAGTCAAATATTACATTTTAAGGGCGCACTAACCAAAATTGCAATTACTAATTGTATTAATTTGTTTCGAAAATCTATTTATCTTTGTGATATTGTTTAAATTATTTATTTTTTGAATTTGTTTCACTGCATAGAAAAGTTACATAAAAAGCAAAATATTAATTTTTAAGCGTCAAGTAACTAAAATTAAAAATAGACAGGTTAAACCAAACTCTTGAAAACTCGAACGGGGAAACTTCTATATTGTAGCTACTTCTACCCTCCTAGAAGTTTCCGCTACACGTTTTCAAAATTTTAACGAAGGAAACCTAAAATTAAAACTTATATTAAAAATAAATTGTGAGGGTTTTTGATAAAATTAAAAATTTTGTACAAAACTAAAATTAATTTGTTTCGAAAATAGATTTTCTCGGTAATATTGTGGTTAATTTATTTATAAACTAACTGCAATGTATACGATATTAAATAAATACGGAAAACTAACATCCACACACAAACCAATCATGGAATTTAATAGTCTTCATAAGATACGGCTTGTAAACCAAAAATCATTAAGGTTCCTAAAAATAGAACAATTGCAGTAACGGTTCACGCGATCAAATACATTATATCATTTCCGCAAAAAAATCAATGAAACCCTTGTATCAAAAACAAACCGGCTCGAATTAACATCGCAGTAAATCCAATCTATTCCCAGAACTTTATAAAAAAATACTAAAAGAGTCAAAGGACCGCGAAATCATTTACTTTACAATCCATTGTTCGCGGAAAAGGGTCAAGATAACCGTACAATCTCTTCAGAGTTGGAGATACACGGATTTCAACCCAATCGTACCTTGGAAAACGCTGACCAGTAACCGTAGTGGTACTATGTCTCTTAAGAAAAAAAAAGTGTAGCTATTTAAAGTGTTAACCCGGTAAACGCCCATGGTCCCCTAAAGGGCACTCGGCGGATAAAGGAACTCAACAGGGATATAAATATTAGAACAGGCCACAGACATTCTGAAAAGAAAAAAAAACATAGTGTAAAAGCGGCTGCCCACGCCCGAGCCATTAGAGAAACGCTAGCTCTTATTTCGATTAATTCGTCTTTATGTTTCGCAGAATTTGCACCGAGGGGAGCCTCGGAAAAGAAGAATTTAATTGTCGTGTCTAAGGGGTTAAAACCTCGCTCTAACTAGATGACTCTGCCGCCGCGATAAATTGCGCTAACACAAAGAACACCCTTTTTAAACAAAGACAGGGTTCGCAAAAAACCGGCTTTTTTAAAAAGTTAAGAAATTTGGTATGGTTGTATCCGGTGGTTTAAACTGGTTAAACCCACTAATAAAAAGTGCTAAAATTGCTTATATCTAGCCCTCATTAATTCGAAAATGCTCAAATTGCTTATATCTGGCCCTCATTAATTCGAAAATGGTCAAATTGCTTATATCTGGCCCTCATTAATTCGAAAATGCTCAAATTGCTTATATCTGGCCCTCATTACTTCGAAAATGCTCAAATTGCTTATATCTAGCCCTCATTACTTCGAAAATGCTCAAATTGCTTATATCTAGCTATCATTAATTCGAAAATGCTCAAATTGCTTATATTTAGCCCTCATTAATTCGAAAATGCTCAAATTGCTTATATCTAGCCCTCATTAATTCGAAAATGCTCAAATTGCTTATATCTAGCCCTCATTAATTTGAAAATGCTCAAATTGCTTATATCTAGCCCCCATTACTTCGAAAATGCTCAAATTGCTTATATCTAGCGCGTGTCAGTACCTTTACATTGTGAGGCTTATTTACCCGCTTTTATACCCTAACACGGCGGTGTATTTTCACGTGCAAAATGGATTTTAAGATCCCAATTGCTTATATCTAGCCTTCATTACTTCGTGAGACGACGTAGCAGACGACAAAAGGTGAAGGTTAAGTTTTAGTTTCGTTTTGGAATAAAAAATGCAGAATATTATATTCTGCATTTTTATTTGAAATAAAAAGTATTTAAATTTTCAATATTTCTAATTCATTTCTCAATATGGATTTATTTCGGTCGTTAAAACGGTTTAAACCAGTCTGGCTGGTTCTTCCCTAACCCTGAACAAAGACCAACTTCTATATTTATCCGATTTTGTTTAAGGGTTCCATGAGCGTAATAGTCTGATTGATGCGAGGCTGAAATTCAATACACGACTAACTGATTTTCCCAGCGTTTGTTGTTTAAATCGATTCCAAGCAGATCGCCTCATTGGATTATCTACAAATACGGGTGTATGGAGTTTAAACTGTGATTTACGCGGGCGAAATTCAAACAATGCAAATTGATAATTCATGTTCAGATGGAACAATATTGATCCTTACTATAAATTATCTTCGAAAGTTTATCTTTAACGTACGTATTCAGATATCATAGTTTGAATGCTATAATTTATATACTGCCTTTACATTTTGCAGCTACACGAATATATTCAAGTTAACTATGGTAATGAGTATTCTATAACTGAATTAAGTGCTTGGAAAAAATACACTTAATATGTATATTAATGCTAATATAAAATAGGTTTTGTTATGAATAATACAGGGGAAAAAACTTTGAGACAATTCTAAAAAAAATTCCCGGAAAATAAATTGTGTATAAGCTTCGAAGGTACTTATAGCAAAGGAATTAAACCTTAACTCAAGCATCATTTGTCAAACGTAAAAACCTTCAACGTTGAAAAAAGAATGATTAATAGCATTTTATATATTTTTGCTTTCCATACTTAAAATGCATTTTTTTTTCTTATTTTGGAAGTATTTGTGTGTGTAATTATTTCGATCTTACCATAATTTATTATTCAAATTACTTAGTTTTAAGACGGTAAGTTAAGAGCTTAAAACGACCCAATCTATTGTACATTCACGATGTTTTTAATTTGAAAAAGACTTGATTCTTGAAGCGATTTAGAGTTGATTTCTCGAAACAAAAAGGAAATTTGCCCAAATTAATTTCACAATGACAGCCGTCATGGATTATAAAAATGACAGACTATTGTTAATTAATACAAAAACAACAGAAATTGTTTTTTTTTCCTAAATAAATGAGGTGATTAAAAGACAACTTCATAAAGGGAGTCACTGACCTACAAAATAAACTTCACCAACCCTAAATATCATTATTTGTTGATGGTGCCTTTCGAGACTATGTCGATTAATGGGTGTGGCTCAGAAGCGTATTCAATTAGAGAAGCCACGTTGAAATATTGTAATTATGCTTGAAAGTGTGTTAAGATAATTGCTATAGTTAAATTCTAATTTTAAGAATATAACATAATATATAAACTTTGATTGTGCTTTAATTATTTAAAATTGAAATGGTATCGGAAATTAAAATTACAATTTTAAAATAAGCTAAAACAGCATAATTAAAAATTAAGAAACAACACGTTTGCTTGTATCAAGTTTAAGCAATGATGTATTTATTTATATTTAGGGAGAATAACTATTGAAACAATTTATTTTAGGCGGAGTGGTTAGCACTTTCGCCTCGCAGCAAGAGGAGCCGGGTTCGATCCCAACTTGTGGCACTGCGTGAAAACTCGGAAAGACTCCTGCGTTGAGTTTGCAAGTTCTCTCCCCACTGGTTTAAGGGGTTTTCCCCCGAGATCTTCGGTTTCCCCTTCCATAAAAACTTGTTGAGGTTAATGGTAATACTGAGTCTAGGGAGCTGTTGGCTCGCGTGGCTTGCAGGGCTTGCTACCACCCTCCTACGCATTGTAACCCGACCACCTGAATTAAAAGGCTTTAAAAGTCGCTCGATGACTTAGGCCTAAGGTGGTGCCAAGGGTATTAGCCTAGCTGATTATTATTATTATTAATTCCTGTTAGAGCACGAGGTGAATTGGAAGCAACGCTAAAAGTCAACTCCAAATAGTAATTATCCCTAAGTTGAAATAAATACCATCTTGTTACAAGCTAAATAAAAAAAATCCACACATTTTATAATAATTATAAGTATAATTGAAAAACAAAACCATGCACTGAATATCAAAAAGACTAAAGCCATAGAAGTGACAGTGTGTGTTACTGGATTACGATGTTATCACATTAACCTCGAATGAAATGCTATAACTCTAAATGGAAGAAGATACATAGACACACGGGGAAGATTAAAGCAAAGGCCCACCTCCGCGCCCATTTCGTTTTACGACACTATCCACAGCCAAGGACACGGAACTTTACGCATTCCCGGTTTCAAACCCTGCTAGTAAAGTTGTTTCGAGTCAAACTAGCGATAAGCAACGCGTAGAGTAGAATAACCAGACATTAAAGCCAAAGGCGAAAAAGCGCGTAATCTAGAACAGAAAAAGCGTAAGGTTCCCAGATTGACCAATCCAGCACGGTTCCAGTGGTTTTTTTAGCGAAGCCATGAAAATCGTTAAGATTAAAAACTATCGCGGAGGTCTGCCGTAAAAGGCAACTGCTGTCATTACACGGTACCTACAGCTAACTAAATTCTTCGCTAAAGAGAGCAGCATAAATCGACCCATATTACAATATTTATAAACACAAAGTTGTGGGCGACTAAATATAGTCGTGTTCTAGTTAGCTAGACAAATGTTTCATTGTGTTAATTTTTAAATTAACATTAGAGAACAAAAAGTGTTATGACTTATCTTCAAAAGTAATTTATTATTTAAAGGCCTAGGATTTCTTTTGCCTGTTTTCCTTTAAGTTTTCTTCCCACCGCGCAAATATCCTGGTGGTAGGCCAACATGTTCTGCGGCTGGCCTACCACCAGGATATTTGGGCGGCGGGAAGCAAACTTAAAGGAAAACAGGTAGAAGAAAACCTAGGCCTTTAATTGTACACGAATAGGCTTTTCCATAAAATAAGCAACATTTGCTGAACTTGTTTTTATGTAGCTCATTCGTCACGAAATACGTAGAAGTTCAGTTCAGTTTATGCTTAATAACAGGGTGCCTCGTCGAATTCCCCCTTATGTCCAGGGCTTTTCGTAGTGAAACGTCATCGATACGTCACCCGTGACGCAGCAGCAACATCAAAACCAGAAGGCTAATGTTACTTTATAGAAAGGCCTATTGTTTATGTAAGCCATTATTATCCAAGCTTTTCAAAAATGAAAAGGTTATAGTTATAACTAACCTTATAATGCTCCTTTATAAAATAACGTATTTAATTTCTGAATTATTTAAATAGTAAATTCATTTAGATACACAAAAAAAAAATAGATAAAAATAGACAATTTTTAGAAACGTGGATGCAATCGAATATTGGTGAATTTTGAATTTGAATGTGATTTTGGTAATACGAAACGCATTTTAAGTTTTTAAAGTATAGTTTTGCTGGTCGTTTTCGGTTTTTCTTGTTGATTTTATAATTTTTAGGATTGAAATTTGTGCAATTATCGCGATGTTCTTAGTTCAAGATTCTCAAAATCTTTTTTAAAGTGTACAGTACTTTTACGAATATAAAAGTAAGATTTGTTTTTAAGTAAAAATAAATGCGAAATATTAAGTGATTTCAAGATTTATAAAATCTGCAGAGTGTACGGGACCTTTACGAATGTCCGATTCCTGGACAACATAACCGATAAATCTATTTCAAAACCAGTTGAAATATTAGTACCTTTGAAAGGGTCTATTGGACCGCGCTTAAATCGTGGTCAAGGTACAAACCTAAAACGTCTTTAACCTATAAGTGAACAAATCCAGTATATTACTAATGTCCATACCCAGCTAACAATGCCATCCAGGGCTCCCAAAATGAATAGGGTAATTTATAACTGCTACGGCTATACAACGTCAATACGGGAGCTTTAACAACATTACAATCAAGCGAAGGATCAAGAATAATTTCATTATAAGAGCATGACACCGTAAAACACAAACTATCTGTTATTACTAGAAGAAATCGATTGAATGTGAACAGAGTTATGGCACGCCGCAACCAGATTGGAACGAGGAGACTCTGATGGCATACATTTTGGCAGAGAACATCTGAGAAATGTATCGAGCGAGAGCTAAGAAAAAGTAGAAAAAATTCCTTCACGCATGACTTGAATCGAAAAACGTATGAGCCGCGGATTACCCCCGAAATTAAGTCACGTGTCTTTTACCAATAGCCGCTGATGCACCGACGGAGGACAGATAAAAGGACAAGTTGCCAAAAGGCAAGATAGAGCCCGGCGCTTAAGTCGCCTTCTATATTCTTGAAACCGAACATTAGCGGAAAAAGCTTAATAATAATATTTTAACAATAAATAAATTAATGTAATACCTAATTTATTAATTTAATTATTTAATGACTAATTTATTAATTTAATTATTTAATGACTTATTTATTAATTTAATTATTTAATGACTAATTTATTAAATTAATTATTTAATACCTAATTTATTAATTTAATTATTTTATTTAATAGCTAATTTATTGATTAATTTAATAGCTAATTTATTGATTAATTTAATAGCTAATTTATTAATTAATTTAATAGCTAATTTATTGATTAATTTAATAGCTAATTTATTGATTAATTTAATACCTAATTTATTAATTAATTTAATAGCTAATTTATTGATTAATTTAATAGCTAATTTATTGATTAATTTAATACCTAATTTATTGATTAATTTTACTTCATACCTAATTTATTAATTTATTTTACTTCATACCTAATTTATTAATTTATTTTACTTCATACCTAATTTATTGATTTAATTATTTAATACTTTAATATTAATTTAATACTTTAATATTAATTTAATACTTTAATATTAATTTAATACTTTAATATTAATTTAATACTTTAATATTAATTTAATACTTTAATATTAATTTAATACTTTAATATTAATTTAATATTTTAATATTAATTTAATACTTTAATATTAATTTAATACTTTAATATTAATTTAATACTTTAATATTAATTTAATACTTTAATATTAATTTAATACTTTAATATTAATTTAATACTTTAATATTAATTTAATACTTTAATATTAATTTAATACTTTAATATTAATTTAATACTTTAATATTAATTTAATACTTTAATATTAATTTAATACTTTAATATTAATTTAATACTTTAATATTAATTTAATACTTTAATATTAATTTAATACTTTAATATTAATTTAATACTTTAATATTAATTTAATACTTTAATATTAATTTAATACTTTAATATTAATTTAATACTTTAATATTAATTTAATACTTTAATATTAATTTAATACTTTAATATTAATTTAATACTTTAATATTAATTTAATACTTTAATATTAATTTAATACTTTAATATTAATTTAATACTTTAATATTAATTTAATACTTTAATATTAATTTAATACTTTAATTTTAATTTAATACTTTAATATTAATTTAATACTTTAATATTAATTTAATACTTTAATATTAATTTAATACTTTAATATTAATTTAATACTTTAATATTAATTTAATACTTTAATATTAATTTAATACTTTAATATTAATTTAATACTTTAATATTAATTTAATACTTTAATATTAATTTAATACTTTAATATTAATTTAATACTTTAATATTAATTTAATACTTTAATATTAATTTAATACTTTAATATTAATTTAATACTTTAATATTAATTTAATACTTTAATATTAATTTAATACTTTAATATTAATTTAATACTTTAATTTTAATTTAATACTTTAATATTAATTTAATACTTTAATTTTAATTTAATACTTTAATATTAATTTAATACTTTAATATTAATTTAATACTTTAATATTAATTTAATATTTTAATATTAATTTAATACTTTAATATTAATTTAATACTTTAATATTAATTTAATACTTTAATATTAATTTAATACTTTAATATTAATTTAATACTTTAATATTAATTTAATACTTTAATATTAATTTAATATTTTAATATTAATTTAATACTTTAATATTAATTTAATACTTTAATATTAATTTAATACTTTAATATTAATTTAATACTTTAATATTAATTTAATACTTTAATATTAATTTAATACTTTAATTTTAATTTAATACTTTAATATTAATTTAATACTTTAATATTAATTTAATTATTTTATTTAATACTTGAAAATTAATTTAATTATTTAATTTAATACTTTAATATTAATTGAATGCTTTAATTTAATACTTTAATATTAATTGAATACTTTAATTTAATACTATAACATTTATTTAATTCTTGATGAAATTTAATCCTTAATCAGAGTATAGCTCTTCGCCATAGATGGTTCCGGACTAAAAAACCTCCTTCCACACGCATGCCATCCGCGAGCAATTCAAGCGCGAAGGGAGGCTCGTTTTGAATGGGAGAGAGCGAATCTCAAAGAGCCAGATCAATCGAGCCCCTCACTTTCGCCAAAGATCTATAAAAACCAATTTGTTCGGTAATAAAAACCTGAATTTTTTGATTATGGAGTAACCCTGAATTTCCAATTAAGGACAATAATTAGATTTAGAGGCAAAAGGGTTGTGGCATAGAATCCGTTAAAATTTATATAACGTCAAACTTTCCATTTACGTACCAAAAGCACAAAAAAGCTAATGCAAATAAGAAGTCTAGAAAATTGTATATAAGTAGGTCTGTTTGAGAGATATTTACAGAGTTTAGTCAACACAGGTAGAAAGTCGTGGCTAATACCCTCTTCATACGAGGCTTATAAAACGAGGTTTAGATTCTGATTAGTAAACGTGCTCAATTGTTATAAATAAATATCTACGAAAATTAATCTTCATTTTACTAAGCCCGCGTGTTGTGAAAGTAGCACTCAGTAATTATTTGTCACAATAATTGAAGTTATTAAAGCATTAAACACTTAAAATGAGGATCGTTTATGATAGTTTAAGCTACCGCGTTTGTATGACAGTTTATGCTACCTTGTTTGTATGATATTTTATGCTACTGCATTTGTATGACAGTTTATGCTACCGCGTTTGAATGATATTTTATGCTACCGCGTTTGTATGATATTTTATGCTACCGCGTTTGTATGATATTTTATGCTACCGCGTTTGAATGATATTTTATGCTACCGCGTTTGAATGATATTTTATGCTACCGCGTTTTTATGATAGTTTATGCTACCGCGTTTGTATGATAATTTATACTATCGCGTTTGTATGATAGTGTATGCTACCACGTTTGAATGAAAGTTTATGCTACCGTGTTTGTATGAAAGTTTATTTTACCGCGTTTGTATGATAATTTATACTATCGCGTTTGTATGATAGTTTATGCTACCACGTTTGAATGAAAGTTTATGCTACCGTGTTTGTATGAAAGTTTATTTTACCGCGTTTGTATGATAATTTATAGTACCTTGTTTGTATAATAGTTTATGCTACCGCGTTTGTATGACAGTTTATGCTATCGCGTTTGTATGATAATTTATACTACCACGTTTGAATGATAGTTTATGCTACCGCGTGTGTATGATAATTTATGGTAAGTGGTAAGGTACTGACCAATTTGATAGTACAAAATAATTTAGGTAAAAAGCTAAAAAGCACTAACAAGAAAGTATGTATTTATCCTTGGAGATAATGACTACAATATTTGTTGATAATGACTATGTTGAAACAAATTTTTTCCGTTGCTTCCAATCCCACACACGCTCGAACAATAAGCTCCTTTGTCTAATAAAACCAATCAGCTTGATATCTAATTGATACCCTAAAGCTTACGTCTTCCGACGCGGTTAAAACAAACGCCTGTGACGTTTACCTACCCCCACTCGTTCCGGGTTCGTAAATTCGGCCACATTTCCCGCCGATTTTCTCAAAATAGTCATTCTTCCTAAGTATAAATAAATACTTTCTTTCCACTAGCAAAAATAATTCTGAAAGTTTGGTTTTTGGTTCAAGTCTGAAAAATATCAAGGCGTTGTGCAATTCCACGAAACTAAGCGGGTCGTATGACATTTCATTTTCTATTTCTGTTCTCGGGAGCCACAAAACTAGAATTCCGAAAATTCCTCTATTTACAGACATTCCTCAGGATCCATAAAACCCGAAGAAAAACCGTTTCAAGCGCGAGCCACGTTTAAATTAGTTTTAATCATATTAGAAGGAAGATTTTTACGTCGACAACGAGCGTTTATTAGATTCCATTTAGTTGAAGCCTGATGAGAATTTATGTACGAGTTCTTCTCCGTGTTGTTACCCTGCCTATCAGACTTAGAAGACTCGCTAAAAGTTTGACACGTTAATTAGACCGTTAGTTAACGAGTGTCCCCGATAATTGGCTTCGTGAGATACAAATAGACACTTTCAATATGTCATTCCAACCAGTTTTGGGAGCAGAAACTCAATGGAAAGTTTATTAGATTTCCCTGCCTGTTCGTTCGCTTCATCTTTCCTCTAGCAATCGCATTACAGTCGATCTCAAAAGTAATTAAGAAAGATAAAGGGCCGAATTCACCATGACAACCGAGTGTATTGGCCTTTTTACAACCTTTCCGACGGCGGAGTTCAGGGTTACCCCAGTTTGAGGGGTAATTATTATGGTAGGGCGGAAACCCAAGGAAACCCAAGGAAATATGTACGCGAACCGACAAAATACAATCTCTTATTGGCGACGTCTAGCGCTTGTGTCAAAATCCATTATGTCCACGTGTATGAGTGCAAGTAATAGATTTTGAAGAAGTGATTATTAACAATATTCGACAGATAATTTATAAACCACAGATAAATTAGGCTTTCCAGTTTACATAGAGTTATCAAGGCATGTGCCCAGTGTGCCATGGCACAAGGGCCCCCGCGTTAGGGGGCCCCCGTCTTCGAAATAAATGTTTTTTACATTTTATTAATATTATTAATTTTTTTAAAGCAACTGTCGGCTCTATCATTGCCACCTGTATTATGAAAAGGCCCTTGTTATTAGAGATGGCCATGAATCTATCCGAATCTTCGAAAAAAAGACTTTCGTGGAGAGCGTGGAGCCATCTATTAATGGGAACGGAAGCTAAAATTCAAAATAGCGAAACAATAACGTCGTCAGAGAGACATTATAGAGTATTATATTTAGACCATTTTACTCTACTTAGTGAACTTTAACCTAAATTATATATCCCATATAAATATATTGTAAACAATTACCAGAATTGAAGTTATTGACCAATTTACAAACGAGCCAATCAACGCGAAGCATACTTTTATGTCCCGCCTTTTGGGTCAAAATGTAGCTTCAGCGTCTTGTTTTGATTTCGACGCTAGCGACATCTGTTGAAAAAAGAGCTACTTCACCTAGAGCCGACACTTGCTTTAAGGGCCCCAAATTCTACTTTGCACAGGGTCCCCAATAGTGTTAATCCGACCCTGTATAGTGTTCGATTTTCGTCTACTAAGCAGATGGAAAATCACAAAGCAAGTCGAGCAGTGACCTAATCGCTCTATATAAACAGAAAGGGCTAATTGATGTAGGGTGCTTTTAGTTTCGGTGATATTACGACAATTTCGGAAATAAAATTGTTTCAAGGAAACGCCTTGCCCCAGTTTATTATGAGAGTGCATTTCCTACGTACACCGCATATACAACAATATACAACGTAAAAATTACACTCCCTTATATTTGCTTTATGTAAAACCATATTTTACTGAGGTAATAGTTTTAAAAAATGTGTTTCAGTGACGTAATAGTTAGTAGAAAGTTAGTTCTTGACGTATATTTCTCTCGCACTACTTTATCTTGCGAATCGTGCTTTGAAAAACAATCAAGAGCTTACGAAGGTACATGTTTCAAGCAAAAACATTAGCAGGATCTGGACACTTGTCTGGTTAAATAAATATTATATTAAACATTCAATTTCAACCCTAGTCATTCGGAATAAAATCCATAGAGATCTTTTCGCGTCCAAACATATTTTGATAAACATCCGCCCAATTAAGTTTGTAAACAGCGCATTCAACTTTCATTCTAGGCAATCTGGCAACACGGCCGTGTAGTAACGACCCTTTTCTCAAACCTACGTCAAATGTCGCGAACGTTATAAAAGAGGATATACAACGTCGACCCTTTTTAGCGGTTTTTGTCCCGGAAGATTTCAAGTCGCCTCATAATAATGCGTGGGAGGTTCATAAATAGACGCGGGTCGACCCAATCATTCTCTAAAAGCACCGGCTACATCCCCCACACCCCTTTTCTCATGCACTGTGTAAACCAGGAAACAAACTACGTCATCCCATAATATTCTTAATTTATTTTGACACTGAGGTTGCTAGCCTTAGAACGAAAATCTTCAGAATCTAAGTTAGAGCGTGGGTTTATTGAGTATTCTCCTAACAAGAAGAAAAATATAAATTCTGGGGAAAGGAAAATATTAATAATGATTTTACAGCGAAGGTTAAAGCGCAGGATATATTATATAAATTGCAAGGATGTATTTATTTCTCCTTAGAGAGAATTACTGTGTTGAGATAATTTTTGGCGTGGCTCCCAATAAAACCCACAGTCTAATAGTAAACTCCGCCCCCCTAAACAAACCCGGTATCTCATAGGTTCCCTGAAATTGACGTCTTACGATGAGATTGAAGTACACCCCTGTGACGTGTTTACTTCCCCCTTATGTCGTGCTAGGGCAAAGCTAGACCATGATGGCCACTGATCATCTCAGCATAACCAATTCTCAGTGGAAATAAATGCATTTTTGATAAGAGAAAGAGTTAATAATGCTCCACTGAGTAATAATGACGAGCTGTCTATCAGGAAAAAGGGCGTACGTATTAATTTGCTTTGACAAGCCAATTCTCAATTTTTCAAATTGAAACGTTGCTCGGGATGGGCAATTTGGCGTTTCTACGAAGCGCCTAATGTGTGGGAATCATAAAAGCGTTAATGTTATGACGCTAACGTGATTTATTGTAATTTGAATTAAAGGTCCCTTTCTAAAGATGTCGACACGTTGATTTTTATTAAATTATTTTGAATTTTGAAATAATTCAATTTGTTCATGTTTATATCAATATATTTATTTTCTCTTCAGAGATTTTTAAGCAGGCCCTTTTTATCATGTTTTAAAAATAACCACAATTATTAAAATTTTTGGTTAATAAATATTGAGCACGGGTGTACGCTTTATAAAAATTAATTAAATAATACACACATTAAATTAATGTAAATTATTTCTTTTGCTTAGTAAGTTTTCGTAATTATTGAGCTGGACGTCTAAATTAGCGTGGTGGGCTATTACTATCGTTCAAAGTGGACCAAATAAAATTAATTGGCGGGGTTTAAACTAATTCGCTGGCACCTGTTTGACCACAAGTGCAAGTGCAGCATTACCCATAAGGCTGACTAGGTGAACTTTCCGAAAAGGTTGGGGCCCATACCGAGACTACTAAGAGATCAGCAAAGGTGACCACTCCTATAGACATTTACAATTTGGGCGACTGGATTTTGAATTACAAAATCCCGGCTTTCATTTCAAAGATTTTCCATATAAAGTCTATGGGATGGAAATTCTTGGATTATTGATTTGTGGATTTTTCCCAAAATTTTCAACGGGATTTTGGCTAATGTCCGACATTTAGGGAGCTGAAATGAAGGGCTTGCTACCACCCTCCTACGAAATTTAGACAGCTACCTGTTTAAAGGCATTAAAAGTCGCTAGATGACTTGGGACTAACGTGTTACCTTGGGTATTAACGTAGCTGATTATTATAATTATTATTAAATCCAAGAGTCTAGAATTTCTGTAAAATAAAACCATAAACAGAGGCCTATCTTTAGGTTATTCAAGACTATACAATGGAATCTAAAAAGCGTGCATAAACTAACTTGTAAGAATAAGTCAAGCTCAATATTATGCTTGGCAGGAATTTTGTTCATTTTTCTTATTTTCCTCTCTTTATTTTGCAGTGTTGCCAGAGAAGAGTCACGCGCATAAAACATAAAATAATGAGCCGTTGTGAGTCAGACCTTACAGGTAGTCATCTAGAAAGTAGCTAGAATATGATGAAAATATGGTGTAGCCCACGTTCCTAGTGGCAATTTTCAAGTGTGTCATTACAGCTAGAAAGAAGCCGCTTTAAAAGCCTCTTCGGCGCTTCCGTGTAAAAACTATACGGGTAATTAAACCAGTAAAATGCTTCATTCAAGACTACACCAAGACTAAAAGAAAATAAGAACATTTTCCAGCAGAGCACGAGGCACTCGGTTTTTTCACTGCGGCAGAAAGATACCGACTTAGCTAACCCTTGTATCAAAGGCGGGAACGCGTCATTTTGCTCACATCGCAACTAGCAGATAAAGTATTACCACTTTATCCCTCAAGAATTTCCACCGTCACCCAATATAGCGCCACATTCGTTTAATTTTGTAAAACGCAGCTGGCGCCCCCTGCCGTTTCTATCTTAGAAGCTGCTTTCTATTTGGGAAAATTAATATCGTAAAAGAATATATTTTCGAAAAAAGCAAAGTCATACCTTACGTATACGGTTTACTTTAGCAGATTTCCGTAAGTAAAGTTTTAGAGAAAAGGTTTAAACCGAGGCTTAAACTAAAAACCGTTATTTTCAATCGAGCGAAATTTGTTTCATTTCTTGGGGATAAAGAATAATGCCAGAGGGATTAAAGCTCTTACACGATGAATTTTCTTTCGGGCTTTCTACAGAGGTTACAGCCCACTTAAAAACCTGAATAAATAAACTAAAAGTATATAGGTACGGGCATATGTTTGCGAAGAAGAGTTTGATTTTTTTTTGAAAAGGAAGTCGGGGTTTTCCTGATGTAAAGGTTGCTGCTGGTTGCGTATTTTGGGATAGAGAAGATGAACAACGCGAACTAAGGTCACCTAGATACGTCAGAGTTTTAAAAAGCTACTATACGCGATGATGCCATCCTTGTTCAAAATGGATAACGAGGAAGTTGAATCAGACGAACTCAATTCATTTATTACATTTGCGTTAGACGGAGGAGTTCCTTCCGCTTATTATATGATTCTTCGCGATCGTGGAGAGATTGGCGAATTTTGCGTTTCCAAATATTTTAACTTTTTCATCTTTTTTAATATTTGTGAAATACTAAAGACATTGTAAACAATTTTTCATCTTCTTCGATATTTGTGAAGTATCAAAGACATTGTAAACATTTTTATTTATTTTCTTTGATATTCGTAAATATTAAAGACATTGCATTTTTTTCACCTTTTTTGATATTTGTGAAATATCAAAGACACTGTAAGCATGTTTTCACCTTTTTTGATATTTGTGAAATATCAAAGACACTGTAAGCATGTTTTCACCTTTTTTGATATTTGTCAGACATCAAAGACACTGAAATATCAAAGACACTGTAAACAATTTTTCACATTTTTTGATATTTGTGAAATATCAAACATTTTTTCAGTCTTTTTTGATATTGGTCAAAAATCCAAAGACACTGTAAATATTTTTTCAGTCTTTTTTATATTTGTGAAATATCAAAGACATTGTAAACCCTTTTTTCAATCTTTTTTGGTATTTGTCAAATATCAAAACATTTTTTCGTCTTTCTTGAAGTTTTTGAAATATCAAAGACACTGTTACCATTTTTTCAATCTTTTTTGATATTCGTGAAATATCAACAATGCCAATCATTTTCAATTTCTGTGATATTCATGTTAAATTAAAGACGCTGAAAACATGTTTTACTTCTTCTTTAGGGTTCGCGAAATATCAAAGACACCGAAAACTTTTATTTTCTTCTTTAATATTCTTGAAATATCACCTGGGTTTTGTATATACCACATCATTTAGGAATATGATACATTAAATGTCAGAGGTCAACATCCACAACCCACATTCACGAACTTCAAAGGTGCAAATCAGAGCGAATAATAGTGTTATCTTTTCTGGTGTACGTTTGTAAGGTTAGTGTATGCCTCCACTTAAAGGGCGTTAACATCTAAAAGCGGCAGCCCACCTAAAAGAGGGGCTCGGAATAACAGCGAGAAAAGGGGGAAGTTATGACGTTTGCCATTTGACCCGACGAAACAGAGAGAAATGGAAAAATGATGGAATCGATGAAGTATCGTGGACAACTCCGCCTTTCAGAACATCCGGTCCGAAGCTCATACCCCTTCTTTCAAAGTCGTCTCCACGTGAGACTGAGAAACTTAAATCTGCGAGGGATGTTTACGAAGGTCCCGACCCCTACGCTTCATTAGCGAAACCATATTTCGGTTTCGCGAACAATACTTTTTTCAAGCAGTGATTTGTATCTTTTTTCCGCGTGGTTCTTTTGTTACTTTGGTTTTCTATTACATCGTCGTGGCCTCATTTCCGTCACGATGAAAAAGTTTGATCCCCTTTTGATGTTACATAACGCGTTTGTTTCGCACCCCTATTAAGAAGGCTAAGTTCTTCTAAAGACCAATTTAATAATAATGATTTAAAAAGTAACACTGTTTCTTTAAAACGTGTTGGGTTTCAAACTTCTGATTGGTGGAGTGTTCTCAGTAGTAATTACCTATTAACCTTTCTAACACAGCTGCTACGTAGCATCTAGGAGCAGCAAACACAATTAGAACGCAGCTAGCCTTTAAACACGCTAACTCAGTGTTGTGTACAAATTTCATTAGACGAGCCTTTACGCTGAAAGTTTTACGGAAAGGGGGAGGACAATTTCTGAATTTTTCCCTTCCGACGGCAGCAGGTGCTAAAGCGTCTAACCAATGAAAATTGTACGCAAGAAAATACACGACTTTTGACGGGTTGCGTTCTCCTTGTGCGGGGTGCTGTGTTTGTTGCTCCTAGTCCTAGGTAGCATAATCATTAAGCGGGCATTTTCTTAAGTATCGAAATTCTAAACAATCAGTTAACACTTTTTATAATAGTAATTATCTTATAGCATCCTTTCGTTTATAGCATGGATAGCATTATCTAAATTATTGCATCCGTTGAACAATTACAGGAAGCTAAGGACTTCAACATCCAAATCACTTCTACGCTAACAGATGACATCAAGTGCTCCGAGGCAGAGGGACAAGATGTAACTCGTGGCAAGGACGCAGGTGTTCAAACACAATTCCTAACGTTCCAATCCCGTATCTTTCGAAAGGTTCATTCATGGGGTTTTAATAGTAGATGAGATAGCCCAAGGGTATCAAATAGATATCGAAGACGCGTGTCTACAGCGTGTAAGGAAATATTCGTATATAAAGTGTTTTGGGGCAGATGGTTCTAAATTGCTAGAATAATAATTAACGATAAGCGTGTCGGTTACGCAACAAAGATTTTACAGAGAAAATACACGTGCCAGTGGGCGACAAGTTTAATTTGATCATTTCCACATTTAACGACGATACGGATACGCCTAAAGCAGATAATATTTCATTAATTGTTCTAACGATACTTAAAAAGTTGTATTACTTTCTAAATCGCAGATGGTTGGGTTATTAAAAAAATTAATCGACTCATCTACGGGAAACTTACTTTAAAAATCGAATAATTTGATTTTTTTATTGTTAGTTATTAGATTATCATCGGAGCGTTCAAATATGTACTTCGTATAACATTCATATTTACTCTAAATATTGTTTTTTTAAATGATTATCCGTTGTACTTCTTAATAATAATAATAATAATCAGCTAGGCTAATACCCAAGGCACTAACTTAGGCCTAAGTAATCCCTTTTAAAGCCATTAATTCAGGTGGCCGGGTTACAAAAAATTTATAGATTTTTAAAAATTCATGGATTTCATTTTAAGCATTCTAGGATTTTATATTTTTTTATTAAATATAATTTTTTTGTATAACTTTTTTATTTTAAAATTGATGCATTTCCTTTTAAGCATTTTCCACATGATGGGAAATAATCTAGGATTTTAGATTCTTGAATATTATTTAATATTTGTAGCCGATTTTGTTCGAAACCTAGAATTTATAAATGGTAATAATAAGAATGGAAATTTGTGCTCTTAATTTAAAAAAAATAATTACCCGCAAGATATTTAAAAATTCAAGTTTGGGCTCATAAACCCTTACGTACATTGTTTTAAAATGTATATTTCAAAAGAAATTTGTATGGATTCTTCTACGTATTTTATATTAACGTGTAAGTATTTTCAATGCATATCCGTAAGCATGGTAAGGTACTTCGCGCACTCTTTCAATATAAATTCCAAGCTATAATTGTGTAGTACACGCGCAAAACCATTACTATTGGTTATTTGTATAACAATGAACCGGATCTTATTAGAATTTTACTTTCATTCATTTATTCATGTTGTTAAAGAAATCTATGGACTCCCCATTTTTCCTCGAAGATAATTTTTAAAGAAAGCAATTAAAAATAGCGCGGATATAACATCAATGTTTCCAAACAATCATCTCACAATAGGATCTGAGAAACAATGGACGTACTTTGCGCAATATTCAGAATACAGGCTTCCATACAAGCTGGGTGATACACAAGCGGAGAAAGTCCACCGTATAATTTAATACGCACGCGTTCAACACCGACAGAAGAAAAAGTAGTAAAACAAGGTCAAGAAGACAGATCCCTGAGGTATCATTATACCGAGCTGGTCTATTTGGGGGAAACTTAATGAGGGTTGAGGACCCAAAGGCCCGGAGGCGAGGACATTTCAAATGAGAAGTTTTTGGATGACAAAAATATTAACCGTTATGGGGAAAAGGCTTATCTAACGCCCCATCTGACACAAGGACTGACCTTGCAAACGAAAACTTTTAGTAAGAGCTGAACGGGTCGCTGACGCTGTAACGAGCTAATTAACGATTGTTTTTTCGTCCAAATCTTTAGAAGGCGTGAATGGCGCGAAGCTTCTCCTTATAAAGATAAGTCTTTGTTTCTTCGAATAACAACTTTCCTCAGGCGGGAAAGTTATTTTCGAAGTCTTAGTATAAAGTCGGCCATCATCCAAAAACAGACACAGAGGTGGAACAAGATGGCCACACTTTAAGACTCTCTGTAGGGGTTTTCCAACTTACCACAATCTTTGAAATTTTCGTTTACAAAAACCCCTACGTGCTCGTACGAAAATATATTAGATTCCGGAAATAAGTGGATATAAATTTTGGTCCGAGTTTTTCGTAAGTTTTATCATTACTAAAAATTTGTTAGTGTTTAGCTTTTTGCCCCTTTTTATTATGGACTTTTCTACCTTTTCGCGTAATTAAAAACTCATCCCCTACGTCATATCATCGTCTGTTCCTCACTTTCCCTACATCATATCATCGTCTGTTCCTCACTTCCCCTACATCGTAACATCGTATGTTCCTCACTTCCCTTACATCATATCATCGTCTGTTCCTCACTTCCCCTACATCATATCATAGTGTGTTCCTCACTTTCCCTTCATCATAACATCATCTGCTCCTCACTTTCCCTTCATCATAACATCATCTGCTCCTCACTTTCCCTTTATCATAACATCGTCTGCTCACCACTTTCCCTTCATCATAACATCATCTGCTCCTCACTTTCCCTTCATCATAACATCATCTGCTCCTCACTTTCCCTACATCATAACATCGTCTGCTCCTCACTTTCCCTTCATCATAACATCGTCTGCTCCTCACTTTCCCTTCATCATAACATCATCTGGTCATCACTTTCCCTTCATCATAACATCGTCTGCTCCTCACTTTCCCTTCATCATAACATCATCTGCTCCTCACTTTCCCTTCATCATAACATCGTCTGCTCCTCACTTTCCCTTCATCATAACATCGTCTGCTCCTCACTTTCCCTTCATCATAACATCGTCTGCTCCTCACTTTCCCTTCATCATAACATCGTCTGCTCCTCACTTCCCTTCATCATAACATCATCTGTTCCTCACTTCCCTTACATCATAACATCGTCTGTTCCTCACTTCCCTTACATCATAGCATCGTCTGCTCCTCACTTTCCCTTACATCATAGCATCGTCTGCTCCAGACTTTCCCTTCATCATAACATCGTCTGCTCCTCACTTCCCCTACATCATAACATCGTCTGCTCCTCACTTCCCCTACATCATAACATCGTCTGTTCCTCACTTCCCCTACATCAAAACATCGTCTGTTCCTCACTTCCCTTACATCATAGCATCGTCTGCTCCTCACTTTCCCTTCATCATAACATCGCCTGCTCCTCACTTTCCCTTCATCATAACATCGTCTGCCCCTCACTTTCCCTTCATCATAACATCATCTGGTCATCACTTTCCCTTCATCATAACAACGACTGCTCCTCACTTTCCCTTCATCATAACATCATCTGCTCCTCACTTTCCCTTCATCATAACATCATCTGTTCACCACTTTCCCTTCATCATAACATCATCTGCTCCTCACTTTCCCTTCATCATAACATCATCTGTTCACCACTTTCCCTTCATCATAACATCGTCTGCTCCTCACTTTCCCTTCATCATAACATCGTCTGCTCCTCACTTTCCCTTCATCATAACATCATCTGTTCCTCACTTCCCTTACATCATAACATCGTCTGTTCCTCACTTCCCTTACATCATAGCATCGTCTGCTCCTCACTTTCCCTTCATCATAACATCATCTGTTCACCACTTTCCCTTCATCATAACATCATCTGTTCACCACTTTCCCTTCATCATAACATCGTCTGCTCCTCACTTTCCCTTCATCATAACATCGTCTGCTCCTCACTTTCCCTTCATCATAACATCATCTGTTCCTCACTTCCCTTACATCATAACATCGTCTGTTCCTCACTTCCCTTACATCATAGCATCGTCTGTTCCTCACTTTCCCTTAATCATAACATCGTCTGCTCCTCACTTTCCCTTACATCATAGCACCGTCTGCTCCAGACTTTCCCTTCATCATAACATCGTCTGCTCCTCACTTCCCCTACATCATAACATCGTCTGCTCCTCACTTCCCCTACATCATAACATCGTCTGTTCCTCACTTCCCCTACATCATAACATCGTCTGTTCCTCACTTCCCTTACATCATAGCATCGTCTGCTCCTCACTTTCCCTTCATCATAACATCGTCTGTTCCTCACTTTCCCTTCATCATAACATCGTCTGCCCTTCACTTTCCCTTCATCATAACATCATCTGGTCATCACTTTCCCTTCATCATAACAACGACTGCTCCTCACTTTCCCTTCATCATAACATCATCTGCTCCTCACTTTCCCTTCATCATAACATCATCTGTTCACCACTTTCCCTTCATCATAACATCATCTGCTCCTCACTTTCCCTTCATCATAACATCATCTGCTCACCACTTTCCCTTCATCATAACATCATCTGCTCCTCACTTTCCCTTCATCATAACATCATCTGCTCCTCACTTTCCCTTCATCATAACATCATCTGCTCACCACTTTCCCTTCATCATAACATCCTCTGCTCCTCACTTTCCCTTCATCATAACATCATCTGCTCCTCACTTTCCCTTCATCATAACATCATCTGCTCACCACTTTCCCTTCATCATAACATCATCTGCTCCTCACTTTCCCTTCATCATAACATCATCTGCTCCTCACTTTCCCTTCATCATAACATCATCTGCTCCTCACTTTCCCTTCATCATAACATCGTCTGCTCCGTCGTATTCTCCTCCACTTTCCCAATCTTAATCGAAGACGATGGAACAGACCACGTTAGGATATGAGTTTCCACAAGATAGGGGAAAACCAAGTTTTCAGCCACTAACTTACGGTATTGATCTATAAGTTTCAGTTTCATAGTATTTTGTTTTAAATAATATATGCTTACAGTTCTTTAAAAACATCTAGAACTGGAGAAATAATAACTTTATGTTATATTAAAAAAAAACGTGTACTAAAAATACGTTACAACAACAAACAACAATGGTAATAATTCCAATAGCTTAGAAAAAAATAGAGAAAAAAAAGCTTAAAACGGTAGCTTTTATTATCAAAATCATTGAACCGACACCGAAGAGAACCATTTTGTACCACCATAAAAACGACAATTCAATCTAAACGAAAGTGCATTTCCCAGACGAAAAAAATGGCAAAAGTTAATTATATATTTAGAGCGACAAGATAGGGGCCGCCGTGTGTCGTTGCTATCTTCCCAATATTTTGATAAACCCCTTTTTTCGAAATGTACCGGTATAAGCCCGCGTACAGTCGCGTTGTCACGTATCGGGTATTATCTAAGAGGCCAACAAAAGAGGTTCCAATTCATTTCGAAACAGGCCGTAAGAGAATATATAACGAATTCGACAGTTCAGACTGAAGTCATGTCTGGCGCTACCTAGATATTTGGCTCGTACCTCAATCTACCCACCCTGCTGGAGGCCCGCTAACAAAGCAACAAGAACCACTGATATCGTAAAAATTCAACACCCCTCGCGTTACCTACTTTCACTGGCAGTGTGAATGGGTTCGGGCACTCCCCCGCAGATTGGCCTAATAATACCGCTACTCTGACATCTGACCCCTCAATCTAGTTCTCTATCCAGGAGTTACTCAGCGATTCCGCTCCCCCCTCCAATCCTCCCGCGCTACCGGTTTTTCATACATGTTTTATGTACGCGTGTCTAGAATCTCCTCCAATTCTCAATGCCCTAATATAACGATCCAGAACCGGGTTATAGACAAGTAACTTTGTCCATTCGATCGCGCGCGCGTACAAACTATGTCAAAATCTTGACAGTAACGGGAAAGCGTTTGGTCGTCCATGCCTACATGGACTTGATTCCGAACTCGCCTGGATCGATAAAGTCTTACTGGCGACGTTACTTTATAAACTCATCTTAAAATTGGTCGAGAAAAATGTTTTACGTCGTTCCGAGGAGTTTAAACTCTTGAATATTAGATTGAGAAGGATGCGAATGTCAGACGCTATTTACGGTTTTCTAGCTTTATGGTTACTCCCCGAATATCTAAGCCTGCGATCGAAGATTAACTAACAGTTTAGGGAAAATGGAACGAGGGGTGAATTCTACGCGCGGGAATCTGTCATTAGAGTGTCGGCGATTCGAGCTGGCTTTACGACTGGTCGCGTTTGTTTAAGAGTGTTAGAGGGCCCGTCTACGGCGTAATAAAATACTTTCCCCGGAACATTTTTATGGGAAATCTAAAGGTTAGAACGTTGAACTATTCCATCGGATAATGCAGAAGTCACTCAACCACGTGCGTTTCGACGTAATGATTATTTCCACGCACACGAAATCCAGTGGGCCTCACCACACAAGTTTAAAGAAGAATTTTCGATGTATTATTTTTACTTACGTATAAAATTCTATTTAAATTGTACATCAAATTCTTCGAATAAAATAAGAATTTAAGAGTTGTTCGTAGTATTTGTTGGTAAATTGACTCTCAGAAAACACGCGTATAATCGTTAATGGGAAATCCAGCTTATTCATCTTTAATTATCATACACGCGAGGGACTAACAAATAGACAGACAATGCCAGAAACTGGCGGTGTTGAAAGAACGTTTTGGTATATTTTAAGTCTATGACGGTCAATTGAAACGTACAAAATAGCCTTAAACAATTTAACAATTTACTGGACATACCAACAATACTAGTTTAAAAAATATATATTTGATAAAATTGCGTTTATTATTAAATTAATATTGTTAAACATTTTATTTCAAAATTTGATTATCAGGCCCGAGCAAGGATATTTGGGGCTACGTGGGAAATTATGTCATCGCGGGGCCTACTAAGGACAAGTCTAGGGTCCCCTATCGTACGAGGCCTTAAAAAGTGTGCTTGTGGGCCCTTTTCCACCCGGTCTCGGGAAATTTGCTACCGCGGCACACTCCTGGGAGGATATTATGTAAAAATAAAAAATTACACAAAAATCATGATCCGTCAAAAATGACAATGCGCGTGTGCAGAAGAGGCTGCTATCGAAATATCAAACAATCGATGGTATTGGTCAAATTCAAAATCGTGGCCGTCTGTAATGCAGACGTAAGTGATTTTAATTAAATGCTTCGACATACGCTCGATGGTGCCAAATTAAGTCTTGGGCACTAAAAATAAACAGGTATTTTACGTCCGCTTAAGCATTTAGTTTATGAAATTGAACTTACACAATCGATAGTTTGATATTAGGATATCCGCCCCTACTCCACATGCGCATTGCCATTTTTGAAGGGATCGAGGTTTTTTATGGTCATTTTTGATTTTTACAGAATAGCCCTCCTGTATATTCTATCTATGGTTGGTAAATTACGCGAATCAAAGGTCAAAGCTGAAGGTTCTAAATACAGATGTAGTTAAAATTATGTCTTTTACGCAACCGTTACAAATCAATACCCGCCAAAAGTCGTAAACAATTCAAATCAACGCTCAAGTCAATGATAAAATATGGGAAAGGAAGCATTGACAGTAACGTTCAGTGTAAAGGTATATAAAACCAAGAGTCATTGAGTGTTTCACGGGTTCCTGTCATTCCATGAACCCATAAAAACAGGGAGAAAGGGGTACAAAACTACCATCTCATTTCCCTGTATAAAAAAATAAATGGTTGTTTCTCAACACTTGGAGAGGTCACCGTATTATCCGTTAAACTAAAGTATATATAGCAAAAAAGTGTGGATATATTTTTTTAAATAATGTACTTTTTTCTTCAGTTTCAGTCATCTACAAATCTTCGAAGGTAGAATGAGCGTGAAGCGCGAAGAAATCGTGAATTCAATTCATGGTTTTTAAAAAAAATTGATTTACAACTAACTACCTAACGTATCCCTATTACCAAGAATCCCTTCACGTTAACACAGAATACGCGGGCAGTACAAAGTTCGTTTCGTGATTACCGGAAGAAAGACCACGCCCCTCTATCTTTCCCCTTTCTCCCGGAAATAGGGGAAGACACTACGGTACAATCTCAAGCTTTCTCTACGTTTCGGTGGATAAAATCTTCAGGGAATTATTAAAACAGAGGTTCCAGTTTTAAGCTGCATATTCTCGCTAACCTGACTACCTTCTTGGCCTTACTCATCGCAAAGTTCGAAGGTCAAAGCTTGAAGAAGGAGGAACGGGATACGATCCGGAATTGGAGAGAACGGGAAACTAACTGATCACGAGGTGTCAGATAAAACAAAATTACTTGTCAAAGTTAGGTAAAGGCGAAACGAATATCGTGCACTTTTTGCTTCGATTGTAGATATCCGTTCAACGAACGCCAGAGAATTTTCATTCAAGTTTTTTCAACATAACCGCGACTTCTTTTAAAGGAAATGAAAATTCTAAAACGAAGAGAGTAACTTTACGAATTAGGACTAAGCCTGAAGGTTTTAGAAATCATTTTTTTAAGAAATCGAGAAAAAAGTCTTTCCCCTTTAAAAAAAACCCAATTAACGGGAAAAGATTAAACCTCGGATTAAACCAGATAACTGAGCTAAAATGATCGGCATTTTTAGGTTATAAATTTAAAATTTTCATTTTAAAATTCTAAATCGGGGTTATATTTATACATAGGGAAGATTCTAGTAAGTTTACGATTTCGGTCGAGTTATAGAAAGATAACTTGTAGGGAAAACAGTCTACCCTCAACAAGACTACCAGCTTCAATCGTACAATTTTTTATACCCGTTTACTGGCGTGGGCTTAACCTATCTAACAATTAAAAGGAACATTTTTGGAGAAACTCAATATAATTGGAATATTGCTTGGAAATTCTGATGGTGTTTCAAAATGATTATAAAATTTGTACGGCTGAAATTATAATGTATTTTTCTTGAAGTACTAAATTAGTTATCACTCTGATATAGGGTGTTCTAATAATCAAAATTAAAATTTTAATAATGATTTAACCATTTTTTAATCTTTATACAGTCAAAGCTACAGATTTGTCAATTCACAAAGAGCCACGAACTGTAAAGCTCCTGTTTTTAAACATGAATTTAAACTATAATTTTAGTTTGAAATTTTTTAATTCCAAGTGTAATTCTTATATTTTTAAAAATATCTTAAGCCTCTTATACATATTAAACCATGTACAACAATAACTTTTTTTATTTAATCAAGGGAGTGATTTTCCCGTTAGTGAAGTTATATTTCAACCCACCTTGAATTTGAAATTTAACTTTCGTAATGCCCACTTAATAAATATAAACTGGTTTAACAGAACAAAAATATTTAAATTTTACGTGTTGGTAATATTTGGTAAAGTGATACACATAGTTACTAAGTCAGTCGCTAATTTTTCTTAATAACAAATTATTCTAAGGCTGATTACTTTAATAATATGGACAAACTAATTTTCAGCCGCCTACAGAAACAGCCCACATGATCATTCAACAACGACTGGGAGACACGGGAGTCACTAAGGTAAAAAGTAACATTGACCTACCGCATGTGTTGAGCCATCCCTCAATCCGACACGGAAAAAGACCTTTCTGTTGCCTCTTTATCATGATCTGTATTGATATACCGGTATCTCAAGAATGCGTCCGGGATAACTAAGTAGATCTTCTGGTCAAGGCGACCCGACGTTACTGGAGCCGAAGGATTGTTTAACCCTGATTTAAACGGAGAGTTCCAAGGAAAAACGACTACTATCAGGACCGACCGAATAAAAATCCCGACTTAATACAATTTTACGTTTTTACTTCCGTAAATAAGCGATAATTGAACGATCGGAAAGAAGCCTTACCGCGAGCTATAACGGTATCGGGAGTGTCAGGACAACAGGGATGAGGAATCCGCTCTGAATCTGTGCGAAACGGCGAACGCATTCGCATCCTTCAGTGGACACATCCGTTGTTCGATCCAGCATGTACAATATACAAAGTCGCCTTCCAAACTGCGAGGTTCTGGCGGCGTACGCCAGGGGGATCGACAGATTTCTTCCCGTCACGCGCGCTTCGGACACGCGTTCGGAGTGGCGCTGGTATCGTCTCTTACGTCATTTCGCAAAATTTCATTGCCCCCCGCGATCCCTTCCCCCGTCGGAGTACTTTCGGTGCTAAAAATTCAAGTTTAGATAGTTTGGAAACGCGGTGGACTGGAGGTAACAGTTCTGGAACAGAAATTGGGAATGGATTTTGCCCGAAGCCGTTTTCTCCGCGCTGTTGAGACATTTTCCGACCAGAGGGAGGGAATTGCTTCCGTCCATTCTATTCTCTCGACGTAATGATTCTAGTGATGGGAAGGGAAAAATCAGTGACCAAAAATTAAAGCAATTTCATTTATTTTTTTACGGTACTTTGGTCGTTACAGTTCACGAGTTACCCTACAACCCCCATTTTTTCCACTGTATCCTGAGGGTTATTACAACAAGTGCTACAATTGTTTTTGTTTAATTATTAGATATTATCATAAGCGAGGGGCTAACCACTCTTAGAAAATCTGTACACCGGATTACGCTTAGATTAACACTGCCAAAGGCAGGGACTTCAAAGATTACGCGTAATCCCATTAGTACAGTCAAAGCTACGGCTCTGTACACCGATTACGCGGAGTGATCAGCCCCTCGATCATAAGTCTATAATATTTTTCCATAAGTTTGTTACTTTGGGGTATATTTTACTGAGAGCTAGTAACGGAGTGACGTCATCGCAAGAAGAAAATCTCCCCCTAGCAAGGCGCTGTTAAAGCAAGTGTCGGCTCCTATTTTAAGGTTAGTATCATTGGCGAGCGAAAGATGTCACTAACGTAGAGTTTAGTGGAAATTGAAACAAGTTGAGCAAGCAAATTATTCCCTCAAAAGTAGGTGCCTCGACGTACCTCTTCTTTAATTGGCTTTGCGTAATCACGTGCGCAGTTAACTTAGCTTGGATTGGCTTTTCCACAACCACGTGTTTCAATCACGTAATCTTCGACTTTCAAATAAATGACAATAAGTTTTTGAAAGTCGATAATAGATGGAAGCACTTTCCCGGCGATCTAAGCAATCATAGCTATCTTCGTTACATAGACCCAATCAAAAATACAGAGGGCAACCATAGAGCCGACACTTGCTTTAATGGCTACGTGTGACGCGGGAACAAAACGGTGACAAAGCCCGTAATGCAGTCTGTCTTGTGAATAGCTCTCAGTAAAAATTTTGCATGTGAAGAATAGGAAGTATCACACTTATGCAACTATAGCCTAGCTGATTATTATTATTTATATTATACACTTATGATATTATTTATGACTATTTCCGTAATGTAATTAATTTAATTTATACTTCAATTATACACATAGTAAACAAAATACCATAAATACGATCGGTAATGCTGTAGCGTGGTCATTTGTTTTTAGGCAGAGTATTTAATTTGTACCTAATTATGGCATTTAAGTACCATCTCGTACCATCTTTTTAATAATAATAATAAACTAAAATTTTTAATTTGCCACTTATTTAATTTTTATCCTATTTGTTACTAAAGAATAACAATTACATCTATCTATTTTTTCCGAGTTTCGCGTCTTTTGATTTGCTCGAAGAATTATCGGTACGAGCTATTTGTAGGTTTTTAAATTTCTTCAAATTTGATTAGGGTTTAGCTTTTTTATCCCTTTTCAATGGACTAATCTACTTATTCGCTAGTTTTATCATCCATAACAATTACATGTTAAGAGTAAAATTCCTTCAATTTAATTTGAAATTTTAAGAGCAAATTCCTTATAAAATATTGATTGATTTTGGATGTAGGTTACTTTAGATAAATAGTGTAAATCAACAACTAGAAATTAATGCAATAAAATTTTTGTAATAAATGATGCATGATGGTCTATGCCTGATCATGTTTAAAACTAATATGAACATTTGGTAAATTGTTGTACAACCAGGAAGGCGTATCTAGTCGAAGTACTGAGATGATAGTATATGTTGAAAGAGCCGTTTACCCAAACATTTTGTCTTATAATTGTAGAACATTTGTTGTATACTATATTTGAATATTTTAGTTCCCACAATTCATCTATGTCTGCTCATGGCTGTTACCTAATCCTTACACCATTCTCATTGCCCTTATTAAGCAATTAGCCTTTTCATTTTATACAGAGCCACGAAGCGGTCAACACGAAAAGTTTATAAACTATTGGATTTATTAAGGCTATTAGCAATAATATGATAAATCTTCAGGTTTAGAAGTATTTTTATAATACATAAAACATCTATTAGATAAAATAGATAGTATACTGATTATGCTGAAACATGTAATTTCACAGGTTTCACTGATTTTTCAATATGTGTTTCGTAAGAAAAATACTGCGATGCAAAATATTTTGCTGTAGTATTTTTCTAAAATTATTTCATCCCAAATTTAATTAATATTTATTAATAGTTAAGCAGTTTATTTTATGTAGGGTACATATCTGCTGTTTGGACGGATAATATCAGTTACTTAAAACTGCCTCTAAAGGTAAAGTGTTTAATTTTTACGTCCTAGACTAATTCATATCTCATAAGAGTTATACTTTATACTTCTGATAGTACGTATTTCACGAAATATGAAGAATTTAGCTGTTCAATTATAAACCAATTTGGGTTCAGTTTCATTTACTTAACAATGAAGAGACTAAGTAGCTATTTAATTATAAGTACCACAAATTTTGGGCTTTAACGGTGCTTTCAAGAAATTTTTAACTAAATGAATTTAGCAAAAATTTCCTCACTTTAATATTTAAAACCCTCTTGACTCTTTCATGGAAACCGATTTCGTAAGAACTGAAAAATTCCCTGAAATTGATTTTTGAATCAACGCGCCTTGAGATCTGTCCATACAATAGCGCCATCGCTGGGGAAATTTCGAACTTGTCAGAATTTTTATATTATTCTACAATGATCAAAATTAAATTAATATATTTTAATTAAACTTAGATAACATAAACATTAAGTTTTATTTTTTAAAACGTTTTGTGATATATTTGTCCAAACATTTGTTATAAATGTATTAAATCGATAAACTATTGATTTTAATATATAACAAAATTTAAATTAATATTAACTGGTGTTATTTTAGTAATAAATCTCCAGTCTCTGATTTGAATTTAAGTACTTATGCAACTATGAATTAAACGTGCAGTAGCATTCAAATATCCAAGTAGATATCCAAATCCAGATGGCGACAGCGGCATTGAATGACAATTGTCAGACAGTCTCCCGGCCCCCCTTAAGTTTATTTTTATTGGTGGGCCACTAGCCTAGTGGGGTGGGAAACTAGGGAGGGAAAATACGATAATAAAAATTGGTTACGTTACTTACGCAAACATTTATTGACTTTAAAACGTTAACTTTAACATTAGATTTCGCTTTCGACTAGGGTAGGAAAACAGCGTTTCTGAGACGGCGTAAACATAATTTTTCTCGACATTCTTTTAAAGATATTTTTATGAAATTTGGGGGCCCCGGTAGCCCGCAACCCCCTTTCGAATGATTTATTTTAATAGCCCCCTGATTTCTTTTTAAGAGCCATTGGCCCCAGGACTCCCGCTATTTCCAAGTCTGACAATTATAACGTTTTCTATGACCATGGGCAAACTAGTAAGTACTACGATGTAGTTAGCCCATCCTATGACCGTGTAGAAACCAAGTACATTTTTTTGAATGTATTACACACGAAAGAGTATTATTTAAAAAAATTAAAAATATTATATTTTAATATGTAAAACCGGATATATAGATTTTATTTAAAATGCAAAATACACGTGATAGATGATTTCATTTACAAATACAATTTTTTAAGGTAAAAACTAGTATACATTTTTTTATTTTTAATGTAATAAACACTTTTTTTAAACTATTTTTTATGTGTAAACCCGAAAGCATTTATGTATATGATATGTAAAATATTTTTCAGCTAAATTGAAGCCTCGTAGTATATATTTTGTAATAACAGCTGTGCTAATTTCTAACTACTTGTGTTAACATTGCACTTTTATCAAAAATGTATATATTTACAAACACTACCATTGTTATACAAATGTAAAAATATTTTTAATGTAATTCTCTTAAACCAAATTTCATTCTTATTAAATTTTACCGTGTCCACGGTAACATATAAAGAACTACAGAATCGCTAGAATTTTGAGGATGGTCTACAGATTTACTTGTTTTGTGACACTGGATCGCTGGAAGGTAAGCCTGAGTCACGTGAATTATTCAAACGATTCTGTCGACCTTTAATCTTGGGTTCATTAATGATTTACGAATTTTTAGAATAGTACGGAAATTAAACCTTACAATTTGATTTTCAATTATGTAGAATCACTGTACAATTAATTAAATATTAATTAATATTAATTAATACATTGGTAGTATAAAATAAATAAGTTGCCAGATTTTATTTGAAAAATCTTGGCTCGGCTTGAGTTTCGAATACGTAAATGTCATTGTTTTACATTTTTAATCAAACATTATATAGATATGAATCTCGGTAAACAGGGACTTATGAAAATAACTTTACTAAAAAAAGCAATCTGAACTACTATCAAAGGAACCACACAGGCCCAAGTCATCTAGCGACGTGTAAAGTCTTGTTAAAGGGAGTATGACCCATCTGGTTTGGTTGTGTGTGCTTAGACTATACTGAGTAGCTTCCACAACCTTCCTTTGCGAGGGGCAGCAAAGAGTTAGTTTGATCGGGTTTTATCACCAAATTCCGACAAAGGTTAAACAACCTAACTAAATTCACTCCTTGCCGGCCCTCGCTAGGAAGGCTTGTGGAAGATACTCGGTATAGTCTAAGCACACCCTACCAAACAAGAGGGGTTATACTCCCTTTAATGGTGGAGACCTGTTGCGTGATATCCGTTTTAGGGACCCAATGTGGTACCTGGTTGATTCGATTTTTTAGGGAGAGAGTTTACTTTCCAACTTGTGTTCTATTATTATCTAAATCAAATGATGCGAGATCTACTCCCTGTTCACCAAGATTTAATATTACAATTAATATGAAAATTAATTTCGTTCCAAAAAACCATCACAATGTTATACAGCATTAAAATGGAAAGGGTCCTTTATACCTTTCCGCTTGTTTGACCTTGAAGAGACAAAGCTCGCTGCTAGGTGTAGCGAACGGGTGCGGAGTTCTGTTTAATTCGTGGCTGTTTGGCGGCTGGAGCCCAGTCCACAAAATAGTCCAGATCTCTATGCCAGAACTCCACACCTGTTCGCTGCAACTATTTCACATAGTTGCATTTTTAGGGTTTGTTCCAGAACCGTCTTAAGGAGTATCGTGCCCTTTCAGCTAAGCTAATACCCAAGGCACCACCTTAGGCCTAAGTCATCGAGCGACTTTTAAAGCCATTAGTTCAGGTGGTCAGGTTACAATGCGTAGGAGGGTGATGGCAAGCCCTTTGGGTAATTTGTCTTACTTGTGGGCTTCCGCGGACTCCACTTTGGTATGAGGCCCTAGGCCTCTTTTGCGCGCGCCTTAAAACGGTCCTGGTTGGTTCTAGTCTAAGTGATTAAAAATGTTAAACAATGACAAGAGGTCACCATGCCGAAGAAAGAGGCTACCTTATTACTGACTCTCACGTTTGTCTTCAAAGGCTTAAAAGGTTTGCCTTCTTGAAACGTTTTGACTGTTGAGCCACTATCGGGATTTTAGCCTTTCACAATACCACCATCGACATCTTTAAGAGATCCTGACTCAATCCCAGAAAGGTGACCTTGGTATTTACGTATTTGAAACTGAAGTCGAGCCTAACCTCATTGACGCTGAACTGAAACGGACAAAAGGGATAATTGGTCGATGGCGCATTCGGAAACGGTGCTTTCGTCGTTCAATTGAGTGTTCTTGTAGAATAGTGTCTGTCTACTGGGACGGGCCGGTATCTTACCCCACAACTGTTCTTTAATTTTCATCACGGTGTAGTCGCGGGTGACGCTGACTACGATAGGTTTCGCCTCTCGGCCGATTATTTGAACTCTTATATCGAAACGTTTGACCTGGTTGCTCATGAACGGGTTAAGATCGAAATTGTTCGAAGAACCGATGGCTTTAAGATTAGTGTTGTATGGTTGGAAGAAGAAATCTCCGTCTTCTTCCGGTGAACTCGACAATGAACACGAACATTCGGCTTTAGAAATAATTTACCAATGGTATGATTACAGTGTTTAATGCTCAAGTTCACGAATTTGATTAACTGTTAAAATTATGAAAATAAAAGGAGTTCATCAAGACTGGAGTATTCAACTGAAATTTTTACGTAGACAAACGTCTGCTCTACGTAAAGTAAATTGTCATGGCTCTACCTATCGGACAAAGGCGAAACTAAATGGGCTAGGACAGTGCCGGATTAAGACTACAACACTATAAAAAAGCCATACGTTTCGGGGGGGGGGTGGACTTGCCCCTTGGTCCACCCACCTGGCTATGCCACTGCATGCTCCTCTCTATTTGAACCCAAAAACCAACCTTTTTCTATTTGACTAGGCTAAAACCGAACTTTTCGCCCTACCCCTCTAAGACGAAGCACTTAATTACATACGTTCCTGATTTCCATGCGTGACAATTCACATCGTAACTAAAACAAACAAACAAAAAAATTACATAGCACCCACTTAAAGGAAGAAACAACTGGACCATGATTATCCAAATTATAGTTCGACTATTTAAATTTGTTTAATGCTGGGAAAATGTTGTCAATTCAAATCCTAACGATGTTTATATGAAAGACTATGTTGGGGCCAAACAAAATGAACAGGGGTGGGGCAACCCCCTCTCTGCTGAGCGGCCTGACACGGAGTCACAGAGTGGACAAGAGATTGGTTATGCAAGGTTACAAGGATCACCGTAAAACGAATTAGAGGCTACTCGGTACCCTATTTCGACTTACTCGAATTCGTTTTTCAGTGTTTTTCGAAAGAGTATTTCATATCTCGTTTACACTATAAATATTAACATAAGTGTATCATTCTCTCTAAGTAGACAAAACGCTATGCTACCTATGACTAGAGTCTTTGTCGGGGTCGGTCTGGCAGCCCTCTATAACCGCCCTATACTGTGTATCACCTCAACTTCACTCTGAATTTATACTGCCGAATGTAACGTTTCTTACATCTCATATGGTACTCTTCACGTCTGAAACGTGTCTCGAGGGCCCGAGAGAGAGAAATTTTGGGGGTTGGCCCATCGAATTTCTCCCCCCAAAAAACCTGTACCATATTTGTTCAAGGTCAGTTTTAGATCCAAGGGTTGAGTTTTGTTCAATAAACGCCCCTTTAGTTGCCGTCTTGACCACTCGGTGGCGCCTCCGCCGAAATGTTTTCAAATTTTTTCTCTTTGGAGTTCGCTCTCTATACTAGTTCTGACGTCACGAAACCCAGACTAAGATACCCGACCAAGTCCCGGAATTTGTATACTTAGAGAGAATGATCCACTTATGATATTAAGAATAGAATCAATATAGTTTCAAAGTTATTGATGGTTTCATTTTGAAAAAGCATGGCGTAAAACTGTTATTAAATTTAAATATGCTTAATGTTTTTTTTTTCAAATAATTGTTTTTTTGAACTAGCGTATTGACGTGGGAGTATTCGAGGCCCCCTGACCCTCGGGGGCCCCTAGGCACGTGCCTAGTGTGCCTAGTTCTTAATCCGGCACTGGGCTAGGAAAAACGTATGGCTGCCAGTGCAAATAGGTGTTTTCATAAAATCCGGCTATGTTGTTTTCCCCCGACAAAAATTGCCCCCTCAGTCTTTGATGGGAGTTCAGTTCAGTACGTGCCAGCTCTAAAACCATCGGTGCTACTTGCATGAATGTACGTCAACAAGCTGGCAAACATGTTTCCCGAAAAATCAATAAAAACCAAAGACTACAGACAGTTACATGTCCCTTCCTAAAGTATATCACCTCCTAGGCTGTTCTTTGATGGGGATTTTATGAAAACACCTATTGAGATATACATCAATATAAACAAGTGAGTGAGACTTTTACGCTCTAAACATTTTATCAGTGACGTTTAAATTTGACCCACTAACCAACAGGCTAGAAACTAAAGTCGGTCGCAACTATACTAGCCAGACTTTTGAATACTCCTATCTTGATGAACTTCTGTCAAAATTTAAATATTTACAGAGTCCCGAAGAGTAATCCGAATCACTACCAGTTGAATTACTTCGAGTTTGTAGAAGTGGGTATCCTATAAAAATACGAAAACATTAAACCTAATGCTAGGATGTGAAAACTAAATGCGATATTAAGTTGAAATAAAATGAATTAAATTGAATTAAATTGAAATACATTTAATTAAATTGAAATAAATTTAATTAAATTGAAATAAATTAAATTAAATTGAAATAAATTAAATTAAATTGAAATAAGTTGAATTAACTTGAATTAAATTGAATGAAGTTGAATTAAGCTGAATTAAGCTGAATTAAATTGAATGAAGTTGAATTAGGGTTGAATTAAATTGAATTAAGTCGAATTAAATTGAATTATGTTGAATTAAGTTAAATTAAATTAGAATGAATTAGATGGAATTAGATTGAATTAATTTGAATTAAATTGAATTGATTAGATTTAATTAAATTGAATAAAATTGAATTTAGGCTAAAGGTTTTCAAGATTTCTAAATAAAATGTTTATACACGAGCAGATAAATCGCCGAACGTTATCTATGATGGCTGACGAATAATATTGGTGTTTTGAGGCACGTGACGGCTGGCAAATCAAAATAGTGAGACAAACCTATTGTCGTCTGCTGATTAGTCTGCAGCTGTGTTTTTTATCTGTCTGAATTTTTGACTGATACCAGTAAGTGACCCTCAAGGGGTCGGAGTGTGCAATAACTGGTGGCTTTACCGGGGAGTCGGGGTCCGGCTCTTGTACCCCATAAGGGTGGTGGCGCACTGCGAGATGTTAGCTCCGTTCACATGGTCCTATCTCCACCTCCGACTTCGGTCAGGTAGGGGCTGGATACTGAGTTTCGGCTCAGGCTAACGGAGAGGGTCCAGGCAAACTGGCCGCCTCGGCGGATTGGGTAGCCTGCTGTGGGGCGGCGGGCCTCCATATGCGGGCACGGCGGTCCTGTTTACCGGCCTTTTGAAACAACACCGGGATCTCCGGTGCCAGCTGTGCCGGGTTATGCGGGCTGCTGTGTGCTCGTCGTTCCCCTTTAGGAGCTCTTTCCAATGGGTTTGGCTCTCTACATTCCTAGGTAGGGTGTGGGCCGGAGTTGCCAGAGCATCCACTCTCATTCCCATTGCTGTGTGCGAAGTGGCGAACTGGTTGAACCATTGCTGCACCTTCTGCTGGGTGGCTTGCGTCGAGGCTGCGACCATCAGTAGTAGGGTTATGCTACCCATGCTGGTTTTGTCACCTGTCCGGGCTTGTGGACGCCAGCGTAGGGCATTCTGATGATAGACCTCCGGTGGTGTGGTTTGAATCTTACCGGTACACGGGGCTATAAATCTGACACATGATGCCAGTAAGTTGACAGAGTAAGTAGAAAAACAAGGAAATGGATTTACTCAGTATGTTGGGGATATAGTCTTCCCAATTCAATGGTTTTACTTTTGAAATTAAAACGTTTACGATTTTACTTTACAAGCAATAATATCTTTTTATATATAGAACTACCAAATTTAAGAAATCACTACAGTATAATTTTAATAACTTAGTTAAACTTACTCTGTCAAATTACTGGTATCAACCAAGAATTCAGACAGATAAAAAACACAGAGGCAGACAAAACAGCAGACACCGATAAGTTTGTCTCACTATTTTAATTTGCTAGCCGTCACGTGCCTTAAAACGCCCATATTATTCGTCAGCCATCATGGATAACGTTCGGCGATTTAGCTGCTCGTGTTTATACCATTTCTTCTCATTTCTGCATTTTTTTCCTTTTGTTTGATTATTTTCATTTCGTCGTAGAACCGTTGCGTATCTAGACGTAGTGTCTGTAACATTCTCTGTGTTTTCAAGAAATTGAATTATCCATTATTATTACACAATTCAAAAAGTTTTAAAGGCAATGATGACATACTTCGAAGATCAATTTCTCTTTTTGCTTCTTCAAACTGGCAATTTTGTTTTCCTTATAGACTCGTTTCTCTTCGGGTGTCTGAGTAGAACGTTTCATTTAATACTCGAAAAGTTTATCCATTTATTAAATACTGACAAAAGTGTACATTTAGGTAAGCATTTAAGCTATATTAATGAAACATGTATCTTCTCGGGCTTGATTCAGTTTGCAATAAGTGCTAATTTCCCGCCAAATTAGGCAAGCGTACGCTCTTAAAACAAACGGTGTTTTAATGGTATATTACGGGTGTAATATCTGTAAAAAAACACTCTTTAATGTTAATTTAAACGATCTAAAGGGATTTTTATTGTCCCAAATTAAAAACTTGAAAAGGTGTATAAAGGGTGTTATATTACCCCGTAAATTGAGTGATTTAACACCTCGTAAAGGTGTAGCTCCCTTAAGGCAGTAGTTTAGTACCCTAAAAGGAGTATTTTAACACTTTGAAGGGAGTATTGTAGCACCCTGAAGGGAGTCGTTTGGTACCCTAAAAGGAGTAGTCTTGTACCCTGAAGGGAATAGGTTTATACCACAAACTGTATAAAAAAGTAACCAAAACGGAGGACCTAAGCATCCCAAACAGTGTAAATAAACACCCTAGCAGGAAAACTGCTTTTTAATGTGTAGAATAACATCCTTTATAAACCTGTTAAGGTGTTAAATATGGGACAAGAAAATACACCTTTTGTTTTAAGAGTGTACACCGTAACAAAGCTCAAATTTTACCGCGTGTATCAATACGTCTAGCTTAGTTTCCATTAGCGGGAGTTATAATGCAAATTTCTTTGCACACGTAAAAACCTATATTTGTCCCAAAGTTGAGTGACGCGCCCAAGTGGGAACTACACTTGCTTAGTTACCACTAGAACGAGTACCGATACGTTTCTCAACTTTTGTCGCGTACAAAAGCTTTTACGCGCGTAAATAAAAACGCTCCCTAGTGGAAACTAAACTTGCTTAGTTTCCACTATAACGTGTAACGACGCATTTATAAACTTTTTTACAAACGTTTTTACGCGCGTAAATAAAAAAATAAGTGGAAAATAAGCTTAAAGCTCAGTTTTAACGAGAACTACGTTTTCTTTTAAGCGTCGTTACGCCCGCTAGTGGAAACTAAGCATAAAATTTAATATTCCATATGTAAAAGTTTTTATAAACTTTAGCTTTATGGTATATTTCGCACCGCAGACGGTGGTGTAGTTAGGCCAATCGGCACAATTGCAGTGAATTTATTTTCACGGGTTCACAAACTCAGACAACGTGTGAACAATCAATTCAAAGGACTCCCATTACGCCACTTAACTGATTAAGAGATTAAAAATATGATTTCCATATTTTATATTCATTTTAAAATCTAGATAATCTTTTTTTTCTATAAGGTGCACGAAATATTTAGGAATATAATTTACATGTTTCAAACACCTTTAGCACTAGAAATAGATGGCTTTCCCATACGTACCATAAGGGCGAGATTAATTGCAGTTCGTTCCATTTCCGTAACTGTAAGTAAAAATTAATTAATTAACTAAAATGTACCTAAACCAAGTATCACAGTTTTTTTTAACAAAATAAGCGAAGGAAATTACATTAATGATTAGATTAAGAGATATTACGTCCCTCGAAAAAGTCGATAAAGAATGCTAGCATAGCAAAAACTATACGAAACACCCATAACATGACAACGTTATATATTATTTTTGTTTTATTATCGACAATAATTTTTATCTTGAAAACCCTTTTCGAAATATTATCCGCAGGTCCTCATTCTGATGTCGCTATCAGAGACAATTGTGAGAACCGTTAAGCTGCCATTTGGAGATATGGGTGCGGAAAATAGGACTTTATCGTCCATGTAGGCCACTTCAACAACCTTCGGAATAATTGAACAATCGTACGATTGTGAACTTATTTGTTTTATACGAAATAACATTTAATAATGTTAGACTAAAAAATTAAGAATAAGTCTATTCCTGTGTCGCTATATATATTGAAATTTGGTTTTGTATTTTAATGATAAAATTTATAATTAAAATAAAATGACTTATGTGAAAACCGCCAAATAAGGCTAGATTATTCGGTGGAATAGGGTTCGGTTGAATAGTACTGTTCGGCGGAATGGGATTCGGTCAAATGAGACTGTTTGGCGGAATGGGATTCGGTCGTATGGGACTGTTCGGTGGAATGGGAATGTTCAATAGAATGGGATTCGATCGAATGGGACTGTTCGGTGGAATGGGAATGTTCAATAGAATGGGATTCGGTCGTATGGGACTGTTCGGTGGAATGGGAATGTTCAATAGAAGGGGATTCGGTCGTATGGGACTGTTCGGTGGAATGGGAATGTTCAGTAGAATGGGATTCGATCGAATGGGACTGTTTGGTAAAAGGGTATTCGGTCGAATTTGACTGTTCGGTGGAATGAGATTCAGTATAATGAACTACAATCGTTGGTCCTACACATAGGGGAATTTGAAGGTACAACCCAAGCTTCCGGTTGTAATCTACCCTTAAATCGGGTGCCATATGGTTGCATAACTGAGTGTACAACAAACCGGAAGGGAGTGCTTAATCACATTTTTGTTTATTTTAGTGACAATTCTTACTCTAGCCTCCTATCTTATAAACAATTTCTAAACATGTAACGACGAAATCATCGATATATTTTAACGATTATGTTGTGTTAAAATCCAGTTACATATTATTTAACTGATTCCCATTCTATCGAAAACCTTAATGTCGTCATATATCTAGAATCTTTCTATTTTTTAAACCCAGTGGCGGGTTTTGGTTAAATTGGAATTAAATCAAATTAAATAGCTGTTATTTAAACACAATTAGCGAATAATATTTATCTGCAGATTTGGTGTCACCTTAGCTCTGTGGAATAATAAGGTTTAGGTTAGGTAAGGTTAGGTTGTGATTATCTGCTGGTATTATTATTTAATAATAAAATTTATAATTTACTTTTCGATATAATGACTTACGTGAAAACCGCCAAATATGCAATTTTCGGTCGAATGGAACAGTTTGAAGGAATGGAATTCGATCGAATCGGACTGTTCGATTGAATGGCCGAATGGGACTGTTCGATGGAATGGCCGAATGGGACTGTTCGGTGGAATGAGATTAGATCGAATGGGACTGTTCGGTGGAATGAGAATGAAATTAGATCGAATGGGACTGTTCGGTGGAATGAGAATGAAATTAGATCGAATGGGACTGTTCGGTGGAATGAGAATGAAATTAGATCGAATGGGACTGTTCGGTGGAATGAGAATGAAATTAGATCGAATGGGACTGTTCGGTGGAATGAGAATGAAATTAGATCGAATGGGACTGTTCGGTGGAATGAGAATGAAATTAGATCGAATGGGACTGTTCGGTGGAATGAGAATGAAATTAGATCGAATGGGACTGTTCGGTGGAATGAGAATGAAATTAGATCTAATGGGACTGTTCGGTGGAATGAGAATGAAATTAGATCGAATGGGACTGTTCGGTGGAATGAGAATGAAATTAGATCGAATGGGACTGTTCGGTGGAATGAGAATGAAATTAGATCGAATGGGACTGTTCGGTGGAATGAGAATGAAATTAGATCGAATGGGACTGTTCGGTGGAATGAGAATGAAATTAGATCGAATGGGACTGTTCGGTGGAATGAGAATGAAATTAGATCGAATGGGACTGTTCGGTGGAATGAGAATGAGATTAGATCGAATGGGACTGTTCGGTGGAATGAGAATGAAATTAGATCGAATGGGACTGTTCGGTGGAATGGGAATGAGATTAGATCGAATAGGACTGTTCGGTGAAATGGGATTAGATCGAATGGGACTGTTCGGTGGAATGAGATTCGGTCGAATGGGATTTTACAAGGGAATGGAATTCGGTCTAACGGGTTTGTTCGGTCGATTGTACTACAATCTTCGGTCGAATTGCCAGTTTTAACGAAAGGAATATGGGTAAAATTCCCACCAAACCTGGCTTTGAAATATAGCGTATAGCCGTGACTTTAAATGTAACGCTCAATGTATTGAGTCTAAATTTACTGTGATTATATCTCACTAAAATATAGAAATCCCAAAGTAGTTAACTACGCCGGCTAACCAACGCTTGCCAACAAAAGAATGCAGACCTTTATTTTGTGGCTTTAAATCCCGACTTAAGAGGATTAACGTTTGTTACCCTTTCTAAATGTTTAGAATAAATAATACGAAAAAAAGACAACTCACCATCACCACCAAAGGTTGTAAGATCTTCAGCCATATTTATTTTATTTATTTTACGATTTTTTTATTTTAGGTTTTATTTTACAAAAAAGTTAATAAAATATGGGAAATGTACACGGCCTTTAACCCTTCTATATAAATGAGGCTATCATTTATATAAAACAGTTAATTTTTAGCCGTGCTATTTCGTCGTTAGGTAAAAAGCAGATGAAGATGTGAAAATAAAACTTATTTGAACTTTACTAACCGACGCCAACTCGGCAGCGGTTGTTCGTTACGATAAGATAATGTAGCCGTACTTATAAGCCATATATATAGTGACTGTTACGGAAACAGTGTTATCAAAGCATTTTATTGCGTTTTGCAATCTTCGGTCAATACAGCCAAATGGCATTATTTTTAAGAGTGAATCATTGAAAGTTTGAATAGTTTAGTGTCGTTTTAATATTTTTTAGATAATCAGTAACGATATAGCACGTTTGATTAAACTTTTGGCACTATTTCGTGACCGTTAACCATAATACAATAGAAGCTTCGATGCTCGTGTTATTTATAAATTTAGAAATTTATGTTTATAAATTATAAAAATAATTTCAACAGCTGGTGTCGTCATATAAATGGGGTTTTTCTAAAGGGTTTTAGGTTTTTCTCAGTAAGAATTCAACCGGAATGGTGAGTGTAGGGGGTGTTCATCGTTCTTGCCTATCGACTGTTAACCTCACTCTTAAGCTGGTTGACAATTGGCGAGCTCACTCTTTCGTTATAAGACAACCAGCGAGCTTGTTCTTATGCTGGCAGCCAACCAGAGCCCATTGCTATTCTAGAAACCAACCAATGAGCTCGATGTTAAGCTGGCATCGAATTAAGCGATTTCGTACTTAAGCTGACATCCAATAAGCAATCTCACAGTTAACATGCCAGCGAATTAGAGATCTTTCATTTAGTATGCAAATAAACAGCTATCTAGTAGCTAAGCTGGCAAATTAATCAGCAATCTCTTCACTTAAGTTTTCAACCAATCAGCCATCTCCTAATTTATAGAGCAACCAACCACTGAGCGATATCGCACTTAAGCTTTCAACCAATCAGTCATCTCCCAATTTATATAACAACCAACCACTGAGCGATATCGCACTTAAGCTTTCAATCAATCAGCCATCTCCTAATTTATGGAGCAACCAACCACTGAGCGATATCGCACTTAAGCTTTCAACCAATCAGCGATTTCCCAATTTATATAACAACCAACCACTGAGCGATATCGCACTTAAGCTTTCAACCAATCAGTCATCTCCCAATTTATATAACAACCAACCACTGAGCGATATCGCACTTAAGCTTTCAATCAATCAGCCATCTCCTAATTTATGGAGCAACCAACCACTGAGCGATATCGCACTTAAGCTTTCAACCAATCAGCGATTTCCCAATTTATATAACAACCAACCACTGAGCGATATCGCACTTAAGCTTTCAACCAATCAGTCATCTCCCAATTTATATAACAACCAACCACTGAGCGATATCGCACTTAAGCTTTCAACCAATCAGTCATCTCCCAATTTATATAACAACCAACCACTGAGCGATATCGCACTTAAGCTTTCAACCAATCAGTCATCTCCCAATTTATATAACAACCAACCACTGAGCGATATCGCACTTAAGCTTTCAACCAATCAGTCATCTCCCAATTTATATAACAACCAACCACTGAGCGATATCGCACTTAAGCTTTCATTCAATCAGCCATCTCCTAATTTATATAGCAACCAACCACTGAGCGATATCGCACTTAAGCTTTCAACCAATCAGTCATCTCCCAATTTATATAACAACCAACCACTGAGCGATATCGCACTTAAGCTTTCAATCAATCAGCCATCTCCTAATTTATATAGCAACCAACCACTGAGCGATATCGCAATTAAGCTTTCAACCAATCAGCGATATTCCAATTTATATAACAACCAACCACTGAGCGATAATGCACTTAAGCTTTCAATCAATCAGCCATCTCCTAATTTATGGAGCAACCAACCACTGAGCGATATCGCACTTAAGCTTTCAACCAATCAGCGATTTCCCAATTTATATAACAACCAACCACTGAGCGATAATGCACTTAAGCTTTCAACCAATCAGCCATCTCGCAATTTATATAGCAACTTACCACTGAGCGGTATCGCACTTAAGCTTTCAACCAATCAGCCATCTCGCAATTTATATAGCAACCAACCACTGAGCGATATCGCACTTAAGCTTTCAACCAATCAGTCATCTCCCAATTTATATAACAACCAACCACTGAGCGATATCGCACTTAAGCTTTCAACCAATCAGTCATCTCCCAATTTATATAACAACCAACCACTGAGCGATATCGCACTTAAGCTTTCAACCAATCAGTCATCTCCCAATTTATATAACAACCAACCACTGAGCGATATCGCACTTAAGCTTTCAATCAATCAGTCATCTCCCAATTTATATAACAACCAACCACTGAGCGATATCGCACTTAAGCTTTCATTCAATCAGCCATCTCCTAATTTATATAGCAACCAACCACTGAGCGATATCGCACTTAAGCTTTCAACCAATCAGTCATCTCCCAATTTATATAACAACCAACCACTGAGCGATATCGCACTTAAGCTTTCAATCAATCAGCCATCTCCTAATTTATATAGCAACCAACCACTGAGCGATATCGCACTTAAGCTTTCAACCAATCAGCGATATTCCAATTTATATAACAACCAACCACTGAGCGATAATGCACTTAAGCTTTCAATCAATCAGCCATCTCCTAATTTATGGAGCAACCAACCACTGAGCGATATCGCACTTAAGCTTTCAACCAATCAGCGATTTCCCAATTTATATAACAACTAACCACTGAGCGGTATCGCACTTAAGCTTTCAACCAATCAGCCATCTCGCAATTTATATAGCAACCAACCACTGAGCGATATCGCACTTAAGCTTTCAACCAATCAGTGATATCCCAATTTTTATAACAACCAAGCACTGAGCGATCTCGCACCTAAGTTTGCCACCAACTACTGACCTAAAAAGGAGATGTTATATATGTTACTTAAATGCAGCAAAAAAGAACGTTTGGCATAAGGCAAGGTTCTTGGGGTTTCCCTGGGAGCGTTTTGTGTTAGCTGGGTTTATAAATTGACTACTGGCCCACTAGTTATTTTTATAAATATATTAATAAATTGTGAATAGTTTATTTTGAACTGTGTGGTACAAAAGTAAAGAAAGGTACATTCCATCTGCCAGAAAATACATGCTTACAAAATTAATTTCCAGGTTCAATATTTACAAAAATGTTAACCTTTTACAGGATTTATTAATATTTGCTAAGCCCGGGTACATGACGAAAATAAAAACATGTTTAACTTCTACTAAAATGAGCCTTATATGTATGGCTGCGATAATTTTCTAAACACAAATATTTGTTTTCGTGTACCCTGCTTTATTTTAAAAGTGTTTCCGATTTCGCCTTTAATACACAAACTTAGACATTTCAATTTAAACCAGTAAATACGATAGATAAAACTGACATTGATCGGAAAGTAACAACCTACCATAATGATTTATCGCTTTGTTGAGCAGTAAAATTTAAATATTCAGTATTTTAATTTAAACGCTATAGATATCCTACTACATGTCACATTAGCTCAATAAAAATATGGCGTCGTGTTCAAACTATAAAAGGTTCGGAATCCGAAGTAGAAACGTGAAAAGGAAACCGCGAAGAATGATCATGTGGCTCTCATCGTTCTGGTTCAAATTTCTAGAGCCCTCTGTTAAACCTCTCTATAATAGCCCGATTACAAAGATGCTAGAACACACCATTTTTGCCAATTACATAGCTCTGGTTCATAAGGGATAGCCGCGGATAAAAGTGTTTGCATTTTTAAGATATTAAAACTTAAAGCAAGTGTCGGCTCTATCGTTGCCCTCTGTATTTTTGATTGATTCTATGTAACGAAGATGGCTATGATTGCTTAGATCGCCGGGAAGGTGCTTCCATCTATTATCGACTTTCAAAAACTTATTGTCATTTATTTGAAAGTCGAAGATTACGTGATTGAAACACGTGGTTGTGGAAAAGCCAATCCAAGCTAAGTTAACTGCGCACGTGATTACGCAAAGCCAATTAAAGGAAGAGGTACGTCGAGGCACCTACTTTTGAGGGAATAATTTGCTTGCTCAACTTGTTTCAATTTCCACTAAACTCTACGTTAGTGACATCTTTCGCTCGCCAATGATACTAACCTTAAAATAGGAGCCGACACTTGCTTTAGAGAACAGAGGACTAACATTTTCACTTTAACATATACTCTATAACGGTTTCCACTAAATATGAAGACTAATTTTCAGTGAAAGGTATTGGCTACACTCGTGCTGTTCAGTGTATTGGTAAGTGTAGTCCTCTTTTTCCTATTTACACCCAACTAACGCAAGCATATTTCATTTTTCTAAACATTTCATTGTCACGGCTAATTTATGTTAGAAATGCCGTAAGTGGCGAAATTTGTGTAGCAATGAAATCTTTATTTACCTTCAAAAGCTCAGTAGTAACCGGTATATAAATATACTATTTATTCTTAAAAATACCTCTACTAACACAAAATATTTCAACATATGTTATCTCCATTCTCACCAAGAAACTCGGTTTGATAATCGTGTTGACCAACAATGTTTCGTTAAAATGTGAGCTCGTGTAAATTCAGTTTTATAGAATAAACAAAAGTCTGTCACTAAAACGAAAATTTACAAAGTTTTTTTACAGAAAGATAGAAAATATATTAATAATTATGTCCCTGAAATTTAATAGTTATTGGAAAAGTATTTAAAAAGTTACGCTACGTTTTCCGCAACCTACATCAAATGGCCTAAAAATTTTCAGAAATCGCGGTTGAACCTACGTGCAGCGCCAAAAGAATGAAGCGTCAAAAATTTGAGAAAGGGTGGCGGGTAAGGCATATTAAAAACACGATTAACGACAATCTACCAATATAACTAGGTTAAAAAGCCAAGGAGAATGTCGTAGCAGACGACCGAAAAACGATAAAACCGGGGAAAAAATATTTCGTTCACGAGATGGCGCTGCGGGTAGGTTCAACCAAGCGATTCTGAGATTCTCGAGTCGGGGGGAGGGGATAAAACACGAAATTTGGTTGCTTATAATAAATCAATATACTGGCAATATTAACATGAAATTTTTTGTATAACCATTTCCAAACGTCCTCTATCCATTTAAATGGTTTTTAACCAATTTTAGGGTGGTGACAGTTCTCCTTTAATTTATAATTTGTGGAGACGAACCGTGGCCATTAGGTAAATTCAGGAATCCATACCTAGATACTTGGAATGCTTATCCTGTCGTATCGCGTATGGTAAGATCACTCTGACGGCTTTGGCCCCGCCTACGAGAGAAAAAATCCCCTCTGCGCGCGCTCCCCTCTCACCTTGTTGTTTGTTAGATTAACATAGTTACATCAAAAAAACCGTCAGCCACATCGAGACGAAAATCTGCCGCGATAAGCATTCCAAGTAGAGGTATGGATTCCTGGTAAATTTCCGTTTCACGAGTGGAGTGAAGGAAAAACGTTAGTTTGAGGAAAGTAATCAGATACCTGGGCTGCGTTAAATCCTTCCGTTGATAGTGAGAATTATCACTTCTCAAAATTTTGACGGTCCTTCTCACCGGAAATGACATAATCTCTTCTTAACTCGAACCGGGTAACAATAATTATTTATTACAGATTTAAATAGTTTAATTCCTAATAATATAAAGTGAATAATATTTAGTACGATACGAGAAATACAAAAATTCTAATTATTTTTGAGAGAGGGGAGGGGAGAGGCTTTGACAAAGTTCTACAAGAGACGAAAAAGATTTACAAAACGCCAAAAAGTTCTCAAAGAGGTTAAAAATGTTTCTACGCACAGTGGCGGCGCCAGGAATTTTCGCGAGGGTAGGCAAACCAAATAAATGGGCCCCCGACCCTTTTCTCAACGAAATGCTTCAATAAAATAAAGTAGTGATGTACATGACGAACAAAAAAGTTCTAACAACGATAAAACGAGTCCAAATATAACAGAACTGGTTTTATTTACTAGGAGATACCCCAAAAATTTCTAAATACATTATCGACAAGACAATTGTTTCATTGTTATTTATAAATAATTTTATCTCTTGGGACACTTTTGAGACCCTTTCTAGATCAATTTGAGGCCCCTTATAGGGTGATTTTGGGTCCCTAAAAATTTTAAGGTAGGCAGTGGCCTACCTGGCCTACCCCTAGCGCCGCCACTGTCTACGCATGTGCAATGCTTCTTCTCCCCGCGCGGCTTCCCTCTCCTTCTCCCAAGACAAAAAAGTTTCTCCCAAGACAAAAAACAAGTTTCTTCCAAGACGAAAAAAAAAAGTTTCTCCCAAGACAAAAAAGTTTCTCCCAAGACAAAAAACAAGTTTCTTCCAAGACGAAAAAAAAAGTTTCTCCCAAGACAAAAAAGTTTCTCCCAAGACAAAAAACAAGTTTCTTCCAAGACGAAAAACAAGTTTCTTCCAAGACGAAAAACAAGTTTCTTCCAAGACGAAAAAAAAAAGTTTCTCCCAAGACAAAAAAGTTTCTCCCAAGACAAAAAACAAGTTTCTTCCAAGACGAAAAAAAAAGTTTCTCCCAAGACAAAAAAGTTTCTCCCAAGACAAAAAACAAGTTTCTTCCAAGACGAAAAACAAGTTTCTTCCAAGACGAAAAACAAGTTTCTTCCAAGACGAAAAACAAGTTTCTTCCAAGACGAAAAACAAGTTTCTTCCAAGACGAAAAACAAGTTTCTTCCAAGACGTAAAAAAGGTTTCTCCCAAGACAAAAAAGGTTTATCTCAAGATAAAAAAAAAGTTTCTCCCAACACGAAAAAAGTGTAAAGTGTTTCTCCCAAGACGAAAAGACTTTCTCCCAAAACGAATAAAGTTTATCCCAAGACAGAAAAAGCTTATCCCAAGACGATAAACGTTTCTCCCAAGACGAAAACCGTTTATCCCAAGATAAAAAAATGTAAAAAGTTTCTCCCAAGATGAAAAAAGTTTCTCACAAGACATGAACTTAATTTTGTTTTGTTTGGCGTGCCATAACGCAACCCTGGTCTATTTGAATTTTTACGGGGAAGGAGCTCACTCTTTGAGCATAAGGGGGGAGGGGTAGGTAGGAATGTTAAAATCATGTCCACGAGTCAACATAGTCATTCTCCCACTATTTGATCGATTCTTGATACAATCCATACGTTCCTTAGTGTCAAAAATTAGGTTGTCTCTCGAAATGTCAAATGAAACTCCAAGGACGTTAAATTGCTCAAATTTGGCTTACTCTTCAATTCGCAATTCTTCACCGCTGTTTTCGTTTGAAACTTGTTTCAGCTTGGCAGATATAGATTTTCATTTCCTGAGTTATTTCAGGAACTGATTTTGAGATTTTGCAAATAATTTAAGGTTTCTCAAATACTTTTGCTGTAGAGAGTACGGGGCCCTCAAGGGGTCGGAGTGTGCAATAACTGGTGGCTTTACCGGGGAGTCGGGGTCCGGCTCTTGTAACCCGTAAGGGCGGTGGCGCGCTGGGAGATGTTAGCTCCGTCCAAAGGGTCCTATCTCCGACCTCCGACTTCGGTCAGGTGTGGGCTGGATACTGGGCTTCGGCCCAGGCTAATGGAGAGGGGCCGGGCAAACTGGCCGCCTCGGCGGATTGAGTAGCCTGCTGTGGGGCTGCGGGCCTCCGTATGAGGGCACGGCGGACCCATCTCCCGGCCTTTTGGGCTCCCACCGGGATCTCCGGTGCCAGCTGTGCCGGGTTATGCGGGCTGCTGTGTGCCCGCCGTTCCCCTTTAGGAGCTCTCTCCAAAGGGCTTGGCTCCCTGCCTTTGTAGGTGGGGTGTCGGCCGGAGTTGCTAGAGCATCCGTTCTCTATCCCACTGCTGTGTGCGAAGTGGCGGGCTGGTCGTCCCATTGTTGCACCTTCTGCTGGGTTGAGCGGCTTGCGTCGAGGGTGCGACCATCAGTAGTGGGGTTCTGCTACCCATGCTGGTTTTGTCACCTGTCCGGGCTTGTGGACGCTGGCGTAGGGCATTCTGATGATAGGCCTCCGGTGGAGTGGTTCTTTTCTTACCGGTACACCGGGCTATAAATTCTGACAACATGTAGAGAGTACGGGATTTGTTTGGATGTCGGACCACTCGAGCTTCATTCATTACCTTCCACGATTCGACTTACAACTGATGTGCTTTTTTAACGGTTTCTGCGTCAAACCAAAGATCATCCACGTATAAGGAATCGTCTAGAATTCGGCTGATTTTCGGTTTCGTTTTAAATTTTTACGTGCATGCGTTGGTATAGTTGCGGCTAAGATAAATGGGTTGGATGTTACGCCATATTGTACTTGAATTCTTTATCTCATAGCTGCATAAAGGTTTTCGACATCAACCTATAAAAACCTTTTACACAGAAAAAAAGGTGTTTAGATACTAAACACTTTCTTAAACACCAAAATGCAACAGAATATTTATCATGTTTAAAAACGATCATGTTTAGGCGATAGTGGTGTTCAGCTTTGCAACATCATGCGTTTAGAAATTAAACGTGTTATTTGCTTCTCATATTTATCGTTAAAACGTGTTTTGATAGAATACGTTTAGAGATTAAACATATTAAATGCTTTTGGCGCTTACAATGAAAACACGTCTAAAGATTTGAAAGATTATAGTTTCTAAACATGTTCAAAGGTTCGGGTGTTGTGGTTTTAAACATGTGTTAATTTGCCGTATACGCCAATCTTTGAGTTGCTGTATATTTGAGTAGTTTAATTACGATCTAAAATAACATTAATATTAATTGGCTACGAATTAATGAAACCTACTGCCTATACTGTTGATTTCATTTCTTTAACTGCCTGATTATATTTTAGCGATATTAATTTAAATTATATTTGTGTTAATACGGCCTTAAATCACACCAAAAGTATAGTGTTACTTTTTAATTTTTAGTAGTTCATGTTCAAATATTGATTAATATACATTAGTGTTATTAAATTAGTCTTAATTACCAATCACTTAAAATTATGATATGATATAAGAACCCTATTGTAGTTAACACTATTAATATAACGGTGATTAACGAACATTATTTTTTTTAGAAAAAATAGAAAACGAAATTAAACGAAATATATAGACAACGCGAAATATACATTAAATTCGTAACGCAATATACACTTATTAAACATCAGTGTTTAGCATTATGTTTAAAAACCACGAAGTTTAATTTCTAAACATGATATCTTACCAGCTGTTCCGGTTTGGAACACTACCGGAAAGATCTTGGAAGATTGTTTGAGAAACTCGTTTAATTAAAAAAGATGTGTTTAAGGAAACAACACCAACTCTTACCCATGTTTAGCTTTCAAACATGTTTAGATGTTAAAAACCCAAACACCTTTTTTTTCTGTGTAGTTGTTGTACTAGTCTCTCTAATTACAGCCAGATGCGGAATGTATTAAATGCAGTTTCGTTCTTTCAAAGTAGGCGTCACTCCCACCAAGATTTCATTGCCTTATATATAGAATTAGTTGAATCTCGTTGCGACCACTGTTTAGGATCACTTTGCGTTCGAGATGGTTCTTCCGTGTTACTTTCACCTTGATCACAGAGGCTAGGGTACGGTGACGATTGCCTTTCCGGCAGCCTCTGACGTTTATTATGCAATATCTAGCCTTAGGCATACGAAACCGCGTGGATTAGAATAATTTTCGTATCTCTGACTAATATCTTCTTGCGGTATGTAGTATATTGTGTAGGGTGGTTCAAAGAAATTCAAATATCGAAATGATTTGGTGCACATGGATTTTCTTGTTCATTTTGATGAGAACATGACCCAAGAAATTTTTTAAGTAAATTCATTAATATTTAGGACTGCCTCAAAGAGCTGAAGTTTTACCATTATAAACTAACCCGTTTATAAGCAAAAATCAATTATGTCACTCAAATACTTTACTTGAACGAAATATTTAATATTTATTACTTATTTAAGTTTACACAGGGTTAATTATAGTAATAAGTACCGGTACACAATAATATATTTCGCAGAAAGCCCCACTAAACCAGGTCATATCTGCTGAAAATCAACAGTTAGGACCTGGAGTTATGGGGATTTCTGCCAATTATTTTATTGTGTACCGGTACTTATTACTATAATAAACCCTGTGTAAACTTAAATAAGTAATAAATATTAAATATTTCATTCAATTAAAGTATTTGAGTGACATAATTATTTTTTGCTTATAAATGGGTTTGTTTATAATAGTAAAACTTCAGCTCGTTGAGGCAGACCTAAATATTTATGAATTTACGTACAATTTTTCGTGAGTCATTTTCCCACCAAAATGAACAAGAAAATCCATGTGCACCAAAATATTTCGATATTTGCATTTTTTTGAGACACCCTAATATTGTGGTTAATTTCTTAATAGTAGAGTTTGAGTATGCGTAGTTAAGGCTGCAGTGCTTGAAGGGTTGCGATTTTATCTGCCTTCTTGTTGGAAATTGCGAAAATGCGAAGATTTCTAATGCGAAGGTTGCGAATGTTGATGTTTATCTGCTTTTCCCAAAATAGGGCTCAGTTGCTGCTTACGATTTCTTTATGAAATTTTTAACTGCTCATCCAAATATTGTCGACTGAAGGCTAATGTGATGTCTTCAGTTAATAATTGCGTAATTATGGACCATAAAAGGCTTCCGTATGACTGATCTATTACTTTCAGAGATTAGATTCGAACTATGTATTTAGATGTTCTCACAATTCGTAGGTTTAGAAAGGTGTTCATGTGCTTTCTTATAACTATGTCTTTTCGTCCAAATCATCGCGAGGCCTGCCTCTAACTCAACTTCGTAGCTACGTAACATTCTTGATTTACGAGCCAATAATCTGAGCTATCCTCTGATTTTGTGTACATCATTAGTCAAAAAATATGCGAGGATCGTAGCACCGAAAGAAATCAGAATAATTCAAAAAAATAAGAAACAAAACAGTTCGTTTTGCAAGCAAAAAGGCATCTGAATTTATTTCAAAAGGTTGACCGTTAAACAAGGCGTGCATAGAATTCTGAAAAGCATGTTTTTAAAGAATATCAAGATACAAAGTGAAATCGCGCTATTAAAATACGAATATGTGGTTATTGCATTAAAAAAAGCGCAAAAAGTATGTTCACAGTTTATAATATATAATCAACAATTATAATTATTAATCAATTTTTACGTAATATACAAAAATATGTTTTTACAGGGCCTAAATTATTGTAAACACATGGCCATATTCACAAACTATTCTTGTTTGGGCGCAAAGACGCCTCATGATGCCCATTGAAATCAAATGGATCCATTCTTAAAATTGGGAGCAAATTCAAATACCTAGTAACAAATCGAAATTTCATAATCCTTACTTACATTTATACTTACAAATTTGTTAGTTAAAATAAGAATTTTATAATATATATAATTCATGTATACATAATTAATTTTCGATTTCTATGTTTAGGAAATGACGCTCATTAATAGAACGTCTTAACTTTTATTACAAGTATAGGATTATTAATTAAAATTTAAACGACACGTTGATTATTTGTCCAGAGGACGAGATGCCATAGGAACAAACACAGTCGCTATTGGACAATTCTTGGTTTTGAAAATGCAACGTGATGTTGTTGGGTCGTACTGTAGTGTACGCTTCTGCGATAATACTTTTAAGCTGACCAACAGTTGTGTGCGGAAGTATGCTCAGTTCTACTGTATCTTTTCCAGGACAATGGACTTGAAGGAAAATTATGCAAAAAAATTATAAACCTAAAATTTTCTTACATTTTATAACTTACATTATGGTTAAAACATTTAAACAAAACGAACTAACCAATTCTAAAACTACACGAACAGCGCAACAATGAAAATGTTAAAAATTAAATGAGCACAAAGGTAAATTATCTAAATTCAGTAAAAGTTGTCACTATTATTTTGGCATATCTTTTACATAGGGTGTTCTTTCCGTCTACAACAGATACGCTTAAAATATTTAGCAACCAACATTAAAGTTCGGCTAACATGATTCACACAGTAAATTATATTATTTTAATAGAATAAGGTTGGTTAGCAAGTGTTTAAAATACCTTTTAAAACTTGACAAATGTAGATAAGACATATATTTTCAAAGAATAGGCAGATAATTAATAGTAATTTTTGACTTAAATCTCTCCCAATTAAATCTCCTAAAATATTTTCCCCGTGCAAACGGAGTTGTCGGCATAACCAGTGAAAATTTACGAATGTCAAACAGATTACTAATTCAATACCCTTTAAACGTTTTATGTAGCCTATGTAAAAATTACTGAACAAAAACCGTAGAGTAGTCTAAAAATAGCTTTTGTGGTATCTATAGACAAACTAAAAGATAATACCTTCAGAATTGGTTAGCTATTTGTTTTAGAGCAATTATATTAGTTGGAATAGAATGGTGAAGCTATTCATAAAATGATCATAGGTGTTTTAAGAACTGATAAAGAAAATGTTTGTACGAGTTAAGCAGAAGGAAAAGGTTCCAAAAACAACTACATGTCTCACTGTAGGTCGAATTAAATTCAATTAAACCCAATTACCAGTTATAATGAAGCATTTTGAATCTTTTTTGTTGCAGTTATTTGACTCTTTCGCTTCTGGTTCCTGCTCTGAAATTAGAATTATAAACATTTATTATTTATTAAGCTTTTAAGCTATATATAAAATAAAATAAAATAAATTAAGCTATTAATTTTAAGCTATTAAGCTATTAAATTATTAAGCTCTTAATTTATTAAGCTATTAAATTCTTAAGTTCTTAGGTTCTTAGGTTGTTAGGTTGTTAGGTTGTTAGGTTGTTAGGTTGTTAAGTTGTTAAGTTGTTAAGTTGTTAAGTGGTTAAGTGGTTAAGTGGTTAATTGGTTAATTGGTTAATTGGTTAATTGGTTATTTGGTTAATTGGTTAATTGGTTAATTTGTTAATTTGTTAATTTTTAATTTGTTAATATGTTAATTTGTTAATATGTTAATTTATTTATCTTAAAAATATAAGACGCTCTTTGGATTTGCCCCGCTAGTTGGTTCATTAAATTTATCTTTAATTGAGAAGTGGGAAATAATGAAAAATATAAAATAAGTAAACTGTGTGGTTATTTTAAAGTTTTCAGACACTCACCATTGGTTGGCTTTTCTGACTTCTCCCCACTTGTGGGTTCATTAAAATTATTTTCATATCTTGTATTTGATTTATCTTCGGTTGATTCTGGAACATTGTAGGCATTAATAATCTCATTGAAAAAAAAAACGTTTCTAGAAATCTTATTACCGAAGTTAAGTGCCTTGTACATTTTCTTGCTCTATAGAAAATTGAGATTACGAATAAAATAAGCAAGGTAAAATTGACCACTTGAAACTCACTTGCGACATTTGGAATTGAAACTTTTGAGTTTGTTGTTCCAACATTTGCTTTGTGAGCTTTTATGAAAACACGAAAAATGTCACACATTAAAAACCGCTGCAGTTGAAAAATACATTTTTAATCACCTGAAGGTCTAATTCTGCCAATTTCTTTTTCTGATCAGCTTTTCTAATCTTTTTTAGTTCCTTTTCATAGGCCTCTCTTTCAGAGTAGCTCTAAATTATTGTCGTTACAAAAATCGCAAAAATACTTATCTCCATTTTAGGGTGAAACGTAAAAATAAATGTACGCACCATTTTTGCCAAATTAAAAGCCGCCCTATGAGCGTTATAAGATTCCTTATCCATATCGGATAGTCGTGTATTTCCTTTCTGTGAACAAGTACTAATTAATTTCTATAAATGGTGCTAATTAGAAATATTAATAATATATAGCTCTAGCTTATAACAAACCCAAAATAAAAATGCACGACAGCAAGTCGAGTTAGATCGTAAGTTATCTTAGTTTCAGAATAAAGGAAAGCTAGATAACATTTCAACGATTTCAGATAAAATGAATACCAAAGCACGGAATAAAATGGTATTGCCCTTCAGCGCTCCTACCGAGAGAACCACGAAACGTTTCCAAAACGAAATACGCGAGTCAATACGTTAAATGACCGACGTTTGCATTGAATTTTTTTTTAAATTACGATATTAGATAGGTTTGAAAACAATGTGTGTTACAAAACATAAATTAAATTAATGCATTACCTTTCTTCAACTGGTTTCGAAAACTATTTCAAATCTATTTTATTTTCTGGCACTTCTCTATATAATATATTACCATTTTTCGTGACATAATCTAAATTTAAATAGCAATATTTTATCGGATATTTTGGTACTCGAATTGAGGAACTCTAGCTAAATTTCAAATTTTATTTGTTTTTGGTTTCTGGGTCGTAGAGATTCAATTCCTAGAGGCGTTTAAAATTAACATTTGTACTTTGGAGATAATATTGATTAAATGGCATCTTTTCCAAAATACTGCTATTTAAATTTAGATTATATCTAAAAAAATGGCACCTTTTCCAAAATATTGCTATTTAAATTTAGTTTCTGCCACCTAGGAGCAACAAACACCGCACCCCACGCAATGAGAACGCAACCCGTCAAAAATCGTGCATTTTATTGTGTACATTTTTCATTGGTTAGACGCTTTAGCGCCTGCTGCCGTCGGAAGGGGAAAATTAGGAAATTGTCTTCCCCCCTGCCCGTAAAACGTTCAGCGTAAAGATTAGTCCAATGAAATCTGTACCTAACACTGCGTTAGCGTGTTTAAAGGCTAGCTGCGTTCTCCTTGAGTTTGTTGCTCCTAGATGTCACACAAAATGACACCTTTTCCAAAATATTGCTGTTTAAATTTAGTTCCTGCCACAAAAAAAATGGTACGTTTATTAAAATTGTGGCAGGAACTAAATTTAAATAGAATATATTTAAATCCTAGCCCAAATCCCCTATTTTAAACCCTGGTCCCGCTTAGATGGTTGGACAAAATAACCATTTAATCTTTTAAAATATTTCCGTCATATTTTTGGAGATAAAGGAGAGAAAGTTAGCTACCCCCCCCCCCTCGATTCAGGTAAAGTAACTCATTTGCCAAAGATTTAACAAAATCACCAGCCTTGAAACCAAACAACAAATAAAAAATAAAAAATATAAATTTATTTTAAATTAATCGATTTTTATTTATGGAATTAGCACTTCGTTGAAAAATAAATTAAACAGTTTCATCCAGCAACGTTTCGACTCTTTACGAACCATCAAGTTATGAACAGAAATTTTATTATTCTATTAAATGTAAGTACTACCTATCTTCATCGGAATCTATAATGATGAAATCAACAGATTATTTTAAACATGTTCTAAATGTAGGAGGTCGCGTGACAATTTTTAATGCTTACCCGCATTACGACCTTCGATACTCAACATCTTCATACACTGAAAGAAAAATAATGTTAATGTACAGAAAATGGTCTGTCTTATCGAAATAAAATAAAATAAACCGACTAATCCTTCACTTTCATTTAATGTTGCATGAATATAAACAATAGGGGCAAAATCTAACGCTAAAATACAATGTCAGTCTTTTTGAAAAGTGGAACAGTAGAGCCACCCTTTTTTGACGGTCGCCATCATTGACTTGGGAATAGTACTACTAGAATGACATAGGCGCGTTCGGGAGTCGTGGTTTCGCGAAACAAATTCTGAAATTTTGATTCGGTGGACTCACAGTCGTCATCTCTATTATTATACCGTGGCGCCATCTATCCCTTTCAAGGTGGATTATTGGGAAAAGTCCTTTTCATAGGATATAGTTCCCACCGCTAACAGCGGATGGCGCCACCCACAAATGATAGGTTTCCCAATTTTTAAAAATTTGTTTCGCGGAAAGCAGATTGAAATTGTAATTCTAGCGGTACTATTCCCAATTCAATGGTCGGTCGCCAAACTCGCCATCCTAATTGAAAGAGACGCAAAACGGTGGATTCGAAATCGGAAATTTAACCGCTTCAAAAAGTGTTGGTATTTTTAAGATATTTAAACTTCAAAGTTTGACTATTAATGAACAGAGGGCCATTATTCCGATACACTGAATAGCTTGAAAGTAGCCAACTAAATATGACAACTGATTTTCAATATAGCTATTAACTATTCAGTGTATTTTTCTATTGTGTTTCTGTACACCTCACTAACTCGAGTATAGACAAGGCTTAACGTTTATTTTAGTGTTATTTCTTTTAGAAATAGAGCAAGTAGTTCATATTTTACAGAAATAAAAGTTAACTATTTCATTTACATTTAGTATTTCGTTAGTAGCCCAACTAACATCTAGTGTTGAAAATGACCGAGGTGTTTTTTCTAGAACATTTTCCGTATTTTTCCGAAAAAAAAAAAAAAGGTTTTCATTCCAGGATTGAATATTGTTTGCAAATTTAAAGGGCAACGCAATTGGTCATGCAGGGGGGAACTATGTTTTCTTCAACAAGCCGTAAGTAGGTTTTCCAAGGAGGATTTTATACAGCGTGAAAGCCTTATTCTCCTTGGTGTAGGCACGTGGCGCAATTTCGCTCTCATTCGCGAATTTTTCGATTTTCTTCGCTGAGTTAGCTCGCAATCAACGAACCCAGGAATTTAGGCCTAGCTTAATTTATTTATTATGGAGAAAAGAACTGGGTTAGTTTCCGAGAGTTGGACTTTGATATTTTCGATTTAACAATGTTTTGGAATAAAATTATTTGTGAATTGAATATTTTTAATAATTGAAGTTGAAACATTAGGCCTTGGACGCGGTAAATCTCTGCCGCTAGCCTCACATTGGATTAAGAAAATTCAACACCACACACTCCTATATCCCGTCTCCCTTAACAATTTCCATATCATTATACCCCGACAGAATATTTATCTTTTTTTATTACATTTATTTTGTAGAAGTTTAGGATCCGATTTGTCGGTAAGCACGGAGACTTCACTTTCCTCGGCCATTTTCGCGACTAAAGAATGCGTGAATTTTGCGTAAAAACCGCGAGAGGCGCATTTATACAAAATAAATTCGGCAAATATGGTTCTGCTTTTTTTTACAGGGGGAAAGGCTATGGCAGATAGCGCATGCGCAGTCGTTCTTTTTATCTATAAGATAATTTACCCCCCTGCATGGTCACTTGCGTTGCCCTTTAAATAAAGCGGCATTTTCACCTCATTTTTTCGAATATAAAAGTAAAACTAAACCTCTAGACTAGTTTAAACCGATTAACAATGTAACGCTATTAATGTTTTGTAGTATGTTTACTGATATTAGACATTTTATATCGATAAAAAGTTAAATACATTAAAAACCCTTAAATTTTAATTTATTATTCAATTTTTCTGGAAATTTTTCCGCATTTCATTTTTTCGGAAAATTAACAACACTACTAACATCTTTGCCGACAAATAAAAATAGGCCTTATTCTTTAGGGTGAAGCAGCTTACTTTTTGATCAAAAGGGGGGTGAACAACAACGCTAAAACTCGACTCAAAATAGCTATTCTACCTAAATATAAATAAACACATTCTTGGTATAAAAAGGTGAAACACATGACACACTTTTTGTAGTGGTAAAATGATCATTTTGAAAGCGTCCAGTTGGCGGCCAATGAAAAGCGCCAGTGTTGCACTAGCATTACACTTTCCAAACGAGTTATGAATAATTGCTCTACGCTTGGAGCTAAAGTTTTCTTCTTGCAACAGTAGCAGAGTATATAGTTTTTGGAACATACTTCATTAGTTACTAGTCTCATCCTCTCCGTAGATCTTTCTAGTTCTTGTTTTAGCTCCTTTTAAAAAGGCAGACAAATTAGCGAGGTAAGATTATATTCCAAAATAAGCATTACCTGATATTCCAACTCCCGCAATTTTTTTTTGAGTTCCTTTTTTCTAATTCGTTTAAGCTCCTTATAGTAAGCTGATCTTTTTCCATTTATACTTAAAATTGGAGGCGAAATATAGTATTATAATAATACATTGTTAAATATCGGAAGATAATAATGTCAGCTAAGGGAAATCGGAATTAAGAAATTGGATTTTAATTATATCTAGTTAAAGGCGGAATTTAGTAATAGCTAGTTAAAAATAGTAATTTAGTATTAGCTAGTTAAAAATAGTAATTTAGTATTAGCTAGTTAAAAATAGTAATTTAGTATTAGCTAGTTAAAAATAGTAAATTAGTATTAGCTAGTTAAAAATAGTAATTTAGTATTAGCTAGTTAAAAATAGTAAATTAGTTATAGCTAGTTAAAAATAGTAAATTAGTATTAGCTAGTTAAAAATAGTAAATTAGTATTAGCTAGTTAAAAATAGTAATTTAGTATTAGCTAGTTAAAAATAGTAATTTAGTATTAGCTAGTTAAAAATAGTAAATTAGTATTAGCTAGTTAAAAATAGTAATTTAGTATTAGCTAGTTAAAAATAGCAATTTAGTATTAGCTAGTTAAAAATAGTAAATTAGTATTAGCTAGTTAAAAATAGTAAATTAGTATTAGCTAGTTAAAAATAGTAAATTAGTATTAGCTAGTTAAAAATAGTAAATTAGTATTAGCTAGTTAAAAATAGTAAATTAGTATTAGCTAGTTAAAAATAGTAAATTAGTATTAGCTAGTTAAAAATAGTAAATTAGTATTAGCTAGTTAAAAATAGTAAATTAGTATTAGCTAGTTAAAATTCAAAATTTAGTTATACTTGTAATATACTTTAATAATAATATCGGAAGTAAATAATACCACTAAATTTGGCCAGTTTTAAAGAAAGTATTTTGCTTACCTGTAAACGTATAAACCAAGTATGAAAATAATAAATAATAAGTCTTTCCACGAAAACCAATCACTGAGGAACATTTCGCATGTTTACTAATTCACATATTCCCTTAGAAAAGTTCAATCTTAGTTTTAGAATGCAGAGATAAGGATTATCAGTCATGTACCTGTAGTCTCAAATAAGGCGACACTGTTACCTATCTCAATTAGAATAAAAAAATCATTTCTAGAATAAATTGGATTTTGTTTAATAGTAATAATCAGTACCCTGGGCCCAAGTCATCGATTGACGTTTTAATGCCATTAATTCAGGTGGCCGTTTTAAATAGCGTAGGTATTTAATGCCACACGAGCCAACCGCTCCCTACCCTTACTATTCTTGCCATTTCTCAATAACATATATTACCTGCTAGAATTACAATAACGATTTCGGTTGCCATGGTTACGCGGGACCTGTTCTGATAAGACTGTACGAAATTCATCTTTATAATTAGGCGGTAGCGCCATCTATATTTTGTAAAGTTACATGGCTAAAAATAAATAATTATTAGCTAACTCACCGTAACTTGAGTTAAAAAGGATCGTGTTGACAGAATAAAATTATTTTTAAACAACTTCAAAGGTTGGTTTGTTACGAGAAATCATACATTTAAATTTAGCATCAGATTCGCGAAAAAATTCAATTGCAATATAGTTGCCACCATTAGAGACAGATGCCGCCACGGTAGAACGATAAAGTTGAATAAGTCTACTTATTGAACGAAATTGGTCCCGCGCCAGCCAGATTTAGTTTCACCTCTATTTATTCCCAACTCAATGGGCATAACGCCGTTGGCTTATATTGTTTAATATATGGGTGGTAAACTTTCTAATCTCGGACACAGTGGCGCTAAAACGACGCTTCCCCTTAAAGAACCAAGCACGCAATACAGATTCGGGTAAAGAATTAACTTATTAAAACTAAATCACGTACCTTGAAACACAACAACCAATTAAAAATATAAAGTTTGTAACGGAGTTTGCCTTACCATTGCCAATACACCGCTCCGTACGTTACAATTAAATTAGTCATCCCGGGTAAACGCTTATCGTTCACTATCGGAGATAGCGTAGCTGCTGGTCTAGATTTTAAGTAGGCTTACACTAGAAATTAAATTACTTATGTCAGGAATTGCCAGGTTTAATAATATAACACTTAAATCAAAATATAACACTTAAATCAAAATATAACACTTAAATCAACATATAACACTTAAATCAACATATAACACTTAAATCAACATATAACACTTAAATCAACATATAACAACTAAATCAACATGTAACAACTACATCAACATGTAACACTTCAACACCTTATCTCAAAATAATCGTCAACAACTTAAACCCTAACATTACCGCCCTCACTACCTCACCCTTTTTGGTATTTCAGCTAGAGTCAAAAGCAATACTTATATGTTCAGTTCTCAGCATCCCTTGGGTCGAGTTCACAACCGCCGAAAACGCGGCACTCCATGTAATGTCTCACGCGTAACCAACCGCACATATCCGAACACCAAAAATCTCGCGGCTCTTGGCACACTTAAGGAACGGCAGCTTAGGCGTTCGCGTACTTCTCAGGGCGCGAGTCGAGGGTTCCTTAACCCTTTACACTGTCTTATAGCAGACGGGTAACTCATTTTACATACTAAATGTTGCTTCAGGTCGCCTTTTGCTCAAGAGCAATATCTGCGCCAGAACCTGAGATTCAGGTCGTCATCCGGCGCAGAAGTTCAGCAGACACCGTTTTTACTCTCAAAACTTCTTGAAGACACCCTATTCCAAAACCCCCAGATCGTGGTTTTTCCGCGAGGCACTCGCGTCACCAAGGGGCTGAACTGATTTCGCCCAATCGATGAAAGGGGGTCACCCCTTTGCACCGGGCTCACATTATTTCCAATTGGGACTAATTGGGGAGTGAGGGTCATAGGTCGAAAGTAGTTTTTCGACTTTGGAGAAATATTTAACTGGGCTCTACAAAACGAATCACACTGGCAATCCTTATTTTCTTAAAAAGACGGTTAAGATAAAAGACACTGTTAGGACCGGGGGTACATATGGTTTCATTTATTAACAAAGGGGATACTTTTAACTTTAAAATGGGACACTAGCGCTTTCAAGCAACAATAGCGAAAAGGTTTTTACGACAGGAGCGCGGGACTTCGAGGCCTACGGAGTCATCGCGTCCCTTCTAAGAATGTCGACGTTATATGGTTCCAATTACTCCACCCGCGACCAGCGTGAGATTCGCATTTGGAACCCGCTCGAAGAAACTCTACAATAAGTGTTATTCTAAAAATAGCCGATTCTTCAAATTATTTAAGAAGCTAGAGAAAGCCCAGAAAAGCAACTACCATTAATATTTTATTTGTTAAAAGTGGAGATTAAATAAGAATATCTAATAATATACGTTACAAGTTCAAATTTATATTTTATTAATTGATTTTTATTTATTCATAACTACATATACATTATCGTTTCGACTCTTTACCATCAAGTTATTAATATAAATTTAATTATCTTCATCGGAATCTGTAATGGTGAAAGCAACAGATTATTTTAAATATGTTCTAAATGTAGGAGGCCACACGACAATTTTTAATGCTTACCAGAATTACGACCTTCGATACTCAACATTTTCATACACTGAAAGAAAAATAATGTTAATGTACAGAAAATGGAGAGTCTTATCGAAATCGACTCAAATAAATCCAAAAACAATCGGCGTATAACGCTGAATTACAATGTCAGTCGTTTTGAAAAGCGTATTGCTAGAACCACGCTTTTTGGTCCGTTGCTCACACTTTTTGAAAACGCGTAAACCATTAAATATGACAACTGATTTTCATAAGAGGGATTAGCTATTCAGTGTATTTTTCTAGTGAGTTTCTGTACACCCCACTAATGCGATTATTTGTTGTTTAGTAGAGTTTTCAACATGAACTTTGATTCAAACGATTCACGATAAGTCGTCATGATTTCGACCGTTAACCGGTGAATAATAATTAGTCTATAGCTGATTATTATTGTTATTATTATTATAAAAATACTCTTTATTCTTCAGAAATACCTCTACTACCACAAAATATGTCAACATGTAAAAAATTTCTTTATTCAAACCAAGGAACTATGTTTACTACTCGTCTTCGGAAACAATATTTCGTTAAAACGTTAGCTCGTGTGATAAGTAGAGCTCAGGGTTTGGATAAGAACTAACTGTTTTATTTGTTTTTATGAATAACCGAAAATTATCCGAATTAAAAGTAATTTTTTTTTCGTACTTTATCGTTTTATAACCGCGAATAATATCCATAAATAAACAGTTAATCGAAATTTTTATGAGCAATCTAATTTTAGGCTGTTAATTTATCTGTTCCGCCGAGCTCTGGTGATAAGGGCTTTACAGTATATAAAGATAATTTTTTAATTATGCTTTTTCGAGTGGAGGGGAAAGGAAAACTGTCACTGGTGTAAGCTTCAAGGGCAACCAATGGGATACCGGGTCGTTTTGACTTTTTAAGATGAAGGGGCTCACTCTTTGAGCCTAATGGGGAGTGGGAAGCAACTCTAAAATTTATTTTAACATAGTTATCATCCCTAAGTTGAAATAATTGCATTCTTGGCATAAAAAGGTGAAACACCTATAACGCTTTTTGAAGCGGTTAAATGAACGTTTTGAAAACCTCCACGTCAGTGTATAGTTAGTTTTAGTTACACTTCCGAAATGATTTGTTCCCAGCGTAGGTATCATTGCGGTACACTTGTTTTCTATAGGTGTTTGTAATAATAATAATAATAATCAGCTAGGCTAATACCCTTGGCACCACCTAGGCCTAAGTCATCAAGCGACTTTTAAAGCCTTTAATTCAGGTGGCCGGATTACAATGCGTAGGAGGGTGGGGGAAAGCCTTTCAAGCCACACGAGCCAACAGCTTCCTACACTACCTATTACCGTTAACCTCTACAAGTTTTTTGGTGTTCTTTTTTTGCGCAACAGTAGCTGGAAGTTTAGCACTAGCGAAGCTAAAAGTTTTTTAAACTTACTTCTCTAGTTCCTAGTTTGTATTTCTCGGTGGTTCTTTCAAGTTCTTGTTTTAGCTCCTTTTAAAAAGACAGTGAAATTAGCGAGGCAAGCTAATATTCCAAAATAAGTGTTACCTGAATTTCCAACTCTCGTAATTTCTTTTTAAGCATCTTTTTTTTAATTCGTTTAAGTTCTTCATTGTACTTTGCTCTTTCTTCGGGAGTCTTAATAATATATAAAAGGTAGTAAGGTCTAAATTGTTTTCAATGCATGATGACATTCACAAACCATGTTTGATCGGGCGAAAGCTGCCTGGTGCGCCATGAATTCCGATTCGTCCATATTTGAAGTTAGAGGAGACCCAGCCACCTGAATTAAAGGCATTAAAAGTCACTCGATGGCTTAGGCCTAAGGTGGTGCCTTGGGTATTAGCCTAGCTGATTGTTATTATTATTATTATACATTGTTAAAAATAGTATTTTAGTAATACCTAATTTAAAAAAGGAAGTTTTTAACATCGAGTTAAAATCCTAATTAATAATACCTAGTTCAATAATCTGCTTTTAATAATGCCTAGTTAAATAATCTGGTTTTAGTGATGCCTTGTTAAAAGCGGGGTTTAGTAATACCTATTTAAAAATCTTACTTTATTCACACCTATTTAAAAATTGTAATTTTATTCACACCTAGTTAAAAATTGGAATTTATTAACGCCTAGTTAAAAATCGTTTTTTCAAAAATACCTGATTGAAACACATAATTTAAAAAATACCTAGATAAAAATTGGAATTTAGTAATTCCCAGTTGACAATCAGAATTTAATAATAACCATTTAAAAAAGAAATTTAATAATACATAGTTAAAAAAAGAATTTAATAATACATAGTTAAAAAAGAATTTAATAATACATAGTTGAAAAATGGAATTTAATTGTACCTAGCTAAAACCAAAATTTAGTAATACCTAGTTAAAAATCGATATTTAGTAATTCCCAGTTAAAAATCATTATTTAGTAATACCTAGTTAAAAACTATAATTTAATAATACCTAGTTAAAAACTATAATTTAATAATACCTAGTTAAAAACTATAATTTAATAATACCTAGTTAAAAACTATAATTTAATAATACCTAGTTAAAAACTATAATTTAATAATACCTAGTTAAAAACTATAATTTAATAATACCTAGTTAAAAACTATAATTTAATAATACCTAGTTAAAAACTGTAATTTAATAATACCTAGTTAAAAAGTATAATTTAATAATACCTAGTTAAAAAGTATAATTTAATAATACCTAGTTAAAAAGTATAATTTAATAATACCTATTTAAATATCGGAATTAAATAATTCAGCTATAATTGGCAAGTTTTAAAGAAAATATTGGGCTTACCTGTAATTTGTATATTGGAATAAACAAACTAGGAAAAGAATAAGTAATAACTATTGCCACGAAAAGCAATCATTGAGGAAAATATAGCATGTTTACTTCGGTAAGAATATAAACATCTACCTAAGTTTCAGAATGCAGAGATAAGAATTATCAGTTGATAAGGTACCTGTAATCTCAAATAAGGCGACACCGTACGACGATACACATTAACTATCTCAATTAAAATAAATTTAATTTAGCGAAATACTAATTAACTATTTTTAATAATAATAATGATCAGCTAGGCTAATACCCAAGGAACCGTCTTAGACCCAAGGAACCATCTTAGACCCAAGTCATCGAGTGACTTTTAATTCCATTAATTTAGGTGGCTGGGTTACGAGGCGTGAGAGGGTGGTGGCAAGCATTTGATACCACGCGAGCCAACAGATCCCTATTATCGAAAAACCCTTTTGGACCTAACTCGCGATCTCAACGCAGAAGTAGATTTTCCGAGTTTTACAACCAGTGCCACAAGCTGAGATCGATCCCTGCTCTTCTAATGCAAGGCGAAAGCGCTAAACACTCCTAAACCCCCTTTAAAACCACGCCAATTAAAATTAAACTAATACAAATAACTTTTCGTTATCTGATTTATCAAATCATACAATAATCCATTAATAAACCTTTGAGTTCATTTGGTGAAACAAAACATTCCAAAAAAACTTATTCGTTGAATTATCCGCGTTACATAATGAAATAGTAATTTTTATACTATAATTATTATTTTAATAGAATTATATTCGTACTGCTATTTAGAAAAATAATGAATTAATCCGGTTAAATTTAAAATCAAAACTAATTACAACAGCAACTCAAACATTTTAAGCATTCCATGTACATAAATGTTTCCTTTCTAAATTGACGCGGTGAAGACCAGGACTGATCCTTCGACGATACCGCATTGGGAAGCTATCAAAGCATTGTCTAGAATTTTCCCATCCAAAGAAATGATCTGTTTACTTGGCATGATTTTATTATGCTTCATTAGCAGTTCCTTCATCCTCAATATGCTTGTTTGCGGCAAAATACTCAGATCGATGGTTTTTGTTCCACAACCAGCAACTTCGATTAGAATCGTGACAAAAGAATCGTGAGCAAAAGATTGTGACAAAAGAATCGTGACAAAAGAATCGTGACAAAAGAATCGTGAGCAAAAGATTGTGACAAAAGAATCGTGACAAAAGAATCGTGACAAAAGAATCGTGACAAAAGAATAGTGACCAAAGAATCGTGACCAAATAATCGTGACCATAGAATAGTGACAAAAGAATAGTGACCAAAGAATCGTGACCAAATAATCGTGACCATAGAATAGTGACAAAAGAATAGTGACAAAAGAATCGTGAGCAAAAGATTGTGACAAAAGAATCGTGACAAAAGAATCGTGACAAAAGAATCGTGAGCAAAAGATTGTGACAAAAGAATCGTGACAAAAGAATCGTGACAAAAGAATCGTGACAAAAGAATCGTGAGCAAAAGATTGTGACAAAAGAATCGTGACCATAGAATAGTGACAAAAGAATAGTGACAAAAGAATAGTGACCAAAGAATCGTGACCAAATAATCGTGACCATAGAATAGTGACAAAAGAATAGTGACAAAAGAATAGTGACCAAAGAATCGTGACCAAATAATCGTGACCATAGAATAGTGACAAAAGAATAGTGACAGAAGAATAGTGACCAAAGAATCGTGACCAAATAATCGTGACCATAGAATAGTGACAAAAGAATAGTGACAAAAGAATAGTGACAAAAGAATAGTGACCAAAGAATCGTGACCAAATAATCGTGACAAAAGAATAGTGACAAAAGAATAGTGACAAAAGAATAGTGACAAAAGAATAGTGACCAAAGAATCGTGACCAAATAATCGTGACCATAGAATAGTGACAAAAGAATAGTGACAAAAGAATAGTGACCAAAGAATCGTGACCAAATAATCGTGACCATAGAATAGTGACAAAAGAATAGTGACAAAAGAATAGTGACAAAAGAATCGTGAGCAAAAGATTGTGACAAAAGAATCGTGACAAAAGAATCGTGACAAAAGAATCGTGACAAAAGAATCGTGACAAAAGAATCGTGACAAAAGAATCGTGACAAAAGAATCGTGACAAAAGAATCGTGACCAAATAATCGTGACCATAGAATAGTGACAAAAGAATAGTGACAAAAGAATAGTGACCAAAGAATCGTGACCAAATAATCGTGACCATAGAATAGTGACAAAAGAATAGTGACAAAAGAATAGTGACCAAAGAATCGTGACCAAATAATCGTGACCATAGAATAGTGACAAAAGAATAGTGACAAAAGAATCGTGACAAAAGAATCGTGACAAAGAATCGTGACAAAAGAATCGTGACCAAATAATCGTGACCATAGAATAGTGACAAAAGAATAGTGACAAAAGAATCGTGACCAAAGAATCGTGACCAAATAATCGCGACCATAGAATAGTGACAAAAGAATAGTGACAAAAGAATAGTGACCAAAGAATCGTGACCAAATAATCGTGACCATAGAATAGTGACAAAAGAATAGTGACAAAAGAATAGTGACAAAAGAATAGTGACCAAAGAATCGTGACCAAATAATCGTGACCATAGAATAGTGACAAAAGAATAGTGACAAAAGAATAGTGACAAAAGAATAGTGACCAAAGAATCGTGACCAAATAATCGTGACCATAGAATAGTGACAAAAGAATAGTGACAAAAGAATAGTGACCAAAGAATCGTGACCAAATAATCGTGACCATAGAATAGTGACAAAAGAATAGTGACAAAAGAATAGTGACAAAAGAATCGTGAGCAAAAGATTGTGACAAAAGAATCGTGACAAAAGAATCGTGACAAAAGAATCGTGACAAAAGAATCGTGACAAAAGAATCGTGACAAAAGAATCGTGACAAAAGAATCGTGACCAAATAATCGTGACCATAGAATAGTGACAAAAGAATAGTGACAAAAGAATAGTGACAAAAGAATCGTGACCAAATAATCGTGACCATAGAATAGTGACAAAAGAATAGTGACAAAAGAATAGTGACCAAAGAATCGTGACCAAATAATCGTGACCATAGAATAGTGACAAAAGAATAGTGACAAAAGAATAGTGACCAAAGAATCGTGACCAAATAATCGTGACCATAGAATAGTGACAAAAGAATAGTGACAAAAGAATCGTGACAAAAGAATCGTGACAAAGAATCGTGACAAAAGAATCGTGACCAAATAATCGTGACCATAGAATAGTGACAAAAGAATAGTGACAAAAGAATCGTGACCAAAGAATCGTGACCAAATAATCGTGACCATAGAATAGTGACAAAAGAATAGTGACAAAAGAATAGTGACCAAAGAATCGTGACCAAATAATCGTGACCATAGAATAGTGACAAAAGAATAGTGACAAAAGAATAGTGACAAAAGAATAGTGACCAAAGAATCGTGACCAAATAATCGTGACCATAGAATAGTGACAAAAGAATAGTGACAAAAGAATAGTGACAAAAGAATAGTGACCAAAGAATCGTGACCAAATAATCGTGACCATAGAATAGTGACAAAAGAATAGTGACAAAAGAATAGTGACCAAAGAATCGTGACCAAATAATCGTGACCATAGAATAGTGACAAAAGAATAGTGACAAAAGAATCGTGAGCAAAAGATTGTGACAAAAGAATCGTGACAAAAGAATCGTGACAAAAGAATCGTGACAAAAGAATCGTGACAAAAGAATCGTGACAAAAGAATCGTGACAAAAGAATCGTGACAAAAGAATCGTGACAAAAGAATCGTGACCAAATAATCGTGACCATAGAATAGTGACAAAAGAATAGTGACAAAAGAAAAGTGACCAAAGAATCGTGACCAAATAATCGTGACCATAGAATAGTGACAAAAGAATCGTGACAAAAGAATCGTGACAAAAGAATCGTGACAAAAGAATCGTGACAAAAGAATCGTGACAAAAGAATCGTGACAAAAGAATCGTGACAAAAGAATCGTGACAAAGAATCGTGACAAAAGAATCGTGACCAAATAATCGTGACCATAGAATAGTGACAAAAGAATAGTGACAAAAGAATAGTGACCAAAGAATCGTGACCAAATAATCGTGACCATAGAATAGTGACAAAAGAATAGTGACAAAAGAATAGTGACCAAAGAATCGTGACCAAATAATCGTGACCATAGAATAGTGACAAAAGAAAAGTGACAAAAGAATCGTGAGCAAAAGATTGTGACAAAAGAATCGTGACAAAAGAATCGTGACAAAAGAATCGTGACAAAAGAATCGTGACAAAGAATCGTGACAAAAGAATCGTGACCAAATAATCGTGACCATAGAATAGTGACAAAAGAATAGTGACAAAAGAATAGTGACCAAAGAATCGTGACCAAATAATCGTGACCATAGAATAGTGACAAAAGAATAGTGACAAAAGAATAGTGACAAAAGAATAGTGACAAAAGAATAGTGACCAAAGAATCGTGACCAAATAATCGTGACCATAGAATAGTGACAAAAGAATAGTGACAAAAGAATAGTGACCAAAGAATCGTGACCAAATAATCGTGACCATAGAATAGTTACCAAAGAATCGTGACCAAAGAATAGTGACAAAAGAATAGTGACAAAAGAATCGTGACCAAAGAATCGTGACCAAAGAATCGTGACCAAAGAATCGTGACAAAAGGCGTCAACAAATAATTTAAACATAATGTGGAAGTCATATCCTGTACCTTTAATATTGATTAAGCTTTTCTGATCTCCCATACTAGACATAGCCTCTGAAAATGCTGCTGGTTGTGCAACATAATTAAAAATTAATTTTATTTTATTTTAACGAACATTATTCGACTTACAGGAAGGCGGACTTTCTTTAACTACTTCCGCGGCGTATTGCATTGAATAGTCCGAGTTTAAATCTGTAATATTTTATTTAACACGAAAAATTCCTAAAATTTGCTATTTTGAACAAAATCACAACTTACCCGAGCAGCTGTCGGTATTTGTCAATGTCATAAAGTTATCGGTCTGAAACAAAACGAAAATACTATTAAAAGTCTCTTGCAGTTAATGTTTGAATCCTTGCCTGCAGACCAGGCATCAAGAGTTGATTGCTTTGTTGTCTGATCATTTCAAATTCCTTCTCAAATTTTTGGGAACTTAGAGCCAAATATTGTCTAAGTTCCTTTTTAACCCATATAAATATAAAATATAAAATATTTAAAATTGGCTTTTAGGTATATAGCCACAAGTAGCATAATACCAAGTATGGCAACGCCGTAGGTGTTTATCGCCGATTTTGTTCAAAGTCGGGCGTAATGTAGACTTATATGAGATATGAAATTCTCAAAAGGAGACGTTGCACTACCCATTCGATTTGCCATAGCAACCAAAAATGTTTTGACCACTTAAAACCAAAAACATTATTTAAAAAAGCAAGGGATTTAAAAAATTTCGTTGGTACCAACGAAAACTTAAAAAAAAATTAATATCACGAAATGGGAAATTTGGACCATATTTAGGTAAATTTCGTCAAGTTTGGGTAAAATTGGAATATTTTTGGGTAAAATAAGGAAAATTTAATTTTTGTTTTAAGTTGTCAAAAACATTTTCAGTTGCCAGTGCAAATCGAATGAGAAATTTCATATCTCATATACGTCTACATCACGCCCAACTTTGAACAAAATCGGCAATAAACATCTCGGGTAATCCCCTGTATAGTGTATAAATATGGCTAAGGCGAAATATAGTTCGGTTGCAATTCCGACTGGGCGAGTGTGTCAGTGTCGAAAAAATGTTCGGTCAAATTATTAGTATTAAGACCATAGGAAATGTCATACTTATTTATTATGATACTTATGGCATTGCGTTATTTTAAGTTAAGTACCAAAGACTCTAATTCGCGGTTTTTAGCCCTGAGTTTCTTCATTATCGCTCGCTTATATCTGTCCAATTCTTCCGGTGTCTTGAAATGTATAAATAATTACTTTAATGTGATTAGGTTTTGTTAAAGGTATCTCATATTTTCAACTATTTTAGCTTCTTGAATGCATTCTTTTTTGTCTTCCTCAGTTAGTAGCTCGAAATTCTGTATTTTGGATGAAACTGATAAAATGAAATAACGAATTTGTATTATTAACATTATATTGATCAGCGACAAAAACATAAATTAAATGAATAATAAATAAATATTAGAGATTCACATTGTAAACTATAAAACCAACAAAGTTGTCTTGCTCACAAGTATTAAGTGCACAATGTGCATAAGTATTAAATACTTGTACACAAGACAACTTTGTTGGTTTTAATTTTTTAATTTTATAGTATAAATGAAATGAAAGTATTATCGAAATATTTGACAGTTCACTTACTAGAATCGTATGGGTCTTCCCTTTCCTTAAACCTTTTAGTTTGACCATCGTTTGAAAAAGCCATTTTAATTTTCAATTTATTGAATGCGCAACCGATCTTATGGCAGCTATTCAGGAAAAGTCACACCTACATTAATTGCTACCTGCAATTTACCGAAAAGATAAAGCCTTATCTCAAAGGTAAAGAATAACGAATTTTATTCTAGAACTAAAAGTAACCGAATCTTGTCACCTGGCACACTAGAGACATTTAACGGAGAATATATAATTATATCATAAATAAAAATAATATATACAGGGTGTTTCAAAAGGTTATGCAAAAATGTTAAGGAGTTGTAGGGGGTGAGTTGAGAAGTATGCCTGTTTTTTCCCATTTTCCTACGATGAGTTAAAAGAGCGCCAGAAAGCTTCAAAGTGTGGACTACTAGTCCCTGGAAGTAGGCTGCAACAAGCTCAAAACCAAGCAGCAGGGAAATGCGATTTCAGGGGTACGATGAATTTGCGAATGCGTGGGAATTGAGATAAATAACAAAAAACAAATGGGAATATCCGCCAGTTCTTCTGAAGTGAACTCTATGTTGCCGTTTGAAAGTGATGAGAAATCGAGGTCCATCACGACATTAAATACTGTTTAAGTTTACGTTTTTACGCTGGTTACCTCGATTTGTTTACAAAGTCCTTTTTTACATATCACACGAACCCAAACCTTAATGTTCGCATTTCCCTGCTGCTTGGTTTTGCGCTTGTTGCAGCCTACTTCTAGGGGCTAGTAGGCCACACTTTCAAGCTCTCTGGCGCTCTTTTAACTCGTCGTAGGAAAATGGGAAAAAAACAGGCATACTTCTCAACTCACCCCCTGCACCTCCTTCAAATTTTTGCATAACCTTTTGAAACACCCTGTATATTAAGTCAAGGTACGTTTCATCTTGCCTGCTTACTACAAAAAAGATTATTAGCAAAAAATAATTGTCGGTTCGAATTAACCTAATTCGAAATACGATATTTAAATAACAAAATAATTAATTGATGGTTTGGGTTCGTGTGATAGGTAAAAAAGGACTTTATAAACAAATCGAGGTAACCAGCGTAAAAAAAATAAACTTAAACAGTATTGAAAGTCGTGATGGACCACGATTTCTCATCACTTTCAAACTGCAACAATGGCGTTCACTTCGGAAGAACTGGCGGATATTCATTTCGTGTATGGACTAGCGGATGGCACACTGTTAAAAATAAAGCGAGGGGCTAACCACTCTTGGAAAGTCTGTACACCAGACTACGCTTAGATTACCACTGCCAAAGGCAGGGACTTCAAAGATTACGCGTAGTCCCATTAGTACAGTCAAAGGTACGGCTCTGTACACCGAATACGCGGAGTGATCAGCCCCTCGAAATAAAGGTTTTAAATTAGACCTCTAAAGTGGTTAAAACTTTTTCCAATATTTAAGACCATTCAGGGTTTTATCATAAAACATATTTAAACCTTCTGCTCCCCAAATTCAGTCCTTTCGTGGAGTGTTTAAGTACTTATTTTATCCATTTTAATTCATAAACAGTAAGAAGTTAATCCTTTTTAACTTTATTTTCAGTCCTTTATAGGCCTTGTTTAATTTTATTTTCATTATTCAATTAGGCTAGTTTTCCCTGTAGTCGTTGAACGAAGGGAGTTGATCACGTAAAGTATCATTTAATACTTTCAGTTTTTGATATACACATATGCAAAAATTCTTTAGTGCCGATATTTGGGTTATCATAGTTTGACGCCTTAATCAATATCGCCTATATTTAAAATCTGTTATCAAATTTTAAAAGATTTAACCTTAGTTAAATATTCCAGGTGATTGGAATTTCTTCGCATTAAGTTATTTTAAAGAAAATATTAAAAAAGAAATAACGTAGTATTCAAATACTAGTCTCGAAATTGTTCCATATAATTTTTTTCTTCGTTTATGGGAATTAAATGGGTATTCAAAATAGAACATATTTTTTTTATACCTTAACTACCAGGACTGGAAAAGGTTTATTCTTAGGGCTGTTCCCTTTCAATACCCCAAAAGGTATTGTATTCAACATGAAAGAGTAAAATAGGTCTAAAATAATTGATTAGACCCTCTTTAGTAACCAAATGGTTTGAAATAAATTAAAAGTCCAATTTTGGTCGTTTTATAAACCTTTATTTTTAACAGTGCAATGCTTTGGCTGATCAACGTCTCTAGCAGAAAAGGTACCCGAATCGGCGCATCCCTGCTTGTTGCAGCCTACTTCCAGGTGCTAGTAGGCCACACTTTGAAGCTCTCTGGCACTCTTTTAACTCATCGTAGGAAAATGGGAAAAAACAGGCATACTTCTCAACTCACCCCCTACAACTCCTTCAAATTTTCGCACAACCTTTTGAAACACCCTATATGGAATAGAATAGAATAGAATAACTTTTTATTGTGACTCAAAACATTACATGTGCGCCAGAAAGTTGAGCCACAGTAATCCGTCAATTTAAATGTAATACAGAAGTCAATTCAATTAATATCAAAGATAATATTTAATAGCGTCAATGTACATTATATTAAGTATATGTTAAAAGAACTATAAAAGTAATATAAATAGTATAATATGGGACAAAAAGAAAAAATTAAATTTAAAAGCAAAATCATGTAAGATAGAAATATATGAAAGGGGAATTTATGTAATTCCAATTAAAACCCTAAGTTTTACATTAATTATGGTTTAAAAAGTGCTTTTAAAATGTCCGTTTCTACCAATCTGACTAGTTGGACCTAGGCTCAGTATCATTTGAAGTCCGTTTGAATTTTTGAAATATCATTTTCAATTCAGTCAAAGTCTTGATTGATAAGTATCACAGTCAAGACTGGCATTCTCATTCACTTCTGTTAACAAACGTAAACCAAAATTGCCTAGATGTTTGAGCCTTTATGGTTTTAAAATTCCTTCCTTCTTATCAAGGGCTAACCTATAGCAATAACCTTTTGGGTTAATTCTTCACTCGCTAAATTTATTTTAGATAAACTAAAACTAATTTCACGCGCAACTTTCACGGTTTTCTTATCCATAATTGCTCGTATCAAACGTACTCAAAATATTTATGCACGCGAAATTTTAGGCAGATGACGGTGTCCGGTGACGCCACTGTGGGCGGGGTTTAAAAGCTCAGTCTTTTTTGGAACATGATGGCGCCAGTATCATAGTTGAATATGAATAAATTCATGACAATATGTAAATACGTTTTTATTAAAAGGTGTATAAACTTATGGGGATCAACTAATGTCATATTTATGCCCCCAGGTGGTGATTGGCGCTAGTTACGTTGAAAACTTTTTGTGGCGCGTGTTAGCAGACGATTTTCCGACTTAGTTTCTACTCCCTTTAATCGATTTTAGATAATATAACTAAGCTAGTCAAATTTTAAAAATAACCACACGTGGCCTGCAATGCATAGAATGACAAAAGGGCAAAAAAGCTAAATCCTAAACATATTTAACAAATTCAAAAAATATTACGAGTTACCCGTACCAATAGGCTTCGAGCTTAGGAAATATAACGCCATCTGTCTTAATATCCGTCAACTAAATAGCAGACAATTTTTGAATTTAAATGTTCTTCGGTTGAAATTTGCAGCTTCTGTGCTTTGCGAATATATTCAATTTAAAACTCGGTCGGTAGGCGGCGATACTTGTGACAAATTTTAAACTATGCACGAAGCCTATAAGTCTTCAAACACACAAAAAAGACACGAAACCCGGACCAAATAGATCTTTGAGTCAAAATCGAATTAAAAATTAAATAAAATAGCCAGAATTTCCAACGATAGACCGGTTTCGCCCTATTTTGGACTCATCAGTAGCGTGCGGGAAATCTGGCTCGCGACTATTACCGAGGGGTAAGACAGTCTCAGATAATCTGTACACCGAGTTCGTGCATCAGTGCCGGATTAAGAACTAGGCACACTAGGCACGTGCCTAGGGGCCCCGAGGGTCAGGGGGGGCCGAAAGATCCCACGTCAATTCGCTAGTTCAAAGAAACAATTATTTGAAAAAAAAACATTAAGCTTATTTAAATTTAATAACAGTTTTACGCCATGCTTTTTCAAAATGAAAACAATCAATAACTTTGAAACTATATTGATTATATTTTTAATATTTATAGAATAAACGAAATATGAATTACTCTTTCGAAAAACACTGAAAAACGAATTCGAGTAAGTCGAAATAAGGTACCGCGTAGACTCTATTTAGTTTTACGGTGATCTATAAAACCGTACCAAAACGACTAACTTGTAACCTTGCATAACCCATCTCTTGTCCACTCTGTGACTCCGTGTCAGGCCGCTCAGCAGAGAGGGGGTTGCCCCACGCCTGTTCATTTTGTTTGGTCCCAACATAGTATTTCATATAAGATTTGAATTGCCAACATTTTCCCAGCATTAAACAAATTTGAATAGTCGAACGATAATTTGGATAATCATGGTCCAGTTATTTCTTCCTTTAAGTGGGTGTTATGGCATTTTTTTTTGGTTTTAGTTACGTTGTGAATTGTCACTTATGGAAATCAGGAACGTATGCATTTAAGTGCTTCGTCTTCGAGGGATAGGGCGAAAAGTGAGGTTTTTGCCTAGTCAAATAGAAAAAGGTTGGTTTTTGGTTTCAAACAGAGTTCAAATAGAGAGGAGCATCCAGTGGCATAGCCAGATGGGTGGACCAAGGGGCAAGTCCACCCCCCAAAACTTATGGTTTTTTATTTTTGTTGCCCATTGTATGCTCCCTCCGAAATAAAATCCAGGCTACGCTTCTGAGAGCATGGACGCCAGCAGCAATTATTTCAAGGGGGGAGTCATATAGCGAACTCGGTCGATGGTAAATACAACATTTACACATAAAACAATCCGATAAATGAACGAGCTATAGCTAAATCTTAATAGGAATCGAGGGGGTAACCACTTCGTGTAGTAGGTGTACACTTCTATTTGTATTAAGAATAAATACTACAAATTACTTGGTAATACAGAGTAGTATTTTAATATGGTGAATTATTGTGTAATACGGTGAATTACCGTGTAATATTGTGTAATATCGCGTAATATCAAATAAAATTGTGCGTAGTAAGTGTAGTACGTTGTCTATTAAGATGTAATATTACATAATACAGTGCATTATTGCATAATATTTTAAACTCATGTATTACCAAATGATTTTGTGTAATACCTAAATAATATTGGAAATATAGTGGCAAATAGTTTTCAAATTCGATTTAGGAAAGACAGAGGGAACGAGTGGAACTCTGAGGCAAGGGCGAAGGTGAAATTCCAGGCGAAAGTGAAGAGGGAACGGTGTGGGGCGGACGACGGCGTTTACTCGCACAGCCCGAGAGGGGAAATCACCGATGGTCGAGCCGATGGTATGACGTTGTTTATGCCTCGGTTTAAGCGTGCAACCAGTTCCGACAACAACCCATCATCCCCCATTTTATTGTTGTTGTTTTTTTCAAAGAAACTGAGAGCGTAAGTCGAGCGAAGGTATCGTAGTATCGTCCGATCACAGTAATGTAAGCTGTAAACTCAGTAAGTTATAATTAATGTTATTTCCTTGGGTCAATTCCGGTCCATTCGCTCGGGTTAATCCGAGGCTCGGGGTCACTCTCGGGGTCCTTTTCAGGCGTCATTCGGTGGGTATTAGTTATCGCTACAGGCCCGTACACAGCCGCCAAAACTCGGGGGCGCTCAAATTCTTTTTGGGGGTGCCAATACCTTGAGTCATTTTTATCTCCCCACCTATGAAATTAGTAAATATACTAATCCGGTTGTAGCCCTAAAATATCCGTCAAAACATTTTTGATAAGCTGGTTCAATATTTCTACAATTGAAAAGTTTTTCTGGTGCAGTGAGACGCGCGAAAGCAATTTTCAAAAACTTTAGTAAAATGGTTTCAAATATTTACTGATACTAGCTCTCTAGTAAAAGTAATTTTCCTTTTTGATTAATATACAAATATTTCGGTAATTGAGCAATTGATTTTTTTTGGGTCAGTCGGATTGGGGATGCTCAAGTACTCATTTGGGGGCGCTGAGCATCCCCTGGCGCCCCCACGTGTACGGGCCTGTATCGCTATCTATCAATGCCAGTGCTGAGCCGCGGATTTTAATCAAAGGGGTATTTCTCTCCCCGATTGGGAATATCGGCGTACAGGTTGGACTTGCTATCATTGCTATTTTGATAAAATGTTATTTTAAATAACGATAGTGGTAAAATTAGGTCTTAAAAGGAAGAGGCTACTATTTTGGCTGTGATAACATTATTTACTTCTGGTATTACCAATAATTTAATTATTTATATTTAGGAAGAATGATTATGTCGCTATAATCGGAGGGCACGTTGAACGCCATACCTCCCGTCGCGTGGGGGGGGGGGGGGAACAAACGTCACCAGCGTTTGATTCCATCGCGTCGAGTGACGTAAATATTACCCACCAATGAAATACCATGACTTTTTGATTTATTTTAAGCGGCGGAGCGTACGGGGGGGGGGGGGGGAACGGGTGGATTGAGAGAAACGCTTAAAAACGTCTCGATATAGACATTATTTATAGGTATAAATAAATACATTCTTGTAGTATAGTGTAATACTGTGTAGTAGCTGTAATACTGTGTAGTAGTTGTAATACTGTGTAGTAGCTGTAATACTGTGTAGTAGTTGTAATACTGTGTAGTAGCTGTAATACTGTGTAGTAGTTGTAATACTGTGTAGTAGCTGTAATACTGTGTAGTAGTTGTAATACTGTGTAGTAGTTGTAATACTGTGTAGTAGTTGTAATACTGTGTAGTAACTGTAATACTGCGTAGTACCGTGTAATACAAAGTGTAATATATGGCAGTACGGGGAAATAATTGGTAATACAATCAATATTCAGTAATACGTGTAGTACAAGTAATATTTCTGTAGTCCGGTGTACACTAAAAAATCTAGTGGTTACCCCCTCGGTATGAATAGGGATAAAAGTTTCCCGTAATTGATGTAACACACATTTCAAGTAACTGGATCACTCTTCTCCGTCACTGCACTCCCCAAAAAGTTCGACAGAAAAAAACCGGGCAAGGCCCGATTCGGGGGGGGGGGGGGGGGGTTAAGAGGTATGGCTAATGAAAGGGGCGGTGGAGCAATTTCTCCGTCTGCCCACTTCAGCGAGCGCCCATGGGAAAAAACTATTTCCCATTTTTAAAATGGTCATTGTGTCAACTCTAGAAAAAGTTGGTTTGGGTAGCTACCCTCTTACTCCATCCTTAAGTCCTCTTTTTGTATTAAATGGGCCCCGATAACCTAGTGCCTAGAGGCCCCCAAGGGTGTTAATCCGGCACTGTCGTGCATTTAGCACTGTTAAAGGTACATATTTTCAAGAGTTCGCGAGTTCCATTTAGCACTGTCAAAGGTACGGCAGTGTACACCGAGTTCGCAGAGTGTCTTACCCCTCGACTATTACACAGAAAAGCGAAACTAAGCCTAAATATTAAAAATTTCCAAAACTCATTCCGTAGGGTGGTGGAGAATAAAATACAGGGTGTTTCAAAAGGTCATGCAAAAAATTTAAGTAGGTGCGGGGGGTGAGTTGAGAAGTGTGCCGGTTTTCCCCCCATTTTCCTACGATGAGTTAAAAGAGCGCCAGAGAGCTTCAAAGTGTAACCTTCAAGTAGGCTGCAACACTCTTAGAAAAAAGGGTGTTTTGAGTTTTTAGTCATCGAAGAGGTTGTTTATATAACCTTCGGGTTTTATTTTGGCTACAAAGGGCTTTATCTGGACCAGGTAGGGTTTTTTAATAACACGTAGGGTTCTCATTTGACCACGTACGGTGTTTGTTGACCGCGGAATGGGGTGTTTGTTGACCAATTATGGGTTTATTCTAGATCTTCAAATATTTAATATTTGAACCTTTTGGTATCACAACAACTTAATGCTTTTTATTGTTGAAGTTTAAAATAGATCTTAATCAAGTTTCCATTTGACCCTTAAAGGGGAATTGTCACGACCCTAAAATTGGTTAAAAACCATTTAAATGGATAGTGGGCTTCCGAAAATGGTTATACAAAAATTTCATGTTAATATTTCCAGTATTTGATTTATTATTAACAAGCAAATTTCGAGTTATATCCCCCCGACTCGAGAATCTCAGAACCGCTTGGTTGAACCTACCCGCAGCGCCATCTCGTGAACGAAATATTATTTTCCCGGTTTTGTCGTTTTTCGGTCGGAACTGTCGTCTGCTACGACATTCTCCTTGGCAATTTAACCGAGTTATATTCGTAGATTGTAGTTTATCGTGTTTTTAAAATGCCTTACACGCCGCACTTTCTCACATTTTTTGCCGCTTCATTGGGTGGTAGATAAAACCTAGGAAAGATATGAGACCAGCCTTTGAGGCTACTAGATGGAACCTTGAAGGGTTTTAACGAAAGCCCCACGCGGAGGTTGTTAAATTTGTGGATGGATTGAAATAGAACCTATGACGGGGCTGGGTAAAACCTTAAAGGTGCTACGGTGGATTAACTAAGCACCTAGGTTGGAGTTACATAGAACTTTCTATAGTTCCAATATAACCTAAAAGGGTTGTTGATAAAACCGAAAGAAGATGTATGAAAAACTCCTGACGGTACAAGATAAAAACCTTAAATGGAAGATAATCAAACCCCTGGCCGTGCCAAATGAAACCTCAAAACAAAGGCTATACATAACACCTTTACGGGTTGAAAATAAGGGACATCGGTAAAAAACCCTTTTTCCGGTTACATGACACCAATTTTTCTAAGAGTGAACAAGCGCAAAATCAAGCAGCAGGTAAATGTGAACATTAAGTTTTGGATTCGTGTGATGGGTAAAAAAGGACTTTGTAAACAAATCGAGGTAACCAGCGTAAGAAAGTAAACTTAAACAGTATTTAAAGTCCCCGCTGCTTGGTTTGGCGCTTGTTGCAGCCTACTTCCAAGGGCTAGTAGGCCACACATTGAAGCTCTCTGGCGCTCTTTTAACTCATCGTAGGAAAATGGGGAAAAAACAGGCATACTTCTCAACTCACCCCCTACAACTCCTTAAAATTTTGCATAACCTTTTCAAGCACCCTGTATACGAAAAATTAAGTTAATAAGAACCACTTATGGACTGCAATGCAAAGAATGGTAAAACACGCGAAAGGTGGCCAATTCCATAATGAAAAAGGTCAACTACGGTCTGGAACCCGTACAAACGCAGACAGTCGCCAAATTCGCTTTAAGACTAAAACGGGCCACGAACAAGCAAAAATAGTGAGTCAAGGCGCTCGGATTTTTCCACATTTAGCGAAAATCAGTGACAAGCCCCGCCCCCTTTATCAGGTGCCTCCACCCAAGTCGTCTGACTCCGAATGACACCTGACCTCTCGGGTCGTTCTCTCTAATAACTCGGCCATAAATTTTTGAGTCGGGCTGGAAATTCGGGAGTTCGACGCCCCTTAGGCGAAGCTTTCGTGCATTACCCTAATGAGAATCGGCGCGCACAGCGCCTTTTACGAGCGGCGGCGACACGCGGCGGCATAGTCTCGCCCCCTGGTTGCCTTCGTCGATATAAAAGAGAAAGATTTATTCGCGGGGTCCCGAACGAAATAGCAAAGTTTAGGCGTCGTCTGGCTCAACTAGGGTGTCAAAACTCTTCTTTCTATTCTATTTTTCGGCGTAGGCGCTCGCGTATGGAAATTTCTGATTTAAATATAAAAGATTTGAGTGGAAGCGTGCCTTAACTTATAACGAGAGTTAATTATAATTCACGAGATGCCGGGTTATTAACTCTGCCGCCAGGGCTATTTTTCCAAAGAACCCTTTTGTTTTGTATTATTAGGAGAACGTTGGTAATTGTACTTTTTAAAGAGGTTGTTAAAATTACGTTTTATTTTTGGCTTGTCTTAATGTCCGAGCGTGAAAGGGTAAAGGCTACTCGACACTATAATAGTCGCCAGATTGAAATTTGTTTCACGTGACCTAAGTTCTGATTTACTACATTGTTATTGGTTTTCATTTAAAATGGTCTTTAGAATGGCATTTATGTAAAGGCTTTATATGTTTAGGATTTATTCGATGTACGTTTAGGATTTATACGATATACGTTTAGGATTTATACGATATACGTTTAGGATTTATACGATATACGTTTATGATTTATACGATATACGTTTAAGATTTATACGATATAAGATTAAGATTTATACGATATACGTTTAAGATTTATATGATATAAGTTTAGGATTTATACGATATACGTTTAGGATTTATACGATATACGTTTAGGATTTATACGATATACGTTTATGATTTATACGATATACGTTTATGATTTATACGATATACGTTTAAGATTGATACGATATAAGATTAAGATTTATACGATATACGTTTAAGATTTATATGATATAAGTTTAGGATTTATACGATATACGTTTAGGATTTATACGATATACGTTTAGGATTTATACGATATACGTTTAGGATTTATACGATATACGTTTAGGATTTATACGATATACGTTTAGGATTTATACGATATACGTTTAGGATTTATACGATATACGTTTAGGATTTATACGATATACGTTTAGGATTTATGCGATATACGTTTAGGATTTATAAGATATACGTTTAGGATTTATACGATATACGTTTAGGATTTATACGATATTCGTTTATGATTTATACGATAGACGTTTAAAGGCCTAGGATTTCTTCTGCCAGTTTTCCTTTAAAGTTTTCTTCCCGCCGCGCAAATATCCTGGTGGTAGGCCAACGTGTTCTGCGGTTGGCCTACCACCAGGATATTTGCGCGGCGGGAAGAAAACTTAAAGGAAAACTGGCAGAAGAAATCCTAGGCCTTTAAGATTTATACGATATAAGTTTAAGATTTATACGATATACGTTTAAGATTTATACGATATACTTTTCGGATTTTACGATATACGTTTAGGATTTATACGATGTAACGTTAGGCTACACCAGAAATACTTTAGGCTATACGATGTAACGTTAGGCTACACCAGATATACTTTAGGCTAAACGATGTAACGTTAGGCTACACCAGATATACTTTAGGCTAAACGATGTAACGTTAGGCTACACCAGATATACTTTAGGCTATACGATGTAACGTTAGGCTACACCAGATATACTTTAGGCTTAACGATGTAACGTTAGGCTACACCAGATATACTTTAGGCTAAACGATGTAACGTTAGGCTACACCAGATATACTTTAGGCTATACGATGTAACGTTAGGCTACACCAGATATACTTTAGGCTAAACGATGTAACGTTAGGCTACACCAGATATACTTTAGGCTATACGATGTAACGTTAGGCTACACCAGATATACTTTAGGCTATACGATGTAACGTTAGGCTACACCAGATATACTTTAGGCTATACGATGTAACGTTAGGCTACACCAGATATACTTTAGGCTATACGATGTAACGTTAGGCTACACCAGATATACTTTTGGCTATACGATGTAACGTTAGGCTACACCAGATATACTTTTGGCTATACGATGTAACGTTAGGCTACACCAGATATACTTTTGGCTATACGATGTAACGTTAGGCTACACCAGATATACTTTAGAAAATACGATTTGATTTGATTTCAGTGAATCAACCAGCGACACTTTCTCTTTTTAAACTAGAAGTTGTTAAATCATAATAATCGAATATGGAGTACTCTTATAAATATATTCTTATTGAATTATTAACAGAAGCAATTAAATAAAAAAGCAATCGTCCAATTATGGCGAAACCTTCTTAATCCATATCTTGCGGATATTGGGCTAAAGAGCAACACATATTCTAATCTCAAAACAATGGTTCATAATTGATGAGCTCGTAGTTATCACATTATAAATAATTGTTGCTAAACACAACATGACCCTCCTCTCCGTTTAAGCTGTAATATAACACGCCACGACGCTATAGCGGCTCTACAAATACTCGTACGGAGGCCAAACAGACTATTATAACACTACAAATACAACAATTCGCGGCAACAATTCAATTACTTAACACGTGCCTTCTACTCTTTCCTCCAGGTAATATCTCTGGGAGTTTAGTATTCCCCGCTGCGGGAAGATGGCGCCAGTGACCAAGGTCGGGATTCGCTTATAATCGACTCGAAGCCTTCGAACGTGGCCGACGACTCTATCTGGCTTTTATTTGCTAGACAAAAATCGTCCGACGCCCAAAACCGAAAATATGATTTAACATTTATGATTTGCGGATTCCGCCATTTTGTTCGCGTAGAGGATGACTGATCGGTTGCCGTGGCAACTGGAACCCATTTGGGAATTCCCGCCCTTTTTCGCGCGTCCCGATGATATAACGAGCCGTGAATTGTATACCTCGTACGCGCCATATGGATAACGGACAAATGAAATATTAAGATTTGAAGAAGCTAGCCTATACTAAACCATTTAGAGATTGCTTTCCGTTTATTCGTGCTCAATATGTTGGACGTCAATGGGAAATATCTTGGTCAATGGGATTAATACGAATATGTTAATAATATAATATTACTAAAACATCCGTGTTTAACTTGTAATCGAGCTTGTAATTGAGAAACGTTTGAAAGCAAATACAGCATTAAAATTGGCCACATTATAGCCTAGAACACACATACGTAAAAATCTAACGGAAATCCAAACTGAAACGTAAACGCAAAATTTAATTATGTTTCGTTTCTGTTTACGTTTCCAGTTTTGACACTCACTTGAAAACGTATTTTGTTTTTTTTTCGGCCAAATGCTATACTTCAAACCAAAATAAATTATTTGATAATGGCGTCCAAAAAACATTTAGCAGTTTTTAAGCAAAGGCTTAAATTCTACGCGTAGAAAGGTGCTTACCTCCTATGATAAAAGTGGATCCAACGGCTTGCCAAATGTTTTTTTTTAAATATTGTATCCTTATCATTAGGATTTTTTTTGTGAAAAAGGCAAGGGTAGTTCTTAACTTTTTCTATAAAGTGTTCGAATTCTTTTCTATTCAGAGTTTTCTTTGATTCGGCCATATTTTATCACGGAGAGCGACGGTGTACAATATTTTGCGGCGCAAAAAGTAGAACATCGTTCAACTCTCTTGTCCGTCGCGATTCCGTCCCAATTTTGCGATTTTTTTTGCGTTTACGTTTCAGTTTCGTTTTCCGTTCGATTTTTACGTATGTTTGTTCTAGGCTTTATTCCTACGACAAAATTTATATAATTAATTAAATTATAACGACCTTTTTAATAAGAATACATTCTTTCGTATCGTAAGAATTAAAATTGGTATAAAAATAAATTTTCCTTTAAAGTATAAATGACTATTTTCAAATATTGGTGACTGACATTCTTGCGTCACCCTAAGACAGAAAATTAATATGAGCGCGGCAAAAAGCAACATTGAAAACGGTACACTCGTAGTCTGTAAGTCAATGCTTTGAACGTGAACAACGTCAACGGAGCTTTGCATTAGAGGAGAAGGCGGAAACGCACCTAAATACTAAGTACACTAAGGGTACGAAGAGCCGCGGGGAAAGCTAAGGGTTCGGAGACAAACTATATAAAAGATCATACCCGTAAAGAGATCAGTGTAACTCGGGAATTTGGCGTGGAGGGCTCCGCGGAACCCTCAACCAAGGCTTACGTACAAGTCAGCGGTTAGCGGTAAATCTTCGGCCAAATATGCCTGGAATGTGGAATATCGTCGCGAGTGCCCACCCCGAAAGGCGAGGACTGAAAGCCGGTGCCATTTTGCGGGGAGCAATTCAATTCACACTAAAGCTTCTCAATGTCACCGATAGAGGGAGTTAGGAAAAGCTCATTAATCTAGCCTCTTAATGGTCTTGGCTAGCGACGCTTGACCGTTTTTAATATTGTCGGCATTTAAAAGGGGGCGCTCGGGTGTAAAGGCTCTCTTTCGGCACCGGGTTTCGGCACCCCGTTTCCCAAGACTGCAAAATCTCGCGGCAATTTACATGAGGGAACATTAAGCTATAATGGTCGAAACGGTGGTACTAAAAATACCGGCTGATATTGGGGTATTAGGATCGGAAACACTGCGCCGCGATCCTTTAAAAGGCGGAAGGAGAATTATTTCCACTTTATTCCCGCTGACTTTCCCCTATTTTTTTATTGGCAAAATTTATACGACTTTTCCAATAACGTTTAGAGAGGCTGGTACGACTTGGTTTTATGTGGCCAAATAAGCGAATGCGAACCAACCGTCCTCCTAATCCGAGTCCTAATCGTACTTCAAACTTTAATGGTAGATTTCGCAATAACGGGGATTTATTGTTGTCACTCGGCTCGGGTAATAGACTTCAAAACTTTAAGTTGGTTAAGTGTAAAACCCGATAGCACGATTAATTAATTAATTAACGGTGGTGTTTTTAGTGTAATATAAGCAAATGAATTACAACTCCCAAAATAAATTTTTCAAAACGTTATAAAATATTTTTTTGCTAAGGCAATAGTGTAAACTGTGAATCGTGGGGTTGATAGCTCTGTAATCGCTCCGTAATTGCTGTAATCGATTCGTAATTGCTGTAATCGCTCCGTTATTGCTGTAATAGCTCCGTAATTGCTGTAATCGATTCGTAATTGCTGTAATCGCTCCGTAATTGCTGTAATCGATTCGTAATTGCTGTAATCGATTCGTAATTGCTGTAATCGCTCCGTAATTGCTGTAATCGCTCCGTAATGGCTGTAATCGCTCCGTAATTGCTGTAAAGCCTGTAATCGCTCCGTTATTGCTGTAATAGCTCCGTAATTGCTGTAACCGATTCGTAATTGCTGTAATCACTCCGTAATTGCTGTAATCGCTCCGTAATTGCTGTAATCGATTCGTAATTGCTGTAATCGATTCGTAATTGCTGTAATCGCTCCGTAATTGCTGTAATCGATTCGTAATTGCTGTAATCGATTTGTAATTGCTTTAATCGATTCGTAATTGCTGTAATCGATACGTAATCACTTTGTAATCATTTTGTAATCGATGTACTCGCTCATTGATTACGTCATTCTGGTTAAACCGTTTACAGAAACCACATTGATATCACTCCGTAATCGGTGAAATCGATAAGTAATCGTTGTAATCGATTCATAACCGTAATAGTCGATAACGGATTACGTCATTCTGTTTAAACCTATTACAGCAATCGCTTTGTAATCACTCCGTAATCGCTGTAATCGAACAAGTATCGCTGTAGTCCAGCTGTAATCGTTATAATTCGATTCGTAATCAATTTTGTCGATCTCTGACTATGTAATTGGTGAAGAGAAAAATGTGTAGTGGTTTGACTGCAAAACACCTGGTGTTATAATAGAATGTCCATTACATTGTTTTTCCTAAGCCAAACAACCATATTTAATTCTTTAAAACATTATGAACTTACCCATATTTCAAAATTAAAAACAAGTCTCATTAAAGTGTTAAAGTAATTTTTGCAATAGCTAATCAAATGATCTGTGTAATAGTTAAGAGTAGTAGAATGCAAAAATGAAATTTGCGGTTTGCCGGTTTAATAGCTTTAGGTCTACACGTCTCATTAAAGTATTAAAGATATTTTGGCAAAAGTTAATCAAAGGGGATTTTTCGTCAAAACAATATACGTAATATTTAGAATATATAGTAGAATGCGTAAATTTATTCCGCGGTTTGCCAGTTTAATAACGGTAGGTCAAATCTAGAGTTGTTTGTCATTTGTCCTAGTAGTCTATAATTAGGGAAAAGTCGGTAAAAGCGTGGAACTAATTTAGAACAATTTGAATCCGGACTAAAGTAAACAGAGTCGGACGGTGTGCAGTTCGTGGAAAGGCCACCTCCAAGTAGGAAAGCAGAGCTTGAAAATCAGCACCCGGGCACCGAAATTATAGGGCTCTCCTTTTATGCTTCAACGTGGATATAGGCTCGTGCTTGTGTGTCGCGACTGAGGGGTGGAATGGCCCAAAGGAGAGAGAGAAAGAGAGCGGATTCTGCTTGTGAAGTTTGCCGCTCCGAAATGGACCTACTTAGGAAGCCATAATCAGGAGCAGCGGCCGTTTACGATCCTAATATAAAAGGGGTCAGCGCGTGGACAATAGGCGGAGAAGTGAACAGGTCCAAATTAGATGATACTAACAGCTACCGAAAGCGGAGGGGGGATGAACCTCCTCTCTTCCGACAAAGAAAATATGACCGCATCCAACGGGTCGAGTTCGGATTACTTTCGTGTCTGTAGACTAGTGCTTGGCGGAACGGATAACTTAACAGCCAAAATTTCGATTATTCATAAAAATTTCGGTTAACTGTTTATTTAGGGATAATATTATTGTTGTAAGCAGGAACATTTTCCGTATTTTTCCGAAAAAAATAAAAAAATGTTTTCATTAAATGATTAGTCTAATATATTGTTTACAAATTTAAATAAAGCTGTATTTTCGCCTCACTTTTCTAATCTAAACGTAAAACTAAACCTGTAGACTAGTTTAAACTGATTAACAATGTAACACAAATATTGTTTTGTAGTATGTTTACTGATATTAGGCATTTTATATCGATAAAAAGTTTAAAACATTGAAACCTTTAAAAAGTAATTTATGTTTCAATTTTTTTATTTTTCCCGAAACTTTTGATTTTTAGTGAAATTATTAAATCAAAGCCATTTACTATGAATTTAATTAGACAGTTGATAGTTGGAAATTTTTTTCCGATTTGCGGAAAATTTTCCGCATTTTAGTTTTCCGGAAAATTAACAACACTAGATGTTATTATCGGTTATAAAACAATTTAATATGCAAAAAATAACTTTTAATTCTGATAATTTTCGGTTATGGATAAAAAACAATGAAACTGTTATTTCTTATAAACAGCCCGAGCTCTAAGGTTTTTAAAAGATATCGAAAATAACCTGGAAAGAATTAAATGCTATTTTTCTTTGTTTATTTTAATTAGACGTTACAAAATAATGTCGAATCATGAATTAATTTATTTCAACTTAGGGAGCATGATGGTTTAGGTTTACCCAGACACGAAAGGGGGGAAGGAAATGCGTCAATCGCGCCGGAATACATCAGTTTTAGCGATCCAATGAGATACAATTTTAATCTTATTTAATTTCAATTTAACTACACAATTTTCTCTAGTCATGTCTGTAGTAAATCTAAAAAAATATTAATTTTCTACTTTGGCTGCTACCAAATTAGTTAGTTTAACACCTAAATTTAATTAGTAAATGGTATTTTTCAATTTTAATTTCCATTTATGCGAAGACGTTTAATCACGGGCAAGCCATGGTTTTTAATCTTAAACTTCAGAGCGTAAATATATCGAACTTCAAATGTTAGTATCTCCAATGCGAACGCGGCGAAAGTCGTGAAAACGACTTAATCCAATCCAAAACTCGGCAAACCTTGGGTTCGCGTAAAGTAAGCGTATAAAATAAAAGTCCCGGCGTTGAGCGTGCACGAAAGCCCAGTCGGCGTCAAGTTCGGGACCACCGAAAGTTCCAGCCGGTAGCTCCAGTAAATAGGTATATATATATAGCTAGCGACGCGGCGTACCAGGAGCCCGAACTGCAGCGAGAGAATATTCAATTATGTTAATCGAAATTCAGCAATCCCTCGCGACCTCAGGGACTCATCAGGAGCCGGCCCGGTCTCGCAACTTTCCCCGAAACCGAGCAGCCAGCGCAGCGACCTGGGTGAGCCGCCCTATATAAGGGAGCTGCAACTTTATGGATGTACTAATGCGCGGGGCCACCTCGAATAAGAGAGGCGGCGTAAAGGCCTGTTCTATTCTATTAATCACTTTGTAATCCGAACGGACGACCGGTAGAGGCGCCACCGACGCCCGTATAGTCAGCCGAAGGGACCTGGCTTGGGAATTCAAAATGCCTGATTTCGGATCCTTCCCGATTAAACTACCTACCGTATTTATCGCACGCGCTGAGATCCAGTAAAAAAAGGAGCTAGTAAACCCTGCTAGGAAGCGCCATTATAGGGGGAGAGGGCTTTATAAAAAGGATTATAAAGGCCTTAAGATTATACTAGGCGGCGGTTTTTACGAGAATTTGATTGTTATTGCAGAAAGCGTAAAAAAGAGTTCCAATCAGCCGCTTCTAACAACGGCAAGATTGTGTTTTCGTGCTAGAAATTCGCGAGTATTTTGAAAAATAAAAGTTTACCTCATTTATGTCTTGGTTTTTAGTGTATATTACATTCAATATTGATTTTCAAGTAAGGGTGAATTGAAATTAAGTTCATAAAGTGTTAATCTATTATGATATAATATGATAAAATATGGTAGCTATTAAAATATTTCTAGAAAATTTATGATTTGTTACAGTTTTACGTCAAATTTATTTTAACAACTAAAAATTTAAACAAATAGTAAAAAGTCTATGAAATAATAAGTTAATAAGTTAAGTTAATAATAATCTATGAAACAGGCAAGATAATAGACAGGTTAAGCCAGCGGTTCCAAATTTGTTTTTGCTATGGAACCCTAAATTACCCACCTAATTCTGGCGGAACCCCAGCTCATTTTTTTAACTTATCTTAAAAGATTCTTGACACAAACAAAGATGGCCACGCTGTGAATTCTCGGAACCCCTGTGACCCTTCCGCGGAACCCCAGGGTTCCGCGGAACACCTTTTGGGAACCACTGGGTTAAGCAACCCCTCGAAAACGTGTATAGAAAACTGGTACGTGCGGTTTACAAGTGTTTCTTACACGTTTTACAGCACTGGTTTAACCTGTCTTTTTAAGTATAATAGTTGTATTTTAACAGATCAAAGCTTGTTTAATGATTTTTTCATGGGCTTTCCCGATTTGATTTTACTAATTGCCGGCTCTTTAGCGTTGGACCCTTTAAATCAAGTTTAAAACATTTGCCCCTTAACGTTAGCATCTAGCTGCGGCAGTGTGCGTTAAATTTTAATTTAACATATATTTGATCTTCCCGTATGTGTTTAACTAGATAATATTAAACTTCGACTATCATAATTTTCATTGCTAAAATTCGACTATCATAAATTTCATTTCTTCAATTCGACTATCATACATTTCATTTCTTCAATTCGACTATCATACATTTCATTTCTTCAATTCGACTATCATAAATTTCATTTCTTAAATTCGACTATCATAAATTTCATTTCTTAAATTCGACTATCATAAATTTAATTTCTTCAATTCGACTATCATAAATTTCATTTCTTAAATTCGACTATCATCAATTTCATTTCTTAAATTCGACTATCCTACATTTCATTTCTTCAATTCGACTATCATAAATTTCATTTCTTAAATTCGACTATCATACATTTCATTTCTTAAATTCGACTATCATACATTTCATTTCTTCAATTCGACTATCATACATTTCATTTCTTAAATTCGACTATCATATATTTCATTTCTTAAATTCGACTATCATAAATTTCATTTCTTAAATTCGACTATCATAATTTTCATTTCTTAAATTCGACTATCATACATTTCATTTCTTCAATTCGACTATCATACATTTCATTTCTTAAATTCGACTATCATATATTTCATTTCTTAAATTCGACTATCATAAATTTCATTTCTTAAATTCGACTATCATAATTTTCATTGCTAAAATTCGACTATCATAAATTTCATTTCTTCAATTCGACTATCATACATTTCATTTCTTCAATTCGACTATCATACATTTCATTTCTTCAATTCGACTATCATAAATTTCATTTCTTAAATTCGACTATCATAAATTTAATTTCTTAAATTCGACTATCATAAATTTAATTTCTTCAATTCGACTATCATAATTTTCATTTCTTAAATTCGACTATCATACATTTCATTTCTTCAATTCGACTATCACAATTTTTATTTCTTAAATTCGACTATCATAATTTTATTGCTAAAATTCGACTATCGTAATTTTTATTTCTAAAAATCGACTACCATAATTTGTATTGCTAAAATTCGAATATCATAAATTTCATTGCTTAAATTCGACTATCATTAATTTCATTGCTAAAATTTTACTATAACAATTTTTTATTTCTAAAATTCGACTATCATAATTTGTATCGCTAATATTCGACTATCATAATTTAATTTCTAAAATTCGACTATCATAAATTTCAATGCCAAAATTTGACTATCACAATATTTATTTCTAGAGAACAAATATTTCACCTGGTTTCGGTTAAACCAATATGGTGAAAAATGAGCATTGTTCAGAAATAGACAAAAGAGAAAAACCTCCATACATGTGACCATTTGACATGGAATAACCGAATTGTTAAAATCTAGCCTGTTCTAGGAAAGCAATTTAAGATTCATACAACTGAAGCCGCACGACAGGCTAAGCCTATTAACTATCTACATTTAGTCATTATCATCATAGAATCAATACAGGTTGCGAATTTACAAGTTTCAAACCAATTCATTCGCCAAGCTGCATAAAGTAAAGCCCTACCTTTCAAGTTATTTTTTTATAAACTAGGATACACGAAGAAGAAAAAAATACTTGGGTTATACTACAGCAATTGCGAAAACAGTGAATTCGATGGTGACTATTTCATCGTCAAGTACCCTGCAGTAGAGAAAAGAATTTGAAGAAATCAGAAATATACCATTTTCTTGCTAGGACTGGTGTGGACTAATTTGAATAAACAGTTTTCAATCAGTAATATACGAAGCTCAGTAATAAAACGATTTTGCGTAACCGTGTACTTAATGAACATTTTATATTTCTTAATTTTTAAATAAATCCGAAAAAGAATTATAAGCAGATACCGCAATGTAAAAGGGATTAGAAGTACAAAAATGTTTGTATTTAAAACTGTCTAACTTTTATACAAACGAGGTTGTCCTTGGGGGAAAAGGTCAAATTGAAAACTCGTTAAACTTAATTATATTTTTTAGAAAAATGAAACTGTCAATCTCATAATTCAGAACCATATAGAAACAGCGGAACCCGTAGCTTGGTAGCGAAAAAAGGCAAGCTCAAATTTCCAGTCAGACTTTCGGCTTGTATAAGGGGATCAAGAAGGTCCCCTCCAGGGAAAGCTTGCCATAAGAGACTCCAGTGAAGGGGAGTTTTTAGCTTCTGCGGCCACACTTTGATGCCTTTAGGGGAAGATGGTAATACGGGGGAATATAGCCAGGGAAGAACCAGCGTGGAAAAAAGACCAAGGCCCACTAACAACCTCAATATTTTGGTCTCGGACTTGTAAAGTAGCGTAATCCACTTTGCAACAGCGAGCGGGGCCCGAATTAGAGATCCAGGGCTTTAATGTTGCCAACATATATCGCCAGAGGCGCGACCGTCGCTCTGAATGCAGAATAAAATGGCGAATACCCGGGTACCCTAAAGATTTGATGTTACTCTAGAAGGAATAAGGTTTTCAAGTCCTTCGCGATTCCCGAACGGTACCGATTTCCATCTCGTCTCCCTCATCTCCGAACGATGGTTGAACCCGATGGAAACTAAACTCAGTTTCCTTATGGAATAGCGTCAAACGACTGGTTAAACTAAACCTAAACTTTCGCCCGAAGGTGAAAGCAACTAGGGACATCCTTTGAGTGGCGTCCGACTAAATTTATAAACCACGATAGACCATTTCCAGCCGGAAATGATACCGCGATGATACCAATACGTAAACTCCCATTACTGCAAAGTTCGTCACTAAAACCGGTTGTAAAATAATGTCAATATCACGTGTAACGTGTAGCGTAGTTGATAGGTGGGTATTAGCTAAACTGATGGTTGAAAGCGAGTTGGTACCAAAGAACGAGAGTGACGCGAGTTTAAAGCGATTTTTTGCCGAGTAAAAGTTTTGTCGGTGACACGAAACTTGTTTTTATGTTATAAAGTGGTTTGCTTGCTAGTGCTTTTTTACTCGGTGAAAGCTTTGCATGGCGGTATTGGGCGTATGATGTCGCCAGAGAATTGAAGAGTTGACCCGGGGCTGAGGAACTTGCGTTACCCGGCAAGATGAAACACGTCCAGGTTTGCATTAGTTCCGTTGATTTAGGAAAAAGGGTTGTTACTGAAAGAAGAGTTGTGTGGAATAGCAAATACAAGGAGTAAGTTACTCAAGTCTTCAGCGTGTTAAAAGCCGCAGAATCGTTTGAGTTTGGGTGGGACTACAAAATCACGCGTGTCGTAGGGGAGCAGCTAGCTAAATTTCGGGGCTAACTTTTCAAACGATTCTGTGTACCTTCTTAATAATCGTCTAAGCTAATAAACAAGGAACCTTATAGGCCTAAGTCAACTAGTGACTTGTGAAGAGTAGAATAAGTAGAATAGCCCATAATGAAAAAGGATAAAAAAAGCCACGAGCGGGAATCGAACCCGGCTCCTCCTGATGCTCCACCCCACTTTAAACCTTTTAAGTGTTTACTGAGAACCATTTCTAAGCATCTAAATACGCTATTTTATGCGGAACTAGATCAGTTTCTGAAAAACGTGGCAAATGCCCCAAGATCATCAATGTAAGAACTAATCACGGTTTCTTAAATTTATTTTTAGACAAGGCTTATCCCGAGTGATTTTCCTTCATTTTCTTTCCGCGGTGCAATCGTAGAAAGCGTAAGAAAGGCTAGAACGCGAAAACGTTATGGGAAGGTAATTCTTAAAGCTTGTTAACTTGTTTAAATAAACCATTCTATGTTCAATTTATAGAGTAAACTAATTTACCCCACCTTGATATTAATTCTTCAAAGTAAGACAGTTCCTGTTGGTTATAATCATTGAATTGGGAATAATACTGCTAGAATTACAATTCCGGTTTCGACCTGTTCTGATAAGACTGTACGAAATTCATTTTTATAATTAGGCGGTAGCGCCATCTATATTTTTTAAAGTTATATGGTTAAAAATAAATAATTATTAGCTAACTCACCGTAACTGGAGTTAAAAAGGATCGTGTTGACAGAATTAAAATATTTTTAAACAACTTCAAAGGTTTGTTTGTTACGAGTAATCATAAATTTCAATTTCGCATCAATTTCGCGAAAAAATTCAATTGCAATATAGTTGCAACCACTAGAGACAGATGCCGCTACGGTAGAACGATAAAGTTGATTAAGTCTCCTTATTGAACGAAATTGGTTCCGCGCCAGCCAGATTTAGTTGTACCTCTTTTTATTCCCAACTCAATGGTTATAATCAACATTTTTTGCAATTGTCGAAAATCCCGCCGGTTGTATGGAAACAGTCGAATATCGGAAATAAAACTAAAATAAGCAATCTCCGAGTGGCGATGTCAGACGAATCAGACGTTCATGATAATGAATTACACAAAATGTAGAAACTTTTACTTCTCCACGGTTTTCATAACGAAAACTTTTATCGGGTAGGGCCGACCCGACCCGTTCCCGATTTCTTTCAACGAAAAAACAGCCCAGCCCGAACTGACCCGCAAAAAATTAAAAAGCCCGGGGACCCAACCCGTCTCTAGTGCGAAGGCCTTACAATGAGCGGCTATGGTAAAAACAACAGTACACACTAATCATGTTTTTTAAACATGGCTACTACTTGACGCAAAGTCAGCTATGCCTTTTAACTCGGGAAGGATGGGAAAAAGTTCAGTGCAGGCAGTCATGCTGAAGCCTATAGAGCCGGCTCGAGGTAATTTGTTTTAAGTTGCATATTTTTCTCGCTAGAGGCGCTTATTCTTTTGAGTAGGACATCAATTAATTTCACCTACTGACACCGGGTAAGGTAATTTTGTTCATACGAAGTGCATGTACATTATAAAACATAACGAAACTCAAAACAATTATCCAAAGAAGAGTAACATTTGGTAAGAAATCGACCAACTAAATTAAGTCCCAAATACTCAACGTCCTGAATTTCGCATTCTTCAGTTTTTTAATCTAGGTACAATAGGACTTTTGGAATCCGATTTAAGCTAAAACTTGATACTTTATCTCTTAAAGAGTCCTTTCTACCACATCCTTTAACGCAACAATTTCTAACCATTTTAATATAACGAAAATTATGTCTAAGCAGCTTTTTCAAACTTTTGTAAAGCTAAGCCTAGACCCTAATTATTTTGCAATATGGGGGTTAAATAATGTGCAGACGATTTCTCAATAAACTGAATAGTGGCTCTGGATTGCTCAATTGAACCGAGCTCGAACCTTTCGTTGCCTCTTCTGTACTTTATCAGCTAGGCTAATACCCAAGGGACTTTTTAATGCCATTAATTCAGGTAGCCGGGTTACGATGCGTAGGAGGGTGATGGAAAGCCCTGCATGCCACGCGAGCCTACAGCTCCCTACACTAACTATTAACGTTAACCAAGGAGGATAGTGCGTTAACCTTTAAAGCAGTGACGTCAGCAACGGTTGACTCCCCATTACAAGCGTTAACATGAAATCGCTATTACTAACTAAATAATACTTAATAAATAGGGATATGATAATTACTTTAGGTACCATAAGAAGAACCTCCGACTCATCAAGGATGCTATAACCAAAGTAGGTTATATATTGTCAAACTGAATACGTTGATTCTTTATAATATGGCTACAATCTTTCAATAAAAAAGCAGAATCTGAACCACTCATAATGGCAATGTTAATTCGAGGGACAAATTACATGTTTCATTCCTAGTATAAAGTGTAAGTTCCAATTTTACATGAAAAAAGGCAGATTGTACCTTCTCGATGGTTTTACGTGTACCGCTCATATTGGCTATGTTACAATCGAGATACCAAATCTATTGGACTGTGACGAATAATTGAGTACACTCATGTATATTACAAATCATTCGCGATAAGGACTAGGCCAACTTTTTTGAGTGAAAATAAGTTAAAACCAGTCTAGTGGGGTCCCTGAGGTTTTCATAGTTTTTAATACACTTTGTAAAAATATCTTATGAATAGGAGGATCTCGAGCGTTAGGATATTGTTAAGATGGATATTTCTGGTAGAGTTTTTTCCATAAAAACTTCCACGATCATGGTATGTGATATGACGCGTATATATCGTCAAATGGCGAGGGGATAGTCACTCCGCGTAATCGGTGTACAAGCTCGTACCTTTGACTGTAATAATGAGATTACTCGTAATCTTTAGAGTCTGTACCTTTATCAGTGTTGAGTACGCGTAATCGGTGTACAGGCCATCTGACATTGGTTAGCCCCTTGTCAAATGGAAAACCTGTGACGTACTTAAACAAGTGTACTAATATCCGGTGGAGTTGAAAATGAGTGACCACCTAGGTTCGGACGAATGAGTCCGCCTAGAATATGGGCAGATGAGTTCGACTTACGCCCGGAACATGTTGCGGGAATTTATAGCCCGCTGTACCGGTAAAATCAAGAAACCACACTAGCGGAGGCCTATCATCAGAATGCCCTACGCCAGCGTCCACAAGCCCGGACAGGTGACAAAACCAGCATGGGTAGCAGAACCCCACTACGGATGGTCGCACCCTCGACGCAAGCCGCTCAACCCAGCAGAAGGTGCAACAATGGGACGACCAGCCCGCCACTTCGCACACAGCAGTGGGATAGAGAACGGATGCTCTAGCAACTCCGGCCGACACCCCACCTACAAAGGCAGGGAGCCAAGCCCTTTGGAGAGAGCGCCTAAAGGGGAACGGCAGGCACGCAGCAGCCCGCATAACCCGGCACAGCTGGCACCGGAGATCCCGGTGTGATCCAAAAGGCCGGGAGATGGGTCCACCGCGCCCTCATACGGAGGCCCGCAGCCCCACAGCAGGCAACCCAATCCGCCGAGGCGGCCAGTCTTGTTACGCCCGGAACAAGACTTGACGCTCTGTCGACAATGAGATCAGTGTGGCTGTCCATCTAAAAATAAAACACGCGGAGCTATAAGCTACGGACGTCATGCCGTGAGACAGGACGCCGGTCACCGCAGCATCCCGCCCCCAGCTCTCGACCAGAAGGCCATAGAAATCATCCCAGCAATGAGATAAGTACTTTGAACTTAACCCAAACCCACTAGCAGGAGAGCAAACGGATTCGTTCCAATAGTTTGCGTAAGGTCCCGCTAAATCCTGTGGGCTGGTCGGTATTTCGTCTACCACAATAATGCCTCGGGCAAGTCGAATAAGAACAATTCTAATTAGTACAAACTCTAACTCGTAACCTTCTGTAAGACATAAGTCTACAGGAACTTATAAAGTCTTGAGAATTGGTTTGATCTGTACCGCTCATATTGCCAATCTTACAATCGAGAGACAAAATGTGTTGTTCAACCATTCCTATAGTAGAACGTGTAAGTTCCAATTTTACATTGAGAAATGCAGACTGTATCTTTTCTATAGTTGGATCTGTACCGCTCATATTGGCTATGTTACAATCGAAAGACCAAATCTATTGGACAATCATTCCTAGTAGAAGGTATAAGTTCCAATTTTACATTGAGAAATGCAGCCTGTACCTTCTCGACGGCTTGATCTTCGCCGCTCAGATTGGCAACGCAGTACGGTATGGGAAGTTGGGAGGGCATCTATCGGAGATGAGAGTTGGAAGGGTGGGAGAGAGAAGAAGACAAATGCGGCGTGACACTGCAAACGACCCTCTAGTGACCCCGAGCATCCTGACCCGCCATTCATCTGACGCCCAAATGAATAACCAATGAGACCAGGGACTTCCGACCGACCTTCATTCTCTCTTTCTCAATCTCCATTGCCACGCGGACCTGTACAGTCGCGATCGGCTCTTTGGCGTGATGTACGCCGAGCTTCCCGCGCTCAGGGCCACAACCGGAACGCTTACGTAGTTCAGCGCTTATATCGGCTTTGTTTTCGGCTGCTCTGTATTTCTATAATTCAAAGGCTAACGCTTCCATTCGTTGGGCGGTATCAATCGTTTAATATTGATCTCGCACTCGGTATGGATTCTATCAGACAACGAGCGTTGTACTTTCAATCGATTGAAAGATTAATGTGTCAATTTGGTAGTTCAGACTGCTCCTAATCAATTTAAGAAGTCGACTCTTACGTCTCATTTGAAAGAGTAAAACGTTTAAAGAGTTGACCATTAATTTGAAAAATAAAAATCACTTTAAAGTCACGATTGTATTCAGTTCTGTTCAAATGAAATGAATGCATTCGTAGTACGAAGTTGGCTTTCTTTTGCGGTTAAATATGTTTTTAAATATAATATGGTCATTAGGGTCTAATTTTCACTTCAATCGCTTCTAGTTGTGAATTATTATATTATAATTATTATAATAATTTTAATTATAATGAAATATCGGCAGTGCTGGATTAGGGATTAGGCTTACTAGGCACGGGGTTATGGGGGCCCCTACCAACGGCAAAAACAATTTTTGCACATAATTAAAAAAAACCTAGAATCATATTATCTTATTATCTGCCCTGTTTTATTTGTAGCAGACGTCTAAGCAGACGTCTCTTAGTTTTTGAAAACAGTTTTAGTTTTAGATATATAATCGGTTGTCGAGGCCGCTGCCATGCAGTCTTGGAAATAAGGAATTTTTTAAAACTAGTCCTTAGGATTAGTGACCCCTATTGTCTACAAAAATAAACTGGTCCTTAAGACCAGTGACCCTTACCATGATTTTTTTTATCTTGGTCCCATTGTAAATTATTTTTTATGGAATGTGAAATGTGGATAGGTCTAGACTCTAGAAACCATATAAATGTTTATAATTCAAGAAGGCGCGAATCGTGAATCGCGCCGCGTGGTGTTTTACTTAATTATTCATTGTAACTTAATACCACTACTAAAGGTTGCTGGTAACTTCGTAAGCCCTTCATCTCTAGTGTGACGTTTATTGTGTTAGAAAGAAAAAAATCGGAGTAGAAATTGGAAGAAAGCTTGAATTTTTAAACTGGTCCCGCCTCAATGCCCATAAAAAAAGTGAATTATTAAACTGGTCCTACGGATCAGTGACCCCCAGTATTTTCATTAAAAAACTGGTCTAAGCAATTAATAAACTGGTTTTGGACCAGTGGACGTGTGTTATTTCCAAGACTGCTGCCATGTAATCATTGCATGACTATTAAATATATCTATACGTTTTATAATAATTCGTAATTAATCAATCTACGAATATCACATTGGCGACGAAGATGTCTACGTTTTTCTGAGGTAATATAGGTGAGTTATCTTTTACCAGGAAAAATCAAATAATGTTATGGTTTTATTACATTTAATGATTAAATATACTCTCTTAAAATAAATCATTGAAAAACCACTGATTTACAGTGAATTTCACTGATTGAAATAGCTCAAATTATGTCACTGCAAATCAGTGACTACTTACTGAAAAAATCAGTTAAAATCCATAGTCCCCCCACCAAAATCTGCCTACTTACAGGAGACGACCCGAGGTGTTACACACCAATTTTGTTCAAACTCGGGGGATTGGTAGACCTTCATTTAACTTGAAAAATTATAAAGGGAATTTATTCAATGGGCAACGGTTTTGCCATGGCAACGAAAAATGTTTTTGACAACATAAAATGGAAATTTTTCCTATTTAAGCCATATCGGTTCATTTTCACCCATTTGGTTCAAATTGATCAAAATGTAATCAATTTTGATTTTCTTCGTCAATTTTTAACAATTTTTTTTTAAATTTTTCACAGGACCCTTGGAATCGGTCGAAATCCCAGGTTATTTTCAATGGGAAAATTTCCATTTTATGTTGTCAAAAACATTTTTCGTTGCCATGGCAAAACCGTTGCCCATTGAGTAAATTCCCTTTAGGATTTTTCAAGTTACATGAAGGTCTACCAATCCCCAGAGTTTGAACGAAATCGGTGTGTAACACCTCGGGTCGTCTCCTTTGTTAGTGCCTAGGGCCCTACCGTCAGTAAATCCGGTATTGTATACCGGACTGATTTGATTTTTGTAGTTGGAAGCGAGCCTTAAAATAGTCTCATCATGTCTGCTAAGACATTTAGGCCTTAGTTATGACAGTATCAAAAAGAAATTAAAACACGTGCATTTTGATGTGACCATGGCCATATTTTTAATATTTTTTGGAACATTATTCTTTGTAATTGGCATTTTCAGTTGCGTTTCATCAAAGGAGTATTTCCGAAACACAAGCACAAGGTTTCGTTTTTGAAGTATTATTTGAAGTATATTTATATGAAGGAAGGAAAGTATTAATTTATACCATAAGTGGATAATAAACATAAGTATGACACTTCCTATTCAACAAATGCAAATTTTTTAATGAGTCTGTTTCGCCAATGACAACGTAAACCATTACGGACTGACAACTCTCCGCGAACTGCTCCTGGTATTTGGAGGATGCTCGGAAAATAGCCGCCGGTCCGCCGGCAGCCTTTTCGATGGACCAGCCAAGGCCTATTGAATATTAAAATGCTTTCAAAAATGTAAATAAAGCTTACTTTCGGAAAATAATGATGAATTATTGAATTGGAAGATAAAAATAACTATTTTAAACACTGGCTCCTTTTCAAAAGTTAGTTTTTTCCGAATTTCTCGCCATCAAACTAACCAACTATTTTGCCAACGGAAAGAGTAGGAAGGGACGAGTTTCTTGTTCGGAAACTTCCTATTGCAAGTTCTCTCCCCGCTGGTATGGTATAAATAAATACCTTCTTGATGAAGGCGTATCCAAAAGTAACATTTGCTTAAAATGTGGAAAATGAAATGTTTATATTATGATTTTGAAATCGGAAAAAGCTGTCTTTCTAACTTTGATTTCCAATGGCAGGTTAGACACGTTCTTTGTCGCTTATGTCATTTTCTATTTTTTAGTAAAATCTACGACGCCCTAAATGTAATCAGTGATCAATCACCCGGCAGTTTCGGTTCGATGCGGAATAGAGTTGGCGAACCACGAAGAGGCTGCTCCAATCATGCGCCATCCAATAAAGAGAAGACGAGCTTCGCTAAACCTGATTTACATCGAAAACACTCCGGAAAACACGCCATACAAATTAACTATCAACGAAAATCTTTTTAAGAATGACAAGCTGACCGGACCGAAGAGGGCTTTGTCATAACATAAACATTACGGATTTTTTTTACCATTACGCCTTAGTAAAACTTCGAATGATATACTATGAAATGAGCTTGATGTAGCTGTAGTCAAAGACCACACATAAATTTAGTAATATTGAAATATATTAAAGGCAGATGTCCCCCGCGCAATAGCGTCATTAAGGGTTGTGTCACCCTTTAGACTATACTTAGCTGCTCATAAAGAAACAGTAATCGTTTTCTACTGATACTTGTAATTTGTATACAGGGTGTTTCAAAAGGTTATTTTAAGGAGTCGTAGGGGGTGATCTGAGAAGTGTGCCGGTTTTTTTCCCCATTTTCCAACGATGAGTTAAAAGAGCGCCAGAGAGCTTCAAAGTGTGGCCTACTAACCCTTGGGAGTAGGCTGCAACAAGCGCAAAACCAAGTAGCAGGGACTTTTTTACGCCGGTTACGTCGATTTGTGTACGAAGTCCTTTTTTACCTATCACACGAGCCCAAACCTTAATGTTCGCATTTCCCTGCTGCTTGGTTTTGTGCTTGTTAGAGCCTACTTCCAGGGGCTAGTAGGCCATAGTTTGAAGCTCTCTAGCACTCTTTTAACTCATCGCATAACCTTTTGAAACTCCCTGTATAATAGCTTTTTGACTGTTTCGGCTAAAGGTGGTATATTACTTAATAAAATAATACTAGCAGTTCTTGTATTAGTTTTTGGTGGTGGTACAGTACTTATGGTGCAATCCAGACCCGCTAGTGACGCTACCGCCCTTGCGTTCCCTACTTAAAGTCCAGGGTGCAAAAAATCTTGTAAAGAATGGTCCGTTACGGTTGCAATGTCTTGAGGCGGTAGAATCATGAATCAATTCGACACGGAGGTTTTGTCATTGAACCCGGGGGCAGTGTGAAGTCGCGGATATGTCATTACGGAGTCGAACTTGTTAGGCCATTATTTTTGCGAGGCTAAAAGCGTGATCCCATTACAGGGCAGAGGAGAGACGGTTGGGTGGTGGCTCAACTTTAAGAGGTCGTCGTGCGCCGTGTCTGACGGCGGAAGCGGCGTTACAGGCGCTATGTAAACATTAGGCGTCGCGAGTTTACTTATTAGGCGTGGCTTAACTGGACAAAAAGCGAGGATGAATCTACGTAGAGACGCGGCTGCAGATGCAAAATGAGGAAATCGCTCGGGGAATTACAAAAGTTCCCATCTCTCGAAACAAATCAAAGTGAAAGGATCGACTGTCAGCCGTACCTTTTTATTTTAGCTAACCACCATTGTTCTGACTCCACCTATAGAGTAACATACACGCAGTTTTGAAGAAGTATAGCCCTGCCACCTCAATTAATGGCATTAAAAGTCGCTCGATGATTTGGGACTAAGGTAGTGTTTTCGGTATTAGCTTAGATGATTATTATTATAACTATTCAGGCCTCGGTTTGAGATTTTGATAATTTCTTACGCGGAACACCTTGTGACCTCCAAGACATTATGTAAACCTAAACATTTTTGTAATGCTCTGCTCTTAAGTGGACTAAAATAAAATTGTCTGTTCTATGATTTCCAATAAGGTTTTGCAAGTTTTGGCCAAATGTGGAGAAAAAAGGGATTTTTTTAACCTAGGGTAAAATCGTTGATTGAGATGTTTTGCCAAATTTTTTTAATATTTTTTTCCGTTTTTTTTTGCACAGGTAAAAACTAATTTTTTTACGGGATTTGTACCAGCTAGGAGCAACAAACACCAGGAGAACGTAGCTAGTCTTTAAACACGCTAACATAGTGTTGTGTACAGATTTCATTGAACGAGCCTGTACCCCGAACGTTTTACGGGCGGGGGGAAGACAATTTCCGAATTTTCCCCTTCCGACGGCAGCAGGCGCTAAAGCTTCTAACCAATGAAAAATGTACGCAAGAAAATGCACGACTTTTGACGTGTTGCGTTCTCCTGGTGTGGGGTGCTGTGTTTGTAGCTCCTAGGTACCAGCAAGTATTACAATTACCTAATGAGTCCCAAATAGAACGAAACCGGTCTACCGTTGGAATTTTTGGCTATTTCATTTTATTTAATTAAGATTTTCACTCGAAGATCTATTTGGTTCGAGATTCGCGTCTTTATGTTTGCTCGAAGATCTATTTGGTTCGAGATTCGCGTCTTTATGTTTGCTCGAAGATCTATTTGGTTCGAGATTCGCGTCTTTATGTTTGCTCGAAGATCTATTTGGTTCGAGATTCGCGTCTTTATGTTTGCTCGAAGACCTATTGGTACGAGCTATTTGTAAGTTTTTCAATTTCTTCAAATTTGTTTAGGGTTTAGCTTTTTTATCCTTTTTCATTTTGGACTATTCTACTTTTTCGCGTTTTTTATTACTCATTACAATTACGTGATTGTTTTTAGAATCGTTTTCCATGAAGATATATAAAAGTAACGAAGTCATCATATTAAAACAAATCCGATGAAATATAACTAAAATAAATTATTAAAATTTAATATAACCAGGTAAATAACTGCTAATTAAATATGCAAGAACTTCAAAAAATGAAAAATCTTTAATCTATCCCTTCGTCATAATGAAAAAATCTGAAAGACGAGAGCGTAGACGTAACAGGGTACCGGTAATTTTAATCAAGATCGTTTTTGTCCCAAATTACTGGGGCTATTTCCGCCCCGGGCCAAAAAATACGGCTAAAAAATGAGGCAAAAACCAATCATATAAGGTTTAGATTAGTCTAAAATAGGGTGACGGGAACTCGGGGATGTCATCAGTAAAAAATGCAGACTCCAGGGCGGCTTCATTATTGAGGCAAAAAAGGGGGAGGGCCAAATTCGAGGGAAAGAACGTTCAGGGGGGGGGGGAGGGGGAAGCGAAAGGGGACCTTAATGAAAGAACGAGCCCCGCGCGTTTACATAAGGGTTGGGCCCTTGTTTGCAACTGAAAAGGAACAGCGTGATAAAAATTGAGAGAGAGAGGAGAGTGAACGGGGAGAAGAGCAACCAGTTATTGCCTGATCTATTATCCGCTCTCCAAAGGAGAAGACCCCTGTTGGGTGACTTCACCCCAGACACACCGTTTTCGTACCGTCAACATTGCCCGCGAAGTGCAGTCGAGTTCACACTATTCCACTTATGGATGATAAGGACCAGTTGCGTAGTAGACGAGTCTTGTACAGTGAAGGTTCCTCATGGACAAAACTATGTGATTGTACAATGTACACAACGTAATAGATGAATTAAATGACTAAGATTCGCTTTATACAGACTTAAGAGAAACATATGATTAAGCAACATTTAAATCTAATACTAATTACACGGTATCAAGCCGATGGAGGCAGAACCTAATTAAAATTTTGTGCCCCTGATTACTGATTTAAAAAAAAACATTCTGTGATTTACATTGATTTATCACAGGTTTTTGTTGATTTACATTGATTTATCACAGATTTTTAGTGATTTACATTGATTTATCACATGTTTTTAGTGATTTACATTAATTTATCACAGGGTTTTGGTGATTTACCGATTTACATTGATTACTCACAGGTTTTTGGTGATTTACATGGATTTCCCACAGGGGTTTGGTGATTTACATTGATTTATCACAGGTTTTTAGTGATTTACATTGATTTCTCACAAGGTTTTGGTGATTTACATTGATTTATCACAGGTTTTTGTTGATTTACATTGATTTATCACAGATTTTTAGTGATTTACATTGATTTATCACATGTTTTTAGTGATTTACATTAATTTATCACAGGGTTTTGGTGATTTACCGATTTACATTGATTACTCACAGGTTTTTGGTGATTTACATGGATTTCCCGCAGGGGTTTGGTGATTTACATTGATTTATCACAGGTTTTTAGTGATTTACATTGATTTCTCACAAGGTTTTGGTGATTTACATTGATTTATCACAGGTTTTTGGTGATTAACATTGATTTATGACAAGTATTTGGTAATTTACATTGATTTCTCACATGTTTTTAGTGCTTTACATTGATTTATTACAGGTTTTTGGTGATTTACATTGATTTCTCACAGGGTTTTGGTGATTTACATTGATTACTTAAAATGTTTTGGTTATTTCTACTGATTTCTTAAAATGTTTTGATGAACGTTCTTTTATATAGAATTGTCCTATAGATTATTTTATTCTAGCTGTCAACCGCCAAGTGAGAGCTCTACCACAGAAATTTCATCCCCCCAAAACAGGTTTTGTCTTCACCCTCCCCATCGACAGCTATGCGGTGGCACAGGCCGATTGGGGAGGCGGGAATAAGAGTGGGTTTTACGAATATTCGCCAAATATAAACTGAATATTTTAAGAATATTCGCCAAATATTTACTGAATATTTTACGAATATTCGCCAAATATTTACTGAATATTTTACAAATATTGACTGAAAATTTTACGACTATTCGCCAAATATTTACTGAATATTTTACAAATATTGACTGAAAATTTTACAACTATTCGCCAATTATTTACTGAATATTTTACAAATATTGACTGAAAATTTTACGACTATTCGCCAATTATTTACTGAATATTTTACAAATATTGACTGAAAATTTTACGACTATTCGCCAAATATTTACTGAATATTTTACAAATATTGACTGAAAATTTTACGACTATTCGCCAATTATTTACTGAATATTTAACAAATATTGACTGAAAATTTTACGACTATTCGCCAATTATTTACTGAATATTTTCCGAATAAAAGAAATATTATTCGATATTCGATCAAATACCAAAAAAGGCGTGAAACGAATATCGAGACGGTTATTCGTCTCGATATTCGACCGAATTATTCGGTTAACTCGGTTATTCGCCCGGCCATACAGTTTGTTTATCTACTACCACTTACTCACTTAACTATGGTCTAAAAAAATATTCGAAGCAGTAATAGTCGAGGGGCTAATCACTCCGCGTAATCGCCCGTACCTTTGACTGTACAAATGAGAGTACGCGTAGTCTTAGTTTAGAGTCGGTACCTTTATCCGTGTTGAGTGTAGCTAAAAATCCTTCAAGAGAGGGTTTTAATTTTTAAACTATGTAAAATACCTAAGGGGGGTCGAGAAAGGGGTAAAAAAGGAGGGGCTTTGACACGGAACCCCCCCCCTTGTCTACGCCACTGGCACGCGTAATCGGTGTACAGGCGATCTGATAGTCGTTAGCCCCTCGGCAATAGTACGAACAGGACCATATATAATCGCCTTATAACTAAAATTCGTATTACCCGTGCGTCCCATCAAAAATAGGAAATGCAAGTTTTGGCGGCTCTTCCGCCACTTAATCCAAAAGCCAGAGCTTTGGGATCATTCACCGCCACGCCAATCACGCGAGCCACGTGGCGGTCTACCATAACTCAACGCAACACGTGCTCAGCAAAACGTCGTGCCGAAAACCAAATACGAAAATTTTAGAGTTGAGCTGCCCAGTCTTCGTAAAGTATACAAATATATTTCATAAGTGCTTCAGTTAGCAGATATAATTAATGATAGGTACACTCTTAAAAAAAGTGTGTTTTAATGGTATATTAAGGGTGTAATATCTGTAAAAAAACACTCTTTAACGTTAATTTAAACGATCTAAAGGGATTTTTATTGTCCCAAATTAAAGGTGTATAAAGGGTGTTATATTACCCCGTAAATTGAGTGATTTAACACCTCGTAAGGGTGTAGCTCCCTTAAGGCAGTAGTTTAGTATCCTAAAAGGAGTATTTTAACACTTTAAAGGGAGTATTGTAGCACCCTGAAGGGAGTCGTTTGGTACCCTAAAAGGAGTAGTCTTGTACCCTGAAGGGAATAGGTTTATACCACAAACTGTATAACAAAGTAACCAAAACGGAGGACCTAAGCATCCCAAACAGTGTAAATAAACACCCTAGCAGGAAAACTGCTTTTTAATGTGTAGAATACCATCCTTTATAAACCTGTTAAGGTGTTAAATATGGGACAAGAAAATACACCTTTTGTTTTAAGAGTGTATGTATATTGTGAAGTTGAATTGACGTCACCTCCGAAAAGAGAAGAGTCTCTAACGATAAAAATTTGAGACTTAAGGTAAAAACCTGAGAATGTTTAGTAACGTTTTCTGCTACCGGTTGGGGTAAGGACCTTATCAACATCGCGCTGCATTGTTAGAGTAAAGCTTAAATAAATAGTCATTAATAAGAGGTGAATAAGTTCCTGCATGCTTCGAAACATTCCCATTTAATTACTTCAAAGTAAACAAATTTATAAATAATAGTTGTTAAGGGATTAGAAGCGTTGAAACTGTAATAATTAATACAATAACTGAATCTATGAGGTGGGTCTGGCTCAACGGCGCAGCTGGCTTAATATCACAAGTTAAGTTAGAAGAAACCACCTATGGACTGTGAAAAGGATGATAAAATACGCGAAAAAGTAGATTAGTCCATAATTAAAAGGGATAATATAGCTAAATCCTAAACAAATTTGAAGAAATTAAAAAACTTACTACTAACTCGTACCCAATAGGTCTTCGAGCTTAATATCACATCCGAGTTCAGTAGAGCAGCGGGGTCAATATCGCAGCCACAATTTGCAATATCGCCGACCCAATTAAACTTTTTATTTTTTTAAATATTTATTAAAATTAAAAAAATGCATACAATAAAAATCTTTACAACTTTTATTTTTTTACCAACCATAATAATAATAAAAATAATAATAATCAGCTAGGCTAATACCCAAGGCACCACCATATGCCTAAGTCATCAAGCGACTTTTAAAGCCATTAATTCAGGTGGCCGGGTTACAATGCGTAGGAGGGTGGTGGCAAGCCCTGCGAGCCAACAGCTCCCTACACTAACTATTACCGTTAACCATATGACGCAAATACGTATTTCTTTTATTATGCGTTTCTATACTAATTGAATATGGAAGTTATCAATGTTCCAAATTCGTGGATAAATATTTGCAGTTTCCTCTTTTGAATTATCTCGCACGTTGTACATATCCAATATTAATTTATCTGACCATTACGTAAAACCAGAAGTAAATGAACCGAAGTTATCAGACTGCTATACTCACCATGTTGGAGGCTTTTTCCGTATGAAGTTACATTTTTACCTCTAATTTGAAATTTTGTCCGAAAAAGGTTTTTGTTTTTATGAAACCATTTTTTTATATATAATTAGCTATACCCACAATTCCCAAGCGCAATTTATCGCGTCAAAAGACGGGGATGGAAATTATCTTTTATTCGACTCGATTTTCTTATCATTTTCATAAGGAAAACGCCCTCCGATTCTGAGCGCTATTTCGATAACTTCGGTTCATTTACTTCTGCTAATACTAGTGATACTACTATGCAATAGTTGATTTTATAAAATGTCCTTACGCTTGCCCAACTTGTTGAAATGTTGCCCTGGAATAGTTCAGCCAATGCCTAAGAATGAGTTCATAAACTCTTTAGTGGGAGAGAAAACGGATCCACAGCTGAAGTGGGGAGGCAACATTTCAACAAGATGGCCAAGGTTATTTTATAAAAATAACTATTGGTATTTGTTTGGAGCTGTTTTTTACCTTTATCGTAAAAGACTTAATATCTCTTTATGACTGTGTGAAATTCAAAATTTATTTTCTGTATCTTTGCTGCGCCATTGAATTTTCGGGTTGCTTTATTAAGCTATCCGACAGCGCTATTGAATTTGTTCCGCCGCGATACTAACCCCACTGCGTTACTGGACTCGGCTGCGATATATATTGAGCCCCAAACAATTTTAAATACTTTATTATAAAATAAATGGAAAATGTACCCTGAACAGATTTTAACAAAATAAAACAAATCCCATACATCATTCTCATAAAACATTAATTTAAAATTATCTAAATGTGTGGTTTAGAAAAGATTAAAAGGGTTAATCAAAAATTTTCTTGGAGTAAAAGTTTACGTATCACAGTTTTATCTCAAGAAAATTAATTACTCGATCGAAAATCAAACTGCAGGGAAACTGAGCCCAAAATGACAAATCGTGACATTCGTAAGGTGTACCCTTAAAATAAAATTATCAGGCTCGGCTCCCTGCATGCGCTCAGGATGACGGGGAGTGACGTAGAATTGGCGTCATACATATAAAGAGAAGCGTCTCTAGTGAGAAAAATTGGCAACTTAAATTCTAATTATCACACGTCTCCTTGCACGCCGAGACAAAGAACACGCCTTAAGCTTATTGTCTTAGTTTGAAACAGTGTGATAAATAAGGCACTATCACAGGCCAATCGCCAGTTTAAAAATTAGCTGGGCCAGTTTAAAAATTAAATGCTTGGGGTTTTAGGGGCCCTGGTGACCACTTAATTAATTCAAAGTTTTTCCCTTCAAGATTTATTGTTCTTTATTTAACACTCCAAAATTTTGAAATACCCATAATAACTAACCTACTAAGCCTATGCCCTAGCACATATTGCCAAGAGTAGATAATTTGACCATAAATTATGAAAGCCTGATTTTGAAGGTTAAAAATGGTAAGTGGCCAGTGGCCAGTTTTTAATTAAACTACCTAAGCTCTACTGGCCACAGGTCCAGTTAAAAAAAATTACTTATTTCTCAGCCTCGTTTGAAATCCACTATGGCGTGATCAAGCAGAACTGACAAACTTATGTGAAATATAATTATAAACTTATGGTCAAAGACAAAGACTATTTTTTGACTAAAGGTAACAAAACCACAGCTTTTAGCGTGGTTATATATCGGGGCGGGTATCAGTCTGTTGCTTCGGGTTCAGTTTGTTTTAAATACCGCGTGGGAACGATACGGTACGCCTTGTTTATTGGCATAACGAAGATCGTGCCTGACGGGAAGATAAAAGATTGGGCCGCTCGTAAAAGTAGTCCATCAGAACGTGTTAGAGAGGGAGTAAAATTACCATTAAATGGTTGTTATAGCAACGCCTGAGGCTTCATTGTTTGAACGGTAAGAAAACACAAGGAACAATTCGAGGGAGTTCATCATTAAAACATTGTCTTTCCCTTCTCATTGATTTTGGCCTTTTAAGCGGAGAGGAAACAATGAGGAAGCGTTCGGAAGAAAAAGGGAAACTACCGAATTGATAATAAAATAAACAATAGCTCCTAGAAATCGGAACAAAAGAAAAAAGCACGCGATTTCAAATGCTGAGCGGGTAGAAGCCTATAGTCTTTTTGGCCATCAGAAAATTCTTCGACCAAAGGTGTTCTGAAAATAATTTTTCTCGGTGCTTCTGCAATTGAATAGTTTGCTCATTCTTCGATCACTTCGCGAAAAAATGGTAATTGTTTTATCGCGTCTTCAACGTGTTACGATGGGTGTGTTCGAAGTAGAGCTAGAGCATTCGTAATCAAAAGGGAACACGAATGTAATTATTGTCCGTTGACATTTTATTAAAGCCATTTGAACGCCTTAGGTCAGCACGAACATTCTTAAGGAAACAACTTTTATTTGAGAATTTTCTACAAATGCTAGTAAACATGTTATTACAGTTAATTAAGAGCTTTGTAAATTTTCGAGTAGGCATTTATGAAAAAAAAAGGTTCATAGAATTTTACCAATGAATCCAGTGTTTTCCCGGGGATAGGTACATTTATTCGAATTTCAATCGTCCGAACGGTGGAACAATTGTTCGAATTTCATTCGTCCGAACCGACGAAATAACAAATGTTTCAATTGTTCGAATTATACAACTTGTTTGTTTCATTCGTCCGAATCGGTAGCATCACTTGTCCGAATTCTGTCGCTAAATTAGTATTTCTTATTGCTGTTTTTTTTGGTCCGGATTTTTTTTTAGTGCAAGAATTAAAAATAAAAACTACATTGTTAGGTTGGGGTAGGTTAGGTTAGGTTGAAATTCGCCAGTAAAGTTAACATAAATTGAACGACTAAATCACCAACAAAAAATGTGATAAATTTTTCGGGCAAATGAAATACGTTTTCGGACATACGATCCTGTTTTCCGGCATTCGGACAATTGATCATTCGGACATTTGTACCACCGTTCGGACGAATGAAATTCGAACAAATGTATCGAAATCGTTTTAATTATACTCAATTTAGAACTTTGTAAATGTTAGTGTAATAATTTAAGAAATATTTCTAAGCCCGAATAAAAAAGGTTCCTAGAATTTTACAAATGAAAACAGTGAATTTTACTTATAATCAACTGATCAAAGAAAAACATACGCTTAACTGTTTTATATTTAATAAAGATAATTAAAGAAAAATAGCTAGTTCAATGCTTAGCGTGTCATACATTTGAACTTTAAATCAATGTTAACACAAAACTATATTTTTTAAAAGGAACTTTGTTTTCTGTTAAACACCTTTTAATGTTTTAAACTGTTAAACTAAAAACAATTATAAACCTAGTTTTAAACTCGTTTTAAATTTCATCGTAATGCTTTACTTTTCGTTAAAATAGGATTTGAATTACAAAACTATTCTTGAAAAATAATATCGTATTAAAATCATTTTAAACTGTTTAAAACGTCCAAACTGATTAAATCGTAATAAAACTGATTAAAAAATTAACAAATTGCAGTTTTATAAAGTGTTTGCTTAAAAGACGTGTTATTCATTCTGCTTTAAACTTGCCAAATGAATCGTATTAATATGAAAATTCGCGATATAGGAAAGCAATTTCAAACACGTCATAAGCAGAAACCGTGTCATCAATCGGAGGTAGAACGTTATTTAACTAGAAACAATCAAACTTGCGTTTGCTTTCGTATGATGAGATTTTAATGCATTTTGACGACTCGGTTATGGACGAGAAATCGAAATCGAGGCACGTGTGTGGATTTTGAAAACAGCTTCCCTGACCACGTAATTACACGCTTGCTACCGCGAAAATGAAGGGGTCCAGCAACGGGCGCTCTTCGAACACTTTTAGATCACGGACGACTCCACGCTTAATAGCTCTCTAATGGATGTCCTCACCACGGACACACACATCTCTCTCCCTGTCTGTCATCCCCCACTTTATCCCCTCGTTGAACATGCAAAGACCAATGTTGACTCAATTTCAACATAGCCTACGTAGCACGCAATCAACCAGCCAACGTGTTCCGGATTCCCCCCCAAAACACTAATTTGGAACCATTCTATAAGGGTACACGCGACTCTATATTGGTATTTCAATGTTAAATAATAATAATGTGACGAATTCACTTCGTAGGAACTAAATATTTATCTAAAGTTAATAGAAAATATCTTACTGGTACGTGGTTCGTGGGCGGTTTCGAGACAAGATTTGGGTGGATATCTAATTTATGTTTTCTTTCCGTGTACAAGACCACAAGTCGGACTAGTGCGCCAGTACTTGGCTTATGTAAAAATGGTTCAAGTAAATCGAATTTTATTTGATGATGCATTTAAATTGTCATATTGTTTTTTTCTTGTGAATCAAATATTGAATACCTTTTAAATTTCGTGTATTTCACTGAAATTTACACTTACAGATATGCACATATTTTATCTATTTGGAATTGCACAATGATTATGGCTGCCTAATTAGGGATTAGTTTGCGGTTTCGTCAGATGCTTTGTTGACAGGATCAACTCCTATATAGATTCACAAATAAGGTAATATTTTAAAGGATATTCGCCCCCATCAAATTTTTGGAATAAACTTATTGTCAGGAACGGTCACTGAGTAAGTTTACTTCACGAACCCAGTTGGAAATCATTCTTGACTCAGATCTGGAATAAAATTAATTGATTATTATTGTTTTATAGTATTAGATTTTATTAATAATACGGAACACATTCAGCAAACTGCATAAAACTGTAAGGTTCAGCCATAAGACTATCAAGGCGCCCTTAAGTTTGATGTATTCAGCACTAGACAGGCGCGGGAGAAAAAATTAGGATATACGCTACCTGGCGGAGAAAAATAGCAAATCCTTCCAACCCCACTCACCCCTACCACCTATACTACCTCTTGCCATCTAAGAAGCAGTTTCCGGTAGCATGCATTGCGGGACTTGTAAATAAGTTTCAGTTTTTCACCACCAGATGGATTCATGTCACCAATTTGGCCAGTCACTATCCTAACGTTAAAATCCCATTCGTTTCAAACTTGGGGAGGCCTTGATAGTCTTATGGTTTGGCCTATAACCTCACATTAAAGGGGAACGGTCAAGCTTTAACCAGTTAGATAGCCGTATAGCCCGTTAAAAACTAAAATTTATGGCGAAAATCGCATCCAAAAATATTAAGCGGTTAATTTTTAATAAAATAACGAAATTACGAGAAATTGAAAAGCGCGCGTCCGCTGCTACACCTGGTGAGTAATCGATGAGACAGAAAAACAACATAAAAGCGAGCGCTGTTGAAGACGCAAAAAATTTGTTTTGCACGCGCGGCGCTTTCCAGTTATACGAGACCTAAATTGCGCGATTTTAAAAGTTAGGATATTTCGCAAATCGCTCACTAAGGTGCTGCTGGCGCTGGCGATACGCCTTAAGATGGCGGCAAAAATTCAAACCCAAATACTGGAGTTATTTTTAGGCCAAAAACTATTTTTTCAAGACAAAATAAGGTACGTGTAAGTATAGTGAACGTCTTGTTGATCTTTTGATACGCAAATAAGGCGATATTTGGAAAAGCTTGGCCGTTCCCTTTTAAATCAAACCGTTCAACTTATAAACACGACCGTCCGAGATCTTTCAAACTCGATTTTTACACGCCTAAAGAGTCCATGTACGTAACCCCAACAACCCAAAAGATCACCAGATACGATAGACCAAATAAAAAAGGAATTGAAATGGAATAAATCTCCAGGCAAACGTCAGTTCCGCGGAAGCATTATTTCCGTGAGCGTGGACAAAGACACGGAGCGAGAAATGAATAGAAAGAGAGCCAGAGACCATTAAGGAACTTTAACACGCTTTAACTGGAGCGACCGAGGTTCGAAGCGCTTTTCAAACTTGCTCGAACACGCCCCCTAGTAGTCCTTTCACGCGCATTTCGTGCTTCGCGAGCATTAGCTCTGGATCAAGAAAGGCGAAGCTTCCCGGATAGTCAATAAAATCTGTCCAAGCTCTATTTAGAAAGCCTGATTAATTGGCCGTAGATAAAAAAATCCTTGACCAGCAGCGGTCACGTCAAGGCGAGCCAGCCAGCTTTCGGTATAGCGTGCGACGCCAATGCCCCCCGACGGTCATCGCGTGCGGCTGGAAATGGTTCTTCCCGACCGAAATATAGATCATTGGCTGTCCCTCTTTCTTCTGTCAATAAAGGAAACAATTTGAAAATGATTTTTGCTTAATTTCTTTTCTCGTGTACGGCTCGGCGAATTTATTTAGATTGCATTTAAGTTCATATTAAAATGAATGGCTCTGCGTGCCGTTGCTTACTACCCCCCCCCCCCCCAATAATGGTATCTAGAAAGAGAAAAATTTGCGCATTGAAGAATCTATTGTATAAAATAGTAGTCGTACCCAATATTTTTTTTTCATTTTTTGATTCGGTATAATTTTATTTTTGTCAAATAAATAAATTCATCTGCTATATAAAACAAGTTGGCAAGCCAAAATATACCTCTCCTCGGAAGAGTTTTTAATTTTAAGTGAAGCGTAACTGTATCTGTGGTTCTGCGGTAGAACGCTCTCCTGTCGTGCAAGAGGGCTCGGGTTCGAATCCCGGCCTATAAAAAAATTATACTACACCCAATGACGAAAAGAGGGCGCATTTGGAAAAAACTTTTCCCTGATTCTAAGAAACTGGGTACGCAGTGATTACCCTTTGCCCCGAAAATGCGAACGCGTTCGCAGGTCTGACATACAGACAGACACGGTATTTATAAATTTCTAGTCTAGGTCACGTGTGACGCAGCAAAAACAATATTGCATCCGTTTTGACGATTTCGCCCGCGAGAGAGCGTTTGGGACAGGTATTTTTAATGTTTCTAGCTCTGCTGAACATCTTTAGTTTTTTTAATCTATGGCTGAAGGATACAATTTCTTAAGTCACACGTTACGTCAAAGTAAAGGCAAAAGAACCACTAGAAATTCCTGCCAACGATGGACGAAGTGATACAATTTCTTAAGTCACGTGTTACGTCAAAAGTAAAGGCAAAAAAAACCACTAGAAATTCCTGCCAACGATGGACGAAGTGATACAATTTCTTAAGCCACACGTTACGTCAAAGTAAAGGCAAAAGAACCACTAGAAATTCCTGCCAACGATGGACGAAGTGATACAATTTCTTAAGTCACGTGTTACGTCAAAAGTAAAGGCAAAAAAAACCACTAGAAATTCCTGCCAACGATGGACGAAGTGATACAATTTCTTAAGTCACGTGTTACGTCAAAAGCAAAGGCAAAAAAAAACCACTAGAAATTTCTGCCAACGATGGACGAAGTGATACAATTTCTTAAGTCACGTGTTACGCCAAAAGTAAAGGCAAAAAAAAACCACTAGAAATTCCTGCCAACGATGGACGAAGTGATACAATTTCTTAAGTCACGTGTTACGTCAAAAGTAAAGGCAAAAAACCCACTAGAAATTCCTGCCAACGAAGGCCAAAGTGATACAATTTCTTAAGTCACGTGTTACGTCAAAAGTAAAGGCAAAAAACCCACTAGAAATTCCTGCCAACGATGGACGAAGTGATACAATTTCTTAAGTCACGTGTTACGTCAAAAGTAAAGGCAAAAAAAACCACTAGAAATTCCTGCCAACGATGGACGAAGTGATACAATTTCTTAAGTCACGTGTTACGTCAAAGTAAAGGCAAAAGAACCACTAGAAATTCCTGCCAACGATGGACGAAGTGATACAATTTCTTAAGTCACGTGTTACGTCAAAAGCAAAGGCAAAAAAATACCACTAGAAATTTCTGCCAACGATGGACGAAGTGATACAATTTCTTAAGTCACGTGTTACGTCAAAAGTAAAGGCAAAAAAAAACCACTAGAAATTCCTGCCAACGATGGACGAAGTGATACAATTTCTTAAGTCACGTGTTACGTCAAAAGTAAAGGCAAAAAACCCACTAGAAATTCCTGCCAACGAAGGCCAAAGTGATACAATTTCTTAAGTCACGTGTTACGTCAAAAGTAAAGGCAAAAAACCCACTAGAAATTCCTGCCAACGATGGACGAAGTGATACAATTTCTTAAGTCACGTGTTACGTCAAAAGTAAAGGCAAAAAAAAACCACTAGAAATTCCTGCCAACGATGGACGAAGTGATACAATTTCTTAAGCCACACGTTACGTCAAAGTAAAGGCAAAAGAACCACTAGAAATTCCTGCCAACGATGGACGAAGTGATACAATTTCTTAAGTCACGTGTTACGTCAAAAGTAAAGGCAAAAAAAACCACTAGAAATTCCTGCCAACGATGGACGAAGTGATACAATTTCTTAAGCCACACGTTACGTCAAAGTAAAGGCAAAAGAACCACTAGAAATTCCTGCCAACGATGGACGAAGTGATACAATTTCTTAAGTCACGTGTTACGTCAAAAGTAAAGGCAAAAAAAACCACTAGAAATTCCTGCCAACGATGGACGAAGTGATACAATTTCTTAAGTCACGTGTTACGTCAAAAGCAAAGGCAAAAAAAAACCACTAGAAATTTCTGCCAACGATGGACGAAGTGATACAATTTCTTAAGTCACGTGTTACGCCAAAAGTAAAGGCAAAAAAAAACCACTAGAAATTCCTGCCAACGATGGACGAAGTGATACAATTTCTTAAGTCACGTGTTACGTCAAAAGTAAAGGCAAAAAACCCACTAGAAATTCCTGCCAACGAAGGCCAAAGTGATACAATTTCTTAAGTCACGTGTTACGTCAAAAGTAAAGGCAAAAAACCCACTAGAAATTCCTGCCAACGATGGACGAAGTGATACAATTTCTTAAGTCACGTGTTACGTCAAAAGTAAAGGCAAAAAAAACCACTAGAAATTCCTGCCAACGATGGACGAAGTGATACAATTTCTTAAGTCACGTGTTACGTCAAAGTAAAGGCAAAAGAACCACTAGAAATTCCTGCCAACGATGGACGAAGTGATACAATTTCTTAAGTCACGTGTTACGTCAAAAGCAAAGGCAAAAAAATACCACTAGAAATTTCTGCCAACGATGGACGAAGTGATACAATTTCTTAAGTCACGTGTTACGTCAAAAGTAAAGGCAAAAAAAAACCACTAGAAATTCCTGCCAACGATGGACGAAGTGATACAATTTCTTAAGTCACGTGTTACGTCAAAAGTAAAGGCAAAAAACCCACTAGAAATTCCTGCCAACGAAGGCCAAAGTGATACAATTTCTTAAGTCACGTGTTACGTCAAAAGTAAAGGCAAAAAACCCACTAGAAATTCCTGCCAACGATGGACGAAGTGATACAATTTCTTAAGTCACGTGTTACGTCAAAAGTAAAGGCAAAAAAAAACCACTAGAAATTCCTGCCAACGATGGACGAAGTGATACAATTTCTTAAGTCACGTGTTACGTCAAAGTAAAGGCAAAAGAACCACTAGAAATTCCTGCCAACGATGGACGAAGTGATACAATTTCTTAAGTCACGTGTTACGTCAAAGTAAAGGCAAAAGAACCACTAGAAATTCCTGCCAACGATGGACGAAGTGATACAATTTCTTAAGTCACGTGTTACGTCAAAAGTAAAGGCAAAAAAAACCACTAGAAATTCCTGCCAACGATGGACGAAGTGATACAATTTCTTAAGTCACGTGTTACGTCAAAAGTAAAGGCAAAAAAAACCACTAGAAATTCCTGCCAACGATGGACGAAGTGATACAATTTCTTAAGTCACGTGTTACGTCAAAAGTAAAGGCAAAAAACCCACTATAAATTCCTTCTTTACTATGGCTGAAGTGAAACAATTTCTTAAGTCACGGCAAATTTAAAGGCAAATAACACTAGAAATTACTGCTTTACGAAGGCCGAAGTGATACAATTTCTTCGGTCACGTGTTACGTCAAAAGTAAAGGCAAAAAACCCACTATAAATTCCTTCTTTACTATGGCTGAAGTGAAACAATTTCTTAAGTCACGGCAAATTTAAAGGCAAATAACACTAGAAATTACTGCTTTACGAAGGCCGAAGTGATACAATTTCTTCGGTCACGTGTTACGTCAAAAGTAAAGGCAAAAAACCCACTAGAAATTCCTGCCAACGATGGCCGAAGTGATACAATTTCTTAAGTCACGTGTTACGTCAAAAGTAAAGTAAAAAAAAAACCACTAGAAATTCCTGCCAACGATGGCCGAAGTGATACAATTTCTTAAGTCACGTGTTACGTCAAAAGTAAAGGCAAAAAAACCACTAGAAATTCCTGCCAACGATGGACGAAGTGATACAATTTCTTAAGTCACGTGTTACGTCAAAAGTAAAGGCAAAAAAAACCACTAGAAATTCCTGCCAACGATGGACGAAGTGATACAATTTCTTAAGTCACGTGTTACGTCAAAAGTAAAGGCAAAAAACCCACTAGAAATTCCTGCCAACGAAGGCCAAAGTGATACAATTTCTTAAGTCACGTGTTACGTCAAAAGTAAAGGCAAAAAACCCACTAGAAATTCCTGCCAACGATGGACGAAGTGATACAATTTCTTAAGTCACGTGTTACGTCAAAAGTAAAGGCAAAAAAAAACCACTAGAAATTCCTGCCAACGATGGACGAAGTGATACAATTTCTTAAGTCACGTGTTACGTCAAAGTAAAGGCAAAAGAACCACTAGAAATTCCTGCCAACGATGGACGAAGTGATACAATTTCTTAAGTCACGTGTTACGTCAAAGTAAAGGCAAAAGAACCACTAGAAATTCCTGCCAACGATGGACGAAGTGATACAATTTCTTAAGTCACGTGTTACGTCAAAAGTAAAGGCAAAAAACCCACTAGAAATTCCTGCCAACGAAGGCCAAAGTGATACAATTTCTTAAGTCACGTGTTACGTCAAAAGTAAAGGCAAAAAACCCACTAGAAATTCCTGCCAACGATGGACGAAGTGATACAATTTCTTAAGTCACGTGTTACGTCAAAAGTAAAGGCAAAAAAAAACCACTAGAAATTCCTGCCAACGATGGACGAAGTGATACAATTTCTTAAGTCACGTGTTACGTCAAAAGTAAAGGCAAAAAAAACCACTAGAAATTCCTGCCAACGATGGACGAAGTGATACAATTTCTTAAGTCACGTGTTACGTCAAAAGTAAAGGCAAAAAACCCACTATAAATTCCTTCTTTACTATGGCTGAAGTGAAACAATTTCTTAAGTCACGGCAAATTTAAAGGCAAATAACACTAGAAATTACTGCTTTACGAAGGCCGAAGTGATACAATTTCTTCGGTCACGTGTTACGTCAAAAGTAAAGGCAAAAAACCCACTATAAATTCCTTCTTTACTATGGCTGAAGTGAAACAATTTCTTAAGTCACGGCAAATTTAAAGGCAAATAACACTAGAAATTACTGCTTTACGAAGGCCGAAGTGATACAATTTCTTCGGTCACGTGTTACGTCAAAAGTAAAGGCAAAAAACCCACTAGAAATTCCTGCCAACGATGGCCGAAGTGATACAATTTCTTAAGTCACGTGTTACGTCAAAAGTAAAGTAAAAAAAAACCACTAGAAATTCCTGCCAACGATGGCCGAAGTGATACAATTTCTTAAGTCACGTGTTACGTCAAAAGTAAAGGCAAAAAAACCACTAGAAATTCCTGCCAACGATGGACGAAGTGATACAATTTCTTAAGTCACGTGTTACGTCAAAAGTAAAGGCAAAAAAAACCACTAGAAATTCCTGCCAACGATGGACGAAGTGATACAATTTCTTAAGTCACGTGTTACGTCAAAAGTAAAGGCAAAAAACCCACTAGAAATTCCTTCTTTACTATGGCTGATGTGAAACAATTTCTTAAGTCACGGCAAATAACACTAGCAATTACTGCTTTACGAAGGCCGAAGTGATACAATTTCTTCGGTCACGTGTTACGTCAAAAGTAAAGGCAAAAAACCCACTATAAATTCCTTCTTTACTATGGCTGAAGTGAAACAATTTCTTAAGTCACGGCAAATTTAAAGGCAAATAACACTAGAAATTACTGCTTTACGAAGGCCGAAGTGATACAATTTCTTCGGTCACGTGTTACGTCAAAAGTAAAGGCAAAAAACCCACTAGAAATTCCTTCTTTACTATGGCTGAAGTGAAACAATTTCTTAAGTCACGGCAAATTTAAAGGCAAATAACACTAGAAATTACTGCTTTACGAAGGCCGAAGTGATACAATTTCTTCGGTCACGTGTTACGTCAAAAGTAAAGGCAAAAAACCCACTAGAAATTCCTGCCAACGATGGCCGAAGTGATACAATTTCTTAAGTCACGTGTTACGTCAAAAGTAAAGTAAAAAAAAAACCACTAGAAATTCCTGCCAACGATGGCCGAAGTGATACAATTTCTTAAGTCACGTGTTACGTCAAAAGTAAAGGCAAAAAAACCACTAGAAATTCCTGCCAACGATGGACGAAGTGATACAATTTCTTAAGTCACGTGTTACGTCAAAAGTAAAGGCAAAAAAAACCACTAGAAATTCCTGCCAACGATGGACGAAGTGATACAATTTCTTAAGTCACGTGGTACGTCAAAAGTAAAGGCAAAAAACCCACTAGAAATTCCTTCTTTACTATGGCTGATGTGAAACAATTTCTTAAGTCACGGCAAATAACACTAGCAATTACTGCTTTACGAAGGCCGAAGTGATACAATTTCTTCGGTCACGTGTTACGTCAAAAGTAAAGGCAAAAAACCACTAGAAATTCCTGCCAACGATGGCCGAAGTGATACAATTTCTTAAGTCACGTGTTACGTCAAAAGTTAAGGCAAAAAAAACCACTAGAAATTCCTGCCAACGATGGACGAAGTGATACAATTTCTTAAGTCACGTGTTACGTCAAAAGTAAAGGCAAAAAAACCACTAGAAATTCCTGCCAACGATGGACGAAGTGATACAATTTCTTAAGTCACGTGTTACGTCAAAAGTAAAGGCAAAAAACCCACTAGAAATTCCTTCTTTACTATGGCTGAAGTGAAACAATTTCTTAAGTCACGGCAAATTTAAAGGCAAATAACACTAGAAATTACTGCTTTACGAAGGCCGAAGTGATACAATTTCTTCGGTCACGTGTTACGTCAAAAGTAAAGGCAAAAAACCCACTAGAAATTCCTGCCAACGATGGCCGAAGTGATACAATTTCTTAAGTCACGTGTTACGTCAAAAGTAAAGGCAAAAAAAAACCACTAGAAATTCCTTCTTTACTATGGCTGATGTGAAACAATTTCTTAAGTCACGGCAAATAACACTAGCAATTACTGCTTTACGAAGGCCGAAGTGATACAATTTCTTCGGTCACGTGTTACGTCAAAAGTAAAGGCAAAAAACCCACTAGAAATTCCTGCCAACGATGGCCGAAGTGATACAATTTCTTAAGTCACGTGTTACGTCAAAAGTAAAGGCAAAAAAAACCCACTAGAAATTCCTTCTTTACTATGGCTGATGTGAAACAATTTCTTAAGTCACGGCAAATAACACTAGCAATTACTGCTTTACGAAGGCCGAAGTGATACAATTTCTTCGGTCACGTGTTACGTCAAAAGTAAAGGCAAAAAACCACTAGAAATTCCTGCCAACGATGGCCGAAGTGATACAATTTCTTAAGTCACGTGTTACGTCAAAAGTTAAGGCAAAAAAAACCACTAGAAATTCCTGCCAACGATGGACGAAGTGATACAATTTCTTAAGTCACGTGTTACGTCAAAAGTAAAGGCAAAAAAACCACTAGAAATTCCTGCCAACGATGGACGAAGTGATACAATTTCTTAAGTCACGTGTTACGTCAAAAGTAAAGGCAAAAAACCCACTAGAAATTCCTTCTTTACTATGGCTGAAGTGAAACAATTTCTTAAGTCACGGCAAATTTAAAGGCAAATAACACTAGAAATTACTGCTTTACGAAGGCCGAAGTGATACAATTTCTTCGGTCACGTGTTACGTCAAAAGTAAAGGCAAAAAACCCACTAGAAATTCCTGCCAACGATGGCCGAAGTGATACAATTTCTTAAGTCACGTGTTACGTCAAAAGTAAAGGCAAAAAAAAACCACTAGAAATTCCTGCCAACGATGGACGAAGTGATACAATTTCTTAAGTCACGTGTTACGTCAAAAGTAAAGGCAAAAAAAACCACTAGAAATTCCTGCCAACGATGGCCGAAGTGATACAATTTCTTAAGTCACGTGTTACGTCAAAAGTAAAGGCAAAAAAAACCACTAGAAATTCCTGCCAACGATGGACGAAGTGATACAATTTCTTAAGTCACGTGTTACGTCAAAAGTAAAGGCAAAAAACCCACTAGAAATTCCTGCCAACGATGGCCGAAGTGATACAATTTCTTAAGTCACGTGTTACGTCAAAAGTAAAGGCAAAAAACCCACTAGAAATTCCTGCCAACGATGGCCGAAGTGATACAATTTCTTAAGTCACGTGTTACGTCAAAAGTAAAGGCAAAAAAAACCCACTAGAAATTCCTGCAAACGATGGACGAAGTGATACAATTTCTTAAGTCACGTGTTACGTCAAAAGTAAAGGCAAAAAAAACCACTAGAAATTCCTGCCAACGATGGACGAAGTGATACAATTTCTTAAGTCACGTGTTACGTCAAAAGTAAAGGCAAAAAACCCACTAGAAATTCCTGCCAACGATGGCCGAAGTGATACAATTTCTTAAGTCACGTGTTACGTCAAAAGTAAAGGCAAAAAAAACCCACTAGAAATTCCTGCAAACGATGGACGAAGTGATACAATTTCTTAAGTCACGTGTTACGTCAAAAGTAAAGGCAAAAAAAACCACTAGAAATTCCTGCCAACGATGGACGAAGTGATACAATTTCTTAAGTCACGTGTTACGTCAAAAGTAAAGGCAAAAAAAACCACTAGAAATTCCTGCCAACGATGGACGAAGTGATACAATTTCTTAAGTCACGTGTTACGTCAAAAGTAAAGGCAAAAAACCCACTAGAAATTCCTGCTCTACGAAGGCCAAAATGATACAATTTCTTAAATCCCGTGTTACGTCGAAGTAAAGGCAAAAAACCACTAGAAATTCATGCTCTACGAAGACTGAAATGATATAATTTCTTAAGTCACATCAAAAAAACACTATAAATTCCTGTTCTACGAAAGCGATATCGAAAATGCACTTTCAACTATCGGAAATTTTTTCGTTAAAAGGTTAAGAACCCCGCGGCGAAACTAGATTGTAGGGATATAATTTAAAATCATTACGCGTAAATGTAATTAATTAGCGGCAGTTCTTCATAAATAAACTCCCAAATTAAATCCTTTATTTACCCCCGAAGTTCGCAAGCTCACGAACAGAGACAACGCACCCTGAATAATTAACAATGACGACAGAAAGAAAAGCTACAATTGCAGATTGCCTAAAACCCGGGCACACCTCCGACTAAACAAACAGCGAGCTTTTTTTAAAAAAACGAAAATATACCGCGATAAGTATAAACGACCCGCAAACCTTACCTTTGGAATGACTTTGATTGAACTGCTGGATAACCATTGGTCTTTTAAGTTGCGAGCCGGCTTCCTTTCTCCCGAAACGTGAGAAAGATAAAAGCGTAGAAAGTATAAAATCTCGCAGGATTTCGCTTTCGTTACTCATGTTAAGCGTTGCATCAATCAATCTGACCCCTGAGTTGAACCCTTAGCGCGAGGACGGCCAGTAACCCGGGACCCAAGGGGCACCCGAGCTAGAAAAAGCGAACCTCTAGGGGCCCCTGGGGCAGATTTGCGAGCCAGGGAAGCCGAGGGGATCTACGTGGGGGCTAACGGTGGCCAGGATTCCCAAGAAAGAAAATGCGAACCCCCCTCGCCAGTCTCTGGTAATGAAATCAAAGTTCTGGCCCGAACGTTTCTATCGGGAATGTACCGAAAGTTAAAGAGACGAGAGCTGAATCGAGTCGGTCATTAAGAGCAGAGGCCCGTATTTGGGCCTTTGCCCCGATGGTCGCCTCTTTTTCTACAGCGCGCAGTTTTATACTCCTTTTTTCGTGGCTGCACTCGTGCCTTGATTAGGTGCCTTGGGATAAGATTGGGCATGCGCTTTACTTACCACGGTAAATAGGTCTATCGCTCGAGCTACTGAGAGTTGAGCCCGCTCTTGCCAGCCACGGATTCCACTTCCATAACGTTGTAACTCGAAAATACACGCGTTTGTCTCTAAGCTAGAGGCGTTTTTCTCTAAGCTACACGCGACTGTTACTACTAAAACAGGCATTTGTCTCTAAAAATAGCACGTTTGTCTCTAAACAACAGGCATCACACGTTTGAGTCTCAACTTCTCGAGTTCGTCTCTAAAAAACATCGTTTGTCTCTTAAAAACATCATTTGTCTCTTAAAAACATCATTTGTTACTAAACTGAATGGTTTGTCTTTAAACAACAGGTATTTGTCTCTAAACCTCTCACGTTTATCTCTAAATGTCTCGCGTTTGTCTCTAAAACCACATAGTTTGTCACTAAACCATACGCATTTGTCTCTAAATCACACGTATTTGTCTCTATATCACACGTATTTGTCTCTAAATCACACGTATTTGTCTCTAAATCACACGTATTTGTCTCTAAATCACACGTATTTGTCTCTAAACAACAGGCGTTTGTCTCTAAACAACAGGCGTTTGTCTCTAAACAACAGGCGTTTGTCTCTAAACAACAGGCGTTTGTCTCTAAACAACAGGCGTTTGTCTCTAAACAACAGGCGTTTGTCTCTAAACAACAGGCGTTTGTCTCTAAACAAAAGGCGTTTGTCTCTAAACAACAGGCGTTTGTCTCTAAACAACAGGCGTTTGTCTCTAAACAACAGGCGTTTGTCTCTAAACAACAGGCGTTTGTCTCTAAACAACAGGCGTTTGTCTCTAAACAACATCTTTATCTCTAAACAACATCTTTGTCTCTAAACAACATCTTTGTCTCTAAACAACATCTTTGTCTCTAAACAACATCTTTGTCTCTAAACAACATCTTTGTCTCTAAACAACATCTTTGTCTCTAAACAACATCTTTGTCTCTAAACAATATCTTTGTCTCTAAACAATATCTTTGTCTCTAAACAATATCTTTGTCTCTAAAGTACTCGATTTTGCTTCTAAATTATATCTTGGTCTCTAAACTACTCGATTTTTTTCCATAAAAACTTGAGGTGAACGGTAATAGTGAGTGTAGGGAGCTGTTGGCTCGCGTGGCATGATGGGCTGGCCACCACCCTCCTACGCATTGTAACCCGGCCACCTGAATTAAGGGCTTTAAAAGTCGCTTGATGACTTAGGCCTAAGGTGGTGCCTTGGGTATTAGCCTAGCTGATTATATATATTTTGTCTCTAAATTATATCATTGTCGCTAAACTACTCGATTTTGTCTCTAAACAATATCTTTGTCTCTAAACTACACTGTTCGAGGGGTCGGACATTTACCAAAATGCCGTACACTTTGACTAAAATCGCAAAATCTTTAAACTCTCTCTGTGGTAAATTAACATTGAAATCCCAAAATCACTTCAAAAAGTAATGATAAAATCGCCAAAATCTCTACGAAATCCCGAAATCCCGACCCCTCGACACTGTTGGTCTCTAAACAAAAGATTTTGTCATTAAATTACACGCGGTTGTCACTGAATTCTGGAAAAATAAATTTAATATAAAATTTCTGTTTTTCCAACGTCGTTTTGGTCAAACACAAGCCTTAAAATTAAGAACCTTAATAGCAAATGTAGGAATAAAAAACCACATTAAAATATTTAATATTTCCGTTTTAATAAGTCAAAAACGATGAAAATTAAAAACATATTTCGAGGCTTAGACATTGAATTCAGTAAAAGATTTAACAGTAAGGAATGAGATGAACGAGTTCAAAAGTATTTAGTCAGTAAAATGTTGTTATAAAAATGCACAAGACAGAATAAGAATCTAGATGCTTTGAGAAAATACTAACAGAACGGTTAACGCGTTAAACAAATTTTAATCTCGTGCCGAAATTAGCAGTCGTTAATTTATCTTAAAAACTAAGCTAAAATATTTTTTTCCTTTTTGACTAGAAATTTTTTATTTAACACATTACTTTTAATAAAGCTATTTATAACTATTTACAATTCATTTCTTAACATGAAATACGTTATATTTCGACTTTATATAAATGCTATTTCGATTTCGTACATAGCATTCTCAATAATTTAAAAGGTACAGCGGTACGATTTCACTATTACTATTTTGTAAGCGTTATATTATATATGAATATAGAGTTAAAAATCCGGTCGGAAAGTAATTGGTACCACAGATAATTCATTTTGTAGAAATTTTTGTATTTCACGAATTAAATCTGGTTGGGATAAGCCTTAATTTGAAAATTTAACCTGATTTTTCCAAATAAGTGAGAAAAGCATTTATCCATTCTAGAATTGTTGTAATGATTGAAATAAGCAGTTGGTTTAAAAAGAAAAAAAACAATTAATATATACTATAAATTTAATTATTTAAAATTTAGGATGACCATAAATTCAAAATTATTTTTTTTTTATTTAAGATTGGTTTTTCCTATCGAACTATTTAAACTTTTATGTGAAAGTTAAACGAGTAAAAAATGGTAATACCTTTTTGCAGAAATTACTTTCGGACAAGTACTAACTTCATCGAAAACGAACAAAGAACAAATATACGGACCAAAATCGGTCTTTGTTGTAGTTATACACCGAATAGTGCTATCAAATATTAACTGTTGCATTCTTATAGATTTATAAATATTATTAATACTTTTGGTTTGAAGATATATTTACATAAATGGAGAAGGTTAATGGACCCCCGCGAAAGGATCGTTAATATTTATATTAAATGTTGTCCAGATGGATAAGGTAAATAAGCGCGAACGCGGCCCTTCTCTTCTCCAACGCGTTTCCAAAACTAATCACTCGGGAATAAACTTTGAGAAGAGGAGGAGCCAGTCAAACGAGCCGAAGAGCTCCAATCGAAGATCAACAATGCTCAACGGAGTTTGATACAAATCCAATCACTTTGTTGGGATTACGCGCAAAAGCGTCGAGGCAAAGCTAGACATTGTTAAATTGGGTTTGAGTTTCGCGAATAAAATTCTTGTACGTTGACTGGATTATACTCTCTTTCTTTAACTATAGTACATTTTACAAATTGGTAACATCTAGTTGACCGTAACCACCTCGTTCGGAACTACTTTGGTCAGTCGTGATGTCCTAAATATCACGAAACGCGAACTTGGAAAATTGAAATATTGATTAGAGTTCGGTTATCTTTGACACCTCGTTAAGAAGAATCAATTTGCCATGGATTTGCTACTAGCTTTAAACAAGTACAAGCTGAGATCATGTGTTTGTTTACACCGAGCTGTAGCGTCGGTTAGATTGATGACTTAATAGCTCTTCCCCGAGGAGAGTTATCATGAAAAGTTAAGATCATAAAAGAATACGTTTAACACGTTCGCAGCGGAACACGGATCGTAAGCGAAACTCCAAGAATATTTAGTGGTTATAGCTGCAGTCTGGTACTCTTAAGGTAGATGGATGATAGTTTCGGTGTTGGCCTATTGTAGTTTTTAACACGCGGGGTTAATGTTCACGGAGTTGTTACACACCGGCCCGCTGGATGGCCTAATTTCGGCGTGTTGAGTTTCTTTGTGTCGTCTTAAGTCCACTTTGCGTTGGAAAGCGCGGCCGCAAACTTCGCAAGAAAACGGTTTGAAACCCGTATGTTTCCGCGAATGCGTGATCAGGTTCGAAGACTGAGAAAACGCCTTCCCACATACTGTACACTTGTGCGGTTTCTCACCTGCCAACAAATAAAACATGATTTGTTAGAACATATACATATATGGTTTACTATTATAATTTTACCCTTAACTAGTTGGCATTAGCCAGGGTGACAAAGTTTGCGATCCTAAAGAACTTATTTTTGAAGGTCGAGATGACCATTCTCAAGGTCGAGATCGCCATATTTATTCTAGTTTATTTTTATTACTAGATTTTAAAATATAATTGACATAAGAATTTTGAATAATAATAATTAGTCAAATATTATAATCTTTATAACCAAAGAGTCAATTTTATGTACTGAATTTTGAATCTGAAGATGATTTTAGAAGTGTGAAACTGATTTTGAGATTTTAAAGCATGATTTTCATTATTATTTTGGTTTTTTAATGTTGATTTCGAAATTTTAAGATAGAATTTCAAAGTAATTTAAAAAAATTGGAAATTATTTTCTGTACCTGAGTTTTACGAATATCCGACCCCTCACTACATATTGCAAATTTTAATAACTCTTAAATATACATTGACAGTAAATTTCTTGGATTAATCAACACGATTAATATTTCAACAAACATCAACCACAACAGTGTGGATTTAATTAAATGACCATGAAGGTAAAGTAATGGCGGGAGTTACGAGTTTAAGCAAAAACAAGACAAGTGGCGCTGTGTTGTTTCATAATATTAAGCATCCACTTTGTCGCAAACAAGAGGACGAAGTCCCGCAACATTGGCGTTGGCCTAAACACTCGAAACTACAACAAAGAGGGGACGTACACTCTGGCTTCAACAATAGGCCCGAGACAAATCAAAACAATGCACCAATTATTAAAGCAAAACGAATAATTACATTACAAAACTGTGTATCTTACTGGGTCTGGTGTGTTTACAAGAGTTTTCCGCGTAATGCCCTAAGCATACAAAACCCCAACCAGGATAGATCCTGGGTCTTTAGTCCTAGGACCACAAAACCGACGTAGAAAATCGATACGCGAGGTATCTTTATGTTAAAGACCATGACGGTGGCGTGAGTCAAAGACCACAATGCTCCCTGTCGGATTTTATAGGCTAAAGGGCCAATGTAATTAAGTGCCAGTGTTTTATTTGCGAGTATCGAGCGTGGGTAATCACTCGCGCCGCATTCTCGGCCTCCATTGACAATCGCCGGTAGACGGATACGCAACCAGCGACGCGAGCGGACTTTTGTTTGCCAGTTGCCAAAGCCCGGCCATAGACTCGTCTGCCCTATTACCGGGTTTTATTGTGCCGAAATAACCACGCCATCTATGATCAAAAGGTTGACAATGCAAACCCCACAAGGTATACACCGTGCTTTTATCGTTCACATAGTGAGCGACAATGAGAAAATGGATTTATAACAGCTAATGGACTATGACGATAATCACCCATTCTTGTTATGTTACGCGTGAGTATTCAAACAGAAAATCATGTAATACCACCAAAACAGTACACACAAATATTAAATAATCTAGTATCGGGTCGGCGAAACTAGTCGTCTTATTTTAGTAATTAAAAACTTTTTATTATACAATCAGTAGAATTTCATTAAGTCTTATCTTAATCTAGTATCCATTTAAATTAAAACAAATTTAAATAAAGAAGATAGCGTTGGTATACCCCATCTTTAAATACCGAAAAATTAAATAACTAAACTCAAAAAGCAACTTTTTAGCTGAAAAAGGCTTACGTCTAATAATGATCGTACATTTTGCATATATTTAAACTAAAATAAAATGGATTTTTTTCAAACGGAAATGATTAATGATGTGTACCACCTCAATTCAATTAAGTCCTTTCCTCCAAGTATTCAATGCATTTTTGTGGTGAAAACATACTGTTCATATTTTAGGTAGCGCCATCTAGATATTGGTTTCTAAAAAGCGCACGAAATATCGAAAATAAAACAATGTGGCAGCAAATATTATAGAAGTAGGCGCGACAGGCTTAAATTACTTTTTAAAGTGACCAAATATTGAATATTAAAGTACAAATTTTCAAATAATATTAAAAATCAAAATTAGCCTACTTATTAAAAAAATATACTTTTTTGTATTGAAAATATGGTTTGAGTCTATTTGATCGATTCCCAAATGATCGAACGGGTCCCATTTGATCGAATTTCCATTTGATCGAATTTCCATTTGATCGAACGAAATTTGGTCGAAAGCTACTGTAGGGTAAAACTACTAGTTTTTGGGAGTAAATCGAAAAGGCAACATCTAGTCAGAATGAGATACAGTATACTCTATGAATAATAATTATTTCTTTAAACTGTACTAAAGAAAAATAACCATAGTACTTCTCCATAATAAGAAACTAAAACAAACAACAGAAATATGCATATTCAAATTTAATAAATTAATTAATTTGTTTACAATTTAACCACAAAAATTCAAAAAAAATACAGAAAAAAACCTGAGCGCAGTGACGTAGAAAACAAAATATTATCTCAGACATAATTAATAGAAAGACCTATTAAAAAAACGAACTCTGTACCTAATTTTTAGCAATAGAAGGGCCGTGAACGTGGTCAGACCACTCGTATACAACGGTGCATACGCGCCTACAGCGCGCGTACATCAACCTAACCTAACCTAACCTGACCCTATTTATATATATCAAAAACAACGGGCCGTTATCGTCGATGTCATAAAAAATTCCATCATATAGTGTATAAAGTAAAAATCTCTTCATCTTTGTGGCTTAATACAGTTAAAGCAATGGATTATTCCATCATTATTCCTTCTGCACTTAAGCAATGAATTATTCCATCATTATTCCTTCTGCACTTCATATTGACATTCGGTAAAATAAAAACATACCAACTGGTACTATAAATACTTTGGAATTCGATCAAATAATATTCGATCATTTGAAGGTTCGATCTTATGAAACAAATGACAAATGGGATTCGATCAAATGGAATTTCGATCAATTGCAACGTATAATGATCGACTGTCGATCACATATTTTTCGATCAAATGGACCAACACCGAAAATATCATAAAACTTATTTTTAAAAAATAATTTTTAAATTGAAATTTTTTTTAAAATTATTTAAAAAAATATTTGCTTTACTGAAAAAATTACAAAAATTATTTTAAAAAAATTAGTTTTTGTAATGAAGAAATCGTAAACGTACTAAAACGTTTAAATTTTTCCGAATCGTACTAAAAATATTCAATTTTACCGCCCAGAAAATTATCATACCCCCCCAAGGTAAATTATGAAAAGTAAACAATTAAATCGATTTTACGTGACATAAGGCGAAAGTAATTCTAACTCGAAATCACTAAAGCCAATGTTATTTTACGACGAAGTCAAAGTGTAATCGGCCCGAGTGACAAAATAAAGGAGTCGCGATGTCGTCTACAATAACAAATCGAATCAAACCCGACAACTGAACGAAGAGAAGGGCCCAAACAAATAAATTTCAACACGAAAAAATCCGGAGCCCTAGGAATGATTTTTAGAAATCTTGGACAGAGAGAAAGGAATTCAATATAAAAATCCCTCGATTCCAATACTCGAGCACTACAACTCGAGACTGACCGGACAATTTATCGAAGGCCAAAACGAGGGTACAATCGTCGACGAGCTTCGTCCGAACTAACGCGTCCTCTGGCCACTCGAGTCGACAGAAGCCGAGAATGGAAGCTCCTAAATCTTCCAAGGGTCCTAACTCTTGATGTTCCAATAAAACAAAGGCTCGTCCCAGGGATTGCAGCGCCCCCCAACGACCAAAAAAAACCCCGTAGCTTCTCTACAATATACGTACGTAGCCAGCAATTCCAATTTTTTGCAATCGTAAATAAATCAGACCCCTTTTGGGGGGGAGGAAGGGGAACCAACTACGACATAGTCGGGGCTAACGCGAATCGAAATTGGGCTTTCTAAATTTCATTAAAGTTCCCCCGAGACGTTTAGGAGGACGATTTGCCAATCTCTGGAACTTTTCGGGGAGACGCAACGACTGCACTTTCGCCCCCACATCGCGAGAACTCCCAGTTTCGAACTCGTAAAATAGGGGGGTCCCAGTTTCTCCGTACCTTATACCGGTACGTTACGCGGATATACGTTTGGCTCTTCTTTATATTTCCGAGATAAAAAAAAGCCTATTTGTAAGGAGTCCAAGATTGGCCTACAACGAAAGAGCTGAGACTGTAAAAAACAAAGTTTTGATTTTCTGTCGGACATTTCAACCTAGCTGTCCCGTGGAAAAACCTCGTAAATACCAATTTTGGGAATTTAGAGTTGGTAATAAATTCAAGTATCTAGGCGAATTGTACACTAAATGTAATTCAAATCAAAATAAAAAACGTAATTATAACGACTTTAAAAATGGCTATTACAAGGTTTCGTCATGGGACATTTTTGGGAATTGCTTAGCCCCTCGCAATTATCTTAAGCTACATGAGGTAAAATTAATAGAAATAAAATGTTAATATTATCTCAAACTCTTCATTTCTACAGAATATACGATTACCCCTTACTACAGAAGATAAAATTATCCCAAACTGCAGAATATAAAATTATTCCAAACTACAGAATATAAAATTATCATAAACTAAGGATACACAATTATCTAAAACTACAGAATTTAATTAAAATAAATTGTGAATTTTAAAACCGTTTTAAGTCTCTTTTATTTTAGTTTTTTCACAATGTGATTCTCTTCACTTCTACAGAATATACGATTACCCCTTACTACAGAAGATAAAATTATCCCAAACTGCAGAAGATAAAATTATCATAAACTAGGGGATACACAATTATCTGAAACTAGGGGATACACAATTATCTGAAACTACAGAATATACGATTATCCCAAACTACAGAATATACGATTATCCCTAACTACAAAATATACGATTATCCCAAACTACAGAATATACGATTATCCCAAACTACAGAATATACGATTATCCCAAACTACAGAATATACGATTATCTCAAACTACAGAATATACGATTATCCCTTACTACAGAATATACAATTATCCCTTACTACAGAATATACAATTATCCCTAACTACAGTATATACGATTATCCCTAACTACAGAATATACGATTTTCCCTAACTACAGAATATAAAATTATACCAAACTACCCAAGATAAAATGGCTAGATGACTTGGGCCTAAAGTTGTAGCTGATTATTATTTTATTATTAAAATTACGGATATACAACTACCCGAAACAACATGAGATACAATTATTCCAATTATATTCTAAATTATTTAAATCTACAAGAATTAAAGTTTTTTAAACGACCTTTCTATACTGCTTGAGCGTGGCGTTAATATTTGACTGTTAAGATGCTCGCAAAATCTGCCTATAGACGTCCAACAAGGGCTATCAGGGTAAACCCTATAAAATCAGAAATGAGGGAAAGTAAAAATGAAGAAATATTTGGGATTCCAGAGGCGCAGTGCGGGGCTAAAATTCGCTGGCGAGGGTTTTGCCATAGGCCGAGATTCCTGCCGTTTCTTAAGATTCCCGCCATCATTGGATCCGCTGGAAATTGCTTCCGCCAAAGGAATTATGTCGCCGAAAAATCCCGTTCTCTCTTATTGCCAGCCAGCTTGCCAGGAAGAGTGATTTTGCAGTTGGCCCAACGTATACCCCTTCCCCTTTCTTCGCTGCAATACCCCTTCAATTCCCGAATTTAATCTGCAGCGTCGATTTGTCTCGCGCCCGGAGAAATCCCATTGAACACGCCCGGATATAGGGACAGAAAATGGAAAGCGAATTCTTTGAGATTCGAGCGACAATACCTATCTCGTTATTAGCCTCAACCTTTTTCGTCCGCTGTTCTTGTAAGCCGTACGCTTTAGGATTCGGTACTATGGATTTATATTTAGGGAGTGTGACTATTTTGAGTTTATTTTTAGAGTGGCACCTAGGAGCAACAAACACAACACCCCACACAAGGAGAACGCAACCCGTCAAAAGTCGTGGATTTTCTTGCGTACATTTTTCATTGGCTAGACGCTTTAGCGCCTGCTGCCGTCGGAAGGGGAAAATTCGGAAATTGTCTTCCCCCTGCCCGTAAAACGTTCAGCGTAAAGGCTCGTGACGCTCGTCCAATGAAATTCGTACACAACCCTTCGTTAGCGTGTTTAAAGGTGAGCTGCGTTCTCCTTGTGTTTGTAGCTCCTAGATGCTCGAAAACTAAGCTCTTTTTCAGACCCGGACTGGTCAACTGGTCGGTGATCACCGAGGGCCCCAAAATTGCTTATAATAAAATATTCCTAAAGGTCCTTTTAGACGCGTTTGATGTTTCAAATTAATGCGCACGTAGAATATAGTACACTTTAAACGTTATTTGTTGTCGTAAAAGGGGGAAATTTGACCACAATGACCACGGACCCTTATTTACACGCGTTCTTGGACAATATTATAGTAATTCATTGGAGTTATAGTATCGTTGCAATTACAAAGATGAAAAACTAAGACTTAAAACGAAGTCTAGCTGTACTTTAGTCCAAACAGCGTATTTCGTCGTCGTGTACTCGGCTTTACTCAAAAATTAAACTTGCCAAACTAAATTGCTGTCAAGAACTGCTATAAGCAGACAGCGTGAAAGGATAGAAAAATAATCATTAGGAAATTATGAAAGCAGAAGCTATAGTTTTGGCCACATACTATCTGTTAATTCTAATACATTTTTTCAAAGCCTCAAATAATTTAAAAAATAACTATCAAATAAATCTAAGTACTTAATATCTGATAAAACCAGCTCCATTTACGGAAGATGCAAAAACAAAATTTCATTAATTTCGTTGTAAAATTAAGTTTTTTAAACGTTTTAAGCTAAAGTTATGAAACTTTTTCAATTAATGAGATAATTAATTATCAGGCGTATTTGAAATAAGCTCAAAAACATTAATCGTATCTCTATTATTTAACACTTATTCCAAGCATTCTATAAGTAACAACAGAATATTGGTAAGGTTTTCAGGTTGTAGGAAAATTTAGGTTGGAATTGAGCGTAGAAGCGATAAAAGCGTGGAACGCAAAAAGCTTGAAAAAGAAAATGCTCCGTAGAAAAAGCAAAAAATACTATTTATACGAAAATCTTTCTGGCTTCTAAAGTATAATCGACTTTCCCTAAAAAGGATGCAAAAGTCGGAGATTGGCCTCGGCCCAAAGCGGGGAAAAAGGTCGACCGGAGACCTCTCAAAGTATGGCTACAAAATCTACGAATTCAACTTTAACAGGGTATGCTAATGAAGTTGTGATTTCCTATGGGGGTGGGCCCCTCGTAAGATGAGAATGCGGGGGCCAAAAGCGAGGGGGGGGGGCTAGGTTGCGCCCCTTAAAATACAGAGGGGGGATGGGAAACGCTAAAGAAGCGAAGCAAAAAACCACAAGGGAATACGCGCTGACAACTTACTCGGAGCCCACGCTCGCCATTTTTGAAGAATGACTCTGCAAAAATCTTCAGCAGATTTTAGCCTTATAAAAGTAAAAGGCAAAGGCCTCATTTTTAGCTAACACGTTCGTCTAGTAAAGAATAATAATTTGAAGGGGGGAAGAGATGAAATACTCCAACGCTTTCCGCGGAACTTGCGGGAGAAGATGGGTTCCGGAGGAGTAGGATGAGTAGGCGACCGGGGATCGGAACGCGAAAGGGGCGAAAATATCGTTTCATTTTGCATAATTCGGGGGCCTTTTGGAGCTCGGGCAGTTCCCCAAATTTCCCGAAGGTGCTATTAAAGCTCAACGAATGGCGTTCAACTGCTAGAATCGTCTTTCGCTGGGGTTCGCGCTTTTTGACTTTAATACTCTGGCTCGCCTCTTTCTTGGGATAACACTTCTTTCTTTCGACGCGAACGTTTCTTCGCCGACGTTTCTTATCAAGGGCGACGATGAGGTAAAGTGTATATCGCTAACTTAATCCCCGACTGTAAGGTAACTCGTTGAGGGGTAGGTGACCCCTTCTTTCATTCAACCCCCTTTTCAAGATGAGCTTGGATTATATATATAAACATCAGTCTTTTAGATTTTTAGCCCGTCTTCTCGTTTCCCGTTGCGTAATAAAACTTTTTGAACCTTTTTGAAAGTATCGAAATGTCTATGGTAGTACTAGGGGGTTTAGAAGGGAAGCCGAAGAACGGGGGATGGAAGCCAGAGAATGGATCGTACTTTCGGGTACTCCCGTTTCATCACTTTGTTTTATAAATTGACCCTTCTGGGGGATATGTACGTGATCTGATCTAATTGGTCTGACCTTTGAGAGTCGTAAATAAAAATTCCTACATGATAGATTGTCTTTTATCGGAAGAACGGTCGTCGACTTACGTATTTTAACAAGGGAAAACTGACAAGCGAGAGTGTACGTAGTCCCCGATATTAGTTTTTGTTGCCTCGTTGAGATAAATTTCAGTCGGTTGCTTTCCGTGGTCAGATGAAAAGTGTCTGCGGTGAATTGTTTTATGGCTGGTAGAGTTCAACTAATTTGATTGACTGAAAATGATTTTTGTTTGTTGAATATTTCTTAAGGTCCTTTATCGTTCGTATTTGAGAAGTCTAACAATTTAATATTTTATAGGAATTATTTTGTTCTTTGAAACATTTATGAGGAGTTCGTTATAGTTGTTATATTCAACTTCGAAAGGCTTGTATGTACTGGAGTGGAGGAAACTTGTTTTTTTGACGTTGGCTTAAAGGTCACCGATCTTAATTTTGGCTAACATTCATTTTATCACGTTAAGTTAGGTAGCCCCATGGTAACGGGTAGATTTTTAAATAATATTTTAGCTTGAAGGTAATCACAACAGATGGCGCTTTCATGCAAATAATTTACATGACGAAATGATTTGATTAGTTTCCGTTTTTACACATTTCGACCTATTTCCGCTTGGTAGCTTACTTCATTGTCGTACTAGTAGACTTTTAGTCAAGCCAACTTCCAGAGTTTAAAGCCATTTAAGGTGGAACCAATAATCGAAATAAAATACAGGTAATATAAATATTTTTGAAATGTTACATTTTCATTTAATTAAAAATAAATAGGGTATTTCATTTGCGTGCGTATTTATAACAAATTCCGAAAACCCAAGCACTAGGGTGGCACGTGGGAACGATATCTTTCTCTGAATAAATTCATTTTATCAAAGTGGTGGTACATGTATTTTCCCCAAATCTATCCAGTGTTAAGTGTTATATTTGAATTGTACATGGTCGCAATATTACACTCAAAGAAACACGCTATTACATAATTCGAATACTATTTACAACACAGAGAAATCGTCTAGCAGTCTAATGACAGTAGAAAAAAACCATATCATAAACTCTGATTAGTAAAAAGGAAATTTTAGTCTATTTTTATCGTATCTTAACTTAGAGTTGAAATAGTAACGCTTGTAGAATTCGCTAGGTGAAAAAACAAGGCCCTACACTACGTAATTTGGGTCTCGCGGAGCATTTGCCGGACGGGGCGATTTGATGTTTGGAGGCGGCCGGTCGAGTGAAATGAGGCGATTCGAATGCCGTTTGGCGTGGCCGCAATAACTCCCCTTTGGTCATTTCGATCCCAGCGCGGCCTTCGAGCGCGAGCGACGCGCTTTCTCCTTCTTACGACCATTGACGGTCCGAGCGACGCCGCCGCTGCCAAGACACAGAGGGAGCCACGCTCGTAGCGAGCTTCGCCGTAAAACCTAAAGTACAGGCGTCTAGCAACACTAGCTAGTCTACTTTCCAGCGTTAAGGCTTCTTTAATAGGAGGACTATGGCCGTATACGCGACGGAGTTTGTATGGGAGGCCAACTCTTAATAGAATTAAGAGAGTTAGTGTCCGAGGAATCCCTTCTCTCAAATGAAATTTTTATGACTATGAAAAAGCACGGAAAGTTTGGATTTTTTGCAAACCTGCCGTTGCGGAACCAAGAGAGATTTTTAGAGTATGCTTGTAAAGCATCTTACGGGATTAAAGGGAGTTTGAGTACCAAAGCGAAGATCCGAAAGCCGTTACTAAAAGCCCTACGCGTACGGTTCTATATTTTTCATCAATTTCAAACTAATTTCTATAGTACTAGCGACTTTGCTCTACAACATTTTAATTCCGGGGTGGTAGTCTTCTCAATTAAATTTAATTACCCTTGTTCCTAGACGCGCCTAGGTAATAGCCTAATGGACGAAACCAGTCAGAAAAAAACAATGGCTTGTATGGGATATTCTCTAACTTTCTATAAGGTCAAGGTTACTTGTCATTTAGGTACCTTTATTTCTAAACAAAGCGCGGTGATTTAAAGGCCGAGTTATTCGGTTTACTCTGTCTTTCACTGGAAGCTGGCTCGCTGCACGACACGTATGCTATGCAAGCAGCCGACTGCCAGTGAGAAACAGTAAACCGAATAAATATGTAGTCGGCCTTTAATGTACCTGGATAATTCTCAAAATTTTGACAAAGTATATCTCAATCAAAATCAAGAGTTGTCTTACTTACTCAGGTAGATTATTTACATAAGTGTATAATATTGTTACATAAGTGTGACACTTCCTATTCTTCACATGCAAACGTTTTACTGAGAGTTATTAACAAGACAGACTGCATTACGGTTTTTTCACCGTTTTGCGTTCGCTTGCTAACGCGTTACACGTAGCCTTTGACAGCGCCTCACTAGGGGTAGATTTTCTTCTTAATGGCGTTACTCCGTTAGTAGCTCTCAGTAAAATATTCCCCAAAGTGACAAACTTATGGAACAATATTATAGACTTATGGTATTTACTATAGAACTTTCAATGTATTAATGTTTTACTTTTAGTATCACAACTCGCAATTATATTATCATCACACATTCGAACATACATTGAATGATCAAATCAACATAAGTCACACCAATATTCAATTAAATCTAGTATTTAGCTATGGCAACTTAAAACAAAATTATACGTGTATTTTCTGATGCAGCCTCCCCATTTGGAACAAATAATCTTTTTCCATGATTTTAATTTTAATCACCATTTTAGTATCTTATAATAGTCAATAATTTATCAAATCGCCTATTACTCGAAGGGCAAGAAATTGACACATTTTAAACCATTATTCCCGCCTTCGTTTGAAAAGGTTATTAGGTTATGTTGGGTTAGGTAACCTTATTTAGCTTGTTGTTTTCACTAAATGAAAAATATTGGTTTCCATGTATCATTCCAATATCCAAATTTGGATCCAACTGGAATCAAAACAAATCCAGTTTGAATACAATTCGGTTTGGATCAAATAATTTAGATCAAATTGGAATAAAGTTCCATTTCATACATTACAATCAAATGTAATTTTCTGCCAAATTTTTTTATATACTTTTGGAATCAAATTTGATCCATCATTTTTGTAAGGGTATTGCCTTACGAAAATGCAGAAAACTAATTAACTATCGGTGACTTATCAAATAAAATTTAACTTTTACTTTGATATAACATTTATAAAGTAATATAGAAAAGTGTTTTTTTTAATATCAAATCCTTTAAGCGAATTAATAAAAGACTTAATCATTATTTCACCAGAGGGCATTAAAACCGCGGCTTTTTGTCGTTCCATAAATAAACGATACGACAATCTTAATTTAACATTGTCAAGATTAAACCTCATTCTAAATAATGAAAATTCTAATTGAAAGCAAAATCCTATTTTCGGCTCGCAGAATGGGAAGAGAAACTTTACTTCGACACAAACAGCCGAGCGCAAAAAGGAAATTAGAAAAACATAATTTTCGAGTCGGGCCAGGCTGTTGCAATTCCTCCCGAGTACGCGGAGGAAAAATGGTTAAAAAAATCAGCCAAGGATGAAAGAAGGGCCTAGCGAAGTTGAACGCGTTGAGATTAGGGAAGAGCAAGAGGTTGGAAAGACGCGAAGAGCCGATAAGAGAAAAAAGCGGCTAGCGCGTAGTCTAATCTGACCTGAGGGGATTAAAAACCAGAGATGGATGGAAAAAGAGGCATTTATGCTTCTACGAGAGTTAGAATAGGAGAGCGCCATCTACCGACGCCATGCCGTGAGAGAGAGAGAGAGAGAGAGAGAGAGAGAGAGAGAGAGGAGAAAAAAAGCTTAAAGTCGTAATTCAATTAGTTGGGTCCTACAATAACAATCTGTTCAGCGCCGATGCCAGGATTAGAAAAACAATCTAAAGGATGGCGTCCGGCCTGCACCTACTGTAAATCTCCCGCGCTTAAGCCTTTGCCAGAGTGAGGCCTCGAGGTTAGCGGACAGCGGGCTCGAAGGAAGGGTAGACGTACTTCTCAATAGGGCGTCGACGGAGTGGGAATGTCCGGTGACGCGAGACGCCGATAGCAGACTTAATCAGGCATATCCGACTCTGGTAAAACGTCGGCCACTTCGGGAAGAATCAGGAGTATCGAGGACGGAGTCATGATTATTAGAGACAGATCGGAACGTGGCAGCCTCGGGCCCATCTGGCTTGGTCCACGGGCCTGGCACCGATGACCGAGGGTTCGGGACCCCGGGGATTACCTATTAGTTGAAAGAGCGAGAGATGGGCGGGATTGGGTGACGTTCTCTTCGTGGTAGCTTTGTTTTTGGTAACACGAGGTGACCCATTCGGGGTTGTTTACTTAGACGTTACAAAGGGCTTTATATACCCCGATTTTCCGTAGTTGAGGTTGAAGGGGAGTTTGGATCTCGATAGGAGTTGCCCGCTCTCTCTCGGATAGCCTACCTCCGCGACCTGCCGAGAGATTTAGTGGAAAGGGGAGATAAGAGGAGAGGCGAACGATAAACTAATAAAAGGATTTACATGTTCCGGCCGCGAGTTTGGTGCTCGCGGTTTTGTAACTAGCTCTCGCTTATGTCAACAAACGCTTTCCGCGGGTCCATACTTGATCTATTCCAGCGGGTACAATTTCGGGTTGACTCCAAGTTTTTGTACCTTCTATTCTAAATAATCCTTTGGATAATATAGGTTCTAAATAATACGTCGGATTATATAGGTTTTGTAAACCTGGCATTCTAAATAATACGTTTTGTAGTATAGGTTTTATAAACGTTGCATTCTAAATAATCCATCGGGTAATATAGGTTTTATAAACATTGCATTCTAAATAATACGTTTTGAAATATAGGTTTTATAAACGTTGCATTCTAAATAATCCGTCGGGTAATATAGGTTTTAAAAACCTTGCATTCTAAATAATACGTTGGGATATAGGTTTTATAAACATTGCATTCTAAATAATACGTTTTGAAATATAGGTTTTATAAACGTTGCATTCTAAATAATCCGTCGGGTAATATAGGTTTTATAAACCTTGCATTCTAAATAATACGTTGGGTAATATAGGTTTTATAAACCTTGCATTCTAAATAATTCATTGGATCATATAGGTTTTATAAACCTTGCATTCTAAATAATACGTCGGCTAATATAGATTTAATGAACCTTGCATTCTAAATAATACGTCGGCTAATATAGATTTAATGAACCTTGCATTCTAAATAATACGTCGGCTAATATAGATTTAATGAACCTTGCATTCTAAATAATACGTTGGGTAATATAGGCTTTATAAACCTTGCATTCTTAATAAAACGTTTTGTAATATAGGTTTTATAAACATTGCATTCTAAATAATCCGTCGGGTAATATAGGTTTTAAAAACCTTGCATTCTAAATAATACGTTGGGATATAGGTTTTATAAACATTGCATTCTAAATAATACGTTTTGAAATATAGGTTTTATAAACGTTGCATTCTAAATAATCCGTCGGGTAATATAGGTTTTATAAACCTTGCATTCTAAATAATACGTTGGGTAATATAGGTTTTATAAACCTTGCATTCTAAATAATTCATTGGATCATATAGGTTTTATAAACCTTGCATTCTAAATAATACGTCGGCTAATATAGATTTAATGAACCTTGCATTCTAAATAATACGTCGGCTAATATAGATTTAATGAACCTTGCATTCTAAATAATACGTCGGCTAATATAGATTTAATGAACCTTGCATTCTAAATAATACGTTGGGTAATATAGGCTTTATAAACCTTGCATTCTTAATAAAACGTTTTGTAATATAGGTTTTATAAACATTGCATTCTAAATAATCCGTCGGTTAATATAGGTTTTATAAACCTTGCATTCTAAATAATCCGTTGGGTAATATAGATTGTATAAACCTTGCATCCTAAATAATCCATTTGATCATATAGATTTGAAATACCTTGTTTTCTAAAATATCCATTGGTTCATATAGAGTTTAAATATCTTGTACTCTAAAAAATCCATTTGATCATATAAATTTTAAATACCTTATATTCTATATACACTTTTGGATAATTGAGATTTTAAACACCTTGTATTCTAAATAATATATCAGTTAATATGTATTTTAAATATATTCTAAATACATCTTCCGAAAATTTAGATTTGAAATACATTGTATTCTAAATGTAATATAAATTTTAAATACCTTGTATTCTAAATAAATCTTCAGATAATTGAGATTGGAAATATCTTGTTTTTCATATTACCCGTTGGGTAATATAGATTTTAAATATACCTCGTATTCTAAATATACCGTCGGATAATTTAGATTTTAAATACCTTTCATTCTAAATAGTCCATCGGATAATTTAAATTTTAAATACCTTTCATTTTAAATAGTCTATCAGATAATTTAGATTTTAAATACCTGGTTTTCTAAATAGTCAATCGGATAATTTAGATTTTAAATACACTATATTCTAAATAATCCATCGGATAATTTAGATTTTGAATACACTGTATTCTAAATAATCCATCTGATAATATAGACTATAACGACTTAAGTAGTTTTTGCCTAATTCTATAGATTATCTTCTAGACTTATTCCGAAGTCGTTGCAACGATATTAAGTTAAAATTATTCTATGAAAATGTAGTACTGTACCAGCACTTAAGCCAAGACGCTGTAAGTCGATTTCCTTCATTTGAAAAATTGTCAAATTGAACTGAACTCACCAGTATGTATGTAGGTGTGTTTCTTCATGTCGGATTTTTGATGAAAGCGCTTCCCGCAGTACTGGCAGGGGTAAGGTCGAGTGTCGGAATGAATGAGGAGGTGCGTGGACAACGTCGAGGACCTTTTGAAAGACTTTCCACATTGCTTGCATTCGAAGCTGCGTTCCGCGCTGTGCACCGCTCGATGTTGGCTCAGACTGACTTCGTGGCCGAACGTCTTGTTACATAACTCGCAGGCAAACGGTCGCTTTCCTGGAGAGGAAAAATACAAAGAAGACCCTTCTCTCACTCATTTCATCTACTCACGACAGATACAGTTTGCACGGATCACTTAGTAATCACTACAATTTACTCTCAAATTTAGTACAGCTCATTTCAATTATTCAGTCTGCACGCGCCTGTATACCACTGACCCGTAATATGCCAAGAATACGTGAAGAGTACGCGCAGGAAGATTACGTTAAGTACACGGATAACGCCAAGATAAGGCTAAGAGTACGAGCAGTAAGATTACGCTGAGATTTCGCTGAGATTACGCGAAGAGTACGCAAAGAGTACGGACAGAAAGATTACCCCAAGACTAGGCTAAGATTACGCGCAGACAGATTACCTCGAGATTAGGCTAAGAGTACGCGCAGTAAGATTACGCTGATATTAAGTGAAGAGTACGTGCAGTAAAATTACGTCAAGTACGAGGGTAATGCCGAGATTAGGCTAAGAGTACGCGCAATAAGATTACACTGAGATTTCGCTGAGAGTACGCGAAGAGTACGGGAAGAAAGATTACCAAAAAACTAGGCTAAGATTACGCGCAGAGAGATTACCCCAAGACTAGACTAAGATTACGCTCAGAAAGATTACCCCAAAATTAGGCTAAGAGTGCGAGAAGTAAGATTACGTTGAGATAAGTCTAAGAGTACGTGCAGAAAGATTACGCTGAGATTACATGAAGAATACGTGCAGAAAGATTACGTTAAGTACGCGAATTACACCGAGATTATGCTAAAAGAACGGGCAGTAAGAGTACGTTGAATTCCCCTCGCGTTGATTGGATCGTTTGCAAATTGGTGAATAACATAAATTACAGCAATTATAAACAATATTTTTACATGGGATATATAATTTAGGTTAAATCCCACTAAATAGAGTATGAGTTGTCTAACTATAATACTCTACAACGACTCTCTGACGACGTTATCATTTGGCTATTTTAAATTTTAGTTCCTTGACATAAATAGATGGCACCATGCTCTCCGGTGAAGTAACGTTTTTCGAAGAATCGGATAGATTCATGGCCATCTCTAATAACAGGGGCCTTTTCATAATACAGGTGGCAATGATAGAGCCAACGTAGATATAGTAAATAGAGAAAGTTGAATATGATATTTACCACTATGAGATCGTCGCGCGTGGACCTCCAATCCGTGCGGCGTGCTGAAAATCTTGTCGCATTTGACGCAAGAGTAGACGTCGCCGACGGGTCGAATCATGGCCTCGGCTGAAGAGCCACCCAGAAGTCCACCTCCGCCATTGGGTGAACCCAGAGGACCGTGCACTTTTAAACCAGGAAAGGGGCTATTTCCGGTTCCGGCGGATCCGGAACCTCCCAAGCCGTAAAGCGATAAGCCGAAACAACCGGTTAACGTCGTTGGGAAAGGTCTGAACAATTTATCAGGCGAATCCACGTACCCCAAATTCTAGACGAGAGACAAAAAATACACAGAAATAAGAGAAAAAAAAAACAATATATCGAAAGTGATTTTTCAGAGTGGTTTTTAGCTAAATTGATATGGACCACGGTACGAGTCCCTCCCAAAAGTAATTCCGTTATAATTGTTTTCGTCTATTTTTTGTCGCGTTTTTTGGTGGAAGCTATTATCAAAGGAAGATAAATATATCGCGAGGGTTTTTAGGAAATACAAGCTTAGGGTTTTTAATGGCTCGCTCCCCCCATAAATTTCGTTTGAAAGAAATTACCGCTTCACCGAGAAAAGCGCTTCTAGCCTCTATTAGCAAATCAGCACTTTTCCCTATGGACTACTTGTAACGCATTATGGTTAAATAATAGTAATTAAAACGCGATAATAATGTAGAAGAGCCTAGCTGCATTTTCCCGGGGTGTTTGCGTCGTTAAAAATAGCCCGTATGTAATCTGAGTTGCTTTGTTGCATTTCAATATTTTTACGAAGATTTAAAAGGATCGGAGTGAACGTGTTTTTCGGGGAAGGAAGGGATACTAGGAGTCAAACGCTGAAAATAGCTCACCGGATTCGGCCTGAAGAAGGGGTAGGCCGCGACAGTAGCCGGGTCTGGTAGAAAAAATGGCCTCCTTAAGTCCGCCGTCCACGACGTGTGAAGGGTCAAAGGTCGGTAGTCGTTGGAGGGAGGCAACCTGGTGTTATTGGAGAGTGACGTGGAGGTCGGACTAGAAAGGTCGCTACTGGAACGGGCCGGAGAATCTTTGCTCGAAATCGGTGACGTCCGTTGTCCGAATGTAACTGGACTAAGCGGTGATACTGGAGATCCTCTGGATGAATCCGCTTTTGTGCCTGAAATTAAAATAATTAATTTACCTTGGGAAGCTCTTTCCGCCACTGTTCGAAGGGTTTTTCTTGTCCATAAAAACTTGTTAGGGTTAACGGTAATAGTTAGTGTAGGCAGGGGCGTAGGAACCAGGGGGGCAGGGGAGGCAATGCCCCTCCCTAGTATTTTGCTGGGAGGGGCAACTAATGTTATTGCCCCCTCCAGATTTTTGGTCTGTGGAAATCTTCAAAAGGCTCAAATGCTCATTTTAAACGCATATAAAGCTTATAGAACCACAACTGTGTTTAAATTTCAGTTTTTTCCCACCAATTCACATAGTAGTAAAAAGTACATATGCACTCGGAGAAGCTACACTCCATTAAAAATTCAAAACCATTCTTCAGACCCCTATTCGATTTTCTTTGGCCCCTCCAACTTCTAGAACGTTCCTACGCCCCTGAGTGTAGGGAACTGTAGGCTCGCGTGGCATGAAGGGCCAGCAGATTTCAAAGGCATTAAAAGCAGGGTTCGAATTTAAAAAACCCGCTTAAAAAAACCCCCTTAAAAAGTTTCAAAAATGACGAAAAAAGTTTAAATGTATAGTTAAATAATTAAACTATATTAAACTATATTAAAGAATTTAAAGAATTAAACTTTAATTCTTTAAATTCTATAATATTACAAAAATATTGCTTTTTTATAAAACGTATTTACACAAAATACATTACCAGTGTTTTGGTAAACACTAATCTAACAGTAGCAAGTTAACAGTGTTAACTAAACAGTAAGTTTTAAACTTCTGCAACTTTCAATCAATATTTAGCAGAACATGGAGCAGGCGATACTTTACGTCTACGAAAGATAAGAATAAGGGCGAGAAATAAGTAGTGTTAAATTGAAAATAAAAATAAAAATGAAGTAAATCATCGATTTAGGGTATCATTTTAGGTAAAAAACCCAATAAAACCCAAAAAAGCCCAAAGGGCTGGTTTTATTTTTAAAAACCCTGGTTTTTTTAAACCCTGATTAAAAGTCACTAGATGACTTGGGTACTGACCTAGCTGATTATTAACTTATACATTTATAAGACAAATAAAAATAAAATGAACTTAATCCTGTTTTATTATTGGATTTATACGTTACATTATCTCAGAAACCCAAATTAAAATTTCCTTTGGAATAAACCAATTATATAGACAATAACTATTCAGTTTACTAATGGTAAGTAAGCGTAAAGTTTGGGAATAACCAACTTGGTATAATTCAGAAATACTATCGCTTATACAAAGCGAACGCAAATAAGGTCAAAAATTTGCTCGCATTCGGATACGTAATATATCCGTCCAACTAATCAGCGAAGCAAAGTATTTCCACATTTCGTCCTAAACTTCAACTCATTTAAAACTAACAAATGTTACCTAGAAACTACGAGGAAAGATATTGGGAGGTTGGGGCTGGGAGTGGAGCCAGGCTCGCTACTTTGTGTGGAATATAACTGGCGCATCGAACAGGGTGGAAAACTTAATATGAGGTCCCGGAAAACTTCAAATGCAAAACTTTTCCGCGAGAGAGAAAGCTAGCGTTTCCCGGGACTTTCATATTCTGTAAATTTGTAGATTAATGTTTGCAGGTGGCGCGTGTGAGGCCGGCGGAAAAGCCTTAATAGGAGATGATATAAGGCCCGAAACTCGCCAGGAATGCGAGCCCAAATCCCGAACTCATTTGCATATAGGAAAGGCCAAATGGAAAGGCAGAGAAAGAGGAGCCGAGGGTCCGGCGGGTATCTCTCTCTGGCAGCAACGGTGGTAGCGTCTCCGGCTGAGTTCAGCCACAAATCAAAGGGGAGAAGCGAGGCACGATCTCAACGCGTTTGACCTCTGTGGTCATAAATCAAGGTCCCCTTTTAGAGTTCTAATTATATTTTGCCGAATATTCGGGCCTTAAATGGGTTTGGAGCTGAAGCCTATTGAGAGAGATTATTGCCATTGGCGACGATGAACCACCCCTACTACCCCCCCCCCCCCCCCCCATCGCGTTCTCCGTAGACAAGCCTTTGCGGATTATAGACGACAGTTCAATTCTAAAGGCAAGGCAGACTTTACCATTCACCGTCGCTTTGATCACTCTGAAAGCGAGATCTCCCTCCTGAGCAATATGCTCGCGCTCGGAATTGATTTCGATATCATGACTTGCCCCGGAAAGATTTGCTATTCCCCAAATTAATCGCTGACACGCTTGATATTTCAACTATTTCAAACGCACGTCGCGTCAATCATCCACTACAGCGTGGAAGGACGTGAGTATCCAATTTGATCACGGTTTCGATAGGACAATCATAAGTACTTTTTATTAAAAAAATATAATGTAAAATTTATATATTTTATGTTAATTTTTAATTTTTTCTGATAACTGTGATTACCAAAAGAAGGGTGTCTTCATTTGATCGGCCCAGGCATGTTTCTCAAAAACTATATTTTATAGAAATGTGAAATTTTCGGAATGTACTCTCTCGGTGGAGATCGTTGTTATTTGTGAATTTCAGAAAAATCGTGAAATATGTCACGTTTTAGAATTTGTAGTTTTTGAACGCTAGGTGGTAGACGAAAAGTTTCAATGAGTAAGTTGTAGAGCATACTCGAAAACATTTAATGGAGTTGGTGTGGTCAAAATCGTACATTTTGTCACTGAAATAGTAGGTAAAGAAAAATAACAAGCTGGTACTACCCAAATGTTTTTACGCCTCAATTTATTGTAATGATTGTCTGTGAAAAATGAACATGTTTTGAGCTAAATCATTGTTTTACTTTTACAAATTAAGCGTTAGAACAAGTGAAATTTTATAAGGAATTACTGTAGGACCCCGCACACGTTCTCTAGGGACAAAATGTTGTTGTTTTTTATTAAACAAGAAAAAGTAGTTTTTAGGGTCTACAAAATGTCTAATTTATGCCAACTGAAATTCCGAAAGCTTTTTTTGCACTTATGGTTCGATTAAAATGTGTGTTTTTGAGAAAAATGCCTGGGCCGATCAAATAAATACACCCTGTATAAAGTGTATATGATAGCTAAACGCTAAAAAAATTATGCTTCAACCAGGACCATAAACATTAAATACTCATTTATATGAAACTAAATAATAAAGGATAATAGATTTAATTTTTTAAGGTATTAAAATCTACAAATTAACTTTCTCTATTAAATTTGGTTTTATTACATTGTCATAATTCATTTATCAGTCGTTTCAGGAATCCATACCTCTACTTGGAATGCTTATCCTGCCGTATCGTGTATGGTAAGATCACTCTGACGGCTTTGGCCCCGCCTACGATAGAAAAAATCCCCTCTGCGCGCGCTCCCCTTTCACGTTAGTGCCGTCAAAAAAACCGTCAGAAACATTGAGACGAAAATCGAGTGGATGATCACTATCCGTCATCGGTGTACAACCCTGTAGCTTTGACTGCACTAAAGTGATTACGTAATCGATTACAGAATTAGCACTACCAAAGACTGTACTCGCTGTAATCGGTGTACGAAATTTGAAGAAGTGGTTAGCACCTCGGTCGCGATAAGCATTCCAAGTAGAAGTATGGATTCCTGGTCGTTTTTGATAAATGAAATCATATTCTTCGGCTAATCATAAAATATTTATTTTAATTATTTATCTTATGACAAAAAATTTCTGAATTAATTTAAGTAACCCCCTGTTTAAATATTAATTAATTTACCAAATGATATTAAATTAATTACGCGCACTGTATCTTCAATATCAATCACGAGAGGGCGATGTCTACGTAAATTTACGTTTCGATAAAACTTGATAAAGAACGCTCTAAAATAAATATTCTCTTTCTGTATATATGGCCGGGCGCATTAACATTTCCTTCTATATAGAGAAATGGAAAATAGAGGATAATGTTATTGCTGTCGATAGAAGGAAACGGCTGCCAGCGCGAATCAGAAACGCCCGAGGCGCCAAAGTTCGCGCAACGAGCTCGAACCCATTGGCGCGCTCGGCCGAAGACGAAAAGCGTCGAAAGGTGCCCGTTTTCTCACGCTCTCATCCCAGCCTCTCGCATCCCAGCCTCTCACGTCCCACCCTCTCTCATTCCGGCCTTACTTTCCTTCTTAAACCCCACAGCCAACCATCGTCATTAAAACGCACATGATCCGAGCACCTAGTCTTCCAAAACCACGATATACGACACCAATTTTTCTTACCGCAACGAATCAGATAACTTCATAATTAATTAATTATTTAATTTTGATTTATTTGAAATAATAGTAATTATAATTATAATATTTATGTGTAAAATAAACAAAATTTTGCTGGTAATTATGAAAACACAAATTGCTAAAAATTTAAGTTTAAAAAAAATATAGGAATATTTCAAAATTTAAAACAATATTTGAAATAAAAATAAGATATTTTTAATTAAATTTAGAATAAATATATAATTAAATTAAATAATTAATTAAAACTGTCGGAAAGAAAAATGGAAACCAATTGTTTGTAGGTCCCGGTATTCTGCAATACCTTTGATTTGTATTATATTTAAAGTCCATTTAAAGGTCTGTGATACCGTGGAAACTGAATTTGCTTTAAATAATTCCTTTAAACATAAATATAATAATTCATTTAATATATTTTAATATTAAATAAGTTTATCGTGGTGGATTTAAAAATGTAATTTACCTTTTGGTACTAACGAAGCGCTATTGAAATTTAAAAATCCCTTACATTACAGTTTCCAATTTGTAAGGTATTTACCAGTGGTCGAAATTATTTAATTACTGTTTAAAAATATATTATTTAGAGATTGTCAAAGAAATTGCCCAGTTAAAATATAAAACCTAAATATGTTTTGCGGTGAAATCACTTAAAAAAATATAATAAATATATCCTGGTAATTTACAAGATTTCTTAATTTTATCAAAATATATTACTGATTTAACTTTTTAATTTATGTATAGTAATATTTTTTATTGAAATTTATATCCAGTATTTAATATATTAACGAAATTTTCTTATTCGACGTTAACGGAAAAATTAGTATTTTATCAAAATTATCGGTATATGACGTGATTAAGCTTCGATCATTTATCTTATGGTGGTTTTTTAAATTAAAATAAAATAAAATAAAATAACATTAAATAAATTAAAATTAAATAAAATTTAATAAATTCAAATTAAATAAAATTAAATAAAATTAAATAAATTAAAATTAAATAAAATTAAATAAATTAAAATTAAATAAATTAAAATTAAATAAATTAAAATTAAATAAATTAAAAATAAATAAATTAAAATTAAATAAATTAAAATTAAATAAAATTAAATAAAATTAAATAAATAAAATTAAATACATTTTTACACAGGATACCAGCCAGTAAATTGGATTTTAGAAAATTCAAAAATTATTTTATCTTTAAAGACCTGTGGTTAAGATACTGAAAAATATAAATATATCAATGGCAATTTACAAGATTTCTTACTTTTAACAAAATATATTATTTAATTTTTAATTTTTATATTGTAATATTTTTATTGATATTTAAATCAAGTATTAAATATATTTACGAAGTTTTCTTATTCAACGTTAACGGAAAATTAGTATTTTCTCGAAATCACGTGTTAAGTTAATTTATTTTTAAATTAATTTAATTGGCCTTTCTATAAAGTAACATTGGCCTTCTTGTTTAGATGTATCGGGCGCGTCACTCGTGACGTAGAAGTGACGTTTCACTATGATAGCCAATAGACGCTAGCATTAGCTCTATTTATGTCTTATTCAGCTTGTTTAAAGTTCCACGCGCGTCTTGATATTTTAGGGTAAACGGGCTCGAGCGATTTCGCTCGTGCTCCCTGAAATAAAATAAAAACGCACGAGCCTTTTACGCTAAAATATTAAAGAGCGCGTGGAACATTTTAACAAGGTGAACAAGACACGAATTAAAATTCAACGAGTCGCCCTTTTTATAAAGATCTAAACTTCGAGACTGAACTGAACTCCTACGTATCTCGTGACGAAAGCGATACATTAAAACAAGTTCGGCAAGCGTAATGACTTTATAGAAAGGCTTAATACGTTTTAGAATTGAACGATTCGCGGGCTGGTTGTCGAATCAATGTGCGTCTTAGCGTTTTCCATACACGCGTAAGGGAAGAGAGACGGATCGTTCTCGGAGAAACAGAAAAGCTCTGAATTTCGAACGAAGCGAAGAGACTGAAGCATCTGGAATCGGGATTTGCTCCGAAGCTTCCATTTAGAGGCTCGCAGCTATTGACACAAGATTTGAGATAGGAGAAGCTAGGAACCCCAAACCACCTTCCCACACGCTCAACGTGGTGCGAAACACCCGACACTTACGCCAAAGGCATTGACGACCTTACAATTTCCTAAAGCAACCTTCTCCAATTCGTATGTAGGTGTTAAAGCAATAGCGAAGGAAAGAATGGAGGGGGGTCGAAAGAATAAGATTGAAAGGTAGATTGTAAGGCCAGCAGAGAGACAGATCAGGGGGGGTTGCGGAAATAAGAAAGCGGATCCGGGTCTCTTGCCCTATGGGGTCAATCTATTCGCTTCTAATCTCGAAGAATGAATCTTTCTTGGGCAGAGCGAGAGCGAGATATCCCGAACCGTTTTCGAGCAAAGGGATAAGATTTCCCGAGCTGCAAGATTGATTCGAAGCCTGAGAAAATATTCGCTACATCAAGCATCGTATCAAAGATTGAACGGAGACCGTTTGCGAGTACGGAATTCCAAAATACCCGAGGATCAAAATTTCCCATTGGCGTCTTTTTCCATAGCTCTCTTTCGCCCCTGGAAGATTACTTCTCCCTGAACACCGAAGCGAGGTGGATGGAATACTTCTACAGGCGTTTTTAGACCAAAAATAGGCCGGATCGAGTTACGAAGGTGCGCGTGATTTCGGTGGTAAAAACGTATTCTTTTGATTTTACCGCGGAGGATAGCTACCATAGTTATTAGAAAACGTGCGAAAAGTTCCAAAACTTAGTTATATTAATATCAAAATGAAAAAAATTAAATATAACTGCGGAAATTTTCAGATTTCACCATAGCCTGGTAAACATACCATTGTTTCCACATACTGTAAATTCAATACTGATTGGATCAACCGTTGTACTAAACCACCACTATCTTTAGATTCGTTGCTGAAACACAATTTCAGTAAACAACAGTTTCTAGCTATGAATCTAAGTATGGTTCTACGTTTTAGGCTGCTGTACGATAGATATCAAACAATATGGAAATTTTATTTTAGGGTAGAATTTTATTCAATTCTATACCAAGAATATATTTAGTTATACTTACAAGGGGAGTACCCGAGGTGTTTATTTCCGATTTTGTTCAAAGTAAGGCGTAATGTAGACCTATATGAGATATGAAATTTCCCAAAAGGGGACGTTGTACTATCCATTAGATTTGCCATGGCAACTGAAAAGGTTTTTGACCACTTAAAACAAAAAAATCTCCATTTAAAAAAGCATGGGATTTTCTCGGTTTGAAAATCACGAAATGGGTAATTTGGGCCACATTTAGGTAAATTTCATCAAGTTTGGGTAAATTGTAACAATTTTTGGGTAAATTGGAACCTTTTTGGGGTAAAATAGTAACAATTTTTGGGTAAAATACAGAAATTGAGATTTTTTTGTTTTAAGCGGTCAAAATCATTTTCAGGTGCCATGGTAAATCGAATATGTAGTGCAACGTCTCCTTTTGGAAAATTTCATATCTCATATAGGTCTACATTACGCCCGACTTTGAACAAAATCGGCAATAAACACCTCGGGTACACCCCTTGTAAAAGGCTCTTTGTTGCGTAATAACTCTGGAAATCAGTTCGGTCACAATTTTTCCTAATTTTCATACCTATTTGTATTATGCTACTTGTGGTTATACCTAAAAGCCATTTTAAATATTTTATATTTATATCGGTATAAAAGGAACTTAAACAAGCAAGTTCTTTCCCCACTTGTTTAAGGGGCTTTCCCCCGAGCTCTTCGGTTTCCCCTTCCATAAAAACTTGTTGAGGTTAACGGTAATAGTTAGTGTAGGGAGCTGTTGGCTCGCGTGGCATGCAGGGCTTGCCACCACCCTCCTACGCGTTGTAACCCGGCCACCTGAATTAAAGGCTTCAAAAGTCGCTTGATGACTTAGGCCTAAGGTGGGGCCTTGGTTATTATTATTATTATTATTATGGTTATTATTACAATATTGGCTCTAAGTTCCCAAAAATATGAGAAGGAATTTGAAATGATCAGACAACAAAGCAATCAACTCTTGATGCCTGGTTTGCACTCTGCAGGCAAGGATTCCAACATTAACTGCAAGACTTTAAATAGTCCTTTCATTTTGTTTCAGACCGATAACTTTATGAATTTGACAAATCCCAACAGCTGCTCGGGTAAGTTGTTAGGTAGGATGACTATTTTGCGACCCGTGGGCAAAATGCTAGAATATTCCCTTGACTGAAGAGGGGGGAAGGAAAACCGGTACCAACGTATTCTTCAAACGCGTCGGAATACGTCATTTTTAGGCAACCAATGACATACCGAGCTGATTTGATTTAGGGGGAAGGGATCATTGAATTGGGAATAGTACCGCTTGAATGACATAAGCGCGTTCTGGAGTCGTGGTTTCGCGAAACAAACTCTGAAATTTCGAGTCGGCTCACTCAGCCGTCAACTCTACCATTATATAGTGCCATCTATAACTTTCAAAGTACACTAGTACTATTAATTCAATTGTATAGTATATAGTTCCCACCGCTAACAGCGGATGGCGCCACCGACAAATGATAGAGTTCTCAATTACGAAAAATTTGTTTCGCGGAAGGCAGATAGAAATTGTCATTCTAGCGGTACTTTCCCAATTCAACTTACTCTTCGAGCCCGAGGGGTATTAGCAGAAACGCTAAAAATCATGTCAAAATAGTTATTATCCCTAAATACAAATAAACATGGAAATTTTATAAAATCAATTGATTTAATTTAATTTTAAAGATCCAACAACGAAAGTAATGAAATACAAAGAACTTACCGGTGGGTGTGGTTGAGGGACTATCCAGCAAATGATGGTAAGCGGCGAGATGCGCCTGAGACGAAGAATTGGCGGCCACATGATGAGGAGAGACGAAGTAGGGATGATGGGGATGAGAAGATGATGAAGAGGAGGAGGGGGCAGGCAGGGGGCCGTGCGCCGAGGCGGGATGCGGCGGAGGGAACAGCGAGAATAGCGGGAAGGCAGCCGGCTCGAGGGTGCACGTGCGGAGGGCCAAAGAGCTGCACCAAATTGACGAGTAATAGGCCGGGAAATTCTCCGGACTTAACAAGGGCAGTTGGTGGTGAAGGGCCGACTGCGAGGCCGACAGGGCCCCGGCCGTTCTGACGGCGCCGCTCAAAGGGCTGCTCGCTCGAGACGGCGACTGGATTACCACGGATCCTTCCGACGAGTCTGGAAAAAACACCGTCCTCATTAGAATTGCAAATCAATGTAAATAGCCGTAATAAAATATAGTATATTTGATAAAATCGTTTGGAGTTCAAAAACTACACACTATGTAAATTTTTTTAAATTTCACATGAAATTTTTTTTTTTAAAAACCAGTTAAATTTAGCGGTTTATCGTTTTCAGAAAGGAATATTCGTAATATTTGAAATGATTTCTATTAATGAAAGATAATTTTTAAAAGTAGACATCTTAACGATAAACAAATACATTATTTAGTTTATATTATTGAAAAAAGGATGTATTTAAATTTTCTGGTTCATAAACCAATTTTCGTAATATTTGAAATGATTTCTATCGATAAAAGTTAATCTTTAAAAGTAGACATCTTAACGATAGACAAATACATTATTGAGTTTATATTATTGAAAAAAGGACATATTTAAATTTTTTGGTTTGTAAACCAATTTTCGTGATATTTGAAATGATTTTTATTCATAAAAGTTCATCTTTACTTTAGAAAAATACATAGTTGAGTTTACATTATTGAAAAGCAGACCTATTTAATTTTTCTGGTTCGTAAACCAATTTTCGTAATATTTGAAATGATTTCTATTCATAAGAGTTCATCTTAACTTTAGAAAAATACATTATTGAGTTTACATTATTGAAAAGCAGACCTATTTAATTTTTCTGGTTCGTAAACCAATTTTCGTGATATTTGAAATGATTTCTATCGATAAAAGTTAATCTTTAAAAGAAGACATCTTAACGATAGACAAATACATTATTGAGTTTAAATTATTGAAAAAAGGACATTTAAATTTTCTGGTTCGTAAACCAATTTTTCGGACACGAAATATCATTTGATCGTGATACATTATTTGTTGTTCCTTTTCAATCTGACACAGAAACCACAAGGGTCACTAGGTTTGGTCCTGAGGTTGGGAAGAAACACAGCTGGTAAGAATAATTCCAACGAAACGCGGGTGTCTATAGCGGGATCACGCGAAACCAACCACGATCTATTACAATATCATAAAAAAACCCCGCTTTTATACGAGCAATAAATCATTGACTGATATGCCCACTTGTATTGGGAGTCGGAGAGAGATTTTTTTATCCTATTTACGAAGCGCATTGATGTCGGAATAGCGTATGCAAAGTTATAAATTTTTAATGACCCTTCACGAACTAACGTGACCCCGGATCACGCTGATTTATTTTTAGTTTTTTTGCCTCATTTTAATATTTATAAAGTTTAGGTAAACACCGGTCTAAATTATTTTTCGAAGTTTATCCGTTCTTTGACGTGGGAAAAATGAAGTTTCAATTATATGGATATGAATTTGAAATGAAATTCTTTTGTAGAAATTTAAGAATTTTAGATTTAAAGCGAAATTTAGGGACATTTATTTGATAAATATTTTTACCATGCCTACACAAAATTAGGTGCTTCTTCACTTCAATTTAATAACGCACGCCCCGTGGTACGTTTCAATTAACACTTGACACCAAACGTACGTCGCGCGCCGTCACAAATAAATACTAGAGGGTAAGCCCCCCTCGTGAGACGGAGTAAATATCTTCCTCCTTGTATTTTATATTTTATTTTAATTATTTATAATTTTTTTATTATTTTTTATTTTATTTTGTTTTATATTTTAATTTTTTTAATTTTATTTAATTTTAAATTTAAATTATTTTTCATTTTATTTTATTTTGTTTATATTTTAATTTTTTCAATTTTATTTTATTTTAAATTTTAATTATTTTCCATTGTAATCTGTATTATATTTTAATTTTTTTTCAACTTTATTTTATTTCAAATTTTAATTATTTTCCATTGTAATCTGTATTATATTTTAATTTTTTTTTTATATTATTTTATATTTTAATTATTTTTCATTTTAATATAATGGTTATTTTAATTATGTTTTAATTTAATTTAATTTAATTTTTTAATTATTTTTTAATATAATTTTATTTTATATTTTAATTTTTTTTATATTATTTTATATTTTAATTTTTTTTATATTATTTTATATTTTAATTATTTTTCATTTTAATATAATGGTTATTTTAATTATGTTTTAATTTAATTTAATTTTATATTTTAATTATTTTTATTTTATTTTATTCTATTTTGTTTTAGTTATTTTTTAATTTTATTTTATTTAATATTTTAATTATTTTTTATTTTATTTTATTTTATTCTATTTTGTTTTAATTATTTTTTAATTTTATTTTATTTAATATTTTACTTTAATTTTTAATTTAATTTTATTTTTTATTAGGTTTTTATTTAAAACTTTAATCTAATTTTTTTAATGTTTTTATTTAAAACTTCAATATATTTTCTAATAATCGTAAAAACTACGGTTATATTCCAAATGAAAGAATACTATGTAGACTTTTATGTAAAAACATAATCCTAAAAATCAGCAGTGTGATTGATTAAGTGCTGGTTGTCAACATCATCCCAACCATAAACCCCTTCAATTTAAAAAAAAACACGAAGCCATCCTTTAATCTATAATAAAATAATAAATATCTCGGGGGAAAAAAATCCTAAACTATAAAGGTGGGCCAAAAAAAATGAAATCTACCCGTCCATTATTAATCAAAGTAGAACGTGTGTCTTTGGATTTGAAACCGCACACTTCGAACTGAACATCCCCCGCCTTCGAGGGAGCTACGAAGCTTCCAGCGCCGCGCGGTACACAAAGCCGAAGGAAGAGAGACGAGAGATCTAAAGAAAGGAGCTGAGGATCACGGGTAATATGATTAGAAACCGCGAAACGTTGGCTTCGGAGCGCCCCCTTTGATCCGGAAGGAAAGGCAAAACTCAATTAATTTGAGGAGAGGGCGCAATATTTCCTTTTTGCCGCCATTTCAAAGAGCGCGGCGTCCCCACCCAAATCGGCTTACCTTTCAATCTTGGGGAGCCCGGCGAATGGGCGGGCGCGAAGGAAAAAGGGGCGTGGCTCCCGAGCCCAGCTTTTAAAGCGAAACTCCGGCAAACTCCGAAGTCGCTGGCCGCTGTAGGAATTATAAAGCGGGCGCGCGGCGGGGGGCGCGTTGAGAGCCGCTCTCGACGGCTGAGAGGCGCTTATTACGATAGTTTCAACGCGCCAGAAAGAGCCCTTTCCCTCTTTAACAAGTCCTTCTAATTAATTACCACTTTTCCGTAACTCAAAACGCATTAGTATGCCAACGCCGAGATGGGAAAGAGAGGCAGCCAAATTTGCGAAAAATTGAAGAGGGGTTCTCGCAAACCAAACTTTTGAACTCAAATTATAGCAGTCGTTATCGCTAGGTTGACCGCGCTGTGGTTAGGAGATATTCTGAATTCTTAATAATTGGAAAATACATTTATCATTTGAAAGAGCAGTACGATACATTTTGCTAAGACAGTAAACGTCTATTACCTAATTGTAGTGGTTCCCAAGAAGAATTTTTAAAGTTTCGCAAACTTCACTCGGTCTAAGATATTCAGATCTTAGGCCTAAAAGTGTGGCTTGTCTGATCTCACCAAATTGACAGATATATTTGAAACGTGCTAATTAATTTACTTAATATTTTTCAAAGGGTCGTAGATTCCCATAGAACTTTAAATTTTAAACTCGAGTATCGCAAATGATTTAAAATTTGCATTCGCTGGTATATGGGATTGTGGAGTGGTTGACACTTTTGCCTCGCAGAGAAGTTAGACGGGTAATAACTCCTTCTTCGTTGAGTTTGTAAAGAGGTTTTCACTCGAGTTCCATAAAAATTTGTTAATATTAAAAGTAATAGTTAGTATAGCGTGGTATGCAGGGCATGATAACCCGGCCAGTTGAATATAAAAGGTATTAAAAGTCGCCAGGTGACCTGGATCTAAGGTGGTGCCTTTATTTACTATTATATAGTTATGTCCCAAATCTCATTAAAATCTGCTCACTAGGATGACTAAAATTTAGTCGATAGCTACGCCGCAAAATTTTCGTTTTGAAAACGAAAACATTTGAGAGAGTCGGCCGTTTTCGGTCTATCGAAATCTGGCAGCCTTACCTGCCTTCCAGCCTGTATCTCCATACCGAAAATGGCCGATGATTACACCGCCGAAAATATTTTACTAAACTAATCGGCGGCGTTTTTGACCGTTATTTTGAATTATCGACTAAGACTTTTGAGTAGGTAATTTAACTTATAAATATTATTTTTATTTCTGCTTTTCCGCTTTCAGCAGTTTATTCTATATAACAATTAATCGTTTTAACTACTTATAACGTAAATATTTTTAGCATCGCAACGCATTGGGTTATTTGAGGGAACTGATAAAATCCTTAATCACGTGAACCGTACAAAAAAGAAGGTAGTATCATTATAACAAAAAATAAGCGATAGTTCCTGACTTAATCCGGATATTGGTCTCACGCCTGGGTTTGTTTGATTTGCGCCGCTAGCGCCACAAATCGTCTCACTCACCCTCGTCTCGATATCTGACACACAATCAGGCGAGAGAGAGACTCGCTAGCCACAGTGCTAAATCCGATATTTCCCAATTTAATAGGCTTATGGTTGGAAGCTCTATTTCTGACTGGTGCCCTTTTCCCGCAATTCCTTTTTATCATTTTGATACCGCATGACCATCATTCTTACAGCGTGACCTTAAGCCGATTTGCCCGCGCCACCACAAGCTGGAAACTAACGAAATAGAAAATGTCTTTTATAAAATAAGCCTTCTTTAAGCTTACAGAAATCATGAATTATAATTTATTATTTTCGAGGTTATTAACATCGATAAACTAATGTTAATTAATAAAATTTTCAGACTTGGCTTGATTTTGGGTATTTGATGAAAAATTTAGTTGATTTAAATATTTAAGAATAATAATTATTAAAAAGAAACATTAATTAATTTATTTTTTATTTACTTATTAATTTATTTATTTGGACTATATATCACGACCAAGATCACAAACCAAATCAAAAATATGTGTATTCAGATTATTTATTAAAGAAAAAAGGATAAAGCTATATAGTTTATTTACATAAAAAGAAAAAAAATAATTAATAAAATATAAATAAACTATATTACAGTTCACTTTTATTAATTATAAATATGGTTTCAACTAAATAATCCAGTTGCTACGAAATTAATAAATTAATTAAAATGAAGCTTTTGATTGATATTTTTAAAAAATTTAATAATTAATTATAAAGCCATTAATTATAAAGCCATTAATTATAAAGCCATTAATTATAAATATTTTTATACATACTTCTGTGAAAATTCTCAGAAAAAAAAATGTACTAGAATTACCTACATAGTTATTTAGAGAAAAAATGTACTAGAATTACCTATATAGTTATTTAGAGAAAAAATGTACTAGAATTACCTACATAGTTATTTAGAGAAAAAATGTACTAGAATTACCTACATAGTTATTTAGAGAAAAAATGTACTAGAATTACCTACATAGTTATTTAGAGAAAAAATGTACTAGAATTACCTACATAGTTATTTAGAGAAAAAATGTACTAGAAAAAATGTACTAGAATTACCTACATAGTTATTTAGAGAAAAAATGTACTAGAAAAAATGTACTAGAATTACCTACATAGTTATTTAGAGAAAAAATGTACTAGAAAAAATGTACTAGAATTACCTACATAGTTATTTAGAGAAAAAATGTACTAGAAAAAATGTACTAGAATTACCTACATAGTTATTTAGAGAAAAAAAGATAAACTGTTGATTTCAATTCATTTTCAATTCCATATTGAAATTTGACCATTTGAGCTAACGCTTTGATTACTAAGCGCATAATTGTTTTATATTTAATATATATTAATATATTAATTGCTTTGAATTAATAATAATAATAATTAAAAAAAGCCTTGAGAAATCAAATGTTGATAATGAAGCTTTTTCTCGGAAATTCAATCTGCTTAAGTTGGAAATCCGAGAACAATAAATCTTGTAGCGTAGCATGCGCGTCGGAATAAAAAGTAATAATTGGCGGCGACTGCGAGGCGCCCGTCACTAATCCCGCTTGTAAAAAAGTAGAGTTTATCTTAGCCAGGAGCTATTAAACACCATTAAAAAGCACTTGCCGTCTGAGACTAATCCTGGCGGGGATTCGTCTATCGTTTCATTTTTCTCGCGCCGGTAGAACAAGTTTGATTTACTACCTTGATAAAACGCGCGTCCAATGCCTTCGACTATTAGATAGTGAAATAAACTACACCGCGTCGGCTAATCTTCGTCGTACACTTTGTTGGATTAATATTTTCTCACGTGAGAACGATCCAGCTTGTGACAAGATTGGGTAAAGAAAACACTTTAAATCTAATTTGTTCAAATGTAGGTCGCGTTTTGCCATCTTGGGTTATAAACGTTGTCGTACATCAAAGAGGCCGTGTTTATTGCTAACTGGCATGAGGTCCTTCCAGTTTGAGGTCCTAACGTCACCTTTTGTTTGTGCGGCAATATAATTAAATGTTAAACCGTTCGATTTACAGTTTAAAATTAATAATACAAATGCTTTAGTTGTCTCTAATGTGAGTTGAGGTTAGCTGGTGACTGCAGGGGCGAAGCCAAAGGAGGGCAAGGGGGGGGAGGGGACCTACCCCCGCCAACTGTTTTCCATAGCTGTCAAACTAGGCATTTCAATCTTAAAGATGACAAAATTATAATTTATTTTAGCGTTGTAAGTCGGAAAATTTTCCACGGAAAATGACCGAGTCCTTTTTTCCGGAACATTTTCCGTATTTTTCCGAAAAAAATAAAAAAGGTTTTAATTCCATGATTAGTCTAATATATTGTTTGAAAATTTAAATAAAGCGGCATTTTCGCCTCATTTTTTTAATCCAAAAGTAAAACTAAGCCTCTAGACTGGTTTAAACCGATTAACAATGTAACACTATTAATGATTTGTAGTATGGTTACTGATATTAGACATTTTATTTCGATAAAAAGTTAAAAACATTAAAAACCCTTAAAAATAAATTTATGTTTCATTTTTTTATTTTTCCAGAAACTTTTGATTTTTAGTGAAATTATTAAATCAAAGCCATTTACTATGAATTTAATTAGACAGTTGATAGTTGGCAATTTTTAGGCTTCGAGTTGGCAAAAATTGATCTTCTCCCTCCCCCCTTCCCCCAAACCTAAGTGCTTCGCTACGCCCCTGGGTGATAGGGAAGGTCATTGGGAAGGCGAAGTTAAAACAAAGGTTCATCACTGGGTCATATTTACCACACAATACAAATATCTGACCTTCGAAATGCCGATAATAATAACTCTAAAATAGGCTATCTACAGCGAAAGAAATTGCCTAATATCACGAAATGTAAAAAACAAAAATTAAAAAATTGTGTATTACGGTAAAATTAGTTATCCCTAACTCAATAACTTAATTTACATTGAAACAATAGCTCGAAACCAGTTTTCATATCGTTTTTCTCTCAAAACTGGCTGATTATTATTATTATTATTATTATTATTATTATAATAAATCACCCATCTTAAACCTATATTTCATTTTCAAATCTATTTAGTAGTTGGATTCTGTTAACAGAAATTATATTTTAACTTTAAAAAAATCATCCATGAACGTAATACACTTTAAATTAAATATATACTATGAAATTTAAAAATTTATTCCATTGGATAATTAATTAATTAATTCTCAATTAATTGACTAAAAATATAAATCATACGTTATGGGATTCCAATTTGTAAACATTAAAACTAGCATAACAATTTAAATTATAAGGATTTCCTTAATTAATGGCTTTAAAAAATGCTCCATGACCCAGGCCTAAGGTGGTGTTTTGGTTGTTAGCCTAGCAGATTATTATTATTATTATAAATCTAATAAATTACGAACATTGTTAGTACTGTCCCGAATGCCATAATTATACTCCCACAAAGTTAGAATTCTACAGATCCTTATATTAATATACTCCCACAAAGTCCAGATTGTACAGATCCTTATATTAATATACTCCCACCAAGTCCAGATTGTACAGATCCTTATATTAAAATACTCCCACCATGTCCAGATTGTATACAGATCCTAATATTAATATACTCCCACCAAGTCCAGATTGTACAGATATTTATATAAACATACTCCCGTAAAGTACTGATTTTATATCCCTTTATATTATCCAGATTGTACAAATCCATATAAATAAATATACTCCCTCAAAGTCTAGATTGTACAGATCCATATAATAATATACTCCTACAAAGTTCACATTGTACAGAAAATTATATAAATATACTAACATAAAGTCCAGAATGTACCGAACTTTTATATAAATATACTAACATAAAATCCAAATTATTCAGATCCTTATATAAATCTACACCCACAAAGTTCTATACACCTTATATTAATATACCCCCACAATATCCAGACTGTTCATATTCTTATATAAATCTATACTCTTACAAAATCCAGACTGTTCAGATTCTTATATAAATCTACTCTTACAAAATTCAGACTGTTCAAATCCTTATATAAATCTACTCTTACAAAATTCAGACTGTTCAAATCCTTATATAAATCTACTCTTACAAAATCCAGACAGTTCAGATCCTTATATAAATCTAATCTTTAAAATCCAGACCGTTCAGATCCTTATATAAATCTAATCTTACAAAATCCAGACTGTTCAAATCCTTATATAAATCTACTCTTACAAAATCCAGACCGTTCAGATCCTTATATAAATCTAATCTTTAAAATCCAGACCGTTCAGATCCTTATATAAATCTAATCTTACAAAATCCAGACTGTTCAGATCCTTATATAAATCTACTCTTACAAAATCCAGACTGTTCAGATCCTTATATAATACTACTCTTACAAAATCCAGACTGTTCAAATCCTTTTATAAATCTACTCTTACAAAATCCTGACTGTTCATATCCTTATATAAATCTACTCTTACAAAATCCAGACCGTTCAGATCCTTATATAAATCTAATCTTTAAAATCCAGACCGTTCAGATCCTTATATAAATCTAATCTTTAAAATCCAGACCGTTCAGATCCTTATATAAATCTAATCTTTAAAATCCAGACCGTTCCAATCCTTTTATAAATCTACTCTTACAAAATCCAGACTGTTCAGATCCTTATATAAATCTACTCTTACAAAATCCAGACTGTTCAGATCCTTATATAAATCTACTCTTACAAAATCCAGACTGTTCAGATCCTTATATAATACTACTCTTACAAAAGTCAAATTTAATAGGTCAAATTCGAACTAAGGCATATAGTAACCCGTTAAGGCTTCGTAGCAGAGATAAAAAGGAGAAACTCACCGAGATCTCGGGACCTCTTCGGCGTGACAGCCCGGAAAGCGCTCCCCATACTCTCGCCGATGATGTGAGCCCGATCCTGGGAAGCAGCTCTGCTCGGCGTCGGGTTTCCCGCTCTCGTCTGAGGATCGAAGCGACTGGAAGAGACGCGGCTTCTGGAGCCGCCGCCGCTGCTCAGCCTGATGCCGCCGGTACCCGAGCTTCCGCACGAATCGTCGTCAGTCATCGCCCAAATCTATCGCTCGATTCGCCCGTCCATGCTTCTATCTCGCTCCAACGCTCTCCCAGTGTTCCTATCTCTTCCTTTCTACCAAATGTAACTATGTTTCTCGTACAAGGGTTTATCAATTTCGTTGATTTTGCAGTGCCAATATAAATTATTCTTTTTGTGATCTCTGAACGATTTATTAAATCATTTTTAAGTTGTGTTGATTTCCTTAAGTTGTTTTCAGTATCTGAAATAGATATTTGTTGTTGAAATAAATGATATAGTTTAAAGATAAAATATAATATTTGTGTGAAATTGTTTTTCTTTAATGTTAATTGTAATACAATTCCTTTATATTAATTGTAATAAAATTCCTTTATATTAATTTTAATACAATTACTTTATATTTATTATAATAAAATTCCTTTACATTAATTGTAATAAAATTCCTTTATATTAATTGTAATAAAATTCCTTAATATTAATTGTAATAAAATTCCTATATATCAATTGTAATAAAATTCCTTCATATTAATTAATTAATTTTAGTTCCTTCAAATTAATTTTAATTTTAGTACCTTTATATTCATTTCAATTTGAATTCAATTTCTCTATGTTAATTTGAATTTGAATTTTAGTTCCTTTACATTCAATTCAATTTTAATTCAATTCATCTGTTAATTTGAATTTTAATTCAATTCCTCTATATTAGATTTATTTCAATTCCTCTATGTTAATTTTAACTAAATTCCTCTGTTAATTTTAACTAAATTCCTCTATGTTAATTTTAACTAAATTCCTCTGTTAATTTTAACTAAATTCCTCTATGTTAATTTTAACTAAATTCCTCTATGTTAATTTTAACTAAATTCCTCTATGTTAATTTTAACTTAATTCCTTTATATGGTTTTTAAGCAATAACTATTTGAATTAATCAAAACATGACAAAATTATCACCGTAAATTTTTTTAATTATTCAAATTTGTATGTGAAAAATGGGCAGTAAGAAAACTACCCAATAATTAATTAATTTTAGTCATTACAATTAAATATCTGGTTATCAATTTAGGTTACTCATAAATCTAAGGATTAGAACTACTATAACTAAAAATAGGCTATGGATAGTTAAATATATGACCCAAGTAATTAACCCATATTAAGAACCATTGTTCAAAGTAGGTCAATTTACATAGGATTACTATTCCTTCACGGTATATATGTAAATTAATAAGCTACTTAAATAACCGAAATAAAAGTGATGCAAGGGGCAGGGGGAAAACACCCCCTGTATGGCTATGAAAGTGACCCTGGCATGTTACCCTGTAGCATTATTTTCGCATGTCACTACTAAGTGGACATATCTTGAAAAATCTCAACCTAAAAAATAAAAAAATGATTGATCTATGGTGATAAGAAAAAACGATTAATTCAAAGAAAAACTTAATTGTGGCGTTTTTTACAATACATTTTTCTTAAACATTGAATAAAAAAAATTCTGAATAGTACGAAGAATTTAGAATAGTATGATGAATTTAGAATAGGTTGAGAAATTCAAAATAGTACAAGGAATTTATAATAGTATGAGGAATTTAGAATAGTACAAGGAATTTAGAATAGTATGAGGAATTTAGAATAGTATGAGGAATTTAGAATAGTATGAGGAATTTAGAATAGTATGATGAATTCAGAATAGTACAAGGAATTTAGAATAGTATGAGGAATTTAGAATAGTATGAGGAATTTAGAATAGTATGAGGAATTTAGAATAGTATGATGAATTCAGAATAGTACAAGGAATTTAGAATAGTATGAGGAATTTAGAATAGTATGATGAATTCAGAATAGTACAAGGAATTTAGAATAGTATGAGGAATTTAGAATAGAATGATGAATTCCGAATAGTACAAGGAATTTAGAATAGTATGAGGAATTTAGAATAGTATGATGAATTCAGAATAGTATTTATTTATAGAATTGTATTTATAATACTACTGAGGAATAAGAATGGTACTAGAGATTTAGAATAGTATTAGAGATTTAGAAAAGAACTAAAGCTTTAGAATAGTACTAAAGCTTTATAATAGTACTAAAGATTTAGTATAGTACTAAATTTTCTTAATAGTGCTAAAGATTTAAAATAGTACTAAAGCTTTAGTATAATACGAAATATTTAGAATAGTGCTAAAGATTTAAAATAGTATTAGAGATTTAGAATAGCATTCAAGCTTTAGAATAGCATTCAAGCTTTAGAATAGCATACAAGCTTTAGAATAGCTGAAATGTTTAGAATAATACGAAAAACATTAATATCATAGTTCAATAAAGAACGCCAACTGAAATGCATTTTATGACAGGACCAAATATTGACAAACATGCTCTTACCGGTTACAAAACGAGACGACAACGGTTTTCCTTTGATCTGATACGATAATATTGGCGCGGTCCGACTTGATAATGATTGGGAGGATCGTGAAAATGATACAGGCGGCTATAGTACGATGATAACGGAGCGCGCGAATACCTTCCTCGGATGATTTCCAAAGTTCCTCTCCGCGTTTATTTCAGCCTGACGTCGCTCTATCTCATCACTCGGTTGAATCTAGTATAACTCTCGGGTTCGTGGCTGGAGCCGCGCGGGATTGCGCCGAACGGGGGTGTCCGAAGGAAGAGGAAAACGGAAGACAGAGACGACGAATCAGAGCGCAGAGATGTATTAGAATCAAAAGGGGGCGCTCGAGATCGTCGCCCGCCCCCCTGTTTGCCCCTTTAAAGACGGAGGGCTTCCTTCCATAGTAATATTGTGGCGAGTAATTATGTTAATGATTTGAATTAAGTACCCTATCTGACGCCTCGGATTCCCCTCTATCCATATTCCACCCCCGCAGATTTTTATACGTGCCACGGAAAAAGAGTTGCTCCCTTTCGCCGCCAGAGGGAGCTCACTCTCTTTCTCTTCCAAGTTTGGTTTGGAGGAGTGAACCAGGATAGACGAACTGATCCTGAGGACGTGGCGATTGTGAAATGGAGAAAGAGACGGCATGGACTCTCGCTTGTGTTAGTGTTCTTTATAGGGGAGATGCGCGGTTCAAATAAATCCCGCTACGACAACAGAATGCTAGCGACACCTATAAACGCTCGTGGAAACTATTACCCTCGCTTTGTGTCAATTTCATAAGGGCTTTATCTAAATTACGAAGAACTTTCGATATGTTAAATTAAATATATATTATTTAATTTTGAATTTTAGTTTTTTATTTAAAACATTGTTTTTTAAATTATTTGTTAAAGAAAGTTTAAATTGTATAGGGCATTTTATGTTTTATTTATACTCATTTGCAGGTTAAGAAAGGCAAAATATCTAATACACTTCGCGGAAAGATCCTAGCTTGAATTTCCGGTAAATCGTTGGCGGAAATTTCGAAATTAGAACATTGGCGTAAATTAGGACTCCGCAATGCAGGAGGGCCACAGGGCTTCAGGGGGCCCCTAAATTCCTATCAGATAACATGCTAGATATCGACTAAAACCCAGAAATTCGTTAGTCTAATCTACGCCACTCTATTGGCCTGTTTCCGGTTTAATTTCAAAGTATTCCCGCGCGAGTTATATAATTTACCGTTTGTTGAGTTATATTTCAAAGTGATAATTAATTAAATAACATATATTATATTTAAAAACAGTTGTATTAATTTATTTTTAGTACTTCAAGTGAGACATTCCAAAAAAATTCCGTTTAACGATTCCAGGGTAAGTATAGAACGGGTAATGCCGAGATTACCACGGTGACGTACATAAACGTGCGATTTGATGATTGCTTAGGAGCATAATACTCAAAATACGGTATAATAAAGCTTAAAATTGACCATTTTTAAATTTACGCGATATACATTTCTAAAATGGATTAATATAACACGCGTAGGAACCTTTAGGAATTTAACAGAAAATGAGTCACATTCGAAATTCCAGCCGCCGATTTACCGGAAATTCGTGCTAGTATCTTTACGCCAAATGTACTAGATATTTTGCCTTTATTACCCTGGAACTGAGTATAAATCTTTGTTTTCCAAAGTTATTTGTTAATAATGGTTACATTTTATTTCGGTTTTAAGGTTTTATTTTTAACATTGTTGCCTAAAATTATTGTTTACAATTAAAGGTTTTAATATTTAAGGTTAAAAGTACTTAGCTCAGTTAACGAATTTATTTTTCCCTCTAACCACTTTAACGAATAAGAACTAATGGAAATAATTATTAATATTCAGCAAAAAATATCGGCTTTCGGATACGTATTCAAATAAAACTATTATAACAATTCCCTTTTGAATTTCAATTTTATGACTGCTTTATCGAAAAACTAATAAAGGAAAAACAATCTTTTGATGTTCAATTTTTCCGAATAAAATTATTATTTATTCAAAGTAAAAAAAAACATAATTTGATAAATCTTCGTAGTATGGTAAATTGAACAAATAAGTTATCATTAAAGTGAGTAAACAAAGCGGGACTATTTTCGTATAATCTTTGAAATAATCTTGGTATTCAAAGTCATAAACTTATTCCCAAACAAAGTAACATGATATTAAAAAAAATCGGCAGGGTCTATGTAAATCTTTAGCTTAATATTATTCCAATGCATTAATATAGCGGCTAAAAATCAATTAAGCCGCTGACCGCGCGTAGAAAAGGCTTATTCGTTACACGAGAATTTCGCTTGGTCAAATAACGAAAGTTAATGTTTACAAAGGAAATAGAAGGGGGTATAGTTACTCTCAGAAAGACTTTGACTTTCATTTGGCATATACGAAAAGCAATTAAATTTATTTCGTTTAGCCCTCTACTAAAAGGCCGCTTTCCGTGGTTTCGCTTATTGGTCTTTATTAACGGCAGATAGCGAAAATAATGATTATTTGCTCTATTAACGAGCTTTGAGTATGGACCCGCATACTAACGCTCTTTGAAAGGCATTCAGGAAGTTCAGTAAATAATGACCAGCCTTATACGCCTACGGATAGTATCGGAGGAAACAGGGGTAAAAAGAGTCCGGCGTACGCGTTAAGTCTTTCGTACACGCTTCAAATCTGTATCAACAAACTTTTCGCGAGACTCGACTCGTCTTCGGACATAGCTTTTGTAGTTTGCTCTCAATACAAACAAACATATAACGGCAGTCTTTTATCTTGACCAAGGCTTAGGCTCGAAGGTTAGGTACGAAGCGTGGATAAAAAAATCTAAACCACAGTTACTGACGAATAAATCGTTTATTGGAATAAATTTTGGGGCAAAATAGAAATATATAATAGAAGTTAGAAGCGTATAGAGCACGATTTGGTTTTCAAAGGGCCGGACACACGCGACGATAATTATAATATTCGAGATAATGATGTTATTGTTTGACTTAATTTTCTGGTCTGTCCAAATAGAAAAATTATTAACGGCAGATATAGAAAATGATAATGTCTGCTAGTTGGATAAAATTTAGTTTTCAATATGAGGTTTTAAAGTCGAAATAGATATAGGAAAAAAATAATTTTGTCCGTGAAAAAAATACACGGATAAAAATTAAATACGAATAATTAATAATGGAGATCCGAGAAAAACTTTAGCCGCTTGTGCATGGCGTCACTGTGCTGGAGGTCCTCTAAGCAGGACGGAGCCTGATTATTGGGAGTCTTGACAACAAGTAGTTTTTCCATTAGTAGTCTTGACACCACAAGTGTTTATTCCGTTGCTTGTCCTGAAAACATGTATTTACTCCGTTGTAAGTCATGTCAACATGTATTTATTCCGTTGCTTGTCATGACAACATGTATTTATTCCGTTGCTTGTGATGACAACATGTATTTATTCCGTTGCTTGTCATGACAACATGTATTTATTCCGTTGTTTGTAACGACAACATGTATTTATTCCGTTGCTTGTCATGACAACATGTATTTATTCCGTTGCTTGTCATGACAACATGTATTTATTCCGTTGCTTGTCATGGCAACATGTATTTATTCCGTTGCTTGAAAACATGTATTTATTCCGTTGCTTGTCATGACAACATGTATTTATTCCGTTGCTTGTGATGACAACATGTATTTATTCCGTTGCTTGTCATGACAACATGTATTTATTCCGTTGTTTGTAACGACAACATGTATTTATTCCGTTGCTTGTCATGACAACATGTATTTATTCCGTTGCTTGTCATGACAACATGTATTTATTCCGTTGCTTGTCATGACAACATGTATTTATTCCGTTGCTTGTCATGGCAACATGTATTTATTCCGTTGCTTGAAAACATGTATTTATTCCGTTGCTTGAAAACATGTATTTATTCCGTTGCTTTTCGTATGCTTAGAGGACCTTTATCTCGTTCACACCACTAGCGGCGAAAATTTCTTCTTAAGACCTCATTGCAAAATCGTGATGTCTTATCCGATTTGTGCTAGGATACTAAAAATTTTGTTATCATAGAGTGCTCAGGACAGTCCCTTTGAATATTTGTGCTGAAAATTATTAGGCTTCAAAATGTTAATATTATGAACACATACGCTGTCTTATGTTTATATTCATTCTTACGATAACAGACATTGCATGATGAATGTCCTAACCACATTAGGCAAGATTAGTTTTCAATACAGATTTGAGTTACAAAATATCCTATGATTTCGTTTCTTTTTGAAACGGGTTGCATCAGAAAATCCGGCTACAAACTGAAATATATGAAATCATCACTTCTAAAAGCGCAATACTTAACAGTTGATCAAATAATAAACACGCGAATGCACCACCTTTTATAACACCGGACACGGGTAAGTACCCAGATTGGCATGGCGTGATACAACCGTGATCACGCAAGCCAAAACGTATTTCATCTTGCGGTTCATGCGATGGAAAACCACAACATTTTTATGAGCTAGTGTTTTTACCCTATGCATTTACTGCCTTCACAATTTATTTCAAATTTTTAAATAATATTTCTGTTATACGTGTGCTTATTACCTTTTCCACTCATCTTAGGACGACTTTAAACAGTCAATTTTCAGTTAATATTTCTAAAACTAACCATAAAAAATCCTAGGATTTTGTTGGAACTACTGGACTGAGCGAAAATTTAGCGTATAGATGTATTTAAATTTAATGTTACACGTTTAACAAATGACGTGGAAAGATGCTACACTTTGATTTTAGCTTAACGAAGAAACATTTTCATAAATTTCAAAAACATTATTCTTATGAAGTATGCAATTTGGTGCAAAACAAAATAATTTATGTGTGTATCTGCATTTAAATTTCTTATTTAAGTTTTCAAAAAGGATATAACGGAATTAAACCAGAAACTATTACAGCAAAATAAGGTATTTCAATAATTGATGTTTTAGAAAAATGTCTAGCATTAGCTATCGCGTCAAAACCAAACGCGTCGAGTTTAAAAGCTTTATAACAGATCTATGCAGTATATATTGGAGAAAAACCAATAAGCTAAGGTCGTAACTCAAATAAAGCCGGATCATGACAAACTGACCACAGATTATTAGTGTTCTATTCAACGATGATAACAAGAATTAATAAGGTTAAGTAAAGGCTTATCATTGTACAACATAATAAAATAAACGGCGAAGCAAAGTATTCATTCACGATAAAGCATCGAAACTCAATGTTAGTCTCGGTCGCTCGAACGATTTCTGTGTTTGCCCTGTTCAAATAAAGTGTATTTCGGAATCACTGAATACGATTTAGAAAATGGGATTTATACGGACTTGCTACGAAAAAACAGCCGAAATTGCATTATGATTGCTATTTGGGTGCCTTGGCTGGACACACACGAAAAACGGCGACCGGTTGTTGATCCAACAAATACGATTGCTCCATGTATGAGTCAGTGTTTTTGTGATTTTTAAAGCAAAACGAAATACATTTCGCGTTTCAGAGATTTGGAAACATTCGCGTAATGAAATCACGTTTCGTGCATCGATTTGTAAATTTACCGAGCAATGAAATTCTTACGTTATCAGAATAAATAACAGTATAAAACTCTTCGCGGAACCAGAAGACAAAATCAAAATCCATATACACGTGAAAAGCATTTCTCGTAAATAAAACGAATACGAAGAGCCGTAATATCGAGTTAATGATTCGTGAAGTGTTTGATACGCCTTAAATGAGCACTTTGCGGCAAGTCATTCATGACACGCCGACGTAATGCCTGCCATTTTTCCCACATCTAACAAATGAAAATTGCGGTTATTTGCAGCATGAATATTTAAATATCGGAGAAACCTGGCTCTCTTCGCGAAACGTTTTGTGTTTGTAGTCGGATAATACCTACCTTCAACGTTTTTACGTAAGCCAAACGTTTACGCGATACTACCAGCGCCGCAAATCATCATTTTTTTGAAACCCACATAATAGACATTGATTTTATTTATAATATACGGCCTGTATTTCGCTACCACAAACTATAAATACCCATTATTTGTACAGATAAAACGCTATTTAATTTAAAAATTATATCATTCTATAATATTATTTTTTATTATATTGGAAAAAAGGTTTTTCCTTGGGCTCAATTGTAAATGCCCTAATTTACAACTTAACAGCTCAAAATTTTGAAGATCAAAATAGTTTATAGTAATAATTTTTTTGTTTAATATTTAAGTATATTTTCGAAATAAACTTTTTGAAGGTCACGAACGTCCATTTGAAACCGTTGGTTTTAGCCAGTAATTTACGCTTAAATAAATATTGAAAATTTAACACCAAAAACTGTTTTATAGTATATATTGGCTTTTATTCATATCAACTTTTAATATTTTTTTTATTTAAACTCATTCACCATATACATTATTATTATTATTATTATTTAATTTATTGATGCTCAAATATACAGTGAAAGTGTTACACATAGTATTGCATCTTCCCGTTGCCACATAAGCAAAATTGCTTGTGCGTGGCTGGGAACATAATTATACAATTACTAATATATAATAATTCCTATTAGCCCATTACTAATACATTTTCGTTGTTGAAGAATAGTTTTAACAATTACCAAAAAAAAACCTTTACAAATTACAAAGATTATGATTAGAAAATACCTAAGCGAATATGGATATTGTGCCCCATATTTTTAAATATACGATGGGTTTGATTATATTTTTCTAATTGTCCTAAGTCTGATTGCCAAAATTAATAAGAAGTCCTTTACCTGTAAAGAATAACGATATCTATAACTAACTTCCGTAACGAGAACATTAATCAATATTTGAAGAAGGGCATTTTTCAATAACAAGGACAAAATTCAATTTGGTCGTTAGAGTCGCTTTATCACTTATTTAGTTTTGTAAGAAAAAATCTTTCAAATTATCGGTAAGTGCTTTTCTCGGTGGCAAAGCAACCGTTTTTAGACAATATTTTCGAGCCAGAAAAATCGTTTTAGGTCAATTTGTAAGTTCTTAAGTCACAGGGTGCAGTCTAGGCGTGGTGTGACTCGCGTGGGCACTTTCGGAGTATTGAAATATTAATTTCACGTTCTGGTAGCGTGAACATCAACCCCTAAATTGGTCCGCGCTGCGTACAAGAGCGACCAAAAAGGGTGGATATTGAGATAATGTAACCGCGAGTTGTGTACAAGGGTATATGGCTTTTACACTTAATGAGAAATTGGGGAAGTACACGATTCAGCTGTTGGTGCTCCCGTAAAGTAGTCTTCCTCTTTGCTCTCCGTCGGGACAGCTACTCCTAAATCGCTCGCCCGATTTTGTGACGCTTTTTCGGGTCACGATTCGAGCCCAGACTTAATTTTTTAGAACGAAGCAAAAACAACGTGTTCAAAAAATAGCGAGAGCCATTAGGGAAAAAATGCTACGAAAGAGCTATTTGGTCGAGTTCGTACTACTGATGGTTTGGATATGTCATTTTTGAAGGGTTTTTCAGGTGTAAAACCAGGGTTGGCAAAAAATCGGATTTTTTCGGAAAAAATAAAAAAATCCGATTTATACGATAATTATCGTATTTTTTGATAATTATCCGATCATTTGATAATAATCCGATTATTTGGATAATTATCGGATTATTTGGATAAATATCTGATTTTTTTGATAATTATGAATATTTGGAATTTAAGTTGAAAAATGTTACGATGATTCCGATGAATTAACAACATTGCCTTTTCAAGTTTCAAAAAAATTTCAAATTTTAAAGTTTAAAATTTGATAAAATTCATTTTGGATAGTTGTAAACATTACATAAATGCGAGCATAAATGTCATAAATACTTAATACTGCTGTATATTGCTTTCAAAATTATTAAATTTAACTTTAAAAACTGTTTTCAGATATTTTAATTTAATTCGATAATTATCATGATTTTTTCATCGGATAAATATCGATAATTATCATGATAATTATCCATCGATAATTATCGACCAACCCTGTGCAAAACCCTATAAGCGAAAAAAATAATTAAATAATCTGTGTTACAGGGTTACCACAGAATATTTTAAAATCCTTTAAAGGAATTATCTAAGTGAAATATAGGTAAATATAGGAAGAAAATTGGTATAAAAAAGGAAAAAATAAGATTTAAAACCGTTTTATTTGTTCTATCCTTGCGCTATCAGATTATAAAATTACTAAAAAAGGTATGAATTATTGCGCAAGTTAAAAATAATTTTTTTATTACATAATTAAGGTTTTCATATAATAAAATTGGTCGACTAGTTTCGGCATTGTTAGTGCCATCTAGGAGCAACAAACACAAGGAGAACGCAGCTAGCCTTTAAACACGCTAACGAAGGGTTGTGTACGAATTTCATTGGACGAGCGTCACGAGCCTTTACGCTGAACGTTTTACGGGCGGGGGGAAGACAATTACCGAATTTTCCCCTTCCGACGGCAGCAGGCGCTAAAGCGTCTAGCCAATGAAAAACGTACACAAGAAATTCTACGACTTTTGACGGGTTGCGTTCTCCTTGTGTGGGGTGCTGTGTTTGTTGCTCCTAGGTGCCATTGTCAAGACTGAAAAATAGGAGTTAATTAATTATACGATAAGACAAAATGGTTGTCAAAATTGTTTAAAGGGGGTATAACCTTCAAAATCAAGTTGATAATCGAAAAAAATAATTAAAAGTAAGAACCATCTTTATTATTACATTATCGATTAAAAATTTAACTTTTTCGAAAATAATAAATTATCTTATGGTAAAATATCAACTATATTAATTTCTTCAGACTTTTGAGTTAAAATATATGCTATTATAGGAAATTTAATGAAATTATAGGATAAAAACGGAAGGACGTTAAATTATAGGAAAAAAATAGGAAATATAGGAACTGTAGTCACCCTGTTTGTTAATCTTTTAAGGATTATGCTCAACCTATCAAATACCCTAAGTTGTTTAATTAACACAATAAACTATTCAAAATGCAAGAATTTTTGGTAAATTGAAAAAAATAATCCTAATTTATAAATCCCACATCCATAATTTAATATTAAATATATTATTTCTTAAACTTTTAATTAAACGTTTTTCCTTAATCTTGTAGAGTGTATATCATTAACCATATCAGAAAATAACATCTCAATCAATGTTAATTTTATACAATATAGTTTTTTAGAATTAAAATTAGGAATACAATTTGGGTTTAATTTTACTGACCATAATTTATGTTTTTGCTAATAATAAACTTAGAAATTGTTTATTAAAACATACGTTTAATAGCTCTTCAGTCCATACATTAAATATATTAAACCTTTTAAATATAACCCAAGAATGTTTTTAAAAGGCTCGATATTTAGTATGTCAAATTAGGCATGTTAATTTTCCGGAAAAATAAAATGCGGAAAATTTTCCAGAAAAGTTTCCGGAAAGTTTTCCGAATTGCGGAAAATTTTCCGCAAATCGGGAAAATAAAAATTTGAAACATAAATTACCTTTTAAGGGTTTTTAATGTTTTTAACTTTTTATCGATATAAAATGTCTAATATCAGTAAACATACTACAAAACATTAATAGCGTTACATTGTTAATCGGTTTAAACTAGTCTAGAGGTTTAGTTTTACTTTCAGATTCGAAAAAATGAGGAGAAAATACCGCTTTATTTCAATTTGCAAACAATATATTAGACTAATCATGGAATGAAAACTTTTTTTTATTTTTTTCGGAAAAATACGGAAAATTTTCCGGAAAAAAGGCCTCGGTCATTTTCCGGAAAATTATCCGAGCCGGAAATTTTCCGACTTACAACACTATGTCAAATGTTATTATGTTTATCCATAAATGCTTTAATTTTAAATATTTTTCTCTAAATTCTTTTTAACGTTTAATTCAGCGTGTTTTCAATTCATACACTTTTTCATTTAAATTTCAAAAATTAACAAATATTTTCCAAATTAAGTAAATATACTTTCTATTACTATAGAGCTAATCGATTTTAAAATTTTATTAAACCATTCAACTTAACTTGATTATTTGACCCAAGATTATTTTTAAAAGATTGGATTTTTAATATCGCGATATAATCGTGATAATCTAAATATATTTTAAGTATTTAAACATAACCGACAAATAAATATTTCAATAGAGTTAACTTAATAAAAGTTAACTAGCGAATTAATCAATTATTATATTTTTAAATTGTCCTTCACCGGAAGCAAGCTCACACATTCGCTAATGGTAAATTTAAAAGAGGATTGATGATGAAAATGTGTTTAACGTAGTGTTGTAAGTCGGAAAATTTTCCGGAAAATGACCGAGGCCTTTTTTCTGGAAAATTTTCCGTATTTTTCCGCAAAAAATAAAAAAATGATTAGTCTAATATATTGTTTGCAAATTGAAATAAAGCGGTATTTTCGAATAATTTTTTCGAATCTAAAAGTAAAACTAAACCTCTAGACTAGTTTAAACTGATTAACAAGGTAACGCAATTAATCTTTTGTAGTATGTTTACTAATATTAAACATTTTATATCGATAAAAAGTTAAAAACGTTAAAAACCCTTAAAAAGTAATTTATGTTTAAATTTTTTATTTTTCCGATTTGCGGAAAATTTTCCGCATAATTTTCCGCATTTTATTTTTCCGGAAATTTAACAACACTAGTTTAAGACATGAATAACAAGAGAGCGACACGACTATGTTAATGTTTTGCCGAACTGGGCAAGAACTGACATTTCCTTCATTAAGACAAATAAACAGGGCTTTGAACAATCCCGGCGAAGGTCTGGAAAAAGGTAATTAACTTAGACACGCGGAACGGCGATAATTGAGGACCCATATATGCTAAAACGTCCGAATCAAAATCATTAAAAGCCACAAAAGGAGGAAATTATTATTATATTCGCGTGATTGTTTCCAAACACTGAAAAATCCTAAAAAAAAACCGCTAAAATTTCGTATTTACGCCTATACGATGCCGAACACGCCACGCGTCTGTGCCCCGCGGGGAAGCGGCCGTTGCAGGGGGGTACCGTCGCTCGCGACACCTCGACCGACTCTTGAGTCACGATCTCCCACGCTGCCCTCCACGGGCCACCGACCGCCGAGGCTCCTACCACAGCCGAAGACAGCTTGATGCTTTCCCACGTCACCAATCGCGACTCTACGGGCTTAAAGCACGCCAACTTCACCTTCCTTCGAGACTTGCACTTCACAGTTTACTCGATGAATGATGCCAATGATATGAAAGTACCTACATTTCCCACCTAACTGGTGATGGTGCGAAATATCAGCTAGCCGCTATATTATCGAAAGTGACCTTAGGTCATCGCGACGCGGATAATGGTGGTAAAATTGCGGTCTCCGTATAAAAAAAATGACACGTATCAAAGGAAAACTTGATAAGTGCCTAAATTTGATGTCTTTCGGGGTATCGTAAGAAATGCTAAACACCGCTCTTCTGTAAAATCGATAACTTTGTTTGCCAAAACCTTACACTTTCTTAATTGGGTTTCTTAACAAGAAATTCATCATTTTTAAACTTATGTTTTGTATAATATATATAGAAGTTATTAAGGACAATAAAATCGTACATGTACCTTCGAAGATGATTTTCAATGGAAACTAATTAAATTAGGTTATATTGACAATATTAAATACTTACATAATAAAATTTAACTACCTTCTGTAAAAGTTTGTCAGTTTTCAATTACTAAAGATTTCTTTCTAAATTCAATTTAATTATACATTTTAATGTTTTTTGATGTCACTTAATACCATATTTTTAAGTTATTGTTTTTAAGGTCAACATTTCCATGGTAATTTAATTTTTCTTTTAGACTAGAAATAATGCATTATAATAGTTATAATAGTAATGTTAAATGTTTACTATACAAGGTGTTTCAAAGGCAAAAAATTTAAGGAGTTGTAGGGGGTGAGTTGAGAAGTATGCCTGTTTTTCCCCATTGTCCTACGATGAGTAAAAATAGCGCCAGAGAGCTTCAAAGCGTGGACTACTAGCCCCTGGAAGTAAACTACAACAAGCGCCAAACCAAGCAGCAGGGACTTTAAATACTGTTTAAGTTTACTGTTTTACGCTGGTTACCTCGATTTGTTTACAAAGTCCTTTTTTACCTATCACACGAACCCAAACCTTAATGTTCGCGTTTTCCTGCTGCTTGATTTTGCGCTTGTTGCAGCCTACTTCCATGGGGTTAGTAGGCCACACTTTGAAGCTCTCTGGCGCTCTTTTTACTCATCGTAGGAAATTGGGGGAAAAACAGGCATACTTCTCAACTCACCTCCTACAACTCCTTAAAGGCCTAGGTTTTTTTCTGCCTGTCCCCCTTTAAATTAACTTACAAGGAGAGTACCCGAGGTGTTTATTGCCGATTTAGTCAGCCGTAATGTGGACCTATATGAGATATGAAATTTCACAAAAGGAGACGTTGCACTACCCATTCGATTTGCCATGGCAACCGAAAATGTTTTTGACCACTTACAACCAAAATAAGATTTTTCCCTTATTTTACCCAAAATTTGTTACAAATTTACCCTAAAATGTTTCAATTTACCCAAACTTGATGAAATTTACCTAAATGTGGTCCAAATTACACATTTCGTGATTTCCAAAATTTTTCAAAATTTTCGTAGAAACCGAGAAAATCCCATGCTTTTTTAAATGGAGATTTTATTGTTTTAAGTGATCAAAAACATTTTCGGTTGCTATAGCAAATCGAATGGGTAGTGCAACGTCTCCTTTTGGGAAATGTCATATATCATATAGGTCTACATTACGCCCGACTTTGAACAAAATCGGCAATAAACACCTCGGGTACTATCCTTGTTAGTGGAGCACAAATACCATGGCGGTAGGCCAACCGCTGAACATGTTGGCCTAATTTAAAGAGGGACAGGCAGAAGAAAACCTAGGTCTTTAAAATTTTTGCATAACTTTTGAAACACTATGTATAATCAATTTGAGTTAGAGTTAAAGAAACGACAAAATAACTATATAAGTCTATATAATAGAAAAAGTATACCCAAACCATATAATCCCGTTGATGGTCAATTATAGCGTTCTATACTTCCGGTGCAGTGTCAAAATAAGGGCATATCTTCCGTACAGCGCACCCTGGCGGGGAGATGAGGAAAAAGGGAGAGAGAGGCTCAAGCGCTAAGGCGTGTAATCCAGGGCACTTCTGCTTTATGTCAGTCTCGCAACAGCTCTTGACGTCTCAATGCCTCATCCGCGGGGCAAACGACGCCATACAGCAGTCCCCTTTGAAGCTCGCTTCTCCGCCGTAATCCCCGGGTCGGCCGCTACCCCGCAATATACCATTTTAAGTAACAAATCCGCTACAAATTCGCGCCTGACTGCGAAGAGAACGACGTAGGCGCCCCAGAACTGAGCGGCAAATCAAATGATCCATGGTTGGATGGCGCCCACACACCCACAACGAGGGACGCGTTGCGGAGTATAATCATACTAGGTTCCCAATAAAGAACCGCCTTCAACACCTACTACTCGAATAAATTGATTTTCCAATATCGTTACGATAGAAATATCAGTCGAGCTTGATTGAGTAGTACCTTCCTAATCATACCTTTTGGGAAGAATGTTTAAATTTTGCCATGATAAAAGTTCCGAGGTGGTTACGCGAAATTAAACGTAAAAGGGCAGTGAGCGGAGGTCGAAGCGGTCTTATTTGAAAGATATATTTTGTATAAGCGTAGCTAAATGATAGAGTTGTTAGGAGCACTTGTTACTGGGAGTGTAAAGTGTATGCCACAGACCAATAGGAACGGCGGAATCATAACGCTAGCCCAACATGTGTTTCGACAATGTCCCCTAATTAAGATATCAATGGTTGGAAATCGCATTTTTTTTAGAATTATTAGCATTGTCTATGAAAACTAGCAGCTTTTGGAATTGAATAGCTCAGGATCTGTCAATATAAAATAAGGTTATCAAAATTTTCCAATTTAAAAGATCATTGTTAATTTGTTATCAATTGTTTGTAACGTTTATTTGTCATTATCAGCTAGGCTAATACCCTAGGCACCACCTAAGGCCCAAGTCATTGAGTGACTTTTAGGCCATTAATTCCGGTGGCCGGGTTACAATGCGTAGGAGGGTGGTGGCAATCCCTTCATGCCTCGCGAGCCAACAGCTCCCTACATTCACTATTACCGTTAACCTCAATAAGTTTTCATTTAAAGGGAAACCGAAGAACTAGCTGGAAAGCCCCTTTAATCAGTAGGGAGATAATTTTCAAACTCAACGCGGAAGGAGTTGTTCCAAGATTATTTCGGTTTATTTTTTTCAAAATCATTTTGAAGGTTCATATCACCATTTTGAAAGTTGAAATCTCCATTTACTAAAGATTGTACAAACCTGACCAAAAAGAAAAAGCATTTCTATACGGCGCAATATAAAGTAATTTGTTAAATCTTTTATGAAATTATCGGTTATATCTGAGGAGGTACAGTTTATCGTCCCTCTCAATAGACAGTTCTTTAATCAATTCGACTACAATGATAAGAACATCGATAACACGTTGTTCTTGTTTGACCTATACGGTTTCTTTCAATAATAGTTCTACCTTTAATTGAATTAATTAAAATAACTGAATAATGACACCAGTGAATGTCGGGTACGTTAAATAATGTATATCAATAATAGGGCACGTCCAATCTCTGTAGCTAACAGGGAAAGGATCAAAAGACTAGACGAACCATAATCTAAAAGTAATGAAAGTTTCGCGAGACTCGGCGGGTAAGTGATCCCGCGCTCGAGATCTGTAGCGAATCGTGAGAGCAACGCCATCTGCGGGGAACTTTGTCAGCTTGATTCTTTTTCACTCGCTCCTCTGACCTCAGAGATGACGAGTTTGACAGCTTTCTGAGGTTATCAAGCGAGAAAAAAATTGCCCGTGTCACTATACAACATAGGTACAACTAGCGAAAGGTTATTAGCGGTAAAATAGCGACTCAGATGAGAAACGACCGCCCGTTTACCCTGGCCAAGGAAACTCAAACTGCGGAGGCGTTTCTGCAGAGGACAACCTCCTTTCCCCAAAACGAAATCACCTCTGGAGTTAAGTTGGCCGAAAATTCTTGAAGGAGAAATGTCTTGTCTAAATAATGTTTAAAATTAATAAAATAGAAATAATGTTGCACTTTCACCAACAAATCGTACGTACACTTTACCAAATAGGGAAAATAAAAAGATTGCTTAACACATTGCTTGTCTTATGTTTTCTATCTTTCTGGACATCGTAAAGTCTAATAAATGGTCTTGGATTTAGGTAAATCTAGTTTAATTTTCCAAAATAAAGGTTTTTGAATATTTCTGTAAGCAAGTACAGTACGTTCTAGAGTTGACCAGCAAGTTGGTTTTAATTTCATTCAGGCAGGAAGTTGGTTTTTAATTTCATTCAGGCAGCAAGTTGGTTTTAATTTCATTCAGGCAGCAAGTTGTTTTTAATTTCATTCAGGCATCAAGTTGGTTTTAAGTTCATTCAGGCAGCAAGTTGGTTTTATTTTCATTCGGGCAGTAAGTTGGTTTTAATTTCATTCAGGTAGCAGGTTGGTTTTAATTTCATTTCGGCAGAAAGTTGGTTTTAATTTCATTCAGGTAACAAGTTGGTTTTAATACCATTCAGACAGCAAGTTGGTTTTAATTTCATTCAGGCAGCAAGTTGGTTTTAATTTCATTCAGGCAGCAAGTTGATTTTAATTTCATTCAGGCAGCAAGTTGGTTTTAATACCATTCAGGCAGCAAGTTGGTTTTAATACCATTCAGGCAGCAAGTTGGTTTTAATTTCATTCAGGCAGCAAGTTGGTTTTAATACCATTCAGGCAGCAAGTTGATTTTATTAAAATTTAGGCAGCAAGTTGATTTTATTAAAATTTAGGCAGCAAGTTGATTTTATTAAAATTTAGGCAGCAAGTTGATTTTATTAAAATTTAGGCAGCAAGTTGATTTTATTAAAATTCTGGCAGCAGGTTGGTTTTAATTTCATTCGGGCAGCAAGTTGGTTTTTGTCTACTTAAAAGCGGAATTTTAATTTCTTACTGTCATCTGGCTCCTGCTTTTGTTGGAAGATTCTTTTACTGCGAAAAAATATATAATTTCTTATGGTTTATCTTCTACTTTCTGCTTTGAAAAATTGAAACCTTGCGTATCTAATTATAGTGTCATTTCATCCTTTGTAATTACTGTAGCTGTGCAATTCCACCACTGATCTGATCTCGTGCTCCACGGTCTCATCAGTTAATTGCATATTTTTGAGCCACATGACATTTGTCTCTAGTACTGACAAAAGACCATTAAGAATGCTATAAACAATAGTATTCCACTGATTTACTTAATACAAATCTAATGGTTTATCCTGATATACTTTGCGTAGGTGGCTAAAATATATAGTACCACCGAATACTATCAAAAAATGTGTTTAAATAAAACCTAAATCAGTTTCAAATTTTATTGGGAATTTTCTGTAGTATGTGGGCTAAGTCATTAATGTGAAACCTTTTGATGCTTCGATATTCAAAATTTTAATAATATAATGTATAATAATTTAATTATAAAACTAATTATTAAAAACGGAACTACTGGACTTTTAAGTATCAAATAATAAAATTTCCTTAAAATGCCGAGATAAAGTTAAACGCTTTTATTTGACCCAGTGTTGGGCATTTTTGTCAAAGAGCCGCCCACGCTCACGTCTTCTTGAGCGGTAAAATTTTCGCTCCTCTCTTACCGCTCTTTTTTGAGCGGTAAAATTTTCGCTTTTCTCTTTCCGCTCTTTTTTTGAGCGGTAAAATTTTCGCTCCTCTCTTTCCGCTCTTTATTGAGCGGTAAAATATTCGCTCCTCTCTTTCCGCTCTTTATTGAGCGGTAAAATTTCGCTCCTCTCTTTCCGCTCTTTTTTGAGCGGTATAATTTTCGCTCCTCTCTTTCCGCTCTTTTTTTGAGCGGTAAAACTTTCGCTCCTCTCTTTCCGCTCTTTTTTGAGCGGTATAATTTTCGCCCCTCTCTTTCCGCTCTTTTTGGAGCGGTAAAATTGGCACTCCTCTTTTTCCGCTCCAATTTTTGAGCGGTAAAATTGGTGCTCCTCTCTTTCCGCTCCTTTTTGAGCGGTAAAACTTTCACTCCTCTCTTTCCGCTCTTTTTAGAGCGGTAAAACTTTCACTCCTCTCTTTCCGCTCTTTTTAGAGCGGTAAAACTTTCACTCCTCTCTTTCCGCTCTTTTTTTGAGTGGTAAAATTGGCGCTACTTCATTTTTGTTTTGCGCTCTTTTAAAAAGATATTTTACCGCTCATTTTCGCTCATAATAACAAAACCGCTCACAATGAGATGAGCGGTGCCCAACACTGCATTTTGACCACGCATTCCGTGATTTTGACGAGACGATAGCGCCACCTTCCCAAATTTGTTGCTAGCGAAAATTTGACTAAATTATCTTTAGTTCTCGAATGTTAAATTATATATCTGTCTCAAAATGAATACGTTTTAGTTCTATTTCCGAAGAAATGTTATTCGGGGTTTTCTCCCCATCAAATTCACTTGAAATAGAAGGACAAGTGTCGAAAACTACCATAATCAACGACCGTAAAAATGTCTTTGGAAAGGGTCCAAAATATTCCGAGAAATATTAAAAATAATAATCAGGGTAGTGCATATAGACAGAAGTAAAAGCGAGACGTAGAATATTTATTAAAAGCAAAGATACAGTTTTGCGCGTGAGTGTTGGAAGGGGCTGAAATATGCGCGACAGGGCAATCAAGAGCCCGACGAATTGTAATCAGCGTTGGAATTCCTAAAAGTCGTCCCACGCCGTTGTTGATTTATCAAAATTGGACTAATGAAGAGTTCAGGGTTAATAATTAAGACGTACACACACACATACAGTTGGTAGAGAACGACAACGTTCGAAATGACGATGATATCATATTTATCCCTCCCTCTTCATTCGGAACAATCATTCGCTTATTAAAACACTTAACAACGCGGGGGGAACGCTGGGGTGAAAAGTTAGGAAATGCGGTCGAAGATTTCGTGGAGACACCTCATTAAGTGCTTTTGTCCAAATTAAAAATTGTGATCGTGTCGCAATGTGTCAAGACTAATCTATTACAATTAGAATAGTAGTATTCCAAAACTGTATGAATATATTATTGTGGTACATTTATAATATGATTTCACCCACGAAAGTTTTTTGCATAATTACCAACAGTTAAACTTATAAAGAATAACTGTTTAACCATTCATATATTCAATTTAAATTATTTCATTATTTGAATCGTGGGTGTAGTCAGAATGTTTCCGAAATTTCCATTTTTTCTCTGGATGTTCCTGTGATTTCCAAGGATGTCCCACAATTACTCTGTGATTTCCATGGATATCCCACAATTACTCTATGAGTTCCATGGATTTCCCTCTTTTACTTTGTGATTTCCAGGGATTTCCCACAATTAAACAGTGATTTCTATCGATTTCCCACCATTACTCGGTGCTTTACATGAATTGACAACAAAATACTCTGTGAGTTTCACGGATTTCCCACTTTTACTCTGTTATTTCCAAGGATTTACTGCAACTACTGTGTGAGTTCCATGGATTTCCCACTTTTACTTTGTGATTTCCATGTATTTCCCACAATTACTCTGCGATTTCCAAAGATTTCCCGCAATTAATCAGTGATTTCCATCGATTTCCCACCATTACTCTGTGATTTACAAGGATTTCCCACAATTAATCAGTGATTTCCTTCGATTTCCCAGCATAACTCTGTGATTTCCATGAATTGACAACAAATACTCTGTGAGTTTCGTGGATTTCCCACTTGTACTTTGTGATTTCCATGTATTTCCCACAATTACTCTGTGATTTCCAAGGATTTCCCGCAATTAATCAGATATTTCCATCGATTTCCCGCAATTAATCAATGATTTCCATCGATTTCCCGCCATTACTCTGTGATTTACATGAATTGACCACAAATACTCTGTGAGTTCCATAGATTTCCCACTTTTACTCTGTGATTACCAAGGATTTCCCGCAACTACTCTGTGAGTTCCGTGGATTTCCCACTTTAATTTTGTGATTTACATGTATTTCCCTTAACTACATTTTGATTTCTAAGGATTTCCAACAAATAATCTGTGATTTCCAAGGATGCCTCACAACTACTCTGTGATTTCTAAGGATTTCCCACAATGACTCTGTGATTTCCAAGGATTTCCCACAATTAATCGTTGATTTATATGTATTTCCCACATTTTCCTGCTCTCTCCATGAATTTCCGAGATTTCTAATAATTTATCATTATTTATGTGATTTTCAGTGACTTCTCACAATTTGTTTTGATTTTTTCAAAATGTTTATTACGATTATATAATAATTCGAAATTCGATATAATTATCGAATATTTGAAACTTTAATTCGGCATTAAATTTAATTAGAAAAATTATATACACATATACGCGCGATTTGTTTTGATTATCCCTCTTTAATTATTTGTAAAAAAAAATTAATAAATCTCATTAAAAATTGACATTTCCATAAGGTATATGAAAAGTACCGCCAGTCGGAACTGACATTTAGGAGTCAAAATATGATTAATCGGTTTACAGGGGAAAACTCGAATGGTTTTAATTCAAAAGAATCGATTATCTAGGCCTTTGTTCATTATTATACCTTCAAGATCAACGCAGAACCCTTCAAGGTCTAAAGAAAAGTTGCACCGTTCTTCTGTAAAGTTAATCTTCAATTGATTTTATATTATTTTTGGAATGAACATTAAAGTTATGTGAAATCTACAATGCATTGATAACGTAAAATCAACTACCTTTTTTGAAATTAGAGATAATCGAAGGACACAAACTATACTCACATTGTCAGTTGCAGGAAAAAAGGAAGGCAAAATAACAAGTACATTTGGCGAAAAGATACTAGCACGAAATTCCGGTAAATCGGCGGGGGGAATTTCGAATTTGGCCTGTTTACGGTTGAATTTCTAAGTAAACCTGCGCGCGTTATATAATTCAAAAAATACCGTCTAATGCGTTATTTTTCAAAGTCATAATTAATTAATTAACATAGATAAGAATTAAAAACAGTTAAATAATTTATTATTAGTACAAAAAAAAATTATGTTTGGCGAGTCCAGAGTAAGTATAGAACGGGTATTGCCGAGATTACCATGTTGACGTACAGAAAATTGCGATTTGATGATTGTTTAAAAGTATAATACTAAAAATACACTTTAATGAAGCTTAAAAATAATAATCTACGTTAAATATTTATGGATTACTTTGAAATTTACGCAATTGACCTTTAGGAATTCAACAGAAAATAGGCGAAATTCAAAAATCCCGCCGGCGATTAACTGGAAATTCGTGCTATCTTTCCATTCTTTACCAGCAACTGAGTTTAGTTCTGTATGTTTCCTGACATTGTAACCAAAGTATTTCATAAGACCGTCAGGAATTATAAAAAAAGCAAGAAAACCGAATGATTTGCGGTGGGGTCAAAGAAAAATGACCGATCGAAAATTACAGTTTGAGCTATTCTTCAATGTTATCTCTCAGATATTGTCACCTTTGGTACTTGGATAATTCGTCACGCCAATGCAATATTTGTTCTCACGTACTGTCCTGTAAGTCTAGCACTTCAAAAGAACCTTTTCATGGTCCTTTGATTGATTACAGCGTCGTACTTCGTAATAGATCAGCGTCATATTATATAGGTAAGTATTATTTATTTCGTGATTGATATCTTTATTAAGATATAATTTTACTTTGTTCTTTAATTTCTTTAAACCCTTCAATAAATAGAAAACATATAGAATAAGTATAAAGCATAATTTATCGTATTCTTAGGATCAATTTCTAAACATTTTTATCTTGGTTATATCATGTAGCAGAAGTGAAAATTTAAATTAATAATTATAGTAAGAATATAACTAAATTCAAATTCAATGAAATTTAAATTCAACTAAATTCAAATTCAATGAAATTTAAATTCAACTAAATTCAAATTCAATGAAATTTAAATTCAACTAAATTCAAATTCAACTAAATTCAAAATCAACTAAATTCAAATTCAACTAAATTCAGATTCAATGAAATTCAAATTCAACTAAATTCAAATTCAATGAAATTCAAATTCAACTAAATTTAAATTAAACTAAATTCAAATTCAATGAAATTTAAATTCAACTAAATTTAAATTCAATGAAATTTAAATTCAACTAAATTCAAATTAAATTAAATTCAAATTCAACTAAATTCAAATTCAACTAAATTCAAATTCAACTAAATTCAAATTCAACTAAATTCAAATTCAACTAAATTCAAATTCAACTAAATTCAAATTCAACTAAATTCAAATTCAAAGGAATTCAAATTCAATGAAATTCAAATTCAACTAATTTCAAATTCAATGAAATTTAAATTAAACTAAATTCAAATTCAACTAAATTCAAATTCAATGAAATTCAAATTCAACTAAATTCAAATTCAATGAAATTCAAATTCAATGAATTTTCTCTACGAACAAATTTTAAAATAGTTGGTATTTAAAACTCAAGGTAGGTTTTAGCCCTCAACAAATTAAATATTCGGATTCCTAAAAAATGACGATTTATATTAAGTTAAAAATCTAATATCAACTTAACTCTTTGGCACATATCCACTCATTCTTCCAGATTATAATTTTGTTTTGAAAAAGACTTTAAACCTAATTAATTAACGGATTGTCGTAGTGAGAAAAAAGCGCGGGTGGTCTAAGCTGACATTTATAAATCATCGTACTAATTAAGATTAAATTAACCAGTAATAAAACACCATTGTATTTCTTCAAGGATAATTCAACAATGGATTTTAATAAACCATGACCAATATTTTCGGGCCCGTTACAAATAGCCCCCTCGTCGTTGAAGGGAGGGGTGTAAATCGTTATAAAAAATATCTGTGATGGGAAAATTGTAGTTCCATAAACGGACCCGAGGTGGCGTCCTGGCGCCGTTGCTGTATATTACGTTACTCACTTCCTGGAACACACACACATATAAATATGGACTACGTAGACCCATAAATTACCCGTTTAGAAATGATAGAATATCGCGATGGGGGTTGCTTGAAGCAACATCAAGTGTAATTTGAGTGGGTACAACTTAAGAGGCGACTCAAGTAGATGTTTTCTAAATTTTCATTGAGAGATAATTTTCATTGACGAGATGAAAGTTCTCGTTTACTGAAAATTGATGCGAATTTAATTTGTGTGTTCAGAAATAGCCTAGATTTTGTTTGTAAAGTAAAACTTCTATTTAATGTTGCGCTTGTATATAGTTATAAATAAAAATTACAAAGAAATATTTAAATCTATATTAATCGAAACCTGATTTTATTTTTCTAAACAAAAATTAAGAATAAAAATTATCATAGTTCTACAGTAAATAGAAGATTTTGAAAAGGGAAATATTTTCAAAGTGACACTTGTAATCACTTTAATTATTCAATTTTTATAATTTAGTTTGCGGTACCTCAGAATGCAATAATTAGAGAGGATAAAGATATATTTTTGTGTCTTTTGGCGCTTTTTTAAAAGCCTACGCACTTTAGTTAAGAAATATTTAATCAAATTGGACTTCAAAAGACACGCGTTTAAACTAAATTAGCCCTTGAATAAAAATCCCAAAAAGCAATCTCACGTTAAACATATCAGCCACCCACACTCGAAATTCCACAACCCGAAAAACCTTGATACTAATACGAGTAATTCACGAAAAAATCCCTTAAAAACAAATACACTTCAGGAGACTAGAAATGATAGTTGGTAATGCATACTAGTCCTGTCCATTCGCCAGATCCATTCAGCACCCGATGCCAAACGATAGAGTCAGTGTAGCGAAAAGCGAATGGTCGCGCACCCCCGTGAAAACGATGTCCTTGTTAAGGAGAAACGTAAAACGAGCTCTTATTAGGCGAAAACAATCAGTACCCTTAAATTCCTATGAATTAAGAACGCGCTAAATTCTGCCTTCGTCGCGCTGTCGCGGAGAAGGACCTCGGATTAACCTAATGAAAGTGACGGGCTCGCCGGCGCCCGGCCTATCAGAGTGTCAGCGAATTAGCGTGCCTACTTGGACGCCCATTTCCGAGCCCTCTACGTAGCGTGGCCCTCCGCGCTTGTCAATTCTTTTAGCAGCGGGACAGACTGACGCCATCCTCATTACGTAAGACTAGGGATGTTCAACGGGATTTTTTTTTACTCCTACACTCATTCGAGAGATGGCGCGACGAGAGTCTCCGGTCCTCGAGTGCGAATCTCGAACGGTGGCGTTGAGGAAGTAGGCTCCGATTGACGACAGTCGCGAGACATCTTCGTGAGGATTTCAAGTTTGTTTCTTCCGCAGATTGGGGGTAACGAGATGGTTCCGGAATAGCGTTAAAGGAACGATTTAAAAGACCGTGAGTCAGATCCAGGGTGGCGAGCTAAGAACCACCCAACGGTGGGAATAGAACGCGTTGATTTGCATAGGCGTCAATGACAATTGAGAATCAGACAATGTTTTTACGTATGACAATGAGGAGGTTATCATTTAAAATACGTTGAAAGATAAACGAACGTTTTAATTGTTTAGACACGAATGACTATGAAACATTTGTTTACAATTATGTATGAAAATAAAATACGTCATTTATGTGGCAAACTATGCTAACTATATAGTTAGGACTATATTTTCCTCCACTTCTCCCTCACTATGTGTATTGATTGTAGCCGTTGATTTGGTAAAATTCTTCCCGTTTTTCAAAATAATTCTACAAGATTTCTGCTTAGTTTTTGGTATCTAGGAGCAACCAACACAAGGAGAACGCAGCTAACCTTTAAACACGCTAAAGCAGTGTTGCGTACAAATTTCATTGGACAAGCCTTTTCACTGTACGTTTTACGGAAAGGGTTGAAGTCAATTTCCGAATTTTCCCCTTCCAACGACAGCAGGCGCTAAAGCGTCTAACCAATGAAAAATGTACACGAGAAAATGCACGACTTTTGTCAGATTGCGTTCTCCTTGCGTGGTGTGCTGTGGTTGTTGGTATGAAGGGGCAAAGGTTTAAATATGTTAAATTAGCTATATAAAAAATATCGACCTTCTAGCAGGTGATTTTGGAAATACCAAATATAATAAGAACATGTATTTCGTGCTAATGAAAAACCAATATAATAGTGTAGATAGTCATATAGTTTGCTCAAAATAGCGTTGTCCATATTTTCGCGCTAAACAATGTCTGTTCTGTTTTAGTTCTTTTCTTGCTGAAATTGGAAGAGCTATTATCAGATAATGATGTCTATGTACAATATTGTTTCCAACGCGCTACCTTAGAGCGAGAGTCAAGCAAGTCTGAAAACCCCTATTTGAGAAAAACCAGTTTTAAGTTCGAAATCTAGCATAATAACAATGATAATCTAATAATGAAAATTGATAAAAAATGGAATGAAAATATATATTGAAAATTTTGTACTAACTTGTAAGTCACCTTAATTTAAAAACACTCAAGGATTTTTTTCTCTCCATAGTCACGTATCTCGACTTACTTGACTTTTGCTCTCAGGTAGTACTGGCCGATGGTGAAAAAAAGCTGATTTCATATTGCGTAACTATTTAAATCATTTACAAAGTTAGTTACGCCAAATGACAAGAAGTGTTTTTTTTTTAAATTGTGTTAAAATAAATTCAATAGGTTTTTCTATAAAATACGGCAGGTCACGTGTAAGTGTTGGTTTCTACGTCACTAGCTAGAGTTATAGAAGATAGCGAGCTTTGGAATTTGAAGACCCACTTACGAAACGCGCGTGTCAGAAAAATACATTTTATACATTAATTTTTTAATGTTTTATTTTATGGAAACACCTATAATAATAATAATAATAATAATAATAATAATAATAATTAGCTAAGCTAATACCCAAGTCATCTAGCGACTTTTATTGCTTTTAATTCAAGTGGCCGGGTTAAAATGCGTATAGGAGGGTGGCGGAATATTCAAACGGTAATATTAATTGAAGGGAGCTGTTGGCTCGCGTGGCATGCAGGGCTTGCCACCACCCTTCTACGCATTGTAAGTAACCCGGCCACCTGTTTAAAGGCATTAAAAGTAACTCGATGACTTAGGCCTAAGGTGGTGCCTTGGGTATTAGCCTAGCAGATTATTATTATTTTCTAGCAACCAGTTAGTTCTACTTTATGGGAAATTAGCAATAATCACTGTTTGACAATCCGCCATAATTAACAAACTCTACAAACATTTAATTGTTTTAAATGTTACATAACGTCATTTCCTGTCAGGCATTGCAAAGCTCAATGGAATTTCATGAATGAGATTAAAGGGTCTCAAACTTGTTTTTAAAACTTCTAAATACTACGAATGGAAGAGGAGGGCAGAGCGGGAGAAGGAACGGCGCTGTTAGTAAAAACTGACTATCAGAATGAGAAAATGGATTTCCTCTTCAGACTTTGTGTCGCCCCGAACCGATCTTCTTTAAGAGCCCCCGAAGTCGCGCGCTACCAGTTAAGCAATAATTCTCATCACGGATAGAATTTCGGTCGACAGGTCTTCTCAAATAGTCCGGAATGCGTACTCGGATCCAATACAGTTATTGTTTCGTTATAAACTCCCGCGTGACTGCCAACAAAGATTGACTTACCCACCGGAATACGTTGTAATAGCGGTACATAAATAGTTCACGGAAACGACGCGGGGCTGATAGTGGCGCTGCTTGGCACGGGGAAGTAGACTCTCTCATACTTAGACGTCGCCGGCCTGATATTAAATGATTGTCGGCGAACACTACGAATTATCTCCGCCATTTTAAAGAAGTTCCTTTGTTATTTGGGTTAAAAACTCTCTCGGAAATGTTTGCTTCAACGTAATCGGACACGCTTTTAGAGACTCAATTGCTTAATTGTATTTTTGAGGTTTTCCACAAAGAAACCGACGCGATGCCTCAGACAGACGTTTGATCAAACCTGGCGCGGCATTCATTCCAGGCACTTATTTCAGGCGTCGCGAGAGATTAAAGGAATTTAGGAGTTTCTCATTTGCTAATTACGCCCCAGATAATTCGTCCGCTAATTATACAAAAGCGGATATATTTTCTATGACTGAATAATTTATAAAATCGACTTTCCACGAATAAAAACATCAATATATTGATTTATACCAAAAATAGCAAATATATGTACAGCTATATTTAATCAATAAAGTTTTCAATTCATTATTTAAAAAATACTTTAGATTCCATTAAAATATTGAATTTCGGTATCGGAAGAGAACATCACTTGTTTTGTTAACCGTTCCAACTAGGAGCCACAAACACAGCACCCCACACAAGGAGAACGCAGCTAGCCTTTAAAAACTCTAACGCAGTGTTGTGTACAAATTTCATTGGACGAAACTATTCGTTGAACGTTTTACGGAAAGGGGGAAGACAATTTCCGAATTTTCCCCTTCCGTCGGCAGCAGGCGCTGAAGCGTCTAACCAATGAAAATTGTACGCAAGAAAATAGAATACTTTTGACGGTTTGCGTTCTCCTTGTGTGGGATGCTGTGTTTGTTGCTCCTAGGTTCCAAGGACATGAAGAATTTCATATTATTAATCTTCATTTACCATATGTCGTATTTTCATTGTTAATTGGTTTGCAATCAATTATATCTTTTATAATGCATACCATATTAATATTAATATATTACATTATTATATACGTTAAGTAAAATTATATATAATTAATTTATACATTTAATATCGGCGATTCTTTGGAAGGCAACATGCAATGAACCCGATCACATTAATTTGCAGTCATCGAGTCACCCTCTCAATTTAACGTACTTTCTAAACGTCGAATTTATTTAAACAGCGTGAGATTAAATGAACTCGAAAGTATATTCGAATAACAATCGCCCATCAAATTATATTTAATCATCATTAATATTTAAATTAACGACGATCGCGTTTCAGCGCACCATTAGAGCCATTAAATCAACAGTAATTATTATTCCTGAAGCATAATCTCGCATTTTCAGTCGCTAAGGGTAAAAATAACATTTCGGGCGTTTGATCAACTGTTTTATCGGAAAAAATCTTTCCGAGCAAGTATAGCAAAACACACGGAACAGCGGATAAACAAGCCAGTAGGAGGAACCCGGCGATTAAACCGACATACAGATTACACAGCTTTAAATTTTGATTCGGAATTTCGACGAGTTTACCGCGCAATTCAGTTAAAAGCCTGGAAAGGGGTAATGTCCGCGTATCGAGAAGGTAGCCAGTGTTACGTCAAAGCGTAGTGCGAAGAAAAACCGTGACAGTACTGCCCACCAACGACACCGCGAATCGTGCACATGCACTAATGTAGCCGCGGAAATTACTTTAGGCACGGTTTTAGAAGGAACCCAAATTGAATTAATTTAAACAGCTGCGATTTATATAATCTTTATTATATCCTACGAATATTTTTCCAAGTAGAACATTTCGCAAACTACCTATAATGAATATTAATATTAATGGTTTCATTGTACGGTATTGAGGTCGAAGGACTTACGGATGAAATCAAAGTTTACTTCGTAATTTAAAGATCAGTGTAATATTTAATGAAAGGAAGCACACACCGAAGTTTCCCTTTTGTTAAAAACATTTCCTTCAGTTTTTAACGAAATCGATCATGTGTAATTCCTTCAATAAATGTAAAATTTTTTAAATGAAACTATGGAAAATATTTAATTAAACTTTAACATCAATTAATGATCACTACTGACTTGCTAAGCCTTGCCAATGAATTAAATGATTTACCCAACATAAAAGTAATCATAAAGGAATACCATTTTGTTCTTTTAAAACACAAAAACGGTTTTGTTTCAGGATCGATTAGGCCTTTTCTTATTCTTATATCGTAAAATAACTTGGAGAACCGTAAGAATTTGCTTGGCGAGTTTATCGATATAAGTAAATCAATACATATTCTTATAAAAAAATAACCCTTGTAAAACGTGGAAACTCAAACTGTGATATACAAAAGGTCAAATCCATACGGTATCGGAAAAGTCCAAATAATTTATTATTTCTGCAGTTTGGAAGTATTTCTACGGAGAAAGCTATAATATTTAATATTAACTATAGTTTACAAACTATTATAAATATAGTATCGAGAAAAAATCATGACAAGAGCCTGTGTATCGGATACGTAGCGTTTCTTTTGACATTTTCGGTCAAAATAGATTTTCAATGGCCTAGTCTTCGTAAATGTGTCAGTGATAAGAATCCGTTAATATTTCACGTGATAGCTATCTGATACTAGGATAAAAGTTTCAAAAATGCCTTGTTCGCAGTTAAGATATGTCATGAAATTAATAAAGACATGACCAAAATAATGTTTTAAAGTGTGGATAAATTATTTTATTTGTGTTCTTTAGAGTTTAAATTGGCGCTCTTTAATGTTCAAATTTGTGTTCTTTAGAGTTTAAATTGGCGCTCTTTATTGTTCAAATTTGTGTTTTTTAGGGTTTAAATTTGCGCTCTTTAGTGCTCAAATTGGTGTTCTTAAGAGTTTAAATTTGCGCTCTTTAGTGCTCAAATTTGTGTTCTTAAGAGTTTAAATTTGCGCTCTTTAGTGCTCAAATTTGTGTTCCTTAGAGTTTAAATTAGCGCTCTTTTTTGTTCCAATTTGTGTTCTTAAGAGTTTAAATTGGCGCATTTAGTGTTCAAATTTGTGTTTTATAGAGTTTAAATTTGCGCTATTTAGTGCTCAAATTGGTGTTCTTTAGAGTTTAAATTAGCGCTCTTTAATGTTCAAATTTGTGTTTTTTAGAGTTTACATTGGCACTCTTTAGTGTTCAAATTTGTGTTCTTTAGATTTGAAATTGGCGCACTTTAAAGATAAAATTTGTATTCTTTAGAGTTTAAATTGGCGTTCTTTAGTGCTCAAATTTGTGTTCTTTAGAATTTAAATTGGCGCTCTTTAATGCTCAAATTTGTGTTCTTAAGAGTTTAAATTTGCGCTCTTTAGTGCTCAAATTTGTGTTCTTAAGAGTTTAAATTTGCGCTCTTTGGTGCTCAAATTTGTGTTCTTAAGAGTTTAAATTTGCGCTCTTTAGTGCTCAAATTTGTGTTCCTTGGAGTTTAAATTAGCGCTCTTTTTTGTTCAAATTTGTGTTCTTAAGAGTTTAAATTGGCGCATTTAGTGTTAAAATTTGTGTTTTATAGAGTTTAAATTTGCGCTATTTAGTGCTCAAATTGGTGTTCTTTAGAGTTTAAATTAGCGCTCTTTAATGTTCAAATTTGTGTTTTTTAGAGTTTACATTGGCACTCTTTAGTGTTCAAATTTGTGTTCTTTAGATTTGAAATTGGCGCACTTTAAAGATAAAATTTGTATTCTTTAGAGTTTAAATTGGCGTTCTTTAGTGCTCAAATTTGTGTTCTTTAGAATTTAAATTGGCGCTCTTTAATGCTCAAATTTGTGTTCTTAAGAGTTTAAATTTGCGCTCTTTAGTGCTCAAATTTGTGTTCTTAAGAGTTTAAATTTGCGCTCTTTAGTGCTCAAATTTGTGTTCTTAAGAGTTTAAATTTGCGCTCTTTAGTGCTCAAATTTGTGTTCCTTAGAGTTTAAATTAGCGCTCTTTTTTGTTCAAATTTGTGTTCTTAAGAGTTTAAATTGGCGCATTTAGTGTTCAAATTTGTGTTTTATAGAGTTTAAATTTGCGCTATTTAGTGCTCAAATTGGTGTTCTTTAGAGTTTAAATTAGCGCTCTTTAATGTTCAAATTTGTGTTTTTTAGAGTTTACATTGGCACTCTTTAGTGTTCAAATTTGTGTTCTTTAGATTTGAAATTGGCGCACTTTAAAGATAAAATTTGTATTCTTTAGAGTTTAAATTGGCGTTCTTTAGTGCTCAAATTTGTGTTCTTTAGAATTTAAATTGGCGCTCTTTAATGCTCAAATTTGTGTTCTTAAGAGTTTAAATTGGCGTTCTTTAGTGCTCAAATTTGTGTACTTTAGAATTTAAATTGGCGCTCTTTAATGCTCAAATTTGTGTTCTTAAGAGTTTAAATTGGCGCTCTTTAGTGCTCAAATTTGTGTTCCTTAGAGTTTAAATTAGCGCTCTTTTTTGTTCAAATTTGTGTTCTTAAGAGTTTAAATTGGCGCTCTTTAGTTTTAAAATTTGTGTTCTTAAGAGTTTAAATTGGCGCTCTTTAGTTTTAAAATTTGTGTTCTTAAGAGTTTAAAATGGCGCATTTAGTGTTCAAATTTGTGTTCTTTAGGGTTTAAATTGGTGCATTTAGTGTTCAAATTTGTGTTTTTTAGAGTTTAAATTTGCGCTCTTTAGTGCTGAAATTTGTGTTGTTTCGAGTTTAAATTTGTGTTCTTTAGAGTTAAAACTTTTGTTCGTTAGACTTTAAATTTGCGTTTTTCTATACAGCTTAAATTTTGGTTCTTTACCACTAAAAATCCAAATAAAATTAAATATATATTAGTTTATTTAGTCTTAATTAAAAATGATGAGCTTATGCGGCACATCATGTGTGGTTGGCTTGACATAATTAAACCTTGGCAGCGTCCAAATGTTCATTTGTAAACCCATTTTTCATTTTTTTTTACAATTTTTTTCGCTTTTTACTCACAACTGCGGGGCAGAAAACCGAAGAATTTCATAGCTGATATTAAGTCGGCCCAACTTGATATCTACCCAGGGTACCATTTTTCAAAAGGGACATCTCTAACGGAAAACTAGGGAAATTTACCCACACGTAGTCTTTCTATCATCCAGAAAAACGTGTCAAGAATTTCGAAGTTTCTGTGAAAAACCTTCGAAGAATGTATAGTGGAAGATCCACCCTAAAGACGTTCTATCAAGTCAGCTCGAATTTCTTCGCACTCTCGCCAACCCAGTAAAACTATTTTCAAACTCCCAATAGAACATTTGATTTATTTAAACCCAAGATTAAATTTGCACGCCTCAAAACTTTAATCCATTTTTCTTTCAACCCGTTGAAACTGATGTATATTACCAAGAATGTATTCAGGTACACTGAGAATATGTGAGCGTAACACCATGATTCCCGGAAGAAAAACCACGCCCATCTGCCTTTTCTCTGTAAGGGGGAAGATACTCCTTTCTCTCAGTGTAGGTGGAGAACAACTTCGAGGAATCATAAAAAACGTTGCTACAGTTGCGGTAAATTCCTAAGGGGGCACTCAAAAAGACCTATGACTACTTTAAAATGACCATATAGATCCAAACGGGCCAAACTGGCGTTTGACATTGGAACACGTGGTTTAAATTTATATAAAAGGTAAATCAAAGTTGAATTTCCAATTAGATTAGTTTGGTCTTAATTTCTTTGTGCTTTTACCACAAATTTATCCGTACTTGGACTAACAATTACTTGATTAATCTAATGCGAGCCGATAGCGAAACTAAAATGGTGTAAGCTGAGAACAAATTGAGAACGTTCTATTGTTGTGAACCATAGAACGTCACTACACGGAGGGAATAAAGTGAAATAAGCTTCAGTTAGTATACTTAGGTAAAGCTGAATATACGACCACACCGTACAATAGAATGTATTACGGAAAACTAACCTTAGTTAGTATAGTCCAATCAATATATCTACTGGATTACTTGCCATATTACTGTTTCTGCTACAGCTAAAACTTTCAACTTCAAATGGTGAAAGTGATACTAATATGGGATTAGCACTTTCGCCTCGCAGCAAGAGGAGCCGGGTTCGATCCCAAATTGTGGCATTGGGTGAAAACTCGGATCTACTCCTTCCGCGTTGAGTTTGCAAGTTCTCTCCCCACTGGTTTGAGGGGTTTTCCCCCGAGTTCTTCGGTATCCCCTTTCTATTAAAACCTGATTTTAAAGGTAATTGTAAGTGTAGGGAGCGGTTGGCTCACGTGGCATGAAGGGCTAACCACCACCGTCCTACGCATTGTAACCCGGCAACCTGTTTAAAGGCAATGTGTAAGTCGTTAGATGACTTGAGCCTAAGGTGGTGCCAAGCGTATTACCCTAGATGATTATTATTAGCAATGATATTTTTAAGGGGGCACTCTCAGATTTTTTAAAGGTGGCACAAATTATTTTTTAAAGGGGGTGCCCTCGTTGGTTACGAGCCTGTCTTGGACGTGTATTCCAAATCTGGGAACAGTTTCAACGTAAGGATCTAGGTCATCTTGATAATGTACGTTACATTTAACCCCCACTCTTGTCACGTGACAGGATGTTGAGATCCAAATTGATTAAGCTTTACAACCATTTTAGCATTTTCCTATAAATTAATTAATCTTAGCTGATAATTAGACGCTTATTATTCTATTAACGAAAATACCTACAAAGAAAATCATCCCAAACTGAAGCTAATCTAGGGTAATTTGAACTTAATTTACGTGCCTAGAGCGTCTAATAGAACATTACCTTCATCCAAAAAAATAATTATATATTCCTGGAGTGCTCATGCTTTGACGTTAAAGTGCCAATTGATTTTTTTGCAGTCCACTTTTACGTTGACTTCCTAAAGGTCAAAACACGCGCGAATAAAATTCCGAACGATAAAAGTTCGTCAGACATTTATCTACCAAATCAACCTAACACGCTTTAGGACGAAAAGGTAAATAAACCGCGTAAAAATCGCCCCTTAAAAATGCAATATCGCGTTGGAGCGTGTTAAGACGAAGATATTAAAGGTGCAGTGTCCATCTCTCCGATAGGTTGTCTTTGGCTATAAAATGTTTATGACTTTTAACGTTAGGTGGAGCTACCTCTTAATATAACGGCGGATGCCAAAAAAAATCGAGGTTCGAGCATTTATAGTCGAATATCACGCGATAACGGCAAAGACAACGTGATAGTTAACAATATACGCGTTGCTGCTGGGGTATGGAGCCAAAATATTATCGTAGCATTTTACGGGTAATATTGTGAGAGCTATAACAGGTGCTACGCTTCGAGATATAAGCAGGCCGACCAGGACGAGAATATAGACCGCTTTAAGCGTGATCTTCATACTTAAAACACTTTTCAACCTTTTTACTGCTGATTTCTGTTATCGATTAGCGGGAATAAAATTAATTTTCCTTTAATGCAGGCGGTACAAAGAGATAGAAGGGAAGAGCTGTCACCTTGCACTCATTGGGGTCAGGTGGCGCGCCTCGAATTTAAATAAGAACTTTGGCGTAAACAAAGAAATAAAAGAGTAGGCTGGTTTGGCGAGAAGAAAGAACCACCTCTTGTAATGATTGCTTTCCGTGTCACAAATAATATTTCTTCAAAATTATTTTTATGTCTTTAAATTGCGTTATAGCTCGAAGCTAATGGGGCTGCTTTACATTCGCCATTCGCTTCTTTTCTTGGCGGAATAATTAATATGGGAAAATACGTACCAGCCATTACTTTTTCTTTTTTAACGATTTAATTGGCTCAAAAGGGGTTAGGGTATTGTTTGCTGCTCGTATTTTAAATAAAAAATTTCCTCAATGAATCCAATATTCATCAATTTTAATCAATATTTTGAAACATTATATCACATTATTATTTATTTAAACGAATTAATTTTTTCCAAAGTGTTAATGTATTGTTTGCTGCTCGTAATTTAAATACAAATTATCATCAGTGAATCCAATATTCATCAATTTTTAATCAATAATTTGAAACATTATATCACATTATTATTTATTTAAACGAATTAATTTTTTACAAAATGTTAATGTCTTGTTTGCTGCTCGTAATTTAAATACAAATTATCATCAGGGGCCAAAAGATTATAACAAAATTGATAAAAAATTAAAAAAAATGTGAAACTGTAACATCATTTGTGAAACTAAAAACCACATAGTTAATTAATTTAGGAGTTGATGATTTGTATTACCTTATAGGTTCATAAAATAAGTGTGGTTTTTTGCTAATTTCGTTCCGATAAAATTGTGTAAAATTATATATTTAATTGAGTTATGTAATAATTTTTCCTAATTAGTGTTCCCAGCCACGCTCATGTGGTCAAATGGGAAGATACGATATGAATTAATGTACTTTGTTTATTATAAAGTCTATCAATAAATCAATTTTTAATCAATAATTTGAAACATTATATTATATTATATTATTATTTATTAAAATGATTTAATTTGTTCAAAAGTGTTATTGTATTGTTTGCTGCTCGTAATTTAAATACAAATTATCATCAGTGAATTCAATATTAATCAATTTATAATAAATAATTTAACACATTAGACTGTATTATTATTTATTTAAACGATTTAAATTGTTGAAATGGGTAATGAAATTGTTTGTTGCTTATAATTTGGGTACCATTTATCCTCAATTAATTCAATATTAATCAATTTGAATCATTATACTATGTTAGTATTTATTTAAATGATTTAATTTGTTCAAAATAAGTGAATGTGTTGTTTGCTGCTCAATTTTGAATAATTAACTTGAATCATTATATCATATTATTATATGTTTAAACGATTTATTTTCCTGAAAATGGTAATTTTTTGTTAGTTGCTAATAATTTAGAGACAAATTATCCTCAACGAATCCAATATTAATCAATTTCTAATCAATTTGAAACATTAAACCATATAATACTCTTTGGAAAGACCATCTTAAAAATCAATCAAGTTTCATTCTGTGGAGAGTGTATCGCTACGATATACAACATTACGAAGTACTTAGTCAGTGTTACTAATGCCGCACTAGTGGGTTATAGTTACCTTTACTAGCCAAATGAAATTGAATTTTTTAAATATAAGTAATTTAAATAAATTACTACTATTATAAAACATTATTAGTATAATTAATTATTGAATATTATTAGTATAATTAATTATTGAATATTATTAGTATAATTAATTATTGAATATTATTAGTATAATTAATTATTGAATATTATTAGTATAATTAATTATTGAATATTATTAGTATAATTAATTATTGAATATTATTAGTATAATTAATTATTGAATATTATTAGTATAATTAATTATTGAATATTATTAGTATAATTAATTATTGAATATTATTAGTATAATTAATTATTGAATATTATTAGTATAATTAATTATTGAATATTATTAGTATAATTAATTATTGAATATTATTAGTATAATTAATTATTGAATATTATTAGTATAATTAATTATTGAATATTATTAGTATAATTAATTATTGAATATTATTAATATAATTAATTATTGAATATTATTAGTATAATTAATTATTGAATATTATTAGTATAATTAATTATTGAATATCATTAGTATAATTAATTATTGAATATTATTAGTATAATTAATTATTGAATATTTGTTTATCAATATAGTAATTATTGAATTGTTAATATAATTAATTACTAATTATTGAATTATTAAAATAACTAATTACCAAATTTTTGAATTATTAAAATAACTAATTACCAAATTTTTGAATTATTAAAATAACTAATTACCAAATTTTTGAATTATTAAAATAATTAATCACTAATTATCGAATTACAAAAATTACTTTTTACTGATTAATAAATTATTAATACTATTAATTATTATATAATAATGAATTTATTTATACTTAGAGAGACTTACTGTTGATACGATTCGGGACATCATGCTAGAATTTTATCCCTAATTATAAATAAATACATACATATTATTAAAAAATAAAAAACAAGTAAAAATATATATATATATATTGTTTTATATGAGTGAATTAAAATATTTCAATCAAAGTAGCAAACACCTTCAAAACCATTCTTTTACAGCGCAAAAACTCTAGACACTCGGAAAAAGCAAATAGGTATTCTAAATCATTAACCCATTTATATTTTATTATCCAATAACCTTAATTGGGACGAGCGTGTTACCATAAAGTAGTTCAAAGCGAAATACATTTAGAGTCGTCAGCTCATGAAATGAGAGCGAGCAACGAAGTCCAACCGGCAAAAATTGAAGGATTGAAGTGTGCTAGTGACGGAAGCTCTGTAGTGACGAAACTTACGCTCCCAATAAACCATTTAGTTAATTTTTAGGTCGAGATCACGAAAGGATATATATTTTGTCGTCATAGTGATTAACAAAGTAACGGGGGAAATCATCTCCCCCGAACGAATTATTACATTTTTTTCTTTTTGTTGGCTTCCGACGAAAACGACACGTTAAATGCTTTTCCCTAAATTGCTCTCAGCGCATTTGGTCTAATACAATCGTCCTATTTTTTTCTGGCATGTTCCACTCACTCTTCTACACATTGGAAAAGTGTTGTCTCTCAATAGTAACAGGTATAAAGTGACTTTGTGAGAAGGGAAAAAAACAAACATCGTTAGGTGGACCGTCATTTTTTTCCGGTGACAGTTTAACACCCCAGTGCACCATCTTCGTCAAGCTGTTTCTGTCTGGATACACGCCTCTATTGAGAGCTCTCTATATGTCGGTCTTTATTTTAGTTCAAACTTTAATTTTATCAATTACAAATACTAGATAAAATAATATTTTCAAATATATAATTTTTTTTAATGTAGTTTTTTATTTTGTATCTATTTTGTTTGAATTGAATTGAATTGAATTGAATTTTTATTTTTCTATTAAAAAAATGTTTTACAGATATTAGAGGGCTAAGTCAACTTGCGACTTGTAAGCCCTCCTTTAGGGGTTTAGTTATGATGAATATTTAAAATAAAACCTTCGAATCTTTTTTTTCATTTTCGCATCTAGTTTATAATTTTTCTATACAGTTTCTTAAATTATTTCTGTATCTAGTTTTTTAAATTTCTGTACCTATTTTTTGAATTACTGTATCTAGTTTCTTAAATTTCTGTATCTAGTTTTTTTTAAATTCTGTATCTAGTTTTTTTAAATTTTTGTACCTAGCTTTTTAAATTTCTGTACCTAGCTTTTTAAATTTCTGTATCTATTTTTTAAATTTCTGTACCTATTTTTTAAATTTCTGTATCTATTTTTTTAAATTTCTGTATCTAGTTTTTTAAATTTTTGTATATAGTTTTTTAAATTTTTATATCTAGTTTTTTAAATTTTTGTATCGATAGGTTTTCATTTATTTTACATATTTTTAGTTTATTCCAAATATGTTGACCTTTAGTTATTATCTAATTATTCTGTCTTATTTTCAACGCCTTAGGCACTAGAAAATTTAGAATTTCCCATTTTTCACTAGTTTTAAATTTTTGCATCTAGTTTTTTCATTTTTGCATCTTATTTTTTTCATTTTTGCATCTAATTTTCCTTTTTTAAACTATTTTTCCTTTTTTTCATCTAGTTTCCAATTTTTTTCATTCAGTTTCCCATTTTTCATCTAGTTTTTTAACTTTTGCATCTAATTTTTCATTTTTTCATCAAGTTTCTCATTTTTGCATTTAGATTTAAAAACATTTTGCATCTAATTTTTTTAAATTTTGCATTTAGTTTTTATATATTTAATCTATTGATTTTAATTTATCTTTTTATAGTTTACCTAAAATTTATTAAACTTCACTAATTACTTCCATCACTTTTTAAGCTTCTAGGTGGCTTTCGAGGCCATTTTAGATATCTCAATCAATAAGCAGAAAATGTTTTACAAAAACATAGCAATTAAATAAATTAAAGAAATGTGGACTATGGTGGACGTCTTGTTTTTCCGTATAATTTTTTTCGGTAGGCTTCCCCTCTCTCCACCACCTCCGTTTTGGTAGTGTGTTTTCCCGCCAGTAATTATATAATGGCGCGCCAAAAGTCAGTGTCGACGCCGACAGCTAGCGCTGGCAGCGGCAACAATTAGAAGCAGGAGGAGAAAAAGAGGGAAAACAAAGAAATTCGGTATCACAATAAAAACACAGTATTTTTTCCGCGTCACTGCCTGGCTGTCTGTACCCGAGCGAGGGTCTCTTGATGACCCCCGAATTATAACCCCTCTTTTTACGCCTCTTGGCACGCGCCTCGCCAACGGGATCAAAAGGGACCGACAATAAAGATGACACGGAATTCGCTCAAATGCTAAACAAGCATTATTTTTTTCTAAGCGTAGATTATTTCAAACAATTTTTTCCGTATTCGAAATGTTTGACGGAATTTAAAGTTTTGAAAAGCAATTTAAAATCAGTTTCGTTAATATTCCTCCTTTTGCTTACAGAAAAACGAACATTTAGAGCGAAGCCATTAGAGGTTCGATTTTAAAGCCTGTATTTATACTAGATGGCGCTAGTTTTTAACCTTTGAACTAAGTAACAATTTATAACGAAACAAATCTACTTTGAATAATATCTTAAGCGATGATTTTTGTTAAAACTATAAACAAAATTTCAAAACATTTACATGAAAAAAAATGGAAAATTAATATTTTCACGGTTTTTAGCTAATTTAAATGTTTTACAGTTCAAACTGTTGGCGCCATCTGGTAGGATTTAGAATATTTAAAAATCGCCCTATAATGTCGTTAGGCCTGAGAGTAACTTAAAATATCTTAAAATTTCCATAATTTTTAATGTTAACATAAGTAAGTAAACAAATAAAAATCTAACCAGTAAGTAAACAAATAAAAATCTAACCAGTAAGTAAACAAATAGAAATCTAAACACTAAGTAAACACACGGATATTTAACCACTAAGTAAACACTTGGATATTTAACCACTAAGTAAACACACGGATATTTAACCAGTAAATAAACAGAAATCTAAACAATAAGTAAACAGATATCTAACCAGTAAGAAAACAGATATCTAACCAGTAAGTAAACAGATATTTAACCAGTAAGTAAACAAATATAAATCTTACCAGTAAGTAAACAAACAGAAATATAACCAGTGCGTAAACAAACAGAAACCTAAACAGTACGTAAACAAACAGAAACCTAAACAGTGCGTAAACAAACATAAACCTAAACAGTACGTAAACAAACAGATACCAAACCAATAAGTAAACAGATATCAAACCAGTAAGAAAACAGATATCTAACCAGTAAGAAAACAGATATCTAACCAGTAAGTAAACAAATATCTAGCTGGTAAGTAAACAGATATCTAGCTGGTAAGTAAACAGATGTCTAACCAGTAAGTAAGTAAACAGATATCTAACCAGTAAGTAAACAAATATAAACCTTACCAGTAAGTAAACAAACAGAAATGTAACCATTACGTAAACAAACAGAAACCTAAACAGTACGTAAACAAACAGATATCAAACCATTAAGTAAACAGATATCTAACCAGTAAGTAAACAAATATCTAACCAGTAAGTAAACAGATATCAAACTAGTAAGTAAACAGATATCTAGCCAGTAAGTAAACAACTATCTAACCAGTAAGTAAACAGATATCTAACCCGTAAGTAAACAAACAGAAATCTAACCACTAAGTAAGCCAATAAAAATTTAACCACTAAGTAAGCCAATAAAAATTTAACCACTAAGTAAACCAATAAATAAATAACCAGTAAACAAACACACATATATCTAACCAGTAAGTAAACAAACAGAAATTTAACCAGTAAGTAAACAAACCAATATATAACCAGTAAGTAAAGAAACCGAAATCTAACCACTAAGTAAACAAATAAAAATCTAACCAGTAAGTAAACAAATAGAAATATAACCAGTAAGTAACCTAATAGAAATTTAACCAAAGAAAATATATCAATCGCGTATTAATTGGAGAAACGTCTTTGGAAGATTTTAGCTCCGAATGAAGGAGAATAACAGGTGAGCCGCAGAGAAGCGAGTATTATGAGCTCGGGGACGTGGGTCGCGTGGAAATGGATTTTTGACGAAGTGCGAGTCGCGCACGCGCTTTCCTCGCGATACCGGCACAAGGGTTGAAACCAGAAGAAGAATCCTTGGCTCCTGGCAGAGGAGAGTATTTGGAAAGTGAGAGAGAGAGGTAGGATCGTTGCGGTGGGAGGGGCCCGACAACGAGGCCAGATTTTCACCAATAGAGCTTGATTTGCTCGCTTACGCCAGAGGCCATTCCAGCCAATCTGCGATAAATCGGATTTCAAAGCCTCGGAAGAGAGATGGACGCGCGGTACTCTTAATATATCGCGAGCGCAACTGTACAGATGGCACTCGACGCCGCTCGGGATAAGTAAGGGGGGGGGGGGTGGAACCTTCACACCTTGACTAGCCTCCCTATTTTGGTTAAATTACGAAACGTTGTATTATACATATATGGGAAATTGCATTCGTAATATTAAATTTGACTAAATTTAAGCTCGTCTACGAGGGATAGAAGGTTAATTTTGCGGACAAAATTTTAGTCTAAAGAAAATTATAGTGTCAAAGCAAAAGCTATAAAAATTGAAATTTGTAAAAAATTAAACTTTTTAAACGTCCATGTGTTTAAAATTGTAATTGTTAAATATAATCTAATTATAAATATAATATAATATAATTATAAATATAATATAATATAATTATAAATATAATATAACATAATTATAAATATAATATAATATAATATAATTATCTAGCTATAAATATAACCTCATTATTATTATAATATAGTTATTAATATAACCTCATTATTAGTATAATCTAGTTATTAATATAACCTCATTATTTTAGATAGTGGTTCAAATCAAGTATATTGAAAATAAATCTTATGAACCATTAAATTAACCAAACAATTACTTTTTAAAACAAAATGTTAATAATTTTTTATTAAAAATAATTTTATACTCGCTGGCCCACAAAACATTTGCTTCATAAAATTATTTATAAATAACTGGTTTCTTTTTACAATGAATTTCAATAAAATTAATAATAAAAACTTAATCTTCGCAACGTTTTCGCTTGCTTATCAACAGTGGCCGAGCTCGGGTTTTTGGTTGGATAGGCCAAGTAAGCGAGGGTTCCTATTTTCAGTATTGCGACCGTCTTAGAAATATTCCCAGTGAGGGGTTAGACATTTGCCAATTTTGCATCTCAAAGTGATTTCTGAAATCAGAAACTGATTTTCAGATTTCAGAGTACGATTTTCGTGTTGATTGCTAGTTTTTTGGGAAATGTTAAAGATTTTTTCTATAGAGTGTAACGGGATTTTTACGAATTTCAGACCCCAAAATTTTTCAGAGTCTTATTTAATTACCTAAATCACTAAAAGTATGATAATACATCCTCAGAATATCAAGTTTTATGCTCCCTATAATTAATTTTAGTATAATTTTGAGGGAATTAGAAGGTAGAGCACCAAAAGTGTTCGCCAATTTTAAACTTTTAGGGGCCCTTGGTAGGATTTTGGGGCCCTTCATAATTCCAAGGTAGCCATTGCCTACCATGCCTACCTCCTGGCAACATTGTCTATCAATTTAAAATACAGGACAGATGTTTTATTATAAACAAAATTAAGTAAAATCTGATTTAGAAAATACTAGATCCGGAGTTTCATTTAAGGCAATAGATTATATTAAATTTCATTGTCAAGGGCTTTTTGTGGAAATGGTAAATTTGAAAGAAATAATTATTTTCGAAGTTAGTTTCGTAGTGAAGGAAGGCCTGGGGCGTGGAGGCGTCGAAGGCAAAGCGCGACTTCGACACGAGGCCAAAAAGGGCATCTGCGAAGTTGATATCAATAACGGCAAGAACAATGACATTTTGTTCCGTGGCTTTTTTGCATTAGAGTCGAATTAGAATAGGTTATCATTGTTGCCGGGATCAGCCATGCTTGACCACGGACAAAATAAAAGGCTATCTATGAATTGACCCGACGTGGGCTGGCCATAATTTTATACACCCCCCGCTGGTTTTTTTGACTCATGAAGGGTGTAATTATTTTCCCTCCTATCGATATCCGTATTATAATGCTGTTTCGAGAATCTGGTTGAACACGGAAAACCTATTTCTTGTTCAGGCCATTGATTATGGACCATACTCCAGATATTATTTACGGGCCTTAACCATAAGTAACATAATTGACATAAGTATGACACTTATTCTCCCAATGCTTTTTTAATGATATGACCAACGCTAATGTCCAAATCATTACGTGGCTGAGGACTGAGAAATCTTCGCGTGTTGTTCTTAACTTTGGAAGAGTCACGTATCGGTTCACCAAAAATGGCCGCTGACGGCCTTTTTTGAAGGATCAGCCAAGCCTTATTGAAAATTTTACACTTTCAACAATAAAAAAATTATTTAAGTTAAATAAAGGCAAATATTTTAAATTAAACATTAAATTGATTTATATAAATAACCCATTCTTTTCTGAATGTAGTTATTTTCGAATTTGAGACCTAAGCCTGATTTCATTGGTATTTATCGAAGTTAATCTGTGACGTGTGTCCTTATCCAAAACGTTCTGTTACGCAATCTCTCAGCAAAAGAATATCATTAAACAAAATCGTTCAGTGCCATACTTATGCTTGTTATGTAACTTATGCCTCGAACAACTTCACAATTTTATTAAACCGGTTTAAAAAGTGTATTATAGTTCACTAAATTCATATTCTTTCCCCTAGTCGATTCATATAGCGCTGTATAATCTCTGCTATTTAAAATTTATTTGACGTGATAAAGTAGTAAATCTTTTGGAGGATTGAATTATTGACGTTATACTACCTGTATAAATAACGAATTTGAAATTAATACGTAAACAGATTCCTGGCATACCCAGTCTGAGGAAATCGTTCACGTAAATTAAAGTTACATTTTTATAAATAAAAACACTTTATGGATCAAATTGCCAATGGCAAATAATACAGTCAATGGGATTAAAACCTTTATGCTTCAAATTCTTGGTTCGAAAACTTACATGGTTCAGAAAAACTACTTACAGTGTTAAAAAATACCTTTATTTGGTTCAGAAAATCGTACTTCGTTTCAAAAAACTTACTTGGTTTCAAAAAACTTACTTGGTTTCAAAAAACTTACTTAGTTTCAAAAAACTTACTTGGTTTCAAAAAACTTACTTGGTTTCAAAAAACTTACTTGGTTCAAAAACCGTTACTTGGTTAAAGGCCTAGGTTTTCTTCTGCCTGTCCCCCTTTAAATTAGGCCAACATGTTCAGCGGTCGGCCTACCACCAGGGTATTTGTGCTCCACTAAGTTAATTTAAAGGGGGACAGGCAGAAAAAAAACCTAGGCCTTTAAGGAAAACGTACTTGGTTTCAAAAGACCTAACGTATTTCATAAAAATCCTTCTTTGGTTTAAGCAAACTACTTGGTTCCAAAATTTACATGGTTTTAAAAAACTATTATCTTGAACAAAAATTATCAAAAACATAACTTGACTGGAGTCAAAACAGTGGCGTAGACAAGGGGAGGGTTTCCGTATCCAAAACCCCCTTGGGTGTTACTTAATTTTTGCTGTACTAAAATTTCGCACCTTTCTCGATCCTTCTCGGGTATTTTACATGGAACCCCTCCCTTAAACTATTTCTGGCTACGCCACTGAACCAAAATTTTAAAATTTTATTTAAAAATTTTATTCGGTTGAACAGAAACCTCGTATGATTCTAAAAACAGAATTCCAAAAAACCAAATAATAATATTTTTTATTTTAATTAAAAAAGGATTGATACCTAGACGAATTTACATAATTATAATATTATTCTACTTCATATTTTTTAATATAATATTATCACGTGATATTTTCTACATAGATACCTCAGAAATAAATCATACGTTACACACACAAAAAAAGCTTTTGGAAATAACTAATAGCAAATAGCAATGGCATAAATCTCAAGCCGCTCAAACCAGGGCCCGAAAAAAGGCCGGCGACGAGCATGTCCAATTACTTTTTGAGCCGACGCGTGCTCGCCACGCGCACGGTCGAACGTGCGGCCAAATTTCCCCGTAATAAAGATAGGCAGGGGGGTAGCGGGGCATTCGGGGGAAAAGCACAATCATAAAAACAGGCGGGCACCCTGCCGAGTTCGTGGCGGAATATTAACTCCTCTCGGGCCCCTCCGCGTGGAAGCGGCGAGGGGTGAGTGGGCTGCCTTTTCACTCCCTTAAATAGAGCACGCTTTGTTGGGCAAGGGAGCTGACCTCACGCTGGCCACGTTGGGCCCGCTTACCATGTGTTACCGCCGAGGTCAATTGGACCCTGTTTAAACGTGGCACGCATGAGGGAACGAGTCAGAAGTCTTTCGTTTTTTACCTGCCGACGCCGCGTTCACGCTACCGAAGCCAAACGTCTATGCTTCAATGATTTTAAGGGGTAACTTCGGTCGAAGGGGGGGGGGGTTCTCTCTTCAATCAAAGGTTAAAGCGGAGGATGGAAGCTTGTTTTACAGGGGTGGATACGTCGACGTCTACGCGGCAGCTGCTATTTCTCTACAGACTACGCAAAGATTTATGCATATTTTCCGAACTCTGTTTCGTCTGGTTGTTCCATGTTGGTAACTAGTGATAAATATTACTTTCTTTTTATATATGATTAGGTTTGGTTATTACTGTTTATGATTGCAATGTGGTTACATTATTGTTAACAGAATACTTCCAAACTAAGGCTTTGTTAAAGGCAGTATTTACTTCGATGGATCAACGAATCACTTTATGCCACCATGTTTTACAGAAGCTAGAGGTAATTAGCGCTAGTTACGTTAAAAATAAATGGTATTGTGGTAGTAAGTTTTAGTAGAGCATTTTTAGATATAACTTCTACTCCCTTGAAATTGACCTGTTTTGCTTTGGAAATATAAATTTTAATTCATTAAACTATATTTAAATGATAAGAACACGTGAGTTCCTGCTAAAACTCACTTAGTCATTAGTAATTGCTATTCTTTACAAACACCAATATCAGATTTCTTCCAAATTGGTCAACATATAATCATCGATTCTCAAATTTTACTATGAACATCAAACAATTTTCAAAAGTCAAATAATAAAACGTCACTTCCAAAACTTGGCTTAAATGGTCTTTTTGCCATCTATAGAAGCAAAAAACACAAGGAGAACGCAGCTAGCCTTTAAACAAGCTAACGCAGTGTTGTGTACAAATTCCATTGGATTAACCTTTACTCTGAACGTTTTACTGGCGGGGGGGGGGGGGAGACAATTTCCGAATTTTCCCCTTCCGACGGCAGCAGGCGCTAAAGCGTCTAACCAATGAAAAATGTACGCGAGAAAATGCACGACTTTTGACGGGTTGCGTTCTCCTTGTGTGGGGTGCTGTGTTTGTTGCTCCTAGTTGCCATCATAAAGATCACCAAATGAACATAAACGCATCCCAAAAAAAATTAAATAATCATGGCTAACTAAATTTAATTTTAAAATCTGCTTCATACGGACACAGACGATGGAAGCCATAAAATTGGATGACTCGAAGCAGTCTCCCCTTAATCCAAGGAAGCAAACATAATCGTGACATATGGGACGTGTGTCTAAGATTTACCTTTAAGAATTCCCAGATTTTTTCTGCAAGAAAATCTGCTCTTTTAAAATCAAGCTATGGGCGCCTAGTGTACGTCCAAACCAGAGTGAACCCGTATTCCACAGGGGTCACAGCTTGAGAGGGGAGGAGGAAGGGGTCGGGACGTCAGCTGGACAGCGGAGGAACCAACGGTGGCACGCGCACCACCTAAAATAACAGATCCACTGCGAAACGCGGAGATAGTGAGTTGCCCGTGGCTACGATGGGCTCATCGCGACAGGGCGTTCAACGGCTTCAAACGGCGACTGCAGGCAGTCTACCATTACACTCTTTCAAAATACTTTCTATCCACCATTACGCGTTAGTTTGATATTGGCCAAATCTAACGACACCTATAATGATGACCTATTACCCTCGTCGGTTGAAAGGTCGTTTACGGGCCAAACTATACGGGAGTAATATTGAAAATCGAATTTTAAAAAGGCTGAATTAAATCTTTAATTTCGATTAATTATTGTAAACGATTTTATAGGGTCAAACTAACAATCATTATATTAGTTATAGTTTACTGTAAAATTATGATACTGTGATGTAAAATAAACTCAATTTTGTAGATTCTAAAAATTAGGTTATATTATTGAATATCGTGACTTAGCCCTCCCGTCTTATTTGTATTCATGAAAGTATGCAATAAATACATTATATTATTATTATTATTAATATACATTTTTAATTCAATTAATAAATTGATTATTAAATTTATTTGCTGTGAAATTTTAAATAAATAACCAGAATGATGTACTAATCCTAATATTGATCTTGCAAAAAAAGTAACTTAAAAACCTCAAATTTAAATTTTTAAGTCTTTGCTATGTTTTATCCTATATCCGAATATTTTGCCATACACTTAAATCTACTTTCGATCAATTTTAAAAAGTGACGTATCTTCAAATGGGTCTAGTTTAACAACCACTCTGTAGTTTCTGTCAATAATTCAGTGGTTAAAATTTTATTAGGATACTCCCGATATCTTCAGCACATTTTGCATACTTAGTCCATTTCATAGCAAATACATATTTTAAATTAAATAAAAAAAAGGATTTAGTCCATTTCATAGCAAATACATATTTTAAATTAAATAAAAAAGGATTTAGTCCATTTCATAGCAAATACATATTTTAAATTAAATAAAAAATGATTTAGTCCATTTCATAGCAAATACATATTTTAAATGAAATAAAAAAGGATTTAGTCCATTTCATAGTCAAAATATATTTTTGATTAATTAAAAATATTTGTTAAATAATGTCATTCCTATAATCTCTGAAATTTCATTAGGATCGCGCGTGTTATCGAATTGACGTGAAACGACCCAATAATAAACCTTGATCGAATATAGAATCAATATTTAACTTTTGCCACTATCAGATAATCCTGAAAAATTTCCGTTATTAATAACCGGTAAAATCAGAATAGAGCTTCTAAATATAACCTCGCTTGACGGTCCCTCCACCGTAAGTATCCACCCACGACAATCCTAATAAGCTCTCCGAGCACAAAAGCTAGAATCTTTCATTGCCCCGTGCCATCTGCCCAACACAGGTGTGTGACGATAACCCGGCAAGCAGGTAGAGAGAGGAAAATAGTTCCAAGAGCGCGTCTCCGTTTCCCCCTCGCTCCCCCCGCGCGGGTTCCAATCCCCGACTAAAAACGCCACGCGCCACCTGACGGCGCGTGCCAGAAGCTCTTCCCATCCCCCGGGGATTTCCACCCCTCCTTTTCAAACGCATCAAAGAACCCATCCCCTCATCATATTAATAAGCGCTCACCCATCAAAAGCTACACTATCTTATCAATTTACCGCGCGCTGCCAATACTAGGAAAAATACATAAAGAGCTGAAGATCTTAATAAGTTTATAATAAGTTTTTTTTTCGTTCATTTATATATTTTTATTTTTGGGACGATTACGGTAGGGGGCGTAATCAGAAGCACCGTCGTGGGTGTAAGTAGCACCTGCTAGCTCCTAGAGTGTCGACTTCTTAAGTGTTACGTGGTCTTATCGACAGAGCGCATCTTTTAATTGAATATCCGATCTGTTTTGACGCAGCTGAAAACGACTTTGACTTGAGACCGGCATAAGCTGTTGTTACAAGTGCTTTTCGAGTAGATCTCGAAATTTTCTATTGGGTGATAAACCGATTCGCTTGTCTTTAAAGCCGGCTCGCTTTAGGCCGCTCAATTAAAACATTAATCGTTTTCATTTTCGTTTTTTTAGCCGCCTATTAAAGCTTTCAACATTGTATATTTGAAATTGAAATATATGTGGTTTTTTAGAGCTCGGCGTTTGGATAAAAATTAACCACTTATTTTATTTGTATCCATAACCTACAATTATCCGAAAATATAAATTATTTTTTTGCATGTTTATCCATGGATAATATCCATTAATAAACAGTTAACCAAAATATTTACGATTAATCGAAATTTTGTCAGTTAATTTATCTGTTACGCAGAGCTCTAGTTTTTTATGGCAATAATATATTTGAAATAGATAAAACAGAAAAAAGTATTGATTGATTTACCCGTAAATTTTAATTAATTTAAGCTCAAAAACAAGAAGTCCTTTTCGAAATTCTACTCTATAAAATTCTACTCTGTAAAAATCATGATCCGTCAAAAATGACAATGCAGAAGAGGCTGCTATCAAAATATCAAATTATCGATAGTATTGGTCAAATTCAATGAAAAGTTTCGACATACGGTCGTTGGTGCCCATTTAAGTCTTGGGCACCAAAAATAGACAGATTTTATGTCCACTTAAGCATTTAGTTTATTATTTGACTCAAATACCGGATATACATACTGCCACTACTTAAAATTGAACTTACACAATCGAAAGTTTGATATTTCGATATCCGCCCCTTCTCCACATGCGCATTGCCATTTTTGACGGATCGAGATTTTTGGTCAGTTTTGATTTTTCCAGAATAGCCCTCCGGGTGTAACTTTGGATTAAAGCCATCCAGGTGATATATGTAAAATGTTAGTTAAAAATATTTTTATATATCGTAATAAAACATCATTAAATTTAACTCTTTTTTTAAGGAAAATTAAATTATCTATAAGTTTGACCAGTCCATGATACCAAATTAGATCAGTAACCATAGCTACGGATATAATATTTTTAGCGCATTAATTAAAGGGCCACAGAATAGGTTTAATCGCGTATACCCGAGTCACGTGACTTAAGGGGAGGAGCTACCTGAAATTCAGCCCGAATTTTCCAAACAATTTTATGTACCTTTAAATTTCTTAAAAATCTATTAATTTTCTTACACGAAAAAATATATCAACTTTTTCTTACAAAAGTTAAATTTATGAATAATCATGATATATAATAAATATGAATGTATATACTTAATAAGATTCAAAGCTTTAATATTAAAATCGGATTAAAATTGTTAGTATAGGAGCAATTTTAATATAATTCAAATTATTACATCCTTAAAGACAATTTTTAAAAACAAAAAATGATGAAAAACGAAGAGTCAGTAAATCGGATAGTAAATTTTCCATCAAGATCAGACTTAAAATCACCCGAAAAGGGAGATAGGGCAAAAATCCAAGTAAACACCAGGTTGGTCTCATAAAGAGTGGGGAATCCTGCCAACTGCGACAAAAATCCGTTAATGTTATTATCTATAACGTGTTTCAGCCGTTGCGCGCAACTTCGTATCCTACATTAAAAGCGAGAAGGAGAGTGCGGTAAGTCATACGACTCGGAGTTGCGAAAGCATCCAATGGATTTATATCTCGTAATGGCGATGATTATATCTAAAATAGCGGGATATTCTCTCTGCCATCATATCCCGATTCCCGTCTGTCTCTCTCGGGAAGAACCAATCACGGAGCCGCGATCTGAGGAAGTCGCCATGGCAACGCTCGGAGGAGAGACCCCGAGCGTCAAATGAGGAAAAGGGGCACGTGCGCCCGGAATCAAGAAGAGAAAAACCGTCCGCAGCCGACAGTCGCACCCCGAACGCGGATCGACGAACTTCGGCGATTAGCGCAGTGTACACAGTCCCAGCCCATTCCTTCCTTATTTCGAAATAATTCGACTTTAATGAGCCTTTGATTTCGACAAATCGAGTTTTGTCATTTTTCGGACATCTTGTTTCGAAGTGATGCCGAAAGCGTTTCTAGTCAAGGGCAGCAAGAAAATGACGTTTAAAGAGAAGGGTCAAAATAACTGGTCAAGCGAGCAAAGCGCTTTCAAACTAGTGGCGGGGAATGTCAATGGTCAACCCTTCACGAGAGGTTAGTCACGAATTTGGTTTTACTTAAATTTAAAATATTTTCTTAAATATAGAAGGAAAATCTTTGTGTTTGTGAAGTTACCCGCGTATTGAACAGATTCAGTGGGGTGGCGGAGTGGTTAGCACTTTCGCCTCGCAGCAAGAGGAGCCGGGTTCGATCCCAACTTGTGGCACTGGGTGAAAACTCGGAACTACTCCTTCCGCGTTGAGTTTAAGGGGTTTCCCCCGAGTTCTTCGGTTTCCCCTTCCATAAAAACTTGTCGAGGTTAACGGTAATAGTTAGTGTAGGGAGCTGTTGGCTCACGTGGCATGAAGGGCTTGCCACCACCCTCCTACGCATTGTAACCCGGCCACCTGTATTAATGGATTTAAAAGTCACTTGATGACTTAGGGTATTAGGCTAGCTGATTGTTATTATTATTATTATTATTAATGCAGCTTCACAATTTTACAATGATCTATTTACAAAATTAAATCAACAAGCGTAATATGGGAAAATAATAATTTGGATAAACCTATTTCTACAAATTTTCTCACTTTTTAAATTTGATAAGTAAATTAGAGATTATTTCCACTGGAATTTGAAAATTGAAATTAAAAAATGCAATATATTACATATAGCCAAATTAAAAAATAATTAAATTCCTATCATTGACTTTAACGTTTTTACTTAATTTAAAGTAAGTCGATTTCAATGTCTCGATTAACACGGCAAACGTAAAAATCAACACAATGAATACAATACTTGTATAATAAGCTAAAAAGTTTAGTGGGCAACTAATAGTATTAAATTAAAAAGTTTTTTGCTATTTAAAAGAGTCTCTCCTTTAAACTTTTTGATTTCTCCAATAATTACAATAAACTTTTATTTAATGTGTAATGCTTTTTTTACCGCTTCGCTAGTATAAAGCGTTTTATAATTATATACAATTTAAAATTTTTATGATTTAACTGGAAAAAGATTAATTCTAGCTCGAACAATTAGATTTAAACATTTTAATTGTTTTGCTTTAAAAAACTTAATTTTTGTACATAATTTAACTAAAGACTCTTTCACTTAAACGAACCTATAGCTATAATAGGTCAATGGGTTGTTCCGTTACCACTCAGATAAATTTGAAATAAAAGTTCAATTTACGTATATACATCATTAACTACAGCCTTTTCAAAGGGAAGTTCGGTTTATTTGGAATATTTAACGTATACTCTTAAAACTATAAAATTGGTAAGTCAATAAGTGGCAATTGCTTTAAGTATATAGAGTGAGTATAACCAAAAAGCAAACTTTGGGGAAAAAACATGTCCTCGTATAGATCGGCTTTAGTCACACATTAATATTTAAAATCTCAGCGTTTATTGAGCACGAGATCAAATTTTCTCCACGCGATAATCGAGTTTGATTGTTAAAAGGGGCTTGCCCGCAGTGAATTATAAAAGCCACATTGAACTGTCCGTCGCGCATTTCCAATGTAAATATTCGCCAGCCTCGAATAGATCGTTATACGCATAAATCAAACTGAATTATCATAAATGGGCTCCTGAAAACAAATTTACTTAAAACGAAAAATCAGGACATTACGCCACGAATGGCCCTACACCTACTTCTTCGCCGTTTCATAATGCCCAAAATATATTCCACGAGAGGCTTATATGAAATATTCATAATTTAGCCAAGTGTTATCCCTGTCATGGGTACGAAGTCAAGGGGTAGAGTCGACTTATTATTGCGACTTTTCATAAGTAGCAATTAGAACTAGCGAGGTAAAATTGACCAACGTTATCCATCATTAACTGTAATTTATCTATACGAAAAAATGCTTTATTATAGCATTGCACTTTTAAGCATTTCTTTAAAAATAGTGTTTACAACTTATTATTATTATTATTATTATTTAACATATTATTAAAACTAGTTATATAAATGAAGCCACAGTCACGCATTAGGTTCCATGGTGAATTTGTCTTCAATGGTCGAAACTGGCAATCAAACTGACTTAAACTGGGTTTTATGGTCTCGTGTGAGCGTGGCTTTAGATTAGTTTATGAAAGTATTTATTATTTTACTAATTGGCATGAGTCGTAGGGTCCGAAAATTGTTAAGAAAACTAGTCTTCTAAATTTAAATATCAGTATTTTTCGATTCCTTTTAGACAAGAAGTAATTAACAGTCAATTTAAACTAAGCAAGCAATTAAATCCATATATAATCTATCATAATTAATTAAAATGTAACGAAGGAAATCAATAAAACTAAACTATTTAAACTATTGAATAAGTATTAAATTAATTACAAATTTAACTTCTTTAGAATTTTATTACACAAATATCTTAAATTGTAAGAATTTAAAATAAATAAATTATCATTATTAATTAAATGTGTGGAAAGTAATGAAAAATCTAATCTACTTAAAAATATCATAATTTGTAAGAATTGAAATTAAATAAATTATCATTATTAATTAAATGTGTGGAAAGTAATGAAAAATCTAATCTACTTAAAAATATTAAACAAAAATTTCAAAATTTATGATTAAAAATGTATTTAAATTAATGAAAGTTAAGTTATTGTGAATTCTATTGAATATGAGAAAATTAAATTTTCATTTGTTTTAAATATTGCGCGAAAATTCAGTAATACATTTATTATTTATTACCAATCAGTTAATTTAAAAAGGGGGGGTTGTAGTCGTTACCTTTTCAAAATCAAGGAAGATAAAGCCTTTGATAAACCGTGTGTCATAGCGATTAAAGGACCCAAACACGCAAATTTCCAGTATCCCGTTGAGATTTTCCTCCGCATTTTTAGTAAACCGCCATAAAACAAATATCACGTGGCTATTACTGATATTGTTGTACATAGAACCGCCTAAAGTTGACTTATTGTAATTCCGGGCTACTTTTAATATAAGTAGAGGTTTACCGTCGCCTACTGTTAATAGTAGGTGGGGTATCGCTCTTCACCATGGTTACCGGACTAGAATATAACGTCAACTCGAACATTATCCGTGTTTGTGTAAAGAAGGCGGCAAACGCTAATCCCTCGGGAACCGAAGACAATTTTGCGCGCTGAATTCTAGAAAAGCTTAATCAGGGACTAAATTGCCATTTTTAATGGTGCCCTTTTATATGACAATGGAAAGGAGAGATTTGCCATTTTCATGAGAGTATTGAAATCGCTTTTAAAAAAAGAATTGTTAACCTATATAATATACTTTCTATTGATTGGGCTTTGAAAATCCAAATACCATTAACCGAAAGTCAAATTGATTAAACCACTACAATATCTGCTTGTATTCCCATTCAGGGTTGCCACAAAATTTTAAGATTCAAATTCCCTGACTATTCCCTGTTTTCCCTGACCATTTTAAGAGATTTTCCCGGACTTATTAAGGCCAAAATTTTACTTTTATATTTTACTTTTATCAGAAGTTAATAAATTTAGATGAAATTATATTTCAGTAAAAAGGTTATTGCAATGGTGGAAAAATTAGCCAAACATTCAAGGAAATAAATGATAATCGTGGAATTTGTCATAGATCTAAAGTTAAATTACCTTCAAAAAGTGCCAAGATAAAATTGAATTCCCTGACTTTTCCCTGAATTTTTACCAATTCTTAAAATTATCTGACATTTCCCTGACTTTTTAGGCCCATTTTTAAATTCCCTGACTTTTCCCTGATTTCCCAGTTTTCCCTGACGTGTGGCAACCCTGCCGTTAAGGAGATTCGAGCGAGTATAAGTGTCCCGATAGAGAACAATCGACTTACGATTTTAATCCTTTACTAAAACTAAAACTAGTTTTTATGACATGTCTTCACACAGAAAATAATTGTTCCTCCTTGGGACGCCACGGGTCAATTTAAGGAGGCCCCATAAAATCGATTGGTGGGTCCTCAAGTAAATGACTTTTACTCTATTCCTAGCAACCTACTCCTGGTGCTGCCGATGGTTTAATGTTAATGGTAACTTATACTCAGTTGCAGGTTAAGAAAGGCTAAATATCTAGTACATTTGGCGGAAAAATTCTAGCATTAATTACCGGTAAATCGGCGGCTGGAATTTCGAATGTGGCCTATTGTCTGTTGAATTCCTAGAGGTTAATACGCGTGTTATATTAATCCATTTTAGAAAAGTCTATTTCGTAAATTTCTAAGTGATCAATAAATATTTAATGTAGATTATTATTTTTAAGCTTCATTATAGCGTAACTTTAGTATTATGATCCTGAACAATCATCAAATCGCATATATACGTCAACGTGGTTATCTCAGCTTTACTCGTTCTATACTTACTCTGGACGAGCCAAACGGAATTGTTTTAAGTATGCATCACTTGTAGTACTAAAAATTTATTATTACAATGGCTTAGAAATCTTATCTATGTTAATTAATTAATTAATAATTAAAATATAACGAAATAGACGGAATTTTCCAAAATTATATAAAACGTTTTATTTTAAAGCGCTTGCTGCTAAATATGTTTCAATATAGAGGGCTCGTTCAATTTCGCACGCGTCTCCTGAAAGAAAAAAGGCGCGCGAGCTATCAACTTTAGCCTTACAAATAAAAATAGGAATCCATACCTCTACTTGGAATGCTTATCACGGCAGATCTCGTTTCGACGAACAAACAACAACGTGAGAAGGGAGCTCGAGCAGAGGGTATTTTTTTCTCTCGTAGGAGGGGCCAAAGCCGTCAGAGTGATCTTACCATACGCAATACGGCAGGATAAGCATTCCTGCTTTAAAATGAAACATGTTTCAAGCCAATAACAGTAAATGGCAATAAAGGTCGCTGGATGACTTGGGCCTAGGGATTGTGCCTTGGGTATTAGTCTCGCTAAAAAAGATAGGCAAAGGAATAGAGTAGTAGCACTACGTAGCTTTGGCCATGGCCGCCATTGTGGGCGCGAATTTTTTATGAATAGGAAAAATCATGGGTGACGTCGTGTGACGTCGCACTGCCATTACTCTATACTTATCCCGTAAAAGATTTATTATCTATTTCTGAAATAAGATAAAAGTGGTTCTTCTAAGATAGTTAAGACCCCTTGTGAAAACTTTTACACTGAAAAAAATAATGGCGTTAAAATGGTGTGGAAAGGGTTTACATAAATTCCATAAACCTTACACTCTAAGACAAAATGGTTTCACCATAAACCCTTAAGGGTTTCTCTTGTCCCAGATTTAAAACCCTATAAAATGTTTACGAAGGGTGCTATACAACATCGTTAACAGGTGTGTATTTATATATATACTATAGGCTTTGTGTGTAGTTTAAATTTTGGTCATAAGTATCGCCGCCTACCGACCGAGTTTTAAAGTAATATATGAAAACTGTCTGATCGATCAAAATTATCTCTGCACAACAACTGAAAGCTCAACCAAAAAATATAGAAATTCAGAAGTCGTCTGCTATTTCTTAACATAATTTGCTGACGGATATTAAGGCAGATGGCGCTATATTTCCCAAGCTAGAAGCCTATTCGAAAGTGAGTGTTGTACTACCCTAAAGGGGGTGTTGAAGCACTCTTAAGCGAGTAAAGTAGTCGAATAAAGGGGGTAAAGTAGCAGCCCTAAGGGAATAGTGAAGCACCCATAGTGAGAACTCTAGCACCCTAAAGAGAATAGCCTTGCACTCTTAATAGATGGTTTAGCACTCTAAAGGGAGTAGTGTATGTCCCTAAAGAGAGTGATGTAGTAACAAAGACGGAATAGTGAAACACCCAAAATAGTGTCAATAAACATCCTTAAAGGAACTATGCTGCACCTTTTCTGGTACATGGGAATTAACACCTTTTACCGGTGAAGTATAAACGATTTAGGGTGTTAGGGTTTTACATATATAGGGATACGAATTTTAGAAATAGGTAAATTACGCGGTAAATTACCGCGTAATTTACCGTTTCATGGTAATTTAAAATTAATTCCCAAATGTTTTATAATCTCGTTTTGTCACAAATTTTGTGGCATAGTCTAAATGTTTCAAAACATAAAAAAGGATGATGAATCTGATAATTTTATTAGAAAACCAAAAGAAATACAACAAATACACTTATTTTTATCTTTTTAAATGAAATCACTGCATGATTTTATCTGGTTTTCAATGTAGATCTTTACATATTTTGGGCCTTTTTTTAGTTCAATTTCTTCACAACAGGAAAAATTTAATATATCAGTATTCAGTAAATTAATCCGGTAAATTACCGTGGTAATTATCATTTTCATATTTTTTTACAAAAAATCGTAATTGACCGTTACCCTGGTAAATTACTGCGTAATTTACCTAGGTAAATTACCAATTCGTATCCCTAGTTTTATATAGAAAACATTTTTTTTTATCGTGTAACGCTTAACCCTCCTTGAAGTTCCACCGTTCACGTTTTGGCAGGGTAGTTTAACTACTATTGCAGCAGGAGGAAATTAACAATAATAATAATAATAATAATAATAATCAAGCGACTTTTGAAGCCTTTAATTCGGGTGGCCGGTTCTCAAGTAGTGCTCGGCATTCGATTAATTTTTATTCATGAATAAAATAAGCTCGGTGATATTTAAATAATATTTATTTAAATAACCAATAGTTGAATAAAAATTGTAAAATGTTTAAATAATCGAAAGTGAATAAGCCTATTATTTAAATAAAACAAACAATTATTTAAATAAATACCACTTTTATTCAAATAAATGCTTGGTTGCGTAAAAACATAATTAAATAAGTTAAAATGATATTCTTTTTACCAACTTTTTTAAACAAATCGAAAAATTTGTGGATAATGAATAAACAATTCCGAGCACTACTCTCAAATTAAGCTTCTATCTTAAAACTAAACAATCCTTATAAATCTTTGAAAATATTGATACGTCTGAAATCTAAATGACCATTATTCTTAACCAACAAGAATTTAGCATTTAATCAAGTTTCACTTCAATTTATTTTGTCGTTTTCGCTGAGATAGTAATTTAGCGCGTGTGTCCATAAGGGGGACTCGGATAATGAAACTGGCTCCGTTGGGTGCGATTAACTGAGACGCCTATACGAGAAGCTAGGCTTTAGGAATAACAATTGCCATAGATTAAATTATAATGACGCGAAATGGCAGCGCACCGCAACGCTTAATGTACAATCAGATCCGAAATGGTCAGAAGACTTCGGCTTTTGTTTAAAAAGGCATAAAAATCAACAAATGTCCACGGTTGACCACGCTTTACGCTCTCGATCGAAGACTTTGTTTTGGAACCAACGCGGAAACGACGTAATGATCAGTTTCAAAATTGGATAGGCGCGGGTCACGCCAACGTGTTGGGACCATTTTCCAGCGACCAAAAAGCCAAATCAGCGCAGCTTCTCCTGGTCTTAAATGTACAACGTTCCATCAACATTGGAGCAATTGGCTTAAAACGGACGCTAAATTCTTAAGTATTTTTTAACTAGGTTAGGAGAACTAAATTTAGTTATAGCTCAAAATTGTATATGTAAGAAATTTTAAACTCCACTATTTAAATATATTTATTAGATCTAATCAATAGTGCTGTTTAAAAATAAATTATTATATAAAATTTTACTTTATTCCACATTAAGTGAAAAATTTAAGAAAATATATTGCTATATATAAAGTAACTTCACATTAAGTGAAAAATTAATATTTCTTATAAACAAATATGACTTACTTTTCATTGAATCAAAAGAATCTTAAGAAGGATAGTTTTAATGCTATTTTTCTTACTAAACCTTTTTTCAACACTAATACTCTCGTCCCGACTTGGACTTGCAACTGAACTGAGTAGTATATTATCATCCTTGGTAATGGTATCTCATCTTGGGACATATTTATACTGTTGAAGATAAAAAGCGTTATCGGCTTTTCTCGTTTAGTTTTTTTAATAGGTTAAAAAATGTTTATTGTAAATAAGATATATTTTTAAGCACTAATCTTATCTTACTATTTTTAACCTTATGTGTATATATATTCGCTTACAGCGTTTATTATTACCGTCACTCCTAATATGTCGTTCATCTTGTAAAGTACTCATTCTTAATAAACGTTTGTTTTTTTAAAATCACTACGTTATGATTTTCTTACTAGTTTCATTAGTTAGTTAATGTAGGGTAGCTTTGCTGATTAACATTGGATTTAAAACTCCAATATATACACTAGGGAGCTCTGTGCCAAACTAAGCTTTGATTTCGTAATAACTCTGAAAATTAGCTCATCAATTCGGTTATAATTTAACTAATTGGCATACTTATTTGTATATTTTACTTATGATTGAATCTATATTTAAGATTATTTAAGATTTTGAACTTAGAGTATTAGATATTATAATAACTCTTGAAATTTTGTATTAGATTTTATAATATTGTTAAATGTTTTGAAAAAAATCTTCAATAGGGTCAAAAAAGTGACCTTAGAACATACGCTGCCTACTTATAGACAACTATAATAGTCATGATTTGTACACTTGTCAAACCGGTTGTCATTTTTAACAATTAAATAGTTTTCGTTAAAACGTAAGTGATCCTCTTAAAGGGAGTGTGAAGTATTTTGAAAATTTGGCAGTTGAATATGTGGGAGTAGTGGCTTAATTTTAAATGCCTATTTCACACTCAGACAAATCTGCACTCTGGTATATTAAGATATGAATGAATTCTTTAGAAGTTTTATTATAAAGAATCATCAAGCAACAAACACAAGGAGAACGCAGCTAGCTTTTAAACACGCTAACACAGTGTTGTGTACAAATTTCATTGAACGAGCCTTTAAGCTGACGTTTTAATGAAAGGGTGAAGACAATTTCGGAATTTCCTCCTTCCGACGGCAGCAGGCGCTAAAGCGTCTAACCAATGAAAATTGTACTCAAGAAAATGCACGACTTTTGGCGGGTTGCGTTCTCCTTGTGAGGGGTGCTGTGTTTGTTGCTCCTAGCTCCTACAGACCTTTTACCCTAAAAGTCCTTCAGCAGCGCTCGTAGTGGGGAAAAACCTAACATTCGTTGATCCACTATGAAACCTTTATACGACCTTTAAAGGTTCACAGAACAGTTTCCCCTATCCTCACGTGATTATATAACCAAATCGTCAAAATACAAACGATTCCGTGGATCTTTAAAGGAAGTATAAACTAAATAAAAAAATTGTCTGCTAACACGCCTTACGATTTGTTTTTAACGTAACTAGCGCCAATAATCCCTAGCTTCTGTTAAACCTGGTGGACGAAACGTAAAATTCATTTATCCACTATAAAGAATAAGAAATGCATACTCCCTTTAAGGCTTATTCTTAGTATGTGGTTGAAACGAAGTGCATTGTAGGTCACAGCAACAGGTGCGCGGTTCCACGAACGAAGCAAATAAAACGTGGATGAACATATACATAAATAATATCAAAGCCACAGTTAAAATAATGAGCGACCGTATTCGGAATAAATCGCCAGCGAAATGACCACTTATAAAAAGTAAAGCACGGAACAATCGAGCGAAAGTTGGAAAGCGCGGGTTAGTCACAGCAATCAGACACCGCCAAATCGCATTTTCGCTGACTTTAGTGTTTATTTTAACGTGGAAAAGCTAAATCGCTGCTATAGCGAGTGGGAAATTGGCATTTGAATAAATAAAATGTTATTGACATGATGGCGACTCTGAACAAACAATTCGTCGACATGCGTGAGCCTATTTTTTATTTCCACCATCATTATATAAATTGATTATGGCCTTTTATAAATCGGTTCTCTATTACCGAACACGGGTTGTTTCCCAGCCGTTACAGTCGTTCTAGCAAACAACGGGTATCATTGGGGCTTAGAGTCTATATGGATTAGTTAGTCCAACAAAGAGGTAGGAGTGTTTCCCGTCATTCAACTTCAATCACAGTCGTTTTTGGCATTTGATACGTCAGATACTAGCATTTGTTAATTAGACCATATTAATATAAATAGAGCCACTGGTTTTTAATTAATCTAGAAAAAATTTGAAAAATCTCGGTTAAACGTTGTTCGTCGCTTGATGACTTCGGGTATTAGCCTAGCCTAGCCTAGCTGAAACTTGTCGCCGAGTGTAAACGTAGCTTTTTTCTGTACAAGTTCCCCCGTTCACGTTTTCAAGGGGTGACTTGATCTGTCTATTATTTCAGTATCGTAGAAGATATTAAATTAAGAAAAACAATTATTATTATCAGATGTATATAATATACGTCTCCTTGTAATGATAATGTTAATAGCTTGGAAATTTGTGTGGGGTGAAAAATACCGTGTAGCTAGACATTTCCTAGAACTAATATATTGGGAAATATTGTTTATAAATAAGTAAATTTTCCTAGATAATATAATATTTACAATTTTCATCATTAGGTGAAGTATTACACGCGTTTTTACACGTGTGCGCATCCACGATTGGCATTGACATCTGCGTCATTTTAATGTCATAGAAATAAACCATAAAGTCTAGCTAATACTAATGCGAAATAACGGTGCAAAATAGGCGTTTAAATAATAAAGTTTTATCATTTTCTATTAACAGAAAACGCAATGGCCCTGTACGCTATGCCAAGCTACTTAGCGCATCGAGTGTCTCAAGAAATAAGTTCACAAAGTCATCGATTGGCGTCAATACCATACGGTCATTACGGTTCAGTACTACTTCACTATCTGAACGTTGCCAGGAGTAGAGGACTATCTTTGCAAGACTACCCTTTGACCAACGGAAAATTAACCTCTCCCAGTATTTCACCCTCATTAGGATTAGGTAAGTGTTAACGTACATTTTCTATAAAGGTAGTCCCAAAATTCCCTCGCTCTATGGTATATAAATAAATTAGAACAAGGACGTTTTTAAATCGATTATGAAGCAATTACATCATAAATCCATAAAACCTTTTCTTCAAAAAAATCTTATCTAAATCCGTGCCCGCTAATCTCCGCCTAAACCCGGACTATTGTATAAATCTTAGGATTAAAGCTTAGCAACAGCCATAAACAGGAACATAAATCTAATCTGGATTTGAGTTTGCCCTCAGTTAGTTACATAGTCTAATTGAATCTCACCCGCTGTATTTGAATGATAGGGAATATACAGACTAAACCCTATCAACGCGTATCACTAAAATTGGCGATGATTAAGAGCACCTTCTCAACGTTAATATGTTATTAATTTCGACATATTATTATCTGTGTCGCGATGAACCATCACCTTATTTCGAAAGTTTTTAACGCGGCTTCTTGAGAAAAATGCCATATGCCGTTCCACCATAAGGTAGAGATAAGGCTCGCACCAATTTAAATTATACCTTTAAGAATACTCGATTCTGAAGAGACGCCAAATAAGACGATTTTGAAAAGTCACGCGTATCGCCTAATTATAAAAGACAATAAAACCACACGCCACATTTAGGAGTATAAGAATATAAATAACAAGTTGGCAAACCAAAATATACCTCTCCTCGGAAGAGTTTTTAATTTTCAGTGTAGCGTAGCTGTATCCGTGGTTCTGCGGTAGAACGCTCACCTGTCGTGCAAGAGGGCTCGGGGTCGAATCCCGGCCGATTAAGAAATTATACTACACCCAATGACTAAAAGAGGGCGCTTTTGGAAAAACCTTTTCCCCTGATTCTAAGAAACTGGGTACGCAGTGATTACCCTTTGCCCCGAAAATGCAGGCCCGACAGACAGACCCACAGACAGACACGGTGGTTGTATAACCCCTCCTAGGGTACAGAGTCCCCTCGGAGAGGTAAAAACGACTACGCGCTTGCGTGATTATTCAAATACCGAGCACATACATACGACCCGCAGTCTACAGTTCGAATACCCCACACTTTTAATACGTTTCAAACACGAACAGCTCGAATAGAGTAGCGTTTTCGAGCCTAATAGATTAAAAATATTGACTTATTGTTTGGCCGTTACAGATATCCCTTACAACTGGAAGACGGCTTATACACAAGGAGGATGCGTCAGTCCATCCGTGATTGAAAATACGCCGCTGATGGGAAACTTCATCGAGACTAGTCAAACAATGACGTCCAGCCCCGGGACGATAGCCAAAGATCAAAACGACCACGAAAGCGGTCGGGGTCGACCATTGTCTGACCATTCCATCGACGCCTTGCTCAACCGGAGACCGAGTAAAAGTCAAAGGTCGGCGACGGGAGACGAACCAGTCAATCTAGTCACGAGGGAAAGGACGCAGACCAACAACTTGGGGACCAGCTTTAATTACCGGTGTTTGCCTTGTCACAAAACATTCGGAACACCGAGTGGATTGGACGCCCATGTTAGAAGGTGGGTCTTGCGTGAGATCCACAACTAGAGGTCGGGGATGGTTAACTTTTATTCAATAGATAGAGCTCTCAAAATTATTCGTAAAACGTTTTGATCCAATAATTTATATTTCAATATTATCCGATTAATGTTTTGATAAATTTGTAAAATTAATCGGAAAAACGACGTTTTTTTTCGATAAAAAGCTCAAATTTTACGAATAATACATGTTTTTTAATCATTTTCCGAAATATTAACCGGTAAATTTCTTTGTTTACATTTTTTTCCCGAAAAAAATCAATTTAAACATGGATAATGATTAACCGTCCCCGACCTCTATCCACAACCAACTTAAGGCACGGTCACACTATAGAGCTTAAAATTCCATTTAGGTCAGTTTGAATGCCAGTTTTGACGGCCGACGATAATTCTTGGTTCACACGTGCGAAATCGCTTCACCTTAGCCAAGGCTTCACTTCATTTGAAATTATGACCAGAATTTTGAAAATACTAAAATGTATCAAAAACAATTAGTTTATTATGTTTACTATACATACAGTAATATTACTTGACATTATTTAAAATTTTATTCCCATTATTTTTGAAAATACGAGCAATTTTACTTTCCCGCCTGGTCGTTTTGAAAACGATTCTAAGCGAACCGACTTGGACGAGTTGCTTCCCGAACCAACACGAAGCGATTTCTCACGCTGGTTTTGAAAACTAGTTATCTAAAACCAAGCGATTTTAGGGGTAAATGTGAGCCTGGCTTTAGTGACATTAACGCTATATAGTGATGCCATTAGTACTTAAACATAGGGGTCAATAACGTTAGTCTTTGGTAGCACGTTCGCATAACATTTAGCGAAAGTAAGTCCGCTTTTAAATCACGAAACATAAACATAGACAAAAAGATGAATTTGACCTATTTTGGTTAAAATTGATCAATGATTTTGGGTAAAATTGATCAATTTTGTTTAAATTTTAACAAAATTTGGGTATCCGAGAAAATCCCATGCTTTTTCAAACGGAGAGGTCCAAAACATTTTGGGTTGCCATAGGAAAACTAAAGCCCATTGCAACTTTTCCCTTTGGCAATTTTCATACTACCAAAAGGTTTACCGAACCCTCGAGTTTCAACAAAATCGGTGATAACCACCTCGGGTAGTCTCCTTGTTAGTGAATTAGTTAATCGTTGATAATTGCCATTAATTTGGATACAATAGAAATAACTAAAATAATCTATTCTTAGGTTCCACCGAGAGCGGTATCCACTAAGCATTGACACCGGTGACCGATACCCACTGGCAACTACATTTCCGAAATTCGGCGCCAGCAACATTCATCCAGTCGGAGATCAGTCGTCCAAATCCACCCAAAATGTTCAACAACCAGAACGCAGTTTCCAATGCAAAGAATGCGGGAAGGCTTTCAAAAGGTCCTCAACACTCTCCACGCACCTCTTAATCCATTCTGACACGAGGCCGTACCCTTGCCAGTATTGCGGAAAGAGGTTCCACCAGAAATCCGACATGAAGAAGCACACCTACATACACACCGGTGAGCCGAGTTTGCATTAATGATAATAATAATAACAATCAGCTAGGCTAATACCCAAGGCACCACCAAAGGCCTAGGTCATCAAGCGACTTTTAAAGCCATTAATTTAGGTGGTCGGGTTACAATGCGTAGGAGGGTGGTGGCAAGCCCTTCATGCCACGCGAGCCAACAGCTCCCTTTACACTAACTATTACCATTATCCTCTACAAGTTTTTATGGAAGGGGAAACCAATAGAGCTCGGCGTTTGGATAAGAATTAATAACTTTATTTATTTTTATCCAAAACACACATTTATCCACAAATTATCCGAAAAAATCTATTATTTTTACATCTTAAATTGCTTTTTAGTCTGGATAATATCCACGAATAAACAGTTAATCGAAATTTTAGCGGTTAATTTATCTGTTTCGCCGAGCTCTAGCCCGAAAACCGAAGAGCCAAGTTCAAGCGGGAATAACTATTTTAAAGTGCCACAGCATCAATAGATAATAGGGTTTTTATTCTAGCCTAGTCTAGAGGTTTAGTTTTACTTTTGGATTCGACAAAACGAGGCGAAAATTCCGCGAAATTTAAATTGGCAAACATTATTAGGCTTATCATGGAATAGACTTGGCACTCTGTAGCTTTGATAAAATACGCGAAAAGGTAGATAAGTCCATAATTAAAAGGGATAATATAGCTAAATCCTAAACAAATTTGAAGAAAATTAAAAACTTACTAATAACTCGTACCGATAGGTCTTCGAGTAACGCGAAACTCGGATCAAATAGATCTTCGAGTAATAAACTAAAGTAAAAATAAATAAAATAGCCAGAAATTCCAACGGTAGACCGGTTTCGTTCTATTTGGAACTCATCAGTACCGTGCGGGAAATCTGGCTGACGACTATCAAATCGAAAAGAAAAACTAAGCCTAAACATTAAAAATTTTAAAACGCGTTGCGTATAGCAACGGAAAGCCGAAAAGGGGGAGTGTGGTGGAGAATAGTATATACGATAAGTTAAGTTAGAAGAAACCACGTATGGACTGTGAGAAGAATGATAAAATACTCGAAGATCTATTTGATCCGAGTTTCGCGTTACTCGAAGACCTATCGGTACGAGTTATTAGTAAGTTTTTAATTTTCTTCACATTTGTTTAGGATTTAGCTATATTATCCCTTTTAATTATGGACTTATCTACCTTTTCGCGTATTTTATCATCCTTCTCACAGTCCATAGGTGGTTTCTTCTAACTTAACTCTGTAGCTTTGGCCATGGCCGCCATTGTGGTAACATTTTTCTCCCCACGATAAAAACTATTGAAAAAAAAACTGTGACGTAGTACTGCCAAGTCCCTATTAAAACCTTTTTTTATTTATTCGGAAAAAAAGACTTCGGCAATTTTCCGGAGAGTTTTCCGACTTACAAATCTAGATAATTTTTGTAACGCGCTCAAACGAAAAGACTAGGTCGGCCCCGATTATCTCTTCCCGAGCCTCCGTAGTTGAAGGAAAATTGTTTTTATTATAAATTATTATATAAATATAACAATTTTGAAGGTCGAGATCGGCATTTAGTAAAGATAGTGCTTTTGGGTAGGCATGTTCCAAGCTAGGGTTATATGTCAATAGATAAAACTTAAAGGGCAACGCAAGCTCTGTGGCAAAATAAAGAAAAAGTAACGTGCTTTTTAACCCCCTACACCCCCCCCCCCCCTCAGTACTGGCGAGACCACGCAGAGTTTACCGTAAATATCGCACTTTGCATACATATTCACACAAATGCCAGCTCACTTGCGTTGCCCTTTAAAGCAAGTGGCGGATCGACGTGAAGTAGCCCTTTTTTCAATAGATGTCGCTAGCGTCGAAATAAAAAAGGCGGTACTTATAGGTACCCCTCGCGTTGATTGGATCGTTTGTAATTTGGTCAATAACATAAATTACAGCGAATATAAACAATATTTTTACATGGGATATATAATTTAGGCTAAAGTCTACTAAATAGAGTATAAGTTGTCTAACTATAATACTCTACAATGGCTCTCTGACGACGTTTTCATTTGGCTATTTTAAATTTTAGCTTCCTTTGACATAAGTAGATGGCACCACGGTCTCCGGTAAAGTTACGTTTTTCGAAGAATCGGATAGATTTATGGCCATCTCTAATAACAGGGGTCTTTTCATAATACAGGTGGCAATGATAGAGCCGCCATTTGCTTTAAGTCTCATTATTAAAATCAGTTAACAGGCCTCTACTATATTTTCAATGAAATGTTGTCTGAATTGGTCTAATAAAATATTTTGGTTTGCAGGTGAAAAGCCGCACAAATGTTTAATTTGCGGGAAGGCGTTTTCTCAATCTTCTAATCTGATTACTCACTCGAGAAAACACACGGGTTTCAAACCTTTCGTCTGCGACATTTGTCCCAGAGCGTTTCAAAGGAAAGTGGACCTCAGACGTCACAAGGACACTCAGCACGGGTGTTTCGCCGTAGCCAACCACGCTCTCGCGCCGCCAAATGTTAGCGTTGAATGCCGATAAACTCTACTTTTATGTGTTCTTCACGTGACCAAAGCCTTGTAAATAAAAAAAGCTTTAAATGCCTTTTAAAATAATTACGATTAATAGCCAATGTATAGTCTATTTTGACTTAAAACTCTGAAAATTGTAACGATACTGTTAAAATATTATGTCCGCTTCAGTTTGCATTCGTTTACAAACGTTATTTAAAATAAAATGTCTTTAAAAGTGACGTCATAATTCCTTATTAATTTTAATTTATCTCTTATCTAGGGGATAGGTTAAGGTAGACTACATAAATCTTCGGTTTACTCTGTCTTTCACTTGAAGTAGGCTGACTGCATGGCACCCGTGTATTGCAGTACGCCTACTTCCAGTGAAAGACAGAGTAAACCGAATATTTATGTAGTCGGCCTTTAAGGTAGACGGAGATTATGTGAAAAGTAGGAGGCCACCAACGGTCAATATATAAGAATTAAACGACAAAACTGGTAAAAAAGACCGTATATTTAATAAAAATAAATATGCCTTCAAGGCGGTACAAGATTTGAAAGAAGACTAAGATTTGAAAAATTAAATTAAATTAAATTAAATTAAATTGAAATATAAATAAAGGATTTTATTTCTGTAGACAATAAACAGAAAAAGCCACCTTCGAAATGTGGCGGTAAAACATGTAGCAATGGTGTAGCCAAATGTGTACACAAACCCCCCGAATCAAAATCCTGACTACGCCACTGACTTCTAGGAGTGTAGACGTAGCTTTATTGTGTTCAATCTACGCACCTACAAGTTATCCCTACACGTTTACGAGGCGTGGTTTAACCTGTCTATTAGCCAGGTTCACACTTACCCCTTAAATCGCTTCGTTTAGATAACTAGTTTTCAAAACCAGCGTGAGAAATCGCTTCGTGTTGGTTCGGGAAGCAATTCGTCCGAGTCGGTTTGCTTAGAATCGCTTTCAAAACGACAAGGCGGGGAAGTAAAATTGCTCGTATTTTCAAAAATAATAGGAATCAAATTCTAAATTATGTCGAATAATATTACTGTATGTATAGTGAACAAGATTAACTAATTGTTTTGGGATACATTTTAGTATTTTCCAAATTCTGGTCATAATTTGAAATGACGTTAAGCCTTGGCTATAAGTGAACCGGGCACCGGGGTGAAGCGATTTCGCACGTGTGAACCTAGAATTACCGTCGGGGGTCAAAACTGGCATTCAAACCGACCTATACTGGGTAGGAGTACCCATGTAGACGCGAAATTTCATGCAAATTAGAGCATTCGAAGGGAAATTTGATGGACTGTGAAGTTAAATTTTAATTAAAATGCCGGTATCCATCGTGCAAATGCTAAACTAAATGGGACTGGGAAAACGTATGGTAACCAATTAAAATTAACTTTGAAATTTACCTATAAACCAACGGTATAACAATGAACTACGTTCTAAAAGAACATTTCAAGAGTTATTATAAAATCTAAAAGGAAATTTCAAGAGTTATTATAATATCTCAAAGAATATTTCAAGAGTTATAAAATCTAAAAGAAAATTTCATGAGTTATTATAATATCTAATACCCTAAGTTCAAAATCTTAAATAATCTTAAATATAGATTCAATCAAAAGTAAAATATACAAATAAGTATGCCAATTAGTTAAATTATAACCGAATTGATGAACTAATTTTCAGAGTTAGTTGCAACCATAGAAGCCATTGAAAGTTGAATATTCCTACCTCGATAAACTTCTGGTGAAACAAGTAATTTTAGCATTTAGACCCAAAATGAACGTAAAACTTCTAAGCTTTGTACCGCTTAATATATGATAACGAAATAGGAAAGAAAAAAAGGCACGAGGGTCCAAAGATATTCTCCTCTTTTTGGCGGGGTTTTCCGAACCCCAGATGGTTCCGCGGTTCAATAGCGTAGACGCGCTTTCTTTCCGTGATTTAATCAGAAGTTTCGCTGTTCGGCTTTCCCGCAAAAGTACCCGGCCAGATTCCCCGGAGGCGAAGAGTACCGAAAATACCAGAATTTACAATTTTCTCAGCTCACTTTGATTTCATAATCTCCGTACGGCTATTCTCACCGACGCCCACCGAAAAGAAAAAATTTCTCTCTAGCCTCACCCGAGAAGTTACGCCAGATTTGCATAAAACATTTCTTTTAACATCTTTTTTCCGGACATTTTACGAATACCGAAACACCGATTTCTGGTCTCCCCCAATTTAAAAAAAAATAAAAAATAAAAAAGGAATTAAAAAAAAAAGGTGCCAAAAGAATTGTTTTGCTGGTATATTATTTTACAATATTTAAGGCGGAAGTAAATGATTTTGTAGTTCAAACGTTTGAATGTAGATGGCTCTGAATTTCACTCAGTCGGTGAAGGGGGGACCATATTTTTCCCCTTAGTGACTCCTCCCAAATTTGGTTATTGACCAATGCTCTGTAAGCTTACTTGCTATAGGCTTTCGCACAAATCAAAGAAGAAGAAACTACCTCCAACAATAACCTTCAATGACAAAAGAATGTCTTTTTACTGCTGAAAGCTAATAAAAGAAAAAATATACACGTGGAAACGAAGTAACCTTGCACCTTACAACGTTCGAAAGGTTTGAAAAACACATGAATGTTTCTCAAACATTTTCTGTAAACGTTGGATGAATCAAACACAACCAGAAAATATTTTATTATTCAAATTCAAATGGAAAGATTTACCACAATAGTTTTAGAATTTAGAAAATATTCCGGTAAGGTAGAAGTACAAATTCAAAGTTGATGATTATAACACGATAGAGTTGGATTATAAAAATTTGATTCAAGTCAAGGAGGTAGTTTGAATAAAAATGGTATTTGGTTATTATAATAACTGACACCTGTTGGCATCCGTTCGAAGACAATGTTATTACTAATAAACCGTTCGGGATTACGTAACGAGAGCGGAATTATAAAAAATGCTGGTTTCAAGGCGGCGTCCGTTCGAAGACAATGTTATTACTAATAAACAGTTCGGGATAACGTAACGAGAGAGCGGGATTACGTAACGAGAGCGGAATTATAAAAAATGCTGATTTCAAGGCGGCGTCCGTTCGAAGACAATGTTATTACTAATAAACAGTTCGGGATTACGTAACGAGAGAGCGGGATTATAAAAAATGCTGGTTTCAAGGCGGCGTCCGTTCGAAGACAATGTTATTACTAATAAACAGTTCGGGATAACGTAACGAGAGAGCGGGATTACGTAACGAGAGCGGAATTATAAAAAATGCTGATTTCAAGGCGGCGTCCGTTCGAAGACAATGTTATTACTAATAAACAGTTCGGGATTACGTAACGAGAGAGCGGGATTACGTAACGATAGCTGGAATACGTAACGAGAGAGAGGGATTACGTAACGAGAGCGGAATTATAAAAAATGCTGATTTCAAGGCGGCGTCCGTTCGAAGACAATGTTATTACTAATAAACAGTTCGGGATTACGTAACGAGAGAGCGGAATTACGTAACGAGAGCGGAATTATAAAAAATGCTGATTTCAAGGCGGCGTCCGTTCGAAGACAATGTTATTACTAATAAACAGTTCGGGATTACGTAACGAGAGCGGAATTATAAAAAATGCTGATTTCAAGGCGGCGTCCGTTCGAAGACAATGTTATTACTAATAAACAGTTCGGGATTACGTAACGAGAGAGCGGAATTACGTAACGAGAGCGGAATTATAAAAAATGCTGATTTCAAGGCGGCGTCCGTTCGAAGACAATGTTATTACTAATAAACAGTTCGGGATTACGTAACGAGAGCGGAATTATAAAAAATGCTGATTTCAAGGCGGCGTCCGTTCGAAGACAATGTTATTACTAATAAACAGTTCGGGATTACGTAACGAGAGAGCGGGATTACGTAACGAGAGCGGAATTATAAAAAATGCTGATTTCAAGGCGGCGTTAGTTCGAAGACAATGTTATTACTAATAAACAGTTCGGGATTACGTAACGAGAGAGCGGGATTACGTAACGAGAGCGGAATTATAAAAAATGCTGATTTCAAGGCGGCGTTAGTTCGAAGACAATGTTATTACTAATAAACAGTTCGGGATTACGTAACGAGAGAGCGGGATTACGTAACGAGAGCGGAATTATAAAAAATGCTGATTTCAAGTTCGGGAGTAGATATTGAAAGAGCCTACTTGTAATAGAATAGTTGTTGACCGCTGAAATATTGTAAATAGAGAGCAGATTTGTAATAAAATAGTTGAAATTCATGAACGGTTGTAAATCTTATTATAATTTTATAATTATTGGCCAGATTTGGAATTGGGGAGTTTTCTTTTTTTACTAGTTGGTGGAAGCTCTTTGGTGAAATTTGTGGTTTTTCTTTTCTTGGGGGGGTTTTGGGGGATGGTGATTTCCGTATTTTTTGGTTCTCTTATGGGCATTGATCTTGAGTGTCTTGGATCGGCAAGTTCGGGCAGCATGCAAAGTTCAAAGAAATATTTTAATTTTGGATAAACCTTTTGCCAAAAAGCAGAATCTTTGAAAATTCTTTGGCATTCAAACCCCAAAGGTGTCCATACGATAAAATCGCAATAATTTCTTTGCGTTATATGCAGCTGCCCTTGAATTTGGTAGTAGTAGTCGTGGGTTTTTTTTAGAACCAGAGAGCCATTTACGAGTTTAGAGCAAAAGTTTTTTAATTTCGCTGGGGCTTCTAGAGGGTGAATATACCTGGCGGAGAAGGGACATTTGATTTCCAGGATTCCGTCCGAAGCGACTAACCCATCAGGAGAGGCACCTAGGAATCCGTACTCAGTGTCAATAAATAGCCCCGCTTTTTTCACCACGACTCCTTCGACTTCCTTTTCGGCTTTATATTCTTCGAAAGCTTCTGTCTCTTTTTTTTGCCGTAGGCGCAAGCTATATTTGAAAATCTTTTGGGGTAAAGGAAGTTTTGGACCAGTTTTGCAAACCCGGTTTGGGGTTTGCGTTTCGCTATAACCCCAAAATTTGAAGCGGTTATTCTTTTGGCTCTCTGTAAATGCCACTCTTCGCATTCGGACTGCTCCACGGTTCTTTTCTGGATAGCTTCTTGCTCTGAGAGATCCACCTTCAGCTCCTTCAATACCTCTTCTTTCCTTCTGTTCATTTCTTCAGGATCCATATCTGGCTTGTTGCAATTTTCCCCATAATTAGCCACGTCCCTCTTGTTTTTTTCACTTTTATTTAATTCGTCGAAACGATTGTTGAGACAGGTTTTTTTATATCTTTTTTGGACGGCTGAGTTCAACGCGTGCTTTTTTATGGCTTGGCTCGGTGTTTCTGCCGAGTAGGCTCTGATTAATTTTACGTGCCACGAACGACCAAGTACTTGCTGAAGCCCAGCTGCCGTGCATCTTGTAGAGTAAGAATTTCTCCGGCTAAAAGAGACTTGCTTGCCGCCTACGGCTTTAGCCACCAGTGACATATAGTTCTCCGCCAGGTTATTAGTCTCGTTACACAAGAGAGAGGGAGCTAAGTTTTGCACGCGTTGGGACGCTTCGGCCAACTTCATTTCTAGCGGCTTAGTCAGAAGGCAAATTTGGCTTGGACCCGATTTATCACAAAAATAATCACGGCAAGAAGTGTGTCGACCAAACACGTGATAGGGGACGTTTTTTATATCTTTCTAATAATAATTAATTTTGACTCGGGACAATTTTGCGTAAAATTTTTATTTTCATTTACCGCGGCACTAATAAGCGGTTGAATATTGTAAAAGCTACTTACTTCTCCAATTTCTTGTTCCTTTTTCAAATATGTGAGCTTGCGCATATTCGGAATGCCAAGGACTGATAAGGCTTCGTCCATATTGGCGAAGCCGCTCCCGATGGAAACAAAGCCCCATACAGCCAGGTGGTTCAATGCTAAGGGCTTTTCTCCCTCCCTTTCACTTTTCCCGTGAATTCTTGGGCGCCCAGCACACGCGCTTCGTATTGGAGCCGACGACACGGTTTTGTTTTTGTGGCACTGTTTACATTTGAAAACCAGTTCGAATTCCAAGCCATTACGGTTTTCTTTTTGGTATTCAAATCTTCCATTAGCGGCACATTTATGGTCATCTAGCTGGCGCATTTGCTTGACAAACCACTTTATGTCCACTACGCGATTTCCACTTAGGCTCCCGAAATTATCCGTAAAGGGCCGCTCAATAATCAAAGGTGGAAAATTTATTTCGCGCTCTCCATAATTTTTGGCTAGCTGGTCTTCCAACCAACTGTTTGATGATAACAATTGAGTTGTATCGCTGACCAAACTCGAAGTTTCCGAGGTTTTCACTGAAGATGAACGAGTTGACTTCGGCGTTTGATCAAGCATTACGGCTTCCATCGAAGAACCTCTGGAAAATACGTCAAAGGGTTTTTTCCTTGGTGTTGAGACCAGCGGCGTTTCAGACAAATTCTCGACTGGAAATCGACCACCGTTTTCCCTCGTAAGTTCTACTTCGGCTGAAGAAAAACTTCCAGATTCTTCATTTATGGCAGAATTACTATAATATATTTTATAATTAGATTTATATTATTAATATTAAATATACAGCCACTAGCTTACCGTTTTGTTTGTCTTCTCATTCTATAATTTTTTTTTCTAGACGGTCCTTTTTTGGACGCGTAACGTTTGGTAGAGCCCATTTCGGATGTTTATATCACGAAAAGAGCTGAAATCGCTTATTTATAAAATCGCAGATCTATATAGATCGAAAAGAAACTCGGTTTGACAACTTAGCATTAGCGTCGTTGGAAACGGAATGAATCTTTTTGAAGATTGGAATGTAAAAAGGAAAAATTTCGCAACTCTCTCCCAAAAGCTCTTTACAGTGTTGTTGGTAACTAATAGGCCTACCCTTTCATCGCGTGTATTCATTTTGAATTCATACTGCGTGGTATGACACAGCCGAAGGCTTCCACCTTTGATAACTCTCTTATTTCTCCTTGAAACTGTCATCGCTTGTTCTCTCCAGTGGCGATAATTTGGCCCGGGGGTCGGGGGTTCATCACAGTGGGTCACCGAAATAGAAAGCGGGCCGGTAGCGAAGTAAAGACCACACCTCTAAAAGGAGTTTTCGTAGAAAAAAGGAAAACTGAGCCAAGGGCGTGAATGGAGACATCTACCGTTTACTCTTCGAATCACTGACCAAAAATGTTTTTATTTATTTTTAAAACAACGGTTAAAGAAGGATTTACGAATTTAAATCCAGCTGTAGCTATGTATTCAACGCGTCGTTTGCAGTTTAAATTGTGAAAATCGATCCACTAGAATTGAAAAATCGATGGAATTACGTTTTAAAAACTACCCTTCAATAAAGTATTTTTAATTAATTAATGGAAGTATGCTTGACCCTCAAATTAAATCAGGCTGTAGCCAAAATTTTCAAGATATTATGCACCAAATTTTGACTTTCTATCTTTAATAGATTTGAAAAATCTATGGAAGTCCCAAGCGTAATATTTTGATAAAATCACTTACTTCCCCCTTAAAAGATACAAAAGATTGGAACAAATAAAATTTCTTATTACAAATATATAAATCTTTACTTATATTAAAAATAACAAAAATTCATTTTATGGTCATATATTTAGATAGAATAACTAGATTCAGTAGCGTAGCCATAAATTCGTCAAGGGGGTCAGACTATTAGAAATTTTAAAGGTGGTGAAAAATTAATGCAGTCAAATTAAGGTACACCCAGAACTAGTAGCATTTCACTTATGATAAATTAATATTTTCGTTGTTGTTGATGAACCTGGCGCCACCTGTTAGATCGGCAAGATACAATGACTTTTCCAGTTTCTTCGCGTTATTTTCAATATCAAAAGTTGGTGAGATATCATTCAATTTTAAAACTTAATTTCATACAATTTTCTCATGCTTTGGGAAAATCTACTTTAACTGCTTAGTATATTTAAAATAATAGCGATAAAAATCTTTACCATCGTCACCAACTTAATCAATTAAAAATACTCTGCTCAAAAAATTATTTATGCGCCTGATGTGAAATGCATAAAATAAAACTGCGTGGTATAGTTATTTATAAACTATATTTTTTCGATGTAAAAGTTACCGAAAATTATTATATGATACATAATCTAATTTCTTCTTTTCTTGTCTTATTGGTACCGTTTAGCTTATATTTTATTAACTTCAATACCTAAAAATTATATGGCATTAGCAGGAAATATATTTGTCACTTTATTAAATAACTTAGAACCGTTCACACTACTAGTTAGGAAAAGTTTATTTTAGAATTTGTCGATTTTATTCGGAAGACTTCTAAATATCTAACTACAAATCAGCAAACGGAAAGGTAATACGGTAATTAAAAAATTTAAGTGACTCATTGGCTAGATTTAAGGGACCAAAGTTGGTCGAAAAAAGTGGGTTGACAAAAGTTGGCCGACAAAAGTTGGTCGACAAAAGTTGGCCGACAAAAATTGGCCGACAAAAGTTGGCCGACAAAAGTTGGCCGACAATAGTTGGTCGACAAAGGTGGGTTGATAAAAGTTGGTTGACAAAATTTGGTCGACAAAGTTGGACCAAATTTGGTCGACAAAGGTGGGTTGACAAAAGTTGGTCTACAAAAGTTGGTCGACAGAATTTGCTGACCAAAGTTGGTTGATAAAATTTGGTTGACAGACGTTGATCGACAAAAGTTGGTCGACAAAAGCTGTACGACAAATTGTCCGACAAAAATCGCGTAGTGTGCACTCGACTATTGGTATTTCGATGATATTAAACTAGGTTTTTTTATAAAAATAGAAATCAAAGTGTTAAGTTAAAACACTCCTGTTAACAAACATCAATTTCGTGAGATAACGAATGTCTTTTTAGTCCAGTTTTTCGTTGAAACATTTTCCCGCATTCATCACACTTAAACGGCTTAATGCCAGAGTGTTTGTTGAAATGCGTGTTTAGATTGGAAGACTGGCTGAAAGCTTTGTCGCAGATTTTGCATCTGTACGGTTTTTCGCCTGTTGAAAACGACGCGGAAATTATATAAAGTGAGAGACGAAGGAGGCGCCATCTAGCGAGCGTAAAGTGAAAGCATCTTACCCGTATGGACGTAGATATGCTTCTTCATGTCAGACTTTTGATGAAAACGCTTGTCACAAATCGGACACGAATGAGGCCTGATATCGGCGTGAATTAGAAGATGCGTCGCCAATGTTGAAGACCTCTTGAACGCTTTGCCGCAAACTTTGCACGGATGCTTTCGGTCCGTCTCAATGTTTTCTTTCGAGGCTTTATCAGGATTTCCGGTAACTGATATTTAAATTAAACACTATTTCATTTTTTCTTTCAAAAATATACTATAAATAATTCAAGCAATTTTACGTAATTATTTCTGTCTAACACTTATTTTGTGACAAGCAAACTAAAGGTGCAAAACCTGTGTAATTTATCGATTGCTGCTGTTGTAATTTAAGTTTCGTGTATTTGCCATGTTTGTTTTTATTTAAACTGAATGACTTTATTAAAATCAACTCAGAATTCAATAATGGCGGAATGAAGGTAATATTATTTAAAGGGAATATTCTCAACCAAAAACTCGCCATTGAAAGCTAGATAGGTAGCGGGTAAAGCAGGTGCTCTTAGTTTTTACCTATGGACTGTGCAAAGTCCATAGGTGGTTTCTTCTAACTTAACTTTTCGTATATACTATTCTTCACCACATTCCCCCTTTTCGGCTTTCCGTTGCTATGCAACGCGTTTTGAAATTTTTAATGTTTAGGCTTAGTTTCTCTTTTCGATATAACAGTCGCCAGCCAGATTTCCCGCACGGTACTGATGAGTTCCAAATAGAACGAAACCTGTCTAACGTTGGAATTTCTGGCTATTTTATTTAGTTTTTTACTCGAAGATCTATTTGATCCGAGATTCGCGTCTTATTTACGAGTTATTTGTAAGTTTTTAAATATCTTCAAATTTGTTTATGGTTTAGCTTTAGTATCCCTATTCATAATGGACTAATCTACTTATAATCGTATTTTATCACCGCTCTTAGTTTTTCCCCATCGTTATTCGTAAAATTGACTTTATAAATAATGATATTTGCATTTTAATAAAATGTTTGCATCGTCTATTTAAGAACAAACGTTTTTATTACTTTTTGATTTGTCTGTAGCAGACGCTAGATCACAGGCGGTACCTCGGAGAAGCTAGCGCCGTTACGCCACCTAGACTCGTTTCGTCGCGAATATAATTCGCCATAAATATGGACGTTCATTCTCCTTTTAAGTTTTCCTTTAAAACTTATAGCAAGTGGCGGCTCGATGTGACTTTGCTCTTTTTTCAATAGATGTCGCTAGCGTCGAAATAAAAAAGGCGGTACTTATAGGTACCCCTGGGCCCTGGCGTTGATTGGAACGTTTGTAATTTGGTCAATAACATAAATTACAGCAAATATAAACAATATTTTTACATGGGATATATAATTTAGGTTAAAGCCCACTAGATATAATATAAGTTGTCTAACTATTTTACTCTACAATGGAATGGCTCTCTGACGACGGTATTATTTGGATATTTTTAATTTTAGCTTCCTTACATAAATAGATGGCACCACGCTCTCCAGTAGAATCACGTTTTTCAAAGAATCGGATAGATTCATGGCCATCTCTAATAACAGGGGCCTTTTCATAATACAGGTGGCAATGATAGAACCGCCACTTGCTTTAAAACATTCACAAAATTATACGTTTTATTTTGTTGTCAATAAGCCTGAAATGCTTGCAATAAACATACCATAAGAGGAGTATGCCAATTTATTACTTGTCATAACTAAACTTTATGTTTCAATAAAACAAATATACTAAAAGGTTGACGACTTTGATACTTAAGGCAGAAATCCAAAAGAAAGTGAAAATAATCATTCTTACATTTGATAACAGTGGTGTAAGCTCCGGAGGGTTTACTTCTAGTGATCACATTAGTGGGTGAAAGCTCACTGTTGCCGTAGAAATGGTTAAAGAAGATTTTGTCATGATACAAAGGCCACATGTAATTGTACAGCTCCGGTTGATTCGAATAAGGGTTCATTGGCCAAGTGAGTTTCCTCGCCGGACACGTCTCCCCGCTTGGTGCCACATGCTGGTATAGAGGGGACACTGCCTGATAAATGGCTCTCGGATGGACACCGTCAGTTTTGGGGGAGGATGATTCGAACTGGGTCCACCTTGCGGGACTCTGGTTATTGTCCAAATTCGCCTCGAAGATCCGATCAACTCTCTCCTCTGAAAATCATACGTAAGCAGAAATGCATTAAGTTTATGATTTTTGGGATATTATTCCCTGACTCTATACTTTCGATAATCACGTTAAGAATGACAAGTGGGTCTATTTTGCGATACGCAGTGACAATTTCATGCAATATTAAAAAAAAATGATAGGTCATAGTACTGTGTTGTTCTGGATGGTCTCAAGACTATACATTTAACGATTAGGGCACAGTACAATTAGTCAGTTTCAGTAATCAGTGTCAACATTAATTAAAAATCAGGTGTATTTTAAAACGTGCGAACAGCAGCGTGGTCAGATTTTATTACGAGCCAATAGTACCTAATTTACCTGTACTTTGTGTTACTCGCTACAGTGGCGTAACTAGGCCAATGCACCTAATGTGGTGCATTGGGGACCACAATGGCGTAGCTAAGATTTCCGCCTCGCGAAACTCATTTGGGGCCCTTATAATCAGTGGCGTTTATAGGGGATAGTGGATTATGTGGATATCTAGCCCATAAATCGATAGGAATTTAGGGCTACGCCGCATTGCGAAGTCTCCGTGGCCCTATTTACGCCACTGCACTGGGGGCCCACAAGATTATCCGGCAGCCACGACGTGTGAGCTATCAGTGGCGTAAGTATATGACGATACCAATTTTCCCATTTTGCATTGGGCTTTTATACATCCCATAAAAATTAATTGTTTGTTGTTATGTTAAAATTCTGACTAAAACCACGAGTTTCAATATTACTATTGAGCTACAATTTATCTACCACGACACTTAAAGGTACTTTTACAAATTTACATCGAAACTAACTTAATTTATTTGGTCGTAATAATATATTTTACGCTCAATTTAGAGGTCATTTTATACCATCTTAAATTTTGTCTATACTTTTTCTAAATATTAGGCCGAGAAAATAGGTTATACATGTAACATATATTTTTACCATATATTATATGGGATTAAAACTAGTGTAATATAATCGTTGTGTTAATAAACTAATAGGGATACGAATTTACCGTAATTTTCGAAATCGGTAAATTACCGCGTAATTTACCGTTTCATGGTAATTTGAAATTAATTCCCAAATGTTTTGTAATCTCGTTTTGTCACAAAATGAAATTTGTCACAAATTTTGTGTCATAGTCTAAATATTTCAAAACATAAAAAAGGACAATGAATCTGATAATTTAATTAGAAAACTAAAAGAAATACAAAAAATACACTTATTTTTATCTTTTTAAATGAAATCACTGTTTTCATCTGGTTTTCAATGTAGATTTTGTCATATTTTAGGCTTTTTTTAGTTCGGTATTCAGTAAATTACTCCGGTAAATTACCTGGGTAAATTACCTGGGTAAATTACCCTGGTAATTACTGTGGTAATTACCATTTTCATTTTTTTCACAAAAAATCGTAATTTACCGTTACCCCAGTAAATTACTGCGTAAATTACCAATTCGTATCCCTAGAAACTAATCTTGAATCGTGCAATATTTTTTTTTTAATTTTCATACTTATTTGTTATGTTACTTATGCTACGACCACGCCGCGATTCGTAGACATATCAGAGGTAGCTGTACTCAAAAAGAGGACGGAACCCAAAACCGACCAAACCACAAACACAGAAATCAATGTATAGCCCGGAAGTGAACGGTGTGATATGTAGAGCAATGTTAATTCACTGATTTATATCACTGACTAGTCGCGCTTCTACCATTTCAAAATGAAATTTGCTCTATATTGAAGCCGCAAGGTGATATCAAATCATTACTAGACTTATTGATTAATATTTTAATTATCATTTTTATGGGGGTATGTTGTATTTGGGGGGGGGGGGGTGTTAATTAACTTATCTGGCAACTGAACTCACGAAAGGGAGGTGTTAGCTAAGAACCCAAACTCAGGAAGGGGTACGGACCTGTTTGCGGTTACTGCTAAAAGTGAGTATGAACCAATGTATGAATAAAAAAAATTATCATTTCTGACACTAGGTTTAACAGAAGCTTGGGATGATTTACGTTAATTACGATAAAAAGACAAGTTGTAGCGCCTATTAACCGACGATTTTCCGATTTAGTTCATACTCCCTTTAAGATTGGAATTTATTGGAATTGCTATACCTGAAATGTCCAGTTTTTTCCTGACAGTCAAGCAGAGTGGTTCCGTTTGCTCAGTGCAATACGAAGACCATACATTATGTAGGTCCACGGTGGAGTCGTCTGAGATTGAACTAGACTCTGAGTCTAAAAAGATGAAAAACCACAATGAAATGTTCTTGAAAACTTTTAACAACACGAAACTATTAAAGCAGTTGTAGTTTATACTCGTACTATCTGTTTCAGATTTACACCACTACTCTTGTTTTATACACAACAATGTTTAAAATCTACTCGTAGGTATACACGAAGGTAATTTTCAACGTGAGGCACATTATTTCTACATTATCATTCTAGTACACTTTACCACTGACATTGGTTTTCATGCTGGCATGCGTATACCTATATATCTAAAGTATAAAACCTCACTCTGGTTTTAGTTAAAGAATTGATGAATTTAGATTGCTCAATTAATATACTTTAAGCATTACTTTAAATTTATTTTAACTTTTAATTCAATCGTAACAGCTACTACTAGAGGATTTTTTGCCTGCACTCCTAAATTTGTTTTAACACTTCAAAGAATGACATTGACAACCCAGGATTAAGTCAGGTTAGCATTAAAAGTCGTTGGATTTCTTGGGCTTCAGGTGGTTCCTTGGGTATTAGCCTAGCTGATCATGATTATTATTATTATTACTATTATTATTAAACTTCATAAAGAATTGTATAAAAAAATTGGAAATCGTTACCTTGATAAGACCCAACTTGGTCTAGTCCTAACTTCATGTCACGCACCTAATGTTCAGGCAGTCGGTAAAATTTGAGATTTACGTAGTCGGTTTTGGCGAAAAACAGCTTTTGAGATAACGCAGCAACTGGCAGTGAAATATACGATTGCCTAAAAACAAAATCGCGATTGCAAAGCACGTTCTGCTTATATTGAAAGAATAGGAGCTTCGGGATTTAACGGATCACCAGAGAAAACGATACAGCTCGATAACGAGGAAATGAATTTTTGCTAGTCGTTTATTTCCGATGGCTGTGTTACGAGTGACGAGAGCACGGCTTATGTGGCATACCACCTGCGAGCGAGACCGCGAAAGAATGATACCGTTTCGCCAAACTCGTCACTGCTCAACACCGACTAACAGCGTGTATCTATGTAGTTAAGGTTAACAAAATAGACACGACTATATTACGACCTTGACCATCTTTATGGTGTAACTTGCTCTACAAGTTTGCTCTACAAAGGCTCCTAAACGTATTATGAAAGAGCCACAGACAGATTTGAGTCGAATTATTTATATAAACAGATCGTGCATGGCGATATTTTTCCTAATTCCTTTTACTTCATTACTTCTTCGTATGTTTAAATCTTGGAGTAATTCTTTATTTCTCAGAGTTTAAACTTTATCAAAGGTTTGCATCAAGAATGAATATATTTATAGGCTTCGAGCTTAGAAAAGATAGCGCCATCTACTTTAATACCTGTCAACTAAATGTGTGAAGAAATAGCAGACAACTTTTGAATATGAACGTTCTTTAACTAAAACGTTCCGCTTTTATATCGAGCGAATTTTGAATGAGCAGACAGCTTTCACACATTCAATTTAAAACTCAGTCGGTAGGCGGAAATACTTCTGACCAAAGTTTAAACTAAGCACGAAGCTTTTACTTAGGGATAATGACTATGACGATCTGTCGGCATCATGGACTCATGGTAGAATTTCAGCCCAGCACGAGACGGGAATTTCTCCGACGTGTGATTCAATCGCAATGAGATATTGAGCTCATCTGATTATTTAATTTTTTTCTAATTGGCAGCTCCTGTCTAGTTGCATTTGATCGCACTAGATGTCGTTAGCGTATAAATCAAAACAAGTTGAGTAAGCATCAAAATCTAGCCTAATAGGTGTGGCTTATTAAACACGTGGTTTCGGAAAGCCAATAGATGGCAGACAACTCACCTTTGTCCCCGGAAGGTGCTGTCACCTAGAAGAGCTTTTAGAAGCATTTATGTAAGCTCTTTTTACTTTTTTGATAGAGCCACCACTTATGTACTCTAAACAATTACCTTGTTTATTAAAACGGCTTAACATAACAGTATTAATTTCCAACAAACAAATTTAAATATTTTACTAAATTGAAATTTACAAATGGGCTGATACGTTACAGAATTTTTGGTACAGTTTATCTCTTGGATATCGAATCCTCTTCAATTTTGGTCTAAAGGCCCCATAATGCTATAATGTTTTTGGGTACAATGCTCCAACGCTTGGTTCCATTTATAATAGTTCTATTTCGTCAATGAGGCTCTTTCCATGAGCGCACCCAGATCGACCTTTCGGTGTCGACGCATCTGAACGGTCATGGAAACGGGTTAGTGCGATAAAAGTGGTCGACCTTCTTGGCACGACAAAAGAGGTGTTCCGGGGAGAAAATATCGCTCCTTTTTAGTTCCACATCGAGATATATATATATCGAAGTGGGACTATTGCTATGGACGGATTGTCGTTGAGTGTTGTGTGTTTGTTTGTTTGTTTGTTTGTTTGTTTGTTTGTTTGTTTGTTTGGTGTGGAAAGCAACGACACGGCAGATGGCGCTGCGAAAATAATTTGCAGGGAAGTTGGCAAGGTGTCCCTGGGAGGCAACGCCATCACGGCTAACGCGGCCATAGAAGGGGAGATTGGCTGGTCCACTTTCGAGGCACGGGAAGCCCGAGCGAAGATGAATTTCCTCGGAGCATGCCTACAGGCTCCCCCGGATCGGCAGATACGTGCGGTATACGACTATATCGATAGGCCCGCCCACCGAACGCAATGGAGCCGCCGCACAAATCGCCTCTACAGGAAGTTCGCGGTCCGGGCGAACCTGGGAACCTGCCCCACCGCAAAACTGTGGCGACAACAGGTATGGAGGGACGTCGCAGCCACAAACGAATCGCGCTGGAAAAAAGAGGTCAGTAGCAAGAACAGCCTTTGGGACTACGCCTTAAAGCAAAAGCCAGCCAAAGAAGCCATATATGACAACCGCCGAGGAAGCTGCCTACTGTTCCAGGCACGCACCGGCGCCCTCCCAACGGCAGCCAGGGAGTTCGAGATCCTTGGGAACGCACCAACATGCAAACTCTGCGCTGCCCCGTCAGAAACCGTGGCTCACATCTTGGAAGAGTGCCCGGCGTTGACCCCGGATCGACTTTTAATACGCGAGTCCGAGCAAATGCCTATGGTAGTAGCCCCATCATCCCCGGATTATCTCCGATGGCTTGGACTAACTGAAGACAAACAAAAAACAGAGACGACGGAGGCCACCAAACATCTCTTGGACAGGTGGTGGTCGCTCCGCAAACCTACAAAAAGACCAACGTGGTGACACACACCATGTCCCCCCACTGCGCCCCTTATCCGAAAATTTAAGTGAGCCTCCCTGATTTAAAAGGGACCAAATTCGGAGTGGAAAAGTGAACTGAACTGAACTGAACTGAGTTTTGGTGAAACCGGTATTCGAACTCACAGTTAAAAACTCCGAATAATGACGCCTTTACGCTCTCGGCCACGGGAAGCTTCCCAAAATTTGTTCGGAACTTCTACTGTATTCTCGTCAGTTTTAGCGGCGCGGGGGGAGTTGGCTAGTTAAGTTGTCGAAATTCTCGTCCGTTTTTACGCCTTATTTTACGTACATTTTCGGAATTTAAGGTCAAATGAACCTCAAACTTCGCGTCGTGGTGGGTGGTGGGTGGTGGGCACACTCGCTTAAGATGCCTCGCTCGAAAGTGAGTACTCGAATAAACGAGCTCGAAAATTTTAAATGTTCGGGGGGTCAGCAGTGGTAGGTGGGCACACTCGCTTAAGATGCCTCGCTTGAAAGTGAGTACTCGAATAAACGAGCTCGAAAATTTTAAATGTTCGGGTGGTGAGCAGTGGTAGGTGGGCATACTCGCTTAAGATGCCTCGCTCGAAAGTGAGTACTCGAATAAACGAGCTCGAAAATTTTAAATGCCCTCTTCCCCATATGTACTTATAAATTCTCTAAAAGCCCCACAATGAGATACTTATTTTCTTATTTAAATAAATCAACAAGAGACATTAAAAAACTTCATCACTCGTTACACCAAACAAAAGGTTCAAGACAAACTACGAGTTCAATCCACACTGACGAACTTCCTTTTGGGTAATAAAAGCAATAGAACCATAGAGAAACAATTATACATTGAAGTCACTATCGGGAGAAGGTATTATATTATTAAGAACACGCGTACGCTTAAAAAGTTAAAGCATTGAAGACTCTATTTCCCTTCACACACTTACGTACCGCCATTATAAATTATTGGACTCCCATACTCATCCAAAAACTAGGGGCATTCGGGCATATGTAGTTTTATATCTATGAAGGTAAATTTTTATTTCGATAATCTTTGCCGTATACCATTCGCAAAACTTAGGTATATTAACTTACAAGTTCACGTAAAGACTACCCGTTTATAGCTCTACCACAAATAGATCGAAATTTAAAATATAGCTTTTTGTCAAATTACCTTGCAAGTTAAGTCAATAAATGACCTCAACAGCTTATGAATTGGTTTGCCCACCCGTGTATCCTGAGGGTGGGCGGTGGCCTCTCTTTAACATAGGATGGTAAATAGTATATCTAACTATAGGAAATCACATGGGCTCAGCAGTTTTTATATTAGTTTGCCCACCCGGGTCTCCTGATGGTGGGCGGCATCCACCCTTTCACTTAGGGTGGCAATTTATATATCCAACGATAATAAATCACAAAGCCTCAAAAGCTTTGTATTAGTTTGCCTACCTGTGTCTACTAAGGGTGTATGGCTTTGCCCATTCGAATACACTGATGTGGAACTAATATTACGGCCTGGGCCGACTTGTTGTTTCTTGGAAACGGTCATCGCATCGTTCTCACTACATTTTGGGTGTTTCTCTCCTTATTCCTTCTATACTCGGTGTGCCTCTTAGCCAATTTCCGAATTAAAAACAACTGGTAAATCTAGTGCTTCTAATTTATATCTGAACATATCAACCCGTTATCTTTTTCTCACATGATCAGGTACAATCTGAATTATATATCCAAACTGCTTCACTAATTTCACTGTCAAATTTACATTTATATGAACGTATAAATTTGGGGCGTAAGCGTAAGTTAAATTAGTTTGGGTGAAAGTCGAGTTTGACTTAATCCACAGCATTGGGCTAGAAAGAAGATATTAGGATAAATGCTTCAAAGTGCCAATTAGTAGCACTACAAATGGAGCGATCTACTCATCAGTGGGGGTTCGATTCGACAATGGAAACAGGCGGCGATATCGCGTCGCGTAATTTTCATGACCGTTCAGATGCGTCGACACCGAAAGGTCGCTCTGGGTGCGCTCATGGAAAGAGCCTAAATAATTAGTCAAAGGGTTATTTAATTTTTGTGCTTGTAGCCATTGTTTTAAGGGGGACAATCCGTTTTCATAGCTCATGAAAGGATTGCATTTACCATGCCCTGTTGCGAAAAAGCTTAAACGCAAAAGGGGGGGAGAGCAATTAGAAAAAGTACACTAAAGTCACTCGCCGACTGAAAAACGAGAGACTCTTAAGGGGTGATCAAGAATTGAAATGATGAACACGTTAAGTTAATTCAAACCAAAACCATTTTATTTTCAAAACCGCTAACTACCGAACAAAGGCGCACAAAATAAAGGTAGCTAAAGAATTTTTAACCGCCGCTCTTCTTTCTTTCAAAATTACAACTGCCTCTTCAACGGCCAGAAAAACGAGGCCAATTTTTCCACAAAAACCCGGATCTTGGGCAGCGAGGCTACTCCCCACTCCCATTGGTCAAGACCCATTCAAAATTTCCCCAAACATTCCAAACTCGTGACGTCGGAAGGGATTAGGACCCCAACAATATGGCAGTAAGTGCCAAAAATACAAATTATAACAATGAAATGAAACTCGAAAAATATAAAACTAAATAAATACAATTACAAGAATAAAATACACAAGTTAATAAATTTACACAAATCACAATTATACACTTAATAACAATTTTAAACGTACACAATTAGACACATGTTAATTATTTTATATACAAAAAAATGGGGCATGAATTTAATTTTTAACAGACTCCCGCCCTTGACCAGAATGGTCAAGAAAAATAAGAAAATTAAATATTAATACTCTATATGGTATAACATTTGCACAGGCCGTCTAATCTTAGTGCCATTTGGTAATCTTACAATGCACGATCTAATTCCTTTACCAAACTCATCCACTATACCATATCTCCACATTAGGCGAGGAAGCTTAGGCTCCTCAATTAAAACAAAATCACCAATTTTTAATTCTTTCGTAGGTTTACATTTTTTAACATTGTGCGCGGAAGGCAGTTCCAACATATAATTACTCTTCCACTTTGTCCAAAATTGATCCAACAAACTTTGACGGTGTTTTAACCGAATTTTTAATTGTTCCTCTTTGGGATTTAACCGTTCATTTTTCCCGAAAACCTGAGAAGGTAGTACGGTCAACCTCTGACCGACTAAGAAATGGGCGGGGGTTAAAGGTATTGGCTCCTTGGCGTCCCCGTAAACAAAAGTGAGTGGGCGAGAATTAATGGTCGCTTCAATTTCGGTTAGTACCGTTTGAATTTCTTCAAAATTTAATCTAGATTTCCCAAGCACATTTCTGAGAGCTACCTTAACAGAGCGAACGAGTCGCTCCCAAAACCCACCCCACCAGGCGGCGTGATCGGCGATGTACCTCCACGAAATTTTGTGAACACCGAAAAAATTTATTACTTCCGGACTCCTGATATTTTCAAACAATTTGGCAAGATCGGCGTCCGCTCTTTTGAAAGTCATCGCGTTATCGCTGTACATAACCCGAATAATTCCGCGCCGCGAAATGAAACGCCTGAAGGCGAGTAGAAATTTTTCCGTCGATAAATCCGACACCAGTTCTAAGTGTACCGCGCGCGTTACCGCGCACGTGAAAAGCGCCACGTAACATTTGTCCATGTCCTTTGAATAGAGAGGACCCGCGAAATCCGTTCCAGTCACTTCAAATGGTGGCCCCGGAGTAGTCCTTGTTGCCGGTAGGGGCGCCATGACGACGCTGGAAGGCTTGGCCTTGAACTTCTTGCATACGGGACAAACGTGTATGACCCCTTTAATCAGCTGTCTGGCCCGGGGAATCCAATAACTTTCCCTTATTTCGACCAATGTGCTATTTACTCCGCCGTGCATCAACCGCTCGTGATGATGCTTGACCAGGAGCTCGGAGAAGCGATGAGTTGGCGCCAAAATACGAGGATGCTTCTCCGCGTAGGTGAAATTGTCTCCCGTCAAGCGGCCTCCTACGCGCATAATTCCTTTCTCGTCAAGCTGCGGCTGGAGAGTTAGAAGTGACGACTCTCTCGGAACCATTTTCTGATTCGTCAAATTAGCCATTTCACCCGCGTACGATTGTTCTTGGACGACTCGAACCCAGTATTCCTCCGCCTCGATCATCTCTTCCGCTTCTATGGGCGACAGTGGTTCTTTCGATCGTTTCCCCGTGATAATTTTTACAAATCGCCTTATCCAAACCGTGATTCTCAGAACCACTTTTAACTCGCTGTACCTGGCCAGTTCCAGTACTGGACCAATAGAATTTTGAATGACGCAAACGGCTTGGATCGCATCCCTGTAGGCCGCCCTCAGCTCTATTTCCGCTAGTTTGGTATCCACTCTGCCGCTCTGAATTCCCGAAGTGAGTTCTCCGCCGCTTACGAACCAATCTGGTCCGAACCACCAAAGTTGACTTTTAGATAACTCCACTAAGGACTTTCCTCTAGTCGGCAAGTCCGCCGGGTTAGTTTTTCCTTCGCAATGTCTCCAATTTAGAGGATCCGTTAGTTGATGAATTTCTTTTACGCGATTCGCGACGAATGGTAAAAATTCTTTCGGTGGTCCTCTGATCCACCTCAGTACTATCGTCGAATCCGTGTAAAACCGTATGTGTTCTAATTTCTCGGAAAATGTTGGTATTAGCGCGTTTGCGAGACGAGATCCAATAAGGGCGCCCATCAATTCCAGCCGAGGCAGGGTTAATTTCTTTTCCAGTGGCGCGACTCGGCCCTTCGAGGCGATGAGGGTGGTACGAACTCTCCCGCTGGGCTCCCGGTACCGAACGTAGGCGACCGCTCCGTAGCCTTTTTCGCTCGCGTCAACGAATACGTGTAGCTCCGGGGCTACTTCTTTACGTTTTCCTTCAAAAATGTGGCGCTGAATCTTAATTAGTTGAAGATTTTGGAGGTCCTCGCACCAATTGTTGTATCTTTCGGACAATTCCGGTGGCAGTTCGTCATCCCACGCGATGGCCCGTTTCTGTTTTAGATCCCCTTCGCTCTTCTCCGTCCAAAGTTCTTGGAAAATAAATTTAGCCTTCATGACGAAAGGCGTCAGGAACCCCAGAGGGTCGAATACTCGCGCTACCGCTTTCAGGACCCATCTTTTAGTATTCTTCCGATCAACCAGAAATGCCGTAAGCGCGCTGTGATCAAAGTGCAAAACGTCATTATTTTCGTTCCACGAGAGGCCCAGCACTTTGCCTGAACTTTCTTGGGGGTCCTTGTTATTCTCTTTCTTAACGCCAAGCCGTTCTAGTAAGTCCGCGGAGTTGCTCCTCCATTTCCGTAGCGTCATACCAGCTTCCGAAAAAATTGTCCCGGCTTCGCTTGACAGTTTATAGGCATTCTCGACGTTATCCGAACCAGATAAAAAATCGTCCATGTATAATTCGTTGAGAATCGCTTCGCTCGTGGTAGGATACTTCTCCTTATAGCCCTGGACGTGATGCCTGATGGTGGCTGAAAGTAGAAAGGGGCTCGCATTCACCCCGAAGGGCACTCTTTTTAGCCGATAGATCTCGAGCTTTTGTTTATCTTCATCCGCTTCCAATCCAATCCATAAAAATCGGAGCGCGTCCCGATCTTCCGGCGCGATGCTTATTTGATGGAAAGCCTTCTCGACGTCGGCTATCACCGCAATTTTCTTCTCCCGAAATCTGACCAAGATTGTGAACATATTCGGTAGGAGGTTTGGTCCCGATTTCACGCAGTCATTTAACGAAAGCGTTCCTTTCGCAAAACTGGTCGGGTCGTAAACGATCCGGAGCTTGGTTGTAAGGCTTCCCTCCCGTAGTACCGCTCTGTGTGGAAGGTAATACGCTGGCCTCCCCGCTGGAGGTACCAATTCGTTGTCTGGGACCTTTTCCACGATTCCGGATTTGATCTGCTCCGCCATGACTCCATTGTAATTTTCAAATACGCTCGGGTTCGCCTTCAGTTTCGTGAGTAGATTCCGCGTCCGACGACCGGCTACTTCGAAGTTGTCACCCAATTTTTCTACGTTGTCTCTCCAAGGAAGAGCTACCTGATATCTGCCATCTTTAAAGGCGATTGATTTCTCGAAGGCCAGCATTGTTTGTTCATTTTCTTCCGATTGATTAGTTGATTTGTCGACGATACCGAGGGCGTCTAACTCCCAGAACGATCGTAGTTGAGAGGAGAGTTGACCTTCGTCGATACCGACCCGCATTACCGTTACGCAATTGACTCCGATAGAAGGCGCTGTAGAGTTAGTCGGACCGTTGATTGTCCATCCGAAGAGGGAATTTGACGCGACGAGACCCGGTCCTAATCTTTCCGTCTCTTGGTCGTTGATGATGTACCAGAGGTAATCCGTGCCGATTAAAATTTCGATGGGAGCGTCTTCTTGAACTCCGAAAGCCGATTCGTCCGCATCCGCGAGTTGTAGACCGCGCTTGGCCATTTCTTCGATGACGTCTGGTGGCGGCGAATTGAATATCGCGTTACAGATGTTTCGCGCTTCCAACGCGACGATAGAAAACCGCTTTTCAGGATGACGGGGGTTGCTCAAATTTACCCGCACGATTTTTCGCCTGTACCGAATGGGCGATCCGCCTTCGAACCGATGCACGTCCACGGTCTCTTCGCCGAGGACCTCGAGATTGAGCTTTCGCGACAGACTCTCGCTGATGAAACTAACTTGACTACCGCTGTCAAAAAACACGCGCGACTTTAATTTTTCTCCTCGCGTGTCGGTGACTAACACTCGCGCTGTTTGAAGTAGTACCATTTTCTTGGGACGTTCGACGCACGCGCTTGTTACGGCCGCTCCCCCCGTGGGGTTGGCCGGCTGTCTCACGAACGATTCGGGTTGTTTAGGAGCACTATTTTCGTTGCTGACGCATACCGCCTGGTGGTGTTTTAACCCGCAAAATCTACATCTACGCCATTTTTGATGGCAACTAGCCGCCATATGACCACCTTTTAAACATATAAAACATAACCGCTTGTTTAAAATAACTTCCCTACGTTCCGTAACACTTTTCTCGCACAGGTGTGGGGGATGATCCGCGCTGTCACAAAAAGGGCAATTTCTGACATTAGGAATTTTATGAGTGACCCCTACACTTAAAGACGCTGCCGTTGGCAGCCCGCTCCTGTTATTATTATTATATCTCGCTGGTTTAGAACCATAGTTACTACTTTGATAATTTGGTCTATCCCGGACAATTTTAGATTGAGGTTCGGTTCTTTTAAGGGAGCGCGCTCTTTCCATACACGTAATTTCTGTTTGTACATAATTCAATAAATCTCTGTATTCCCATTCTGATCGCTTATGAACCTGACTTCTGCCAAAAGCTAATACAATGTCTTCGGGTAGTAACCCGCCGATAATATGCACTAAAAAACTACCGTAACTATCAACATTTACATCCAACGCCTCTAGGCTTCGTACCTCTACCTCGCAAGAATCATACAAATCTTTTAAAGCCTGAATGTCATTTGAGTTCGTAACTGGTTTTAATTGAATGAGATTGTTCTTATGTTTACCAATAATAAGTTCCGGTCTCCCGAATCTATCCTGAATAAGCTCGATTGCCGCGTCATAATTGTTTTCCGTGGTTGCTAACCCCGCTATGGCCCTAGCGGCCTTCCCTTCTAAATAACTTCTAAGAAAAACAAACTTATCTAATTTTTCAATTTCCTTTCTGGAGTGGATCGCCGTTTTGAATTGTCCCCAGAAGGCTTGCCACTTGAGGTAGTCTCCGTCGTACCGTGGTATCTCCAATTTCGGGAGGCGCACCGTAGGAACGGTCGCCGTCGCCACGCTCCTTATAGACTGGTTGTCCTCCTCGCGCCTGAGATCCGGGGGGCCTCGCTGGTACGCCGACTGATGAAACGATTGGTGCCGCTGCACGTATCGAATGGCCTGATTCCGCACGATGATAAGCCGCTCGTTGTACATCATTGTCACCTCTAATTCCGCTTCCAGTTTTTCGCCTTCCATGAATTCTTGAATTTCTTTGTCGTAGGCTAAAAGATCCTTTTCTTTCGCGTTCAAAACTCCGATCCAATCTTCTAGCGAGTTTACGTCCGCTTCCGCTAACTTCAAACTCGCCTCGACCTTGTCTAATGTTTTAGTTATCCACGTTTTTACCGAGCCCCGCTGGCTAACTAGGCGCGCTAGTTTTTTCTCTTCACTCGACATAGTTCTAACTAATATTAATACCGCTTCACAAATTAATTTAACCGCACGTTCGACTCACCACTTCGTCACTCGATCACCGTTCCCGGGTTTCGGCACCAAAAAATGTTGCGAAAAAGCTTAAACGCAAAAGGGGGGGAGAGCAATTAGATAAAGTACACTAAAGTCACTCGCCGACTGAAAAACGAGAGACTCTTAAGGGGTGATCAAGAATTGAAATGATGAACACGTTAAGTTAATTCAAACCAAAACCATTTTATTTTCAAAACCGCTAACTACCGAACAAAGGCGCACAAAATAAAGGTAGCTAAAGAATTTTTAACCGCCGCTCTTCTTTCTTTCAAAATTACAACTGCCTCTTCAACGGCCAGAAAAACGAGGCCAATTTTTCCACAAAAACCCGGATCTTGGGCAGCGAGGCTACTCCCCACTCCCATTGGTCAAGACCCATTCAAAATTTCCCCAAACATTCCAAACTCGTGACGTCGGAAGGGATTAGGACCCCAACAATATGGCAGTAAGTGCCAAAAATACAAATTATAACAATGAAATGAAACTCGAAAAATATAAAACTAAATAAATACAATTACAAGAATAAAATACACAAGTTAATAAATTTACACAAATCACAATTATACACTTAATAACAATTTTAAACGTACACAATTAGACACATGTTAATTATTTTATATACAAAAAATGGGGCATGAATTTAATTTTTAACATGCCCCTCTGCAAGCGCCCACGCTAGTAGCTCAAAATGTCCTTAACGAAACTAGATTTGGAACGCACCTAGCTAAGCCTTCTATTTTTTTTATTAAATATTAATTAAAAAGATGTAGAATTTGAGGAATACAAATTGAAAAAATGATTAAATATTGATATTTTGAAACTCTTAATTTTATTCTGCAATTTCGACACCTTTTCAATTAATATCTAAGTAAAACATTTAAAAGCTGAACTCATGTGGCTTTCCTATCCAGTTTTGTTGAAGACAATTTCAACTAAAACCATAAAATATATCCATAATATTTAAAATCTAACTTTAGTATATCTCCTACTTTGATAAGTGTACCGAAAAAGCTAGAGCATTTTTGGGTCAGTTTTTTGACGAAGTTAAAGACGGTTCCAAATAATAATGAACTATATACTAAAAAAAGTCTGTAGAAAAATTCAGAAACTAATCATAAATACAAGGAAATTATATTATAATAAAATTATGATATAATATAGTATTAAATATAATATAAATTAATAATAATAGACAAAATATAGAGCATTCTGTCTATTAAGGACTGATTACTTTGTTATGCAACCTGCAAATAATGGGCATCAACAAATTAATTAACCCTTTTAAATAAAACATAATATACATAATTTGTAAAAATCCTAGGCCTAAATTGATCTAAAATCTTTCTAAAATAGAGCAAATAATGCTGGTAAAAGTAATAGAATCAATGTCAAATCATACTAAAGCAAAAACAAACCCTGACATTAAAATATTAAAACCGGGACAGTGCTCTTGACATCAAATCGGAGCTCATCAACGGTGTACGATTTAGCCAACATTTCTATGCCAGGGGAAAATAGACCCATACAATAATGAGAATTTTCCGAAACAATTTTCAAAATGATTGACGATTTGTTGTGATAAAACGCAAAGAGTCAGCTTAGCAGAAGAAAATAAAATAGTTTATGAACTTAACACGTTGGCCAGTTCGTGGATTTATGTAAACAGAAAAGTTAATTTCAAAGAAGCAATAATATTGTCGATATTAATTGCATTAGAACACTTCCTATGCCATCATTTCAAAGAAGCAACAATATTTTATTACTTGCATTAGAACACTTCCTATGCCATCATTTCAAAGAAGCAACAATATTTTATTACTTGCATTAGAACACTTCATATGCCATATCATTTCAAAGAAGCAACAAAATTTTATTTATTGCATTAGAACACTTCCTATGCTATAATTTCAAAGAAGCAACACTATTTTATTACTTGCATTAGAACACTTCATATGCCATATCATTTCAAAGAAGCAACAATATTTTATTTATTGCATTAGAACACTTCCTATGCTGTCATTTCAAAGAAGCAACAATATTTTATTACTTGCATTAGAACACTTCCTGTCCTGTGCCATAATTTCAAAGAAGCAACAATGTTTTATTTATTGCATTAGAACACTTCCTGTCCTGTGCCATAATTTCAAAGAAGCAACAATATTTTATTTATTGCATTAGAACACTTCCTGTCCTGTGCCATCATTTCAAAGAAGCAACAATATTTTATTTATTGCATTAGAACACTTCCTGTCGTGTGCCATCATTTCAAAGAAGCAACAATATTTTATTTATTGCATTAGAACACTTCCTGTCGTGTGCCATCATTTCAAAGAAGCAACAATATTTTATTTACTGCATTAGAACACTTCCTGTCCTGTGCCATCATTTCAAAGAAGCAACAATATTTTATATATTAATTGCATTATATCATTAACTTGCATTTCAAATTATAGTTTTATCCAACGCATTCATAATTTTTATACCTGACTATTGCTACTCCGAATTTAGGAAGAGGGAAGGGTAAAACGTAGCAAGAAATGCGAGAAACGGTTGAATATTCATCGTATAAGAAACTCGCAAAACCTTCTCGGAGCACTAAGTAACGACTAGGTTAAAGGCAGTTTTATTTTGGAATTCCGGGCATTCTTTCGCGGACCCCATAAAACGGAAGAAATTAGAGCCCAACAATCGCTAACCGCGAAGTTTGGTTTGGTCGAACGAATCTAAATGAAACGAGGCTGGTCAATGTAGGAATGGATTTACCAAGCCATATAAAAAGATGAAAGCAAAAGTAGATTAGGAGAAGGCGACCCAAGACTTGGCCTTCTTTTAATTATAATTCCTGGCCGATGCAATTAGAAAAAAAAAGAGTAAGGATAGCAAGGGGTATTTTTTCATTAATGTACCCGATTCAGGAATGTCAATGGGTTTTGGCGGCGCCTGGATGTCGCTCTCTCGAATCTCGAGCAATCCCATCTCCTCCTTCGCAACGATGTCGTCTCTCTTTTCCAATATTAGTAGATTGGTCACAAGAGCCCAAATTTATGATTTCGCTTCCCGTCTGCAAAAGCCCGCGTAGTTCCGAGTGGTCCCCAAGGCCGGGGGTTCGACTCGCCAAATCGAGTTATCAAAACCGAGAGAAACTTGTTGAGTTGCTGAAAATAGAGAGGGAATGAATTGCGGGATAAATTTTGGGTAAGACTGGTTTTCACAAGGTGGTTTTTTTTCGCCTGTTCTCGGTTTTTTGAGCAGGTTAAAAATTGTAGCCCTATGACGTCACTTTACTCCAATTCCAGGGTGGCCACACGTCAGGGAAATCAGGGAAAAGTCAGGGAATTTAAAAATGGGCCTAAAAAGTCAGGGAAATGTCAGGAAACTTTAAGAATTGGTAAAAATTCAGGGAAAAGTCAGGGAAGGTAATTTAACTCTAGATCTATGACAAATTCCACGTTAAATCATTTATTTCCTTGATGTTTGGCTAATTTTTTCAACATTGCAATAACCTTTTTACTGAAATATAAGTTCATCTAAATTTATCAACTTCTGATAAAAGTAAAATATAAATGAAAAATTTTGGCCTTAATTAGTCAGGGAAAATCTGTTAAAATGGTCAGGGAATAGTCAGGGAAATTTAATCTGAAAATTTTGTGGCAACCCTGAATTCTGTCTTGACGAAAAAAAACGAGTTGGACTAAGAAGGGAGTATAGTTAAAGGTTAAAGGTGATTTATTTTACAGTAGCAGCCGTAGTTTTGTTTTAAGATGGCGGCCGGTGGTGAAGTCATCAATATGTGGCTCATTTAATAATAATAATAATAATAATCAGCTAAGCTAATACCCAAGGCACCACCTTAGGACTAAGTCATCAAGCGACTTTTAAAGTCATTAAATAGCATTTAGCAATTGAATTTTCGTTAATAAAAGCTTGCCACATCTGAATAGGTTCTAAACCCGTCATGTTTTCGTGAAACGAAATTTAAGCAGGGCCGTATTTCCGCCTAGGCACACCTAGGCCTAGGGGCTCATCCTTGGAAGGGGCCCTCCAGTGACCTTAAGTACCGTTAACGAGGGCATGAACCTATAATATCAATCTTAATTAAAATTTTATAAATCGTTAGGTTGAACTGCGTGGAAGATTTTGTTTTACAATTACCAAAATTTACTATATATTTCTAATAAGGGGCCCAAACTCCTTATCTGGCTAGGGGCCCAGGATCTCTAAGTCCGGCACTGAATTTAAGCGGAATAATTTTCTAAATAAGCAGACGACAAAGATAGATTACGCCCTCTACACTTCCTTTCGAGGAGGAGTAAAAAGTGTCACCTTAGAGCCATAGAAATCTCTTAGGTAACTAGAATGCTGCCGCCTACGGCTGAGCTTGTCGCCAGTTCGCTTTGAACCTTTCAGCCAATGAGAGGCCGTAGAGCGGTTCCACTACTCTCGAAGCGTCATGCTGCGGGAGGATAAATATGAAAAATGCAGACGATGCAATCGACAGTCAAGCTTGGGAAATTGCGGTAGGATTTCGCTGTGTTTTTTCGATTTTGAGATCTTAACAGTTTGCGGATAATAAGTTAATTATAATCGTAAAAGTATTAAATTTAAAATTTGTTTTCTTTAATATACTTGTATTAAGGAATCTGTGAACCTATTTGGAAGAAGATAGCTCCGTTTCATTTGCAGGTGCGCTTCATAACCGTTAAGCCTAGGTCTATGGGCAATGGGCTGATTGAACTGAGAACTTTTCATGAGTGTAAATAGATATATGCCAGCTAATTAGATAATTCTATAAGGTAAGAGTAAAGGTTTATAAAACAGAATTTAGATTGTCTTTTATCTAGTCATAACTTCGATTACATTGTGTTCAATATATTCTTGTCACTTAAGATTGGTATGCTAACTTCCCTGTTGCTTTGATTCAGGAAACAGTGTTCATAGGTATGCTTCTGTTTGGCTAGGTTAGACCATGTAGGGTCACTTGATTTTTCCAACTCAACTAAGTTTTTTGGAAAGATTCTGATCAAACGTTCAAATAGTTTCACAGGAAGCTTCATAGAACTTAGCTACGCTACTGACACCAGTTGCTTAAACCACAGTACGCAAGATAGATGCGGCCACTGCTCTAACTGCAAAGCACCGCTTTATCTATTTTTTTTTACTAATTCTATCTTTAGAGTTCTGATTGCAGATTTTATTTTTATTACATCACAGAAAGAGGAGCCCTGGTTAGAACCCAGCTTGTGGCACTGGTTGAAAACCAGGAAACCACTCCTTCTACACGGAAATTGTAAGTTATCTCCCTGTCCATTAAATGTGTTTTCCCTCAAGTACTTTAGTTTCCCCTTTCTGTAAAAACTTGTAGAGGTTTAAAGCAATAGAGTCATTCGACGTTAAATGAAATTTTCTGAGCAGGTGTAGCTATGGGTAAAACCAAAAGTGTGACAATCCCTGTACTTTCGTATGCTAAAGGTTTAATGAATGCTCGACTCGAGATCGACCACATAAAAGACTATTTATTGTCGCCTTTCTGGATCTTTTTATAGTCTATGGTATTATATCGTAGGTAGATGGCGATAGCATCTCCACTGAACGACGAAAAATCAAAAAATACACTAACTTTGACCAGTGCTACTTAGTTCCTCCGTTCCTCACTACGAGGCGTTATTTGTTGGTTTTAACTTCCTTCCCTCCCCAAGGCATACTATCCCTCCTCCCCTCCCAACTTGCATTTCGCTCGTAACATTCATTAAGAAATAGGTCCGATTGACACACTTTTGGTAATTATGTCACTTTTGGTAATTATGTCACTTTTGGTAAAACTAACCCCTGTAAAGCAAAAGTGCTGAAAAAAAGTGGCTAAATGTAATATTAGTTCCTCAAGTTATATATGTTCCAATATTTTATATATTGTTCCTTGATATATAGAAATGATAATAGCGTTGAAATAACACGGCGGAAATTAATAGTAATATTCTTAAAAATTAAATAAATTTTAGTATTACAGTTGTAGAGGTAAAAAATTGTGGCGATCCGTTGTGTGTCACGTGGTCGAGGTCACGTGTTTTTTGGGTATAATTTATAGCATAAGAGTAACATTTAAAACTAAAACAGCAAGCGAGCCGGGAGTAGTGGCTCACTCCTGTAATCCCAGGCGTCCGGGAGGCAGAGTTTGTGGATGGCCGTGTGAGGACGACCACCAATCCCCTAACGGGTGGTTGGAATACTTCCGCCAAGGGTGTCCCCACCCCTGTCCCCACGTATCGGCCCTCAAGGGGTCGGAGTGTGCAATAACTGGTGGCTTTACCGGGGAGTCGGGGTCCGGCTCTTGTAACCCGTAAGGGCGGTGGCGCGCTGGGGGATGTTAGCTCCGTCCAAAGGGTCCTATCTCCGACCTCCGACTTTGGTCAGGTGTGGGCTGGATACTGGGCTTCGGCCCAGGCTAATGGAGAGGGGCCGGGCAAACTGGCCGCCTCGGCGGATTGAGTAGCCTGCTGTGGGGCTGCGGGCCTCCGTATGAGGGCACGGCGGACCCATCTCCCGGCCTTTTGGGCTCCCACCGGGATCTCCGGTGCCAGCTGTGCCGGGTTATGCGGGCTGCTGTGTGCCCGCCGTTCCCCTTTAGGAGCTCTCTCCAAAGGGCTTGGCTCCCTGCCTTTGTAGGTGGGGTGTCGGCCGGCGTTGCTAGAGCATCCGTTCTCTATCCCACTGCTGTGTGCGAAGTGGCGGGCTGGTCGTCCCATTGTTGCACCTTCTGCTGGGTTGAGCGGCTTGCGTCGATGGTGCGACCATCAGTAGTGGGGTTCTGCTACCCATGCTGGTTTTGTCACCTGTCCGGGCTTGTGGACGCTGGCGTAGGGCATTCTGATGATAGGCCTCCGGTGGTGTGGTTCTTTTCTTACCGGTACACCGGGCTATAAATTCTGACAACATGTCCCCACGTATCCCCCCGTTGGCGTGGCCGTTACACATATCTCGCCCTGATTAATCAGTTATTGTGTGTGTGCTGGTGTCTAAGGCCTCGGGTCGACACCGATGTGTGTGTATCTCAAAAAAAAAACACACACACAGCAAGCGATTATTTCAACACATCAGAATAAATCAGGTAAGTAATACTTTAGTTTCATAATGGCTATAATATTTTACTTTAATTACATAAAAACAAATTCAAAAATGAATTTAAAGTTATAAAATGATATAGAATTAACACAAAACAAAAGGCTTGTACAGTTTAAATATGCGTTTCCTAAATTAAAATAAATTTTAGTTGTAAGGTATATTTATATACACAATCACAATCATTGGTATAATAAGAGATAGTGTTACTTATAGACCAATAAAAAATCCGGAGGATTGCAATGTTGACATTTTATAATCTCATATTGTAGTCATTATTTAAGTTTCCATTTACTCGCCAGAGACAGTTAAACAATTAATTACAAAAACATCTTTAGATAAAAAACTTATTTGAAGATAGTATATAAAGAATGATCAATGCTGTTTCTATGGTAACGTAATGAAAAAATAATAATGAGCTAGGTGACGCTAAACTCTTGGCAGAACCACACTTTAAGCTCTGATTGGCTGCGATCTGACTATCGTCTGCCACGGCGTTTGGTCCATTTGCCAGTTACACGGCAGCATTCTAGTTACCTATGAGATTTCTATGCTTAAGAGCTCAGGAACAAGCGAGCAAAATTCGGGACAGGGTAAATCTTACTACAAGAACAGGCGAATAAAACTTTTTAGGGTTAAAAGTTTACACTTTTTGTCCTCGGACAGGCGAAAAAAAACCACCTACTAGAGTAAAAATGCCAGAACGGTGATTGTCTGCGCAAAAAATGTTATTAGGCCTAAGCCTTAGTTTCCACTAGCGCGCGTAATGGCGCGAATCTCAACTTTGGCACGTGCCAACGTTTCACTCGAGTAAACCAAATCATCGAGATCTAATGGAAACTAAGATTTAGAGCTGGTTTTACTAGGATTTAGTTAAATCTGCGATAAAACTATTAGGGCATTTAAACAAATGAACCAAAAATACATTCAACTTTATTACCGTGAATTTTTCTAAATCACACGTACACCTCTAACAGTTATAAGTTTCAAAAGTTTCATGAGAGTTAATTGCAATTCGATTTAAAATAGTAGAATATTCGATTCTGTAAAAGGTGTTTATAAAAGTCGACCAGCCCCGCTAAATTTGATTTTATATGAAGATTAATCTTCGGTGCCCAATGTTTTTTCGTCACACTTCGTCTGACCTGTAACAAGAAACTACTCTAAGCCGGAGAAGGGCTTTATATAACTTGCAATTCTACCCATCTTTTAATTAATGAGTATTATTTAGGGTTTATTTCGGTACAATGTTAGAGATCGGTAGTGTCATCGGGTCCCGCTCATCGTAATAAATTTATTTTTCAGCCTCTTTTTCAAATATTTAAGTTTATTTTTCAGTGTATATTTAATGGGCACAATTTTGTTCATTTTATTGTATTTATTTCTCCCTAAGCATAAATAAATACACTAGTTATTGTACCTATAGGCTTCGTGCGTAGTTTAAATTTTGGTCATAAGTATCGCCGACTACCGACGGCCGAGTTTTAAATTGAATATATGAAAGCTGTCTGCTGGTTCAAAATTATCTCTGCACAACAGCTGAAAGTTCAACCGAAAAACAAAATTTATCCGCTACTTCGTCACATATTTAGTTGATGGATATTAAGGCAGATGGCGCTATATTTACTAAGATCGAAGTCTATAATGGGCGCTTAAATAAAACATCTTCAAGGAAAATGCCAAAAAAGTTATATAACCGAGAGCCAGGACCTGCAAGTTACTGTTTATATAGTGCTCATAGAAATTATGGAAACTTTTCACCTGTAAACAGAACGTCGTGTTTTTGCTAAGCCAATAACTTTATAATAATAATTTTAAAATATGTTTATTCATTGTCTGCAAAGTATGGTCTTCAAGGGGGTGACACACTATAATTTACCACATTATTTTCCTAATGCCTTTCAAAATTCACCAAATAGAGCAGGCACGTGATTGTTTTTTAAAACAAAAACTCCAAAACTTACTATTATAATTACACCATAGTTGAAAAACATCTCTCTGCTAAGAGCGTTGCCTATCTAGGTCATTAAAATCAAAAATACATCTTCGGGGACTCGATACAGATCCATTGAATATCTTGTCATACCGCGGATGCATTCAAAGCATCACAGCTCAAAATGTATTTTATGTACTTTTTCACATGTAAAAATTACACTGCACACTGCGTAGGGATATGTACTTATTTATTAAGCACATTTTTTCAATGTTATAATTTTAGAAACTCTCTATTCGCGACCGAAACGAGTCTAGGTGGCGCAACGGCGCTAGCTTCTCCGAGGTTGCGCCTATTATCTTTCGTCTGCTACAGACAAATTAAAAAGTCAAAAGCAGGTTTTTTATTAAATAAACTTATCCAAATATGAACAAACGATGCTAAAGTTATAATAAAATGCAAGTATGTCTGCTTTAACCGCTACTTAACTAGGTTTTAATGGTGAACCAAAGATAGTTTTCGGTCGCGAATAGTACTTCTAGACTATCTAGAGACACAATTTTATCTGCTGTGGATGGGGTCTCGAGGGACACACTCATATCTATCATTAGTTGGTGGCATCATCTATTTTTCAAAGAAAATATACATTTTTAAATTTCATCTGACCCTCCTCCCCCTCCTTATAGCTCTTAAAATCTACTATCCGTGCTTATAGCACCACTAGGTTGGTAACTGCCGAGGGGTAAGACAGTCTCCATAGACATAGGAACTATACTTATACCTAGACAAACTGCTGGATCTACGAAATTGAGGCCAGTTTTGAGCAATGGCGCTTTCTTATGCGTGATATGGAAAAAATTACGTGGCGCCGCCTACGGCGTCTACGCGCGGCTAACTATACCTAGGCTATAGCCTTGACTATACTAAAAAAAGTAAGTCAGCTGTAAGATGTAAACAAAGGAAGTATGGAGAAATGTACCAATAAATTTCCAAATTATATAATGAAATGTGAGTAAATATTAATCCCCCTTTACATAGCTATGACTTGATAGTGAGGAATGCCTTTCGTCTAAAGCGTGTAAACATGTTTCGGATTTTAATTCTTTTTGTAATTTCTTTACAACAAAACCAGCCATATAACGGATTATGTTTTCTCGTAAGATGTTGGATGTTGATGTTTCATCAGTAAGAAACATAATAAAGTCATCCATTTCTTCCTCTAGAGATTCTTCTTTAATAACTCTAAGTTCGTTGGTTGGAACTGGCACCATGCACAAATTTGGAACGTGAGTGTTGTCCAAAGCAATTAAGTGGCCACTTTTTTGATTTTCAATTTTAGTAACCAACGTGTTTTTGTATGCAGCAGTGAAGTTTCTACAAGTAGGATTGTTGTTCCAACCTCCTCGCTGACGAATTGTGTTAAAAACTTAAAATATAACTCTAAATGGTCCTGCGAAAGTTTTTAAGTTAAAAGGTACCTTAAAAAATAAACAATTGTTTGCAAAATCTGGTATTTTAAAAAATATACTTCAGTGGTCCATCAGGGGGAACAATTTACTTCTCGCCAATGTCCAAAACACTGTGAATTGTGACACCAAAACCAATAATGGCTGTCTTTCTTTGGCTTTAAAAAAATCAAGTTGCCTTCCAGGTCTGTTAAATTGAATAGAAGTTCTTTAGTCTTCATTATGTAACATTTGGTTATTTCAAGGTTGGAAAGCCGAATTGGTGCCTTGTAACCTTTAGCCCATGGATTTCGAGAGTTCAATACCTCAAACAAACTGCAAGGGACAGTGAGGTAAGATACGGTGTCAAAATTGTGGAGAAAAGTTGCTTAAAAATTGTTTTTTTGTAGATACCGATCAATTTTTGATATAAATTTAGATGTTGGCCCGCTTCCTTGAAACACTGGATCACCAGCCTCTTTCAAAAATTCTATGCTTTTTGCCACAGAACTGCTAACCAACGTTAATCCTTCATATTCTTGATACCTCTGAAGGATGGCAATATATGCCCATTCGAATTTCTAAATATTTACATTAAATGTTGTTCAATTTCCTTGATAACTTTTTAAGGTGAATGTTAGATCACTTTTTCCCCTCGCAAAAACCGAAGGAATTGAGTCTTCCTTAAGAATTTTCCGCGTGAGATCTTTCGCGTTTTTGCCAATATGATAATCTGATTCTTTAAAGTGTTTTCCACAAACAAAGTGATACTTTCCGGGTATTAAGTTCAATCGATTTATTGCCTTAAGATATTTTGAGCACAAGTTAAAGTTAGATTGAGGTAATCTTTATTGTGAAAAATGGACAATACAAGGTTTTAAACAAAGACCTGAAATTGTTATGATAAAAACAAGAAATACTTGTGAAATGGTATTTTTTCCTTTGGTGACCGACTTTGACGATTGGAACCCACTCAAGTTTGTACCATTTTCAATTGTTTGAAGTTTAAATTTACGTAAAATATTTTATTTCGCGTTGTATTTTACCAAAAACTAACTTTATTTTCGAAAATTAAACAATTTTTACAAGTCTCGGTAAGCAAATACGTTATTGCGTCCAGCATTAGAATTTTCCGCTTTTTATAGTTTCTCCATTCTCCACCAAACGATTTGGTGGCGCCACGGAATTTTGTCCATATCACACATGAGACGCGCGTGGGACTGAAAACCGGGCACAAAAAGCTAGTGCCTTCAGAATCTGCAATACTCCGTCTAGGTATAAGTATAGTTCCTATGTCTATGACAGTCTCAGATAATCTGTACACCGAGTTCGTGCATTTAGCACTGTTAAAGGTACATATTTTCAAGAGTTCGCGAGTTCCAATTAGCACTCTCAAAGGTACGGCAGTGTACACCGAGTTCGCAGAGTGTCTTACCCCTCGGTAACTGCTGAGTCTGCTGTAAGGTAGGTAACTGCTATAAGGTTCGAGTTTGAGTCGCGTTTGTTCGAGCTCCGCTTTACCTTACTTTTTCCGCTATCTTAATGCTCGTTTTTGCTTCCAGTCGGGTTTTATCGGTTTTTAAGTCCACTAATTTTCAATTTGCCGGTCACCGGGTGAGTGTCGTTATTGATTTTGCCTAAAACAATACAAATTTCCTTCGCCTCGTGGTGGAGCCAAGGCTTAGAGCCTCACCTTTTGTTTCCGAGTTGACGTCATCACATCGGAATGCCGGTCGCAGCTGCGAACAGCAAAAGGGGTACCATAGCTATAGGAAACGTATATAAAGGTCTAGATAAAATATTTCAAAGGGAGTGAATACGGAGGTGACAGCTAGCAGAAACTCGAAATTTCTGCAGGCTATCCTTATAAGACGCTATCTATCGGTAAGAAAGCTCGTGCTATCGTCGCGAGAACCATTGTCTCCTGCTTAAAAATTATACTAAAAGTCACCAACAGATGGTGTCTAAAGACTACAGCCTGCGGAAAGGTCAAGCACGTAGTACTAAAATGCTAAGAGAGCTCGCGCTCTTGGTCACGTGCCTTCATCAGTGTCTGCTTGGTGTCAATTCCGTATTTTATGTTAGGCTTAGACGCCCCGAAATTTATCTAGACCTTTATATACATTTCTTATATCTATGGGGTACCCCCCTCCCGCCCACAGGTGCCAGGGATGGAGCTAACGATAAACAAGGCGTCCCGTTGGCTTCCGATGCAGATCCAGTCCAGCCGCTCCCGTCAGAGGACGGCCCGCATAGCTACGTGGACTGCGCCCTCGATCGCAAAAACGAAGCCGCTTGCAAAATGTTGGGATGTGCCTTCTGTCATCACTGGTTTCATATGGCTTGTAACAATATGAGAACTCAAGTTGTGGTACACGGCATCTGGGCTAGCTCCCTTTGTGAAGACCTACCCTTCCAGCTAGCAAAAAACGCCCGCCTCTTCACCATGCGACTCTCATCACTCACGTCCTGCGTAGCCTACCTCGAAACAGAAAATCTCTCGTTTCGTCGTCAGCTTCTGGAATAACAGCGGGTTCGCAAAGGACCACCATCCTTCGCAGAAGTCTCCAAACCCACCCCTACCCGCCACACTGCCACCAAACAGTCGACACCGGCCGCGAATTTGGCATCTGACACCCCACGTCATTTCAATCAGCACCCTGGACATCAGAACGCCCAAGTCGAGATGATCAAGTCCTCCGTGGGACTGCAAAACTCCAATCTGACAGAGCGGATCGTCCTCGTGATCTCGAACACGGGTGGCAGGAAGGCACCAGGAAAAAGGCTAGGAGTCCGAAGCAACCAAAGGCTACTCCCCCGTCAGACTTCGCAAAATCACGGAGACAGCCAATCCAGGGCACCGCCCCTCCATCTGGAGCCACGGCTATTCAGGCTGCTGCCTCAACTACCAGCATCTATGTTTCCCGTCTTCTCCCGGACTTGTCTTGAGCAGTCCTAGAGCAGTTTCTTGACAGCTAAGGGATCACCCCATTTGGGTTGCGCCTTCGTACCCTCTACAGGCAGGATTTCCAGACGTGCTTCTTTGATGTCAATGAAGCACACCTGATCAAGGTTCTGGACCCGGCGACGTGGCCTGAAAGGGTCGCCTTCTCCAGAAGTGAGAAAGACACTATCAGAAGGTCTCCAGCCCAATGGGGCACCAACAGACCAGCTACTGTCAACTCCGGGCTAGCGGCCAAGACTACAAAAACTCTCCGCGTCTCCCAGGTGCATACCTCTGTTACGGCGGCTCAGATTGAGGGCCACCTCGTCGACTTGGGTCTTCATCCAATTTCTGTCCTGACTGAAACTCGAGCTGATCGCCGGAACTATTCTTTGTTCATCGTCTCCCTTCCTGCACAAGAAGCTCCCCTTGCTTTTGCGCCAGAACGTTGGACCAAAGGAATCACAGTGGACTTCTATCGTTCCCCTGCTCAACAACCTCACTCGTCCTGTGCGACAGAACAGTGGGATACTCCACCATCGTCGCAATGACTCGGTCGAACCCAGCTCTCCCTCCTGTACACCAACATCGATTCGCTTAAGACGAAGCACTACGCACTCCGTGCCTACATTGATACACATCGTCCTCCCTTCATAGCGCTCACCGAAACCAAGCTAGATGCTACCATATCGTCTTTCGAGCTTTTTGGTCCTGACTTCGAGGTCTACCGGAAGGACAGTAACTAACACGGAGGTGGTGTTTGCATGGGCGTCCACAAGGACCTCAAGTCCTTCTCATTGGACCTGAAGACTGAAGTCGAAGTGGTCGCCGCCCGGGTGACCATCGGCTCCTCATGTCTCTGCTGCATTTATCGGCCACCGTCGGCCACCCTCACGTACACCAAGAGACTTAATTCCCTCCATGGATCTCTTGCCGGGGGGGGGGGGGGCGATATCATCATCACCGGTGACTTTAACTTTCCCATTATTGACTGGGTTATGCAGAAAAGTTCCTCGTCAGTGGCAAAGAGCTTTCTACATAATCTCCTGGCCTCTCACCTCAGCCACCGTGTCACTGAGGCCACCAGGGTACGTGTTTCTGCTGCCAACATCCTTGACCTGGTTCTGGTTTCCGATGACAACATTCTTCAAACTGTCTCCCATCTTCCGGGCATCAGTGACCATGATTTTCTCCTGCTCAATGGGGTCCGCCCCCTACCAAGGAATCCTCCTCGATTGGTCCCTTACTTCAACAAGGCCGACTTTGCACGCTCACTCTCTGATATCCACCTCCCCGATGCCACTTCTATTGAAGAGACGTGGAGCGCTTTCACCTCGGCCGTCAGGCAAACGGTGACGGATCATGTTCCCACTAAGCATCTATCCTCCAGGCATAATCTCCCGTTGGTAGGCTCTTCCCTCAGACGTCTGATGCGCATCACAAAGCGTAGGTACAACCGCTACCGGAAGTACCCTTCTGCTGCCAATGTACAAGCCTTCAGTCGGCATCGTGCTATGGTAAAATTTGCACGCACCCATCATGTTGACAAAGTAGCGTCGGATATCTCAACCCACAGGAAAAAGTTCTACCAGCTAGTCTCCAAGAAGGCGAAGTCAGCGGGAGTTCCCGATCTCTCCAGCTCTGGAACGACGTTCACCACAGCGGTAGATAAAGCCAATCTCCTGGCGTCTACCTTCCGGCGTATGATGAACCCGTAGTTCCACTCTTGGCGCCTCTTGCGCCGCCCATGCCGGACATCATATTCTCAGTCAAACGAATACACCAGCTGTTGACCAAAGTCAAACCTCATAAAGCCCCTGGCCCTGATGGCATCCAGTCTATTGTATTGCGCAAGTGCGCCGATGCAATAGCGGCTCCGCTTACGACCATCTTCCGTGCTATTCCGTGTGATTGGAGTCGGGCTAACGTCACGCCGATACCCAAGGGTGGAGATAAATCCGATCCTACTGAGTAACGCCTAATTGCTCTCCTGTCCCAAGTTCTGAAAGCCGATGAGCATGTCTGTGCGTCTGCCATTTCTACGCATTTCATCCAGCACAATCTGATGAATCCGTTCCAGCACGGCTTCAGCAGTAGCTACAGCACCGAAACCCAGCTCCTTTGCTGCGTCGAGGATTGGATTCTTTTGATTTATTATTAAGTTAAGGACCTTAAAACCATAAGTCAATTGAAATACAAAAAAAAACTTAGGAACATTTCTAACAATAAATAACTTTGCAATATAGTTTTAAATGTACAGTACAATTTTAGCTCCACAATGTCATTAATCACACTATGGGAAAAATAGTGAAGTCTAGTTGGAAGTTTTGGCCCTGGGTTTTGACAATTTATGAGTGTACCCACGGGATAGTGGTGCCCAAATTTAAGGAGAAAAAAGTTATAGCTTGAGGTCTATGCCATTGTACAAGAGACAAATTATTAAGTTTATGTCAAATAGAAATGGATTAAATTAGAAGGGAGTTTAACAGAGAAGGAGCAGGTTGTTTCTTGAGACGAATGGCTAATTTCCATAATTTGTTTTGCACTTTTTGCAAGGCAGAGTGATCAGTCTCCAAGAGTTTGGTCCATATTGGGGAACAATAATCTATAAGCGGGAGGGCAAGGGAATTATTCATTTGCTTAATAAGTGTTGATCGGAAATTTAAGTTACGGCAAACCCAGCAATGGAGCACAATCATTTAGTAACTTTGTGTGTATGAGTTGAGAATTTAAGACTGGAATCCATAGTGACCCTGAGGCCACATTCACAGAGAGTAGAAGGAATTGGTGAACATTTGATAGTGTTCTCAAAATTTGGGTTTTGACGACCTTGATGTAAAACTAAACACTTAGCTGGGTTAAACAACAAGCCATGGGAGTTAACCCCAACTGACTACAGAGTCAAGGTCGGCTAGAAGCGCAAGGTTGTCATTATTCACTTTAATTTTGTGGGAGAGCTTTGTGTCATCGGCAAACAGTAAAATGAGGGCTACACTTGTAATTTAGTAAACATGGGTTTAGTTTTCACTTAAAAGCCTAAAAAAGAAGCTAACTACTTTAAACTGGGTTGGAGGACACTAATTTTTATAAAATCCCTGTAAACAATAAGGGGTTATGGAACCGAAAAATAGTTATCCCATCTGATTTAAGTTATAAACTTTCTCCATTAATTAACCTTTATTGGAAATATTAACATATTATTTAGTCTTTGGTTTAAACAACTTATAATTTACTTATTAATTAGTCTGTATAAATGCACCATAATTTAGTCCATGGAACTGCATCATTTATTTGAACTGAACTATTCCGGAACAGTAGCAGACTATGCACTTGTAAACAGCTATCTAAATTATTCTCTCTCTCTCTCTACTCACCTTTTGGCTTGCAGATGTACATGTGTACATATAAAAGTAGCTATGATTTTAGTACAGTCGTCTTTATTCATATGTTAATTCATCGACCTTATAAAAATTCCAACAAGTGGTAGCAGAGCATGGTTTACATTATGACTAGGAATTTCTAGCAAAAATGGAGTTATAACTATATTTCTATTTTCTAAGTAAAAAGCTATTTAAAAAGCTACACTAAATGTATAGTGCGGGAGTAACCACTTTATTTTAATATCGTATAATAATTCTTGTAAGATAAAAACAAAATATACATTTAACTAGTAAATAAATAAAGCTGTACACAATAAATTATTACATTACACATAATTACAACTATCAACATAACTGTTGATTTTATTTACTTTATACTTGCATCTGTGCAATAATAAAGCAAGTGGGTGAAATCGTAAACCATTTTGATTTCAGATTGATGACACAAATAGTTTAAATCTGAAACCCAGTGACACGTTTACTTATTGCAATTATCAAACTACTTGAAATTCGTTAAAAGCTATGTGGGCAAACTCACAGGAAGTGTGTCACAAGAAATTTGTGTCCTGGATTTTCCACTAGTCATAGGTCTAAATGTAAATATCGTTAATAACCAAACTATTTGTTAATGTTGCCGCTAAAATTACCTTACCTATTCTTGTAACGTGACATAGGTCGCCCAGAGTCATTTTCTCGATGTGGAGTCATGTCCACATTTGGTGAATCCGGAGATGTACTCCCATCATCACTTAGTATAAGGTCACCTAGAATGCATTTATTTTATATTATCTACAAATTAAACTTGATTAATCAATTAATTAAAACAGCATACTAGGAATGCTTACGGTAAGCTTCCACAAACCAATTATTTTTATATTGTTTTTAAACATAGGCCACAAATAAGGGATGATATTAAATATTAAGTCCACATTGTTCTAAAAACTTAAGCTATTTTTATGGAAAGAAATTAATTATTACCGCTTGGGCTAGAAAATGTGAAATGTAAATTGCAGAGTTAGATTTTCAATCAAGAAAAACTTAAAAATTTCTATACTAATTAAATACACAAACCTCCACTTCCAAATAAATCAACTCGGTCAAGTAAATCTGAGTCTTTCAAGTAGGAAGCAAATTGGTCATCCATAAGAAAGTCTGCTGCCTCTTCACCGCCACAAGTACCCATGTGCATATCTTCATCTTGTTGCATTTCTTGCGATTCAATCATTTCCAACCACTGACTGTTATGCCACCGATACTTCTCCAGTTGAATCCGTTTCGCCCATTCATCATCGTGATCCTAAAGAGGACAATTAATACTTCAAGATATACTTAAGCAGAACCCTGCGCAGTCAATCAGAATGTGCAATTATAGTAATGACCATCGAGACTTGACATTTACAATATAAACATCCCTTAAAAGGCTTTAAAAGTCGCTCGATGACTTAGGCCTAGGGTATTAGCCTAGCTGATTATTATTATTATTTCTAGTCTGTCCAACCAAGAATTACCCAGATCATTAATATGTTCAGCACCAAGACTGATTTCGACTCAATTTTAGGTAGCTCTACTTTTTGTAAGCAATTGTAATGCTATTCTTACAGCAATAAGATCCAGAGTCGTATCACACACCCTACGAATCTCAATATTCTTGTCGTGCATCAAATCAATCAGGTACGCAGGTACCTCTGTTGAAAGTATAGTTAAGTCTTGTATAACTTGGCCATTGGATCTTTCCATTCTAACTTCCATGCAATTTTTCTAGAAAAGGATACGAGTTTCTTTGATCATAAGATCCCTGGTAACTTGATGTCTGATCATATTGTGAAAAACATAGACTATCTGCAACACAACTTCATCGTCTTCTTGCTTAGCTGTATAAAAAGAAAGATGGCATGATACATGAGAAAATTGTGATAAAATCCCTTCACTTTTATCTTTTCCATTAAGGTTCTTTTTGTTCTTCAACAAATGAGACACCGAGTAATAAAATGTACCATTCAATAAATCTACTAGGCATTTCAGAACTCCAGATTTGTACAACTCCAAAGCACACGCTTCGTCAGTGGCAACGGTTCCTAAAAGTACAACCACTTCCAGCACCAAGTCATCCTCGCAAGACCCTGTTAAATAAAATAAACGTTATAATGGAGTGAAAGGCTAAAAATAAAAGACACTCAGTAAACTTACCAGGGGTTAATTTAGACCTCAACCAAGGAATCAAATTATATTCCTTAAGCAATCTTTCATAGTCCAAGTCCGGAATGGTCAAATTTCCTAATATTCCCAAACACTCTAGCACAAACTCCTCATTCTCTCCTTTTTGTATCGCTTCACCCAAATGACCCACGAAATCCTGTTAATATGGTTACGTTAATACAAATATTTAAATACAACGACCATTACCAATGGAGTATAATTTGTTTTAGATTATATTTTTTAAAGCACAGGAATAGTAAATTTCTTATGTGACTGAGAAAAATCAATTCAGCTTGGACAGGAATAAAAACTGCAATGTTTCAGTAACTATCCCTTAGAACTACCACAGTTCCAACTTTGATGTACTATTGGGTTCTAATATTTTTAGGGGGGTTTCATTTATCACATTATCAGGGTGACCAGGGAAAGGCTTTGAATATTTTATAAGAAAAATAAGAATTTTAGAGGAGAATTATAAGAAATGAAATATCAGGACTCTAATCACCTAGAATATTGATAATTTTTCGTACACTGCTTTCTTGCATTGTTATCATCACTTAGCAGATTTACAAAGCCTGTAAATTTCAAGATTTTTTTCGAAAGTAGCAGTGTTTTCACTACATGTTCTATGACACGTAGAAAAAAGTTCTTTCATTTTCAATAGATAGTGAAATTATAGGAAAATAGGTTAAAATAAAGGAATTTATAGGAAAGCATTAAATATATAGGAAAATATAGGAATTATAGTGAGTCTGGTCAACCTGCACATTACTGACCACGCTGTAGCAATTCAAAGTCAACTGGTTTAGTCCAATGAAAATGGTGTAGAGGGCAACCCAAAGCTTGCCAGTTCTACTCCTAACTATGGTTAACGGATTTTTCTCAGTGACTATGGTATGGAAACTTGCCCATTTTAAAGGCACACTAAAAATGTTCTTTTACTAGTGCTTTGAAAACCTAAAACAAAAAACTCCAGATAAAGTGACGTTTCAAATACCAAGAACATGGTTTTGGTGGGTCCCTCTTGTTGGGAAATGTTCCGTATCATTTTCATAAGCAAAGGGTCTCTGTAATGAAAAGCTCTCTTCATAAGAGCCTTCAAACGATTTCCCTCGCAAATCAGCTGCGCATTTCTCTTATTGGTGGACAAGTTGATTCCCAAAGCCACAACTTGAAGTGGGGCGCGTTCGTCGGGACAGTCCAGTATTAATCTCACAATCTAGACACATTAATAATTGCATTCCTGTTAATCCCCATGCTGAAATTTACATTCTTATTTATAAGTCTTGGTACTAACAATAGGAATGCAGTCAGTGTACGTGAAAACTGATTTGCATCTGTCATCCATGCTGATATGATACAAAATGCAGAGAACTACCGGTTGGTGGCGTGGATTATCTATTTCAACAATTGACAAATACATATAATTATTAAATTCATGTAGTATAGATTCCTATTGCATATAGATCACATGTAGCGTTACTTATCGGAAACAAATTATTTAAGCTAATCTAACAAGTCATAGGCACATTTCATATGGTTTTGGAGATCTCATAGTGCCAATGCCAATTTACACTAACAATATTTAGACAATATAGTGAAATGTTGTATGATAACTATTATATGGAATGCTAGTCGCATAAATTTAGATGTTAGCGATAAGTCAAACAAGAAAAAGCTTTACACTTTGCATTTACCACCATGATCGTGTCATAATATAGAGGTGCAAACTTAAGTTGTCAGAGGTAAAGTGAATGGAAAGATATAGAATTTATAGAACATTAGCCCCTTTGATTTTACTTACTGATAAGGTTAACTAGTTTAGGTAACAGCCCCATCTTAACCATGCTATTTCTCAGTTCAAAGTCGAAAGAGAGGTTTAAAAGAAGACGTAAAGTTACGTTCAGCAAGTCGGGGTTTTCACATGGAACTAAATGAGCTATTTTCTCAATTATTCCATTTTCAGCCTAGAAATACAGTGATTGAAAACTTCTATTACAATCCCAACTTCTTAAGAGTTCAAGAAGCTTGCCGTACCATTTCGTTTTTGTTTTCAACAAAAATGCTCAGTTTTTTGAGGAAGGACAAAACAAGAATCAGTAATTCTGGAAGATCTCTATCTAAGCTGCGAATCAAAAGTGGAATAACTCCACGATTGACCATCTTCATCTCCACTTTAGTGTCCTCAGCAATATTAAGCAGAAGGTAATAGGATACTATGAAAAATTAATATTTAGCATTAATACAGAAATACATTCGGGCTAATAGTATATATTACCTCTTAACAGTTGGTCTTGTTTCTTCACCAATCCTTGAAACTTTTTAAAACTCTTTTCAAAGTCGCGTTTCAGGATTATATTATCCTTATCTGCTTCCAGTAAGAAATTAATTAAGGAAATATTACCTAAAAAAGTACCTAGAGTTTAAAGTTCAATTTGTTAACCTAACAAAGTATTTTTTAAGTAAGAGATTAATTTTACTGAAATGTTGAAAGTATTGCAACAAAGTTAACAACTAAATTATTGAAAAGGATATAAGAATGTTTCTTTTTTGCTAAATCTTCCCTCCATTGTTCATGTCGTTTTAATTCATAGTCGATTAAATCAACACACAAAGAGCCAATCTTAAATAGGGAAAAAAAGGGTTAAAATAAAAATTTGTAAACATAATTAAGCGTCCTTACTTTAAAATGGGCAATAACATGGTGGAACTGAGAAAAAGTTGAGAAACAGAAAAATATGTAAACGATGTTGGTACTCAAATCAATACTTTTACGACCATCCTCTCTCAATACTCTTGTCAATGCACCCAACACGGTTTCTTTGCATTCAGAAATTATAAATTAACTAATGAACATTATAATACAAACAATTTATTTACCATTAGCTGCTAGATGAGCTAAGTTATCCGGATTTCTGGACAATTGCAATAGCAAAGCCGAAGCCCTAATCTTCTCTGTTGTATCTTCATAAAGTAGTTCCGAGTAGGTGTCAATGTTTTGAAGACTAGCAACTTCATTAACTTCAGTACTTTCTAAACCTTCTTTGTCCTTCTCCATCATAATATCATTATCTTTTCTCATCACTTCTTTGTCTGTTTTATGTATTGAGGGAATAAACTAAGTTAAAATTTGTTTCATTTTATAACCTAATGTTTGTGATTTAAGATTGAATATGAATTACCCGAAGAAGTATTGTCTTTTCGTTTTTGTAAATAAAACAAAAGTTGTTCTACTTCTGAAATTTTTGCCGCTGGAATTAAACTGCACTTGTCAACAATTTCTGTTGCTAAAGATGCTACATCAGTTGCTTCATTCAAACTCTTCAATCTTATTCTATAAATGTAAGTAATATAAATAAAACCATGTTACTATCAATGAAATAAAGAAAATAATTTCTAAAATAATCAGGGCTGGCGTTAAGGCAAGGCGACCACTTAGGGCCCCAAGCTTTACAGCGCTTTCTGGGAGGCCCAGCTTTCAGTGTGAAAATATTTTTGGGCTCCTATCTCATCTCTCACGGCCTATGGCCCCGCACACCATAACGCTGAGCCTGAAAATAATCCGCTTACATTTTTTGACATTCTTTGGACTCTTCTAGCATAGCATCTCCCAACTCTCCCACTAATGTAGCTTCCAAATCATACCGAATAATCAATGCCTTTTCTATTGGATGAACGTCCAAACCCACGAAACGACTTCTCCTGTTTACCCATAAAGGACGATTATTGTTTTTGTTAATTTTATATTGAATAGAAATATCAAATTGTTACCTCTGTACATATTTTACGTCATCTTTTTGCATGGCCAGCACCAAGTTTTCTCGTTCGGGGCCTAAATTCGACAACAAAATGGCGAGACCATTCGCGCTATGATCTGAGATTCTCCGTTTGCGTGTGAGCAGGGTTTGAGAATGGCCTTTTCAGCGATCAATGCTACTGATGAAAAGCACTCTAGCCCGCCGAAATTCCGTTTAAAAACGCCCAATAGACGCTTCAATAAAACATCTTCAAGGAAAATGCCAATAATTAATATTTTCGATAGCCAGGACCTGCAAATTACTGTTTATAAATAAATAAACTTTTCACTAACTAAAAAGGTTTTCCTTCTAATAAGGGCTGCGTTCAGGATATATATGAAAAATTATTTTCGTTGAGACCGTTGCTAAACGTGACGTAGGATCTTGTTGAACGCTTTTTAATTTTGTAAAATATCGTCTGTCACGGCGTCTACAGCAATGAGGTAGAATAATTAGAGATCCAAATCCTCCTTCCATGACCTACCGTTTCGCGGGACAGTATTTGTTCAGTTGGAGAGTTTGGCCTAGTAAATTAACTTTAATCAAATCGTGCTGGCGCCATCTATCGTGTTATTGGAAAACTAAACCTGAATATATTTTCAGTTTCTTACTTATGCCAAGAAACTTTTTATAGGCTTCGTGCGTAGTTTAAATTTTGGTCATTAGTATCGCCACCTACCGACCGAGTTTTAAACTGAATATATGAAAGCTGTCTGCTCGTTCAAAATTATCTCTGCGCAACAGCTGAAAGTTCAACCGAAAAAGCAAAGTTGTCTGCTATTTCTTCACATATTTAGTTGACGGATATTAAGGCAGATGGCGCTATATTTCTTAAGCTCGAAGAATATTTCTCCCAGTATTTACACAACTTTTGACAGAACATTTTCTACCCATTGCTAAAGTTATTTTACTTTTAAAACCACAAATATTAAATGTCTAACAGTTTTTAAAAGTGTACATATTTTAGAACTATCAAAATTTTCGCCAAGATCAATAAAGCAGACTACAGTTGTCTTTCCTACGGCTAGAAACCATTGAGTTGAGAATAATAAAGAGCCTTAGACCAGATTTTCTCCATAGACTTTTAGCTTACCATTAGTGGCAACGGGACTGAATATCAAATTTAAGTATTTTACTATTGAATTTTACAAAGGCTCCAAAATGCTCTAATATTTTTGGGTTCTATTTCGTCAATAATTAGTCATAGCAGAAATACTGATAGGACAATTCAGATGAAAACTGGAAATCAATGGCTTTAGCTACTTCATAAAATAAAGGTTACCAGCCTATAGTCAAGTTTTGAGTCGAAACAGATTTTGTAGAAATGTTTATTTTGTCTGGTTCCTGATCAGTATTTGTGAATTAGTCTAAAGTTGCCTTTTATTTAAATTTATTGGCAATTGACAGTTTTGAGCAAAGGCTTAGCTTATACAGTGTGTTTCAGATAAGTCTGGCACAAACTTACAGACATGTTCTTTGGGTAACAAGGAGTGATAAAGGTCCTCAGAAACATTTTCCAAAATTGAACCTTAGCCGAGTAACTGGCCGTCAAAAATCAGCCTGCAAAAAATCGAAAAATGTGCAGTTTTTATTATTCCTTGGACCCAATTGTTTCCTTTTACTAAGCATTTGGTTTTTTTTATCGAAAAAGATAAAAAAAACGATAACTAGTATCAAAAGTTAGTTATTAATTGAAAGAAGTATTCTACGTGTAGAAATTACCAATAACAAGGTGTTTCATAGTGACCACGTCAATTGAAAGAATGTTACTTATTGAATTTCGGTTTTTTTCCTCAAATAAGTACAAATTTAACTGAATGCCCAAAATGATCACCTGGGGCACACGCAAATCATTCTTGAAACCGTTCGAAGATTCGAGGTGTGTTACGAATTCGCAACTGAAAACTATGGTTGCGCTCCCTAACGGTGGCGGGCGGAACTACTCGTCGGAAGTCAAATTTAAGCTAGCAAGTTAGAAACTTAAGCAGATGCTTGACGTTATTAGACCCCTACGGTTCGGCATAGTTTCGTCATCTATACCCGTTTCGGTCGCGAATAGTTTCACAGCGATCAATGATGCGTTGTAGACTTGTCGTAGGTCGTCAATGTTGCGGACTTCAGTCTTGTGTACCAATTTTCCAAGATGTCTCCAGAACTAAAAGTTGGGTGTACGTAGAAATTTGTGTTCTTTGAGTAACAAGGAATAAAAACGTCTTATGAGATAAGTGAATAAAAACGTCTTATGAGATAAGTGAATAAAAACGTCTTATGAGATAAGTGAATAAAAACGTCTTATGAGATAAGTGAATAAAAACGTCTTATGAGATAAGTGAATAAAAACGTCTTATGAGATAAGTGAATAAAAACGTCTTATGAGATAAGTGAATAAAATATTTTACTAGCAAAAGCTTATTAAGCGTCCGCATCTAGAAGTATGCTATCGTTACGATTTAAAATAATGACAAAGTTATTTAAATGACCAAGAGACACAGTAAAAAATTCATTTCTTTGTCTCATGGTTTCTCAGAGGTTACCTAACAACATTACATTAATCATTGTATTTACAAAAGTTGTTCAAAATGGCCCCCATTGGCGTGTAGGAAAGCTTGGACGCGTCTTCTGAAGATTCTCGAACACAACGAAACATTTCTGGCGTGTTTCGGATTGTCGCGCAGGGCTGTCTTTACCTAATTGGAGGCCCCTGGACAAAGCTTTGGGCGATCCCCTGTAACTCCACCCAAGTTTCTAACCTCCAGTGCGAAGTCCATCGTCGCTCTAATCTACAACTATCGGTTCAAATAGTTTCACTTGTCCAACTAAAGGTTACTGAAGATGAAGCTTATTCTGAGTTTAAAAATACCAACAACCAAAAGTCTTTATTCGTTTTAGATTTACCCTGTCTATAGACGCGACTAAATAGTAAATACGAAGTTTAGGACTTTCGAGCAATGTTAAAAACATTTTTTGTGATTAAAATTTCTTTTGCATTTCACAATTTGAAAAATGGGGCCCTCCAGAATCTTGGGGCCCTAGGGCAGTGCCCTTTTGGCCCAATGGGAAAGACGGCACTGGGATTGTGTCGAAGGCGTCAGTTATGTGTTGACGTAGGTCTTCAACGTCCCGAACTTCAGTCTTCTATACCAAGTCCCCAAAGATTGAAACCACATGGGTTCAAATCAGGAGATCTGGTTGGCCATGCTACAGTTCCGCCTCGACCTATCCACCTCTGAGGCTAAAATGAGGGGGTACTCCGTCGTGCATAGACCGAATTCGTTGTCTTACTGCTAGCGGTACGTCTTCAAGTAGCTCTAGTAAAGTGTCTTGTCGAAAGGTTAAGTATACGACTCACCAGTTAGTCTGGTGGTACAAAATAAGGTGCAATTAAATGTTCGCCACCTAGGAGCAACAAACACTAGGAGAACGCAGTTAGCCTTTAAACACGCCGACGAAGGGTTGTGTACGAATTTCATTGGACGAGCGTCACGAGCCTTTACGCTGAACGTTTTACGGGCGGGGGGAAGACAATTTCCGAATTTTCCCCTTCCGACGGCAGCAGGCGCTAAAGCGTCTAGCCAATGAAAAACGTACACAAGAAAATCCACGACTTTTGACGGGTTGCGTTCTCCTTGTGTGGGGTGTTGTTTTTGTTGCTCCTAGCTGCCACTCATGACAATTATGTAAATTGAAGATTCCGTCACGGGAAAAATTAGCCTCTTCAGAAACTAGGAGTGTACTTAACCAATTGACGTCATTAGTCTAAATCCCAAAAATATATCCATAATATTTAAAATCTAACTTTAGTAAATATCCCACGTTGATAAGTGTACCCAAAAATGCAGGAGCATTTTTGGGTCAGTTTTTTGACGAAATTGAAATGGGTTCCACATAATAATGAACTACTGTATATACTCCAAAGAGTTCGTAGAAAAATTCAGAAACTTATCATAAATTCAAGATAGTTATATCATGGACTAATTAACAACAGGGACGGCCCAGATCCATAACATTTCCCTATAAAGACCCCAAATAAAAGTGTTAACGCGTTCAGCAGCGTTGCCAGGCAAATATTTTTTATCCTGGTGATTCAAACGTCATAAACAGGAAACTGATTTTTAACGGTTTTAGCGGTTGTGATTTGAATTTTCAAACGTCTCTCATAACCATCCATGTTATCACGTTAAATACTATAATTATAGTTATTATTTTAGTATAATTGGTATAGTTAAATGATACGTTTTCCACCTCCGATTCTAAGATAGATTCGAAATTATGTCGGAAATTATTCATCATAAGAAAAGGTAAACAACTATGAAGCCTTGGTACAATCATTTATATTTATGAATAATATTATATTATTACCGTAACAAATTTGGGAATTGCTTCCAGACGGTAAGCGGAATATTTTACTGTATGTACGATCGGAAAAGCTCGACATTCTAAATTTTTACGACGATTAATTTAAAAGATTAATATATTAGCACCGCATGGTAAGTAATCTCGTGGTTCAACTTTTAAATTTCAAGCATTCCAAGGAAGCTTCTTTCCCTATTCCCCCCCCCCCGCTTATTTTGAATCACCAGCCTATACAAGCATTTCCTGTTATGCCCGAGAATACCGCTAGAGTGCGTCGTTTCTTGTTATTTTTACTTTTTTCCCGGGCCGGACCGTCCCTGTTGCTAATTAGTCCATGGTTATATTGTATTACATTATATTAAAATCATGATATAGTATAGTATTAAGTATAATAAAATGAATATGAATCATAAACAGAATATTCAACTGAATGGCTGTAAAGAAAATGTTACATATTCCAGTGTTCTGTCTATTAGGGACTGATTACTTTGTTATGCATCGACTAAATAATTAACTTTTTTAAATAAAACATTATATACATCATTTGTAAAAATCCTGGCCTAAATTGATCTAAAATCTTTCTAAAATAGCGCAAACAATGCTGGTAAACGTAATAGAATCAATGTCAAATCATTCTAAAGCAAAAACAAACCCTGACATTAAAATATTAAAACCGGGACAGTGCTCTTGACATCAAATCGGCGCTCATCAACTGTGTACGACTAGCCAACATTTCTATGCCAGGGAAAAATAGACCCATACAATATCTGGTCACTAATTCACTTACAAATTTACAGAATAATTGACGATTTGTTGTGATAAAACGCAAAAAGTGTCAATAGTCAGCTTAGCAGACGAAAATACAACAGTTTATGAACTTCTCACGTTGGCCAGAGAAGTTAATTTCAAAGAAGCAACAATATTGTAGATATTAATTGCATTATAACACTTCCTATGCCGAGGGGCTAACCACTCTTAGAAAGTCTGTACACCGGATTACACTTAGATTACCACTGCCAAAGGCAGGGACTTCAAAGATTACGCGTAATCCCATTAGTACAGTCAAAGGTACGGCTCTGTACACCGATTACGCGGAGTGATCATCCCCTCATCCTATGCCATCATTTCAATAAAGCAACAATATTGTAGATATTAATTGCATTAGAACACTTCCTATGCCATCATTTCAATAAAGCAACAATATTGTAGATATTAATTGCATTAGAACACTTCCTATGCCATCATTTCAATAAAGCAACAATATTGTAGATATTAATTGCATTAGAACACTTCCTATGCCATCATTTCAATAAAGCAACAATATTGTAGATATTAATTGCATTAGAACACTTCCTATGCCATCATTTCAATAAAGCAACAATATTGTAGATATTAATTGCATTAGAACACTTCCTATGCTATCATTTCAATAAAGCAACAATATTGTAGATATTAATTGCATTAGAACACTTCCTATGCCATCATTTCAATAAAGCAACAATATTGTAGATATTAATTGCATTAGAACACTTCCTATGCCATCATTTCAATAAAGCAACAATATTGTAGATATTAATTGCATTAGAACACTTCCTATGCCATCATTTCAATAAAGCAACAATATTGTAGATACACTTCCTATGCCATAATTTCAATAGAGCAACAATATTGTAGATAATAATTGCATTAGAACACTTCCTATGCCATCGTTTCAAAGAAGCAACAATATTTTACTAAATAAATAAAAATTAAAAACCACTTTGTTTACGTAATACAAATTTTAATTAAAAACAAATTAAAATCGACGACTAGTTTCGCTCTCTATACAGAGGCATCATCAGGTCTGGTCAGGAGAATACAAATTCCAAATGAAGTAAACTACGTTTCGCGATAAAAAACATACAAAAGAGGGGGGAAATAAATATACATAGAAATGATCACGTGTCAAGTGTAGAGTTATATAGATTTTTAAACCAGAAATCAGCTAATAGGAAACCCGGGCCGTTGTCTCTATTGAGACATTGGTCAATTTTTCGTTTTTTTAATATTTTTAAAGATTCGTATATATTTAATTTAAAGTAATTATCAGTAGTTACAATATTGGTGGCGTTTTTATATTAATAGAGTGATTGGGGTTATCGGTGGCGTGTTCAGCAAGAGCGGAAGAGTTGATTTTTTTTTTTTTTTTTTTAGAAACAGTTCCTATTTTTCTCGACTACCTCAATTCAGTCGATACCCATATTCAATACACTGTAGAGTTGGAAACCAACAAGACTTTACCCTTTCTTGACATTCTAATTGTAAACAATAATTTAACCATCGAAACCTCTGTTTTTAGAAAATCGTTTTCAGTTTCCATGCCCCCTCACGCCGAATCTTGCCACCCGATAAATCAAAAACTCACGGCTTTCTATACTTATTTAGTACGTGCCCTCAATATCTGTTCCAATTCTACATATCTAAACAATGAAATAAACATGATTAAAGCTATAGCCATCGATAGAGGTTATAATTGTGCATCCCTTAACCGGGGTTTCGACAGAATCAGTAATAACAAATTAATCAGAATACTAACTTAACTTTAATTATTAAAAATAAACCATATATTGTTCTCCCCTTTATTAAAAATACTTGTGAACGGATCGGTGACGTGTTCAGCAACAATGGTATTACCCCCATTTTCAGACCCCTTAATAAAATTCAAAAAATTTTAGGTAGAAACAAAGATAAAATTGACATTCTACAAAAATACGGGATTTATGAAATTCCGTGTTCTTGTGGTATGGTTTATATAGGACAATCAATAAGAAACTTAAAATTCCGTTTTAATGAACATAACAACGATATTAAAAATAAAAAAATCCACTCTTCCGCTCTTGCTGAACACGCCACCGATAACCCCTTCCGCTCTTGCTGAACACGCCACCGTTAACCCCAATCACTTTATTAATATAATAAACGCCACCAATATTGTAACTACTGATAATTACTTTAAATTAAATATATACGAATCTTTAAAAATATTAAAAAAAAGAAAAATTTACCAATGTCTCTTCCTATGCCACCATTTCAAAGAAACAACAATAATTTTTTATTGCATTAGAACACTTCCAATGTCATAATTTCAAACATTAATTTGCATTTCAAATTATATTTTTATCCAACGCATTCATAATTTCTATACCTGACTATTGCTACTCCGAATTTAGGAATAAGGAAGGGTAAAACGTAGCAAGAAATGCGAGAAACGGTTGAATATTCATCGTATAAGAAAATCGCAAACCTTCTCGGAGCACTAAGTAACGACTAGGTTAAAGGCAGTTTTATTTTGGAATTCCGGGCATTCTTTCGCAGACCCCATAAAACGGAAGAAATTAGAGCCCAACAATCGCTAACCGCAATTAAAGTTTGGTTTGGTCGAACGAATCTAAATGAATCGATGATAAAATTAGCGAATAAGTAGATTAGTCCATTATGAAAAGAGATAAAAAAGCTAAACCCTAAACAAATTTGAAGAAATTTAAAAACTTACTAATAGCTCGTACCGATACGTCTCGATCAAAAAAAAGACGCGAAACCCGGACCAAATAGATCTTAGAGTGAAAAATTAAATTAAATTAAATAAAATAGCCAGAATTTCCAACGGTAGACCGGTTTCGTCCTATTTGGGACTCGTCAGTAGCGTGCGGGAAATCTGGCTCGCGACTATAGCACCGAATAGATAAACTAAGCCTAAACATTAAAAATTTCAAAACGAGTTGCGTAGCAACGGAAAGCCGAATAGGGGGAGAGTGGTGCAGATTAATATATACGCAATGTTAAGTTAAAAGGAACCACCTATGGACTGCATTGTAAAGGATGATAAAATTAGCGAATAAGTAGATTAGTCCATTATATGATAAATGAAACGAGGCTGGTCAGTGTAGGAATGGATTTACCAAGGCAAATAAAAAGATGAAAACAAAATTAAATAAGGAGAAGGCTACCCAAGACTTGAATAGGTAGGGTTAATTTCTCATTTATGTACCCGATTCAGGAATAACGTACATGCGAATGGGTTTTGGTGGCTGAAAAAAATGGTAGTCACGTGACTTTGTGGAAAACTGCAGCGCCATCTATCCTAAGAAATACGAATTATTATTCATTTTCTTTTGCTAAAGGCTGTTTAAATTGTGATCGATTCATGTAAATTATCTAATTATTAATTTTATTACTTATAACATCTGGTAATAGATAGGTGGAAGTTAATTAGCTTTCTGCAGTATTTGGAAGGAATATTTTTTTTCCTCACCGTCGCATATGGCCAACTATGAACAAGAGTTACCGAATCGAAGTTGGCTGTGATATGGTAGTCACGTGATTTAGTTTTCGCATTTTAACAAGTTGATTAAGATCAATTTCGCCTATTTTAGCAAAAATTTCCGTTCGAAGTGAAATATTTTAATGAAGAAAAGTTCATAAACTTTGTTTTTCTGCAATAAAATTGATATTTATTAAATATTAAATTCTTTGATTGTTTTTAATTTATATTTCGAAACGCTTGAGAGATCCAGATCCTCAGATTGTTCCGGTTCAGCCCTCAATAGGCGAAACTATAAAGTCTAGGAGGGCTGAAAAGATGGTAATCACGTGACTTTGTGGAGAACGGCAACGCCATCTATCCTAAGAATTACGAACTATTATTTATTTTATTTTGCTAATATCGGTTTAAATTTTGATCGAATCATCTAAATTATCTAATTATTATTATTGTTTAGAACATTTTGTAATAGAAAAGTGGAAGTTAATTAGCTGTCTACAGTATCTGGAAGGAATATTTTTCTCTTTACCGTCGCACGGCCAACTAGGAACACGAGTTACCGAATCGAAGTTGGCTGGGAGATGGTAGTCACGCGATTTTGTTTTCCCATTTTAGCAAGTTGGTTAAGACCAAATTTACTTTATAGTTTCGCCTATTCAAAAACATTCGTACGGCCCTGCGTGATAGCAGATTCGACCAATCATAATTTGTCATTTTCCTGACTTTGTTTCCGGAGAATAACGCGAGTATCTAGTGAAATTTGAACGATTCTGAAATCCTTTAATATTCATAAAAACAATTTTGTACACAAAAGAAGAAGTGTAAGACACATCAAATGAAAACACTCACTCGCGTCCTGTGATTCAGTAATTTAGATGTTTATTTCGTTTAATTAATTTATAACGAATGTTAAACAACGAATTATAATTATCATAGTCATTGGTGTAATGAAATTTATCCCTCATGTGGGCTCGATCTGCCCGTTTTCATAGTACGCGGATTCAACCGCATTCATACCACGAAATACCTTACTCCTAATTGGTACCAAGGCGTATTTAAGGGGGAGTATGGATGCTGATGACCGGGGGGGGGGTGCCCAATAATAATCAGTGAAACTTCCGTCAGCACCCCCCCCCCCCTTGAAATTTTCTCAAAAACCCCCCTGAAATAAAATCCTGGAGAATCAAAAACAGAGGAGCTTTCGCGAGGCTGGAGTTTAGAATTTCTGCAGTTCCATATTACTAAATGACTGAGGTCATTATTGGTACTACAACAGGGTCATAGACTACACCAATAAGCGAATTTCGATAACCGCACCGGTATCTATTGGCTTTAAAAATAACTATTAGGATGGCATTTGTCACAACAGAGGAAAGTCTAAGCTGAGGTCATAGGTCGCCAAGGTCACAGGTTTCCGAGGTCACGCAGAGGTATAACGTCTTAGTACAATCCGAGGGGCTGATCACTCCGCGTAATCGGTGTACAGAGCCGTACCTTTGACTGTACTAATGGGACTAATCTTTGAAGTCCCTGCCTTTGACAGTGCTAATCTAAGCGTAATCCGGTGTACAGACTTTCTAAGAGTGGTTAGCCCCTCGGTACAATCCTCGTCTGCTTGTTGGTGTAACTGCACGTGTGTCAGATATTATTGAAACTCGCTTATTATTAGTCATTCCCCTTTACATATAGCCACGTAGCGGCCAAAGCGAAAAGTTCATTAAGTGCTGGAGTTTCGCCTGCTAAGTAGCAGATTTGCCATTTTTAAGTGACTGCTTAGCAATTAAGTGAGCTCTAAAGGCTGCTTCACACGGACAGTGTTTTCCTGATTTTCTCTATTTTCTCGTTTTACCACCTTTTCTAGTTGTTCTGGCGCAAGGGAAAACGACTCTACACACGGACAACATTTGCCGGAGTTTTCCACCGTCAGCGCTACCGGTAAACGAGAAAACGGAGAAAATTTTTTTGAAATATCTCTTTATTTTCCCGGTTTTTAAAGCTCTTTGAGTTCGACTAATCAGCGAGCGTTTCGCTGTCACATGATATAAGGAGCGATTTTGAAAGTCTTAAAAAGTAGGCTTAAGAATTTTTGCATCTACCACGTGACGGCATAACGCTCGCTGACTGGTCGAGCCCATAGAGATAGAAAAGAAATAGAGGCACTATTGTATCTCGCGAAGTTGACCGCGAGCGCCGATCACCTTTTCGCCAATGTAGGAAGCCATGAGATGGGCAGATTACGTGGCGCCATCGATGAGCGGTGAAATGAAATACATTATGCCTTTTTTGAAAATCAACTGTCATTTGATGTAAACAAAAGAAGGATAGATGGCGTTGCAAATTCTGCCCATCTCCGCTTTCATACATGCGCTGGGGGGATGAATTTTCCCGGTCAAAAACAGGGGTGCGTTAACGCGTTAATCTTCCCTCTATTTCTTTTCTATTGATTCGCCCAATGTAAGACGAAATTGCCCAAAATATCGAGAAAATAAATATAATAGGCGCTTAAATAAATCATCCTCCCAGTAAATCGCCAAGAAGTAATATTTCCGAGAGCCAGGACCCGCAAGGTACAGTTTATATAGTGCTTGTTGAAATAATGGAAACTTTTCACTTGTAAATAAAACGTCGTGTTTTTGCTAAGCATTAATATGTCGAAAAGCTTCCAGGTTAAAAGGGAACGCTTGTTGCTGCCTTAAAGGTTAAAATTTCCATTATTTTAACAAGCACTATATAGACAGTGACTTGCGGGTCGTGGCTCTCGGAAATATTACTTCTTGCCGATTTTCTGAAAGGATGATTTATTGAAGCGTCTATTTCTATATTTTTATCGGGTAACAATCGTAGTTTAATTATTTCAAGTGTAATTCTTTGCGGAATATACTATTTAGTATTAGTTTATAAAAATGATTATCACTAAAACTAAATAATATTGTTATGTTTTTCAATTTCGTCGCCGTTAAAAAATTGACATATTTAGATTCTACACCCCAATTTACGTATATAACATTAAAACCATTAATAGGTTGCAATTGAATTTCTTTTTTTAAATCGAGAAAACATTTAAACGTATCTTTTATATTCACAACGCATTTCGCGCAAAAGCACGTATCTTGCTTATTTTCAGCTCCTATTTCACTTCATGACGCGAGATCACGTATCTCTAATAATTCCCCTTCAGCAAAATATTTTTAAATTAAAATCCTCATAAAGAGTCAATATTGAAACGAAATTATTTAACTATAAAATTAACTCACATGTAAAAACCTAACACGTGATTTCACAAGTCCCTGCAAAATTAAAAATCAATTTTTCTCAAAAAGGCCACCGAAAAGATACGTGGTTTTGTTTTAACGGCGACGATTTGTACTCTCCTCTAATTGACTTCTCGTTTAAAACTTTTAAAACTATCCTAACCTGGTCGTCGTTATCATTATCGCTTTGTGTCGGCTATCAATGAATTAAAATTGAGACGAGTTATTTCCATCCACTGAGCATCGCTTTTCGGGTAAAACGGGTGGTTGTTTTCACAAAGCGGTAATTTTGATCCTGACACAGATCTTGATGCTAATTTATGACCTTGAAACATATTTTATCGTTTCTTGTTTAAATTTTTTATCCATAGAAAACATCCGTTATACGTCCGTGGGAACTGGTTGCACCGATTAAATTCCCCCATTTTGTGTTTCGATGTTTTTGTCCCATTGCGGTCGGACAAGGATTGGCGATAAAAATAAAATTTAAGGGGAAAGAATTCAGTTAAAACGTATTTTTCGTTCAACCTGAACGTTTCTGTTTTAACCATTACATAATTGAATTATATTTTTCTTATTAGGCTGAACCTTCCTCTAGTGCTTAAAATAATTTTGATAATTATAATATTAATAGTTAACGAGATATAAGGTCCTAACTAAAGGGTAGTTTGGGCGCTTGCCCAACTTTTTTAGCTCCGGGGGTCCGAATTAAAACGTAATAACTTAATTATTTTTAAATTTAAAATTGTCAAAATTATTTAAGGCACTAAACAAGAGGCTGTTCTACACTTAAATATTAATTTTATAAGTTAAAATACAAATTAAAAGAGTTCAACGTGAAATAGCGCGAAATTAGACAATGGCCACTGTAGTCTTCCCCCTTAAGCTCGAAAATTGAGAAATACACCACAGCGACTAAACTGTTCAATGTGACCATATTTCGAGTGAGTTATGAGACAAATCGTTCAAAACATGGTTTACACCTATGTAATTAAAATGCTAATTTTCTAGTTATTCTTTGTCAACTCCTTGACTATAAAGCCTGTTTTGGGTGGGTCAGGATTACATACCGTCTTAAATACTATTGTAGTGTTTATCTTATTTTAAATAAAATGAAAAACTACGTTTATTTTGTTTTCATATTATTTATCTACTACTCGGTTCAAAGACGTAAGACACTTGATTTACAAAAACAAACGCGAAGAAATGAGAAGTAAACAACTATTTAAAATACATATTTTTAAATTGTCGAATGTTCATTGGTTAAGGGGGAAGAATACAGTAAAAGCCTCTTTTTCGTTCAAGCTAAACGTTTCTGTTTTAACAATTACATGATTGCATTATATTTTCTTATTAGGCTGAACCTTCCTCTAGTGCTTAAAATAATTTTGATAATTCTAAAATTAATAGTTAACGAGATATAAAGTCCTAACTAAAGGGTAGTTTGTCCGCTTGCCCAACTTGTTTAGTTTCGGGGGTCCGAATTAAAACGTAATAACTTAATTACTTTTAAATTTAAAATTGTCAAAATTAGTTTAAGCACTAAACAAGAGGCTGTTCTACCCTTAAATATTAATTTTATAAATTAAAATACAAAATTAAAAGAGTTCAGCTTGAAATAGCGCGAAAGTAGACAATGGCCACTGTAGTCTTCCCCCTTAATTAATTAAATATTTGATTTTTTATTCTTGTAATTGAAATCAGCCAAATCGAATATTCTTCATTACTCTTATCGGGAAAATAGAGAAAAGTTTTGATTTCAGAGCTTTAGCTTTATCTTGCGTAGTAATATGATTTGGATGTGGAAATTTTCCCAATTGAGCAATACCAGGATGAAATGGATCATTTAGCAGCGCGTTTACGGGTAATCCGTGAATATTTTCATTTATCGGGATAGGAAATGGTGGATAGTGAATTGGTGGTCCAGGAGGCCAGTGTGACGGCATCGGACGGTGAAACGCTGGTTTTTTCGGCCAACCATGTTTTATAGACAAGTATTCGGATTCGCCTATTGGTTTGGGAATTTTTTTAATACGCGCTATCAACACCACCTGAAAAAAAAATGAGAAGAAAAATGATTTTACAACAAGTGACCAACTAATGCAGAAATATCATTTACTAATTTGCATCACAACCGGTCTACCGTTGGAATTCCTGGCTATTTTATTTAATTTTTAATTTAGTTTTTCACTCCAAAATCTATTTGGTCCTAGTTTCGCGTCTTTATGTTTTAAACTTGTTTAGGGTTTAGCTTTTTTATCCTTTTTTTCATTAAGGACTAATCTACTTATTTACTAATTTCATCATCCATTACAACTATTATTATACTTTTATAGTATAACCTCTGATTAAACTAAAATATAAAGTCGAGTTTCTTCATGGAGACTCCTTAACCCCAAAATTAAGAAATGAAAGGGCCAGACCGGAGTTTGAAAAATCTGACTGAAAATAGGGTAGTTTCTTCTCTTAAGGGGGAAGAATACAGTAAAAGCCTCTTTTTCGTTCAAGCTGAACGTTTCTGTTTTAACAATTACATAATTGAATTATATTTTTCTTATTAGGCTGAACCTTCCTCTAGTGCTTAAAATGATTTTGATAATTATAATATTAATAGTTAACGAGATATAAGATCCTAACTAAAGGGTAGTTTGGGCGCTTGCCCAACTTGTTTAGCTCCGGGGGTCCGAATTAAAACGTAATAACTTAATTATTTTTAAATTAAAAATTGTCAAAATTATTTTAAGCATTAAACAAGAGGCTGTTCTACACTTAAATATTAATTTTATAAGTTAATATACAAGATTAAAAGAGTTCAGCTTGAAATAGCGCGAAAGTAGTCTTCCCCCTTAAAGGCCGGGATTTCTCGTATTTCTGGAGCTCGTGAGGGAAACTAGTAAACCTAACATGGACGCGGCCTGCAAAATGTGACCTAAAATAGTGTATATTCAATAAAATAAAACGAAAAAAGTATAAGAAGAAATTTAATTTATTGAAGAAAACCTCAGTTTCTTTCAATAAATTTACGGTTTTCTTATTGTTTCGTTGTATTCATAATTTTTTGACTAATGCTCCCAACCGATTTGCCGAACAAATTATTAGGTATAGGCCTAAATATTATCAGATCAGTTGATAAAGGGCGAAACAAATATGAATTCAATGTAAACCGATCAATAGAATGTCGTTATATATTCAGATGCCTCACAGTTATCGATTTTACATATCCACGATTTAATTCTTTTAGAAACTTTTAATTCGCAAGATGTACTAAAGGTAGAAGTCAGCTAACTGAATATGGATTAGATGAATGATAGTATATCAGTTCAGATTTGGATTTATGTCTCGTTCAACTTGTTACAAAGTTTCACGCACTTCTTAATATTTTAGTGTAAAAAAATCACGCGTTTTTTTATTATAGGGGGCCCGGAGAAATTGTTCGAGCCAATACGCTAAAATCAAGACGCACGTGGAACTTTTAAACAGGTTGAAAATACATAAATATAATTTATGCTAAAGTCTATTTGAGATCAGATGTTTTTTGAGGAAAATATTAACCTGGTTATCTTCAGATAATCTACCTTGATATTAGCGCATTATTATTTATTTATTTATATCTGAAAACTACGTCCTGAATAAACTGATTAATTGCACATGTCCGTTGGAAAGACTCTTCTGACCGGTAACAGCAGGGCCATGCTTAGGGGGGTGGCGAGCTGGGCGGCCACCAAGGGCCGCTAAAATGTTACCATAAGGATGGTAAAATGGCCCATTCAATTCGTCCAGGGCCGCCAGACGTCTGTCAATGATCTAGCTAGAATTTTCATTTGTTAAATATTTTTGGATGACTAAACTACGGCAATGAAAACAATTGTTTAATAATTTGGTCGTTTTAGTTAAAATTTATAGAAAGGGCTATTGTTAATAAGAAGCGTTCGATATAATTACCACTGGTTTTCGAAGGTGCTGTGGGAAATAATATCTTGAAATTTCGAAATCTTTCTTAACGTATGGAAACAACCATTTTATATTCAACTTGCAATCTATCGTACCGTAGTTTTTAATTCTTTATATACAAAAAGTTTATATTTTATAATCAAATTTTTGAGGGGCTTAGGAACGCCACTGGAGCTTCGGTTGTGTGTTAATCTCCAACCCTTCCTAATTCTATTTGGCAATTAACCAATTGATAAATACCTTTGTTAGTCCCAGAGTGCTGAGAACCACTAAGGGCACCAATGGATCTTGTAGCTTTAGAAATCCGTCAACAGGAGCGACGAAAGTAGTGAAAGCAAATGGTGAGAACATATTTAGGGAACGAACTGTTTGAATTGAATACTCATTCACCAGAGCGATGCAAAGAAGATACGACAATTGCGGTTTTGGAATCAACCTGTATTGCCTCTCCCTGAAACATTAAGGATAAACGGAAATATTTATCCGTTAAATTCGATTATCGTCAAAGTTTAAAAATAGTTTTAATCGTTGATAATATACTTAAAACGTTAAAAATGATCTTTACAAGAGTTTTCTTAATATAAGGAATTATATGTATCCGTATCTTTATCGGTCACTTTAAAGCATACACTCACGCAGTGGCGTAGCCAAAAATTCCTCAAGGGGGGGGGGGGTCGAAGTATGTGAATGTTAAGTGGGGGTTCGAGAAGGGGGTGGAAATTTAGTACATTCCAAGGTAGACCCAAGGGGGGGGGGTGGTTGGACACGAAACCCCCCCCCTTGTCTACGCCACTGCACTCACGTGTCGTACCGAAATAACCCTTTAGGTCAGATATGTGCCTAATCTGGTTTTAGGGTCGTACATCGAAATTTAATTTTAAAACTTTTTACCCGTATTTTAAATTGTCTTATAAAGTCTTTAGTTTCTCATTATTCATTATTAATTGAATTAGAATATTCGTTTAGTAGCTTGCGTTAAAGGGTTCCATCAGCCTCGTAAGGGGATGACAGTGGGGGGTGAAATAGCACTAATTTTTAACGCGGAAGGAGACAAATATTTACTAATACGAAACTTTACAAAACACGTGGTCATTTCGCGGAAATTCGGATTTCGATATCGGTCGCAACGGACGGAGTTTTTGTCACCTTGGCCCAGTTTGCTTTTATTGGAATTTAATTAGAATTAATATGGAAAGTTGTTCTTGTTCAACGAATTGTCTTAGTGATTGATTTTCCTTTCGTTTATCATGTATTTTATTATTACCATTAATTTCATTGCTCGACATTGTTAAAACCGAAATTGTAAAACAGACTGGCGAACTCGCGGAGGAATACTACGCGGTCATCCTACATTTGTTTAGCGCGACGTGCGCCCTCTAGTTGCGGTAATGGAAATCAAAAATCCGGACTGGCTAGGGGGGGGGGCGCAAGTTTATCCCCTTACGAGGCTGATGGGACCCTTAAAAGGCCGAGGTTTTCTTAATAATAAACATAATAATCAGCTAGGCTAATACAGAAGGCACCACTTTAGGCAGTGGCGGCGCTAGGGGGTAGGCCAGGTAGGCCACTGCCTACCTTAAAATTTTGAGGGGCCCCAAAGTTACCCTATAAGGGGCCCCAAATTGATCTAGAATGGATCTCAAAATTGTCCCAAGAGATAAAATTATTTATAAATAACAATGAAACAATTGTCGATAATGTATTAAGAAATTTTTTAGGTATCTCCTAGTAAATAAAACCAGTTCTGTTATATTTGAACTCGTTTTACTGTTGTTAGAACTTTTTTGTTCGTCATGTACATCACTACTTTAGTTTATTGAAGCATTTCGTTGAGAAAAAGGGGGCCCATTTATTTGGTTTGCCTACCCTCGCGAAGAATCCTGGCGCCGCCACTGACTTTAGGCCTAAGTCATCAAGCGACTTTTGAAGCCTTTAATTCAGGTGACCGGGTTACAATGCGTAGGAGGTGTTGGCCAGCCCTGCATGCCACGCGAGCCAACAGCCTGCCCCCTTTAAATTAGGCCAACATGTTCAGCGGTTGGCCTACCACCAGGGTATTTGTGCTCCACTAAGTTAATTTAAAGGGGGACAGGCAGAAATAAACCTAGGCCTTTAAGTAATCTCTCATACTGACTCCTCATGTTACGTATGGTAGTGAAAAAAACCTAAGTAAGATATTTTCGGCTCAGAAAGGAAAAATTGTTAGATTTAGTTAGAATGTTAGTTAAGGGGGAAGAATACAGTAAAAGCCTCTTTTTCGTTAAAGCTGAACGTTTTGGTTTTAACAATTAACAAATTGAATTATATTTTTCTTATTAGGCTGAACCTTCATCTAGTGCTTGAAATAATTTTGATAATTATAATATTAATAGTTAACGAGATATAAGGTCCTAACTAAAGGGTAGTTTTAGCGCTTGCCCACTTGTTTAGCTCCGGGGGTCCGAATTAAAATGTAATAACTAAATTACTTTTAAATTTAAAATTGTCAAAATTATTTTAAGCACTAAACAATAGGCTGTTATACACTTAAATATTAATTTTATAAGTTAAAATACAAAATTAAAAGAGTTCAGCTTGAAATAGCGCGAAAGTAGACAATGGCTACTGTAGTCTTCCCCTTTAATCACTCGAAATGTAAACTGATGGCAAACTGCTATATTCATGATTTTAAATTTAATCAAAACATTTTAAATAGGGTATACTAGATTTATAACTTTATAATAACAATTTCCAATACACTACTTTTCTTTAAAAAAATAAAAACAATAATATGCAAGTTTACTAACCAAAAACAAATGTGAAGTATCTTCATGAGAAAGGTTTTAAATTATTTTGGTGCCGGTGAATGTAACACAAACCGTGAATCAAATTCGAAGTTTCAAGTTCGGATGCCGCCACTAATCTGAATAATATTTTCAACAAAGTTTTACGTAATCAGCTAGGCTAATACCCAAGGCACCCCCTTAGGCCTAAGTCATTACGCGACACAAAAATCTAACTTTTATGTCTAGCAGCAGTTTATTGCTTGATACATTGTATATATAAACATATAATTATAGTCTTTATTTAGTTCTTTTCTTTCAGTAATTAAAAAGTACAACCTTTCCGCTCAGAAAGGATCGGTACCCATTTGAATTAAAACGGGTTTTGAATTTGTATTTACTTATCCCCCTCCATATGCCTCGGCAGTTGCTTTAGGACTAATACATTTCAACGAAAAAAAAATTAAATAATTTTTATACGCTATGAATTAATGGGTCAGTAAAAATAATAAAACGGCAGTTAAATTGAGGAAAAAATTAAAATAAAAAAGCCGTAGTTATTTATCTTTAAAAATAAATGAAGTAGTAGTGCTCGGAATTGTTTATTCATTATCCACAAATTTTCCGATTTATTTAAAAAACGTTGTTAAAAAGAATATAATTTTAACTTATTTAATTATGTTTTTTTACGCAACCAAGCATTTATTTGAATAAAAGTGGTATTTATTTAAATAATTGTTTGTTTTATTTAAATAATAGGCTTATTCACTTTCGATTATTTAAACATTTTACAATTTTTATTCAACTATTGGTTATTTAAATAAATATTATTTAAATATCGCCGAGCTTATTTTATTCATGGATAAAAATTAATCGAATGCCGAGCACTATGAGCTAGACAGTTTTAAAAACCGTAATCAAGGCAGTTTGACTTATCAGGGGCAATATTTTTTTACGTAATCAAGCAGTAAGGTTTTTTTATAAACCATGTTTATAAACATATACATTTTGCCTTGCCGGCTAGCTATGCTAGCATATTATGCTGATTCGGTTGAGTTGATGACTGATAATGATGAAGTAGCGGTACTGAAAAGAGAGCGTAGGAATTTAGAAGGGTTAATTAAGGAAGAGTTTACAAATTTGTAATTATAAGTCAATATTTGGATAGAATAGAGTCAATTGTAAAAAATTGTTCAACTGATCGAAATCCACAAAATGTTAACGTGAAAGTTGTTGAATTACTCCAAACCTATAATTTAGATGTTACAATAAAAGCTTATCAGTGGGTGCCGAAGAAACGTAATTGAATTGAGGTTGTTTCGAATGTGGGAGCTGATATTTATTGCCCCGTAAAAATTGATGACCCCAATTGGAAAGCATCTAAAGCCCAGTTCACACTATACAATTATTTGGGCCACTTAATTGAAACCAACTAAATGTAAGCAAGAAAATTGAATAGTGTGAACGGAAAAATTGTAACCATTGTTCCAATTTTTTCTGTTCACACTGTACAATTTTCTTGCTTACAATTAGTTGGTTTCAATTAAGTGGCCCAATTAATTGTATAGTGTGAACTGGGCTTAAATGTTCATGTCCATTAAAAAAAATTGTTTGTAAACATATTTACGTAGTAGCTGCTATAAGAGGGGTTGAAACGTTTTTCATTTAAGTCGAAACAAATTTTAATCGGTAGCAAACGTAAACGAGGACGATCGAAGCTATTAAAAAAGGCTTTAATCGTTCAATAATTTAATTAAAAATTAAATTAATAAAAAACCGGTGAATTACTTTTTTAAAATTACAGATTCATTGTTTTTAACTGCTGTACGCGCTACGGACAATTTCATTTAATTTTCTAGTAGAAAACCTACTGCCTATTTTAATTTATGTATTTACGAAATAGCTGCTGGAGTTAGTAAATTCTTGAAAAGGAACCACCTATGGACTGCTTTGCAAAGGATGAAAAAATTCGCGAATAAGTAGATAAGTCCATTAGGAAAAGGGATAAAAAAGCTAAACCCTAAACAAATTTGAAGAAATTTAATTTGTTTAGGGTTTAGCTTTTTTATCCCTTTTCTTAATGGCCTTATCTACTTATTCGCTAATTTTTTCATCGTTAGTAAATTCGTGTTTGGTGAAAGCCGAGTTTTGAAATCCGTGCTACACTGCATGAAAACGTTCGTATTAGAGTTAACACCTGTTTTCTCGAACACGGGTAATGGACCCGTATTTTCTCAGAAAATCCGATTTTTCTAAGAATGAAACCACACGAACACGGTTGTATACTATTGGACAGAATCCCGTTTGACCGAATCCCATTGAACCGAAAAGTATTTTCGTTTATAGCCCAACATGGCGGGATTCAGTTGAATGGGAAATTTAAATCTGGTTCGTTTTCACTTCGGGTAGGTTAGTTCAGGTTGGGTTAGGTTAGGTTAGGTTAGTTCAGGTTGGGTTAGGTTAGGTTAGGTTAGGTTAGGTTAGGTTGGGTTGGGTTGGGTTAGGTTAGATATGGTAGGCAACTATTTCACGTCGGGTGTTATCAAGGTTGTTTTCCAAAATTAAACCCGGAAAATATCAAATTTCAAGGGAAAAAGGTCTAAAAATACACGTCGGTACGAAATAATAAAAATTTAAGACATAGTTTAGTCCAAATTAGATATACTATCGTCACGTAACCTACGATATATAAATATTTATCACTAACGGTATATTGAATTAAAACCGCGCAAAACGCGGTTTTCGGTCGATTGGAATTCGGTTGAATGGTACATTCGGACGAATGGGATTTCGGTCCAATGGTCTACAATCCACGACCACGGGTTTGATATGCTGGGGGGAAGATCGTCAGCGCAGCGTCTGCTATAACAAATCCAAAGGCTGAGAACTCTTTTAAACGTTAATTTTGGCTTAGTTTCAAATTAGACCTTCAACGTTAACCATAATAAAGCTATTATTACCTTTCAACTGATTTATTTTGATACATGATGATTTTCTTGTCTATTTCAGTGTATTTAAAATTATTATCGATAATCCGTTGAAGTTTACAAAAAAATGTAAGAGATCAATGACTAAGATCCTTTCGTGAATATGTTTTGAAGGGCAGCCATGTTTAAAGGGGAACGGTCAAGCTTTAATCAGTTAGATAGCCCTATAGCCCATTAAAAACTAAAATTTATGGCGAAAACCGCATCAATAAATATTGAGTGGTTAGTTTTTAATAAAATAACGAAATTTCGGGAAATCGAAAAGCGCGCGCCGCCGCGACACCTGGTGAGAAGTCGGCTAGACCGAAAAACAACGTAAAAGCGCGCGCTGCTGAAGACGCAAAAAATTTGTTTTGCACGCGCGGCACGTTCCAGTTATAAGAGACTTAAGCCTAAATTGCGCGATTTTAAAAGTTAGGATAGTTCGCAAATCGCTCATACGGGGTTAGCGGCGCTGGCGGCAGCCCCTAAGATGGCGGCGAAAATTCAAACCCAAACACCTGGCGTTATTTTTCGTTTTAACTTTTTGGGACAAAAGCTATTTTTTCAAGACAAAAAAAAGTTACGTGTTAGTATATTGAACGTCTTGTTAATCTTTTGATACGGAAATAAGGCCATATTTGGAAAAGCTTGGCCGTTCCCCTTTAATAAAAGAAAAACATAAGAATCGTAAATGCGCATGCGTGTACTACGATCTAAAGCAAACCAATCACGGTGTCCCTTCCCACTAAGATTTCTTCTAGACCCAGTTTTCGACGGTTACAATATTTGAATGGTTTTTTTTTTATTTCTTCTATAGATTTTGTTGAGATCGAAGCTAGTAGAAAAATTGTAATCAGTGTTTTTTTTTTGTTTTGGGCTAAGCCCGTGTCATTAAGGTTGAAAGTGGACTTCATGAAAACGGCTAAGAACGTGTTCCCGCAATGGCTCCCCTTGTTCGACAAATAACTCTCTATTTTTTAATTTGAGGATAAGAAAACTTGCTCATTTTGTTGATTTTAATGGAAGGACTGTTTCAAAATCAACGAGCTGAGACTTTATCTGTACTACTTTGTCGAAAATGAACAAAACCTAATATCCATAATCTTTTACACGAAACCTCTTGACTATGGTTAACTAAAATAAAAATAAAAATTTATAAAGACTGATACTGCTTAGAAAACCAAATGTTTTATTAAAAATATTTTTTGGGGAACTTTTAGATTGTAGAAGTGGTTTGTTTTTTCTAATAATATCCATAGTTATGTCATTCATTGATAGTCTGTTACAGAGCAATTACGTAATCGGAGGTTTTCTAACAGGAAATTCTTAACTTCCTTCACTGGCAAAATTACTGCCAGGTTAGTCTGATACCGATAAATACGAGAGTTAACGCGTTTTGGTATCAATTTAAAAAATAGCTACTTTTCGAAATTGTTTATAATTGCCAATTTTATGATCCGATTCAACGATTCACCCTTATATTTCAAAATATAGTTTTATTTTTCTTTGGAAATTGTTTTAATAATTTATTTGTAAAATAAGCTGGCTCCGGTGATTTTCTACCTGACAGTTTCAAAGTGTAGAAAAAAATCACTATCACTATATCATATAATATAATTCAATATAAACTCCGTTTGTATTGGCCGTAGATATATCTTTAATAATAGTTTGATACATCATTAATATTCCAACTATACGAACAGGATCAAAATTATATCAAGTAGACTCATGATTGACTTTGGGCTTCATTATTTAGTCTAAACGAAGATGATTTATTTAAACAATAATTGATTTTTTCTTCCTGTAGTGAAGGTATCACTTAAATAACTACATGGTATGTTTAATGTATTTAGTTAAAATGAAATATTCAATTTATTAATTTTGTTGAACGACATTTATTATTGACTGCCATCTTTCAAATCCCGAATATAACTGCCCATTTTCAAAAGCCCGCATGCTCCTCGCTCTTTTTTGCTCCTTTTTTAAAGAGCTGTTGATTCACGCGCTTTTTTAATATTACAATTTTGTGGTATATGAATATAAATGAAAATAAACAGATAGACCATTACAGTATGGTATTGCTATTCAACGTAACCCTAATTTGTACCACATAGTAAATTATAAAATATGATTATAAATGAAATACACGTTACGGAATTAGGTTTCAGTATGTCAAGTGGTCAAACAAAGTATCTTGAATATCGGCCGAAGTAAAGGTTCAGAAGACCTGCTAAAGCGGGTGAAACTGGTCCAAACTACGAAAAACGTTCTTCAAATATGCGTCAAAATTTGCGTATAGCCTCATTTGCAAAGTCAAACATCCAATTTGAGATTCAAATCCGTAAGTTTTAAGAATAATAGTTTTTTTTTATAAAACAAATTCCAAAATGAACGAGGATACGGAGATTGTAGGATGGTCTTGTTCAAACAAAAATTCGTTACGAGATAATTTAAATTCAATTTCCCATTAATTTTTTTAATTTCGTTAAAAACAAGACTTGACCACAGCGCGCGCTCTTTACCTGTATTTCTCAAATTCTCCGCCCACGCTACTTCTGCCAATGGGAGAGCGCGCTTTATCTTCGTTTCCGGAAACGACGGGAGCCATCCTAAAAGCCGCTGCAGCTCACTAAGCCTAGTTCTTGTGTTTTGATATTTTTGTAGCTTATTGAATTGTACCTTGAATTTCTCAGCTTACAGTATTTTTTCGGGTTTTTTTCACAGTTAAAAACTGAACGTATGCTACCACCACTCATTTCAGAGTTTAATCTAAAACCAAAGTAGATCTAAAAAATCTAAATTAAAGTTATTCTCCAAATTCACTTACCGAAGAAATCCAAAAAGTATTTATTTTTATAAAACAATATTGCAATATTGAAATCGTAAAAACGAAGATGAAACCAAATCCATACCAAAACGAAATGAACTATAGCTACTAATTATAAAATTTTTCCGAAATTTAGCGACCACCTAGTCACTTCTACAACAGCTAACACATCGTTAGTCTCCATCAACATCTGCCACCCACCACTACTAATAAAATATCACGGCGATATCTCATCCAAACTCAATACAACTCCAGTCTCTTCCTTCCGGTACAAGCGAGGAGACTACTTAAACCTTAAAGATTTTTCCTCCATTGACTGGTCTAGTCTATACAGTTCCCAAGATTTTAATGAATGTGTGGATTTACTTACGTGTAACGTCCAAAAGGGCATGCATACCCACATCCCGATAATAACACTAAAAAAATTCCACATATCCAATATGGTACTCACCCGACTTAATTAATACCGTCAAAAGAAAGACCTACTATATACCACCGTAAATTCAAACGTAGAGGAAAAACGATCGATCGACCGACGTATGTTGCCTTGAGAAAGTCTGTTAAACACCCTCTCCTACTTAACAAACTCAAAATATACGGTTTTGTGGGGAAAGCTTTTACTTGGCTAGAAGACTACCTCACAAAGAGCACCAATTTTCTTAAATGCAACGGATGCCTCACCACCGTCTCATATCCAACAACTTGTGGTGTTCCTCAAGGTAGCTCTTTAGGGCCCTTGTTATATAACATTTAATCCAACGATCTCCCAATCGCCATAAGAAGTAAAACAATTTGCCGACGACAATAAGATTTATAAAACGATAACGTGTGCCGCAGCCTGCCAAGCACTACAAAAATGAACTCATTAATATCTCCGAGTGTTGTGTAAATAACAATCAAAGGTTCTAAAAGTCTCGCCACAACGTTTACTCGCAAAACCAATACCATATCAATCACCAAGCAGTTTCTCGCACGGACTGTTTAAAGGATCTTGGCATTCAGCTTGATAGCGGGATCTATTTCCGCGAGCATGTCTCCAATATTGTTGGCCGAACTCGCCCTCTTCTCTTTGGAATTCTGCGTTTCTCAAGAGTCCGTAAGTCAATGACAAGTTTCAGGTTGCTATACTTTAGCCTGGTGCGATCTAAACTAACTTATGCTACCCGTACTAAAAAGGGGATCTGGCAACCTTGGAGTCAGTGACGCAGTTTGTATCGATTTTGCGCCGCAATTCAAGACAGATGGCGTTTCGTTTTGCAGCGGGGAAAATAATATTTTAAAATAACTTAAAACAAAACCACGTAACTTGAGATACGTGGTTTTGTCAAAATTGACATAATTAGATTCTACACCCCAATTTACGTATATAACATTAAAAACATTAATAGGTTGCAATTGAATCTATTTTTTTAAATCGAGAAAACATTTAAACGTATCTTGGATATTCGCAACTTATTTCGCGCAAAAGCACGTATCTCTAAAAATTCCCTTTAGCAAAATATTTTTAAATTAAAATCCTCATAAATTCGATATTGAAACGAAATTATTTAACTATAAAATTAACTCACGTGTAAAAACCTACCACGTGATTTCACAAGTCCCTGCAAAATTAAAAAATCAATTTTTCTCAAAAAGGCCACCGAAAAGATACGTGGTTTTGTTTTAACGGCGACGATAATCGAAATAATTTTCGTCAAACGTGTAATTATTCATTCTGATCATAAAATCGAATCACGTGGGCTGAGCAATATTTATCTGCATTTGTCTTAGTCAATCCCTTCCGAACTAGCGCGGGCCAATTTATACCATGAATCGTTGAAGTTTTCCAAATCAATTTCTTTTAAGATGTATTGAACGGTCACCATTTAGAATCGTGAAAAAAATTCTAGTAGAATTACACATAGCTCCTCCCCTTCCGACAGTCGTAACTTGACTCCAAAATGAATGTATTCATTTCAACCATGAATATCGAACTGCATTGGGTAGCTGCTAGGATATGGGACAGGCTTCCTTATTATGACCATGGCCGCGTTATGACCATGACGTTGGTCACGCGTCGCCGCTCAGAAATTGTATTGATGGGAAATGTTTTGAAACTAGGTTAATTTCATTGCCAAGGATTAGTGCGAAATTTACTTCTGAAAATTGTAACTCGCATCTTTTGGATTGAACGAAAATCGGTAAAATTATTAAAAGCAAATACCTTTATTTATGATTATCAAATTTTAATAATTTTGTATAAGTATTTTTTTATAAACAAAAGGTAATATTTATGGTTGAAATGGAAACATTCAGGCAAAACACGTGATTCTGTAGCCCCTCCTTCAAAATTCAAACGTTTTTGTGTGGGCACGGCCAACTTCGAACGCGCTTACTGAATGAAAAAACATTTAATTAAACCGAATGTAGGTTAATAGTTAAATAACAGTATAATATTTTGGTAAAGATTCAAATTTTTTAACGGTGTTTATAAATTTTAAATGAATTAAACAAAAACCAAGAACATCCGCTAGATTCTGCCAGCAACATGTAAATAAATAAATTAAACAAAAAGTTTAAAAGAAGATTCACTGTAACTTCATGGTAAATATATTATTTTAATATTTTAAATTAAGTAATATTAAGTTAAAATATATTATAATCGTAATACATTCTAATCAAATTTTAAACCTTCGTCGTTTTAAACTATAGAATAATGTTATCTATTTAGTAAGGGTTTGTCATATTATCTAACTGAAAATGTTTTCCAAAATATAGGTACAAACTTGACCTGCAGACCACCTGTGAATATTTTGGTACAAAATCATCCGGACCAATGTTTTTTTAACCATAAACTTCTAAGGCTTTCTTCGCTAGGAAACTCGTGAAAAGATAGGTCTTTCCTATGGTTTGATGTACAATATGGTACGCAGCACGAAGGCATTGCGAGGAATATTTCTTTTACCATAAGTTAATGATCATTAACTTATGCTTTTACATATATTTAGTTCCAAAGATGTACCTAAGATATCTAATTAGTTTAAAGATTCTTAATCTTAAAACTAATTAGATATACGCAAAATACTACCTTAGAACGGCTATAAACTCGTGAATTTGCTTTTCTTATATAGGCCCTATACATGTATACATTATTAATAAAGATTTGTAAAGTTTAAAGCAAGTGTCGGCTCTAGGTGAAGTAGCTCTTTTTTCAACTGATGTCGCTAGCGTCGAAATCAAAACAAGACGCTGAAGCTACATTTTGACCCAAAAGGCGGGACATAAAAGTATGCTTCGCGTTGATTGGCTCGTTTGTAAATTGGTCAATAACTTCAATTCTGGTAATTGTTTACAATATATTTATATGGGATATATAATTTAGGTTAAAGTTCACTAAGTAGAGTAAAATGGTCTAAATATAATACTCTATAATGTCTCTCTGACGACGTTATTGTTTCGCTATTTTGAATTTTAGCTTCCGTTCCCATTAATAGATGGCTCCACGCTCTCCACGAAAGTCTTTTTTTCGAAGATTCGGATAGATTCATGGCCATCTCTAATAACAGGGGCCTTTTCATAATACAGGTGGCAATGATAGAGCCGAGGGGCTAACCACTCTTAGAAAATCTGTACACCGGATTACGCTTAGATTACCACTGCCAAAGGCAGGGACTTCAAAGATTACGCGTATTCCCATTAGTACAGTCAAAGGTACGGCTCTGTACACCGATTACGCGGAGTGATCAGCCCCTCGGATAGAGCCGACAGTTGCTTTAAGACATTATTTATTTATGTGTTCGAATATGGCGCTTTCGCGTAAAAATCGCGTATCTATTTCTTTTTTTAATTTTTATAAGGTAATATTCTTTTAAACTATGAATAATACATAAATATATTGAGAAAAGATATTTTAACTTACTAAACCTGGTTTTTTTCTAAAAAGGAAAGTGGTAAACCGAAGAAAAAAACTATTTCCGCGATTTCACTTGTATTCTCCGCCTTTGGTTTTTGGTCGTACATAGCGCCCCTAGCGCGATTATTCACACACGCAAATTAACATTAGGTGCGAGGCGATTTACACGGCCGCTAAATCGTGGTACGCGCGTTCGAAGCACGGATTTTATAGAATGGTCTATTGTTCGTCCAATACAGTTGAGGTTTGGTACTCCTGATGGAGCTGAAGCTTTATCAACCACATCCATCTATCTCCCATGTTCCTCAACTTATTTCATATTGTCCGTCATGATTACAGAGCTCCCAGAGTTAAATTTGTTCCTGTTCAATGCTATAATGTCCCAACTTGTTCTTTTAGAAGGTGATCCGTTTGGACCGGTATTCGTCTGTTGTCTCGTTTACAAAAAGGCTTCCAGAATCAAATTAAAGCTAAATATTTGGTATCTCGACGACCCTTAACGAATAAGAACTTCTTATGGAGATGGCGTTATCAAGGCGAAAAATCCACAAATCTCTTATCTGACCCCATTTCTAATGCAGCAGCTCAAGATAAAACACGGTTGCTCATGGTGAGTTCTAAAGAGTTCGGTGCTTTGTTAAATGCTATTTAACCGTCTTTGGGGACCCATTTAAACAACGACTCTTTTCGTAAGACACCCTGTGAACTCGGTGTACACTGCCGTACCTTTGACAGTGCTAAATGGAACTCGCGAACTCTTGAAAATACGTACCTTTAATAGTGCTAAATGCACGAACTCGGTGTACAGATTATCTGAGAGTGTCTTACCCCTCGTTTCGGAATCGTCGGAATGATATTGGCCTAGGTGCACGCGTCTCATACGTAAGCATACATCTGTGGAGCTCCGATCGATTCCTTTGGTACTCATAGCCTAAGATGTAAAACGAGCTCGAGTCGTATTTCTCGCCACAGTGTGGTAAATGACAAATTAAAACAAGCTTTTGTCTCCGCCAGTGCTCGGTCCATTAATGAGCCCTCCACAGGTTATCATTAGGTGATGACCAACTTCCCTCTTCCAATGGCAAACGACCTGTTTGCTTGTACCGATCCTTTAGCGCCATCTTAATAGACTTCTTCTACAGCCTCTCTCTGAAGAAGATCTGAAAATGTTCGGAGCTAGAGTTGATATTTGTTTGAGGCGGTAACCATTAATGGACGCGTTAAAGGGGAACGGCCAAGCTTTTCCAAATATGGCCTTATTTCCATATCAAAAGATTAACAAGACGTTCAATATACTAACACGTACCTTTTTTCTGTCTTGAAAAAATATCTTTTGGCCTAAAAAGTTGAAACGAAAAATAACGCCAGGTGTTTGGGTTTGAATTTTCGCCGCCATCTTAGGGGCTGCCGCCAGCGCCCCTAACCCCGTATGAGCGATTTGCGAACTATCCTAACTTTTAAAATCGCGCAATTTAGGCTTAGGTCTCCTATAACTGGAACGCGCCGCGCGTGCAAAACAAATTTTTTGCGTCTTCAGCAGCGCGCGCTTTTACGTTGTTTTTCCGTCTCACCGACTTCTCACCAGGTGTCGCGGCGGACGCGCGCTTTTCGATTTCCCAAAATTTCTTTATTTTATTAAAAATTAACCACTCAATATCTTTTGATGCGGTTTTCGTCATAAAGCCTAGTTTTTAATGGGCTATAGGGCTATCTAACTGGTTAAAGCTTGACCGTTGCTCTTTAATAAACCATCTTTAAGGAAATCGCCAAGAAGTAAAGTTTCCGAGATCCAGGGGGCCTATTCTGTAAATATTCGAAATCCAATTTTCGATCGAAAACTAGATTTCGAACTTCGAGATCTCGACGAATGGTATTCGGTAAAGATTTCGAATAAGCATAAATCAATGCAAATTGTCGAAGTCGATCTCGACATGGTATAGGGTATCGAGATCGAATTCCCATTCGATTTCTTACAGAATCGCTCCCCAGGACCTGCAGGCTACTGTTTATTATAGTGCTTGTTGAAATAATGGAAACTTTTCACCTTTTCGGTATGCAACAAGTGTTTCCTTTTAACCCTGTAGCTTTTTTGGACATATTAAGGTTTAGCAAAAACACGACGTTCTGTTTACAGGTGAAAAGTTTCCATATTTCAACAAGTACTATATAAACAGTAATTTGCAAATCCTGGCTTTCGGATATATTACATCTTGGCCATTTTCTTGAAGATGTTTTATTTAACCGCTTCATTTTAACGATAAAAGGAGCATCTGGCAACCTTTGAGTTAGTGACGCAGTTTGTATCGATTTAGTGCGCTAATTCAAGACAGATGGCGTTTCATTTGGCAGCGGGGAAAATAATATCTTTAAAACAATCGAACCATTCTTTCTTTATTGCTTGGCTATGTGTTCCCATTGTCGTAAGGACTCCCGCAGTAATCCTCAAGAACTCTGCAACGAAGACGATGCATAACTAAAACATTTTGCATTATTTTCTTCTTGTTTTTATACCCTAAAACTTGGAACTGAAACATGTTATTTTTAGGGTGGGGTGTAACGTTTCCTTTAATAACTCATGTTATATGGAACTGATTTTGACAATGTTTATACCATTGTATTAAGCACGACCAGAACCTTATTACAATTATTTCAATGAAATTGGCCTAAATCTAAAACGTTTTATAGCAAAATACCAAAACAATGAAATTTCACTAATTAAGTTTACTTAAACTCGGACGTATAAGTACTGGACTGCAATAATAAGACGCTTATTGTGAGATCAAAATCATCGATATCGAAGAAGTATTTCCGGTGCAGTTCCGGTAAGACGAAAATTTTCCAAGATGACTGCGAAAGCCGGTGTTGGAGGCTTGGGGACTATTGGGAGGTGGTATACGACCCTAATCCCTTTCGATTCTGAAATTTTCGGCTATAGCAAATGCTTATCTACCCTGTACTATTATGATATATGTTAAACAATTGATTGTCTTAAGATGAGTGGTTGTTTTGAGTTAGTGTTATCAATAGCGAGCTAATTTTTGATACAATAGACGCTAAAAGAAATTATTCACTTGAAAATAAAAACCGCCAAAAGGAAGGGTTTTTAAATTTAAAACGCGTGAATCTCGATGACATCACTAATTTTTTCGTCGCACGTGTAATTATTTATTCTGATCATAAAATTGAATCACTTGGGCTGAGCAATATTTGTCTGCATTTGTCTTAGTCAATCCCTTCCGAAAAAGCGTGGGCCAATTTATACCATGAATCGTTGAAGTTTTCCAAATCAATTCTTATAAGATGTATTGAACGGTCACCATTTAGAACCGTGAAAACAATTCTAGTAGAATTACACACAGCTCCTCCCCTTCCGACAGTCAACCATGAATATCGAACTGCATTGGGTAGCTGCTAGGATATGGGACAGGCTTCCTTATTATGACCATGGCCGCGTTATGACCATGACGTTGGTCACGCGTCGCGCCGCTCAGAAATTGTTTTGATGGGAAATGTTTTGAAACCATAGATATATGAAATCTTATAGTTCCACAATTCTACGAGGGACTGATACGGAAGTGAAAACTAGCAGACAACGTGTATTTTCTGGATGCGCTACGTTATAGCTCCACGTTACTCTAGGGCTATCAACATTATTAGGCCTAAGCTATCGCAATTTTTTTTTTAAATTCCAATTTTAGTCACCGATAGATGGCACTATTACGTAGCGTGTCCAGAAAATAAGGGTCTTCTGCTAGTTGTATCTGCCGTGATTTTCCCATGGGCCCGTGTGCAGCGTAAGGTATCTATGCTATAGCCTATTTCATTTATCTATGTTTGAAACTAGGCTAGTTTCATTGCCAAGGCTTAGCGCGAAATTTACTTTGGAAGATTGTAACTCGCATCTTTTGGATTGAACAAAAATCGGTAAAAATATTAAAAGCAAATACCCTTAGTTATGATAATCAACTTATTTTGTACAAGTATTTTTTATAAAAAAGGCTAATGATATATTTCGATATTCATGGTTGAAATGAAAACATTCAGGCAAAAAACGTGATTCCGTAGCCCCACCCTCAAAATTCAGAAGATTCTGTGTGGGAAAAGAACCGTTATTTCAATACCATCGTATAGCTGAGGAGAAACATAAATCAAAGGAAATATAAAGTTTTATAAAATATTATAAATTGTGATAATTTTTTAATTTCTTGAAATTTGTTTAGGGCTTAGCTATTTTATCCCTTTTAATTATGGACTAATCTACTTATTCGCGTATTTTATCATAATTTTATAAAACCATATTAAAGGCCGACTACATAAATCTTCGGTTTACTCTGTTTTTCACTGGAAGTAGGCTGACTGCATGGCACACGTGTATTGCAGTAAGCCTACTTCCAGTGAAAGACAGAGTAAACCGAAGATTTATGTAGTCGGCCTTTAAGATAGTTACTGATAAAATATAAGCTCAATACCGAATTCGCATAAATTATAAAAAATTAGAACCTACAATAAACTGCGCGTGAGTTTATAACTTTCCTTTTAAGCATAATCAAAAAACTAAGATGTGTTCTCTTACATTGGGTCATAAGTAACGTAATAAGTAATTTTGCCTACTATTTATGATTTCAGCTGTTAAGAAATTAAATTCACGTGGACTATCTACATAATTTAAAAATGGTAAATAATAAATTAAAGATTTTTCACCGTGATTTTATTATTATATGAAGCCGAACTTCACTGTATGCTGTATTTCTCATGTACATGTTTCAAGTAAAAAACATTAGCAATATAGATGTAGACTGATATTCATCTCCAAGATATGTATTATATTTCTTGTGATTGAACGGATGTTTACTGCGGGTAATTTTTCTTTAACACAAGAATGTCTTTATTTAGAGTTACTTGCAAATCCCGCGCATGCTCTAACAGTGAACTTTTTTCGAGGTATCTCATTGGTTTCTCTAAAACTGACGTCTTCCCACGCCTGTGTCTATTTCCTTCCCCCCTTGTACCGGAAGATAATAGTTCTTTCTATAAAGTAACATGGCCTTCTTGTTTTAATGTAGCTAAAAGTCGAACAGCCGACTTAGCCCGGCCATAAAAATGTACATACATTTATTTCTCAAATAAATTTATTATTATTATTAGTATTATTATTACGTCACTCCGACTCTACGAGCGCGCGCTCGAATCACGAGGAGCTTCCCATTTTCTAACGCTCGTGCAAATCGCGCGTGCTAAGATAATTCAACCAAAGCTCGGTCTTGTGACGTAAGAGCAACATGTTATACTTCTACTTTTAACAAGTTGGGTAAGCGCAAGCAATTTATAGAAAGAACTATTCGACCATGGTGTCCATGTATCGTCTGAAGGCAGGTTCGAACGGGTAGTGTTTTCCTGGTTTTCTCTATTTTATAGTTTAAACTGATTTTCCCGTTGTTCTAACGCACAGGAAAACGACTGTACACACGGACAAACCGGTTAACGAGAAAAATTTGTTGAAATATCTCAATATTTTCCCGGTTTTTTAAAGCACTTTGAGCTTGACCAATCAGCGAGCGTTACGGTGTCACGTGATATAAGTAACGAATTTGAAAGTCTTTAAAAGTAGGCTTAAGAATTTTTGCGTCTATCACGTGACGGCGTAACGCTCGCTGATTAGTCGAGTGCAACGGGTCTCAAAAAAACGTCCTCGTGTTTTCTCGTTTACCGGCAGCGCTCGCGGTGGTAAAATTCGGCAAATTTTGTCCGTGTGTACAGTCGTTTTCCCGTGCGCCAGAACAACGAGAAAAGGCGGTAAAACTAGAAAATAGTTAAAGCCACTAAAACACTGCCCGTGTTAACTAGCCTTTAGCAAGGTCATTCTCTCTAAGTATAAATAAATGCATTCTTGCTGAAAATAAGCAATACAAATTCGCAATTCTTAAAAAGGCCTAGGTCGAAATTCGGAGTTTAGCTAATTTATTTCGGAACTTTCAAAAAAGTAATTACGTCCTAATGAAAAAGTTCATTTGGGGATTTGATTCGGAATGGGAGCTTCAAGGTCAACCGGATGCAACCGGAAAAGCTCCGCTCCCCTCTCTTCCGATTAAACGTCTTCGGAGTTATTAAGGCAGTGACTTGTTGTCAGTACGGTACACTTCGAACGTGTCTTCCGAATTTCTTTCGGGAAATCAGTGGGTGTCATTCAGTAGCGGCTCTAGGATTTTTTAAAAGGTTGGCTGTTCATTTTGTGGCCTTTCATGTATTTTATAACCCTTTTGGCTTCCCATATTAAGACTAATTTTGACTTAAAGATATGTAAATTAACCTTAAATGTTGATTTTCTAGCGGCTGGAAACCTGTAACTTCCCGGCTAACACCGATTTTTTCGCTTTAGTCCCATTCGACCGAAATCCCATTCGACCGAAGGCGGTTTTTGAGGTGTCCCATTCGACCGAATTCCGCCGAAACGTGCGGTTTTTATGTGTCCCATTCGACCGAACACTGCTATATAAATTGGCTTTTGGAATGAGCATGAATTATATTTTTATCTTCACCTAGTCAAGAAAAGTAACTGAACCAAAACTGAAATAGTAAACTTAACCAACTCTAACCTAACCTAACCTAACCTAACCTAAACATGGATCTTCGATAGTAAATACCTTATAAATAAAATACCAAATCACCCCGCCAATTGGGCTACATTTTAAAATTCTTTCGGTCGAATGGGAATAAACGATTTTTTCAAGGCGTTTTGAAAGAAAAATAGTTTTAATTGAAATACATAATATAGTCAGTTTCTAAAACTATTAAATCGAGAAAATATAGTTCATAAATTAATTTTGTTTTACATTTTTATGCGAAATAACACACGACGTACATTTTAAGACGTGTGAGAAGGTTCATGTTTCGTATTAAAGGTCATATAGATACTTCTATTGTAAGAAATGTTTTATAAACTTCTGGTAGAAGGTTGCCTCTGTGTAGAATGTTACGTCAATAGTCCCTTTAAAGTGTTTACCCAAAATATCAACGCGTTTGTTTAGGAACGAGATTGAGTTATTTAAGCGTCATTGGAAAATGAATACGCAACCCAAGGTGTCACAAGCGTAAGTGAAAAACAAATCGATGAAAACTCATCGATTCGAACCCACAAACGCGACATCTAGTAGTGAAATTTCGAGCAGTTTTTATATTAACAAGTTATTTATATTAAACTACACAAATAAGGTTAATAATGGGGGCTATCTTACGTATAGATTTCATTCTAAACCTCGATTTTATCGTTAAGAAATATCTACGTCAGCAGGGATTTCTCGGCGTGATAAAAGGATAAAAAATCCATCTGTTGAGAAATTGATTTTCTATAAAAAAAAAACGGGCCGCTGTGAAGCCGTTGCTCTAGACTCTACTTTCGCTGATGTTGAAGAGAGCGTGGAGAGAGGTGAGAGAACTTTTCTGACGTCAGAGGAAAAGGAACACGAATGAACTGAGAGAGAGACACAGCGAGAGGACTCCAAACAAGTGGACACGCCGCGCCTGTTCAGTTGAAAAGTTCCCTCGTTACAAGTCGGCTGGTTTCGCGCTCGATCTCATGTCCGCTTTAGCAGGAAACGAATTCCTCACAATTGACAGGCAACAGGCTAATTACCAAAGTAAGCGATCATTTCATGCATTTTATTGGCTGACACTGTAATAGGTACTTTGATATTGTAACGTAGTTGCACCCTAAAAATGTTTATATCGGTTTTTCTAGAGGTAATAAGTCGTAGAATATAACTATGTAGCATTACATGACTTTTGCTAGAGCGAGTAACACTACGGCTCTAGATCCATAGTTTTCCCACGTTAATACCACGAAATGTACTTTCCAAATGGTAACACCGTGATATGCATTTGAATCAGTCACGCAAGCTATGTTTGTCAGTTGCACCTTTGTAACATTTAAATTTTGTTGGTTTTTCTAGTGGTAATTTGTCGTAGAATTTGGTCATTTTCTTTGATAGTGCTAGATTATCATAACTAGTAGTAATTTGTCGTTCATTTCCTTAGTTAGTGCGATTAATGTTATCAACGTTATTAATAAGTGTAATAATAATAATTATTATTATTAATTTGTTCTACAACTGTGTAATAACTGTGTTCTATGAATAATACAGCGTTGACAGAGATGGAGGACATAATGTTTTCCTTGTTAGTCGTTCAAATAATTAAGTTTACAGTTAACTATACAGATTGATTTAGGTCTAAGGTGGTGTCTTGGGTATTAGCCTAGCCTAGCTGATTGTTGGAAATGCACAGCCAGAATACCGAATATCTCCTGCGTATCGAAAAGGGATCAAAGGTCAATTTTCGGGCTGTAAATATTGAACACTGCCCCCTCTTAACCCATATTACACGGTTTAGGCCAGTAATTGGATTTGTAAGGAAATTTAATGCTAATATTCGAGAGAGCAGTGCGCTTGTTGCTTATCATTTCTGGCGATAAGAGATTCCAGATAATGGCAGCATTCACTGAAGTGTTCTCTTCCTTCGGCCACGAACGAAATTCACCCGCCACATAAATTAAATGTATCATACATTTTATCCCTTAATTTCGTATGGAGAAATTCAGTCAATTATTTATCTCGGGTGAACTGATTTATGTACTTTTAATTAGAGTTATATTTCGTACGGGGCGATGTAGCCGTTTCCAATCTTAACGAAAATGGTATAAATGCAAATTAATTTAAAGGGTAAAATTTTATTGAAGCAAAGCGATCGTTAGCGAGCGAGGTTTCCTTATCACCGACACAAATTGCGAAATATTCGATCCCAGTTGGTTAGTTACCACTGTAGACATAGTAAACGTTAACCGATTTTAATGAATTTATCTACATAACTAGTCCTATTCCAGACCCGCGCACTGATGTATAACAAATTTAAAAATTATATTTGTGGTCCGAGATATTTGATGTGAAATTTTATAAAACGCAAGTCTTCGGGAAGTTTCGATCGCGTTATAAATCCTGGGTTAAATCTTTAAATATATTCAAAAACTTTGCCAGATTTTTTCAAAATTCTATCAATTTAAAATTTCAATATTCACGTGTAGAAATAGATTACTTAAATGATGCAAATGTTATTCATTCCACCTGCCATAATATAAATTTAAAACAGATTCTATTAACTTTCCGTGTAATAAATTATTACGTAAAGTGTATACTTATTTTCCTGTTTTCAATCATTTATTCATTGAAAGATTTATAATATGACCCTACAACCAAGTACTAGAACTTATCGTTTGTTAACACAATGAAACTTCTTAGTCTCTCTAAGTAAACCTACGTTTGTAACGTATTTTACAAATTTCTATACTTAGATTCATTGTCTTTCGTTAGCGTAAAAAAACAAAACAATCCATGCAGGACTATTTTTAGAATTATATTTTTTCCACTTTGATCCTTCGGGATTTGGTTTCTGTATTCGTGTTCCGTTCATTAAAGGATAAGTGGCGAATCCGACAAAATGCTCGCTGGAGAGAGAATGATATAAAGAAACGTTTTAATGTTATTGGAAACCCTTTTTTTTCTTTCCGCCAAGGCTTAATTTTACCATTTTTTCGCTTTCCCGTCGTCGATATCAAAACAGAGCGGGATAATAAAAAGTCGTAGATAGTAGCTATAGAAACGATCAGCTCAGGCAAAGGAGAACGCTTATTTTTTGTCCACATTTGCATATCACTTCTTTGTGTTGGTCTAGTTGGGAATAAATTCACGTATTTTGCTGGTAGAAAAAGAGGGTTGCGAACATTTTATCGAGCCAAGGCTAAATCTCGAATCGTCGTTGAGTTTACCTTAACAATTCACCTAAAAATTACCGCTTGTATTATGGGTATCATACCTGCCGAATTTCCAAGTATAAGTATATACTGTAGATAATAATAATAACAATGTTTTATTAACTTACTTTACATTCAATATTAAGAGAAACTGACTTTTAAGTCGGAACACAGGCATTGTAAGTACAACATGGATATTAGGACTTGTATTTATCATTACCGCCTAATTACAAACTTATATTAAATGTTTAATTTTTTAGTTTTAGATGAAATTCCCGAGCCATTGATTTAAATTTATGCAAAATTGGGAGTTGGGATAAGCCCATGGAGTTAAAATTACTAACGCTTTTATAAAAAATGTAATTTAATTTAATATTGGTTCGTGGAGTAGTATTATCTATATGATAAGTATATATTCTTATGTCATGAATCTTTAAAATACCAAAATTTGCGTAAGTCAAAACTAATTTATAGAATATAGACATAAATACATGTAACGTAAAACGCGTGGTCAAGCCATCATACTGGCTACCGAAACTTTATTGCAACCTGAAAAGGGCGTTGTGTCACCTACATGTAAGCCTTTAATTAATGTGACTAGCGACAAGTTTGGGGTAGTTATATTTCTGCTACCAGTTTTCAAACCACGAGAAAGGTTGGGCGGTTTATAACCACGGACAGAATGGGCGGATCCACTGTTCCACCCAGTAATTTTCGCCCATTATACTTTATTAATCAAACAGTTTTCGTCGCCTATGGCAACGTGGCTGAAAACGGCAGGTCAGAATAAAACGTAAAGCTTACGTTAGACGCTTTAATAGTGATATTAGATTATTATTATTAGATTTCTGTAAAATCGCGAAAGCTAAAGATTTAATTTTTATGCATATAACGTTACATACGGGTGGCTAAATTAATTCAACGGTTTTTTTTGCCAATTGGTCTCCATAACGAAAATGGTGGATCAAATTTATTTCAAAAGTTTTATTCAAAATTTGGTAGATCCAAATTCCACTTTGATCAAAATTTTTATGCGAAAATTAGGTTTATTGGATCCAATTATAATGTATGAAATTAAACGGTTTTATTTTTTTTGCCAATTGGTCTCCATAACGAAAATGGTGGATCAAATTTATTTCAAAAGTTTTATTCAAAATTTCAATATTACCAGAAGAAAATAGGGGGAGGACGTATCTGTAGCTTTGAACCGTAGAAGTCATCGTGTGACCCACGAAAACAACTTTTAACGCAAAATAAACCAAACTGAAGAAGTAGTTCCACTTTTGTTTTGTTTCAACACGGCGATAAACGACGAAAGCAAAGACACGTTAGCTCATATAGCAGAGAATGAAAAGGAAAATATGTTACAATTGTTCGATTTAAGAAAAATTTATTTTTTAAACGATGTATTCATCCGCGATTTCCCGCCAAACTGTTATGAAATGTGACGCCTTGCCAAAGCTGAGTAGAAGCGTACTTCCCTCTATTTTCTTCTGATATTACTCAGATTGGCTGCAAATTCAAATAAAATCTGTGACGAAGAAAATATGATAACCTAATAATCATCAGACCTAGATTAGAATAAAATTCGTTTAATTTTACATCAAAAATAAAAATGGTGAACTCGCAACTACTCAAGCCCAAATTAACATAACACAAACCAATTAATAATAATTAATAATAATTAACTAGTCCTATTTTACAGTAAATATCGTTTAATTCTTTAGCAACATAAATAAAAATCTACGTAAAACAAAGAAATTATCTAAATCACATACCCTAATCAAATTACTATTTAGTCCTATTTTACAGAAACTCGGATTCAATTTCAATTCTTCTCTATTCCCTAGACAACTTTTAGTCAATATATATTATAAATTGTATGGGAAATTTACCGGCAAAATATCCAGGAATATAAAAAACAATTTCCGTGGCAAAAATCAAAGTTATGTAAAATTATCGCTAAAATGCTTAACGGGAAATGCGCAGGGAATGTGGGTCACCTTTATTACAAGTACATAGACTCATCTCTTCCGGTATACAGTTCCATTTTTTATTTACCATGTCAAATAAAATGCGATAAATAAATAGTCTTCCATTTAAATAAATATTTTACATATTTTATCTGGTGTTCAAGTGGAGAGAAATCCAAATAATTATTTCAAGAAATCCAGAAATTGACAAACAATAGAGGTAAATTTGATGCGGTAGGTATATTTGTTCGAATTTCAATCGTCCGAACGGTGGAACAAATGTCCGAATTTCATTCGTCCGAACCGCCGAAATAACAAATGTTTCAATTGTTGGAATTGGACAACTTGTTTGTTTCATTCGTCCGAATCGGTAGCATCACTTGCCCGAATTCTGTCGCTAAATTAGTATTTCTTATTGCTGTTTTTTTTTGGCCGATATAGTAAGTGGGAATTGCGTTGAATGTTGTGGATATTTTAGGTTAGGTAAGGTTAGGTTAGGCTCACGTTAATGTTACTATTTTCTTATATTAACAATATTTAAAAAAAAACAACGATTATTCGAACAAATGAAATTTGCCAGTAAAGTTAACATAAATTTAACGACTAAATCACCAACAAAAGTTGTGCAAAATTTTTCGGGCAAATGAAATACGTTTTCGGCATTGGGACAAATGATCATTCGGACATTTGTACCACCGTTCGGACGAATGAAATTCGAACAAATGTACCCAAATCAATTTGATGAATCCAAAGAAATATTATTAACATAAGGAAATCCGAAGAAATGTTAGAAATCTATGAAAATCTAAATAAAATTTTAAGAAATAGAGAGACTCGACAACGTTTTACAGTACACTATTGAGGATTTTTAATTAAAAATCTTTACAATTAAAGATTCGCGACATATTTAGGTATCTGCGAGTTGCAGCCGTTATCAACCAATACAAGTCTAATGAAATTTTTTAAATCTATGGAAATCCGAAGAAATGTTAGAGATCTAAGGAAATCTGAAGAAATATTTGAAATCTAAGGAAATCTGAAGAAATATCAGAAATCTATGGAAATCCGAAGAAATGTTAGAGATCTAAGGAAATCTGAAGAAATGTTAGAGATCTAAGGAAATCTGAAGAAATATTTGAAATCTAAGGAAATCTGAAGAAATATCAGAAATCTAAGGAAATCCGAAGAAATATTAGAAATATGTGGAAATTTAAAGAAAAGTTAGAAATATAAGGAGATCCGAAGATCTTTTAAAAATCTAAGGAAATCCGAAGAAAGTCTTTAAATCTAAGGAAATTTGAAGAAATATTGGAAAAAATCTACATAAATAAAATAATATTGAGAAATTTCGGAAATATTAAGAGATATTAGGAATATTTCAGAAATATTGAAGTCATCGGAAATATTTCAGAAATATTGAAGTCATCGGAAATATTTGAGAGATATTTGAAAACATCGGGAAATAGTTGAGAAATATTTGAAAAGATCGGGAAATATTTGAGAGATATTTGAAAACCTCGGGAAATATTTGAGAAGTACCAGGAAATCCAATTTCGGAAATATTAAAAATATTGGAAATCAGAAATCCGGTGAACGTTTTCTTCGAAGTGGCCATTACCAAAAAAAAATTATTTTCGGTAAAAATACTTATTTTACCTAGATCCTAGGAAAAATTAACAGGAATGTAATCCAAACCTTGGTCAATAAACCTTTAGGCCTCCGAAACTCAGACTTGGCTTTGTCTCTCAAGAAGATTCAGTTCCAAGTAAATCGTTATTTAAAGTAGAATGTAACGGTAGTAATCTTATCGTGAGATCTCTTACAACGAAAAACCTTTTTACAATGAAATTGGGAATGGAATAAACGAAATTTCTGATATTGAGCTCAATCGATTTTGTTACCAAATTTAACCTTATCCCCTTTACATCGAGTTCAGGAAACGTGATTGTTGTTTTCCGAAAGAGAATGTTTTCCATTGTACATTCTATTGAGAAATGCATATTCAACATCGGGAGATAATAAGATTTTGGAAAATAAAAAGGGAGAGTTTCATGGTTCCGATATGAGAAATCTAAGATATTTTTTTATCGTTTAATAGGGGAAATAGATTCAATAATACACATCAAATGAAAAATGATATAATGGGAGTAGTAAAAATTTAATAAAGGCAAATGAAACCTTTTTCAAAATTACAGTAATAACCGTTTTTTGCATATCTTTCCCTACGTTAAACCCTTACGAAAAGTATAGATCAAATTGGATTAAAAAATTATATCTAAGTTTGGGAACATCCATATTTTACTATGATCGAAATTTTTATCAAAAATTAGGTATATTTGATTCAATTAAAATGTATAAAACTCAACTTTATTTCGATTTGATTCAAACAGAATTGGATACTTGTAAGTTTAAAATAATAAAACCACTGTTACACAATAAAAACGTTTATTAAAAACAACGCGACAGCTGTTTCGGAACGGCTCACACGTTCCGTCGTCAGGCGTATAGTGTAAATCCAAAAAACATCGTTATCGCGGCGACAGACAGAGTAAATACATAAATATTGTCTACACAAAGCAAGTACTTGCTACATCTCGGGAAATTTCAAAAGATAGAGATATACGGTATAATTAGGTGGTGTAGTGGGCCTTCCTCCCGATTAATAATTTAATTTTTAATTTTAAGTTTAATGATTTCTATTGATTCCCTTATATTAAGTTTTTGCCTATTATTGTGGTGTTTAATTAATTTAGCGTTTTTATTGTGTAACAGTGGTTTTATTATTTTAAACTTAGTACTATGCACAAGTTAGCTCGTCTAATATTTTAGTGGATACTTGTATCCAAATTTAGACATTGGATCATGTCATATCCGTGAATGTAATTGTCTGTTCCTTCGACTTCCCTTAGGTTTGGGGAACAGACGCCATTATGACGTAGGGGAAGTGAGTCTTCGCAATATATGGAACCAAATTTTAACACACTCACTTTCGGAATCGATTTTTTACACTTGGTTATGATGATGACGCGTCGAACAGTCACCCTTGCATTTTCTATAGTATATAGACACAAAATGGCCGACATTCTAACGTTAAAGGCTCAGAAGTGGTATGTAGTGGAAGCCCCCAATTTGAAACTTTTAATTAAAAGAGCTTCGTGCCTTATCTAATAGAAGGAGCTTTCATATTTGCCAATAGGCGACTGATATAACGTTTTTCTGGCGCCCACATAATCCCGGCATCTTCCGAAGGGATCTTAACCCTTGGTACATATACTCGTGTCAAACACCCAACCAACTACGCGGGAAGTGGCCGTAAAGGGGTACATTCATTACGATCGAAGTGGTCCGCCTCAATGTGAACGAAATGGTAGCGCCTTGGGTAAATCCCGAACGTGCGAGAAGGAAAGAAAAGATTTGAGATGGCCAGTGGACTGTCGTCTCACTTTATAACCTTATAAACCCGAACTGCGCCACCAGCCAGGAATAAAATCATAAAAGAAATATTGCCGGTCAAAGGAACCGTCGTCAAACCTTAATTGAGACCTTTACAGTGTCATCGATGATGTCATACCGACGGAAACGATATAGGACTGGCACTGCAACGAAAATGAAGATAAATACCGCTGAACAACTTCGCTTACGTCTATAATCTAATCTAACCATTTACGGATAATGAATTTATTCGAATCATTTAGGGCTAATGAATTTATTCGAATCATTTAGGGCTAATGAAATTATTCTAACAATTTAGAGCTAATTAAATTATTCTAACAATTTAGAGCTAATTAAATTATTCCAACAATTTAGAGCTAATTAATTTATTCTAACAATTTAGAGCTAATTAATTTATTCTAACCATTTAGGGGTGACTAATTTATTATAACCATTTAGGTCTGATTAATTTATACAAACCATTTAGCGCTGATTAATTTATACTAACCATTTAGCGCTAATTAATTTATCAAACTGTTGAGGTCACATTATTTTAATTTAATAATTTAGGTCACATAATTTTAATATAATTATTTAGATCACATTATTTTAATATAATTATTTAGATCACATTATTTTAATATAATTATTTAGATCACATTATTTTAATTTAATTATTTAGATCACATTATTTAAATATAATAATTTAGGTCACATTATTTTAATATAATATTATTTAGATTACATTATTTTAATATAATAATTTAGGTCACATTATTTTAATATAATTAATTAGATCACATTATTTAATATAATAATTTAGGTCAAATTAGTTTAATCTAATAACTCCGAACAAATTATATTATTTTAAAAATTTTGGTTGAATTATTTCAATCTGACCTGTTTGGTTAATTTATTTTAATCTAACCTTTTAGGTCAAACTCTTCCGTAGCCAATTTAAATCGGTTTCCAGAAACAATTATACTTTTAAATATATTTCAAAACGTTTCAAGTTTATAAAGGTTTCCCGATTTAAAGAACAGTTAATAAAATATCTGCGCAATGTTTATAAACATGACAGCATATCGATTATGAAGTGAAGAAGACGTTTTTATTGGCAAATTTATAGGTTACCAAAGAGATAAAGACTGTGTATTTCAAACATAATTAGGATACTTTATTTACAAAGAATACTTATTTCTACACAATTTCCCGTCACTAACATGTAAGTTCATTACGATAAGGAGAAAAGATAGGCGGTTGAGAGAGTTAAAAGAGTGCGCGAAAACAAAAGTATTAACACGCAGAACCTTTGTCGTTGTCAGCTGAAAGTGACGTTGGATTAGTTCAGTTTCATATAAAAGATGAAGAAATTGACGCTTTTTGGGGTAAGTGCGCGTTCTGAAATGTTTCCTTCCCGAAAATAGTCTCTGAAGAAAATGAAGAAAAGCGGACAAATAGTTTGTAGAACCCTTTCCTCCACGCTGCCCACTGAGAAATATTGATCTTGTCGACTAATCGAACCTTAGACCAACTTTCATCCAAAGGGACTCGTAATATGTCGCCACAGAGAAGATACGCGGATAATTTTTTAAAAGCTTTCACTCTAAAAAAAATGGGTTTTTTAATGGTATATTAAGGGTGTAATATCTGTAAAAAACACTCTTTAATGTTAATTCAAACGCCCTAAAGGGATTTTTATTGTCCGAAATTAAAAACTTGAAAAGGTGTATAAAGGGTGTTATATTACCCCGTAAATTGAGTGATTTAACACCTGGTAAGGGTGTAGCTCCCTTAAGGCGGTAGTTTAGTACCCTAAAAGGAGTATTTTAACACTTTAAAGGGAGTATTGTAGCACCCTTAATACAGTAGTTTAGAACCTTAAAGGGAGTAGTTTAAAACTTTAAAGGGAGTATTATAGAACCCTTAAGGGAGTATTGTAGAACCCTTAAGGGGTAGTGTAACACCCTGAAGGGAGTTGTTTGGTACCCTAAAAGGAGTAGTCTTGTACCCTAGAGGGAGTAGATAATAACCCTGAAGGGAATAGTTTTATACCACAAACTGTTAACAAAGGAACCAAAACGGAGGACATAAGCACCCCAAACAGTGTGTAAATAAACACCCTAGCAGGAAAACTGATTTTTAAGGTGTAGAATAACCTTCTTTATAAACCGGTTAAGGTGTTCAATATGGGACAAGAAAAAACCCTTAAAGGTTTGAAAATAAACCCTTTTTAAGAGTGTTCTATAAGCTTTGAAGGTGCTTCGTTAATTAATATTTAGTTAAAATGTTTTAAGAATTATTATGAATAATTATATTTAAAAGCAACTATAAAAGTTTACTTTAAAGGATAAATTAAGGCATCACCATCTACAAAATTTGGGCGGCCATGTGATAATATTTTGTATTTTGTCTACGTCACTTAGCTGTAGCTCTTGAAGGTAGAGAACAGGCGCTGCAGTCGTGAGTTCCTTCGGAGTCTGAAACCCGCGTGCAAACCTCACGTGCAAGTAAAGCACTTAAATAACATCCGCTCGTGACGCAGATAAAAACATTTAATTCTTCTAATGTTTATTGTTTTTTTTATAGAAACACGTCCTATTAATTATAAATACCACCATATGTAACATAATTACTCATAAGTATGCCTCTGTATAACATTTCCATTGAAAAAAATTCAATGAGACCTTGTTTCACGCGGAACATACATTAAGCGAACCCAAAAATGCAAAAATGCTTATAGTCCTTGCGCTATTGAAAAGGTTACCATGGAAATGAAATCATGTGATCGCGAGGCACGAGCTAAACTTGACATGGGCAAAGCCAGAAACGCGCGAGGAATTCTCACTAACTTCCGTTTCCCATCAGTAAAGTTGAGGACGCGTATTTCGTCACGGAATTGTAAGTTACGTAATTTACGTCATATCCCGTGAACAAGGTTTCATTAATGAAAATGCTTTTATGGCATACTTAGGAGTGATTATGTTACATATGATACCACTAATAAAAATAAGTAATAAAATACGGGAGGTCACGTGTAAATGTCTTTTCTACGTCACTAGCTATAATTATTGAAGATCGAGAGCACGCGCGGGAATCGATAAAATATTTTCGAATTAGAAGTCCACGTGCGAAACGCGCGTGCCAATAAAGAATTTAAAAGCTTCAACTCTTTTTTTTGTGAATTAATGTCTCGTTCCTTTTAAAAACCTTTTTAAATTCTTCAATTAGTCTTAAATTTTGTAACCGCCTCAAAGGCATATTTTGCCGAATTATTGCGTTTTTCTTGTTAAAAATAACGGTCCAATTACCATTGTTTTACTTTTCAAAATTCAATCTTCTCATTGAAATTACTTTAAAAGTTTCATTCACTGGCAAATGATGGCGCCACTAAATTTATAAGCTCTCTTAAGATGACGAATATTTTTAGTGAAGCGTTACGAGTCCCGTTGGATGAGAGTGGTCCGAAAACGAACAAAGAAACGCAGGAAAGAGAGGGAAAAGATTCATATGGAAGTTTCTAGTCAGCTTCTCCCATATTTATTCTTTTTAAAATTTGCTAAAGTTATGTTTTTAGTTTTTTTTTACGACTTGATGCACTTTACTACTTTAAGTCAATAGGATTTTTTATTTGGTTCTTTCGAGTTAAAAGTCCTTGGGAAGATGAACAACTTTGTAGTCTTTATCGAGGAAAGAGTTATTTTCAATCGTTAAATCCAATCTTATTAAGCTTCTCAAAGTCTTAGCTTTTTTTAAAACTTTTTACAAGGTGAAAGATATAAATTTGGATTCATCGAAAATGAGCCTGAGGTGAACCTTTTCATCGAAAATGAGCCTGAGGTGAACCTTTTCTTTAATATTTGCTTTTTACTAAATGGGATGGTTTTCAAATAACATCTTCTTCTGATGGCTTTTAAGCTTTATTGAGCCTAAACGGCTAGAAACTCTTTTCAAAAATCAAATAAGAGTCTTTTGAATACACTAGATGTCTTTAAATTTCAATTTGTTTCGCCTAAACAAGTATTCTAAAAAGTTGCAAACAATTTCATTTGAGAGCTGTACATATTGATTGAACTAGATAAAAGCGTTCTAGGAATATGGGAATTTTGGAAAGTATATTTTAAATAAAATATTCTAAAACTTTCTGGACTTACATTGTTAGTTTAAATTTTTAATTTGGGAAACGAGAACATATTGACCTATTACAACTGAAATATGGTGAAAGTTCGTATATATTTAAGTGTTCTAACAGTTTTATAAAACTACACAGGGAGACGACCCGAAGTGTAACGCACCGATTTTGTTCAAACTCGCCGGTTTGGTAGACCTTCATGTAACTTGAAAAACCTTAAAGGGCAATGTCTCCAATGGCAACCGTTTAGCCATGGCAACCAAATTTATTTTTGACAACACAAAATGTAAATTTTCCCATTGAAAATAACATGGTAATCTGACCAATGTAAAAAAAATAATTTTTGAAAATGCTAAAAATAGAAAATATAAATACAAAAATAATGAAAAAGTTCGAAATTTATTAAAGTTTTTCAAAATTGGTCAGATTCCCATGTTACAATCTATGGGAAAATTTCGATTTTGTGTTGTGCAAAACATTTTTGGTTGCCATGGCAAAATGGTTGCATATGGAGACATATTCCTTTAGGGTTTTTCAAGTTACAGGAAGGTCTACCAAACTGTCGAGTTTGAACAAAATCGGTGCGTTACACTTCGGGTCGTCTCCTTGTAAGTTTTTTCTTATTTTATCTAGAATTATTCTAGAAATATCGCGAAAGTACTCAGAAAAAAAGACCAATATTAATAAAATGTTCTTACAATTTTCTAAGCTTCGTTTAACAGTTTGAGCGTGGTGAAAATTGATTGAGCTAGCCGAATTTACTCTAAAATATAAGGATAGTCCTCTTAAAATAAGACCTAATTTAATAAAATATTCTAACAATTTTTATAAACTTAGTTTAAAAGTTTTCATTTGAGCCGTCGTAAAATCGATTGAGCTAGCCGAATTTACTCTAAAATATAAGGATAGTACTCCTAAAATAAGACCTAATTTATTAAAATATTCTAACAATTTTTCTAAACTTAGTTTAAAAGTTTTCATTTGAGCGTTGTAAAATCGATTGAGCTAGCCGGTGCTACTTTAGAAGAATGTGGTAAGAACTCGTAAAAAGAGGGCTAGAACGAAAGAAGCTTGTAACATTTTGGATTAAGACGTATGGTGAGAGGATTCTGAAACGTCCAAACTTATCCATTCACCAAAAACCACTCTTCGGAAATAAAACATTCGAGCGCAATCTGCGGGTGATAAACGACGCTAGCAGGAAGCCACCTTCTTCTCCAATAAAGAGAGAAATTGTCACGTCTGGCGTCAAAGGATGGGTAATTCCTCAGAACCCCGGTAGTGACGAGGCTAGTTGAGGCGTGCCTTATCCGCGCTGTTCATTCGAGGACGTTAGCTGACTTAAACCCTTTCTCCGTCCATGCGAAAACCTCATCAACAGCGAGCCTCTTTTCGCGGGCCCGTCTCTTCCGCTCTCCATCCAGATCCCAAGATGGGCCCAAGATAAATAGAGATTCCTGGACCGACGGTCGTGACCAGTTCATCATTTTAGCTCGCCTGAAAGATTTTACTTCACCGCCTTCTTTCTCAACTGACTGGATACTAAAATGTCAGGTCTATAGTTACCGTTTTTGTTACACGTCTAGGTACCTTTTTGTTGTCGGTAAAAGAGAGGTGTTCTCAATTTCGGTTGACGTATCTATTATATCTTCGGTTATTTATTAAGGCGGTACTAATTTTGATGTAGAAGGCCTATGCAAAAAATCGTCTAAAATGTTAAAAGAATCTTGAATTTACTCTGCGTAACTTTAGCTAGTTTTTCAAAGAAATTAAATTACCATAAAGTCTCGATTATCAAAATATTTCATAGTAGCTTAGCTGTGTATTAAATCGCAAATATATCAGAATTTCTACATAAATATTTCTAATTTTCAACACAAACATCTAAAATTTTCCACACAAATATCTAACACAAATATATCCAAATTTCTACACAAATATATCCAAATTTCTACACAAATACATCCAAATTTCTACACAAATACATCCAAATTTCTACACAATTATATCCAAATTTCTACACAAATACAACCAAATTTCTACACAAATATCTCAAAATATCAACATAAATATCTGACAATTTCTGCTCCAGAATAGGATAACGTAACATTTATGACAAATACATTACTCTCTACATCCATAATTTTCAGTAAATGATCAACATATATCATGGATGCCTCCGCTATAAATTAATAATTTGTCCTATCGGAATATTAAACAAAACCGACGAATATTGTAATTTTTAATTTAAGTTTGATTATACAGGGTGGAAGCCTAAGTTGGGGTTCGAAAATAACACGATCCAATGTCCGAGCTGGAATCAAGACACATCAAGTTCTGATTCAAATAATTTTAATCAAATCTGAATAAAGTTGAATTCTAGGTATGTAGGGAATTGAGCGCTTGATTAAAATAGCATTGCTTAAAATAGCGTTTTCAAACGAGCGTTTTTCAAAACAGAATCTTGTTGAAACGGCGCTTTGTTAAAACAGCAGTTGTCGAAATAGTGTGTCTCATTCCTTCATTTCCAGAAATATCTTTAACAAAATAACGCGAACCGTCCGTGATTAGTCTATTCGCGGCTATTAGTGTCCTCGTAAACTATCTTGCCCTAAAATTACATCATTTTCTAATTAGTTCTTATTGGCTTTAAAAAGTAAATCACTCGTGTGGCGGATTATACCGTGGCTAATGATAGAGTTGAATATTCATGGCTTAAATGATCTTACTAAGGAAGTGTGGAAGCGGTACATTGCATTGCTCGGATTATAAGGATTCTCTAAAATAGGCCCTTTGAACTTATATCTTCTCTCCTACTTCTTGCACTTTTGGTAGTTGAGGGTGAGGATTTTGGGAAAATGTGGCACTGCCTCAACCATTACCAATTTCCATAAAATGCTTTGGAAGAAAGTTTGGAAACTTGGCTGAAAGTTTTGTAAGTGATATGTCAGATTAACGGTAATAGTAAGTAACCCGGCCACCTGAACTAATTGCATTAAAAGTTGCTAAATGACTTGGGCATAATATGATAATTTTTATTATTGTAATTATTATTATGATAATTTTTAATTGATCGTGACCGCGAGAAATCATACTTACTAACATTTGTTGAGACAAAATAGAGAAATTAGACTTATCTATAGGAAATGAGTACATTTTGTGTGTTTAACATCTCCTATGACTTTACAATGAATTCGACAAGTTAATTTATATTTGCGTATACGCTAAAATTGACTTAAGTCTCGAACAAAAAAGAGCTTTAAACCAAGTACCAGAAAAGAAAAAGTATCGTAGAAAAATATCCTAAGTTGGGCAAGGAGTTTCTTTAGAATAAGCTTTTAACAGACTCATCTGTTCTGTATACCCCCCAAACCGTTGAGGCTTATTCTAAAGAATAATCGTTGCATTTCAAGAGAAATACAGGGCCATATATGAGGGGGCATGGGGGGATTGTCAGCGCTCCCCCCCAAATGCGTGCTTCCCCAACCTGAACGACGAAGAAGCTGAAAGAAAAAATCGATTACGGAGAGAACAATCGAAAAAAAAGTGCCAAAACACTATTTCCACCCCCCCCCCCAGTAATTAAAGCACCCCTGTTTTTTGGTCTCTGGATATGGGCCTGCAAACCGGAAATGAGCTGCTTCCACATCTAATTAATAAATCTACTATTACTTCCGTTCGAAGGTAATTTCCAAACAAGGGTATGAGAGACTACGGAACACTCATGGTGTTTTGTCTAAAATTCTCCTACCTGACCTTGTAAATCACCTGTCGCGTCTATGTGTAGGAGGGAAGTATCGTAGCTGAGGACCTTCAGAGGTTTCTACCCTGTAGGCACGAATTGATCTGAGCCCGCTAAAACCATTCCATTTTATTGTTCATTTATCCGTAGATATCTAATAACCCCAAAACCAACTGATTCCAATTATTCAAAAATACCTCCTTAAAAATTATTTGACCCAATATCCAAATTCAGATCCAACTGGAATTAAAGATAACCTAAACCTCGTATCCTAGATTCGAAATAACTGCCACCTAGGAGCAACAAACACAGGGAGGACGCAGCTAGCCTTTAAACAAGCTAACGAAGGGTTGTGTACGAATTTCATTGGACGAGCGTCACGAGCCTTTACGCTGAACGTTTTACGGGCGGGGGCAAGACAATTTCCGAATGTTCCCCTTCCGACGGCAGCAGGCGCTTAAGGGTCTAACCAATGAAAAATGTACGCAAGAAAATCCACGACTTTTGACGGGTTGCGTTCTCCTTGTGTGGGGTGCTGTGTTTGTTGCTCCTAGCTGCCACGAGCAACTTCTTTTTGCCGGAACTCCAAAAAAAAAATTGCCCCATAGTTACCATGGTAACCAACTATAGATAAGAGCATGGTCTACTTTGATGGTGCGCTGTTGGCGCAACAGCGCGTCATCAAAGTTGGCCGTGATAAGACAATACAGCGCCCTATGAAGGCTGATTTTTCGGAGGTCACGTGCCGGAAGTGGGTAAACGCTTTGTTACAAAACCGTCCATAAGAAAGCTCTCAGAATTTGAGTTCTATTGCTGGAAAAGACATTTCCAGTTTAAGTCCAATAGGCGCTAGCATAAATTATTCATGTCTTGTTCAACTTGTTAAAATGTTCCACGCGCTCTTTAATATTTTAGCGTAAAAGGCTCGTGCGTTTTTTTATATTTCAGGGAGCAAGCGTGAAATCACTCGAGCCCGTTTACGCTTAAATATCAAGACGCGCGTGGAACATTTTTAACAAGTTGAATAAGACGTAAATAGAGTTTATGCTAGCTAGGAGCAACAAACACAACACCCCACACAAGGAGAACGCAACCCGTCAAAAGTCGTGGATTTTCTTGTGTACGTTTTTCATTGGCTGGACGCTTTAGCGCCTGCTGCCGTCGGAAGGGGAAAATTCGGAAATTGTCTTCCCCCCCGCCCGTAAAACGTTCAGGGTAAAGGCTCGTGACGCTCGTCCAATGAAATTCGTACACAACCCTTCGTTAGCGTGTTTAAAGGCTAGCTGCGTTCTCCTTGTGTTTGCTGCTCCTAGATGCTAGCGTCTATTCTCTTTGGATCAAATGATGTTGATAAAATCGGTTAAAAGTTGAAATATGGTAATTTTGAAAAGAAAAACCAATTTGAAAATCTGCGCAATTTTGGATATAATTTTTTAATCAAATTAGATCCTCCATTTTCCCACCCGAAGAACCAACTGATTCAATTAACTCGAAGATACCAATTAACCCAATAACCAACTAATTGCATTCATACGTTGATGGCCAGTGTGAATCTGTTTTGTCGGTGTTGCCCGGGCTGTTTCAATGTTACCTGTTTTGGGTCTTTCGTCTCCGAGAAAAAGAAGCCAGCGAGGCTATTTTTAGGAAATGAAATAAAGGTGATGGCTTTAAAAAGCGAAAAAGGAAAAGAACGGAGAAGGGTTCCAATGGATGGCGCGCATCTAGATGGGGAAATGAAATAAAACTTAATAAACGTCCTTTGAAAACAGAAAATCAATGGAACGACTGTAAGGAGGCTGCTCCTAATGCTAGCTTTCTCCACCGACAGCTACGGAAGAGTTTAGAGAGATTAGAATATTTTTGGAATGCATCTAATACCCTCGATTACCATATTATCTTGTCGATATATTCCCCCGGTTATAACCGGCTAAAATATAAACAGTACCTTCTACTTATGTAAGTAGAAATTGTCTGCAGTTATTGTCGTAAATAAGAAACTAAACAAATAAAGCGAAATAACTATATAAAATAACTGAATTCTTTTGATTTCCTCGGGAAATTCCCCATAGTTTTTTTGTGTATGTCGCACCGACAGAAGCGAGGCAGCGAACTTTGGAACTTTAAACCTACCGAAAAACTGGTAAAAGTAAACCGGTTTCTAAATATGAAACCAAAAATAAACTAAATTTCTAAATAAAAACTATTAATTTACTAAAATATTCATATTGTAATTTTTTTTTTAAAAAGACACAAAAATCTTGATTTTTTCAAGTGGCTATAACCGGTTTTAACCAGGTGGCTATAACCGGTATGGCTATTTCTATGCCAACCCTGACGCAAGGTTGTGTACAAATTTCATTGGACGAGCCTTTACACTGAATGTTTTACGGAAAGGGGAAAGACAATTTCCGAATTTTCCCCTCAAGACGGCAGCAGGCGATAATACGTCTAACCAATGAAAAATGTACACCAGAAAATAGACAATTTTTGACGGGTTGCGTTCTCCTTGTGTGGGGTGCTGTGTTTGTTGCTCCTAGCTTCAACTAATTCAGTTTGATCAGAATTTAGTTTCCGCATAGGTGTTTAGAGCATTATCATGATGTTTCGGTAATTATATAAACTCTTCAAAAAGTGGGAAGCAGTTTAATAAATAATGTCTCATAATGCAACTGTAAAGTGGTTTAACCTTGATTAAATATTAACTAAATGTAACGTTAAAAGGAACCACCTATGGACTGTAATGAAAAGGCTGTAGGTGGTGCCTTGGGTATTAGCCTAGCTGAGTATTATTAGCCTAGCTAGCTGAGGATGATAAAATTAGCGAATTAGTAGATTAGTCCATTATAAAAAGGGATAAAAAAGCTAAACCCTAAACAAATTTGAAGAAAATTTAAAAACTTACATAGCTCGTACCGATAGGTCTTTGAACAAACATAAAGACGCAAAACTCGGACCAAATAGATCTTCGAGTTAAAAACTAAATTAAAAATAAATAAAATAGCCAGAATTTCCAACGGTAGACCGGTTTCGTCCTAGTTGGAACTCATCAGTACCGTGCGGGAAATCTGGATTGCGACTATTAAACCGAAAAGAGAACTAAGCCTAAACATTAAAAATTTCAAAACGAGTTGCGTAACTAGTCAATTATTAACGCTTAAAGCAAGTGGCGGTTCTAGTGAAGTGCCTGGATGGTACGATAGATGTCGTTGTCGGCAGCTCCTTCAACCTAGTTTGCTTGGTACGATTGGTTGAGATTTCCAAACGTGGACTAAATAACTGCCGTATATTTGCAACGGGTCACGCTGCGTCGCTTTTCAAGTACTAGTCTGTCAAATTTAATACGTTCACCGTTTACAGACCAAGGCTTAGCATTAAATTTTAAACTTGAATTAAACCAAAATAGAACGGTACACACCTATATTATGTTTATCAACTGCGTTTGTAGTAGGTACTAGGTTAAGTATTTTTAAAGAGTTACGAGTGATTTTATTCGCTGGTTATGCTTAAAAATCACGGGAGTTTCTCGTCGGGCGATAAAATTAAAATGCTTCGCTGTAGGGCTACGATAGGGGGCGATACTTTATAGGGTTTTTTGGTGTAATACAGAAAAGCAACCCAGGCATTTTCTTTGGAGCCGCATCTTGCTTTGAGTAAATTTTTTTTCAATGGTACTCTAGAACACATCAAATTTCTATATGCAATTTTATGAAACCCACCCTAAGAATGATGCAAGGTTTAATTAGACAAAAACGTTCCAACAAAGACAATTTATCTGAGTTATCTTTACTATGGCAATCTCTAAAATGTATTAAAATCTTAATCTATAAAGTATGTGGTATGTTATGTCACATACCACATTTCTATACCGGAACGTAAATTAGAAATTATTTTAACTTACACCAGTAAATTTAATTATTGTTTTTATCATTTAAAATAGTATGAAAAGTGAAATAATAAAAATAACTATAATCAGCTAGGCTAATACCAAGCTTCCACCTTAGGCCCAAGTCATCAAGTGACTTTTAAACCAATAAAATTGAGACTTTTCTTAGGGAGAGTAAACAAAATCTATTTTAGCGTTACATAATTTGCAAATGGCCCATAGGAACCAACTAGTTATTTTATATTGTAAAATACATTAAATAATTCCATAGTAAAGTTACTTGTTTAATATTGCCTAGTCATTGACTAATTTTCTAGAATAGCGTATTAAAAGTCTCCAGAGTCAAATTATATAGCAAACTTGTCTTTCGGGGTTCTACAAACCATGACAATACCCGTCTCTCGGTGGATATTTCCAAACGATTTTAACAAAAAGACTCAATATTTTCCATCACCTCCTTCAAATAAGCCTCCTACGCGTAGTTCAAGCTAGCGTGAAGGCTTTAAATTCAAAATAAAGATTAACGTTATCTCATAATACTTAATTTTATACCGTATTCGTACAAACAATAGATCGTCTGGAAAGGCTTTTGGCGGATTATCGGATAGAACACTCTGAGTCGGAAATACCGACTCGCTGCCTTTCAATCTAGTGTCTGGTGAGCGTTGGCATTAACCCCATTCTTCTGGCTAGACTGCGGGGATTGCACTCTGAATACATTATTTCGCTGGGGCCCCTAACGTACCATTAGAGAATTTCAAATCCCTTATCTAAATAAAAGACGGCTCCCGACTGGCCGAAGGATTATTTCTACGACGACAGGTCAGCCGGTATACAAAGACGTCAAGAGCAGTTCGGACTAAACTAACCAAATGGGGTTAATTGAGACCAACTTAGCTATAAAGTTAAAAACCCGTACATTTTATTTTTTTCTAGTATTTTATACTCGTTCTGAAGTGTACTTCAAATTCGACTTTCTTAAGGGGGAATACTACAGTGGCCATTGTCTAATTTCGCGCTATTTCAAGCTGAACTCTTTAAATTTTGTATTTTAACTTATAAAATTAATATTTAAGTGTAGAACAGCCTCTTGTTTAGTGCTTAAAATAATGTTGACAATTTTAAATTTAAAAATAATTAAGTTATTACGTTTTAATTCGGACCCCCGGAGCTAAACAAGTTAGGCAAGCGCCCAAACTACCCTTTAGTTAGGACCTTATATCTCGTTAACTATTAATAATAGAATTATCAAAATTATTTTAAGCACTAGAGGAAGGTTCAGCCTAATAAGAAAAATATAATTCAATTATGTAATTGTTAAAACAGAAACGTTCAGCTTGAACGAAAAAGAGGCTTTTACCGTATTCTTCCCCCTTAATGTTCATTACTTCTGATAAATTCAGTATAATCGTTTTTAAGAATTGGATTTAAAAAACTTTTATTTAAATCGAATTTTTGTTTTTAGGGTCTAGAGTATTATGTTTTCAGTAAAGTACTTTTTAGAATGTTTTTACTTTTTAGTAAAGGGGTCTAAAGGATGTTTTTAGTATAGTGATCTAAAGAATGTTTTTAGTAAAGTGATCTAAAGGATGTTTTTAGTAAAGTGGTGCAAATGACGTTTTTAGTAAAGTGGTCTAAAGGATGTTTTAGTAAAGTGGTCTAAAGGAGGTTTTTAGTAAAGTGACCTAAAGGAGGTTTTTAGTAAAGTGCTCTAAAGGATGTTTTTAGTAAAGTGCTCTAAAGGATGTTTTTAGTTAAGTGATCTAAAGGAGGTTTTTAGTAAAGTGGTCTAAAGAAGGTTTTTAGTAAAGTGATCTAAATGAGGTTTTTAGTAAAGTGGTCTAAAGAAGGTTTTTAGTAAAGTGGTCTAAAGAATGTTTTTAGTAAAGTTGTCTAAATAATGTTTTTTTTTTTTAAATTAGCTATAGTTGGTTTGATTTCATGAAAATAGGCATTATTTGTTTTGTTTGTTGAAAATAGGCATAATTGGTTTTGTTTTAAAAATATGTAGTATTTATTTGTTTTAAATATTGAATTTGTTACTTAAAGGTTTTCAATATAATTTTTTATAAAATAAAAAAGGCCCTGCTGAAATAACGGATAAGGAGTGTCATTTTTTTTATGGCCGGTAGAGCCATAAACCCTGGTTTTATACCATAGATGACCTTTTGGGGTTAATTTAAGAGGCGTGGCCTAGATATGCTATATCCCTCCACAAGAAAATATCTTCTTTATTATTATATTATACGTTATAAGCATTGAGTTTTTGGTAAAGCAAAAGAACCTAAGTTCTCCTAAGGCTCCTGTATTGCTACATGGCGCAGAATAAAAATGGCTAGCAAGAGAACAATTTATCCACTGGGCCCAGCAAAATCTAAATCTTCCATTATGGCAGTATGTTTTCGGAAGATGTCTAGTGGCTCTGTCCATTACATAAAACCTGAAGCAGCCCGAGCTTAAAGGGTCTGGAGGGACATATTTATTCGGACGGTACACCGTACGATTCTTTTTGCTGCACTTTCTTAACACTAATTTCCTATGCAGTTCCGTCACTAATAATGGCGTCGTTTGGATATTTTCGCACATAGTCTAGGAAATGGGAGGCCCTTCTCCACTTTTGAATTTTCAAAGTCCTGCCTACCCATTTTTGAATTTATAAACAGATAGTACATTACTCATTTTGCAAATGGAGGTAATTTTTAGAATATTCAAACACTATTTTGCGGGTATTTTTATTTCATTTTGAGGATAGGTTTTTGGTATAATAACCTAAAATAAATTTGTAGTGTATTTGAGACTATATTCTAGGTATTTAGAAGCTGTTTTTAGATTACTTTGAAGTTATATTTAGATTACTTTGAGGTTATATTTAGATTACTTTGTGGTTATATTTAGATTACTTTGAGGTTATATTTAGATTACTTTGAGGCTATATTTAGATTACTTTGAGGTTATATTTAGATTACTTTGAGGTTATATTTAGATTACTTTGAGGTGATATTTAGATTACTTTGAGGTTATATTTAGATTACTTTGAGGTGATATTTAGATTACTTTGAGGTTATATTTATATTACTTTGAGGATACATTTAGATTAATTTGAGGTTATATTTAGATTAATTTGAGGTTATATTTAGATTACTTTGAGGTTATATTTAGATTACTTTGAGGTTATATTTAGACTACTTTGAGGTTATATTTAGATAACTTTGAGGTTATATTTAGATTACTTTGAGGTTATATTTAGATTACTTGGAGGTTATATTTAGATTACTTGGATGTTATATTTAGATTACTTTGAGGTTATATTTAGATTACTTGGAGGTTATATTTAGATTACTTTGAGGTAATTTTTAAAATAATTTTGATGCATTTTTAGGATATTTTGAGACTATTTGCGGATAATTATTACTAAATTTTTGCTAGTAATTTCAGGTCATTATTAGAACATTCTGAGGCTAATATTTAAGATATTTTGAAGCCATTTATTAAATTCTGGGGCTAATATTTAAGATATTTTAAAGTCATTTTACGAAATTTTGGGGCTAATATTTAGTATATTTTCAGGTAATTATTAGGAAATTCTGGAGCTAGAATTTAGGATATTTTGAAGCCATTCTTGGAAATCCTATAGATCATTATAAAAATATTTTTCAGCAATACTAAGCATACTTTGACCCCTCCTCAAAGAGTATTTTAGGCCCCCTTAAATTTTCCACAACCTACGGCAGCCTAACGGGTCCGGTAACGATACCACTAGTGGCTAATACATGTAAAACTAGCCAACGGATGAGATGTGTTGCAATGTGATCAGGCCTTCCTATTCCTCAAGTGCAGAGAGCGCAAGTGAGCGCGAAGGATAGGTCGTAAAGAGCTTCCATCCCTGAGGAAAGGTTATTGTTTCGCCCGTTTCCCCACGTTGATAAATTTTGGTCCCCGAGTCGCAGGTTGGTGGATCTACGTGTATGATCCCAATTTACGTAATGAAAGTGGTTGCGACGAAAAGACACGCAACAGCGATTGGACATTTAAGGTTGGATGATTTTTTTTACCTTCAATATAGAATGTGTTTGTACAATTTATACAACATATTTTTTTCAATATAATGGCTTTCGTGAAACTATTTCACATTGGTTCTATACTAACAAGGAGAGTACCCGAGGTGTTTATTGCCGATTTAGTTCAAAGTCGGGCGAAATGTAGACGTATTTATGAAATTTCCAAAAAAGAGACGTTGCACTAACCATTCGATTTGCCATGGCAACCGTAAATTTTTTTGACCATTTATAACAAAAATAATTTTTTTTCCTTATTTTACACAAAAATTTTGACAATTTTTCCCCAAAAATTTCCAATTCACTCAAACTTGAGGAAATTTACCTAAATGTGGTCCAAATTACCCATTTCGATATTTTCAAATTTTGTAAAAATTTTCGAAACCGAGAAAATCCCATGCTTTATTAAATTCCCGGTTTCTATGGCAAATCGAATGGCTAGTGCAATGTCTCCTTTTGGGAAATTTCATATTTATTTTTAGTATTAGTGAGGCATTCCTAAAACATTTCCTTTTGACGAGTCCAGGGTTATTAATTCAACGAAAAAAAACGCGAAATTCGAAATATCCGCCGGAAATTCGTGCTAGTATCTTTCCACCAAATGTACTAGATATTGTGCCCTTCTTAGTCTGCAACTGAGTATAGCAAAAATAATTTATAAAAATTAAAAACGAAGTTTTGGGTTTTATATATCATAAAAAGGAATGCCCATTATTTACTCGCTACTTAGTCCAAATTAAGAGGGTAATTAAAACGTTTGCCTTCTTTTTCCCTAAAGTAATAATAGTTTAACTAGGTAATTTAAGTTATTGTATTACGGGACCATCGTAAGGGACACTTATTACTCTTTATCACCTCGTAAAGGATTTGATTCTCATTTTCGGAGAAGCGCTTTTAGGATGAAGTACCGGCCAATGTTATTAAACTACAAAAGTAAGGCAGTGCCTAGTGACTTATATTTAACAGCTTAGTATTGCTTGATATTGTTTGCGCTTAGACCCTTTTGAGAGAACTGCACCGTAAATTAAACTGCGTAAACACGTTTTAATTTTTAAGATTCAGACAACTACTTTAGTGCCCCATATAAAACTAATTCGCTCTACTAGCATACGCAGTGGCGTCGCCAGGGGTTGAAGTTTGGGGGCGCTTAAGCCATAAACCCTGCAGGGATGCCCGTTGGGGGGAGGGAGGGGGAGTATCACCCCTAAAGTATAGTTTTCGACGAACCTTTTTTGGAACAATTAACTCTTTTCAAGACAAATTCCAAGATTTCGCCAAAATTAAGACGGAGTTGGCGCATACCTCGAATCCTCGGTTCGCCCTGTTTTATGTGGTTCTTAATATTTACTTTCACCGGGTAAACCGGCATTACAAAAAATTAATTTCCTTTTGTTTCGAATAGGAGAGTTACGAGAGAATAGCCAGTAAACATAGAAATAAAGGTATATACCTGTAACGACACATTTGAAAAACTCAAGAGCGAAGTGGGACAGACTTTTGCTGGTTTTACTAGAAATTTTCGGAAATTTTAGTAGAAGCAATAGTTTCATTTTAGGAGGCGTTTATAAGAAATTTTAGGTGGCGCTTTTAAGAAATTTTGGGTGGCACTTTTGGAAAATTTTGGGTGGCACGTTTAAAAAATTTTAGGTGGCACTTCTGAAATATTACAGGTGGCTCAAGCGCCTCCTAAAACAGCCTAGCGACGCCACTGGCATACGGTAAAATAACTTAAGTCATTTTATAAATAGAATAATTCGCTCGGGGCTTTTAGCGCGTTAAGCACTAACTAGCGTAAAGCAATTAGCGAAATTAAATTGAAGGTGTTAATTAGTTAAGTGCAGGATGGCTCTCAAATGGACACTTTCGTACATCACACGTCGAGCGTGTCTATTCAAGGCTTAATGGACAGCTGGGTTAGGGTTTGAAGGAGACGCCATCCTAAACATCGAGTCAAGGGAAATTGGCGTGACCAAAGAGGGTACAATAGGCCACTTCAGTATTTAATGCGGCGACATCTAAAACAGTTTTTTCAAAGAAATTTTCTAGAAAAGTTATAAAAGGAAATTAGTCAGTCCTCTTTTCAGATAGTATATTGGTCACCAACATTGTATAGAATGATTATGTCACACTGTACAAATGGAGGGGGGGGGGTGGGAGGATAAACGTCACCAAGTATAATTCCCCCGAAGTAGAATTCAGGTTTAAGGAAAAAGGACTTGATGACGTAGGGGAAGTGAGTATTCATAAGATAGGGGAATTAAATTGTCACACACTGACGTTCGTAATCGAACTACCCTTTCGAAATGGACTTGATCCTATGTCCATATGTGGATCAAACTGGAATGAAGACAGACAAAATTCAATTTGGATAAATTCATTTGGACGCAATCTGAATAAAAATGATATTTATGCACCGTTATTGGATGAAATGCAACACATTTTTGTATCTAAATAAAAATCAAAATAAAATTTTAATCTGCCCACTTTTTGGATATAATCTTTGAAACATAGATATTCTAGCATTTTCCTAAGGGTATTTGGATTATAATTTTTTTTCTGGTTTCGGCAACCAAAACTACCCACCTGCTCAATTTGGTATTTGACACGCGATTAAAACATCATAATGATTTAGTGAGACCTTTCGTGGAACTGCGCGCACGGAACTTTCAGCGGAGTGTAGGCGTGCTTTGGTTTAATAAACCCTAGAATTTTTCATTCGTGATCTTGAAATGTAATAGATCTTCGTGTATTTCAATTACTGAAAGTAATAAGGGTAGGAAATGATACCCTTATATAAAAACCAATCGACCTTAAAAATGAGTCGTATATGGGTTATAAATACGACAGGGTACTTGTAGTCAGTAATCTTAGACTGAACTAGAAGCATTTAGCTCATTCATATTATATCGATCAATCATAAGACGCGTGCGAAGGAAACACCCAACAAAAGCTTTACAAGAAATACACACGGTGTACAAGTAAATCAATTTCTTTAAACCACAAGATCTATTAATAAAGATTTCACAAAGTTCAAGTTTGTTTCATGTAGGTTATATATATATTCTATAAAGCATACAAAGTTAATGTTTCACGCGATGTTTCCTGAATTCACACATTCGAGAATCGCGAAAGTGTCAATGAGGCTTAATGAAATGTAGGTATTATAAATAAATTAAAAATAAGCGTGTTTGTGTAGTGCGAAACCTATAATTAAAGGGAGTATAAATATTATGGATCACATAATTTAACATGTTTGACATCGAGTTTAACATAAACTTGGGCTAACTGGCGCTTGTTAGCATACGAATTTTCGAACTTAGAATACATTTCCTTTAAGGCGGAAGAATACAGTAAAAGCCTCTTTTTCGTTCAAGCTGAACGTTTCTGTTTTAACAATTACATAATTGAATTATATTTTTCTTATTAGGCTGAACCTTCCTCTAGTGCTTAAAATAATTTTGATAATTATAATATTAATAGTTAACGAGATATAAGGTCCTAACTAAAGGGTAGTTCGGGCGCTTGCTCAACTTGTTTAGCTCCGGGGATTCGAATTAAAATGTAATAACTTAATTACTTTTAAATTTAAAATTGTCAAAATTATTTTAAGCACTAAACAATAGGCTGTTCTACACTTAAATATTAATTTTATAAGTTAAAATACAAAATTTAAAGAGTTCAGCTTGAAATAGCGCGAAAGTAGACAATGGCTACTGTAGTCTTCCCCCTTAAACAATTTGCGATTAAAAGCCCACAGAATCGTTTGAAAAAATCAAATTTCAGGTAGCTTCTCCATTTTCGTCACGTGACTTAGCTAATGGCTGCCCAAAAACACGTGATTCCGTAGCCCCACTTCAAAATTCAAATGATTCTGTTTCTCTTTAAGCATTGATATGCGTATATGGAAAACTAAATTTTTTATAAGCATTACCAATAATGAAATGAAATGAAAACATGGTTAATTGCGAGGGGCAGCTCACTCCAATTATTACTATGACGCCCTCGTATAATTAAATCATGATTAGATTAAAATTAAATCTGTAGCTTTGGCTGTACAAAGATTAAAAATTATTAAATCATGATTAGATTTTTTATCATGATTATTAGGACACCCTGTAACAAAGTGATCTGCCCTCGGATAATTGTTCATAAAAACAATGTCCATCAGCAGGTAATATAAGAATCTTAACGATTGCACAAGTTCAGAACAATGTCCATTAGTATCAGCAGGTAATATAAGAATCTTAACGATTGCACAAGTTCAGAACAATGTCCATTAGTATCAGCAGGTAATATAAGAATCTTAACGGTTGCACAAGTTCAGAACAATGTCCATTAGAATCAGCAGGTAATATAAGAATCTTAACGATTGCACAAGTTCAGAACAATGTCCATTAGTATCAGCAGGTAATATAAGAATCTTAACGATTGCACAAGTTCAGAACAATGTCCATTAGTATCAGCAGGTAATATAAGAATCTTAATGATTGCACAAGTTCAGAACAATGTCCATTAGTATCAGCAGGTAATATAAGAATCTTAACGATTGCACAAGTTCAGAACAATGTCCATTAGTATCAGCAGGTAATATAAGAATCTTAACGATTGCACAAGTTCAGAACAATGTCCATTAGTATCAGCAGGTAATATAAGAATCTTAACGGTTGCACAAGTTCAGAACAATGTCCATTAGAATCAGCAGGTAATATAAGAATCTTAACGATTGCACAAGTTCAGAACAATGTCCATTAGTATCAGCAGGTAATATAAGAATCTTAACGATTGCACAAGTTCAGAACAATGTCCATTAGTATCAGCAGGTAATATAAGAATCTTAACGATTGCACAAGTTCAGAACAATGTCCATTAGTATCAGCAGGTAATATAAGAATCTTAACGATTGCACAAGTTCAGAATTAAAAGAAAATATATAAGCTACAATGCTATATACGATTAATTCTTGAAGAACAACTAGATAAAATAATTAAATATTAATACAAAAAACAGTTCTGCGAACTGAAAAAACGGTGTTTATTCATTTTAATAGTACTGCTATCAAGGGACTGATATTAAAATTACTATAGTACTGCTATCAAGGGACAAATATTAAAATCATTATGCGCGACTTACTTTACAAAGCAACAATCTCAATTAAATAATGAGATTTTTTGATTATTTATCTGAGTATTTATGTGGAATTTTCTAGGCTAATAAATAAAAAAGCTATAGTTTTATTCCTAACATAGAAGGAGCTGAAGTGGAGGGATTCTGTTTACTTGTAGAAGTTTTCAAACCAGATGTTTTTAATCATAATATTAGGCTTATTATTGAAATGAATAATATATTTTTTTACGCGCGCGCTACGCGGCGTTTTAAGAAGAATTTACAAGGAGCCTTCGGTTTCATATCGTTTTTTTCTACTACGTAGGCTTGTGTATGCCTATTTCAATTACTACTGCGTAGGACGTTTTCCTGGGTGTTAAATCAACCTTTTTTTAAATCCCAGATGTAAAGAAATGTATTACAGACAATTAGCCAATGATACGCTTCACATTTTCTGACGTCATCGATACGATTTGAGATTAAAAAGTAGTGGTACCAGAGGCTAATGCTATTGTCCCACATTCTTAGGTACTTAGCATTATTAAATAAGTTCCAGAACTGAAATTTGCAAAGTTACGTCGAAAGAAGCGGGGGATACTTTTGAAGAAGATGGCTATGAACGGAGGCGAGCAACGGAGGTGCCTTAGGCTCGTACCTAATGCCTTATTCATTGATGATTTTCCACGTTTAGGATTTGCAAAATGTATTATAAATGAATTTTGGAAAGTCTGTAAACTTGTTGCCAAGTCAGGAACCTTTGACTTTCATTTTCACCGGCGGATAAATTGATGCTATTTTTGGAGAGCTTTTAACGTAAAGAAACATTTTTGGCCTTCAAAATATTTCTTCAAAAAATATTAATTTATACTTAAGAGCAGTAAAGCCTCTCCATGAATAAATAATGTTTACGGGAAATTTAAGCTTAAAAAAACACTTATTTATCATTAAGGAGTCTTACAAGTTAGTGCTCGGCATTCGATTAATTTTTATCCATGAATAAAATGAACTCGGCGATATTTAAATAATATTTATTTAAATAACCAATAGTTGAATAAAAATTGTAAAATGTTTAAATAATCGAAAGTGAATAAGTCTATTATTTAAATAAAACAAACCATTATTTAAATAAATACCACTTTAATTCAAATAAATGCTTGGTTGCGTAAAAAAACATAATTTAATAAGTTAAAATTATATTCTTTTTACCAACGTTTTTTAAATAAATCGGAAAATTTGTGGATAATGAATAAACAATTCCGAGCACTAAGGAGTTTAGGTTAGGTCAAAGAAGTTGATTAATTTACTTTACAACAGACTTAGAAAATGAAAGAAAGATTTAAAGATTATTAAATCATTTTGATATTTTAGTATTTTAATTTTTTTTATCTAATCACTGCTGGGTTAAGGTAACTTGAGACCCTAATCTAGTAACTTTTGAAAGTTCGTTTTCGTAGTTTTAAAATAAGGAGCCAAGAGACTTGGGCGTGAGGTGGATTTTTGGGTTTGACGCTGAGCAGACACGAATAAAGATGTTTGAAAATTTGTGAAACAATACTTGCGCTTGCTTTGATATTGTTGATATATAATAATTATTTGGCCAAAACTTTGCGCTTCTATAAAATTTTCTACTTTATTTCGTCAAGATTTCGCTGTAAAATGAGCTATAATTTGGGTTAAATGTTTTGAAGAAATATTCTGAAAGATGGGTGGGTTTTTGGGCTAGTTTAAATTCTGTTTGGACTGTGGGTAGTCACCTATACCTGGAAACTCTGGACGTACTACAAGTGCACAAGCACACTGGTAACTTTTATCATTTAATTTGGAAATTACAATCAAAAACTGTAACATAACCGTTTTTGGCGTAAGCCAAATTTTTTGCGGTATAAAGAGCTTGAAACTAAAAACAAGTTTAAGTTTAAAAATTGTCAAAAAAAATAAAGACAACTTTTTTTAGCTATAAAAATATATAGATTTTTTAGTAAATTTATCCAGTTTAATCCAAGTCTTTTAAACAGGACTCGAAAAATCTTTTCCAACACTGTCTCTGACTAAATTTCTATCGAATCAACCGATTAAATATTTAATAACAGCATTAGCAAATACCATTTCTTACAATCACAGACATTAAGAAATTTCTCACAAAATTTCACACGAATAGGAAACCATTCACAGTCATTAACAAATGTTTTAAATCTAAATTTCCTGAAATTTAAAATCATTATTAAATGACCAGCCCACACGGTTGCTTGAATAAATATTATTCAAAAGCGCTGAAAAGCAAAAGGTCATTATGGTCATAGGTCTTATATAGATGGTGGACACGAAAAGTAATTAAGTCTTATTTCGAAATTTTATTTCGGTGGAAGACCGAAGCCCTAATTTATGCAAATGATTCGGAGCTGATTCCAGATATCCAATTTCCAAAAATTCTATAATCACTTTCGGGGATATGTACCAAAATCTGACCCTTCAATGTTGGTTCCTTCGTGGATTCATATAGACATGCCGTTAAAAGGTTCTTTAAAGGGGAACGGTCAAGCTTTAACCAGTTAGATAGCCCTATAGCCCATTAAAAACTAAATATTATGGCGAAAACCGCATCAAAAATATTTAGTGGGTAATTTTTAATAAAATAAAGAAATTTCGGGAAATCGAAAAGTGCGCGTCCGCCGAGACACCTGGTGAGAAGTCGGTGAGACAGAAAAACAACGTAAAAGCGCGCGCTGCTGAAGACGCAAAAAATATGTTTTGCACGCGCGGCGCGTTCCAGTTATAAGAGACCTAAGCCTAAATTGCGCTATTTCAAAAGTTAGGATAGTTCGCAAATCGCTCATACGGGGTTAGGGGTGCTGGCGGCAGCCCCTAAGATGGCGGCGAAAATTCAAATCCAAACACGTGGCGTTATTTTTCGTTTCAACTTTTTGGGCCGAAAGCTGTTTTTCAAGACAAAAAAGGTACGTGTTAGTATATTGAACGTCTTGTAATCTTTTGATACGGAAATAAGGCCATATTTGGAAAAGCTTGGCCGTTCCCCTTTAAACTAACAATTTTCTCGGTGCATTTGCAGAATAATCAAGTTACTAATAATTTCCATCCTTACGTCTTAAATTCAAGACAATGGGGTATTATCGAATAAATTTTCGATTAAATTAACTGTAGCGTCTATACTTGTAAGTTCAACGAAGCAGCCCTATAAAGCTTTGCAGTAAATTTAGGCAACGTTGCAAGGTCCCAAAATTGAAAGTATAGTATCGAAGCCCAAAAATTATCGAATTTTCTGGAAAATTATAGTACACAAGTACGGTTAACTTTTATTACTCGCTAGTTAAACAGCCTACGTCGTTCCTACAACACCCTTGAGTAGTCGACCGTATTGGAGAGTCTAAGAAGAAGGTACAGACCGAGGATTATAATATAATAATAATCAGCTAGGCTAATACCCAAGGCACCACCTTAGGCCCGAGTCATCTAGCGACTTATAATGAAGTTCTTAGCCTACTAGCAGTAATATAACAGACAAAATCGGGGTTCTTAAGCTTAGAGAAAGGAAGATTTAAAATTTAATTATCACACAAATTTCGTAAATATAGTAAAATTATCGCAAAAAGCGTATTATATAGAACCATAGTACGCGATTGAAATTATAGTATACGGATAAAATCGAAAGGTAATATTATCGAAATGTACTATAATTATAGTTCTGTTGGCAACGCTGAATCTAGGTTAACGCGCGTGTAACAGCATAAAGCAAAGTAGATTTAGCATCAATTGCGACTTGAAGTGATTACGTCGAGGCTATTCCGGGAAACAATAACGGATAAATCCGAAATTGCAACACAGCGCTATACGATTCGCAGCGAGATTATCAAGAGGAGCCAAACCTTCAAGCGACCGCGGATTTAACCCATCTCCGGCCATTTAGTCGGGCTGTCACTTGGTCATTGTAACGAGTATAGGCAGATGATTCGTTCCACTAACGTAAGAATACATTCTGCTTAACGGAGAATATGTGGGCAGCAACCTGTATTCTTCGTCATTCCCTGGTAGAAAAATCCAGCATCCTTCGCCGTTCTGCACGTAAGCAGACATTCCGTCGTGTAGGCAGATAATCTTTTCCGGAAATCGTGAAACAGAGGTTATAGTTGCTTCTACATATTCTCTGTTAACCTCAATTCATTCTTGGGAATCGGGAACGATAACTCGATTTCATACCAAGCGAGGAGAATTCGTCGAAAAAGGCGAATCAGGGCGTAATAAGACGGGCCGGAATGGTCATTTTAGGGCCGAGAATGATAGGGATAACTGATTCCCATCGGCACTCTCGTGTTACACATACCACGCAGTTTCCATCCGCTTCCTTTAAGACTCGTTCAGGGACAGTTCGTTTATATGGGGACGGCTTATCTGGATTCCAGGAATGGCTCCGCGGATTAAAATTACCGGAAATAATGTACAAAGCCGAGGATACTTGGTGGATGACCAGACAATAAGGCCGCTGGAATGGGTCCCACCGTGTCTAATGAGATGGTTCCCTCGGGTAAGCATCCGCCGTAGTTCAAGTGGGCTGCTGCCGAATTTATTAAGTTGGGGGACGACGGAAAGTGCTCCTTATCCATATTTTCATTAAAACGAATGCTCGTTTCGTACTGGCAACAATGCACTTGATAAATATTAAATAGGGGGAGCTTAATACGTAGGTCGAATGTTGCAAGTGTTTAATTACTTGAGGCGACAAACCAGTGATGGGCACCGCTCCTCTCGTTGTGAGCGAAATTGAGCGGCAAAATGTTTTTTTAAAAGAGCGCGAAACGAAAATGAGAGGAGCGCCAATTTCACGCTCAAAAAAGAGCGGAAAGAGAGGAGCGCTTATTTTACCACTCAAAAAAGAGCGGAAAGAGAGGAGCGCTTATTTTACCACTCAAAAAAGAGCGGAAAGAGAGGATCAATAATTTTACCACTCAAAAAAGAGCGGAAAGAGAGGATCAATAATTTTACCACTCAAAAAAGAGCGGAAAGAGAGGAGCGCTTATTTTACCGCTTAAAAATTAGTGAGCGTGAGCGGATATTATGCTAGCGAGTGCGAGCGGTGAATGAGCTGAGCGGTTCTTTGACGAAAATGCCCAACACTGCGACAAACAAAGCTTCTTGGTCCAGTAGATTATCTCTGGTGTTGTTTAAGCAGTTTTATAAAAAAAAGCTTAACCGTAACAAATTTAAAGTAATGATAAAACTTACTAGCGTGAAACTCGGACAAAATAGATCTTCGAGTCACAAACAAATTAAAATGCAATTAAAATAACCAGAATTTCCAGAGTACGTAGACCGATTTCGTTCTAGTTGGAGCTCATCAGTACTGCGCAGGGTTTCGCCAGTGGCGTAGCTGATGGTCCGCAGGGCCCGCGGTGCGGGGGGGGGGGGGCTCGAGCTTCGGAGGGGGGCCCCGCCAACCATAAAAAAATTAAAAAGGGGGGCCTCATAGAGATTTTTGTGGGGGGGCCTCTGAGTTCTCAGCTACGCCACTGGGTTTCGCGTTTTAATTTTATTCTCGAAGACCTATTGGTTCGGGTATTTCGTAAGTTTTATCATTACTTTAAATTTGTTAGGGTTTAGCTTTTTTGCCCCCTTTTTATAATGGACTTTCTACTTTTTTGAATAATTTAACGGTATTATAGTCCATAGGTGGTTTTTATTAACTTTAACTTATCGAACATTTCATTCTCCCATATCCCCATATTTGGATATAGGAACCAGCTATGGACTGTATTGGAAAGGATGAAAAGATTAGCGAATAAGTAGATTAGTCCTTTAAGAAAAGGGATAATAAAGCTAAACCCTAAACAAATTTGAAGAATTTAAAAAATATGGAACAAGGGACCGGACATTTAAGCTCCACAAATCCACTAAAAATACGAATCCTTTGATAATTTGCAGATGGTTTTTATAATAAAAACGAAAAATCTACTGAAAATACGAATACATTGATTTTTTGCATATCCACAAATCCAGGGATTATAGTCCATCGGTGGTTTTTATTAACCTGTAAAATATGGAACAAGGGAACGGACATTTAAGCTCCACAAATCCACTAAAAATACGAATTCTTTGATAATTTGCAGCTGGTTTTTTACAATAAAAACCAAAGATTTACCAAAAATACGAATACATAGATTTTTTCATAGCCACAAATCCAGGGATTATAGTCCATCGGTGGTTTGTATTAACTTATAAAATGTGGAACATGGGAACGGACATTTAAGCTCCACAAATCCACTAAAAATACGAATCCTTTGATAATTTGCAGCTGGTTTTTATAATAAAAACCAAAAATTTACTAAAAATACGAATACATAGATTTTTTGCATATCCACAAATCCAGGGAAAAAACCTCAAATACACAAATTCTAAGACAAAATCCGGAAATCCACAATATTTAAGAGAAGAATTCACAAATCCATGTTTTGTATTTAAATCCAGCTCGATTTTTGAAAAATTCACTAATTCTCGAGAAAAATTCACAAATCCACAAGAAATACAGTGGGATTTTAATAAAAATTCAAAAGACCTACTAGACTTACAAATCCTGTACATTTTATTACTTGCAAGACCGGTCTCTCTCAATTCTTTGCAACAATACGAATGTTTGTCTTATATTTAAACTTAGCTGTATATCGTCCAAATATTGCCGTCATATCGATTACTTTGGCGGGATACATTCGATTGACAGCACCTGGAAGTTGGCTTCAGGCTACCGACACCGTGCAAAAATAGAATTAACGTTGTGCTATTTCATTTCCGTGGTAATATCGTCGCCTTCGCGTATTTTGATAGACGGAGGCTGGAAGGGATATTTTCCTTTCAAACCCCAATGTCATAAACTACTTGATATTATGAGGAAGGAAGCTCTACATAGCCTAAACTTTGGAATTGATGTCAGTAAATTTCATATTTCAAATAGGTCACAACAACCAAGCGCAGGAATTTCCAGAAAACGAATATTTTGACCCATATTTTTCAAAAATGTTACATATTTCTATCTTTTCTAAAAGAAAAATTTCATTTATTTGTCAGATAGCTCAAAAAGTAATTTTAAAATATCTGAGAATTTCTGAAATATTTGACGTCAATTTATAAAATAGAAAAAGTTTCGTTCCTTTTTTCCAACTTTATTGTTTTTCTTCGAAGGAAATAGAAGAAAAAATAAATAAGCAACAATATCTAAATATTGTACCAAGAATTCAATTATTTATTACTTAGGTTAAGAATGTATTTATGTATACTTACGAGGAGACTACCCGAGGTGATAATCAGCGATTTTGTTGGAACTAAGTGGGTGTGTAGAACTTATGGTAATATGAAATTTCACCAAGTAAAGGGAAAAGTTGCAATGGGCATTAGTTTTGCCATGGCAACCGAAAATGTTTTTCCCAACGCAGTGTGTATATTTTCCCATTGAAAATAACCACTTCTAAGGGTCCACCTGTAAAAAAATAATGATAATAATTCTAATTAAAATTGTTAATTTTGATCAAATTCAAACAACTTAATTCCATTTAATTAATTTCGATAAAATTCATTTATTATCGTCGATTCGGCGATTAGTTGGCAAATACAACTTTTTTATCTTCACATTTCGCTTTTCTCCATTTTTACCGATTCTGATCAATTTTTACATATTTTTATCAAATTGACCAAATTTCATCAAAATATCATAAAATTAATTTAATTTGTCAATTTTTATCTATTTTTTTTGGTGCTCAGATTCACATGTTATTTTCAATGGGAAAATATACATACTGTGTTGTCAAAAACATTTTCGGTTGCCATGGCAAAACTAATGCCCATTGCAACTTTTCCCTTGGTGAACATAAGGTCTACATACCCACCTTGTTTCAACCAAATCGGTGATTATCACCTCGGGTAGTCTCCTCGTTAGAGAGAATGACAATGCTGAGAAGATTCATGAGCATCAAGGTCGTTTTTCCCCTGGCATAAAATTTTTTAGGGAACCAACGAGACACCGGGTAGCATTGATTTTTTTAAGAGAAAGTGGTTTACTGATCGGTGTTCGAGCATGGGGGAAATTGGGATTTAAAAAATTCTAAAAATTTCAAACCGTGTTCAAAGTAGTGGAGAATAATGCATACGAAATGTTAAGTTAATAAGAACCACATATGGACTGCATTGCAAGAATAATAAAACGCGTTTTAAAATTTTCATAGGCCACTGGGTTTTTTTTTTAAATTGTTTCGTAGAATGTAAAGAATGACAAAATTAGCGAATAAGTAAGTCCATTATGAAAAGGGATAATAAAGCTAAACCCTAATCAAATTTGAAGAAATACATTTCGTATATACTATTCTCCACCGCACTCCCCCTATTCGGCTTTCAGTTGCTACGCAACGCGTTTTGAAATTTCTAATGTTTAGGTTTTTGTTTAGTTTATCTTTTCGGTGTAATAGTTGCAAGCCAGCTTTCCCGCAGGGTACTGTTGAGTCCAAAATAGGACGAAACCGGTTTACCGTTGGAATTTCTGGCTATTTGATTTAGTTTTATTTAGTTTTTTACTCTAAGATCTATTGGTACGAGATTCACGTCTATATATTTGCTCGAAGACCTATTGGTACGAGTTATTTGTAAGTTTTTTCATTTCTTCAAATTTGTTTAGGGTTCTACCTATTCGCGTATGTTATCACTCTTTGCAATGCAGTCCACAGGTGGTTCTAATAATTTAAATTAAACCGGCCAACGTTAACCTCATAATATCTATAAAGCGAAACCCCCGTAGTCCCAACTACCGTCTCCATCGTGAACGAAGATTTTGCAATCACTTTTAAATTAATGATTTAGTTATTAAAATTAACCGTGAATAACCATGAAATGATGCAAAGGAAAATGATCGAAATGCCAATAATCCGATGGTGGTTTCGAATTTGCTCTGCATTTTTACGAAGAGGTGTAAAATGTTATCGCTTCCTTTTTCGGATCAAAATGTCTAATTAAAATCCGAGGAGCAGGTCACTTTCATTTGGGGTGCGTCTTAATCATAGTAAAATGATTAAATCAGGGTAATCAAGATTAAAAATCTAATCAAGATTAGAAAATCTCACCACCATTTAATCAATACAATCGGTATAATTGAGATTTTATAGTTAAAATCAAAACTAAAGTACGATAATTTAATTTTAATTATTAATATTGATGGTTCTATCACAATTGTGTTTGATTGAAATGATTGAAAAAATAACTTATCACATTTTATTTAAAACATCACAGCTTTGTAACAAGTTATCACATTTTTTTAACACGAGTTATCCCAGCTTAGTAATTCGTTTATTCCCATTCGACCGAAATCCCATTCAACCGAAAGAATTTTAAAATGTAGCCCAATTGGCGGGGTGATTTTATTTTATTTATAAGGTATGTACTACCGAAGATCCATGTTTAGGTTAGGTTAGGTTAGGTTAGGTTAGGTTAGAGTTGGTTAAGTTTACTATTTCAGTTTTTACTTTACACATCGCGTTTCGGCAAGAAAAATAGCAATTTGTATCTTTCTTTTTATTAAGACGGAATAAATAATTATTATTGATGTATAAATACCCTCCTTTATTAGCTATCCGCTCCATTGCAAACGACTTCAGAAACTAAATTGAAAACATAGCAAAAGCCAATTTATATAGCAGCGTTCGGTCGAATGGGACACATAAAAACCGCACGTTCCGGCGGAATTCGGTCGAATGGGACACCTCAAAAACCGCCTTCGGTCGAATGGGATTTCGGTCGAATGGGACTAAAGCTATTAAATAAGGTTACATTGTAATAGGAACTACTGTTTTTTTTATTTTAAATTATTCTAATCCGCTCGTTCTAATCACGCACAATTTTAATCATTCTGATTCTCGTTCTAATTTCTAATCTCGATTTAATCATACTAATCATAATTTAATCTATTCAATCAATATTTAATCATTTTAATCAGATTTGATCATTTAATCAGGATTAAATTAGATTTAAACATTCTAATCATGATTAAACGTGATTTAATCAACATAATCGTGATTTGAATTGAATTTAATCAAAATAATATCGTTTAAATCGGATTTAATCTTTCGAGGGGTGCGTCGTTAATCAAGGAAGTGACCTGCCCAACGTTAAAATCCAATGCATTTCAATAAGGTAGCAGAGTGGTTTCAGTTTGTGACTACCAAAGCTGAACGCTTATCAAAGCGGGGACTCTAGTATTTAAAAGTAGTAGAAGATAAAATTTAAAAACCATAATACTCTTTGAGTAGTTTTAGATTGAACGAAATATTTTACTGTGATTGAAACCTTACAAAATGTAAGCTTTTAGTATAATGTCGGCTTAACCCTTGTGAAATACACCTATGTCTGTAAAAAAAGTTTCTGTATGAACAGAAATGTAATTTAAAGGTACGAATCGAATTATGGTCGAAACAAAGAGCTTGTTCGAATGTTCGCAGTTACTTATTTCAACAATGTTTATCTTCGTGAGCAGTTAATGGGATTATTAATGATTTATATGAACAAGCTTTACACTGATACTGGCAGAGTTTGTTATTCATTTGAAAATGGTATAACGAAAATATCTTTCGAAAGGTCAAACGTTACGGTAATCATTACGAAATAATTTATACACCAAAAAGACTCAGTTTGTATAGCAATTTATTATCTAGCCAGTTCTTTCATAACTTCTGATTATACGCATTGGACTACGAAATGTCTTTCTGAAGGACTGTAATAAACAGCAATTTGTGTCCTTGTACGTGTATGATACATTTTGCTAGGACACTATTGACGGAATTGGCTAGACTTGCCACTATAAGCGTCATGTGCGTGTAGCCACGGTATGACTCATTGGTGTTTTGACGAATCTTCCCCTTGCAATAACCATTAAATTATACAGGAGTTCGTCAATATATTCAACTTTGAAAGGAGTATGCCGACCACACACCTTATTGTTAAAATAAAAATTTCACCGATAAAATGTTTAGAACATAATAGTAGCTCTAACTTGTTTAATTTCTATATTTATGTTAATTTTATTTTTATCTTAATTTTCATTGAATGACATACATTTTCTCACGTTACGTACACAATTTACTTAACGCAGAGCATCAGCTTAAGTTCGTCTAAAACGAAACTGAATTTTAATACTACTTATATAAATCCTACAGCTTCAAGATACATAATGGCCCAATTTGCTTCTGCTTATAGCTTTGTTATACGATTAAAATAAACGTTTTATAGAAACCCCTACCTTACCCATGGTTTTCGTACATTATCTTATATGTTTTCTTTATACTTGACTATTTGGTCTGAATAAAATTCGTAGCTCTTTTCGATCCAAATGTTTAAAACATATCGTTTCACAAAAGGCTTATGTAATATTTTCATGCCCGACGTCATTGGCATTCTTAGCGTGCAGCAAGAATAAACTAGGAGGGACTGCAACCTTTGAAATATATACACTGGTTGCCCCAAAGCAAGATTGTGGGGCAGAGGAAAACAAAAAATTTTATCGAATATGTAAGGGGATTGGGGAATTTACTACAAATTTTTCGGAACCAAGGAATGAAGGAATATTCGATTGCGAGTTATATATATATATATATATATATATATATATATATATATATATATATATATATATATTTCACGGTGGTTATAAGGCAGGTTTTGAGAAAACGTAAATGGAGCACTATAAATTTCCTTATATATAAATATATAGAGGGTGTTTCAAAAGGTTATGCAAAAATTTTAAGGCGTTGTAGGGGTGAGTGGAGAAGTATGCCTGTTTTTCCCATTTCCCTACGATGAGTTACAAGAGCGCCAGAGAGCTTCAAATTGTGGCCTACTAGCCCCTTGACGTAGGCTGCAACAAGCACAAAACCGAGCAGCGGGGACTTTAAATACTGTTTAAGTTTACTTTTTTACGCTGGCTACCTCGATTTGTTTACAAAGTCCTTTTTAGACCTATCACACGAACCCAAACCTTAATGTTCGCATTTCCCTGCTGATGGTTTTGCGCTTGTTGCAGTCTACTTCCAGGGGCTAGTAGGCCACACTTTGAAGCTCTCTGGCGCTCTTTTAATTCATCGTAGGAAAATGGGGAACAAACAGGCATACTTCGCAATTCACCCCCAACTACTCCTTCAAATCTTTGCATCACCTTTTGAAAACAGTGATTAAGTGTAGCAGATGAATGAGGTATAGCGGAGCGAATCATCACTACTTTCAAGAATAACATAGAGGCCACAACAGGAGAGTAATTAAATTCCCTGATCAGAGTTGGGCCAGCGTTTAAACATCAAAGCTTATGGTATAAGACTAAGCCTTTCGCGAGTGCAGATTTGTCGATTTTGGAAACCCTTAGCAGTGCCAATTAAATTTAAAACTAATAAATAATAAACTTTTGCTGCTCATTTTGAAATAATTAAGTGGGTAAAATTTAAACGAACGGTTGAAGGTTATCTGGGCAACGCGGCTAATTAGTAAGACACCGTCGCTCACTAATTAGACGAATTTAATTAAAATGGTGGAAGAATTAGTTCATTCCTCCGAGAATTGCGGATTTGGGATTTATTTCTGCGTCAGTTCTAGGAAGTATGACCGGCTTTAATGGGGATGCCTCACCAAATGGCTTTGTGTAAAGTATCATAGCGGGTGAAGTGTGCGCGTCATGTTATTGAGCTACAAAATAATCATTTACGTGGTTATGCAAAATACTACTGGCAGCTGTTTGACCCGTAGCAACAAGAAAGAACCGCTTTTTATTTAATAAAAGGGCAATTTTTTAAAAGATTGGAGGGCATTTGGGTAATGCAGCAAACGACATTGTAGAAAAATTAGTTTCATGGCTAATTAATACAGGGTTGGCAAAAACCCGGTAAAAACCTGGTTTTTGCCGGGATATGTCGGAAAAACTGGTAAAAACCAGAAAAAATGAAAAAAACTCTTTCCATGTTAAATTAATCATTGCTTAAGTTACAAATTTGGTCATTGCAAATGGGAGAGATGAAAAAAAGGCCAAAAGAAGAGTGAATAGAATAGAAGAATATACTGCTTTTATTATTTATTTTTTATTGAATTTTGCCACTAGAGGTGGAAAAACCATGGTAGTACGATTTTTAACAGGAAAACAATAGGTGAAAAAAACCGCGGAAAAATCTAGATTTTCCACCCAAACCGCGGGTTTTTTCCACCCTTGTCAAAATTGTGCCAACCCTGAATTAATGTGGTTATGAACTTTAGATATTTATATCATTAGCACTTAAATTAAAGTTCTGAAAGTAATCCATCGTAGCCAAGATCAAATAAAGAGTTCGTACGTACGTCACCGAAATGCACCAATAAATTTATTCATCTACTAGTTATTGACTTTTGACGTATACAAATAAAGGCCTTTTCACACGAGCCAACTTTTTGATCCAACTAGATGAGTCAACTTGAGTTGACTCATCTAGTTGGTTCGTGTGAATAAAAGTTCGATGAGTTGATCCACCAATAAAGTACGCGAGAAAAAAATGGATCACTGATCCATTTTTGCTGACTCAGCATTTTGATTTGAAAAGTTGGCTCGTGTGAAAAGGTCTTAAGGCAATAGTTCTTTTTATAAAGTAACGTGGCCTTCTTGTTGAAATGTTGCTCTTACGTCACAGTCTCTTACTTTGACAAGCCTACGAGCGCGCGCTACAGTCGCGAGGAATATAGCTTTTTCTAGAGCGCGTGCAAATCGCTCGTGCGAGGAATACACTAATAAAGCTGGGTCTTGTGACGTAAGAGCAACATTTTAACAAGTTGGGCAAGACCACTTTTTATTTTATAAAATCAACTATTATCATGCGAGTTAAAGTTATAATTGTAAGTACTAATTAGCAAACTAAGCTTTTCATTTGCAATAGCGCTACCCAGCGGCCTACGATATTTCTTAAAATCATCTTATTTGTATTTATACATATGTATGTTACGTAAGCTCCTGCCCCTTAAACAAAATCAGATCAGCCGGGTATCTCATTGGTTCCCTAAAAGTGACGTATCTCGTGCCGGAGGAAAATTCGGACCATGATGCACGCGAATTGCCTCAACCTTGGACGAATAATTACTTTACCCGAAACCAAATGGCGCGCTTGGTGCTTTGACGGCAGCGCCGCTTGTAGCGCCGTAGTGTCAAGTATTGGAAAGATTTCTATCCAAATACTAAACACGTGCCCAATATTAGCGGACGACGTTAGGCCTAGCGTTCTTAGCTCGTCATTGTCGTCAAAGCTTACACCTTTATTTCCATTTTGACTAGGCATTTAAAATTTTTTTTAATCTATTTAAACCTTCACACAAACTATATATGCAAAAACATAATAAAGCTAATTTAATTTAAATTAATTAGATCATTACCCTTTCATTTTTATTCCAATACAATTACTACTGAATAATCTAAACCCTATTTAAATTCCAAAAGCCTCACTTCTATTAAAAACAGCAGAGCAGATGACGTAATGCGGGTAATCTGACATTTTTACGCACGTGTTTTGTATTTGGATAGAAATATTTCGCAGTTCTCTCGGTAGGAGCGCTGACGGGTGATGCAAATTGTGAAACCGGGGATTTTGCTTAGGTTTCGAGTCCAGTAATTATTCGTCCATGCCTCAACATCGTCTTTCTCCCTAAGTATAAACATAAATAACATAATAACAATATGTATGACACTTCCTATTGCTTTAATGCTAATTTTCTGACCGAACCTTTTTTCGGCACTGATACTCTCTTCAAGCTGTGACTTGGACTCGCGACCGATTTGGATGACTACTTTTTGATAAAAATTTAAGCCTTATATCGGAGAGCACGTTCTGGAGTCGCGAGGGGCTTTGGCTTTGTTTTGAAACCCGCGTGCGAATCATGCATGATAAAAAACATGAGCTTGTGGCGCCGATAAAAACTTTTTATTTTTTATAATTGACGGATTTTGAAATGACGTTTTAGCGCGCGACACTACAGGTACATGTCTTGGGCACACAGCCTTCTTTGCGTGCTTTTTTGACCATAACATGTAGATGCATTTTCACGCGCAAAATGAATTTTAAAAGCCGTCAATTTTAGCCTAATATTCCGCCTATCTATCGGAAACCAGATATTTCGGCTTAGCGGAAGTCTCGCGTATTTTAGACACTAGATGGCTCTGTGCTGAGAAAACATCTTGATTACGCAATAGCTATGAAAATCAGTTTGGTTGTAAATCTCGTAAATTGTCATACTTATTGTTATTATGTTACTTATGGTATAAATAAAAACATTCTTGTTCATAATGAAATATTTTCGTATGTCATTAAATAACTTATCTATTGAACTATGGTTGAAGAGCTTCCCTAATAGCAAAGCGCTCTCGACCAGAAAATATATTTAATATTAAATCGCCGGATTAATATTCAATATCATTAATGATTTAAGTGTCATACACTTCATAAAACCCAATCAACACGATGTGAGTTTCTCGTTCGGTAATCTTTCGCAGACGCGATCGATACGAGTCAGCGAATAGAATGGATAACGACGAAGCCGATCGAAATGCCTTAAAATAGATTTGTAAACTTGGCAAATTTCGAAATGAACAATAGAAGACAAAATGAATATAAGCAAATGAAATTCCAATCGATAAAAAAGTGCTTAAGAATCTATTGCTAGCATGACGTATCCATTAAGTGTGAGGTATGCGGTATTTCTATGGCAACAATAATGAAACTCACAGATTGCACTGCTTTTCTGAAAATGGCTCGGGACGGGGGGGATAGTTAACGGAATTCTTCAAAACCGGCGGAAAATATCGATATTGATTTCTCTTATGTAATGTTCGCCGATATAAATGTTCATCGTATGTATAACACAAAGTGGTTCTAAAAAATGTACCCCAGATTTATCATTTTCCAATATTTCTAATTTTATTTCCGTTTTTTTTTATATTTACAGATAATTGCTGATATTACTTCTTATATTTATCAATCTTTACAATATTTATAATTATTTACGAGAATTCTTAATATTTACGAAATTTCTCAATATTTACGATAATTCTCAATGTTTACGAAACTTCTCAATATTTACGATATTTCTCAATATTTACGATATTTTTCAATAGTTACGATATTTTGCAATATTTACGATATTTTGCAATATTTACGATATTTTTCAATAATTGCGATAATTATCAATATTTGCGATAATTATCAATATTTGTGTTATTTTTCAATATATTGCGATAATTATCAATATTTGTGTTATTTTTCAATATATACGATATTTCTCAATGTTTACGATAATTCTCAATGTTTACGATAATTCTCAATGTTTACGATAATTCTCAATGTTTACGATAATTCTCAATATTCGCAAATATTTCTAAATATTTATGATAATTGTCAATATTTACGATAATTTTCAATATTTTCAAATATTTCGATATGTTTTCGATATTTCAACATTTTAGAAATATTTTTGATATTTCTACATTTCTATAAATATTTTATATATACCTCAATTTTTCTCAAAAATTTTCGCTATTTCCAATATTTCTAAAACATTTCTGATAAATATCAGAATAGAAATATTTCTTATTTCTTGAGATTTGCAATATTTCTATTATTTCTCAAATGTTTTATATTTCTGATGAGTTTCTAGATTTCCACAAATAATTATTTTGATTACTCTCAAGTGGCTTGCAACTTAGTAATAGAAACGTAAATAAAGCTCTAGGTTTTTCTACAATTCGTGACTAAACATTTCCAAATAGATACATAATTTTCCATCAATGGCTGATCTTATTATGTGGTTTTTTTAGCCTGTTCTCGTACCTAAAGTATACTCTTTTTACCCTAAAAAGTTTTATTCGCCTGTTCTCGGACTAAAAGTATACTCTTTTTACCCTAAAAAGTTTTATTCGCCTATTCTCGGACTAAAAGTATACTCTTTTTTCCCCAAAAAGTTTTATTCGCCTGTTCTCGAACTAAAAGTATACTCTTTTCACTCTAAAAAGTTTAATTCGCCTGTTCCGGGGATGAGAATTACTCCTCCCCATAAACTTTTCACTAATTCCAGAGTATTAGGGCTACACTTTTTACTCTTACTGAAAAGGAGGTGTAAAGAGAGTAATTTGTCTGCTTGCCAGAATTTATCTGCTAAAAAGTCGACAGGCAGCCATTTTGTAAAAACGTTTTTACTCCGACTCGAACTATTCGCCACCACAGAATCGGAGTAAAATGACGTCATAGCGTTACTCTTCTTACCCTACTCTGAAATCCCGGAACAAGCGAAAAGAAACCACCTATCATAAAATTGAAATATAAAAACCATCTATTGCAGCAGTAATTCCATGTCTAGCATGATAATTGCGGACGGCAGAGGTAAAAAGTCCCTATTATTAACGCGGACCCCAATGTGTAATTACGCCACTGATTATTTTTGTAGTCCTAAAACCAAAAAATAAATAAAAATTCTATATATATAAATATATATATATTTATTTAATTTTTTTATTTCACGAAATGTCACAAAGTTTTATGTTCCGAAGTTTAACACCATAAAGGTTTCCGCAATATTATTGAGTCGGTCTGAATTATCTGCGTAAACAAGAGATCAGCTTTTGTCCCGAAGACATACGATTCCTTCAAAGTTGTTTTAACCTGATTCACTGAAAGGGAGAGCGATCGACCATGTAAGGTAGCCATGAGCGGCAAACCAAATAATTCTCGAGCACGTTGCTCCAGATTCGTGGAGAACAACGTTTTATATTGCCTGAAAGTGTTCAGTTTCTGTTGACCCATAAAATGAGACTGGGTCATGTGAAAATAGCGACGCATTTCTCTGAAATGAAGATAGAAACGCTTTGGACAATGTCTACGAATCCCGTAAAGATAAATCTTCGTAGAAATATTTTATTTACCTACAAATATTATTTTTCCATTCGTGTTTTACAGTTTGGTTCCGTTATGCCTAAAAAGCTTTTAAAGAATTCCAAATGCGTTTCGCTGTTTCTCAAATCGTCTGTTTTTACCTCTCCGAGGGTACTATGTAACCTAGGAGGGGTTTTACAATCACCGTGTCTGTATGTGTGTTTGCGAACGCGTTCGCATTTTCGGAGCAAAGTGTACTCGCAGCTTACGCAGTTTCTTAGAATTAGGGAAAAGGTTTTTCCAAAAGTGCCCCCTTTATGTTGTCATTATATTTTTAATTTATGTTTTAATAAGCGTTAGTATCGGGCGGGATTCGAACCCAAGCCCTCCTGCACGACAGGTGAGCGTTCTACCACAGAACCCAGGATACATATGTTGCATTTCACTGAAAATTAGAAACTCTTCCGAGGAGAGGTATATTTTGGCTTGCCAACTTGTTCTACTTTCCGAAGTTTTCAGATTTCCTTGTAAATTTTAAGAAATATTCGGAATTGTCAGAGTCACGCATGTTACAGATGGCTTACTTCCGCCCAAATCGAATCGCCTGTTTAACATACATCCAAATGTACGTGAACAAAATTTTATAGATATAGAAATCCTTTCCATTTTTTTATGTTTACGTGCAGAAACGCCATATTTTAAATTTGAGATATTTCGGTTTCTTTATTTTGATTAACATTATTTCTTGGGGTAATTTAAGTGCTATGTCACCCAGGAATGTTTATAGCGGGTGAAAATTTTTCTGTATGTGTACAACTTCCATATGTACTTGAACTTATTACTAACCCAAATTAAAAAAATATGGCGTTTACAAGGATTTGCTTTTTGACAGTCGATCACACTTTGGAAGGTATAAATAATAATATATTTAATAATAATAATTTTACCAGGTGTAATGATATAGACTGTCCTGTTGTTCAATGATGATATTGATTTCTAGTTTATATTTAAGGTAACCTGATGGGAGTATATTTCAAAACCAATCGATATTTTAACTGGAATATTTACTTTATTCCTCAGATTTCGATATTTATTTCTTATTCTTTGGTGTATTTAAAATAATTCCAATGAAAATTAAGAAATAAGTTTAAAATTAAAAATTATAGATTATTATGATTACCGAAATGATTGAACATTGTATTTTTTACATAAATAGGTGCAAATTAAGTATACTGCCTATTATCAATCTACAGGATGTTTCAAAAGGTTATGCAAAAATTTGAAGGAGTTGTAGGGGTGTGTTGAGAAGTATGCCACAGTGTGACCTACTAGCCCATGGAAGTAGGCTGCAACAAGCACAAAACCAAGCAGCGGGGACTTTAAATACTGTTTAAGTTTACTTTTTAACACTAGTTACGTAGATTTGTTTACAAAGTCCTTTTTTACCTATCACACGAACCTAAACCTTAATGTTCGCATTTCCCTGCTGCTTGGTTTTGCGCTTTTGGCAGAGTACTTCCAGGGGCTAGTAGGCCATAGTTTGAAGCTCTCTGGCGCTCTTTTAACTCATCGTATGAAATTGGGAAAAACCGGCATACTTCTCAACTCACCCCTACAACTCCTTCAAATTTTTGCATAACCTTTTGAAACACCCTGTAGAGTCAAATCTCATGTTTCGATAGAGACTTGGCAGCATGACGTATACAATAATACTTCACCAATGCTTTTCCCAATAGAAAAAAAACGATGACCAGCATGGTGGCCATAGTCAAAGGTCACGCTGCTAAGTCCCTATTTTCCCGCGTCTTTCGTTGTGATGGAATAAAAAATTAATTTATTCTGTGAAGCGAGGTAGTAAAAAATTGAAACCAAACACGAGCTCTATTTTTAATTAAAGTTCTCTACAGGAGAAACGTTAATCTTATTACCATTAATCCCCTTTTCGTCAGCCAACGTTAGTCCACATTTTACCGTATTGGAATTTCATAGGTGCCTTCAGAAAGTTACGTATTATACACCCTGTATAATGCAGTATCCAACTTTTGGCGCGAAACAAAGTCTTTTTAACGTTATACTTCGGCAATTAGATAATTTCATAAGTAAAGTATATGAATAAGATATCCTCGAATAGAATGATTTCGCAAGAAACAGGCGTATAATAGAAGATAACGACGTTGTCTTAAAGGCCTAGGATTTCTTCTGCCAGTTTTCCCTTAAAGTTTTCTTCCCGCCGCGCAAATATCCTGGTGGTAGGCTAACGTGTTCTGCCAACGTGTTCTGCGGTTGGCCTACCACCAGGATATTTGCACGGCGGGAAGAAAACTTAAAGGAAAACTGGCAGAAGAAATCCTAGGCCTTTAACTCATAATCTTCAGCATAAAAGCATATTGATGAACAAATTGAATGTTAAGAATGGAAGCGCTGAGGAAAATGCAGTGACGCTGTCAGCCACGCAATAGGATCTATTGATTCCCTTTTCTTCGTGAACTCTCTTTTTCGACAAACGAAAATGAAAAATCTAAACAATAAGTACGCTTATCACGTCTCTTTCTTCCTCGCATTCTACATGGCGTTTTATTCAAGAAGAAAAAGAGAGCCCACGATTCTAAACGTTCCGATTCCTTCCCCTCCCTTTGATCTTTGACATTTAAGAAAAGTAAAGCTCAAAGTCCTATAGCAATTTCCACAATTTCATTCAACTGACGTCCAACTTTTGATGGACAAAAGAGCCATGGAAGGAATTAATAATTTAATTTTAGTCGCTGACGTCCAACTTCTGATGGACAAAAGAACCAAAAAGCCCACTCCTATCCTTAGGAATTAATAATTTAATTTTTGTTGGCAGAAATGAAAACCAGATCGTCGCAGTAGGGAAGACCGGACAATCGTGATTCTGAATTATCCCATCTAGACAGAGACGCAAACATGGCGGTCATTACGAAACACCACTCTGATTTGGACAGTTCATATTTCACAGCCGTGTACATATGCGTTTCGGCATTGTTGATTATGTTGGGTGGACTTCTATTCTACGTGCTCTGCTCGCGGCGTTATAAGCTGAACTGGTTTGAGCGCGACCAGTTGGACAAAGTTGATAAAGTTAGCAAGAAGGAATTGAGTCAGTTATCCATCGTCACTGAAAGCGCCAGCGATATTGCGGAATCGATAAAAGGTGTGTACATTCATTATTCTTAAGACTGCCAATGATACGAGGTTTCCGCAACACGTATAGCATAAGTAACATATTTTTCCATGGTTATTTTCTTAAATTATATTTTGTTTCGCCTAGTGTTGTTAATTTTCCGGAAAAATGAAATGCGGTAAAATTTCCAGAAAAGTTTCCTCAAATCGGAAAAATAAAAAATTGAAACATAAATTACTTTTTAAGAGTTTTTAATGTTTTTTACATTTTATCGATATAAAATGTCTAATATAAATGAACATACTACAAAACATTAATAGTGTTATATGGTTTATCCGTTTAAACTAGTCTAGAGGTTTAGTTTTCCTATTAGATTCGAAAAAATTAGGCGAAGATGCCACTTTATTTAAATTTGCAAAAAATATTAAACTAATCATGGAATGAAAACCTTTTTTATTTTTTTCGGAAAAATATGGAAAAAATTCCGGAAAAAGGCCTCGGTCATTTTCCGGAAAATTTTCCGATTTACAACACTAGTTTCGCCAATGATCATATAAATCTTCAAGTTGCTTAAGTACTGAGAACACTTTTGGCTGTTACTAGGTTTTGAAAGTGTCAGTTAAAGATGACGGAAAATTCACCACTACCAGCCTTTTGATGGTAGGGCAAGGTCTATTGAAAATGGAAATAATTATTAATTATTAAACTTAAACGAATTTTCGGTTCGAACCTTCCCATTACATTCTGTGAGAGACAATCATTAACCTAACTCGATCAGTGTCATACTTACAAGGAGACATCCCGAAGTGTAACCCACCGATTTTGTTCAAACCGTTTTGCCATGGCAACGAAAAATGTTTTTGACAACAACAAATGGAAATTTTCCCATTGAAAATAAATGGGATTCTGACCGATTCCTAGGACCCCCCTGTGAAAAATTTTAACAAATTTCAAAATTTCGAAAATGCCAAAAATAGAAAAAATAGATAAAAATTTACAAAAAAAAACATCAAAACTGATCAACTTTTGATCAATGTGAGGTCAAAATCCCATGTTATTTTCAACAGGAAAATTTATTATTTTGTGTTGTCCAAAATTTATTTCGTTGCCATGGCAAAACGGTTGCCCATTGAATAAATTCCCTTTAGGATTTTTCAAGTTACATGAACGTCTACCAATCCCCCGAGTTTGAACCAAATCGGTGGGTTACACTTCGGGATGTCTCCTTGTTGGTTTATTGTTACTAATGAGTGTATTATTAAAAAACATAACTACAGCGAATTGCTGATAGCCTCCTTGACTGCCACTTATAGAATGCCACATTTTTGTCTATTAAGATACGAATGGAAAAGTTGTACCACCTCAAACCCAAACCATCTCTGGAAACATAGCCACTGGTCCAAATGGAAAGACTAAGTTCTTGCGATCCCATAGCAGTGGACGTCTGGAGAGCACGTCTAGTCAGGAATCAGGTCACTTTTGGGTTCCTCCGAGTTTACAAAGACAAGCCAGTGTATGTCAAAGTGACGCGCCAACTGATTTCAGTGGAGGTATATTATGTTTTCTGTTTTAAAAGATAAGACTTAGCTTGAACCAAAGATAATATAGACCTTGTACCCTAGATTTCAGTGGAGGTATATTATGTTTTCTGTTTTAGAAGAGAGTCTTAGCTTGAACCAAAGATAATATAGACCTTGTACCCTAGATTTGAAAATAGATAGCTTTGCGATTGACGGTTTTGTAACGAAGCTATTACCCATTTCCCTCACGAGACCTCCGAAAAATCAGCCTTCATCGGTGGATAGCAGTGCGCTATTTATTGTTGGTTACCATGGTAACGAAAGAGGTGAATTTTTCGGAGTTCCGGTAGGAAATGGGTAAACGCTATTAGACTACGTGCAATGATTTCGAATCTGAATTAGTTTTGCTTGAACAACAAATTCTTTTGATGTTTTAAAGGAAAAGTCCAGGTTGGGTAAAACTTGGGTGTGTTTGAAAGATTATGTTTAAATAAACTGAAAATATCAGTCGTAAAATTGTATCTTTTTTTAATGACGATAAATTAATTTTTAAACGAGCCAAATTTACCGGCCAAGCGATCTGCCATTTGGTTTCGAGGTGACGTTTTAGGACTTTAATCACGCGCTGTTCGCGCTATAACAGCGCTCTGTTCCCTGCGCGCGCTTGCGGTCTGCGGAGGGAAGGCGAAAGAAAATGGCAGCTCACTTGGCGGGTAAATTTGGCTCGTTTAAAAATTAATTTATCGTCATTAAAAAAAGATACAATTTTACGACTGATATTTTCAGTTTATTTAAACATGATCTTTCAAATACACCCAAGTTTTACCCAACCTGGACTTTTCCTTTAAACATTTACATAGGTGTTCCTGCTATACGATTTTTAAAATCTGGGTTTTACTTATATCTTCCCTAAAACCATGTAGAGGTTAACGGTAATAGTAAGTGTAGGGAGCTGTTGGCTCGCGTGTCATGAAGGGCTTGGCACCACCTTCCTACGCGTTGTAACGCAGCCACCTGAATTAAAAAAATCAATAAAAGTAGCTAGATGACTGGTGCTTAGGTTGGTACCATGGGTATTAGCCTAGCTGATTATCTGATAATTTATGTGCTTGAAGGCTTATCAATAGACGAGTAAAGAAATTGTTCGCCAGTTTTTCTTTAATATTCACTTTCAAAGCAGACCTTCATTGAAAGATGCATTACGCCTTGTTCGAAAAACCTTTTTAAAGTTAGATTTGAATATTATCATTCCTTTTTTCTAGTTGTTAAGGGGGAAGAAAACAGTAAAAGCCTCTTTTTCGTTCAAGCTGAAGGTTTCTGTTTTAACAATTACATCATTGAATTATATTTCTCTTATTAGGCTGAACCTTCCTCTAGTGCTTAAAATAATTTTTATAATTATAATATTAATAGTTAACGAGATATCAGGTCCTAACTAAAGGGTAGTTTGGGCGCTTGCCCAACTTGTTAAGCTCCGGGGGTCCGAATTAAAACGTAATAATTTAATTACTTTTAAATTTAAAATTGTCAAAATTATTTTAAGCACTAAGCAAGAGGCTGTTCTACACTTAAATATTAATTTTATAAGTTAAAATACAAAATTAAAAGAGTTCAGCTTGAAATAGCGCGAAAGTAGACAATGGCTACTGTAGTCTTCCCCCTTAAACAATTTGCGATTAAAAGCCCACAGAATCGTTTGAAAAAATCAAATTTCAGGTAGCTTCTCCATTTTCGTCACGTTACTTAGCTAATGGCTGCCCAAAAACACGTGATTCCGTAGCCCCACTTCAAAATTCAAATGATTCTGTTTCTCTTTAAGCATTGATATGCGTATATGGAAAACTAAAGTAGACAATGGCCACTGTAATCTTCCCGCTTAAGTTCATCTTCAGGAACTACGTTTTTCTTATTTCAAAACCGTTTTAATCATTAAAACTTAATGATCAAATAAATTAGTTTAAGATATGGAACACTGTGACTGAACCGCCACTTCGCCGGAACATTTGGTAAAAGTGTACAAGTAGGATAATATAGGTTCTGCGCAGACTCCCGTAATAGCCAATCAGGTTCTCCTTTTCTACCGCACAATTCCCTCGGAAGTTCGTTAAAATGTTTTAAATGGAAAGTGGTTTTCGTTACTCGTCTATTAGGACTGTAACTAAAATAACTCAGATAATATGATGACTGTTTTTACCACCAGACGGGGTAAGAACTCCCTCAGTACTGCTCTTTATTGACTAGAATTCAGGGAAACGTTACCAGTTTTCCTAGCCCTAGGCAGAGTCTTCCAACCGTGCGCCAAAGTACCAATTTATTTTTCCTTAAAATTACTTTGGCTTAAGATGTTGCAAGTGCAATATGCGTTGATGATTATGAGGAATAAAAACGACTTCGTTATATTTGCATATTTAATAAAACAATTGATGATATTTAAAATGGGTCCTACTAGTTTTGTTTCGCTTAGCAAAACATCCTCATAGTAGGACCCATTGTAAATATCATCAATTGTTTTATTAAATATGCAAATATAACGAAGTCGTTTTTATTCCTCATAATAAAATTACTTTAAGAAAAGTTACCTATAGAATCCGGACCCTTCGAAAGTGCGGGCCCTAGGCAATTACCTATATTGCCTATTCAGTAACGCGGCCCTGCTAGAATTATGCTGAGATAATCTATCAAAACAAAACCATCTTAAAGCTGATCCAAAAATGACATAAAAGGTCTCATTAAAAGAGTTTCCCCTTCAGGTCACGCAGCATTTCCTCATTTTAAATTGATGCCAGATAAATTTAATTTTCTTTCACCATTAAAGATGACATCAGCTTACCAGGTACTCCGAATACCCCTTTGGGCATTAAAATGTCGCCGTTTACTACACCGAGTCCGGCTTCAGTGAGCGGTCAATCAGAAAAATTTGGTTCGTCTGGGCAGTTGGTGAAATATGTTCAACCACAAGCGGTATCGGCTGTGAACAGGCCGAAGGTGACATCCATGTACAGTCGATTAGATCACACCAAAATTAACGCTGCCATGTACAATAAAGACGTAAGTATACGTAATAGCAGAGATCTCCAAAGCCACGTTCACACTAAAGCCTAAAACCAAGTTTAGGTCGGTTTGTATGCCAGTTTTGACAGCCGACGATAATTATTGGTTCACAAGTGCGAAATCGCTTCACCCTGGTTCGCTTATAGCCAAGGCTTAACGTCATTTCAAATTATGACTAAAATTTGGAAAATACTGAAATGTATCCCAAAACAATTAGTTAATCATGTTTACTATACATATAGTAATCTTATTTGACATTATTTGGAATTTTATCCCCATCATTTTTGAAAATACGAGCAATTTGACTTCCCCGCCATTTCGTTTTGAAAGTGATTCTAAGCGAACCGACTTGGACGATTTGCTTCCCGAACCAACAGGAAGCGATTTCTCACGTTGGTTTTAAAAACCAGTTATCTAAACGAAGCGAATTTAGGGGTAAGTGTGAACGTAGTTTAACATGCCTCTTATGATCTATCTCCCCATAAAGCTACTTATTGCGTAGAAATATTTAGGGATGCACCGATAAATCGACCTATTTTTCTAATATCGGTATCGGCTAGAGTTCGGCGTTTGGATATTCATTATCCATTTATAAAACTCACACAATTTCTTTAAACAATTATTTGTTTAATTGAAGTATACGTAAGGGATAAATGAATAAATTTTGAATAAAATAACTGATTTATTCAATAAAATAATTTTTTTTTCAAATAATCGCCAAATTTCGTGGATAATTGTTTTATCCACAATAAATATGGATAAATAAATTGGATAAATTATCTACAAGCATAATTTTTTTTAAAATAATCTCCCAATTGGTGGATAATGAATACAAAAATGCCGAGCTCTAGTATCGGCAGAAAAAACATTTAAAAATAAGAAAATTCTCGATTAACTATCTAATGATAATATTTGATTTGATTGGCCGCGCCACGTACACCAGACTTCAGAAGCTAGATCATACCTTTTTTAGACAGGGCGATACGAGTGTAAATAAATAAAAAACTACGATATTCGATTTATGATAGGAAATATGCATCAAGTGAATTGAAAAGAAATATATTCGGATATGCTCTTGCTGCAAACTTTTTTGAATTAAAATTAGAATAAAATGGTATGACAGTGCACTGAACCGTCTTTTACAATGATTTTATCACATACACTACTGGTATGATAGATAACTTTGTTAATATCGGCCGATATATCAGATGATATTATCGGCCACGAATAGCCGATAGGCTGTACGCATATCGGTGCATCTCTAGAATTATTTTCCTTAATAGGCTTCTTCTGATTTTTCAAAGCCTTATAAAACTATTATAACAGGAAAATATAGTTTTTTATGACCAAAATGGATACTGTTCTTCAAAAGGTCCTAAAAACCTCAATGAAACCAAACATATTATCGACCTTCACATATATGCCGCGAGAGAACTTGGTGTATCTTTCAGCTATATAACGATGGAGAGGAATCTACTTGGTAATAAAATTTTTCCTTAGGACCAAGGCTCAGAGAAAAATAAAACGCTTTGATAATAAAAATTGACGCTTACTGCATCGAAGTAATTGGAACTTAAAGTTGATCATTATATAAACTTCGCTTAATATCTCAGGGTACTTATTTTGAAATTTGAGACTGAAAAGACTTAGTTTTCTCCCCACTGGCTAAAGGATGTTCCTCCAAGTTCTTCAGGGGTTTCGTAAAAGATCCTAGGTTAACGGTAACAGTGAGTGTACTGATCTGCTGGCTCGCGTGACATGAAGGGATTGCTACCACCCTCCTACACGTTGTAGCCCGGCCATCTTATGTAAAGGCATTAAAAGACGTTAGCCAGCTTGCTCCTAAGGTGGCTCCTAGCTGATTATTATTATCATAAGCCTATCATAAGGTCCTCCTAAGTAAAGGTCTAGGCTTTTGTGTTACGAGTGCACACCTGTTATTAAGTGGTAAGCATTATAAACTGGCACCTCCTAGTGGCTACGTCCTCAACTACGCATTTCTGAAAATAATTTCGTTAAATACACTATGAATGTGCAGGAGGCGTGCTCGAACGTTTTTAAACTTAGAAGCACGCGGGATAATTCTCCGCTGCTAGCCCTTAGCACCGTTACGTAACTCAGGCTTATTCACAATTTTATCGTTTTAAACTTATAATTAACACTTATCTTTGCGAAATGATTAATCAGAACGTTAATCTGGCTATTAGAAATAAGATAACTTGTTTTTGAAGGTATTTATTTTTCAAATTTGAGACTTAAACGCGTTATGTGTGTCATTTATCAACCCGAGCGTGGCTGCTCTACCAAGTAAGATAATATTTTAAGCTTGTTTTCCACTAGCGCGTGTCATAATGTTATTTTCTTTACGCGCGTAAAAACGTTTGAACGTTTCAAAGCTGAGAACCGCGTCGTTGCGCGCGCCAGTGGAAAACAAGCTTAAGATGTAGAAATTTTGAAAAAGAAGATGTCGCTACTGCCCTATCGTCAAACGTTAATTTTCTTCTCGCATGGACAATGCCTTAAACATGGGGCTCTATGCTAGACCTTTACTTATGGGGACCTTATGATAGGCTGATTATTATTATTGATATAAGCAGCTGGCGTATAGTATTTCGGATATGTGTAAGAGGTTTATAGGGTGTTTAAGAGCTATACCATATATTTACGCTAATAGTTAATTCAATAAAAATGTATTGAGTATAAAATTTATTTTGTAATAGGGGAGTCCTCCTATTACCCCTGAAAACGCCCCGAGAGGTGCAGTGCACTTCGCAGTCAGTCATAATAAGGAGCTTTCTATCCTGTGTGTTCACCTCATTCAAATGATTGACCTACTTCCTCGAGAATTCAGTGGCTGCGCTGATCCCTACGCAAAGGTAAATAGTTTGATTGTACCCTTAAGAGACTCGCGAACCCCCCATCCTTTTTTCGCATCGAAACGTGGCTCCTAAATCCGAAAGCAGGTGGCGCTGTAGTAGCAACCTTCGAACTTGATCGATTTTTCTTGTGTTTGTTGAACGTAAGGACTATTTTAAGAGTGTTAAAGCGAAGGAAAAAGTGGGGAATGATTTAATCCCTTTTTAGCTTTCCTTTCCATGATGTCGAACGATTTTTAGCGACTGCTGCCTAAAAGGCCTTTTCTTAATTCCGGTAGGTACAAGTACTTAAAAGGTGTTTCGCTAAGTAAACTCTCTATCAACTTAACTGAGTAAAAAAAGAGACCTTGGTAGAATTGCTTTTAAAAACTAAAATTCTTTAAAAAGAAGATTAACATTTTTGAGTAGACAAAAAAATCCCCTTTTTTTCTGAAGTTAAGGGGAAGAGTACAGTAAAAGCCTCTTTTTCATTCAAGCTAAACGTTTCTGTTTTAACAATTACATAATTGAATTATATTTTTCTTATTAGGCAGAACTTTCCTATAGTGCTTAAAATAATTTTGATAATTATAATATTAATAGTTAACGAGATATAAGGTCCTAACTAAAGGGTAGTTTGGGCGCTTGCCCAACTTGTTTAGCTCCGGGGGTCCGAATTAAAACGTAATAACTTAATTACTTTTAAATTAAAAATTGTCAAAATTATTTTAGGCGCTAAACATTAGGCTGTTCTACACTTAAATATTAATTTTATGAGTTGAAATACAAAATTAAAAGAGTTCAGCTTGAAATAGCGTGAAAGTAGACAATGGCCACTGTAGTCTTCCCCCTTAAAAAAGAAGACCAATGTTCTTTCTTCAAAAGTGGTCTGTCTCACAATTGTCAGAATTTCAAGTTATTTCTCAAGGTCATTTTCAAATGTCCTTGAAGACATTGTTCAAAGCTACTTGGACGAAAATGTGGTGATACACACTTTTCTAATTGAAACCTAGTTTCTAAACCCAATGGATCGCGAGATAATTTTTTCACGACCTTGAACCGCGTTTTCAAGGTCATCCAATTTTACAAACTTTAAAGAAACCCACCACGATGAGTTTGTCTAGCGAATTTCGATAATGTAACACGACTTGTTTTCGCGTTATTACCGCTTTCTTTCAATTTTCCTTTTAACGACCTTTGTGATTTTAGTAAAATATTTTCAACTACCTATTGGATCCAATCCGATCGGTTTCAAGCTATTTAGACCTAAACCTTAACAGCGAATACTTTTCTAATTGGAACCAACTTTCTAACGCTTACGATTCTCGAGATAATTTTTGGATGACCTTGCAGACATGGTTCAAGGTCATCAACATTTTCATAGTAGGTGTTCCCTCTACACACTCTATGCGACCTGGAAATTTCAAATTCGTACCTAAATCAAATTTTGAGATATTCGCCCTGGTTCATTTTTTAGTGGACACCCTATATAAAACCAACAGAGAAATCAATAAATACTGGGAAATAAATACAATGACGTCACCAAGTCGTTTTTAGATGGTGGTGTAGGTGCCTGAAATTCAAAATGAGATCCTCAAAATAAGAAAGAACTTTTTTTATAATTTTGACTTTTGATAAATAAAAATAATTTAAAAGTGTGAAACGATATGGTTTAAAATAGACAGTATTTTCGTTTGATTAGTATAGATGCCTACTGAGCGTAGAGATGAAAGCGTCTTCAAAATAACGGCCTTTAGTCATCAATTGTTCTAACGTTAATTTCGCTATTTACAGTGCCCCTTCATCGAATACCTTGGCCGAGGGGCTAACCACTTCCCGTTATCGGTGTACACCCTACCTGTAATGATTACGTTATCTTCTGTAATCATTTGTTCTCATTCGTAATCCCGTAATCATTTTTAATCTTCGTACTCATCTTTAAGCACCCGTAATCATTATAAAATCACGTGTACTTATCTGTAATAACGTGTAATCATTTGTAATAGCGCGTAATAATCACGCGTATTCATTGGAATTCTCCCGTACTCAATTACTCATCTGTAACAATTTTAAAGTTTTGGGTTGCCTGTGTACTCGTCGTAATCATCCTGTACTCATCGTAATCATCCTGTACTCATCGTAATCATCCTGTACTCATCGTAATCATCCTGTACTCATCGTAATCATCCTGTACTCATTGTAATCATCCTGTACTCATCGTAATCATCCTGTACTCATCGTAATCATCCTGTACTCATTGTAATCATCCTGTACTCATCGTAATCATCCTGTACTCATCGTAATCATCCTGTACTCATCGTAATCATCCTGTACTCATCGTAATCATTCTGTACTCATCGTAATCATTCTGTACTCATCGTAATCATTCTGTACTCATCGTAATCATTCTGTACTCATCGTAATCATTCTGTACTCATCGTAATCATTCTGTACTCATCGTAATCATGTGTCCTTATCGTAATCATCTGTACTCATTGCGTAATCAAGTGTACTCATCGGTACACATTAATGATTACGTAATCGGTGTACAGGCAAATTCTTACTGGTTAGCCCCTCAACCTAGGCCCAACAATTCAATTCGTCATTTACTTCTTTCGAATACAAAACGTTGCAAAAAGAGATTTAGCTTACTCCTACTCGCTAAGAGAGTTTTTTACAATCATGTTGCTTTTTAAATTGCTCGATTCCAGCGGGTGGTAAATTTCGCTCCCAAATTCTTAATTTCAACAAAATTTTGATGTTATATGGTTTTTACTATTATTATTCATTTATTGATGTCGTAGGTATTACAGAAAGGCATATTATACAATATTATACATCTACCCTAGTACACATAAGCAAAGCTCGTGCGTGGAAAGGTATATTATACATCTACCCTAGTACACATAAGCAAAGCTCGTGCGTGGAAAGGTATATTATACATCTACCCTAGTACACATAAGCAAAGCTCATGCGTGGAAAGGTATCTATTGCAATTATTACATACTGGCCTTTAAAAGCTGTAATTCTACTTAATACCAATACAAAAACGTTACTTAATTAAATTAATTATAAATTAAAAGTGTTAGTGCTTAATTAAAGCTTGAATCGACTAACATTGTGTACAGTGAGTAGGCCCTCAAGAAGTTTCCACTCACCTATTTAGATAATCTGGAATATCCTCTAGTCACTCCTACACAAACAATTGTCTTCCCTCGAAGACATAATCAATTTTGGGAGCATTAGTCCTGTTTCTCCGATCGCAGGCGCTCAATTCAATTTGATACTTTTAATTACCTTGAAATAGATTACCCAGACTAACGCTCTAAAAATTTATAAAAACAAGTGTTGTTAATTTTCCGGAAAAATAAAATTAGGAAAATTTTCTGAATCGTGGAAAAATTTCCGCATATCGGAAAAAAAAATTTCTAAGGGTTTTTAATGTTTTTAACTTTTTATCGATATAAAATGTCTAATATAAGTGAACATACTACAAAACATTAATAGTGTTATATGGTTTATCAGTTTAAACTAGTCTAGAGGTTTAGTTTTACTTTCAGATTCGAAAATGACGCCTTATTCGCCTTATTTAAATTTGCAAACAATAGACTAATCATGGAATGAATTTTTTTTAAATTTTTTCGGAAAAATACAGAAAATTTTCCGGAAAAAAGGCCTCGGTCATTTTTCGGAAATTTAATTTCCGGGGGGGGGAATTTCCGACTTACAACACTAATAAAAACCCTACCACGTCACTGTCAAGTAACAACTAAATTAAACGAGCGTGATTCAGATAAATTCAGACAACTTGTTTACGCGCATTGTAGGTTAAAATGTAAATTCCTCGGCCAACGAGGCGCTATGGCTGAAGGAAAAAAATAATAATTTTTTAGGGTCGGTGTATCCCTTGGCTAGACCTAGTCTTATTAGGATCTAGGCAAAGCCTTTCCTGTAGGTTTCTCTTAGTTATACCTTGAGGAATTTCAATCAGAAACCGCTTCCTCGATTCTCGCGCAGGAAGAAAGAATGCGGTAGCGAAAAAACGAAGGCGCAAAAAATATCCTTCCCAGAGTTTCATCTATAAGGTCCGTAATGAGGAATGAGGTGAGGGGGAATCGAGGGCTCTGAAAACGCCATTACTGGAGATGCCGGCAGAGAGAAAACCATGGGGCGTTATAAGCTTGTTTTTCAGGTCTTAAGAAAAAAAGTAAAAATGCTCTGGGACCCCTCGCTGAAAACAGCGAATTAAGGAAGTAGCGTAGCGTGCCAGAAGAAACGAGGTCTGTTAGCACCCGAGGGACCCCGTAATTAGGGACATGTAGAGTAATTTTCTGGCCCATTCTACCAAATACCCCCACGACTGGGTCGCCCTCGTTTGTCGTAGACGTTTTACTTCTAATAAATAAGAAAATTAGTCACTTCGTTGCTGTCTCGTTTGCAATTTAAATTAGCAGAATGTTACGAAATATTATCGAACAAACTGGGAGCAAAAGTATTATATTGTTCCCTAAGTTTGTCTCATTGGGAAGTAATAGGCCTTTCTATTTGCTTTAACTGTTTTTTCTACGTCACCCACCACCAATTTCGCTAAAACTAAACAAAAAGTTGGCTGTCCTTTTTTGCATTTGCCGGCAAGATTTCCCCAAACATTTTACACGAAGCTCGAGTTAGGCTGGGTCAGTGTTGCCAGACTGTGGGAAATTTCCCATATTGTGGGAATTTATGGGGTCCATTTTTTTAATTGTTTTTAAAAAACGTTGATTTTGTGGGAATTTTTGGGGTCCATTTTGGTAATTGTTTTTAAAAAACGTTCATTTTGTGGGAATTTTTGGGGTCCATTTTGGTAATGTTTTTTAATAACTTTGATTTTGTGGGAATTTTTGGGGTCCATTTTGGTAATTGTTTTTAAAAAACATTGATTTTGAGCGATTTTGAGGGAATTTTTGGGGTCCATTTTGGTAATGGTTTTTAAAAAACGTTGATTTTGTGGGAATTTTCACGTTATGTTTTTTTTTTTAATTTGACTATCAACAGAAAGCTCAAAATTATTTAGAGCAGTGTATTTTCCTAATACTACAATCAATCAATGCACAGGCCTAACAACCAAAATGTTTAAAACTAGTCAATTCAATAAAATTTAATTTTCAATCTGTGTTTCGATTTTTTTTAAAGCGGAAAAAACCACGGATTTCATTTTTTAAATAAAATTGTGCAGCAGGACTCTCGAAATATTAAATACAATTTGAGACAAAACTAGAAATGCATAAGCTCCCACGAAAACGGAAGATACTTTTTACCCAAAATAGTGTGTGGCTGCGTGCTAGGCGTCTAACTACAACAAATAAATAGCAAAAAAATAAAGCCTAAAAAAACAACATACGTTTTACCATAAGTATATAATATTCTTACAAAAGTGTGACACTACGTATTCTTCACGTGCAAAAGTTTTACTGAGAGCTATACACAAAACAGATTGCATTACGGGCTTCGTCGCCGTTTTGCGTCCGCTTGAGATCGCGTCACACGTAGCCTTTGACAACGCCTCGCTAGGGGGAGATTTTCTTCTTGTGATGACGTGACTCCGTTACTAGCTCTCAGTAAAATATTCCTCAAAGTGACAAACTTATTGAAAAATATTATAGACTTATGGTTTTACGTGCTAGAAATTTTAATAATAATAATAATAATAATAATAATAATAATAATCAGCTAGGTTAATACCCAAGGCACCACCTTAAGCCTAAGTCATCGAGCGACTTTTAAAGCCATTAGGTATGGGTTATTAGCACTTTATATTTTTTGTCCAAAATAGCTCCGCGGAACCCCGGGAGCCATAACGCGGAACCCTATGGTTCGACGGTTTACAGTTTTTGAAACACTGCTCTAAAGGACTCCTAGTTCCACAGAAAAAAGCTGTTGAAAGTGTTTGGCGATCCACATTTTGAAAACCGCTGTCTTGGTTCATTGCACTTTGTTTATTTCCAATACTAGGCCGTACGTAACTTTCTTAAGGCGCCTATGAAATTCCAATACGGTAAAATGTTGACTAACGTTCTCTGACGAAAAGGGGATTAATGGTAATAAGATTAACTTTTCTCCTGTAGAGAACTTTAATTAAAAAAGAGCTCGTGTTTGGTTTCAGTTTTTTACTACCTCGCTTCACAGAATAAATTAATTTTTTATTCTATCACAACGAAAGACAATAAGACGCGGGAAAATAAGGACTTAGCAGCAACTTTGGCTATGGCCACCATGCTGGTCATCTTTTTTTTCTATTGGAAAAAGCATGGGTGAAGTATTATTGTATACGTCATGCTGCCAAGTCTCTATCGAAAGAAAAGGTTTGACTCTACAGGGTGTTTCAAAAGGTTATGCAAAAATTTTAAGGAGTTGTAGGGGTGAGTTGAGACGTATGCCTGTTTTTTTTCCCATTTTCCTACGATGAGCTTCAAAGTGTGGCCTACTAGCTTTTGGAAGTAAGCTGCAACAAGCGCAAAACCAAGCAGCAGGGAAAAGCAATTTCAGGGGTACGATGAATTTGCGAATGCGTGGGAATTGAGATAAATAACAAAAAACAAATGGGAATATCCGCCAGTTCTTCTGTTGTGAACTCTATGTTGCAGTTTGAAAGTGATGAGAAATCGAGGTCCATCACGACATTAAATACTGTTTAAGTTTACGTTTTTACGCTGGTTACCTCGATTTGTTTACAAAGTCCTTTTTTACATATCACACGTACGAACCCAAACCTTAATGTTCGCATTTCCCTGCTGCTTGGTTTTGCGCTTTTGGCAGCCTACTTCCAGGGGCTAGTAGGCCACACTTTGGAGCTCTCTGGCGCTCTTTTAACTCGTCGTAGGAAAATGGGAAAAAACAAGCATACTTCTCAACTCACCCCCTACAACTCCTTCAAATTTTTGCATAAACTTTTGAAACACCCTGTATATTAAGTCAACGCACGGTTCATCTTGCCTGCTTATTACAAAAAAGATTATTAGCAAAATATAATTGTCGGTTCGAATTAACCTAATTCGAAATATGATAATTAAATAACCCAATAATTAATTGATGATGTCGTAAACTTAAGCCTTTTCGCCAAGATGATTACTTGTATACGAAGATAATTAGGAAAATTAGAGGACCGGTTTTATACATCACTAGAAAATATCTTAAGCTTCCAATCGATATTATTATCTGTTGTCTAAAGTTGCTTCTTTGAAACAAGCTTATCTTTAGTTAGTTAGAATATTGTTTTATTTTGGGTATTGATTAGAATTGCTTGGATTAGTCTTTCGTATTGACAATAACAACAGACAGAAAATTAATTTGAAACCTTTTATTTTTTATGTCAAAAAAAGGAAACAAATATCTATTTCTTTGGTAATAATGGGAATATAACTTCCAATGTGTTATTTTCGGAAGAGCTCAGCCAATTTTAGGGACTACCTAGGCAACCAATCACTAGCATCGCCGAAAATGTCACAAGCCATAGCAGTTATATTCCCTTTAATAAGTAAAACTATTCACTTTCCCTAAGCTGTCCGGAGCTACACCACTTCCAAACTTTTTTATATTAAGTCTCAACAACAGTGTGGCTCAAAACTGTACAAGAATTGCTCGGGGAAGGTCAAAGGTATTCGCCTAATAGGTGTATCTAAAGCACGAATAGCCTTAAAATCTTTAAGAAACTTGAATATTGCGACATATTAGTGTTGTCTCTAAGTTTCCACGCTATATACGAACTCAAATTTAGATCTGTATCTTAGACACGCGATATCCTTACAAGTAATTTATACCAAAAGTGACTTAATTACCAAAAGTGTGCTAGTTAAGTACTAATATACTTTCGAATGCTAAAGATTTAATAAATGCTGCTATCGAGATCGACCATATTTTATTTCGTTATTTCTATTAAAACGTAAATAGATGGCGGTAGCGTTTCCGTCGAGTTAGAAATCAACAAGCTTGCTAGCCTTCTCCAGTGCTTAGTTCATTACGCTCCCACCAGGCGACACTATTTCTACATTTGATCTTCATTCCCTCCCTCCTCTCCTCCGAACTTTTACTTCACGCGGTGTAACATCAAAAGCGACAAAAGACCCAAAAGTGTGTCAGTACGGTATAATGTTTAATGAGAGCTTGTCACGATGTAAAAAGAGGGAATGGGAGAGAGGGTTAAAAAATTTTAAAATTTTCTCCACCCCAGCGCCGCCGAGTGAGGCGTTTTAGAACGTATGTCTACGGGCGAGTAAATCGGAGAGATAAAATCGCGCCAGACCATAGACTAAATATATAGTTGCTAATACTATTCAAATTAGTAGGTTATGTATTCTATTGAGAGACTAGCTTTCAGTAAATATTTAAAAATGCCAAAGGTAGAATTGACACACTTTTGGGTCTTATGTTGCTTTTGGTAACATTCATTTGAAAAAAATTACATTGACACACTTTTGGTAATTATGTCGCTTTTGTTAGATAGCCGAAAAAAATTCAATCCTTACTACTTTCGCTAAAACTACTTTGGAAAAGCCTTATCTTTTGGACATCAAATGTAGTTATAATTAGGTTTTTATGAACTTCTGGTAACACATGTAGTATAATTATTTCAAAAGGATATTTTCCCGTTTGACACTATTGCCCGGAAAGGGGTATCAGCCGCTGGTAATTACTTGACGTGGCATTTATGGTTGAAATGAAAAGCACGTTTTGGTTATATGGGGCATAACAGTTTTCGCGTCCTACTAAAGAAAAGAGACGAAACCAAATAGAAGCCCACCGAAGCCGAGGTACAAAAACCTTTAATACGAACCTCGTCACACGTCTAGCCACGGACTTCAGACGTTACCTGATAGTTCGTTCAATGGCGCGTTATACTCCGCGTCAATACGACAGAAGTGTACCTTAGGTATAATACCACGCCATCTACCGGACAAACAGTTTCATTGCATCCGCTAGGATTATCAAAAAGGCTTTGGGATATTGGAGGTGGTCGCCAATAAGACTTTCCGAATAAAGGCTGGGGATAACAAGAGTTAAGGGAAAGGTGAACACGCCAAGCTTCACCTCTACTTTCAATATAAGTTGACTAGACAGAGAAAACCACTAGTAGAAAAACTTCGCAAACTCTACCAATTACGTCCGAAGCAATCTCATCCTAGTGTGCCATAACAAAAAAATAAAAACATAGCGTCATAGCGAACACTAATAAGGGGTTTCGTTCGATAAGTCACTGTCGGCTACAGATTTCTCAGTAGAGGAAGAATTTTGTTTTATTTCCAAATTCCACTGTTACGTAAGTTTCATTTTAGCAGAAAACCTTTGAGCAATAGATCTATTTACAATATTTAAGGGGCAAAGACGACTTTAAAGGGGTAATATTCATCCGAGGTAACGTGGTGATGGCGTTATTTGTTAGTAGATGGCGCTCTGATAGCAGCATGACGTCATAGTTTTGATTTTCAACGATTGGTTGAAAGTTTTCAGTTTTTAGTGGAGAACAGTTTTGTCGAGATTTAAAATACCAAATTATCTTCCCTGATTGGATAGTTTAAAATCGTATTATAGTGCCATCTATGGCGGAGAGTGTTAACTTCTGTTAAAATTAATTGTTAATTTAAATTACAAAAATTATGTATTTTTAATAAGAATTTAAAGTACTATAATTTAGTAATTAATTAAAAGCTTTTCAAAAAAGTTTATTTTTCATAAACTTTATAGTGTCGCCATCTACCTCAAACATTATTAAATAGGAAGGTACCTCGGGTGGATTTCGCCCCTTTTTGCATATTTCCCTGTAGGCAATATGTGAATGCGTCTATACGTTTTAAGAAACCTGCAGTCTTCAAAAATTTCTTATTTGATGATATCACTGAAAAATATCAGAAAAACCATTTTCAACAGAAGGAGTGGGATAAGTTAAATCGTGTTTCGAAACTCCAAGCAGTTGTTGATTTTATAGAACAGTAACTATTGACTTCAACCGAAGAAATGAGGGCGACCAAATTTGTGCCGTCAGAAAAAAACGAAAACGAAGCTCCCCGGGGGTTTTCAGTTTCCTTTCGGAGTTTAGAGGTAAAGTTTGGTTTTTCCCTTTTCTTAATATTCCCCTAATCTTCCCCAGGGAACAAATCTTGAAAATACACGTAAAATATTGAGTCAAGTAATAACTGTGTGGGGAAAAAAGCGTGAAAAACGAAAATAAATCGAAAGCTAGGTTCCAAAGGCTCTTGGGTAATTTCCACAGGCCCTCGAAACGCAAAGACAGATGATTAGTTTTATTTTGAGTATTTCGAATGCATTTGCTTTAACGTTTGTACAGAAATAGAAATTTCCGATTTTTGACATCAGAGCTCTTCAATGTGATAAAAAACACATTTTAGCAGCGAGAGGAGCCAGGTTTGATCCCTGCTTGTGGCACTGGGTGAAAACTCGTAACAACTCCTTCTGCGTTGAGATTGCAAGTTCTCTCCATACTGGTTAAAGGGGTTTCCCTAGAATTCTTCGGTTTCTCGTCTCCAGAAAACTTGTTGAGGTTAACGGTAATAGTAAGTGTAGGGAGCTGTTTTCTCGCGCGGCGTGAAGGGCTTGCTACCACCATCCTAAGAATGGTAATCATACCAACTAAAATTATAATTGCAAGTCGTCTACCTTCGTCCTTGTTGCATATAGATTGTTAGCCTCACTCGTAAGCTGGTAGCCACCTGCATTAATGGCTTCAAAAGTCGCTTGATGACTTGGGCCTAAGGTGGTGCCTTGGGTATTAGCCTAGCTGATTATAGTTATAATTATAGTCTGTAATAGGCGCTTAAGTAAAATCCGATTGCCAGGACCTGCAAAGAACTGCTTAAATTGTGCTTGTTGAAATAATGGAAACGTTTCTCCTGTAAACAGAACGTCGAGTTTTTACTAAGCCCTAATATGTCAAAAACAAAACTACCTGGTTAAAAGGGAACACTCGTTGCATACCGTACAGGTGAAAATTTTCCATTATTATAACAATCAATATAGTGACTTACAGGTCCTGGCTCTCAGAAACGTTACTTCTTGGTGATTTCCTTGAAGATTGAAGCGTCTATTAAAATGCATAATTTACGTCTTTTCAGATAAGAGTTCTACCTGACAAGAAAACGTTTAGACAAAGCACGATCCACCGCAAGACATTGAATCCGACATTCGACGAAGAGTTTGTTTTCGACATGCCATCCGCGGAAACCGAGAATGTCGCTTCCGCGGTCATCGGGGTCAAGGATCAGAGCGCCTGTCAAAAGAGCGGAAGAACCGTTGAGATTCTCATTTTAGATTACGACGAGTACTCTCGACATCACTGCTTGGGATACGTACAATTACCCTTGGAAGGAGTCAACTTGACCGGCGAAAGAGTCGCCTTTTGGAAGGCCATCGTACCCATCGACGAAGCCGTAGAACAAGTAAACACATTTTTTAGTTTTGCCCTTTACTTTGAATCTACATAAGTGATTGAACCTTACGCTTTCGTCCCATCCGTTGACTAGATTATTTTTTACCTCTCCGAGAAGGGGTTTTACAATCACCGTGTCTGTCTTTCTGTCTGTCTGTCTGTCTGTATGTCAGTGGGTCTGTCTGTGGGTCTGTCTGTCTGTCTGTATGTCAGTGGGTCTGTCTGTGGGTCTGTCTGTCTGTCTGTATGTCAGTGGGTCTGTCTGTGGGTCTGTCTGTCTGTCTGTCTGTCTGTCTGTCTGTCTGTCTGTCAGTGGCTCAGTCTGTGGGTCTGTCTGTCTGTGTGTCTGTCTGTCTGGGCTGCGAACGCATACGCATTTTTGGGACAAAAGCTGCGTTCACACTAAATACTTTGGAACCGTTTTTAAATGGTTTCGAAAGATAAAATTAAACATTTACAGTGTCAACTGTATTAATAACCATACGATAAATACATTCACAATTTGATCTTTCGAAATCGTTTTAAAACGGTTCCAAAGTGTCTAGAGTTTCTTGGAATTAGGGAAAAGCTTTTTCCAAAAGAGCCCTCATTTTGTCATTGGGTGTAGTATAAATGTTTTTCATTTTGCGTTAGTATCGGGCGGGATTCAAACCCGAGTCCTCCTGCACGACAGGTGAGCGTTCTACCACAGAACCACGGATACAGGTTAAGCTTTACTGCCAACTTGTTTATAAATGTAAAAGACATAAAGGAGAGATGAAAGTTGTACGAAACGGCGCTATAACTTCTAACAAGCAAATGAAATTGTTTGTTGACTTATTCTGAAAAAAGCCAAGACTCCTACAAAATGCCAAAACCATTCTACTATTGTAAATTCTGGCTAAAAACTTTGTCTTTTGGTGCTCATACCCTTTTCAGTATCATAATTCGACTACATCGTGAATAATAAAAAATTTTCCTTTTCAATATATCCTAAATTTCCAATAAAGACAATTTTTAAATTAACTATTCAAAATCGAAAGCTTTTGTTCTTGAATGGTAAAATTGGAAAGAATGTGTTTAGGTTAACAGAGAATATGCAGACAGCACCGTGTTTAGCTGGTGATTTCCGGAAGAAAAACCACGCCCATCCGTTTTCCACGTGTAATCTTTCGTCCTTCCCTGGTTAGTGGGCGTGACAGTCCGTGCAGATGGAGAAAACAGAGCCATAGATGTTAATCTGATTATATTCTTGGTAATAGTGTAGGAAATAGTATTTCTGGTTTAGTTGAGGCGTGTGCGTCGTATTGACGTTCAGGGAACCAACTTGTTTGAAATAGTAATTGAAATTGACCTTCCGCAGTGCCTTGACTGCTTAAATAAAAATCTCCTTGGAAAAGAGCGTGTTTCCAGTGATTCCCTCCAGGGTGAACGGTTTATAAATATAGCTAGTGGCGTTTTTCCCAGAATGAAAAATCAACATGCCTTCGCCTTTCTACGCAAAAAAAGGCTAGGAGGAATCTTATTTACCATCAGCCCTTTGAAAATAAACCCGCCCTCTTAAAAGACTTTGCGCGCCCTTGAGTGAAGCCCATGATATAATATGACACTTCGAATCGCGACACCTGTCAACGTATAAACTAGAATAATGAATATACTATGATAATATATTGAAATCGTGACTACTCATTTTAAACGATCGTTATTTTGCTTTGTCAAAATATGTCAAACTGTCCTTACTAAGGAAGCAATCCTTTGCAAAAATCCAAATAAAAGTAGAAAATTTATTTCACCTTCAATTGTATACTGTTTTGTATTTTTATTTCAAAGGAATGTAGGGTTTGTTTTAAACCTTTTTCCGCGACCTATGAGACATTCCTCAACACACTAACAAGGAGACTACCCGAGGTGGTTATCACCGATTTTGTTGAAACTCGGGAGTTCGGTAGACCTTATGGTAGTATGAAAATTGCCAAAGGGAAAAGTTGCATTGGGCTTTAGTTTTGCCAGGTTTTTGACCTTTCCATTTAAAAAGAATGAGATTTTCTCGGTTACCCAAATTTTGTTAAAATTTAACCAAAATTTATCAATTTTAGCGAAAATCATTGATCAATTTTACCCAAAATAGGTCAAATTCATCTTTTTGGGTATGTTTTGAAAATTTAATTTTTTCTAGTTTTTTAAGTAAGTGAAACCGAGAAAATCCCATGCTTTTTTAAATTGAGTTTTTTTTGTTTTGAGATATCAAAAACATTTACGGTTGCCATGGGAAAACTAAAGCCCATTGCAACTTTTCCCTTTGGGAATTTTCATACTACCTAACCTCCGAATTTCAACAAAATCGGTGATAACCACCTCGGGTAATCTCCTGTAAGTATTGTGGCTTATATCAAATTTAAACTACAATATTAAATATAACAGGGTTCGTACACGACCTGGAATACCTGGAAAAGTCAGGGAATTTGAAAATGTTTCAAAAAGGTTAGGGAAAAGTCAGGGAATTTGAAAATGATTCCCAATGGTCAGGGAATAGTCAGGGAAATTTAAAATGGTCCAAAATAGTAAAGGAATTTTAAAATGACCCCCAAAACAAACCCGGCAAATAAATTTTTGAAAAATGTATTAAAAATACACAATTGACATTTTTCAAGATTTTACCTCAAAACATAAATTTATTCTACAAAAATGGTCAGGGAAATTTGGCAATTTAGTCGGGGAAAACCTGGAAATGTCAGAAAATTTAATTCCGGAAATTTGGTACGAACCCTGTATAATTATACCAATAATTGAATACTAATTTCCTTCCACAGCTTCACGAATGGGGTCAGATCATGTTTTCACTGGGTTATCTTCCAAGCGCCGAGAGACTGACCGTGGTCGTCATGAAAGCGAGAGATCTCAAACCAGTCGACGAGGTCAAGAAAACTTCCGGTGAGTTTCAATTTCCGATTAGACCCATAGAAAGCAACATCGGAAAAGGTTATTCGACTCTTCTGACTATTAAAGCGCTCAGTGGCGAACGTATCAAATCAATCTTAGGCCGAGGAAGTCGAGATTCTAATGGAAAAATATTTGTATTCATTTGTACACAGACTGCTACGTGAAAGTGGCCCTCAGCATCGATAACAAGAAAGTGAAAAAGAAGAAGACATCGACCCAAAGAGGGACGATCAACCCGGTTTTTAACGAAGCGCTGACCTTCAACGTGGGAAAGGAGAATCTGAAGGTCATCTCGCTGGAGGTAACGGTGGTCAACGACACCATGCTTGGTCAGAATGAAGTTCTAGGCAGATTGGTCATCGGACACGACTGTCCGGATGATCAATCCTTGCACGTGCAAAGTATGATCGCTTCCAAAACGGCAATCGCAATGTGGCACAACCTGAACGCACCCTTGTCAGCCGCCAATAACGAGAAGAACAGTTGAATTTCATTTCAATTACCAACCAAATGATACATTCAATAAAATAATATATCGCCGTCATACGCGTATATTTTGGAAAGAAAGGTTTTGATAGAGCACTATTAAAGAAAATGTTTAAAATCCGAGGTTAAATGTGTATAAAATTAAAGTAAATATTTAATTAAAATAATCAAATATCAACTATAAGTATAAATTGGAAAATATTTTACGTAAAACAAAATAGTTTTAAGGATCAGGGTGCTACGATATCGCGTAAGAAACAGATTGAAAGACGAAATATATTTTAGAAGTATTAATACAAATAAAGCGATTTTAGAAAACGTTATAGAATCCCTATGCAATTAAAATACACTACAAAAACAGCACAAATTATTAAGTTATTTATATTTTGTAAATCGTATTGATATGTAAATTATATAAATAATTATTACATGGTACTGTATTTGAACATATCCTGTAGGTCTCGTTGAAGGTCTTATAGTTCAAAGTATTTTGCGAGAGGTAATATTACTATCGGCCTAGTATAAAAGTCAAATAAATTAAGCGTGAATAATGTAGTAATTGTCAACTAAATAGATTTGCCTAAATATGTGCAGATTTCCATCTCCAATCCGTCTACTAAAAATTGAGGGTCATAATCTCTACAATCAGTGTGTATAAAATTTACGTGCCAAATTTGTATCGTTATTGCATTCTGTGAAATCACGTGATATAAGCTACACACTTTTTACCGTTTTACACCGATAACGTACTTAAACTAAAATTACTTTGAAATGAAGAATGAAATAAATATAGAATCCTTTGTAGAAATATATATTTCGTGTTCAACTTTGGAAAACACTCTAGTTTTTAGAAACGCAATGTTGTTTAAATGACCTTTAACGCTTATAGTAGTATTTGTAAAGATAATATATTTATAGCGGTGTATTTATTTGTTGAAATAATAAAATTCGTCCAATAAAATGTCGTTAATTTTTTACTTCGAATTTAGTCCTTGGCTAAATTTAGTTTCTCCCTTGACTAAATTTAGCCAAGGACTAACCTAAATTTAGCCAAGAGATAAACTAAATTTAGCCAAGGTATATACTAAATTTAGCCAAGGTATAAACTAAATTTAGCCAAGGTATAATCTAAATTTAGTCAAAGGATAAACTAGGTTTAGCAAAGGTATAAACTAAATTTAGTCAAGGGATAAACTAGATTTAGCCAAATAATAACCTAAATTTAGCCAAGAGATAAACTAAATTTACTCAAGGGATAAACTAAATTAACTCAAGGGATAAACTAAATTTAGCAAAGGCATAAACTAAATTTAGTCAAGGGATAAACTAAATATAGCACAGATATAAACTAAATTTAGTCAAGGAATAAACTAAATTTAGTCAAGGAATAAACTAAATTTAGTCAATGAATAAACTAGATTCAGCAAAGGTATAATCTAAATTTAGTCAAGGGATAAACTAGATTTAGCAAAAGTATAAACTAAATTAGGACCCTTCAGAGAACTTATAAAGTTTGTTGGCAAATCGAGGAGGTAGTCACACTGATTTTCGAAATCGATTTGTCACAGTTTATGTGATTTCCACTGATTTCTTAAAATGTTTCAGTAATTTTCAGTACTTTTTCAAAATGTGTTAGTGATTTCCATTGATTACTCAGTTTCTCTGGAATTTACTTCGATTTATCCATATGTTTCAGTAATTTTCAAAAAAAAATTAAAGTTTTTCTTTGATTTTCAGTAATTTCTTACAGTTTTTCGGTGATTTTCAGTAATTTCTTACGGGTTGTTTCGTGATTTTCACTGATGTCTAAAACTTTTTGTGGAGTTCCAGTAATTACCACTGATTTCTAAAAATGTTTTGGTGATTCCCAATGAATTATCACAGCTTTTCTGTAAGTTGAATTGAGTCCCCAAATATTTCGGTGATTTACAGTAATTTCCCTAAGGGATTTATTGTGATAACATACTAATTTTTACACCAGATTACATACGTTACTTCCCCCATCGGCAAAAATATTCCCTCCTTCACTATTGGAAGCGATCTAAAGATTTTCGTCTCCAAATTAGCAATAATTCTTTGCTTTAATATTATTATTATTTCTGTCTTAAATGGCTTAGTAACAAAGTCCCTAACTATAATAAAATTTTGTTTAAACGAGCGTTACTTTATAATCAATACTTCAACAAAGTATACATTGTTTCTTGCCTCTGAAACTCTATCGATTGGAAATTCGAGAATAACCCTTTGAGCGACACCTTTATCAATTTTTTTACGAAATCGATTGAGTTAGCTCAAATCAGATAAATTAAATTGTACAATAACATCCTAATTAAATGTGACCATCAAAAATAGTGTTAAGGTCCATAGTAATTTTAATTAAGTCAAAACCTAAAGTTGAAAATATCGTAATTAAACAGAAAATCAATATCACAGAGTCAAACTAAATTAGGGCGTAGCTTTAAGCGATTGCTATTTAGTAATAGATCATTATATTATTTTGATAGCAAAATGTATCAATAAATTAACATAGATTAAAACTTGCGGATTTAAGCTCAGTAAATTAGTAAAAAAATAAAAGTAAAACCTGTAGAAATCAAACTTTACCTATGAAACAATTTAGTAGGATATTATTGTATTAAAAATTTTCAGAAATATTTTAATTGTTATGTTTTCTACCGAAAATATACTTATTCGCCTTGAGGGCCTAGCGAAGATAATCTCCATCCATCTCGAAGATTTATGGGGAACACTTAAAGTGGAACTAGAACTTAAAAACACGCGTAGAAGGTGCACAAGTGCCGTAGTGGAAACTATAATCGTGGCGTCCGTCTCAATTCCTCCCACCCTTAAAAAATGTAGCTGCGCAGACATTGTCCAGCGCCACTCTGACTGCCAACAACTGCATTGGGACAAAAGCGGGAGGGACCTTACTTAGGGTCTATAACGAAGTATAGGCTGCCGTAGGCCTAGCGTCTACGCGCCTTGCCTACGCTCATGTGGGAATGTTGGGAAGCTGGCCAAAAGCGGGTCGCAGTTTCCCCCTCGCCTGTCAGAGGGGTCCTACGTATCCGTTTTTACGAGAGTTCGCGTGACCATGCTTCGTTAATCCTAATGGTCAAAAGTGGCCGGCTCGCTAAACGGACGCGTCCCATTCTCTTTTAGTGGTCTCCATATATTTCAGGCTCTTTGACCATTCTTCTACTTCCACCGGTCCGCGACTGGCCAAAAACCACATCCACTATTTTAAAAGAGCTTCGAAGCCTCCGTCCTCGTTGCGAGGAGCTACCGCCAATATGATGGTTTCATTCTACAAAATGGTATGTTTTCTAATATTTCAAGTTTTTTACTTCAAGCTTATGCTTTTAAAAACTTACAAGAGACGCCAAATATTTTGTTTAAATAAGAAATAGAGTATCCTAATTAAAATGTTACACTGACTGTAAAGTTGATTTCATTTTAATGCCTATATAGTAAATGGCTTTCACAAATTGCTTAATTCAAAAAATTCAATGATTATTTAAGTAATTAAAATTGAGCATAGCCCAGATTATTTTATTCAATGATTATTTAAGATAAGAGACTTAATTCTAACTTAAACGCACTAACCAATATCACTAACACTACGTTTAGGTGAGCCATTTTGTTCATTTTATTTAAATTTTAAAGACATTCGCGCTATCCGAAGAAATTAAGAAATATTGTAGTAGTGCATTTTAGCTTTTTTGGTAAAGGGTTTTATCGACGTAGGGAATTAAATTAAAGTTCAACGCTAGGATAAGAGATGGTGTACCGGTAGTTCTGTTGTGAATGCGGAAAAGTAAAATCAATAGAGGCATATAGAAAAGGGAAATGACGTAAAATGGGCAAACTTACGCAACGCCCTAAAACCGTATTGATTTAAGCCTGCAGGACCTAAAAGGAAATAGGTCGTGCCATCTATTTAAAATTCAAAAACGAAACCGCTATAATTGTTTCTCTTGAAAACGATTATTTTCCTAGCCTTAATGGATTATTAAAATAAATATTTTTATGCCAGAATTCGAAAACCAAAATTTTGTTCTTACAAGATGTCGTTGATCTACTATAGGATTGAAATTTTGGATCGAATTTTGGAAATTTAAGGCGCTAGAGTTTTACAACGATACTTTTTCGTCTGTGGAAAGAGCCCTAAGTCTTTAAAACAAATAAAAGCTAAGTCAGGTCGGGCAACCATATTATTTTACGCCCTCTAAACATTGTACATCTATATTAAGCGTTTTTTTATTCCAAAATTTTCTTTGTAATCTATCAATTACAAAAAAACCAAAGTGAAAGAATAATTTTGCTTCAAAATTTGAACTTTCTTCCGAAGTGATGTTGGATATTTCCGAATCCGTCACAGCATTTTAATGGTTCATTTTTAATTTAATTTGCTGAAACGTAGTAATTTGTATCAATTTAGTTGCTAAAGGATGGTTTAAGGGCGTGGTTAGAATTGATTATCATTTACGGTAATAAAATGTTAAGAACATTTATACACACGGTAGCTTTTTTCATGTTTTTGGTTTACATAGTTGAGATAATATTTGGTTACTGTTTTGTCGAAATGTTTTAAAAGTATCCACTTTAGCAAAATATTTTTTGAGATTCGAACACATTGGCTTTACAATTACATATTTATACTGTATATTAACATATATTTAAGAAATAAAAATATCATATTCCGTGTTGATCCGTCAACATTAAATATTTAAGTAGATCTGATGAAGTATAGAATATTTCGAAAATTCACACGTTGGAGAAACATCATACCATATCGAATTTTAGGATTTATTAGTACGTGGTAGAAAACAATGGTAGAATATAAAATTTCTTGAATAAAAGGTTTAAATAAAAGTTCATAGCATTCACATTTTTGTTCAGTAGCGACGATAAATTATTTTGACATTTTTTGACGATGAAGTTTCAACAAATTTGGTTTTCGCCAAAATGACTTTAACAAAATTTGGTGTTCGCCAAAGTGGGTTTCGTTCAATTATTTCGTTAATATTTTTCCGTTATTCGCCAACATGGATTACTTTACTGGTACTTTAGACCATTAAATGTTGCTTCCGATTACTTATTTTCAGCTTTCTATCGCACGAACCAGCACGTCCATAATTTCAATCAGCAACAAAATGAAAATTTTACCTAGACACCCACGAGCGAGCAAATGCATCCACACCAGTCACAATATGAAAGGCTTCTTCGGCGGCGAAGAACGAGACAACTGCGACCTTCACTGGGACCCGGCTCCGTCACCCATGGAATTCGGAGGTTTCACTCAGCTGGAATTGTTCCTGAAGCGCAGTCAGAAAGCCATGGACATGGTGTCTCGCGATCATACTCACGACAGAATATCATTTTTCCTCGAATTCTACGAGCAATACAAGAAACAAAACGATAAGCTACCAAAGTTCTTTTCCAAGTTTTCACCCTCGCAACCAGTCGACGAACACCGGCCAACGTGCATCGGAAGAGCGCTGAAGATGCGTCGAATTCTCACGGAACAATTATCCAGTTACTATCCGGATTTGAAGGAAAAACTTTACCTCGTATCCGGTTGCTACGATCCGGCCCATCCGCTCCAGAAGATGGAACGGAGTGATTTAGAAAATAGTCGATTTCATTTACTTCATTTGGGAGAACATTTAGTACTCGTTTTGAAGTTTACCGTCGAAAACCGCTTGGGATACGTCATCTTCGAATTATCCTACTTAAATTTCAAACCACTCATTCTCATGGCCGATAATCTACCGCCCAGTGTTGGATTCATTTACGTGTTGGACAATACGGTGCGCCAATACTACATCGCTAAAGGTCCAGACTACATCACGCTGTCTTGGAGAAAGACGACTCCGGATGGCATCAAAAATTACAGAGAAACGGCTCTGTACACCGGCGGAAATTTCAATTGCCCCGACTATCAGGCGAAGCTGAGCACCGTCTATAACGTCCAGTACAAGTACGTCATCGCGAACGGAGTGTTGCAGGCGCACGTCAAAAGAATTAAGAATGACCAGAGCTTCACCGTCAGGAGAATGGAAGGGAAGGAGACCTTCAAAACCGAAATCCCATTGAATTATTTCACTTACCCCGATCAACCACCTATTCCTAAGATAGAACACGAGTTGAGAACCCTATCGACACTATTTCGAGAATCCTACGAGTCCTTGACTGACTGGATGACCAGAATAGCCTTAGTTCAACATGACACGAATTACTTGAAAGAAATTAACGAATTTGTGAAGGAACTGCAAGCTACTAGAAATCGGGACAGCCAATCCGCATAGCTTCATTTCATAGAAATACAAACGGGTATATATATTAAAAACAAAATACACATTTCAAACAATTCGCGATTCTACAATACGGTATAATATTATTTTCAAAATTTGCTCAATTTTTAAAGTACGGCGTTTTTGTACGATATCTATTGTTAATACATATATTCCGCGTTGCCTTGTTATAACAGTGTTCGTACAAATGGCGTCGTCAGGAGGTATAGCGGCATTTTGCACTCTGTATAAGTCTAGATTAAATTTATGGGGTTAATCAACCATCGCTGTCATGAAAAGTTTAAAGTATATATCCAAAATCAATACTCCTGGCTACGCCATTGATTAGAGAGCTCTAATTATACTTGTTTAGGAAATAAAAAATATTTTACTTTTGCTTATAATGGTTGTAAAGCTTATTCCATTTGCGAACGAATAACTAATCTAGGACAGATGTAAATTTTAGATATATTATATTTGCACTTTGTTACCTTATTAAATAAAATTTGACAGTCAATATCACGAAAGTGTACTGCCAAATTTTATAGAAATAACGTAAATCTTTTATCATATGAAAAGTAATAAAGAATTTTAACGCTTTGTGTTTCTATAGCCAAAGAACCACTCCTAGCTTCAATCGTTGGATTGTTAATAGCGTTTTGCATTTGCTGCTCTAGGGCGTTGTGAGGTCACTACGATTGGAATTTCAGGTTCCATTTGCTTGGACCGTCTGCTCCAGCAATTTGACAAATTGAGAGCTTAAAACCGATCTTTCAATTTTTACAAATCGATGATCCGAGGACAACAGCGCTTATGATTTATCATGTCTAAAGGCACCCACGATACAAGCCATATAATTTACTGATATTAGATTTTTATTTTTTCATGAAAAATATTCTTTCCCATTGAAAACACAGCGCAAAAAGAATAATCAATCAAGTAAGTATAGTAATTAGGGATCAGACATTTTTGGCAATAAGTTTAACTATTTTAATTTATTACCCACAACCATTATTTTTAAAACAAGTTTTGAATTAAAATTGTAATACTTGAAACCAAACATTTCTAGATCCACAGTGACTGTATAATTTAAAATTTTCGGTTTTCACTCCTTTTGGCGTTATAATCGCGGCATATCATGCAAAAATTCTGTTGGTGGCAAGGTCATGCGCAACAGCATGCGTTCGGTGGTTGCTTTTAAGCAACAGATTTGTCGGACACTCTTGAAATTAAAGACTTGATTAATGACTTCCAGGAAAAGCGCTTACCATAGCGGAAGAGACCGAGCGAGCGAGAGAGGAAGGAGGAAACTACGCCAAATTACTTCCCAACCAAAACATCGCTTAATTTCTCCGCCACTTCTGGCCACACTTTAGTCGCTCGCTTCGCGAAGCTTCTGGCCAAAGTTGGTCATTACACTTTTAAATGATCTGTCACTAAGGCGTCGACCACTCCCGGAGGCGACGTAAAATACATTTTAATATTACGCGCGTAGCAGCCCGCGAATCTTCCACGAACGCTCGTTTTTTCCGAGTGTTTAATATAAGGCAGAGTGCAATGGCTTTACTTTTATTAATATGGTAGGGTTGAAAACGATGTTTTTGTGGAAATATGGCTTTCAAATGACTGACATCACGTGTTGCTTGGGTGAACTTGTTGGTGAAGTTTCGAACTAATTGTAGCGTAAACGAAAATGGAAAATTGTACGGATTATATTTAATTATGCTAATAAGGCCTTTTTGACGACACTATTAATGTGGTTTGTTTGGTTTAAACAATTTCTACCGCTTCAATTAATTTACTTAAATGTCACTTAAGACTAACTGCATTGAAATGGGACTTTCGACTGCATATATATTTGGTGGTACTAGGTGAGCGCGAAAGGTGTGACACCATTCGCTTACTGTAAGCGGACAGCGTTCTACTTCCTAAAGTATACAATGGTAGTGGCCAAGACAATGTATTTAAAAGTTCGTCGTACCGATGACTTTTTGGAACTAGAAAATTAGCGAAACGAAACAAAATACCGAGAAAACAAAAACTTAAATCGTGAACAAAAGAGATTTTTCGCTTCTAAGAGAACGCAACAGAATACAACGGTCTAAATTCCAAAATGCAAAATAGGGCGATTCGGAAAAGAGGCAAGGTCTAGTGACAATTTTCTATTTCCGAGCAATGCCCCAGAGAATCATCGACAAAGGCGTCGAGGCATTTTTCTGTATACTGTTCTCGCTTTTCTTTAAAGAGATTTGGCTCCCAGTTTCGCGCCTAGATTAAAAGGGGGGCTTGTGGCGTATCCCTGTCTCTACGCTGTAAACAGCCCTCGGCGTCAGGTCTCCTTCCCTCGGAAACCCTAACCTTTCCTTTTACGCGTAAAGCCCGAGGGCTGTTTCTACAAGCCCTGGAATCTTTGAAGGTGTTTAGCGAAGATTTTCATAGCTTTTGTTCCATGTCCCGCGCCACGGATTGAAACGAGCGCGTCGCAAATCCTCCGAGTATTCTGATATTCAATACATTATGCAGTTTGCCTAGCGGAGTTACGAGACCGGAAGTACCGAAAGACAAACACCCTTTAAAACGGAAATGACATCTCACGGGAATTTAACTATTCCGATTTTCAAGTTATTGAGATAGTTTTACCCTCGACGTATAACGACTTTATAGAATTTAGATTCATCGGGCTGAAAGGGAAAGGTATCGAGGAAATGAAAGATTATATTTTCTGCCCATCAAAACTCGCGAACCCAAGAAGATTTGGTCCAAATCGAATCTTTTCCCTTTTGTCAAAATTCTAGTGAATATATGATGGTGTGATGGCCTGGAATGTATGAATTGGAAATTTTATTGATGTCAACCGAAATAATAAGGAAGATGGCGCAACACAGCACTAGGGCGCTTTCACACTTCTATTTAATAACGACACACTAAATAATAAAATAAACAATAAAAATTAAAAATTATAAAATGTTTTAATCTGCGTCAGGAGCTTAAACCTTTTAGTACTTTTTTCAACGCACCTGAGGTTTGCACGCGGATTTCAAATTCTGAATGGTCTCGCGACTTCAGCGCGTGCTCTCTACCTTCAAGAACTACAGCTTAGTGACGTAGACAATACATTGTCACATGACCTCCCGTATTTTATAGAAACACCTATTTTTAACAATACATATATGTATAGATTCAAAGCAATAACACCCAATAAGAATTACATTCTACCCGCCCACCTGTTTAAAGGCATTATAAGTGGCTAGATGATTTGGGCTAGGAGCAACAAACACAAGGAGAACGCAGCTAGCCTTTAAACACGCTGACGCAATGTTGTGTACAAATTTCATTGGCGCTGAACGTTGGGCGGGGGGGGGGGGGTGGACACAATTTCCGAATTTTCCCCTTCCGACGGCAGCCGGCGCTAAAGCGTCTAACCAATGACAACTAAACACAATAATATGCAAGACTTTTGACGGGTTGCGTTCTCCTTGTGTGTTTGTTGCTTCTAGATTTGGGCCTTAGGTGGTGCCTTGGGTATTAGCCTAGCTGATTATTATTAATATTATTAAATTAAGAGGAACCACGGCTATGGACTGCATTGCAAAGAGTGATAAAAACGCGTTTTTTATCACTGAAGATTACATTCTACGCAACGTTTTAAACATTATTAAATCGGTTACAATTTCAATAGCACGAGCGCTAATCACAGCCACCAACACGATAAATTATAAAGTGGAGCGCGTGTTGAAATGCACGTTATTTAAGAATTTTATTTCAATTTTAAAACCTTCCTAAGCCTAACGCTTCTTGGAAATTGTCCGGCTACGAAAGCAATCAACATATCCTATATAGTCAAAATTAGACGTTAGAAAAAAAAATGGAATCAAAAAAAGCTTCGTCGATGACAAAAGCGGAGCAGTCTGGTGCAGGAAGCAGTAAGTACATACGACATTGGATACATTTACGATAATGTCTGCTTCATAAAAATCCTTTTCGTCTTCATATAGAAAGTGGATCAGGGCTTAAAACACCACTTTCGGTTGAGAAACTTCTGCAACTTCACAAGAAAAATAAACCGGCTGGTATTCAAGGCGCCAATAACTCCTGCTATCTTGACACGACGGTTTTCGCCATGTTCGGATTGAACAATTCCTTTGATTACATCCTAACTTCACCGGTGGAAAGCAAGAACGAACTGGCTAGTGTAATGCATGGAACGTTGGTGGAGCTTGTTAATGAACTGAGAAAGTAAGGAACGAAAGACAGAAATAGTTCTTGTTATAAAATAACTTTGGCCAACTTCTTGAAATGTTGCCTCCCCGCTTCAGCCGTGGATCCGTTTTCTCTCCCACTAAAGAGTTTATGAACTCATTCTTAGGCATTGGCTGAACTATTCCAGGGCAACATTTCAACAAGTTTTGGCAAGCATAAAGACATTTTATAAAATCAACTATTGTAGATTTAATTCGTGGACAATTTCCGTGCTAATATTAAGCCATTATTTTTAGAAATGGCTACGTAAAATTGCAAAAGAAACAAGATTTTCGAGAAATGATGAACGACTTTTTCCCTGAACCGTACCAGGATCTATCGTGGACCGAGCAAGAAAACGGTACTATTGAAATTATTTATAGGGGAACGGCCAAGCTTTTCCAAATATCGCCTTATTTGCATATCAAAAGATCAAAAAGACGTTCAATATAATTACACGTACCTTATTTTGTCTTGAAAAAATAGTTTTTGGCCTAAAAAGTTCTAACGCAAAATAACGCCAAGTATTTGGGTTTGAATTTTCGCCGCCATCTTAAGGTGTATCGCCAGCGCCAGCAGCATCTTAGTGAGCGATTTGCGAACTATCCTAACTTTTAAAATCGCGCAATTTAGGCTTAGGTCTCGTATAAATGGAACGCGTGCAAAAAAAATCTTTGGCGTCTTCAGCAGCGCGCGCTTTTATGTGGTTTTTCTGTCTCACCGATACCTCACCAGGTGTCGCAGCGGACGCATGCTTTTAAATTTCCCGAAATTTCTTTATTTTATTAAAAACTAACCGCTTAATATTTTTTGATGCGGATTCCGACATAAATTTTAGTTTTTAACGGGCTATAGGGCTATCTAACTGGTTAAGGCTTGACCGTTCCCCTTTAAGGTAGCAGGCTTGGCGGACACGTAAGCTGCACCGTCATTTCATTGTCAGAAAACGCAACGTCACTTCATCCAACACTTTCTCTAACGTCTTGATTTACTTAACAGATCCAGTGGATTTCATCGATGCCTTTTTCGGTAGAATTCTTGGAATTCAACCAATTTTCAAGTAAAAGCTTTGAGCTTACACGTGGGCGACGTTAAAGATACAAATTTTGCTATTCTATAGGCTCGATGCAGTCGTTTCGACCAACGTATGCATTCTTATGCCTGAAACCAGAGACAAGAATCGTTGGCCTATTTATGGAACCTACCAAACTATCACTAGTTATGACCAAAGCAATTTCCAATTAGATGAGGTATTAACGTAGCAAATTAATATCAAGAACTAGGGTAATTTGAAACTAACGGTTTCTGGAACTTTCTATTTTGCAGATTCCAGATAATCTGATTCTCAAGCTGCCAATTTTCTTGTCGGAAGTGACGGAGCAAGAATCTTGGGCGAAATATTCAGTACCAAGCCCAATACTAGATATCACCGACCATTTGGATTTAGGTATGCGAGTCAGTTATGTAGAACAATCTTCAGAGCCTATTCCCACCAGCCAACATCTTTGCAAAAATTGTTGGTCAACACGAGCTGCTCCGTGTGAATGGAGAAAATATTTCGACATGTTGCCCATACAAACGCTTTTGTTTGCCAAGTTTTAAAGAACGACAGGTTTTTAGAACCGAGGTTTAGTTTTAAATATTTAAATCTAACAATTTTGGTACACATAACTTTGATTAAAATTTGAATATTAATGTTAAATACCATTATTAATATAAATTGACCAAACTTAGAAGTAAAATAGATAATTTTAAAAAATTCAATAAATGTTCTTCAACGATTAACTTGTGAAATCTCGACAACTTTTCGCGGAACAAGTGAACAAAAACGCAATGTGTTTGGCGAACGAAAGCTTAAAACTATGCTCACCAACAAAGTTGGGGGGAAATGTTGGCAATCTGAATCAGCCTTTAGTCTTTATCCGGGTTTCACATTAACCCTCTAATTTCCCCAAGCAGAGCCCAAACAATGTTGCATCTGCGGACTACAAGCGACAACCAAGTGCTCGCAATGCTTGGGAACATACAGCGAAAATTTGAATGGAATATTTTTCTGCAAAAAGTGCATGACTAAAGTAGGTTAATTACTTAAAAACCGCGCCTTGAGGCAATAGCTAAAACTACTTTCAATTTCAGTGCCACAAAAACGTATTGGAAGACCTTGATTCTCATGTCGAAGAGCCCTTAGACAATAACGTAAGCCAAGACAGCAGCGGGAAGGTTCCAAAGAGAGTGGTCATGCACTTGCACGCGGTGATATGTTTCAACAGAAGTCACTACACTTGTTTCACCAAGAGTGGCGTTGATAAAGACGGACAATGGCTGTACTACAACAGTATGGACGGAACGGACAACAAAGGCGGTGAGAGTCTTATTCTGACAGTATTAAAGGTCTTATAAACCTCGTAGTTCACACACGCGCCGTAAGGGAAATTGGCGCTGCTTGTATTTTCAAAATATCGATGACAAGGAATCTCCTTCTCCAACTAATTTTTATTGACACCAAGGCGTATTTGAAAATTAAAACACTTTCACAATGAAATTTTACGCTTAGCTTGTCGAAAAAATGACAAATTATTGAATTATATCATACAATTGACAATTATTAACAATTGCTTCGTTTCTGAAGGTACTTATTTAGAAATTTGAGATCAAACACATTGCTACTGCTATTTATCGCTTTAAACGTAACTTGGTTGTTATTCTACCTTCAAAAGACAAACTTCTAGCGTGCATACGAGGTTTATAAGGCCTTTATGTTTAAAAAGGTTTCTCAAGTAAATGAGCGCCACATTTGAACAATAGTAATAGAATAACAACGGAATATAACGGTGCTTCAAATACATACGTCTTTATAGACTACATCTCGAAAATTGCGCCTGCTGATAAATTCGTTGAATGGACGAGTACACTTGGTATTAGAACACTATTGCAAGCCGTTCCTGTTGACTTAGACAAAGACAATTTCCCTGAATTGCCAGAATGGAACCAAAATGAACGAAATTTGGGGAAACAAGTCAACATGTTGTATCGAAATGCTACCATCGCTTTCTACAACCAACCAGAAAAAATCTACATGTAAATCCCAAAATTCAAAAGAACGAACTTTAGGCCCAAGTGGTCTAAAAATTATTTAAATTAAACAAAATTTTTGTTCTTTAAGGTCTGGTCTCTTTTTATGTCTACAAGCATATACTGAAAATAAATTCGAAATTTAGATAAAACAAATTTAGGGTCTTCGTTCCTTAAAGCCTTTCCCCCCCGTTTGGGCAAAATTGGTGGAGAAGTGTCGCATAAAGATTTTATCGTAATTCAGCTTTAAAAATATGAGCCGAAAAGTTATCAAATTGTTCCGCAGTTTTGGGCAACATACATACTACTATCAATTAAACTTAAATAAACTCTATCTTGGTTTGTCCGGCAGGATCATTAAACTTTTAAATATCCCTTAGAAGACGGTTGCCAATTTTATTGACTGTGGATTTCGTCATCTTGTTTCTTTTCCGGAGTTAATAAATGAACAATAAACAATAAATACATGTATGCATTGTAACTCTGATGATGGCCTAAGTGAGCCTAAAATTGTATTGTGCAAGTAAAAACCGTTGGTTTTTATAAAAGTTTTATTTATTAATTATGCACAAGTAGTTTTAATAATTTTTCTAAGGTTAAGGTTAAGTTATGTTAATGTTACGTTAGGTGAAGGTTAAGTTAGGTGAAGGTTAATTTAGGTGAAAGGTAAATTACGTGAAAGTTAAGGTTCGGTTAAGGCTAAGGCTAAGATTCGGTGAAATATAAGTTTTGTGAAAGTTACATTAGGTGAGCGTTAAGGTTAGGTTAAGGCTAAAGTTAAGGTTAGGTGAAGGATAAGTTTTGTGAAAGTTAAATTAGGTGAGCGTTAAGGTTAGGTTAAGGCTAAGGTTAAGGTTCGGCGAAGGATAAGTTTTGTGAAAGTTAAATTAGGGGAGCGTTAAGGCTAAGGATAAGGTTCGGCGAAGGATAAGTTTTGTGAAAGTTAAATTAGGGGAGCGTTACGGTTAGGTTAAGGCTAAGGTTAAGGTTAGGTGAAGGATAAGTTTTGTGAAAGTTAAATTAGGTAAGCGTTAAGGTTAGGTTAAGGCTAAGGTGAAGGTTAGGCGAAGGATAAGGTTAAGGTAAGGTGAAGGATAAGTTTTGTGAAAGTTAAATTTGGTGAACGTTTAGGTTAGGTGAAAGTTAGGGTTAGGTTAAGGCTAATGTTAAGGCTAATGTTAAGGCTAAGTTTAAGGTTAGGTGAACGATAAGTTTTATGAAAGTTATGTTTGGTTAAGATGAAGTTAAGGTAAGGTGAAGGTTGAGGCTACGTTAGGTGACGGTTTAGGTTGAGTTAAATGAAGTTACTAAAAATCTTTTTCATTATTTTTTTGTTGTGAGATAATTTCTGACTAATGAAAATTTTAAACAGAAGTCTACTACCTTTAGTTATATGTCTTTTAGAAGGTTACAGAGTCTAAAAACTAGTAAAAAGCCAGCTCTTCAGTTTCCACTATTACCTTGCTAGATGACCATTTCTTTGTCCCAAATTTAAAAAATAACTGGATCCTTCAGGCAAATTTCTTCTCTAACCAAGATATTAATAACTGTAACGTCGGTCTCTGCCCCTAAAAAGCAATTCCGAAAATTTGAAGGAAAGCTTTTTTTCAAAAGATATTAAAAAAAAACCTCAATTTCGTGTTACGAATAACCAACTAAAAAAGGAAGATTTTTTTACGCTGGTAACCAACTTCGTTTATTTATACCGTAAAATGAGAAATTGCGTTTCAAGGGGCATATTTTCGATAAGCACGGACGAAATTAAAGCGAGATTAAAGATACGTCATAAATTTTCGAGTTCAGAAGCACGCGCTTAAAATTCGTAAGGTTCGGTCCGTCTCCGAACGTAAGAGATATCCTTGGGAATGCAACCACTGAAAAGCAGCTGCCGACGACATCCTCAGAGCGGCCAGCCTCGTTAAGCGCTTCGCGGCTTAGAACGGCGCTAGTTGGCAACCCGAGCATTATCTCTCGGCGAAATTCATTTCGAAGCATCCCAGTCAAGGAGTGCTGCTGGAACACGCTAGCTCTCAGCCGAACACGAGTTCTAGTTTAAGATCTACAGCGGACAGAGATGGAAGAGACTAATCTCATCCTTCACCAACACAGTGTACACTTAATTATTAAAAGGCGGAGACGGTGGTAGCGGGAGATGCGCGAAGATGTGGAATGAGAAAGCATATCGGGTTTAGATTTTCTTCACCGCACACTGCTCTTTACACGGACGCTAATGCGTTTTACGCAGTTTCAGCACACGTGAGGAACTTTTAAACTTAATATTATTTTACCTTCTTTCTCTAATAGCAAAAGTATATATTTGAGGATGTTTTATTAGTACTGCCTTCACTAATACAGTTTTTTCTACTCGTTTCCATCTAGGTCCTAAAAACGAGGTTTCCCAGTTTTCTCCTCAAACTTGATATTATAATTAATCCGTTTAACGATGCAAAATGTCTAAAGGGATTTTCCCCGAGCTCTTTCTTTTTCCCTTTCCATTATAATTGAGGTTAATGTAATAGTGACGGAGTGGTTAGCCCTTTCACCTCACATCCAGAGGAGCCAGGTTCGATCCCAGCTTGTGGCACTGGAATTGTGAGTGAAAACTCGGTAGAACTCCTTCTGTGTTTGCAAGTTCTCTCGCCAAGCTGAAGGGTTTTCCCCCGAGTTCCATAAAAACTTGTAGAGGTTAACGGTAAAAGCATAAGTGGTATTACCACTTATGGTAATAGTGAGTGCACTAGGGAATTGTTGGTCGGCGTGGCATGAAGAGCTGGCCACCACCCTCCTACGCAATTAACCTGGTCACCTGAATTTAAAAGGCAACAAAAGTCACTAGATGACTTGGTTCTAAGGGGGTGCCTTGGGTTTTAGCCTAGCTGATTATTATTAGTGTAAGGAGCTGTTGGCTCGCGTGGCATGAAGAGCTGGCCACCACCATCCTACGCATTGTAACCAGGCCCCATGAATAAAAGTAGCCTAACTGATTATTTTTTACTTGGAATGCTTTTCCGGCCGTATGGCTTATGGTAAGATCACTTTGACGGCTTTGGCCCCGCCTACGAGAGAAAAATCCCCTTTGCGCGCGCTCCCGTCTCACGTTGTTGTTTGTTAAGTTAACATAGTGACGCCAAAAAAACCGTCAGCCACATCGAGACGAAAATCTGCCGCGATAAGCATTCCAAGGGCGCGTCAAGTTATCGAGATCTAAATCTTACCGTAAGATTTTGTTCTTGCAAGACAATTTCTTAGTTAAAGAATTTAAAAAAAGTGTCAAGTTGTCTATCAATTTTCTTCGATAAGCTGGATTTGTAAAATAAGTAAAACAACTTTAAGCCTTTTTGGAAATAATAGTTCGAAACGTTGCTTTAATTTAAAAAAAAACGACCAAACCAATTACAAATATATTTACCATTTACAAGTCGTTGGAATTCTTCGGCGGAAACCTCGAAATTTTAATTTATTCCCGTAATATCATCTTTTAGAGTTACGCCCAATAATTCATTGGCATTCGACGCCATCTTGAATCTTGTTAAAAACTACCTCGAAAGCGATCTTGGGAATCTCGCAAGATTTGTGAGATCAAAAGTTCTTGTTTCCGGTTTTGAAAATCGTCAAGTTAGCAAGATCGCAAGAAATCTTGCATTTCTTGCAAGAAATCTTAATAAATTGACGTACCCCAAGTAGAGGTATGGATCACTCCGCTACAAGGTGTTATAAAAATCATGATTAATAATTTAATCATTTTTTATCTTTATGCAGTTAAAGCTACAGATTTGATTTTAATCTAATCATTCGACGGTGTTCTAATAATCAAGGGAGTGAGCTGACCCTCGATTATAGGGAACATATTTATAATTCTAAATCTCATAATAAAGCCTAATTTATACCTCCATAATCTTTCTTACGCTTATTTTAAAGTTCGCTTTAACTTCAGAACAATTCGGGCTTTCTTCAAGAGACTACGAAACTGACAATGAAGTGAAAACTGTTATGTTATCAGGAAACTATATAGGTATACACTTGGAATGTCTAAGGAAGATTTTTAGGCCGTGATGAAGCTCGTAGAAACGGGCGTGTCTTAAAGCGGGAAAACTCACGAAAAAAACTCTCGCGCCTCGCTACCCTAATTCGACAAAAACTCGTCATTAAGCCTAGTCATGGTTATTATATTATTAGCTTACCTGATTATCTCCTTTATAACCATACAAATACCTGAAATTAGGTATCACTATACACTTCTTTCGCGAAGAACATTATAATTACTTTAAAATATTAAGTACGATAACAAATTGAGGTTTTTAAATCCATTGTTTTATAAGCCTATTTTGCGCGGGAAGATCGCCTATTCGTTACCATGACGACGCATTCTTTTCGCGTCAAACCTCGAGCCAATGAATTTGAAATGTCGTGTTACGTCTTACACTTGATGTAGTTAAGCCCCGCCTTTTTCTCGACGCGCTTTCGTATCATCGTCCCAATGGAACCTACATTCCAAGTGTATACCTCTATAGTTTCCTGATGTTATCCATATTACTCATAGCCACCATAATCTGGAAACCTAGAACAAAGACTATAGAATTACTAATTTGGTCAGTCCGTGTTCTCTCTAGAGCCGAAGGCGGTATGAGTGAACAGGTGTATTTTGTATGTTACTATTTTACTCTACTTATCTAGCTTATTAAATGTTATTGACAATTCTAAAGTCATTCTTTATTAAAGACTAAGTTAAGAACAAAACAAAAACGAAGACTCGTTATTTATAATAATTTTCGGTAGTGTTTCGTTTAAGTTGAGACAGAATATTTAATTATATTACATTCACGCTGTTTTATAATATCATTATTATAGTTTACTCTTGAGTTTTAGATCAATTAGCTTAAGTAACCTTCATAGTTTTATTAAATTTAATATTTCGTAGTCCGAACAATTAGATTTGTTAACAAATTCTTTCCTTCTTGTAAAACTAGAGAGAGAATATTCGAGAAGCAACAGCTAGCTGCGATTATCCTTAAAAGTATAAAAGGAGATCGAGTTCCAGTCGAACTTATCCCAGGCTCAAGCTGTATGCAAATTGAGAGGGGTTCCCCGCTCGAAAGTGAGAAGGGGCACAGGGCGTATTCTCCCTTCCCGCTCTTAACGACCGAAGCACGCCAAAACACATGTTACCAATCTTACTGTCTGAAGGAAAAGAAGACCTAAATGCTTTTATACCACAGGAACACCTCCTTTTCTTTGAAGTGGCTCGGCGTCTCGAGGTGCCTGTTTAGAACACATCCCGCTGTTTAAGCCAGAGACAAGAAACATGGACCACGGATTGTGTATTCTATACTGTTATACGCAGTTCGTGCATCGACAAGGCACTCTTAAAAATTTGAAATCTTTTCATGAGAGTTTACACTACTACGTAAGGTACTAGTTACTTTCGTACTGTTGCGATTTAAGGTCCGTAAAGTTCTGAGTTTCACTTTGATCTTGAGAGAGGCATAGGAGTTAACCTTTATAAAGCAACGCTAACATTAAGAAAGCCCAAGATCCAAGATAAAAAACGTCTTTTCTACTCTGGTCTCGTTCAAATTAACACATTGAACCTACTTACGCTATATTTCAGTGCTCGATTCAATTCAAGAAATATTATGGTAATCGCAATCGTGCATCATAGCTAAGCCCCGCTCTAAAACAACTGCCATGACATTATTCTACTTGACAGATCAAGAGGCAAAACACCACATGATCATTGATAGCCAATAATCGAGTGGCAGCCATTGGCGTCTTTTTGTCATGGCTGACCAAAACTCGTTACTATGGCCACGAAAATAAACCACACTCATGAGCTAGGAGCAACAAACACAGCACCCCACACAAGGAGAAAGCAAACCGTCAAAAGTCGTGGATTTTCTTGTGCACAATTGTCATTGGTTAGACGCTTGAGCGCCTGTTACCGTTGGAAGGGGAAAATACGGAAATTGTCTTCCCCCTTTCCATAAAACGTTCAGCAAAAAAGTTCGTCCAATGAAATTTGTTAGCGTGTTTAAAGGCTAGCTGCGTTCTGCTTGTGTTTGTTGCTCCTAGCCCATGAGAAACCAACATAAGGCACCAGAAGTGGTGAAATTGGTCTGAAATGTTAAGACGTTGTAGTTGATAATTGTCATAGTAGCTTCATAAGGTTACGGGTGAATGTAAGGAAACAAACTATAATATATTAACCAAAACTTTGCTCAAGATGGCAGTCATGGCTTCCTACTGATATATGTGTCATACGTCATTGAGAGGAATATCACTGTAGCATATGTAACATAATTACAATAACTATGACACTATTTATTTATGCAAATTCTCTTACTTGGACTTTCAGCCCAGCTGATTAGTATATTATTATCTCTTTGGATAAGTTTATTGAAAAGGGTTCTGTTCAGAGATAACCAAAAGTTGAACACAATGAAGTCTGAACAGAATATACATGTGTATAAACAGACCACCCAGAAATGCGCAGTAAAACTTTTCAACAAAGTACTTTTTCCTACGGATATATTATACGGAGAAAATCGATCGGTGCTTCAGTTGGTGGCCGAATTGTTAAATTATCTCCAAAAGGTTCGCGAATTTCCCGCTAGATGGCGAAAGCTTTGCCAGATTTATTCAAGTCTAGGAAAAGCTTCGCTACATCTATTACCTAGAAGTTCCGAGTATTTTTTTACGGGATATACTAGCACTTGGTACTAGTATAAGGTAATCCTCTTTCGTGAAATATTTCGAGCCGTATGTTGTCTCAAAGACTTTATTTTCGGTTGAAATACGGGAAGTTAATCTATAGACTTAGTATCACAACGACTGTGTAAGAAAATGACAGAATAACAACACAAATTATTTATCATTACCACTACTTAGAATACAAGCAGACTTAATTACAATTGAATTTAATATCTATAAATTAACCTTATTGCAATTAAGGAGACGTCCCGAGGTGTAACACACCGATTTTGTTCAAACTCGGGCGTTTGGTAGACCTTCATGTAACTTGAAAAATCCTAAAGGGAATTTATTCAATGGGCAACCGTTTTGCCATGGCAACGAAAAATGTTTTTGACAACACAAAATATTAAATTTTCCCATTAAAATAACATGGGATTTTGACCTCAAATTGATCAAAAGTTGATCAGTTTTGATGTTTTTTTTTGTCAATTTATATCTATTTTTTCTATTTTTGTCATTTTCGAAATTTTGAAATTGGTTAAAATTTTTCACAGGGGGGGGGGGGGGGGGCTAGGAATCGTTCAGAATCCCTTGTTATTTTGAATGGGAAAATTTAAATTTGTTGTTGTCAAAAACATTTTTCGTTGCCATGGCAAAACGGTTGCCCATTGAATAAATTCCCCTTAGGATTTTTCAAGTTCCATGAAGGTCTACCAATCCCCCGAGTTTGAACAAAATCGGTGGGTTACACTTCGGGATGTCTCCTTGTTAGTGAAGTTCATAAGAACTGTTCCTTGAACGGCAGATAATTCCGTTTTAATTTTATCCTCCAAGACACGATTAACCTATAAGATTTGTAATTACTTTGAATTTGTTGAGGGTTAGGCTTTTTCGCCCCTTCTCATTATGCACTTTTCTACCTTTTCACGTGTTTTACCATTCTTTATAATTAATCAGTATCTATTATAACTAAATGATTTTAATTTCGGCATTTCTTCATAAATTATACGTAAAACGTAACCGCAAATTTAAACCAACTTATTAGTTACAAGTTAGTTTATTTTCACATTTGAAACAAATTTACTTTATGAGATAGTGTCAGCTAATTACTACCATTCTAGTCTTTCTTAGGAAATAATTAAATTTATTAAATTATGTGTTGAATATTTTAGAGGAGTGTACTACCGTGCAAAGCACAAAAGCATTAACGACCAAAACCAAAATATGGAGAAAACCCGCGAAATTCAAACTTTCTTTGCCTTAAGATACCCCAACTTACTTCTTTCAAGTTTATATAGTAGACTTGGATTTTTCAACTCAAATTATATTCTGGTACTAAACAATTTACAGGCCAAACGATATTTCAGAAATATCATTAAAACCATGTCTTAAAACGCGAAAAAATGCGTTTTGATTTGACTTTTAAAGAAAATAAACACATTAATGCGTTTTTGGTTTGAAAATAATGCAAACACCTAAAATAATGCGTTTTGCAAAAAGTCATTTCTCTAAGAACAAAAATTGTAAATTCGAAAATTTGTTCAAAATTGAATTTAACGTATAAAATAAGGAGAAATAAAACCAAAATCTGTAAATCGAAAATTTGGTCGTTAATGCTTTTGTGCTTTGCACGGCAGTGTAGATCGCGTGGTTTTGCTCGATATCTTCAAAAAGTAAAAATAAAATCTCAAAAGTTAAACTTAAAGGAGAACTGTCACCAAAACCAAAATTTACGAGTTTTTTTACAGAAAGATAGAAAATATATTAATAATTATGTCCGTCAAATTTTATAGTTATTGGAAAAGTATTTAAAAAGTTACGCAACTTTTTCCGCAACCTACATCAAACGGATCCAAATATTTCAGAAATCGCGGTTGAACCTACATGCAGCGCCAAAAGAATGAAGCGGCAAAAATTTCAGAAAGGGCTGCGTGTAAGGCATATTAGAAACAAGATTAACTACAATCTACCAATATAACTAGGTTAAAAAGCCAAGGAGAATGTCGTAGCAGACGACAGTTCCGATAGAAAAACGATAAAACCAGGGGGAAAATATTTCGTTCACGAGATGGCGCTGCAGGTAGGTTCAACCAAGCGGGAGGGATAAAAAAAGAAATTTGGTTGCTTATAATAAATCAAATACTGGAAATATTAACATGAAATTTTTGTTTAACCATTTTCGGACGTCCTCTATCCAGTTAAATGGTTTTTAACCAATTATAGGGTGGTGACAGTTCTCCTTTAGGATAAGGCTTGATAAAATTCGATCCTACTATTTTCTTTCTGGTTTTCCCCTAAGCTATTCTTTCGGCTCGCTCAAGTAGCAACGAATATAAACATATACCAGCAAATTACGTCAATAATAGGCACCCAAGAAATGAGCTATTTTAACGGTCATAATTTTACCACTTACTCATGAGTAAGTCAATAGAGCAAGTGGCGCGGCGGCACTATCATTGGCACCTGTATTATGAAAAGGCCCCTGTTATTAGAGATGGCCATGAACTATCCGATTCTTCGAAAAACGTGACTTTAACGGAGACCGTGGTGCCATCTATTTGTGCCAGGAAGCTAAAATTTAAAATAGCCAAATGAAAATATCGTCCGTCATAGAGCCATTGTAGAGTATTATAGTTGGACAACTTATACTCTATTTAGTGGGATTTAGCCTAAATTATATCTCCCATGTAAAATATTGTTAATAATTTCTGAAATTTATGTTATTGCCCAATTTACAAACGATCCAATCAACGCGAAGGGTACCTATTAGTACCGCCTTTTAGATTTCGACGCTAGCGACATCTATTGAAAAAAAGAGCTACTTCACGTCAAGCCGCCACTAGCTTTAAGTAAAACCGACATTACCGTTATTATTATCATTATCTATTTATATATCTCATGCAAAAATCAAATACACCAACAAAATTTAGACTCTATCTCTTTAAGAAAATTTGCATCGACGAAAACAAAGCGTTTAAAATTTTTATAGCTCGTTTATGCAAATAAAGTCTACTCAGAATTAAGGATTTGAAGGGATTAGCAACACGTTAAACGAATTCTCTCCGTCTCATTTGTAATAATGCGCCGAGTTGTCAGACGCATAAGAGACGCTGATAAAATATCGTCAAATTAACGCGGGGTGAAGCCACCACACCGTATTCGGAATATCTCGGAAACGCCAAACGCATCTTCCTGGCGAATTATACTTTCAATTAAACCGAAAATATATCGCGATCATTAACTTTGGCGAAGGCATCTTTCCAGTTGTATAAACTACCATTATTAAATATAGCAAACCTGATTAATTTTAGCCGACTGTAAGCCCTAAGTCAACTCATTTTTATTCTTTCTTCCGAGGAGTGGTATTCTCTTCCTTCTTGGCCGTTTTGTACGTTTGGTAAGAGAACAAAGAAAAGTACTACGATGGATGGAATCCCTCTAAATTGAGGAGCAGGGAATCGCAACAGAATTTAATGTGTTTACTTAACGGACGAGCTTATAAAATGGTAAGCTAACAGAAGTCGTTCTTTCCCTGTGTTCCGGAAATAGTTTTTTTTTGAAGATGTTGGAGTATTTCGCCTAATCCCATTTCTCCCAATTCCCACTTTTCACACAAAAAAAAATGTTGGATTCACAATTCTCCCAAATACATTCAGGAATTCGATCGGAAGTATTAATACAAACGGTCTGGACGTGCAAGTTACGTTTTATATGGTCATTGCCGTTTGGGCTTAAGACGGTGCCAGAAATAAGGGCGGGGTTTCAAAGAGCGTTGATGCAAAATAAATAGTTTTTTTTAGTGGTGTCTATCGCCTTTGCCCGTTCATTGTTGAGTTTTTATTCATATTTTCAACTTTATTTCAAGTCTCATAATGCAAATTTCCTGCTAAATTCAGATATGGAACATTTTATAGTTCTAAAACTGCTTGGTTTGCAATTACTACTGAAAATTTAATGGTAAATTCACGGACACCCCAGTATATATAGCTCTATCACTGCTTGGCTTACAAGTTTCATACTGCAAATTTCTCGGTAAATTCAAAAACATCACGTTCCATATTTTTATATAACGGGTTTTTTTTTACAAATTTCATACTGAAAATTTCATTCTATATTCAGAAACATTACATTTTATATAGTTGTATAACTACCTTTCTTACAAGTTTCATACTGCAAATTTACTGATAAATTCAGAAACGTCACGTTTTATATAAAACTGCTTTGCTTGCAATTTTCATACGGAAAATTTAATGGTAAATTCACATACACCATTTTATATATAGCTCTATCACTGATTTGCTTACAAGTTTCATACTGCAAATTTCCCAGTAAGTTCACAAACATTACGTTTCATATAGTTATATAACTGTTTTTTTTTTTTCAAATTTCATAAGGCAAATTTCCTGCTAAATTCTGAAACATTATGTTTTATATTGCTCTGAAACTGCTTTGCTAACAATTTCTATTATAAGTTTCATACTGCAAATTTCCGAGTAAATTCAGAAACCTCACAGTTTACATTCTTCCGAAATTGCTTGTCTTACAAGTTTCATATGGAAAATTTTCCCGTAAATTCAGAAAAATCACATTTTACATAGCTTACATTTTGCTTATAAGTTGCTTAAATAACTCGTTTGAAACAAGCAGTAATATTTTTCTTTTAGTGGAAAGTAAAAAAATGTCTGATAAATATTAATTACGTTTCCGGCACAGTATTTCCACAAAAATAATATAATATTAACTAAAGTCGAGAGGAGCTGGGTTCGATCCCAGTTTATTGTACTTGGTGAAAACTCGGAACTACTCCTTCAGCGTTGAGTTTGCAAGTTCTCTCCCTACTGGTTAAAGGGGTATCCCCTTTCCATAGAAACTTGTAGAAGTTAACGGTCATAGTTAGTGTAGGGAGCTGTTGGCTCGCGTGGCATGAAGGGCTTGCCTAGTACTCGGAATTGTTTATTCATTATCCACAAATTTTCCGATTTATTTAAAAAACGTCGGTAAAAAGAATATCATTTTAACTTATTTAATTATGTTTTCTACGCAACCAAGCATTTATTTGAATAAAAGTGTCATTTATTTAAATAATTGTTTGTTTTATTTAAATAATAGGCTTATTAACTTTCGATTATTTAAACATTTTACAATTGGTTATTTAAATAAATATTATTTAAATATCGCCGAGCTTATTTTATTCATGGATAAAAATTAATCGAAATCCGAGCACTAGGCTTGCCACCACCCTTCTACGCATTGTAGCCCGACTACCTGTTTAAAGGCATTATTTGCAAATTTTGAACTTAAAAGTTATTTCATAAGTCAGAAACTAATTTTGAGATTGCAGAGCCCAATTTTAGTGTTGATTTCTGTTTTTATTAGGCTGATTTCGAGATTTTGGAATTGATTTTAGCTAAGATTTCGGGATTTTCAATTTTATTTCAAGATTTCTAATATCACTTTTATCTAGGGTGTACGGAAAGTTTACGAATGGTGGACCCCTCGGGCTTTTAAAGAAAACCACGACAGTTATCGTTACAATAATAATGACCTAGCATTCACCTCAAAACTTCGTTAGAAATTCTTCGATTAATATCAAAATTCAATTCTCGTTTACGTCTTCTTTAGAAAATATGTTGAAAGTTTCCACGCCTTCTGTGTAAGCCTACGACAGCTATCGTGGTAAGCAGATGGGAGAGTAAAATGTTTTCTTTAAATAAAGTAAGCCTAGCTCGGTTCACTCGATTGACCAATTACAAGTAATTTTTTACAATGATAACAGCCAATCCAACGAAAACTGTTAAAAACCCCGGATATTCTCCCACTGGATAATAAAGGCCACCAAGTTATTATACATGACCATTATTTCCTCACAGTGGTAGTGATGCTAATCTTAATAAACATAATGGCTCAAACCGCGCGACACGTTATCAGTGGGTTTGGTTGACAATAAAAGTCAATAACACGTTTGAGACAAGAAATGGGGACCACACCTGCCGCTAGTCGGGGAAAAGGCGCTGCGATTTGACGTTAGAAAAGTAGAAAAAATAAGAGTGCCGGTGTCAATGGAGACGGAGCGGCACTGATAAGAAACAATATTTGCCGCGAGCCGTCACATTCATCAACACTTCTTAAATTGAGAAGCACCCTCTGTCGTACGTGAGAGGAAGAAAACCGTCTCGAAAACGAGCGAAACGATTCGAGCCTAAAAACAAAACCATCTAGCTGTAAAATTTACTTTTCTACAGCGTGAGACTTTCGAGTCGTTTTATTCGCAATATTCTTTATCTAGCATCGTTCAAAATTGACTCCTCTCACCTAAAACCTTTGTAAATTCGTACAGGTAACGCCCAAAATAAGGAAAAAATGATGGAAACGCTTCAACATTTGTTCGACGTTATCAAAGAGCCGCTTTTTTTAAAGCTTTCCCAAGTTTTGGAAAATGTGTAAACTAAAATATTTTTAACAGATCAGTGGTGGATAAATATCCGTATGAGGATAATTTTTTTTAATTCAATTTATTTAATAAATAAACCATTTAACAATTAATAAATATAAATTTAAATAGAGATAACGGACCGGGCTACTTAAAGGGAATATAACCTCAAGTCTTTTTAAGTGTTTTTTATGATTTTTATGTTAACAATTTAGGCGGGAAATCACTAACCAGCGCCAAAAATATCTGAAGCCATAGGAGGGAGCGGGAAATGGTCGAAGTGTTGGTGTTCCACACCAAAAAACCTGAGGTAATACTCCCTTTAATAGCCGAAACATAGTGTGAAAAACTGCATCGCTTCACCCCTGACAAGTGACTTTTTTATGTTTTCTTGTAATTAGTTTTCTTTGTTGATTTGTATTTTAACCAGAATTCAGACCTGATGAGGTCTCTGTACAGAACGCGAAACTAGTCGTTATTTTAATTATTTTTAATTAAAAAATTTTTATTACGTAACTAAAGTGGTTTTTAATTATTATTTATTACCCAATACGTAAGAAGCCATCCATTTTTAATATAATTTAACAATTTATTCAAATATTTATTTACAAATATTTAAGTCGTGACATTGTAAGGCATATGGACTGAAAATAATGAGGAATATTGTAACACAAGATTTAATTTCTATTTAATAACGCTGCACGACGCACGCTTGGTCGCATGTGTTAATTCTAACGTTCCATAATAACTATCTCGTTACTAGGGTAATATAGCACTTCGTTATAATAATAATATAATCAGCTAGGCTAATACCCAAGCCACCATCTTAAGCCCAAGTAATCGAGTTACTTTTAATTTAGAGGTTACAGTGCGTAGGAGGGTGGTGGCTCGTGAGCCAATAGCTCCCTATACTAACTATTGTTGCCATGTTGGTATACAATTTTTATCTATACGAAAAAGAATGGGTGACGTTATATGACGTCATAGTAAGAAGTCCTTTTGGCAGATTTACAAATTTCTTAAGAAGAATAAAACATGAGCGACGGTCTTAGAGGTTCTATTTCTTTGCTTTTATTTATACTAGGTGGCGTCATTTTAAACTATTTGGTGGGAAAGGAATTATGAAAAAAAATTGTTTGTAGCACTATTTTAAGCAATGTTTATATTTAAATATAAAATAGAAACACGTGATTTTTTTATAATTTAAAATTTTTACATTTCTGACTGTTGGCGACATCTCGTAATACTTCGGTTATTTAAAAGTCGACCTCTTATGGCGTTACCCCTGAGAAAGGATCTTCTATTAGAAAGGTTTAGTTTTTGGGGCTTATTCAGTATTTGTAAAATTATTTTATCGGAGATTCCAATATATTACTGACAAATCGAAAAGAAAATCGCACCCAAAAATTGTTGAAAAATAAAATCAATTTGCACACGCACGTGAAAACTGGCCCCCAACCAATTTGGAGAGGAAAAGACGGCTCGACGGTAAACCACTTTATGTGAACATTAATTTGTCGGGATTTCAATTTATATCCTTCTAAACAAATGTGTTGGATGTGAAAATTATGGTACGGGCATATCATCAAATACCACGGTTGCCACAATTTTGAACCAACTATGATCGGGAACAGTTATATCACGGTTGTTTGTTAGTAGACAGTTAATTTTTGTTGCATTTAGTTACAATAATTAAACACCATTTCATTCTTCAATTTGTTATTTTGTAAATCGTCAAACAGAATGTAAATTTTTGTTTATAGCTAAAGTTGTCTACGTGATGAGAATATTTTTCAAAATAAAGCAATATTTTAAGTTGAAAATTAATACACTTAAAGCAAGTGTCGGCTCCTATTTTAAGGTTAGTATCATTGGCGAGCGAAATCACTAACGTAGAGTTTAGTGGAAATTGAAACAAGTTGAGCAAGCAAATTATTCCCTCAAAAGTAGGTGCCTCGACGTACCTCTTCCTTTAATTGGCTTTGCGTAATCACGTGCGCAGTTAACTTAGCTTGGATTGGCTTTTCCACAACCACGTGTTTCAATCACGTAATCTTCGACTTTCAAATAAATGACAATAAGTTTTTGAAAGTCGATAATAGATGGAAGCACCTTCCCGGCGATCTAAGCAATCATAGCCATCTTCGTTACATAGACCCAATCAAAAATACAGAGGGCAACGATAGAGCCGACACTTGCTTTAAAGATATGCCGTTATTTCCCTGAATGCAATGATTTGTTTAAAAATTTAGCCGATAAATTCATACCTTTATAATTAAAATCTATCTAAACCTTTTCTCCTTCATACACAATGGGGAAAAGTACTTTAACAGAAGCCTTATTGGAAGAATTTTCTACAGGGTGGTATAAAGGTTTATGCAAAAATTTTAAGGAGTTGTAGGGGGTGAGTTGAGAAGTATGCCTGTTTTTTCCCATTTTTCTACGATGGGTTAAAAGAGCGCCAGAGAGCTTCAAAGTGTGGCCTACTAGCCCTTGGAAGTAGGCTGCAACAAGCGCGAAACCAAGCAGCAGGGACTTTAAATACTGTTTAAGTTTACTTTTTTACGCTGATTACCTCGATTTGTTTACAAAGTCCTTTTTTACCCATCACATGAACCCAAACCTTAATGTTCGCATTTCCCTGCTGCTTGGTTTTGCGCTTGTTGCAGCATACTTGTCAACTCACCCCCTACAACTCCTTAAAATTTTTGCATAACCTTTTGAAACACCCTGTTTAATCACAATTTAAATCAGTGCTAGGTGACGGGGAATAGCTACAATGGTGGCCCAAACTAGCTTTTGTATTTAGTGGCAAATAAAAGATCTAATTTATTAGCTCTTTGGATATGTTTTAAGAAGTGACGAGGATTTGTAGTAAGAGTACTATCAGAGGCCCACGTTTGTGGGACCAATATTTAAGGTGGCGAAATTGAGGTGAAGAAGAAATTGGGGAAGATATCGAGGTTGCACGTACGGCGATCGGTCACGGATTCTCGGAGGTCAAAATTTGGGGGGCAATAAGGTGGAGGCCCTCATCTCGGGCGAGGAGTTCGGTGGGGGGGCATCGAAAATCAAAACCTATCGGGTATAAATTAAAGGGGCCTTTCTTCCCGCGGTGGGCTTGTTGAGGAACCACGAAAAGGTCGAAGGGGCGGAGTCGGTCACGCCGCAGTTTGGTGCAACGAAACCCCACGTCGAGCCGTGACATTCGCGGCAGGACCAACAAATTGCTCTCACCATCCAAGGCGTCTGGAATGCGACGGAGTGGAGTAAATTTCAATGTGTAAACAGCGGACAGCCTTCTTACTACTCTCGATACCATTCTTCAAATCGGGCTTTCAACGAGAGAAAATTTCGATGCTATCTATAATGGGTTCGGACCTCATCGGGCAATTCGATCAGTGTCTTAGTCACCGTGGAAAAACTGTTGGAATCGTTTAAAAATATCTTCGATTTTTAGTGAATTATTTCCACAATTTTAAAATAGAAATTATTTAGAGAATATTTATGCTCTCTAATTTGTTTATATTTAAAAATAAACTTAAGAAAATTTCCTGGAAACCAGTAATAATAGAGTGTTTATACCAATTTTATTGGTCAAAACTGGCATCCCAAACGATTTTAACTTGGGGTACGTTCAGTAACGCAAATCTGGGAAGAATTGGTTTTTACTTTATGTTTGCTTGTCGTCATAGTGACGTAGGAAGTTACTGAACGGTATTATTTCTAGGCAGCGCTGTTTTTAAAGATGGCGGCTATAAATGTTACGGGGCCCAAAATTCGGAGGAAGTGAAAAACATTATTTTCAATAATTAATGAGTTGGTAAATGACGAAATTGATGGCGACAATATTCATTACTGCGGCAACGATCCGTGTTTTATTAAAAAAAAGCGAAAATGGCCATTGCAGTAGCTGAGGCATTTCAATTAAATGATAGGCCTTTGACCAAATCAGTAGAATTGTTGATTAAAACTACAGTTGCATAATTGTAACTTCTCCGCCAGCTAATCTGTTAACATCGTAACGTGAAATCGGAAATGCGAAAAATCGTAGAGTAACAAAAAAAGATGTTGGGATCGATTATTCATCGATGTTTTTAAAGAGCGTTACTGAATTTTAAGGCCACAGAATAATTTGAAAATTTCAACGCGAAATTAAAAAAACGACCAATCAAATTCTGAAGAAAAGCGAGGTAAATTAATATAATTCAAACGATAATGTGTTCCTTTAGTAGTCGTATTTTGTAGTATATACGGAAACGTTTCTGTTTTAAAATTTCTAAGTATTTTGTGAATGAAAAACTATCTTTATGAACGACCCCTATTTGACGGTCTATCCCGCCATATCTCAAAGCGAGGCAGTTTCATGATGAGCAGGGAGGTGTGTCTGCCTGTCAAAGATACATAAACACCATCCCAATCTCACAATATTTATCTTATTGCATTTGTTAAACGGTATACAAAGAGACTTTTAGCGTAGGCCACAGCTTGTACATTTTCATCGATTAGAGAAAAGTAGGAGATTAAACGACAATATTATCCAAACAAACGTCGAATATTTCAAACTAGTTTTATATTTCGCAAAATAATCAAATAAACTGAGTACCAAGAAGTTGGGAATTATTTATAAACGATATTTTCGGACTTAACAACAAGAATATTTTTATTTATACCAAACATGTTTTCGAGTTAGCAGATAATATGAAGCCGCAACTATATTCTCTACGGTTAAATAATGCACTGAGAAATTTCAAATACCATTATCTTGAATGAAAATCTAAACCACCTATCATAGAAAGCTCTATTATTTTAGCAAATATAAAGCCACAACTATTCACGACCGAATATCACGTGTAATTTTAGTTCAATGTGGGCAAATTTGGCGTAGTGGAAGTCGATTTCCAGCGTATAGTTTCGTAGAGAAGCTGGATAGTTCACGATCAATTTTGACCAAATGGCGCCGTTGTTGTCGGATAAATGATTAGGCTTAAAAAATTTTATACCTTTTTATTTTTGAAATTGATTCTTTAAAAATTTAAGTAATGGAAATTAAACTTTGTGTTAAGTATAAATAAGCAGTAAGCCGCGTATGACTGAGGGCTTTTAACAAATTAACTGGATTCCATTTCGTTTCTTAACTTAAAAAAACTAATGAACTAAGCCTAACCTGACTTTCCCGCCCGTACTGTCGCCTAAGCCCCCACTAAGGGAGCTGTTGGCTCGCGTGGCATGCAGGGCTTGCCACCACCCTCCTACGCATTGTAACCCGGCCACCTGAATTAAAAAAGCTTCAAAAGTCGCTTGATGACTTAGGCCTAAGGTGGTGCCTTGGGTATTAGCCTAGCTGATTATTATTAAGCCTCTCGTATAGTTATAGTTGAATAGAATTCTTGAGGGGCTTCAAAGCGGTTGGCGTACCTCAGTAAGCCTTCCGATTTAGACCACGCCTACCGTGTCAAAATATCGGGAACATTGAGTTCCCCTTAGATTCTTGGTCCATGCTCTAACAGATCGCTCCACCCCCTCAAAATAAAAACCAATAGACCCGGTTATGTCGCCATTGAAGCACACTGCGTGACGTATTTCCTTCGTCAACAAGACCATGGTGAACGCCCGAGGGGTCTCGACCAAGAAGATGTTTCAAAACATTTCTGTACGAGTTAAAATTGATGACGTCACCCAGATGAACCTCCGTTGATTTTCAATACGATATCCTCTGTGTGACGTCACGATTTTACCTAGCAACGCGAAAGCCGTAATATTTTGATAAAAAACCTTGCGATCGAGGCAACCTTATAGTTCCCTTTTTTACGAGCCTTGGTGAACGCCTATCGTCGCGGCATAGTCATTCCTTCTCGGTATAAATGAATACGTTCTTGGTCCCAAAAAGTACGAAATTATTTATAAACTACATATATTCGGTTTTAATTTACAAGCAAAAGCAGGCGTAATTATGTCGGTAGCTACTTCAATTACGCGGTGAGCGCTACTATAAGTTGTTCCTCGCAAATTGATAAGAGACTTAGATAATATTTTAACGTAATTACGCGGCTTTCGAGTCCACTTAATTAAAATTTAGCAAATTGCAATTTCTTTTCCGTTTGCCGCTGTGGTTGGGAACTTTTTTCTCTTTCCATTAGAGATAAAAATCTGAGCTATTAAAGATAGAATCTAGCAATTATGGCGGGAAATTTTACGAGTTGAGAAACTCTTGAAACCGGTCACTCACGACTTTTGGCATGCCGGAGCTAATTCGAGTCTCGCAGACCAGTCTAAGGCTCGTGTTCTAACACTAAAAGTGCCGTCTGATGGAAAAATAACGGAACTGAAGCATTGTTCCGCGATAGAGAATAACTATAAGAAATTATTAGTCAATTACATTGGCTTGGTCCTCATTACCATCAGCAGCTGCGCCAGGAGACGAAAAACTATTTGGAAAAATGAGGTGGTGAACGCGAGATTTTAGGTCGTCCAAACTATTAAGCGAATTAATTTAAAGTTTTTTTTAAAGAAAAATAATAATCAAGAATGTATTTATTTATACTCAGGGAGAATGAATATGTCGAGACTATCGACGGACACGTTGAGGCCCTAACCCCGTCATGCTAAAGAGGAGGGAAGGAAAAACGGAGCCGGTCTTATTTTTTGCGTCCTCGCAGCAGCGTTAATCGCGTCGAAAAACGTAATTTTTAAGAACCAATGAGATTGCAGTATTATTTGATTTTATTAAAGCGGAGGAGCATACCGGGGGCCCCAACGGGTGGAATTAGAGAAACGCTAAAAATAATCTCAGCATATTAATTCTCCCTGAGTATAAAAAAATACATTCTTGGTTTTATATGGGATAAATAATTTTCGTTTGATATTATTAAGCTTCATAAAAATAAAAATATTAATTTTATAAAAACAGCGAAAAAGATTTAATATTTTTACGCGGTGTGTCAGTCAATTCAAAACGGAATAGGTGTTGTACATTGTCTTACAAAACCCGCTATGTAATCATAATCATTATTGGAAAGCGTAAAATGTATAAAAACAAGACCATTTTATATTTGAATAGATCTATTATATCGGTTCTTATGTAGGCTTGCTCGCGGGGAGAGCCCCTGGAGAGGCCGGGATTACAAAATAATGGATGTAGACCAGCGGAAAGATGCCCAGAGATAATGCTTTTTCGGGGTGGTGCAGGACCGCTTTGAACTTCTTACGGCGTTGTTACATGGGAATTACGGGTACCAACGTGTCGTGGTGTCGACACTTGTCTAATGGCCCATTTTACGGCTTGTTAAATTTTTGGAAAAAGCTCGACGTGACCTTGTGATAACCTTTAGGCCTTGGTAAGAACACTCCTCTTAGTTGTTATTACAAGTTTTTTTTGTAAAAACACCGAATTTTCATAATTTTGATATAAAGCCATCCATATTTATGCTGGATCAACGAATTTCACATTTCGTCCACCAGGTTTAACAGAAGCTAGGGGTGATTGGAGTTAGTAACGTTACAAACAACTCATTGTGTGCGTTACCAGTTATTTTTCGATTTTGCTCCTAACTCTTTAATGACAATGAAGTGTTTTTAAGAAATTTGAGTTTTTTTAACATAAATTATAAGAAATTGGAGTTTTTTAACATAAATCAAAAGAAGTTTGAGTTGTTTAACATAAATTATAAGAAATTGGAGTTTTTAACGAAAATTATAAGAATTTGGAGTTGTTTTACATAATTATAAGAAATTTGAGTTTTTAACATAAATTATAAAAGGGAGTTGTTTTACATAAATTATAAGAAATTGGAGTTTTTAACGCATATTATAAGAAATTGGAGTATTTTAACATAATTTATAAGAAACTGGAGTTTTTTGGACATAAATTATAAGAAATTGGAGTTTTTTAGCTCTATATTCGAAATGAGAATTTTTAGTGTAATAACTCTAAAATCTGGAGGAAAAAAACCCAATGTAAAACAAGATAGATATAAAACAGCGAGTCATTGGCCTCGGGAAATATGAAAACGTGGGAATCTAAGAGTTTTCCAAGTTTAGCGCTCAGTTATAATTCAAAGCCATAAATACGACAAATCCGGCAAACGGATGTTGAAAGCGAGGAGAAACTTCCATTTCAGCCGTCTAACGCTCCGCACACTTTAAACCAGAAGACGTCCTAACTTTTCCTGGAATAACAGATAAAGGAAGGGAATAGTCTTTTGACCTCTGTTAGTAGCCACAGCGCCGCCTAGCCAAGAGACCCCGAAACTTTTAATAGTTTTCCCTCAGTTTTTATGGAGCGCAATATTTTCAAGAACGGTATGTAACGTATAACGGAGTGTACAGAGTGTAGGCGATTTCATTGCCCGAAACCGACTCGGCTGGGTGCCTTCGTAAACCCAACGTCGAGCGTCAATTCGAATCTACTGGAAGAGCGGAGCGACCCGCTGCGGCGAAGGGCGAAATGACCAAAATATGACCGTTCGTAAAAACTGAAAAGTTAGCCTTCGCTAGTCCAAGTTTAAAAGAGGAAATTCAAGCGGAGCAGTCTTTAAATATATTCCGTCGTTGTACGGATGAATCCGTATAGTAAATATGTAGTGTGCTATATACACTTGTTGGAACATAAATCACGGTTGAATCATGCGTTATCGGGGTCCTTTCTCGAAGATTTCAAGCCACAGTACTGTTGCCCATAGCAACTGGCCACTGGCAACGAAAGGGTTTAAACATTTTGTGACAATCTTTGATTGAAGTAACGTTCAGACTATTAGCTGTTCACAATTTCCCACCAAAAAAACGATTATTTTCCAATTTGGTGGTCTTATATATGTTTGGAATATCTAAGACCACCAAATTGGAAAATAATAGATTTCTTGCTGCTATCTATTATTTTGCAATTTGGTGGTCTTAGATATAAATATATATATATATATATATATATATATATATATATATATATATATATATTTATATATATATATACTGCTATTTCAGGGACATTACATAACCTTGAATATATGTCAATTTGTGACAAATGTTAGAAGTTGGTCCGCCAAAAAGAGTACCAACTTTTGCATTTTACCCTACTTATTTCATCCCAAATTAGTTGGACAAACTCAATGTGCATAGTAATTGACCTTTAAAAGTTGTATAGGCTGAGCATCCCTTAAAAGGAATACTTGTATCTATAATAATAAACCACCATATTATAATATTAAATATATGTGATCCCTAATAATTTTTCAATTACAGCTCACACTACGAAATTGTTAATTAGTAATTTTTGTTAATATAAATAAAACAATTTAGTTTTCACCAGGTAAAAACCACTGACTTAATGTCGTAGCTGTTTAAGGATTTGCGGTTAAATATAATTCGGATATTTTTAAATTTAAAAATCATAACCTTTTGAGGGACTAATGATTCAACCACTCTTGAAAATGTATTTACCATTTATTAATTAAAATATTTTAAGCCTTTAAAATTGTTTAATATTTCAAAGGCTTTTGAGAAGTTTACGTTCTATTACGCATTCATAAAATTGAAACATTTCCCTTTCATTCCATTATCTCTAAACTCATCGCTTTATTTGAAATTATCATTAATTGCTAAGAACAGAAAGTCTCGAATAACCGAACAGACAGAAGCAATGATATTAGTAATTAAGGATTTGTGACTAAATCTTTGAACTCTTTCGTACTGTTGAACAGATTTCTACGAAAATTTGTCAAAATTAGGAGTGAACAAGAAAGAAAACGAGCCAACACACTCAAATACGGCGGACTTCTCCAAATGACTATCAAGTGGAAATCAGAACGAAAGACTAATTACGAGGGCATACGAGTCGAGAAAGGTAAAATTAAGAACAACAGCGTGTCGTTAGAGCAGATTTTACAAGCGTGACCGCGATATCGCGAGCTACCAGTTAACGTTAGACACTAGCCCGGGAAGCGTGTCTAAAATCTCTGGTACAGAAGTCGAGCGAACCGAAAATTGGGAATTAATTAAAATGGCCATAACGAATGTCGCTACGCTGTCAAACACCGAAGTGTTGCGGGGTAAACAACCTAAAAGGGATCGTCGTCCCATTTCGTCGGAAAATCCTACAAAGAAGACAAACAGAGATAATTACCGGGGTGAGCCCCGTACCCAAATTTAAGCAATTGCCACGATTTGGCGTTAAGGAAAAAAGGGTGAACTCGACTTTTCAATGTCTCGGGGACCCTTCGTTTTCGGGGCAACTCTCCAGAAATTTGCGCTCGTGCGATTCATAAAAGCCTCGCTCGGCGTCGCCGTTGAATATGCGGAGGGCGAATAGCCCCAAGATGTTAATGGAGTGAGGATAACTTGATTGCGGAGGGAACTTGCCCGTTTCGGCCCGGAATCAATTTATTGATGAACTGGCTCCTATATTCTCGAAGATTAGCGTGGTTTACAGAAATTAGATTTATTTCGCGGATTTAAGATTTAGGATTTAGTTAAAGAGTGTTTAAGGTTCGCCACTTAAGCTGTTTCTGCTTAATTAAAGTTAATCACGGAAAACGGAATGGTTCAAGCAATAATTATCGTGTATATCAAGAAAAGGTGTGGTTCAAGCAATACTTATTGGTTTAAGCAATAATTATCGTTTATATCAAGAAAAGGTGTGGTTCAAGCAATACTTATTGTTTTGTTACAAGAAACGGAATTGTTCAAGCAATACATATTGGTTCAAGCAATAATTATCGTTTACATCAAGAAAAGGTGTGGTTCAAGCAATACTTATTGTTTTGTTACAAGAAACGGAATTGTTCAAGCAATACATATTGGTTCAAGCAATAATTATCGTTTACATCAAGAAAAGGTGTGGTTCAAGCAATACTTATTGGTTCAAGCAATAATTATCGTTTATGTCAAGAAAAGGTGTGGTTCAAGCAATACTTATTAGTTCAAGCAATAATTATCGTTTATATCAATAAAAGTTGGGGTTCAAGCAATAATAATCGTTTATATCAAGAAAAGGTTTGGTTCTAGCCACATTTATTGTTTTGTTACAAGAAACGGAATTGAGCAAGCAATATTTATGGTTGGAACAAGAAACTTAATGCTACAAGCTATACTTATGGTTGGAACAAGCAACTTAATGCTTCAAGCAATATTTATGGTTGGAACAAGTCACTTAATTCTTCAAGCAATATTTATGGTTGGAACAAGAAAATTAATACTTCTAGCAATATTTATGGTTGGAAAAAGCAACTTAATACTTCTAGCAATATTTATGGTTGGAACTAAAAACTTAATACTTCAAGCAATATTTACAGTTGGAACAAGAAACTTAATGCTTCAAGCAATATTTATGGTTGGAACCAGAAACTTAATGCTTCAAGCAATATTTATGGTTGGAACAAGAAACTTAATGGTTCAAGCAATATTTAATGTTTCATAACAAGAAATGGAGGGGTTCAAGCAATGGTTATTGTTTTGTAACAAGAAACGGAATGGTTTAAGCAATGTTTATGGCTAATTATAGCAAGAAACGGAAAGGTTCATGAAACATTTGTTATATAATTTAAGATAGTTCACTGCTACGTTGAGATTTAAAAAATTCAATTTATCATTAGGACATAAAAGTGTCCTTGTTCAAATAGATTGGACAGAGAATGGCTGTCTTCCATAGTACCACAAAACTTTCTTTTTAATAGGCCACTGTTGCGGCTTCTAACGTAAATAAATAATTGCTAAAGCCATTCGATGGTTAAGAAGTATAGGAAATGGGTTGTGGAAAATTACATTTTAATCATTGAAAGAAGATCAGACCACTTGTTATTCTCGTCGTTTTGAAACGGCTTTCCGTGAGGGGTCTCATTAGAGAATGAGAGAGGGAAAATCGAAAGGGGCTTCGTGGGTGTTGCGGAAAGGGCAAGGGTCGGGTGCGGATGGTCTTCGGGATGAAAGGATCGTAGCCATGGAAACGATCAAACTGGACCGAGCTACGACAAATTAGTAGAGACGAATGTTTAATTAGTTCAGGGGAGCCCGTTAGATGGGGTGACGACTCTCGGGAGTCGCGAGCTCGCAAAGACCAGCCGGCTGGCCGCCCAAAGAGAGTAGCTAGCTAGTCTTTGCTCGTAAGAGCTAAGCGGCGATTGAAGTTTATGAAGAGCTAGACGCCAGCCACTCAATTTCGAAAGGTTTAATGTAACTCGATGGGAAGGAGTCGCGGTTCGGGACCAAAGGGAGATTCTGGGCCTAACCCGAGGCAAGCGCGCTCTCACTCAGTCGCCGTTAATGAAATTTCGCTAAGTTTCGGAGGGCGCCGCCTGGCGCTTTTACGCGGAAGCACTTTTAAACAAAGAGAAATATAGATGGCGCTGGGGATCCGTTTCGATCGTTCGTCGACGAATCCAATGGGGAACAAACAATGCGCCAGGTCGTTGCGCCCGCTTGATGACCAAAATAAAGCCCAAATTACACAATGGGGGCATAGTCGCTCCGAAATGTTCGACGTATTTTTAGACCCACTCGAATCCTTTGAGACGAGCCGACATCGCCCCACCCTTCTCGAGTAAAAGACCTTTGAATAAGAGCCCCGATCTATTCCGCGTTGCCCCGAAGATTCTATAAAGTTTATAGTTTTAATTAAAAGGGGACCCACGCGAGACCCCACTTTCTTAGATTTACGATTTTAAGAATTTGTTTGTCGACGGTACCGGCTGTTTTAAATAAAATTCTAGCAAACTTCTCGATTTAATTTGTAGTTTTCTTTCGGATAAATCTACATTCAACGAATTGTTTGTCAATTAAAAATTTATCCAAAGAACAGCGATCAGTTCAATTCTGAAGAATAGGTAACTAGGAATACAAAATTAAAAATTAACTGAAATGGAACAATAGGACTTTAAAATCTAATCAAATAATGTTTTTTTGTACCTATTGTTTCGTTCCTTTTCACAAACAAACTTATTTGGAATACGTGGTATTAAATTTGTATTAATGCGTTTGAAGTTTATTTCGAGGAATTCATCACAATAAATTAAAAACAGATATTCGAATAAAAGTTGGTAACTAGAAGACTAACTCAAACTAGATAATACACCATTTATTCCTTACTTCATTATACTTATTATTTATAATTTGATGTATGTAATTAAAATTAAAAAACTATTTTAAAATCGAATATAAAAAATCTGTAGATGGTCTAATTTGTAATTACTCAATTTTGTATAAAAATAACATATAATTTGAAGTGTATTTCGAGGAATACAGAGAACAAATTAAAATTAAAATTATCTTATTAAAAGTTGGTTAAAGCAAAAATGAATAACGTAATTAAATAACAACTAATAATCAGCTAGGCTAATACCCAAGGCACCACCTTAGACCCAAGTCATCTAGCGATTTAAAATGACATTAAACAGGTGGCCGGGTTACAATGCGTAGGAGGGTTGTGGCAAGCCCTTCATGCCACGCGAGCCAACACCTCCCTACACTATTACCGTTAACCTAGACACGTTTTTATGGAAAGAGGAAACCGAAGAAGTCGGGGGAAAACCCCCTTTAACCAGTGGGAAAGAACTTGAAAACTCAACGCAGAAGGAGTAGTTCCGAGTTTTCACCCAGTTAAAAGTTACAACTTTAAATACGCAATAATTATTAAATAATAATTATTTAATATCTGATATGCAAGTAGCCAAAAAGATCACTTTTAAAAGTAATTTATTTGATAAGGAAATAACGTAATCAAAAAAAGAATTACAAATTTATGGGAAACAGTAAATCTACTCATATTATCTTACAGTTAAATTTATGTTATGTTATTTTATGTAATGTTATATAAAGCATTTTTAAAATTAAATCTTATAGGGAACGTGGTATAAAAACTACATGCCATAACCAAAACTATCCGATTAGAAGCGGGTCGGTTTTCACGCCTGGATCGCTCGCTAAAAATCGGCGTTACCGAGAGGGTCCTACAATAACACCCGGGCCAATATTCGATCAAGTGACTACCGAAAATAGGGGGCCCAAAAAAGTGGCCAAATTTACGTCGCTCCGACGGTGCTAGAAATATCACTCGGGTACACCTGAATACACAAGCACGCGAGATCTACGACACCACTTAGTCGATACCGCGTTTAAAGTCAACTAAACGGGTAAAGACTGCGTCACGCGTTATCGGGAGTGGGTACTAGTGAAAACTGACCAGATGTACCCTGGATATGATCCACTCGCGCGGGATAGAGCTAAAAGTCTGAAGACTGAGCGGACATTGCTCGGCGGAGCGCACCGACTGTTTTTACAAGTTCTGGCTTTCCCACGACTCGGACTGACTCCGGGGGTTCGTTCACTTTCACTCGTCTCAGCGCCTCAATCGTACGTGAGTTCTAAATGTTGGGCTGATTTTCTGCCAATAGGGTTCGATATAGCTAAATAACGACAATGTTTATCTTCATAATATGGAAAATATATCTTCACCTCCCTAAGGCTATACGAGGCTCCCTAGGAAATGGTCAGCTTTGTGCATTTGCATGATAATAGACAAAAATAATACGCGATAAAGTTGGTACTGTTGTCATTGTAAACCTAAAAGATAGACTTCTTTAATAGTATCTTTACATATTTTCATTTATCTTCGTTATTTTGTTTGATTTTACCGTGTCATATTTTTCATAATTTTAAATAGTATGTCGTTTTTCCGTCACTTGCAATTAGAGGTCGGCGGAACAAATAAATTAATCGCAAAAATTTCAATTAATCATTAAAATTAGTATTATTTGTTTTATACGCATTAGAGCTCGGCGTTTGGATAACAAATAATCACTTTATTTATTTTTATCCACAAACGAAAATTATCCGGGAAAAAACGATTATTTTACATGTTAAATTGCTATATAGCCGTGGATATTATCCATGGATAAACAGTTAATCGTAATTTTTATGGTTATTCAAAACTTTAGCGGTTAATTTATCTGTTTCGCCGAGCTCTAATACGAATAAATTATACGAATAAACAACGATTTAACATGCAAAATTAATAATTTTTTTCGCATATTTCTGAATAATTCTCGGTTATGGATAAATATAAACAATCGTATAATTTCTTATTCAAACGCCGACCTCTACTTGCAATGTTAGTTTCGCCGAAGTTTCTACACTTATCGATACAGCTGAATCAGTGAAGTCATCAGTCAGAGCTCTGACTCGATATTTTGTGTTAAACAAGATGTCACGGACATTTAAGTACACACAATTCCCCGATGTATTAATATATTTTAAAAATTAAATTTAAATTTGAACAATTTTTTAATCATATTGTACATTAACGTAAAAAACCCCAGAGGAATTTTATCGAAAAAGGAATTTTTCGAGTTACCTGGTTTTGGAAATAAGGTAGCGAAACTCGAACACCATAATTTAAATTAATTTTTTGACAAATCAAATTATTCGAGTTACCTGGTTTTGGAAATAAGGTAGCGAAATGCGAACACCTTAATTTAAATTAATTTTATCGAAAAATGCATTTTTAGAGTTACCTGGTTTTGGAAATAAGGTAGCGAAACTCGAACACCATAATTTAAATTAATTTTTAGACAAATCAAATTTTTCGAGTTACCCGGTTTTGGAAATAAGGTAGTGAAAGGCCAATATATTTTGAAGTTAGATGGCACCTGTATCAATTGGTACGAAACTCAAGTATCACAATTTAGTACGTACGCGCGTTGCGGTTTTCCTCGAATTGCCCAGAAATCTCCCTAACAATTAAAATTTCTTAATGCAACCGAAAACGTAGTTCAGAAATGATCAGTACTAAGTAAAAATGTAATTTTCCACCAAGTCGGTCTTAATTTAAAAAAGGATGTGGATTTAAAGTTTAAGTCGAGAGCATGATACCGCAGGCCATTGTCTGTCAGCCTAATTATAGTCATCGGCTACACTGTACGTGGATCCAGTAAACACAGATCATTTAGGATTGTGTGTAAAAAGCTCGTAAAACATTTGTTTCATAATCATCTTTGTTTGTTTGACGTACTTTGAAGCCACAGGCCCATGCACATTACACTGTAACTTGAAACCAGTTTTCATGTCAAGTTTCCCTCAATTGTATTCGTCAAAACTGACAATCAGATCGCCTTAAACTGAGACTTATGGTTTAGTGTTACCGTAGCTTTTGTATAATTGACGTTTCAGAATTCGATAAAACTATTTAAATTATTTATTTATTACTGATGCAACGCTTCCGTATTACCATCTCAAATGGTGAAATGTTCATTAGCTAATTAACAAATCAGTTACAACCTTATGTTTAGTAAAAGATAATCAATTAGAATCATAGTTTGACCTTTGCTAGACCTACCCAAGACCTAGGCCCTGACGAAATCTGAATTTCAAAATTCAAACTGTTGGCCGATATATTTGAGATAAAAATTTATAACACACAAGTCAATGGGAGCCTACGACCACGTAAAAATCATCAGTCAAATATAAACATAAAGTTCGTGAGGTTTTATGAAAAACTCGACAAATTCGAACTATAAATATACACGCGCCAAAATGGGTTTCTTAAATAATGCTTGTGCCATAAAATAAATTCAAATCATATTTTTCTAACTTTCCTTGTAATCCGTTACTACGTAGAGTTTATTTATTTTTCTGTGTTTGACAATTCTGTCCACCAAAATGACGAAGAATAATTTCTAGACACACTGCTTGAGCCCAGACTTGTTCTAGAGACAACCTAGTTTAAATATTTTAATTTGAAAATGATTTTTTTATATTTTTAAATACAATTTTAGAAATTAGTCCATTTTTAAGATAAGTTTGTTCGAAAATTAATGCCATAAGGGAACTTAATTAAAACGATAAACCTATTTCTATATTCCTTATACATATAATAAAAATTAATTTATTTGTATATAGAAATAGTTTAGGTTCTTGCTACAGTTCTTTTGTCCACTAAAAATGATCAAGGTCTAATATATATTAAATATTTTAATTTGAAAGTTATTTTTTTATATTTTTAAATACAATTTTAGAAATTAGTCCATTTTTAAGATAAGTTTTAGTTTGTTCGAAAATTAATGCCATTAGGGTAACTTAATTAAAACGATAAACCTATTTCTTTATTCCTTATACGTATAATTATAATTAATTTCTTTGTATATATAAATAGTTTAGGTTCTTGCTACAGTTCTTTTGTCCACTAAAAATTATCAATTATCTAATAATTCAAAATCTATTTTTCAAATCGCAAAGCTTGGTGGGCGCCATTGGAAAATCTGTATTTCTTTAAAAAAATAAAATATAAATCATTTGTTTGACCTTAGTTAAAAGTCAGATGGTCATCCTGCAGAAAACGTCGACAGGTTCGAGACGACCCTATGTCTAATCCAGTAGCGAGCGACCTTACAGAACTAGCGTCTATGGACTAACGAATTACCATAACACAAAGAATATAATCCCCAACGAGCTATACCACCTTTATCCAACATAGACTCTGTTTAAAAAGCAAACCGACCCCTCCTGAGGACCAGACACCCCTCAGGGTGGGTAAATACGAACCGTAGACCCGTGGTAGACCTACGCTAGGAAAAAACCGAGCTTTGAAAATTCTCATTGGCCATATGCCTTTTCTTTTTTTGAAGAATCGAACGTGGAGCGTGTAACTCATCGAGTATACTTCATAACGGAATTGTCTGTTTACTTTCCGAGGAGTCTCGTGGGAGTTATTTCCCCGCGTCCGTCGACCTTCACTCGTCAAACAAAACGACTCGACACACTTGTTAATAATAGAACCGGTTATAAATAGCTTTCCCCTTCGCGGACAGGTGAAATCGCGCGGAAAAAGAAGGCAATACCCTTGGGTGGGAATTTCCCATTAGTGTTTGTTGATACTCGCAAAACAGCCCCGTAAGTTGGACACTGCGGGAAATACGTTTGAGATTGGGACGTATTCTCTGTACCACAGTCTTAATTAAAGGGGAACAAGTTAGATAGCCCTATAGCCCATTAAAAACTAACATTTATGGCGGAAACCGCGTCAAAAAATATTGAGTGGTTAATTTTTAATAAAATAAAGAAATTTCGGGAAATCGAAAAGCGTGCGTCCGCCGCGACACCTGGTGAGAAGTCAGTGAGACAGAAAAACAACGCAAAAGCGCGCGCTGCTGAAGACGCGAAAAATTGGTTTTGCACGCGCGGCGCGTTCCAGTTATATGAGACCTAAGCCTAAATTGCGCGATTTCAAAAGTTAGGAGAGTTCGCAAATCGCTCATACGGGGTTAGGGGCGCTGGCGGCAGCCCCTAAGATGGCGGCGAAAATTCAAACCCAAACACCTGGCGTTATTTTTTGTTTCAACTTTTTGGGCCAAAAGCTATTTTTTCAAGACAAAAAAGGTACGTGTTAGTATATTGAACGTCTTGTTAACCTTTTGATACGGAAATTAGGCCATATTTGGAAAAGCTTGGCCGTTCCCCTTTTAGATCTTGAATAGCCTTAGTCGATAATTCAAAATAACGGTCAAAAATGCCGCCAATCAGTTTAGTAAAATATTTTCGGCGGCGTAATCGTCGGCCATTTTCGGTATGGAGATACAGGCCGGAAGGCAGGTAAGGCTGCCAGATTTCGATAGACCGAAAACGGCCAACTCTATCAAATGTTTTCGTTTTCGAAACGAAAATTTTGCGGCGTAGCTATCGACTAGGACTATAGCTTGTCACGACAACTCAATAGCGCAACGTTTTCCTTCACGAAAGCTAAAGGATTTCCCGGGTTACCTTTCTTTTGAATATGAATCGGAATTGAGCTATATAGGACAATAGGAGCTAGGAATTACGGCTTAGCGTGTAGAAAATTCAAAGCGTTCCTATTGCGGATTATTGGAGGTAATGCAGCTTCATTGTTTACTACACGAGCGAAGAGCATTAGGTGACTTCCGCGGGAGCTTAGAGTGAACGTGTTCCAATCTTAGAATTGGAATTAACGTCCGTGTTCGAAGCCTTTGACCAAATCCCGTACTGCGAGGACTATTGCCTAATACTTTGACTTAACGGCGATTATGAACGGGACGTGGAAGCTGATGGAAGGGTAAAATCTGCTCCGACTGTCCGACTACGGCAATTTAGTCCGTTTGACGTGTCGCGACTGCTGTTGGGCTAGTTTAACTAAATCGAAGGAAACCTTAAGCCTAAAGGACGCGCGCTCGTCCCATAAACGGTAGCTCTCAACAAAAACCCAATCGAAGAAGTTAGGAGTGCCGTCACAGCTTTCACATCTTATAGAAAGTTTAGCCGTTACCAACGAGACTAGTATCTTTTTGGAAAACCGAAGTTATCCCTAGAGGTCGGGGATGGTTAACTTTTATTCAATAGATAAAGCTCTCAAATTATTCGTAAAACATTTTTTGATAAATTTGTAAAATTAATCGGAAAAACGACGTTTTTTTCGATAAAAAGCTAAATTTTACGAATAATACATGTTTTTTAATCATTTTCCGATATATTAACCGGTAAATTTCTTTGTTTAAATTTTTTTCCCGAAAAAAATTAATTTAAACATGGATAATGATTAACCGTCACCGACCTCTATAGTTATTCCTTCTCTTAATGGAGATAAAAACATTATCTTGGAACTACCAGAAATTAGTGTTGCAATTTGAACCATTTTATTTCAGACAAATCTGACAAACTCTTAGAACTATAGTTTCAGCTTGGATTAATAATAGCGTTACACTATAGTTAATCCAAAGTTTCAGACGGCCAAGATATTAGACCGAAAATGCAGGAGTTACGCCATTAGAGCATGGACAGTAAATTAAGAGGACAGGTTTTCGATTCCCTTCCACAGTGCATTTTATTTCTCCCCGCGCATCAATCAGCTCGAGAGACTCCGAGGGAGTCTTGCAAGGTCGTTTGTACCACGTGATCTTAAAATTTCAAAATGGCAATCTAATGCGGTTGATATTGTTACGTAATTTTTTGCACTTCATATTTTAGTAATTTTTAATTTTGGTTTTTTAATTCAATAAAAACTATCAACTGATATTTAGTATATCATATTTAATCTTTAAAAACGTGAAAAAATACCTTTTGGCGTAAAAATGTACTTCGTGTTTATCTTTTTTTTTCGAACAGTATCGTCCACTCTTAGCGACACTTGTTTTTTTTTTTTCAAATAACCTTAGTGTGATTGGCTTACGGGGGCTAAAAACCAGGCTTTTTACCGATCCTCTAAAATCTACTATCCATGATTAGAGGAAGGTTTTTAAATACCCGAAGATGGCGTCCACAGTCTGAAATTCTGAATCGTAGAAAATATTAAAGGGAATATAACCTGCAAAGCAATCTTTACGGAAGACCCTTTCAATTTTTCAAATGTCCCTGTATAGTGGCGCCAAACATTTTTAAAGCCAAAGGCAAGAGCGGCCAGAGCTGCAAGCGTTGGTGTTCCACACCAAATACCTGAGGTTATATTCCCTTTAATTATCTAAAAACCGCGAAAATTGTTTTTCTTATTTAAGGCGACTTTTTCCTGAGTTGAACTTACGTTTATAGTTTTTACATAAAATAGTGCATAAATAAATAATATATATTATAAATAAATAGTAAATAAATAAAAAATAAATAAATAATAAATAAATAAATAGTAAATAAATAGTAAATAAATAAATAATAAATAAATAAATAAATAGTAAATAAATAATAAATAAATAATAAATAAATAATAAATGAATAATAAATAAATAATAAATAAATAATAAATAAATAATAAATAAATAATAAATAAATAATAAATAAATAATAAATAAATAATAAATAAATAATAAATAAATAATAAATACATAATAAATAAATAATAAATAAATAATAAATAATAAATAAATAATAAATAAATAAATAAATAATAAATAAATAATAAATAAATAATAAATAATAAATAATAAATAAATAATAAATAAATAGTAAATAATAAATAAATAGTAAATAAATAGTAAATAAATTGTTAATAAATAAATAGTAAATAAATTGTTAATAAATAAATAGTAAATAAATTGTTAATAAATAGTAAATAAATAGTAAATAAATTGTTAATAAATAGTAAATAAATAGTAAATAAATTGTTAATAAATAGTAAATAAATAGTAAATAAATTGTTAATAAATAGTAAATAAATAGTAAATAAATAGTAAATAAATTGTTAATAAATAGTAAATAAATAGTAAATAAATTGTAAATAAATAATAAATAATAAATAAAAAGTAAATACATAGTAAATTAATTGTAAGTAAATTGTAAGTAAATTGTAAATTAATTGTAAGTAAATTGTAAGTAAATTGTAAATTAATTGTAAGTAAATTGTAAATTAATTGTAAGTAAATTGTAAATTAATTGTAAGTAAATTGTAAATAAATTGTAAGTAAATTGTTAATAAATTGTTAATAAATTGTAAATGAATTGTAAATAAATTGTAAATAAATTTTAAATAAATTGTAAATAAATTGTAAATGAATTGTAAATAAATTGTAAATAAAATTTAAATAAATTGTAAATAAATTTTAAATAAATTTTAAATAAATTTCATCATTGAAATTGACCTCTAATCGCCGGTTTCCCTTACCAGGCAAATTGTGTAATATTCTATTATCTTGTTATAATATTATACAATAATAATACAAATTAAAAAATTTAAAAAATGTAATAACTGAAGAATCACCATTATTAAATATATTAATTAATTAATTTATATAGGTGTTTAGGGCTCTATATTTTCAAAAGTATTTAACACATTTAAGGTAGCATTGAAGCTTGCTGCGCGATCATTTTCCTATAAATCAAATTATTTCTAGAAGGCCCATAAAAAATGTGTTAGGCACCGTTTTTCTGGCGAACTTGACAAGAACTTGCCAGCGGCTGAATCTGGCTGGCTACGAGATTTAATTAAAAAGGCCAGCAGTGTTGGTGACGTTAGCTTTACGCTACAACTAATTCCTTGCGTCCGTTTAAGAGGCAAAAAATAAGCTAATGTTCCCGATTACGCGTTTGGCTGGGTTTTTCATAAAATGGAGAGCCTTTAAGGCCTGTGTCTTCGTAATTACGTACCTGGGTCGACCTCGACAACGGAATACATTCGCCTGAATTCGTCCTTTAGTTTAGAAAATTTACATTATCGCAAATATGAAGAATTAATTCAGGTACCTTAGAATATGGAACTGCTAAACACAACCAAATTTTGTAGAGAAAAATCATCTGTTTTCGATTTCCTTTACTGATTTCTCTGAATCTGTTCCATTGTGCCGAATCCCATTCGACCTAACCCAATCCCATTAGACCGAAAAAGTCGCACTTTGACCGATTTAGGATTCGGTCTAATGGGATGGTCCCATTCGACCGAAAAACCCGCATTTCTCCGGGTTTAGGATTCGGTTTTATCCGTTTCAGCATCTGTCAGAACAGCATGCAGTGTTACCTAACCTAACCTAACCTAACCTAAAGGAGTAGAAAGAAAAATTATTTTTTTTTGAGGTCACTCAATTGTGAGTATTGCGTCGGTCGATTAGAAAAATACAAAACCCGCCTTTGGGCTAATTTCATCAAAAACATTGGCGGAATTCGGTCGAATGGGATTCGGCGCAATGGGAAGATACCATTTCTCTTACGAAAGTGACTTGTCCAAATTCAATGTACAAATCTGGATCTAACTGGAATCAAAACACATACAGTTTGAATCCAATTCTGTTTGGATCAAATAATTCTGATCAAATCGGAATTAAATTGCATTTCGTACATTTTAACTGGATCAAATATATAACACATTTTGGTTTTGCAATTTTCGAGCAAAGTTAAATTTGAAGGCTCTGCAAAATTTTGGATACAATTTTGGAATAAAATTTGCTTAACCATTATTAATAATAATAATAATAATATAAAATCACCTGAAACGTTTAGTGTGTAACCGTTTGTTCCAATTGTTTAATGGGTTTGAACACCGAAATGCTTAAAAAATAATATTGATTAACTAAAATGGCAGCTAACAAAATTCTTCAACGTGGGCGTGTACGTTTACTAAATTATCAGAAAAACCTAGAGGTCGGGGACGGTTAATCATTATCCATGTTTAAATTGATTTTTTTCGGGAAAAAAATGTAAACAAAGAAATTTACCGGTTAATATTTCGGAAAATGATTAAAAAACATGTATTATTCGGAAAATATTAGCTTTTTATCGACAAAAACGTCGTTTTTCCGATTAGTTTCACAAATTTATCAAACAATTAATCGGATAATACAGAAATATAAATTACTTGATCAAAACGTTTTACGAATAATTTTGAGAGCTTTATCTATTGAATAAAAGCTAACCATCCCCGACCTCTAGTCAAAAACCTACTTGCGTAACATGTTAATATTACGGTTTTTCTGATACATAATCAGGTAATAATTAGGAGGCTAATTGTCCCATATAATTCGCTACCTGATTTCAGAGTTTATTCTTGGTAATATTATTTATGATCAGATTTTTTAGGTAAATGCAATTACAATAAAACAAAATTAGCACCAGTATACTCTAATCGCGTAGTCTATTAAGGGAAGCAAATATTCCCGTTCATTTCACTGATCAAATCTAAATTGCATTACAGTCCCCAAGCCACGCGCACTTTCCCCTTCGTTTCAAAAGTAACACGTTAAAAGCTATATAGAGAGGTAACCAGGCTACAAGGTTCCAAAATTTTGGTCTCGCTAGACGAAGTGGCAGAAGCGGCGCTCGGGAAGAGTAGCTTCCCGACGTGACTCAGTTGATCACGACCTCTAGCGGGTCTACTGGGAACCTTAAATCTGCCCATGTGTGAGCGGAGACTGGCCTAGTCTCCGCACCGCAACATTACGCGTACATTTTTAATAAGGAACATTTCGGGAAGGTTTCTAACGACTGAAAGGGTCCGTCAAAACTTCGGGTCACGAACCCTGATGCCAGCGGACCTTTCAAAGGAGAAGGCGCCCCCTACCCGGACCAAACGGTATTATCGAAGTGAGCCATGATTCTCCATTATTTCAACTTTTCCAAACTCCCGCTATACATAGATGGCGTAGTTTTGGATTACTTTTGCCTTAATTCTGATTGGCTGCTCTGGTTTTTATAGACCGGGGTTCGGGGGATACCAGGGGGCGGGAGAAATGCCCAGGGATTAAAGGTTTCCACTAAAACTACTTCATTAAGAATTTAAACAGTTTGGGAACAGACGACGTCTCCCTATAGTGAAGATCAACGACTATCAAATGCGCGGATATAAGGTGGAATAGGGTAAAGTTTGTGATTAAATTCTATAAACTCCCCGCAAAGACAAATATAGTGTTTTTGCTACCGCGACTGGACTTAAAACTAGTTTTTCATTATATTGCTGAAGCTGTTATCAAAGTTCTGGCAGCAACGTTCGGCAGGGGAGCAAGATATCAGGGAAATACTTTATGGAAATAAGTATTATTATGAAAGGTTTACTTTTTGTGTCCATTAAAACCTACTAATCAAAAAGCTAAATTTAGGAACGAATTTTATCATTTTCAAATTAGACTGACTTCTTCAGTTTCGAATGATCAATGCTAGCATAACGCTTATATACACTGTTAAAAATTAGGTTTTAATTTAGACCTCTAAAGTGGTTAAAACGTTATCCAATGTTTAAGACCATTCAGGGTTTTATCATAAAACATATTTAAACCTCCTGCTCCCCAAATTCAGTCCTTTCGTGGAGTGTTTAAGTACTTATTTTACACTCTTCTATCCATTTTACTTCATAAACAGTAAGACGTTAATCCTTTTTAACTTTCTTTTCAGTACTTTATAGGCCTTTATTTAATTATTTTTTTAATGTTCAATACGACTCAATATATTAATAACGAACATGGCCAGATTAGGCTGGTTTCGCTCGGGGGAAATAGCCGAATGAGCGTCCCTGATGTCGTTGAACGAAGGGAGTTGATCACGTACAGTCTTTCAGTTTTGATATACACATAGCAAAAACTCTTTGGGTTACCATATTTTGACGCCTTTATTAATATCCCCTATATTTAAAATATGTTATCAAATTTTTCAAGACTTAACCTTAGTTAAATATTCCTGGGTATTGTATTAAACGTGAAAGAGTAAAATGGGTCTAAAATAATTGATTAGACCGTTTTTAGTAACCAAATGGTTTGAAATAAATTAAAAGTCCAATTTTGGTCCTTTTATAAACTTTTATTTTTAACAGTGTACCTTTGGACCGAATCCCACTATAGACCAAATTTTTCGGTAATATAGCCCAATGGCAGGTTTTGGTTGATTGCGAATCATTAAATATATTTATATATATTAAACAAATTGCTTTGTTTATATTGATGTATTAGATTAGGTATGGTATAAAAATAATCATTTCTGCAATATTCTAATTTTGTAAGGCGTAAATAATTCTTCCTAAACCGCTTAAAAGCGCGGTTTTCGGTCGAATGAGATTCGGTCTAAGCGAGAATAACATATTTATTTTTCCTTCGCCATTTTAAACTGAACACGACGAACAACACTGCACCATGGAAGTTTGTTAATAATAATCAGCTAGGCATTACACAAGGCACCACCTTAGGCCTAAGTCATCAAGCGACTTTTAAAGCCATTAATTCAGGTGGCCGGGTTACAATGCGTAGGAAGGTGGTGGCAAGCCCTTCATGCCACGCGAGCCAACAGCTCCCTACACTAACTATTACCGTTGTTAGTATAGACTTAATATTTAATTTACACGTAGATACGACCAGACAAATAAGATTTCGCATCATATCGTTTAGCATTATAACTTGTACTTTTTATTTTTGCACTTATATCTGAATTTTTATCGCCATGGTTATTGAAAAAATCAAAGTATTACCAATTAAAGGGCTACATAATCTTTGGAAAAATTTAGGCCGAATTTAAGGTAGCTCCTCCTCTTCCAATGTGACTCAGATATACCTGTTTGTTTCTCGAAGCACTTGATTATGTAGCTCCACCCTCAAACATCAAACGAGAACCAGAGTAAATGTTCCTCTTAAAATATTGATTGATTTTCCAATATACTCCCGTCCTGTAGCTTACCTTAAAACGGGAGTAAATCCTGCTTAAACGTAGATTAGAGATTAACATAATCGCTCAACAACTGGAAAGTTTCAAACCAATTTAGGAGGGCAGTAGTGGGATTAGGTAGGATTGGAGGATAAAATTTCCAAACACACAATCTTTAATCACTACTAATACCAAAAGTAAATGAACCGAAGTTATCAGATTACTATACTCCCCTTGTTGGAGGCGTTTTCATTATGAAGTTACATTTCGACCTCGAATTGGAAATTTTGCGCGCTCCTAGGCTGAAAAAACAACGTTTTTGTTTTAATGAAACCATTTTTTATACATAGAAATAACTATACCCACAATTCCCAAGTGCAATTTATCGCGTTAATGACGGGGATTCAAATTAGCTTTTATTTGACTCGATTTTCTTATCATTTTCATAAGGGAAGCGCCCTCCGATTATGAGCGCTATTTTGATAACTTCGGTTCATTTACTTCTGCTAATACTAGTGATACTACGCAATGTGCAACTCCAAACTAGTTTAAAAGTTATGCGAAGGAATGAAAGACATAACGATTAAAAGTACACTATAAGGCAAATTTATTGTTAAAATATTTTAATTGTTAAAACACTTCAACTAAAAAACTAAAACTTGTAACTGCGTTTGAAAACGGCAGCGTACTCGCCATAAGCTGAAACATGCTTATATTTATTTAAGTAATTTTGTTTTATATTGACTAAAATTCCACACTTATAACGTGTAAAAACCTTTAATTTTTAATTCCCCTTTGGTCAGAGATATGAATTAACAAATGGATGTTTTTGGAGCGTACATGTTCTTATTCGCCTCGTTAGTTCAGCCGTAACAGATAATAAATTTACCGCAAGTAATGTTAACAACAGTAATAATTTTCACAGCGATACAAGACAACTTCCAGCTAACCATTAGCGATCCTACACTAACTATAGCTTTAGAACGTCTGTAAGTTTATATGGAAAAGGGCAACAAAAGTACTTGGAGGAAATGAAGAAACCTTTAAGCGGGACTAGTTCCAAGTGCCAGAAGATAGGATGGAATCAATGTTTACTCGTGTTGCAAGAGTGCTAACCACTCGGTCAATTCATCTTAAAGTAATCTCCACAGTGCGACACTGAGTGGATTCTTATTCCACCTAGTGGCAGAAACCTTGTCTGATAATTTATAGGGTTAAACCTTAAAACGAGTAGCAAATTATATTAAGTTTGTACTTTTTAATTTCCAATTAGATACTAGACTGATTTAATTTTAATGGGGTAAGGGGTTTACTGTTAAACCATGAGATGATTGAAAGCAACGCTAAAAACTGTTTTTGTAAACAGTGGTCAAGACTTTTTATAATAAGTAAACCAAACTTTAAAGAGGGTAGAAACCATTGAATTGAGAAAAGTACCGCTAGAATTACAGTTTCATTCTGCCTTCCGCGAAACTAAATTTTCGAAATTGAGAACTCTATCATTTGTCGGTGGCGCCATCCGCGGTGGGAACTATATCCTTTGAGAATAGCTTTTTAAAATATTCCACCTTGAAAGTGTTAGATGGCGCCACGTATAATGATAGAGTTGATGGCTGAGTGCCGCGTGCGCCGACTCCAAAATTCAGAATTTGTTTCGCGTAACCACGACTCAAGAAAGTGCCTATGTCATTCTAGCGGTACTATTCCCAATTCATATAATATAATGTTCCCTGTAATATTCAAAGAACTTACTCTAATAGCCCGGAGTAGTGGCTCACTCCTGTAATCCCAGGCATCCGGGAGGCAGAGTTTATGGATGGCCGTGGGAGGACGACCACTAATCCCCCAACGGGTGGTTGTCATACTTCCGCCACGGGTGTCCCAACCCTATCCCCAAGTATCCCCCCGTTGGCGTGGCCGTAACACATATCTCGCACCTGATTAATCAAATGGACGCGCGGACTGAATTGTCCCACCCGTTACAATCGCTCATAACGAGCTTCTAAAAAAAAAATCTTGTTATAATAATCCTAAATCTACTAACAGTAAAAATTTAATAAGGTAAATATTTAATTTTTTTTCTAAATTTCACAGGCGGTTTGAATACGTAAGTTTCTAGTTTCAATTTTTTGGAAAAACCTTACACTCCTTTACGAGCAGTTGAATAAATAAAAGTGGATAATGTAAGGGAGGAAAGATTTCAATGTACAACATGTAGAAAATAGATGTTGATCTTTTTTTATACTTTTGGGTCTTTGGGGCGCTATTTCCGACTATTACAGGCGTGTGTGTACGAGAGTGTTGCGAAACGCCAAAAATCTCGTGCCAGGATCGCGTGGATGGGGAGGGTGAAACGGAGGCAGCCGACAGCGAGCACTTTTCCATCAATCCTTAAAATAAATTCACGCACACCTGAATCGTTCGATGTTTTTTCCGCGAAGAGCGAGTGAGGGAATCGAAAAAATATATGTGGCAAACCATTCTTAGGCCGCGTGACCGAGGACACGGAGAATAACGAAACAAGTTTGCTTAATGCCTTTTTGTGGTTTCGCCCTGACGCCACATTCGGAAATGGATCACTTTGAACATAAGGAAAGAAAATCTAAGGTACCTTACTAGCATTTAGTTAAAACTAAGTCAGGGGTACCTAAAATCTACATCTTAAAATGATTGCCATTTTCAAGCTTAATATTGCCATTTTCAAGGTTATTATTTCCATTTTCAAGGTTATTATTTCCATTTTCTAGGTTATTATTTCCATTCTCAAGGTTATTATTACCATTTTCAAGCTTAATTTTTCCATTTTCAAGGTTAATATTTCCATTTTCAAGGTATTTATTTCATTTTCAAGGTTAATATTTCCATTTTCAAGCTTAATATTGCCATTTTCAAGGTTATTATTTCCATTTTCAAGGTTATTATTTCCATTTTCTAGGTTATTATTTCCATTCTCAAGGTTATTATTACCATTTTCAAGCTTAATTTTTCCATTTTCAAGGTTAATATTTCCATTTTCAAGGTATTTTTTTCATTTTCAAGGTTAATATTTCCATTTTCAAGCTTAATATTTTCATTTTCAAGGTTATTATTTCCATTTTCAAGGTTATTATTTCCATTTTCTAGGTTATTATTTCCATTCTCAAGGTTATTATTACCATTTTCAAGCTTAATTTTTCCATTTTCAAGGTTAATATTTCCATTTTCAAGGTATTTTTTTCATTTTCAAAGTTAATATTTCCATTTTCAAGCTTAATATTGCCATTTTCAAGGTTATTATTTTCATTTTCAAGGTTAATATTTCCATTTTCAAGGTTGATATTGCCTTGTTTATAGTAGTTATTTTTTTTATAATATTTTAGTATATTTTCGAGATAAACATTTTGAAAGACAGGTTTACCATTTTGAAGGTCAAAACGACCATTTTTGAAGATAGACAGGACCAGTTTAAAGATCGAAGCTTAGGGACCATTTTGAAAGTAGAATGGTCCAGTTGGAGGTGGAGATCGCCATTTTATCCTTTCATTTTAATAATTATATTACAAAGTAATACAAAAGATAGCAGTATTGTAATTTTGAAGGTCGAGAACACGATTTTCATAATAACTATTTGTATTATAACATTTTTGCATATTTTCGAGAGAAACATTTTGAAGGTCGAGAACACGATTTTCATAATAACTATTTTCATTTTAACATTTTTGTATATTTTCGAGAGAAACATTTTGAAGGTCGAGAACACGATTTTCATAATAACTATTTTCATTTTAACATTTTTGTATATTTTCGAGAGAAACATTTTGAAGGTCGAGAACACGATTTTCATAATAACTATTTTTATCATAACATTTTTGCATATTTTCGAGAGAAACATTTTGAAGGTCGAGAACACGATTTTCATAATAACTATTTTTATTATAAAATTTTTGCATATTTTCGAGAGAAACATTTTGAAGGTCGATATCGCAATTTAGTCTTGCATTTCGGTGTAATACAAAAATATACTGTAAAGGAACCGTACATCAAATGACCTATGGTCAACGGAAGATTGTAGCCTTAGTTATCGTGTCTAGAATATCAATTCAGTAAATTACAAAAGGATTTAACTCGGCCAATTAACTTTTTCAGACACCGTTCATCAACTTAATGGGCAACGTGAGAAGTTCCTTCTCTGCTTGTGTCATCTACTGCCTAGACTTTAGGCTCTAGCAGATGCACATATAGCAGACTCGTTAGTCGCTAGGTGTCTCTAAAGTAAACGAATAGGCTAATTGGTAGTCTGATACTTGCTGAGTAAAAAATTTAATATTTGAAAATGATATGGGACATAATTTGCTATTTATATTTTAAAATACTAACAAGGAGACTACCCGAGATGTTACACACCGATTTTGTACAAACTCGGGGGATTGGTTGACCTTCATGTAACTTGAAAAATCCTAAAGGGATTTTATTCAATGGACAACAGGTTTGCCATGGCAACGAAAAATGTTTTTGACAACATAAAATTGAAATTTTCCCATTGAAAATAACATGGGATTTTGACCGATTTCCCCGTGAAAAAAATTAAAAAAATTGATCAAAAATGTGATCAATTTTATTTTTTTCGTAAATTTTTATTATTTTGGTATTTTATGTTATTTTTCAATTTTGTAAAATGTTTCATAGGGGGGGGACTTGGAATCGGTCAAAATCCCATGTTTTTTTCAATGGGAAAATTTCCATTTCATGTTGTCATAAACATTTTTCGTTGCCATGGCAAAACCGTTGCCGATTGAATAAAATCCCTTTAGGATATTTCAAGTTACATGAAGGTCTACTAATCCCCCGAGTTTGAACAAAATCGGTGTGTAACACCTCGGGTAGTCTCCTTGTGAGTCGAAGTATCGCAAAATGTCTAAGAGTCCAAGGCTAAACCATGCGTAAAAGCACTAAAATATTAACCATTTACTGTAGCCTCAAAATGCTCCATTATTGACCGCTTCCTCCCATGGGTTTATCAGTTTTGGCGCTGCTTCACGTTTTTTAGGTATTCCTTAAAATAGTTGGGGTCCTCCATAAAAAAGCGTTTGAGTTTAAATATTCTAAATGGTGTTGCTAGCTTCACTCCAAATTATGTCTCAATAGGCGCTTAAATAAGACATCTTCAAGGAAATCGCCCAGAAGTAATATTTCCGAGAGCCAGGACCTGTTTATGTAGTGCTTGTTGAAACAATGGAAACTTTTCATCTGTAAGCAGAACTTCGTGTTTTTGTTAAGCCTTAACATGTAAAAAAGCTACCTGGTTAAAAGAAAACACTTGTTGTATAGTTTTCAGGTTAAACGTTTCCAGTATTTCAACAAGCACTATATAAAAAGTAACTTGTAGGTCCTGGCTCTCAGAAATATTACTTTATAATAAGCTAGGCTAATACCCTTGGCCCCACCTTAGGCCTAAGTAAGGGTTACAATACGTAGGAGGGTGATGGCAAACCTTTCATGCCACGTGAGCCAACAGCTCCCTACACTAACTATTACCGTTAACCTCAACAAGTTTTTATGGAAGGGGAAACAGAAGAGCTCATCTATTTCATTTAAGCGCAAATTGTATTCGTTTCGTCGTACGTTTAAAGGGTAAGGACAAAGAAAGCAGAGGGTGCAAGTTGAAGAAGGAAGAAGTCTGCCATCAAACACTTTGAACAACTTGGATCACTCGATTCGCTAAAAGAAGCATCCAGGGGGCGTCTCTACCTACAGAAATGATCAATCATATCTCGGGAAGGGGTGGAAATAAATAAAAAAATATTTGGTCGCTGCAGCTTTCCTCTGGTATTTGGCAACGATTCCACAACGATAATACTTTTTGTTTGTTTGTTTAACGTCCCGCGATTTTTCGATCTAACTTGTAAGTACAATTTCATTTTGCACCATTTTTTACAGTAAAAAGTAAGGAAGGTTTCTTTCCCGAAAGTTTTTACATAATTTACTACGAAATTGATGTATTACATTTCTTAGCGTGATTTAAATTGAAATAAAATTGCATATGGATATAATGGTACGAACGTTCTTTCAATAAACGTTAAATGCATAATGCACATTTGGGGAAAAACATTATTTTCTGTATCAATGACGTATCACGAAATAATGGGAAAATAATTTGTTAGGTCTTTTCAAAATTTAACCAAACATCCACAGATTAATACAACTATATCATGCTATATACGTCCACAATGAAAATGTTTTTGCAAATTAACTTAAATATTGGCACTGCGCTATTTTTGACGGTAAAACCAAGAATATATGTATACTTTGGAAAGAATGACTAGGATGAGACTTTTTTTAGCATTTATCCCCATCCACTGGACCACCTCATGGTTTTCTAAAAGTGACGCCATTGAAGACCAAGCGGGTGACGTTATTCTACCCCACCCCTTTCCATCACTCGTTCCGGAGGAAAACAAGACCATGGTACCCTCGAATTGTCTCTCGAATTGTCTCATTCTTCCTAAGTATAAACATATGAATTCTTGGAATAACCTCATAGATTTTCACGGGTGGTCAGTTTTTCAATAATTTATTTTTATTTTTATTATAATATTTTTTATTTTAAATAATCTTGATAATAAATTATAAAAACTTAATGAATAAGCTATTTCGACGCTTTACTGGCTAATGACTTTTTTGGAACCTTAATAAATTCTTAATGAGCTGTTCTCGAAAATTTTCCAGGATTCTTGTGTCAGACCAAGTGACTGCTTAAACTTTAACGTTAGAGTTGCCAAACAAAAAGCGAACAAACTTTTAACCAGTGAAAACCAGGCTAAATGTGGCAAGCAATAAAGTAGACCTACTTGCTTGTCCACCATGGTTATTGAAATTAGGTAATATTTTACAGTAATGTCGTGAACAATTATTGTATGTATATACCGTTACAGAGCTCGGGATAAATGTCGAAATTGTATTGCTCATCTATTTATTAAAAATATCACACATCGAAATTTTCATTACTTTTACTCTGAGTCAACGACGTATACTTGAAATATATTATCTAGTGGTCTTTTAAATTTCCAAACAGATTCGAAAAGGACATACAATCCCCGAAAATTCGCGACAGTCGTATTTTACAATGGAAGAAGACGGGTAATACCATTACCGTCTGGTGTACATAGATAAACAAACCATTTTTCATACAGTCGCAATCTCCCCACACTTCTTTCGTCTGGCGTGTCCACTTCCGCATTCGGCAGAACGGTCATTCTTTAGCGAGCATATTTCCCTGCCACGGCCGCGGCCATTGGCACCATGACAGCGGCGACGTATCTCTTCAAGCGTAATCGGCGAAACGGGGGACCACAGTCTGGCCGCTATTCGGAGAACGGCAGGTGGACAATTGGAATAATACAATGACTATTCCGAATTGAGAGTCCCGAGGTCCGAGGTCAAACGGGACGCCTCCGTCCGCCTCAAAAGTCGAGGAGCTTGGTCATCGTCCAGACCAGATAAAGGCTGATGTTCCATTTTCCGTATATTCCAGTGATTCGTTTCGCTCTTTCTCTCCGTTATCGGACCAAGTGCTGACAGCGCGACGCTTATGGATTAAAGCTGCCTAACTAATGCCCACGACCATCCACTACATCTACTTTACACTGCGTATCTAGCTGGCAGAGGTAAAGTAACTTAGCTGGCTACTTATTACCAGACGTTTTTAATATACTTCTCACGAGTGAAGTATTCAGGTCGGGAATGGATAAAGGTACAGATCACCATTTTGCGGGTCTAGACCACCATTTTGAAGGTCATTATTGCCTTTATCAAGGTCAAGATTTCCATTTCCAAGGTCAAGATATATTTTTGCATGGTCGAGATAACCATTTTCAAGGTCGATATAAATATTTTCATTAATTCTAAAATTTATATTGATATTAACAATTAATATAAATATTAATATTAATTAACAATTCATATTATCATTCAAATAAATATTGACAATTAATATTATCAGTAATATAAATATTGACAATAAATATTATCAGTAATATAAATATTGACAATTAGTATTATCAGTAATATAAATATTGACAATTAATATTATCATTAATATAAAAATTGAAAAATAATATTTTCATTAATACAAATATTGACAATTAATATTATAATTTATAAACTATTAATCATATTATTAATTATTAATTTGTGGTAATTAATTTGGTGCTTAAACAAGTAATTTTTAAATACCACTAGTCCACTACATATAACGTTCGGCAATAATTAATTTTAAATCTACGTTAAAATTATAATTTTTAAAATATTGAAATATGAAGATTTTTTTGTTGTTAAAAAGGGTTAATTTTCAACGTAGGCAGCTTACGACCATTATGATTGGGCGTTCGAGCCTGTCTAAATCCTAGACAAACACGAAATCTCTATTCGATTAAAATTGAGAGAATAGGTTTTAGACGAGAGGCTTATTACATAGCTCGTTTCCCATCAATGCATTAAGCCCGCGAGTTTCCAATTTTAAGTAAACCCGCTCAGATTTCCCCCCTCCCGCGGATTACAAGCGTGTCAACGCGGGGAAGTCCGACTCGTAGGGGGCCGAGATGATCTGATTCATTTTCCGCGAACAGGGTTATCCGAAAGGGGTTTCCAGCCCTCCATTCAATAGACTATATTGAAAATCCCCGGCCTCTATTTGGAGGCTCCGTATAACCGGGGCCCCAAACACGCCAGCCTACAACACCACAGGTTGGACGCATCGGTGCTCCCTCGAGAGGGAAGAGTTGCCATACATGGAAGCGTGAATCAGAAATATTTGAAAAAACTAGCACGAACCGAAATCGAAACCGCGCATTGAAATGTAAAATCTTGAACCCGAGAGTTGATACTAGCTGGTATTGACCTAAACTACCTAATTACAATAAAACTTGGAAGTATAGTTGAAACTTGCGAAGTTTGTGAGGGGAGTTTCATCGACAACTACAATTGATTAGTGTTTACCAAATTTCCAGAGTCTCGTCTAAAGCTACGTTCAAACCATACCTTAAAACCCAATTTTAATTGATTTGACTACCAGTTTCGAACAATGAAGTTATGAGAAACTCGTAATAAAACTGGTTTCAAGCGATTAAGTGACAGTGGTTAAAATCTTGTTCAGAATGTTTGTTGAAAGTTTCAAAGTCAAACCGAGTAAAACCATGCCAGTGATCGCAGTACGCAGATTTGAGGGAAAAATGTTTTCAAAACACATGGCCAATAAATAAAATGCTTACTAATGTAACCACAAGCTGGTAGTCGCAGCTACCGAAATTGAAACTTGATAAAAAAATACACTTAAATCTAACGAAACCGCCAACATTTGGAAATTGCCGCCTTATTGGGCTATTCCCACCAAAGGCTGACAGTACTGTTACGGAACGAACGCCAGTAGTTCCCAAACCTAAAAAGTCCTTCTCACAACCCCCATCAGGCAGTGGCCTAGGGATGGTAGGGCTGTTTGAAAGAACGCCGACCCCAAAAGGGTTGTCTCAAAAGAGCCAACCGGCGAAATCTCCTCTCGGGGGTTCTTTGAATAATTCGGGTTAAAGGAAGCAAGACCATTAAAATGATCTATCAGTGAGGGGCATCTCCCCTCCGAAGTCGCATTATACCCAGGGAGGAAAGGTAGATACCATCCCAAAGGTTTTTTGTTGATAGCTTGATAGAATAGGAACACGATGGAATCATCCGTTTTAAAAGAAATCAGTTACGGGTCATGTCATAGTTCAAAAAGATTCCACCTACCTTGCGATCAAAAGAGGTTGTTTATATATAAATTTTCAACGATATTCAATCATTAATATTTTTAATTGAAGGGCGTGAATGAACCTTCTTTTACCAAAAAGAATTCAATCCTTTTGATTTAACGCTATTCAATAGAGAAATGATTTTAACACGAGCTATCTTATCCAACTGAAGAGCGCGAGTGTATGAAGATCAAGAAGATAAAATTTGAATTCACCCATGCGCTGGAAATCTAAAATTATACTATGAAATAAAGTTTTGGTCAATTGTATTGGATTTTTCGAGAAAAACATAATTTTAATGATAATTTTATGGTGGATTAAAATTTAGACTAGATTAAATTAAGTCTAGAAAATTACAAAAATTGTATTATTCTCAAACAAATTAAAATATTTAATCCAATTGATTTGAATTTCAATTTTGCCAACTCCAGTAAATATTTTCCAACGATACTAAATGTAAATATCATAAATATGGTTATTTTAAATTTTTTTCTAGAAAAGTAAAATATATGGTACTTTTTAAACGAAAAGAGGTCCACGGTAACAAATAGTCTACAATTCTACCAATTTCCTATTTTAATAAAATTGGCTAAATTTCAATAAAACAGGAGGCAAAGCGTTAGTCATCAACGTTAAAAAAAGAAATAATCCCTGTTGCAAATTTCAAACAAAACTTTAAAAGGACATGTTCCAATTTGTCTAAAAATATGACTTTTGAGTCAACTATATTCATTTTCAAATTGATACGGTGGCGTCAGTGTTGGTCGTGATTTTCTCTCGGCCACCGTGGATAGGGAGGTCAGTTCGTGCACTCGCATACTAAATTGAAATCTCCCTAAAGCCCCCATAGGTCTAATGACCATTGGATGAGCTCGAATCTCTGTTTCCCCCGCGATAAGAGGCACAAGAATATATATATTGAAGAATTGTTCGGCTTATATTTTGAATTTTGACTCCTTGATGAGTTGGTATTATCTATAGAGGGTCTAGAAAGACTTCAGCCGAGCCACGGTCCAGAACTTTCACTCTTGATAATCCGCTTTTAGTAAAAACATTTATGCGTATAGTTTCTTTGTTGTTAGTAGCCTGTAGTCGGCTTATCCGGCGAAAGCTGGAAGTTTAAATACTCCGTCGACGGGATTAGGTACCTCCAGCAACACGTGCCGTTAACGAAGTATCTGGCATTGTCTGCCTCGCGTTTCATACGGCCCGGAGTTAAGCCCAAATCTGGACATCGAAACTGTAACATCTGCAGATTCTTTTTTAAGCCTCTTTCGTCGGCCCCTGGGCCTTGTTGGGTACCCTTAGGACCTTCGTATCGAGTACTCTTTTCTCCGTCGCCAACCTCTTACCAGCTAATGGAGATTTAACCCTCGGGTGATTTGGTAACTGGCTTTTCAGATTTATTATTGAAAATATACATCCGCTTCGATCGAAGACGTTTTGAAACCTTCTCTCTGCATAATGAAGGATGTTTTGCCATTAAATATTGATGACTTTTTCTTAAGATAATAAGACTCCATATACGTGACTGTAAAGGTTATATATTGTACAGGTGTACTTGCTTAAGTAACAGCGGGTAAATATTAAGAGTTAACAGAGAATATGCAGCTTGAACTATATACACTGCAAATTGAAAGGGCGCATTAAGATCATTTGAGAACACATATAGAACACATTATGTGTGCCGAATGTAATCTGTATGCAAGCTGACTGTGAACCAGTGTGATACAATATGATCTTAATCTGAACCGTAAGTGATCTAATTGTTATAGCATCTGTTTTCTTGATTTCCGGATGAAATTATCTTCCTGAATGCAAGTGTTTCCAGTTCCTGAAACTAAAATTTTAGTAGCAGACTAAGCAGAGTCAAAAAAATATATCGATTTCAGGAAAACATTATCGCACGTCTGAAAACTGTCGGTATTTTTTTTAATATTAACGTTAAATTTGTGAAATTAATATTTTTAATAACACATAAAGCCTGACCGATTTAAAACGTGTGTTTAAAAGTCAGTTTTAACTGTATTTCAGCCAATTTAAAAAATTATCGTACATTAACGTACGCTCAAGCTGAATTATCGAAAAATACGATCTGAATAGAACGTCCTACAAATTAGTTCGAAATTATCGACGTGTACGATAATTATCATACGTCTGGCAACGCTGCTACATGAAGAGAGGTGCTGCAATCGTACCGGGTATAGATTATAAAAGAAAAGGCGGATGGGCGTGGTTTCTTTTCCGGTAATCAGGAGGCAAACAGCGTGCTGCTCACATATTCGCGGCTCAACCGTATCCTTTTTGGAAATAGAGGGTTCAATGCCTTTTCTCAGGATTCTACAGTGTTAGAATTCAGAAATTTCTAGCACCAGGAATTCATACCTCTACTTGGAATGCTTATCCTACCGTATGGTAAGATCACTCTGACGGCTTTGGCCCCTTCTACGAGAGAAAAAATCCCCTCTGCGTGTGTTCCCCTCTCACGTAGTTGTTTGTTAAGTTAAAATAGTGACGTCAAAAAAAGCGTCAGCCACATCGAGACGAAAATCTGCCGCCATAAGCATTCCAAGTAGAGGTATGGATTCCTGCTTGCACTTATAAAGTAATTATATTGCGAACGTAATATCTGGTTTAGAAACCGAATAAATGGGATATTTGTTAGCCGAATATGCTTGAATAGCTGTGAAAATAATATAGCCCAGTACATTTAACAAAAATCTCCAGGAACAAATGATTTTTGTAAACTTATATTCTTAGAACTAATGTAGTTCTTTGACAAATAGTGAAACTAATTTCGATGCCATATAAAGTACGTTCCAGCAAAAGCGATGAAGAACATTTTCTTATAGAAGCAACCGTATTATTAAGCTTTGTTTCAATGCAAATTTGTCTACACAAAGCCGAAATAACATTCGTTGCGTAATAAGCGCAACAGCGAGAAAAATTACTTCATAAAAATATATCTAAAGCATAATCTGGCACCAGCTAGTAAGTAGAGCGCAAATGGTAGAAAGAGAAAATTTGAAAAGGGGATATGATCCGTTTGGTCAATAGTTTTCCTTCCTTTTGTCAAGCCTTTGTTTCGCGTTCTGTTCTCTCAATGGCATGTTCGAATAACAAATCCGCACCCTTTTCATCGCGCAAAACACAGCGAAAATAAATCCCCCAGAACAATAAATCGCTTTCAATTCCACCGAAAATCAAATTTCAACAAGAGCATTACAGATGTCAAAATATTATTTCTCCGTATTTATTTCCCCCATTGTCAGCCCCTCACGCGACGCTTTCAAAAGGGTCCAAGACGACGACCGATCCGCATAATTCGCGGCGCGTCTAAATTGAAAGTCCACGTGTTACGATACCCCATTGTCCCCAATGACAACACCTATTCTCCAGTTGGCGCGAGAAACGGGCCGCACAAAGGCAACATTTCAATTTCGGCGGCTAGGACAAACAACATTCGATTTGCAATTCGCCGGGACCAAGCGGCGAGCTCGGGTCTCTCGAGGAATAGGACGGCCGCTCCAATCCGTTGATGCCCTGTTTGTTTTGTTAGCGAGAGACGCGAACAAAAAAGCGGGAAGGATCCGGAACGCGATTGTTTAGGCGGGAAATACTCTAGCGCCTCGCTAAGCCTCGGCGACTGAAAATCGCCTACAGTGACAGATTCAAATTTTCTCCGCCCGTGGGCGCTCAATCCCGGTTTTTCACTCTCCGCCATATGTGCCAATCCGAATTATATAAAGCAAAGGGGACGATCCCTTCGAAGGAAAAGTCCCTTAAATTGACAATAAGAGCGACACTACATTAAAACCGTCGGATAACGAGAGAGGGCGCAACGCGCGCTAATTGGTAGTGAGAGATCCCGCACACTCAAAAAGTAGCGACTCGGAGACCCGGAGTTTTCGCGTTTAGCGCTGGTCCCCATCGTATTCTTTGTACCGATGAGAAGGGTGTGCTCGCGTACGATGGTTCCGACTCGAAGTAGGCAATAAGGACAGGTTACGAAACGGCACAGCGACCCTGAGTTAAGCCGCGTTGGGTGCAATGAGCTTACTCATTGAGTACCATCTATAGGATCTCTTTTTTGGGGTCCCTTTTCCCGCCCGGAGAGGGTCATCCCGACCAATTTAGCCCTGAGTGATCACCCCTATTTCTGTCCCGAACGTCGTTCAGACGGCGAACGTAAAAACAAACGCGTCAAAGGCCCACGGAGTCGACGTTTGACACACTGCTAAAACACGCTTATCATTTTATAGGGCAAGTGATGGATCATGTCGGAAAGTACTTTTCGGACAGAAAAATGGAAGTCTATTTTTCTATAAACGTAAAGCACATTTTCTTTGTGAAAAATGAAATTTTATTTCAATAGATAATATTTTAATTGACGACTATTAATCAAAATAAAATTTCGGTACCTTACAAGTTTGATTTGATTTTAAACGCAATTACAAAAAGTACGATTAAGCTAGGAAAATTCAACTGCCCTTTCAATCACGTCATGTAAATTGTAACGCCCGATGCGACATATGTTGCAATTACTGTTAAAATTTAAATAAAATTAGTCCTTTTACCATAACGCTACCCACCGTGCATTCGTGAAACTAAATTAGGACGGTTTATATAATATATTATTATATTATATTTAAGATAAATATAAAAAATAACCTAGTCTATTATGCTATTATGATCCAAATAGTTTATCAGTGACCTTTAAATTTTACCGAAACGGAACAAGACGTCGCAATTACAGTTCTGACCCATTTCAGTTTCAAACCCTTATTTAAATATTTTATTCTCGATCGAAACAAGTCTAGGAGGCACAACGACGCGAGCTTCTCCGAGGTAGTGCCTATGACCTAGCGTCTGCTACAGACGAATTAAAAAGTCACAATAACTTTTTTTTAAATAAACTTATCAAAATATAAGCAAACGATGCAAAACTTATATTAAATGCAAGTATCATTATTTATAAAGTCAAATTTACGAATAATGATGAGAAAAAACTAATAGCGTTTGCTATAGCCGCTACCTATCTAGGCTTCAATGGCGAACCAAAGGGGGCGTAGTTATAGTTTTTCGTCGTTAATTATTGTTGTAATATAGTCCCATAAACGATCCTGATTAACGAAATTTAAGATATTAATTTAGATGAGAACATACAATTAAGGATTAAAATATTTAGCAAACTATTATGTATTAGATTATAAGAATAATTAAATAATTATAATTCAAAATTTTATAAAAATCTGAAAATAATATATTCATTTTACCTTAAAGGTTAAAATATTTTTGGTCTATGGTTCGTTATAATAAAAGATTTTATTTAAAAAATTTAGAAGATTTACACATGCAGTTTTGTATAAATTTTTAAATTAAAAGTTCAGTAGCATTCGAGCTCGTGGCTCTTTTCCAACTAACGTAAAATTATTAATTTTATTGCAAGCAGTATTTTCGATACATTTTAAAAACAACGTTTTTTAAATTTAACGTAAATCAAAAAGATTAAATATCATATTTAGAGACAAAATGAAAATAATTTTAGATTCCTCGGTCCCCATGACTGATTACACAGTAATTATAGAAATAACGAAAGTCTAATCATTCTTCGGAGCTTTCCCATCCATTTAGTCACCTCTATAAGAGCCATCAAAAAGAGTGGCTTATCAAAGATTTGATACGACCATCGCTTCGGAAGAGATAAAAGGGTTCTAAGTAAATGGTTCACGATCTCCGAAAGCTATTGCTCATTAATTTGCCTAATACTCTGCCGGTAGTGCAAAAAAGATAGTTCATTGAGCAAAGGGATTATTTTTATCCTGTAGCTGAGGGAATGGTTTCTTAGGTGGAGCGCCGCCCTTTGCGGAAGTAAGAAGAGCAAATGAAAGGGTCTATACGGAGGGCATTAATTCATTACGCACCCCAACGTCGAGTAATATGAAGGCGAGCGTCGCTGAGTATTCCCAATTGGCACTGGCCGTGACTAATATAGACAATCATTATCGGCAGCGGATAAGATCGTTTTTAGCAATCTCGGGAGAGACTCAAATTTTGAATGTTTTAAGGCTTTGATCCGAGGCGCGCGCGACAGTACAGCCAGCCGACAACTCAAAATGTAAATTAGGCGAAATGCGAAACGAGCGAAGCGTGTCCCTCGTGCCTTATTTTTTTTTGCATAACGAAGAAATTGACGGAGACTTTTTTAGGCCTAATCTAGGAGATTTCAAACCAATTAATAGGCCAGTTCGATGAACACTATTAAGTGGTGATGAAAAATACTGAAAATCGAGATCTCGTCTGGAGATTAAAGAAAAATTAACGTATAGATAAATCACGCCAAGAAAATTATTGGAATACGATTTTTGCCCATTAAACGTTTTTGTTTTAACGTATAAATAATTAATGAATTATATCGGAAATTAATACCTTCAATGGGTCGTTAATGAGGCACAGGTAAATTATTACTTTGAAATCAAACGTTTTAACCGGGTGCGACTAAAACGCAGTTGAGTCTGGACAGTCTGGACTGCAGTGAATGGTGGGAATCAACTATCCTACTATACGTAAAATTACTATGTCACTGGGACAAGTTCACGTATGGTAAACGTTGTCTGATATTCTGGACGAAATGACTAAAATTATTATTATTAACCTATGTAAGTTTATTGAAGAATTATTTAAAAATTAAAAACCACTGTATGTACAATAAAACTTAAATTTTATTGTACATACAGTGGTTTTTAATTTTTAAATAATTCTTCAATATTTATATGTACAAGTGCCGTCATTTAACTTTAAAAACTATGCAAGATTGTTTTAGCGTTTTCCGCTGAGTGGCTCTGCGGGTAAGGTGCTAATTATATTAATATTAAAATAAAATGGCGCTGATTTTATAGCGATTGAAATTGATATGGTCAAATCAAAAAAGTATTTATTTAAAGTAAGGGATAATTACTATGTTTCTTCCCTCTAAGAAAATTAAATAAGCGCGTTATTTAATTTGCCAGAAAAACGAGAACCACCGTTGGACTACGTAAAGACGACATTGAACAACGCCAAAAAGGTAAAAAACACCAACAACGTTTGGTGAAACTAAAATATATTTATTAATTAATTAAAAACCGATAAGCGGTACTTCGACCGATAGGCCTTCTCTAAAATGATTTTACAATGTATTAATTTCCTTTTTTTATTCTTACGTATAATTAACTAACTTTAGCTATAAAGTAATTAATTAATTATTGGTCAAATGTAAGTATTGTATTTCAATAAAGAGGAACGGTCAAGCTTTAACCAGTTTGATAGCCCTATAGCCCGTTAAAAACTAAAATTTATGGCGAAAACCGCATCAAAAATATTAAGCGGTTAATTTTTAGTAAAATAAAGAAATTTCGGGAGATTGAAAAGCGCACGTCCACCGCGACACCTGGTGAGAAGTCGGTGAGACAGAAAAACAACATAAAAGCGCGCGCTGCTGAAGACGCGAAAAATTTGTTTTGCACGAGCGGCGCGTTCCAGTTATAAGAGACCTAAGCCTAAATTGCGAGATTTTAAAAGTTACGATAGTTCGCAAATCGCTCACTGAGGTCCTGCTGGCGCTGGCGATACACCTTAAGATGGCGGCGAAAATTCAAACTCAAATACTTTGCGTTTCAACTTTTTGGGCTAAAAACTATTTTTTAAAGACAAATAAGTATATTGAACGTCTTGTTGATCTTTTGATACGCAAATAAGGCGATATTTGGAAAAGCTTGGCCGTTCCCCTTTAATAATTTTTTCTTATTAATTTTTTCTCAAATACGCCCGTAATAAGAACTGTTGTACTTTCTTCGATCTTTAATCGTGAATGCAAAAAGTTGCAACTTTTCCCAAATACTTTTATATTTTTTTCAGAATTTGTACCTGCTATAGCTAACGACAGAGCTGTAAAGATGGTCAGAGTTGAAGTCAATCGAGAATCAATGATGGCGCTGCGTGAGCGTAAACGCTCTTTGCTCTGGCTTTCCATTTGCAAAGCTGGCGCGTGGTGGTCTCGAAAGCATTTAGTAGCATGCAATGCACCGCGGCACTGGCACGTTCATTCTCTTTTTTATTGAGTAAACACTCTTTCTGTTGAAGCCCTCCGCCTGCAAGCTAGCCTCCCTGCAAGCCAGCCTCCGTCATTTAGCCAGGGACAGACGCTTATGTACAGACCTAAAAAGCCTCCCAGCAGTTTCCTAATGTTGAGAACCACTTTGCAGGGTCACATTCGCACCAAGGCGACTCAAACGTACAGGCAAAATTGAGTTCACTTTTACTAGTGTTGAAGATTTTCTCAACTTAATTTAGAAGTGTGATAATAACTTTTCGTTTACTTTGAAAAATCAAAATAGCCTAATCTTATTTGAAAAAGTAGAAGCTTAAAAAACCTCAACAAGGTACAATAAATTGGTAACTTTTTCGTTAAAAAGTTAAGGCGTGATATCAAATAGATCAAGGGAATCCTGAGATTTAAATAATCTTAGAGAATATTAAGTGCTCTTTTTGTCATACAAAACTGGTTTTATCATAGAAAATAGAGAAGCGAAATAACAGCTTGTTTGATTGATGTTCTCAGGGTATTATAGGCCTGTTAACTTCCGGGAACAATAAGTCTTAATAAGAGGTTACGTAACCGTATCGTAAGCATTACGTCACTTCCAGGGCCCGCATGACGTTTTATCTGAGGTTTTATTTATGTTTCAAAAAGCGCGCGTCCATTATCTCTGATGCTAATACGCAGACGCTGATTTTCAACAGTAATGGACGCCCTCTTTCGGTTATTTTACGTTCTACATACGGTGACGATATGGTTACGTTACCTCGGGTTAACCACTAGCTTTAGTCCTCGTCTAGTGAAATGTATATTAACCGGATGTACCTAAGATTAGAACATCAAGATACATTTTAAAGCCGTGTCAAAGTTAAAGTTACTATTCATGCGCGTAAGCCTTCATGAGTCATTATGAACCAGCTCTTAATATACTAGCACACTCCATCTCCAGAAAAGCTTCAAAACAAAAAACGTATCAAAATAAAACAAACTCCAGTGAGAACGAAACCGCGTGAAAAAGGGCATTTGATACGGGTGCCTGCATTACCATCCTTTTAAATGATTCTAGCTAGGTTGCAACTCATTATGCCTAGAAGTATACACCGCTCCCCTCTGACACCGCGGTAAAACGGAGAAGGTCCTATTTAGGAGCGCCCACTAAAAGAAATGGTCGTTCGGAATAGTCCTCGAGCGGGGAAATAAGGTTGTATCGCTCGCTTGGCTGGAGGTAAAAATGAAACTAGGAGAAACATACACGAGATATTCCAATAGCGGGGCTCTTTTCCGAGTGGCAGTCTGCGCTGTAGCATCCAGTAGCGAGCCCTTTGCTTATCGAAATAATCGTTGGACCCACTGGCAGGCTACTCTCTCGATTTGAGTGGTACCCCCGGTCTCGCGAAATAACGTTCCCCGATGAGAAATCGCGAGAAAATTTAAGTGGTTGTATAGAGGAAGAAAGAACGAGGCCACTTGCCAGAACCGAAGAGAATGTATTAGCATACCGTCACGCGAAGAAACGCTACTGCGGCAGTTGCCCATATATCACGATCTTGTTTTCCAGAGACGCCTCGCGATTGCCCATAATCGGTAATGATTATAACTGCATTGATTAAGAAAGGAATGTAATTAAAGGCGAATTAATGAGAGATTATTTGAATGAGATAAAGGATTGAGATTATTCTATACGACTATTAATTAATTAATCACGAATTTAGGATATAAAGTGTATTATTACTAATTGATTTAATTTTTAAAAGGGCTTATTTCTAAATACAGTTTTTTAACGAAGCGTTTACCCACTTCCGGCACGTGACCTCCAAAATGTCGACCTTCATATATTGTTCTATAACGGCCAACTTTGGTGACGCGCTGCTGTTCATCAAAGTTGGCCGAGATAGGACCATGGCACCTAGGAGCAACAAACACAACACCCCACACAAGGAGAACGCAACCCGTCAAAAGTTGTGGATTTTCTTGCTTACAGTTTTCATTGGTTAGAAGCTTTAGCGCCTGCTGCCGTCGGAAGGGGAAAATTCGGAAATTGTCTTCCCCCTTTCCGTAAAACGTTCAGAGTAAAGGCTCGTCCAATGAAATTTGTACACAGCTCTGCGTTAGTATGTTTAAAGGCTAGCTGCGTTCTCCTTGTGTTTGTTGCTCCTAGATGGCAGCTAGGAGCAACAAACACCGCACCCCACACAAGGAGAACGCAACCCGTCAAAAGTCGTGCATTTTCTTGCTTACAGTTTTCATTGGTTAGACGCTTTAGCGCCTGCTGCCGTCGGAAGGGGAAAATTCGGAAATTGTCTTCCCCCTTTCTGTAAAAGGTTCAGTGTAAAGGCTCGTCCAATGAAATTTGTACACAACTCTGCGTTAGCATGTTTAAAAGCTAGCTGCGTTCTCCTTGTGTTTGTTGCTCCTAGATGGCAGCGACCGAGGCCAGACGACATTATGGAGGTCACGTGCCGTAAGGGGGTAAACGCTTCGTTACAAAACCGTCAATACGAAAGCTTTCTGATTTCGAATCTAGGCTATGAGGTTTATATTATCTTTGTTCATATGCAACTATAATTAGTTAATTACTGTTCAGATAAAGTTCGTCTGCTTCGATTTTTCGCACAAGCCATCGCCATCTATTTTTCCATTTGGTGATTAAAAAGCTTAGACATTACATTACCATACAGTACTGAAACGTTTTTTCAATGCATACTTTGTATTCTTATAAAAGAAATTAAGAAAGCTCCTGCGCATAGGTTAAAATTAAAAACTACTTTACTTACCCAGTAAACAACTAATTGAAAAAATTAATAAGAAATTGAAAACGCTATATAATGTTTTTAAATTTCTAATTAATTGTCTTATATTTTAATTTTTTTGTGTTAGTAAAGCAGTTTACTTTGAAGAGGGTAGTACAATTGTACATTACGCAATAAAATATATTTAACACAATAAAATGTCTAGCGACCACTAGTTTCGCGTCCTATTCACACCTGAAGATGCGCCTGAATAAGAATAATAAATTAATAAATAATTTTTTAACACTCTTGATTTAAAGGTACCTATTTTATATTTCACTTAAATGTATTACACTCCACTAACAGTACTTAAATAAAAGTTTTTCACCTTTCTACATACTTTCAATTCTTACTTAAATGCTTAATAAAATTATATCGTTAAATATAAAACTATAACCACCTTTCAGAATAATTAATTATATCGATTATGACATTAACACTTTCTCTTCGCCCCATAGTGTTGGGTTCATGAACTCAAACTATATTGGAAAAATTGTATATACTATGTAAATGTATATATTTTAAACTTTTTTACTTAAATTCGTTACATGCTGCTTACTTTCAATTCTTGATTAAATGCACTATACAATCAAATCATATCGATAAAATTAACACAATTCTTTCAGCTAAATACTTAAAAAAACATTTATAGTCATATTTCGGATTTATGAATTATAGTGATTATGAACAAAACTATTCACTTTGCCCAAAAAATTATTTTTAAAAATTATATAGATATTTCGGAATTATGAATTATAGTGATTATGAACAAAACTATTCACTTTGCCCAAAAAATTATTTTTAAAAATTATATAGATATTTCGGAATTATGAATTATAGTGATTATGAACAAAACTATTCACTTTGCCCAAAAAATTATTTTTAATAATTATATAGATATTTCGGAATTATGAATTATAGTGATTATGAACAAAACTATTCACTTTGCCCAAAAAATTATTTTTAAAAATTATATAGATATTTCGGAATTATGAATTATAGTGATTATGAACAAAACTATTCACTTTGCCCAAAAAATTATTTTTTAAAATTATATAGATATTTCGGAATTATGAATTATAGTGATTATGAACAAAACTATTCACTTTGCCCAAAAAATTATTTTTAAAAATTATATAGATATTTCGGAATTATGAATTAAACCGATTATGAGCAAAACTCTCTTTTGGTCCAAATTTTTATTAAATTTTATATTTATTTTGTAATATTTAATTATACCGATTATGAACAAAACGCTTTTTTCGTGACCCAAAAAATTATTTATTAAAATTATATACATATATCAAAACTGTGAATTATACCGATTATGCACAAAACTCTTTATTCTTGGAAAAAATTAAATCTTAAAAATTATAGACATATTACAAAATCATTATACTGATAATGAAGAAAACGCTTTTCTCTTGACCAAAAAATAAATTATAAAACATTATATACATATATCAGAACTAAGAATTATACCGATTATGAAGAAAACTCTTTATTCTTGTCAAAAAATTAATTCTTAAAAATGATATACATTTTTCAGAATCATGAATTATACTGATTATGAACAAAGCTCTTTCCTCTTGGTAAATTATATACCTATATTAGAATTATGAATTATACCGATTATGAACAAAACGCTTTTCTCTTGACCAAAAAATAAATTATAAAACATTATATACATATATCAGAACTAAGAATTATACCGATTATGAAGAAAACTCTTTATTCTTGGCAAAAATTAATTCTTAAAAATGATATACATTTTTCAGAATCATGAATTATACTGATTATGAACAAAGCTCTTTCCTCTTGGTAAATTATATACCTATATTAGAATTATGAATTATACCGATTATGAACAAAACGCTTTTCTCTTGACAAAAAAATAAATTATAAAACATTATATACATATATCAGAACTAAGAATTATACCGATTATGAAGAAAACTCTTTATTCTTGGCAAAAATTAATTCTTAAAAATGATATACATTTTTCAGAATCATGAATTATACTAATTATGAACAAAAATCTTTTCTCTTGGTCCCAATTTTTTTGAAATTGTATACATATATCAGAAATATGAATTATACCGATTATGAACAAAACTCTTTATTCTTGGCAAAAAATTAATTCTTAAAAATTATATTCCGATATCAGAATCTTGAATAGTCTTAGTCGATAAATCAAAATAACGGTCAAAAACGCTGCCGATCAGTTTAGTAAAATATTTTTGGTGGCGTAATTGTCGGCCATTTTCGGTATGGAGATACAGGCCGGTAGGCAGGCAAGGCTGCCAGATTTCGATAGACCAAAAACGGCCAACTCTCTCAAATGGTTTCGTTTTCAAAACGAAAATTTTGCGCCGTAGCTATCGACTAAGACTATTATACTGATTATCAACAAAACTCTTTATTCTTGGCAAAACATTTATTCTTAAAAATTATATACCGATATCAGAATCTTGAATTATACTGATTATCAACAAAACTCTTTATTCTTGGCAAAACATTATATACCTATATTAGAATTATGAATTATACCGATTATGAACAAAACTCTTTTTCTCTTGGCCTAAAAAAAAGCCTACCGCGAAGAGGCTGTTGAAATTCTCCCCAGTGTAAACACCGCAAAAACCCAACTCGAAGAGGGGAGCGTGTAATTCCGAGTTGAGGAAATGGGAACCGCGTGAGAGGGGAAAATCAATTTGGAAGAAAGCATCGTTTTCGGGGTGGAGATGGCTCGCATTTAACTTTTTTAAACGCGAACTATATAGCATCAAGGTTTGGTAATGCGTTTTTGAAATGAGAGTTTTTCCGGGGAAAATTTACAACGTACCCGATAGTAGCTCTCGTGTTTTTTTTTTTTTTTTTTGCTACTCCCAGAAATGGGGAGAGATGTTTGTACGACTATTTTTTACCAGTAAAAAAATAAGAGGGAGGAAAATTCCCTTTTAATGGACTAGGTACTTGGCGGTAGTCGATGAATTATGGTTGAACCCTTTACGACGTTCCCCGAAACTTGGTACCGTCACCGAAAAGGGAGCCGAACCGACTCGACTTTTAGTTGCAACGCGTAGAATGCCCCGACGCCGCGAAATTTTCCATCGGCGGCGTTGGCGAGATCAGCGTGCGCCGACTTTTTGGCGTCGGCGTGGCGTTTATATGAAATTTCGTAGATAATAAACTGCCTTTTATTAGCACTACCACAGTAATCATTGAAATCAGGAATCCATACCTCTACTTGGAATGCTTATCCTGCCGTATGGCGTATGGTAAGATCACTCTGACGGCTTTGGCCCCGCCTACGAGAGAAAAATCCCCTCTGCGCGCGCTCCCCTCTCACGTTGTTGTTTGTTAAGTTAACATAGTGACGTCAAAAACCGTCAGCCACATCGAGACAGAAATCTGCCGTGATAATCATTCCAAGTAGAGGTATGGATTCCTGTTGAAATGTGATCAAGAAAGAACAAAATTTTTGTTAAAGCTGCAAAGAGACTGATATCGACGGAAAATCTGGTAGTCCAGTTCAAAAATATTATAAATCGTCAGCGGCGCGCCGAGAAAACATCGTCGGCGGCGGCGGCGCAAAAAAACGCCGGCGCCTACCTTAGATTCAAACTATCTTCCATGTTTACTCATCTTCTAGATTTAGAGACTATGATAAACGAATTTGCTCTACAGTACAAAATCTAAAACATATATTCTCCGAAATTTCTAAAATGTACCTGCAGATGTCGCCACTACCCCCTCGACGGACATAATCAACTTACTCTCCTAGTCTCCTTGAAACAAATCAGGCTTGTTCTCAACTATAGAGTTAATAAGTGATTTTCTAAAATGTCTGGTACACGCGCAGTTAGTGTAAAAAGCGGACGAATATGGTACTTTGACGTCACACTTAGCCTCTGACGTCAGTTTAGGGCTTTGTTATGAAAAGTACCATCATAATAGTTATCTTTAATAGATGCATAAATGTAGATGGCAGTGCGGCTATTGAAACTCACTTATTTCAGTATTGAAATTATAAGTGGACCAAAATCATTATATTTTTAAATATTCCCTAGACATTTTGAAACCCCTATCTTTTTTTTCTATATCTATGAAATTTGATTCTACACTGATGAAATCTAGGTTTGCACTGATGAAATTTCGGTCTCCACTGATGGAATCTCGGACTAAATCGATGAAAGTTCGGTCTACACTGATGGAATCTCGGACTAAATCGATGAATTTTCGGTCTACACTGATGGAATCTCGGACTACATCGATGGAATTTTGGTGTATACTTATGAAATCTCGGTCTACATCTATGGAATTCAAAATTTACTTGATACCTACGAAAATTTTGGATTGTTCACGTCTATGCAATTTTCACAGATATCTATAATATTTTAGAAATCCAAGTTCAAGTTTTAATAGATTATTTAATTACCACGTCTAACCTATGGGTGGGCTGCAATTAAAAATGATTAATGCTGATATTTTCTTATATAGTTATTTTAATAAGGGTATATTCTAATTACTCTTCTAGAAAAGTAGGTAAAAATTCGTTACGCGTTTCGCCAAATATTTATACGCTAATCGGGATAAAATGGTTATATCGTTCTGGTATATAACTGACTCTGCAGTAAGCCACGAGCGGTCACGTCGAGTAGCATGATAATCAACAATTACTGACCACCGTATCGTAAAGAGTGGTTGTTTAGAAATGACCAACGCATTCCCCAATGGCCTAAATAGCCCACGTATGCCTCAATATTCATCAAGAAAGCCGGCGTAATATTCGTCTAAATTACAAGATGATTAAGAAAATAGACTAAAGCACTCTTCGCTTTGGAGTTAATCAAGTAAATTCGTTCCGAGCTTCGCGATTGGTCTTTCGCCACCACGTGACCCGGTTTGCCGTTCTTGGGATATTACGTGACAAAACGGGACAGTCACGCAGAGTCCTCGCTCCGGGAAGGTAAATAAATAATTCACTTTTTTGCGCTTGTACTCTTGTAAATAAAGCATGGACAAGTAAAATGCGCGGAACGGTAACGCATGGTTGCCTATTTCTCTGTACTTCTTTAACAAGTTGAAAACTAGAGGTGAAGTGACATTGTACTGGTAAGTACGGGTAAGGACACAGTCTACGCCGTAACGAACTGGCTGCGATGTACCTTTTCTCCTAAATTTCTCTCGATAGAGTTTTCCATCTTGGCACGCTACCTGGCTATTTATATGTCTATAAGCTCGCGTTTTCCACCTTCCGCTGTAATATTTTGGGCTTGTATGTGTCCATGAATTATAGCACGAACGGTCTGCTTTATATCTTGAGCGGACGGCTGTAGATTTTCAACTATTTTTATTGCAGTGTTTTCCCGAGTACCGAATTTTTTTCTCACCTATTATCGACCCAACGTTGTCTCATGTCCATTATTTTTCAAAAGGCTAAGATTAATAATCTTACTAACTTGTGCTTATTTCTATTGTTAATAATAATCAGCTAAGCTAATAACCAAGGAACCACACAGGCCTAAGTCAACTAGTTACTTTTGAGGTGAATTGAAAAGCAGATCAGCAATCTGCTAAGCTATTTATGTAGAACAAGAGTACCAGAAGCAGATACGAATATTCCTTAAAGGTTAAATATTAGTTCAAAGAAATGGAACCACTTTTATTAAAATAGTAAAATATTTATATAAAACGCGTCGCAAAAATATTCTTTTGTTTTCCTTCCATTTATTTGTGGAACCTGACATCTTGATCCTTGCAATGTTGGTCAAGGAACGAAGGTAGAACCGAGAGATAATTTTTGAGACCAAACTTCAGTTCCTTTGGCTAATGTGAACAACAACCGGTTTTATTTTAATGAATGAATAACAGCCCTGCTGTCAGCGTGGTAGTTGGCTGAAGCAAAGGCCGAAGTAATCTTTGTAGCTAAGATCCTTATTTTGGTGAATATCAAGTCGAGAGAAAATTGGGGCAACAGAGTCTTTGTCAGCGATCTTTTAATTAAGTCCGATCTGAGATGGCCTCGAAGCGGTTCCACGACACCTAATTTTTCCTTTCTAGTTACTCAGTCAAGATTAAAGAGAGCCAGATCGCGACTAAAGTCAACACTGGAAGTAGGAGAACATATTCGAGGCTTGTACGGCCAACTTATTCGGATATTGAAGTTTCCATTCAAGTGTGAACAATAAATCAAAATCCTAAAGCACGACTTAAACACACAGCTCTACAATCTTAATGTAACCATTTTGACTATAGCAATAATTTGAGCTTGCTCTATATTCCCTTCAAAACCCTTCGTACGTTGGAAATGGAAAGACAATGTTTGGAGCTGATAGCCCCTGCAGAGCGCTTTCGAAATGTAACTTAGATTCAGAAACGTACGAAATTTTTGACTTAGGACTTTTTTTAAATGTTTAGTTGCAATTTAAGGGTATAGTTTACGCAAAAATGAGGTAGATTGTAGATAATTCGAAGTATAATTTTTAAAAGGAATTGACTTCTGACGTTTTGGGTATGTTTAATTGCAATTTAAGGGTATCATTTCCAGAAAAAATTTGTAGATTGTAGATAATTCCAAGTACAATTTGGAAAACAATTATTTGAACTATTAGCGTTTTGCAACAGGCATTCATTTATCTTGTTTGGGATTAATATTTGCTTTATTAAACCTTTTATTGAATTGAAAATAAACATAACGATATTTAAAAAAATACGGAACAATCAATAATTTATTGTAATACTAACTAAAAGAAATTTTCGATAAAATGACTTATGTGAAAACCGCTAAATATGCGGTTTTCAGTCGAATGGGATTCAGTTGAATGAGACTGTAGGGTCGAATGAGACTGTTCGGTCGAATATACTACAATTTATCATTTGTATTCGATCAAAAAACTTGAGGTTGTGCTTGCTGCAGGCGTTCATTTACCTTGTTTGGGATTAATATTTGCTTTATTAAACCTTTTATTGAATGGAAATATATATTACGAAATTTAAAAAAAATACTGAACCATCCGTATATTATTGTACTATAACCTTTTTTTTCGATAAAATGACTTATGTGAAAACCGCCAAATATACGGTTTTCGGTTAAATGGGACTGTTCGGTCTAATGGGATTTTTCAGTCGAATGGGATTGTTCAGTCGAATTAAATTGTTTGGTCGAATTATATTGTTCGGTCGAATGGGATTTTTCGGTCGAATGGAATTGTTCGGTCGAATAGACAACAATTTACAATTTGTATTCACTCAAAAACTGAAGGTTGTGACTGCTGAAGGAAATATTTTAGAAATTCGTCACAGTTCCAATATTTAAGTGCTTTTCACGTCTGTTATGAAATAACGAATATCTGATTTTCATATTTAAAAATTCAGCTACTTCGAAACATGCACGTGTATTAACAGTTTCTATCAATGGTGCACCACACCTATATGTATGGTGGCGTGAAAATAAAATGAAATATCAAGCTTCTAAAGTACTGCCATTACTAGATTACTAACAGTGCGTCGTGGTTTTACTAATAAGAGAATATCGCGTATCTCGGGCGGTAAATCAGAGATAATTAATATTACATTACTTTGGGAAATTTATTAATATGGAGCACACAATGAGGTGCATTGTCACAGTGCAACCGTCTTCGTTAGGATATCATGAAATTCGAATAAAGCAGACACCCAAAGGTAGACTGTCACCATAACTGCTCCAAATAAGATTAAACATAAACGTTTTAATTCAATATTTCAACACGCAAATGTAACTTTGTTGACTTCCATTTTTCAATTTTATTTATTTTGTGTTTATCTGTAACATATAATTTTTTGAAAAAAGATCTTATACTTGTTAAAGGATAAATAGTACTTTTAATATAACAATATTAAAGCCTCGATTTCATGGTCGATATTTTATCCAGAACAGAAATACTTTAGTCCAATTTTTTCCGCTTAAATCTTAGGCTTTGCTCTATGCTTGGAAAATGTTGTGGACCAATCGGGCTGCTGGTATTTTGTTTAGTTTAGGTGGAACAAAATTGAGCACGTTAATTGTTGTTGAATATGAAGCAGACCATATTTACAGCGACACTATTTGCTGTCACCAGGACACGTGGCATGACGCCAATTCAAAGTTTCAGCATTATACATCAAATTTATTATCATTGACTCGAAAAGCAAATTTTTACTTAAAATAAGTTAAGTTTTCTATGATCTCAATACCACAATAATAAAAGGAAATCCACTTCCGTATCTACTGTGTTTTCCCCCTAAAATTGACCATGAAAATTAGTCTTTACAGTAGAAATCAGCCACGTATTGTTTACAACTAAATGTTCTAGACGGAATGGCACCGTAAAACCGTCTAATCTAGAAAGAGACAGTGGCAATTGATGTTCAGGTAATTGTTTATTCTCTTCACGCTTCGAGTTTCACCACCAGAGGTCGGGAAATCGTTTCGCTCACCGTCGAAGGCTTTCGTAAAAGCTAAGAGCATAAAGGCCCCCTCTTTTTCAAAGTCGAGACAAATTCATGTCACATAACGGACCCTTTTCTAGACGAACCAAAGTGGCGCAACCACGGAAGGTATAAAATAGGCGATTACCGACCCTGAAGAGCCGTGTGGTCGCACATTTATCTATGCTTCAAAAAGTACCCTTTGAAAAATATTCTAAATATTATTTCAAGAGAAAAATCGTTTTTTTTTGCAGTGTTCTTGGGTTTTATTCGGGTGAACTGGACACTGTTGAAACAATGAGAAGAAGATAATTCTACTTTTTAAATAAGTACTTAATTTAATTTTACTATAGTCTCTTTTAGTCTTTAGGTTAACGGTAATAGTTAGTGTAGGGTGCTGTTGGCTCGATCTCGTGGCATGCAGGGCTTGCCACTATACTCTCCTACGCATTGGAACCCGGCCACCTGAATTAAGGGCTTCTTTAGCATAACTAAAGACTATTTTTGTATTTATGTATTTTCCTTCAGATGAAAGATCTAATTCCAACTGTATGATTTTTAATTTTTATTTGTTTGACTTTTACTATGCATTTCGAAATTTCGAAAATGGTATAAAAATTTGATTCTAAAATTTTATCTAAAATTAATCAATTTCGAATTTAATTTTGATTGAAAATTACTTTCCAAATGTGATATATTTGATTCAGTAATGAAATAAATTAACCCTTTTTCCAATATAATAAAAACTTTTTGATCCAAACGTAATCGAATTCAAACTGGATGTGTATTGTTTCCAATTGGATTCCAATTTGGACATGAGATCAAGTTATTTTCGTAATTTATCCTATTGGTAGCTCCAATAATGTTTATAAATTGTAAAACCCTTTAAAAAATTTACTAATTAAACGTTTTACTCGCCAAAGTTGTCATAGAATTTGCTTGAAAGCAACGTTATTGATTGTACCACCACAAAATGCTTAAAATTTAACCAAGTAAAACTCAACAAACAAAAGAATATTTCAAACCAGCAAACATTATACTTCAAGTTATAAATAAAAAAAAATCTTTCCGGTCTACGTCATAAAGAGAAAAGCGTGTGTAAAAAGGGTTTTTCACTGTAACCTAACACAGAATGCACTCCATTTGACAGAGCAAAGAAAGCCGTATTGAATTCAATGTCAACATTGAACAGTGGGAAACTGAGTAGTAAGCATTAAGATCAGCCGACAATGCGTTTAAAAGACGGAAGTGGGTGAAGCTAGCGCGCTTCGTGCCTATCGCTAGATGTCAAATAAGCTTTACTCTAAACCCCAGTAGTCCGCCTTGAATAGCAGACGAATTTACTTTATTAAGGAAGTGGGGGGGGGGGAGTTCGTCGGTGCGTCTCTTGATTAATTAGAGGCGGTGCAGGAAAGGAGGGTGTTAAAGAGGGGCGAATTTATCCCCCCGGGCTACCGACTAAGACAGGGGTTTTCCCGCCCGAAGGAGGACAACCCGGGGTGGGGGGATAAGCATATTAATTTCCAAGTTCAGCGCTAAACTTTATGTACAATTCCAGCCCACCCTAGCGAGTCCTGGCGAGAGAGCTAGAGTCTATTACACCGTCGACACAGATGGGTGCCGATTACAGCGGGACTCGCGACGAATAGGTTCTCTTACAACTCCCCGTCGAAATTCTAATCCTGGCCTATTTCCTACGACCCTTATACGATTGCGAGGCAGTTCGCATTGCTTTCAGATCTACTCTTTGATATCTTGGAGGCTATCGCTTTTAGATTGAGCTTCATCATAAAAATGGAAGGGGCTCGCTTCCCTGCACGCTTTTGTATAATGAGAGATTATGGTTGATATCTTTTAAAGTTCCGCAAAGTTCCCATTCATCCCAGGGGTTCCTTTTACTAAATATGTAGGCTTCGCGGTTTTATAAGCTTCTAAGTTGACCGTAAGAGCTTATAGTTTTCATTAGTACTTAACTACTTATATTAGTATACCACCCGGTATAATTTAAAATATCTGGGTTTGGTATATAATATATTTTTGAAATTATTTATGTGGAGTTTAAAATTGTCTTAACTTAAAGGGAATATTACCTTTATCGGAATTTAGGGGGAAACGTTTTCCATTCCTCCCAGGCGCCTAAGATAATAATCATAGGAGTGTTTTTCGGATAATAAATAAGAATTTTTACCACGATTATTCTTACTGAATGCGGATCTAGTCGATATTTAATATATAGTTGGGGAAAACTACAAGAAGAAAATATATTTCAAAATATAGCTCGTTTATGACTTAACTATTTACGTAATCATTCACTACTTACGATGCTTTAGTTCAAAAATTTAACGGGGAAATCAGTAGGGTTATGACCTTAAACCCATATATACAAGTAGATTTCTAGTATAAAGTATAGGTCATTAGCAGCGTGCTATAGAGGTTTTATCTGGAAATCATCCTACTATTTCACCGTAGCGCCTCGTGTGGATTTTTGAGTAAGCTTAGTGCACCCTACCAAACACGTAGGGTTATACTCTCTTTAAAGGGAGTAGAACCTTCCTTATTTGGTAGGGTGCGCCATAGCTTCTCTGTTTTCGCGCTCATGACGCTAGTCTAGAACAATAGTAGAAACACCCAATTCTTCTATTAGAGAAGAGAATTTTATCACTTGAAACCTTTATTGTTTCATATTTAGTGTTTAGTTTTTAAATGCACCCTTAATTAACACATAAACAACAATATCCGAGCTATAAATTAACTATTTTCATTATAGTTTGGATATTTATTGAAATATAATTTCTTAATAATGAGGTACGTGGTTTTATATTCACGAAAGGTGTTCTAGCAGATATGAGAAATTAAAGCACTACCAAAGCGGGGATACTTTTAGTAGGTTAATTCCTCAAAAACAACTGTATTTCACACTACGTGTAACACTTACCTATCTTGTGATATTGACAAACACTTAACCTACTTCCCAAAACTATTCTGGATATGAAACAAAAACTATTCTGGATATGAAACCAAAACTATTCTGGATATGAAACCAAAACTATTCTGGATATGAAACCGAAATTATTCTGGATATGACACCAAAACTATTCTGGATATGAAACCAAAAATATTCTGGATATGAAACCGAAATTATTCTGGATATGAAACCAAAACTATTCTGGATATGAAACCAAAATATTCTGGACATGAAACCAAAAATATTAGAACTGGATATGAAACCAAAAATATTAGAACTGGATATGAAACCAAAAATATTAGAACTGGATATGAAACCAAAAATATTAGAACTGGATATGAAACCAAAGATATTCTGGATATGAAAATTACTTTTAATAAACAATTGTTTAGATATAGTATAAAATTGAATTTTTAAAAGTAGCGAGTAATGTGAACGGAACCATTTGGTTCATATTTGCTTAAATTAACTGGAATTAAAGAGGTGAAACTCGCTTCGATACCTTCCAATATAATAATCCCAGGAATAGTCGAATTTGTAATACGTTTTAAAGCCTATGGCCATTTGAAAAATTGTAACATGTCGAAATAGGGGTTCGGAAATTTTCGTCCATAAAGGGACCAATATTTCCTTGTAGTTCCAAATCCGGTGTTCTACGTTTCCGATATAAACGAAAGGTCTTGTAGCCGCACCTCTCGACCCTTCGCGAGCTCCCGCTCAATTACGCAGTCAAAAGTGAGGGAGTGGAGGAGATTTATATAACAAGAATAAGTTTTAAACTTGCACTCGAATTTTGAGTTAGTGCGATGGAGGAATTTCAAAAGAGGCAGTTTCGCTTTACGTTCAATAAGCTTACCTCGGGAACATGGTCCTTGGCAATCGATTTTCGATACCTTCGTAAAATTTCTGAAATTAAATCTTGAAGTATGAAACAATGACGGAGCTGTTCAGTGTTGAGAAACTGCTACTTTGTTAGTTTGGGAAGTTCAGTATACTATTGCGTTTGTCTTGTGGAATTAAATTAAAGTTAAAATTAAATTAGAGAAAAGATTCAACGGCCATTCGTTTGGCCATGGCAACCAAAAATGTTTTTCACAACTCAAATTGAAACTTTCTCTACGTAAAATAGCATTGGAAAATCACGGATGATATTTAATTGATTTTAACCAATTTTATCGATTTTACTAAATTGTTTTGCCAAAAGTTTAATTTTTTATTTTTTTGAAAATGGCAAAGAGATTTTCCCATGCTATTTTACGTAGAGAAAGTTAAAATTTGAGTTGTGAAAAACATTTTTGGTTGCCATGGCAAAACGAATGGCCGTTGAATCTTTTCTCTTTAGGAGCTTTCAAGGTACGTGAAGGTCTACTTAACCCCCAAGTTTGAAAAAAATCGGGGAGAAACACCTCGGCATGTCTCCTTGGTAGTTGTATCGTATCGGGTCGATAGCTTATGTATCGTATAGATCGATTCAATTTTAAAGCTGGATTTGTTTATCACTACACATTGATCTTAATTCATTTTAAAAACCGTAATATACGATGACATCATAAATTTAGGTTTTGTAATTTTCAAAAAGTGTAGAATTATAATAAAACCTATAGAACAATGAAAGATATACGTGTATCAATTGATTAATTAAACGTTAGTTATAGCCTCAAAAAGATACACAAACACACAAAATAATCATTTCCAATCTTCTAGAAGTGTTCACTAACTCGATTTAGTAGTATCAACTTCAAAACTAACTCTTAATCTTAACTTCCAGGTTTAAATCAACAACCTTAATTTAAATTTAAAATGAAACTTCACATTGATCTTAATAAATTTTTAAAACCCGTAATATACGATGACATCATAAATTTTGTTTTGTAATTTTCAAAAAGTGTAGAATTATACCAAAAATTATAGATCAATGAAAGATATACGTGTATCAATTAATAAATTAAGCGTTAGATATAGCCTCAAAAAGAAACACAAGCACACAAAATAATCATTTCCAATCTTCTAGAAGTCTTCACTAACTCGATTAAGTAGTATCAACTTCAAAACTAACTCTTAATCTTAACATCCAGGTTAAAATCAACAACCTTAATTTAAATTTAAAATGAAACTTCACATTGATCTTAATAAATTTTTAAAACCAGTAATATACGATGATATCATAAATTTGGTTTTGTAATTTTCAAAAAGTGTAGAATTATACCAAAACCTATAGAGCAATGAAAGATATACGTGTATCAATTTTTTAATTAAACGTTAGATATAGCATCAAAAAGAAACACAAGCACACAAAATAATCATTTCCAATCTTCTAGAAGTCTTCACTAACTCGATTAAGTAGTATCAACTTCAAAACTAACTCTTAATCTTAACTTCCAGGTTAAAATCAACAACCTTAATTTAAATTTAAAATGAAACTTCACATTGATCTTAATAAATTTTTAAAACCAGTAATATACGATGATATCATAAATTTGGTTTTGTAATTTTCAAAAAGTGTAGAATTATACCAAAACCTATAGAGCAATGAAAGATATACGTGTATCAATTAATTAATTAAACGTTAGATATAGCATCAAAAAGAAACACAAGCACACAAAATAATCATTTCCAATCTTCTAGAAGTCTTCACTAACTCGATTAAGTAGTATCAACTTCAAAACTAACTCTTAATCTTAACTTCCAGGTTAAAATCAACAACCTTAATTTAAATTTAAAATGAAACTTCACATTGATCTTAATAAATTTTTAAAACCCGTAATATACGATGACATCATAAATTTTGTTTTGTAATTTTCAAAAAGTGTAGAATTATACCAAAAATTATAGATCAATGAAAGATATACGTGTATCAATTAATTAATTAAGCGTTAGATATAGCCTCAAAAAGAAACACAAACACACGGTATAATAATTTCCAATCTTCTAGAAGTCTTCACTAACTCGATTAAGTAGTATCAACTTCAAAACTAACTCTTAATCTTAACTTCCAGGTTAAAATCAACAACCTTAATTTAAATTTAAAATGAAACTTCACATTGATCTTAATAAATTTTTAAAACCAGTAATATACGATGATATCATAAATTTGGTTTTGTAATTTTCAAAAAGTGTAGAATTATACCAAAACCTATAGAGCAATGAAAGATATACGTGTATCAATTAATTAATTAAACGTTAGATATAGCATCAAAAAGAAACACAAGCACACAAAATAATCATTTCCAATCTTCTAGAAGTCTTCACTAACTCGATTAAGTAGTATCAACTTCAAAACTAACTCTTAATCTTAACTTCCAGGTTAAAATCAACAACCTTAATTTAAATTTAAAATGAAACTTCACATTGATCTTAATAAATTTTTAAAACCCGTAATATACGATGACATCATAAATTTTGTTTTGTAATTTTCAAAAAGTGTAGAATTATACCAAAAATTATAGATCAATGAAAGATATACGTGTATCAATTAATTAATTAAGCGTTAGATATAGCCTCAAAAAGAAACACAAACACACGGTATAATAATTTCCAATCTTCTAGAAGTCTTCACTAACTCGATTAAGTAGTATCAACTTCGAAACTAACTCTTAATCTTAACTTCCAGGTTAAAATCAACAACCTTAATTTAAATTTAAAATGAAACTTCACATTGATCTTAATAAATTTTTAAAACCAGTAATATACGATGATATCATAAATTTGGTTTTGTAATTTTCAAAAAGTGTAGAATTATACCAAAACCTATAGAGCAATGAAAGATATACGTGTATCAATTAATTAATTAAACGTTAGATATAGCATCAAAAAGAAACACAAGCACACAAAATAATCATTTCCAATCTTCTAGAAGTCTTCACTAACTCGATTAAGTAGTATCAACTTCAAAACTAACTCTTAATCTTAACTTCCAGGTTAAAATCAACAACCTTAATTTAAATTTAAAATGAAACTTCACATTGATCTTAATAAATTTTTAAAACCCGTAATATACGATGACATCATAAATTTTGTTTTGTAATTTTCAAAAAGTGTTGAATTATACCAAAAATTATAGATCAATGAAAGATATACGTGTATCAATTAATTAATTAAGCGTTAGATATAGCCTCAAAAAGAAACACAAACACACAAAATAATCATTTCCAATCTTCTAGAATTCTTCACTAACTCGATTAAGTAGTATCAACTTCGAAACTAACTCTTAATCTTAATTTCCAGGTTAAAATCAACAACCTTAATTTAAATTTAAAATGAAACTTCACATTGATCTTAATAAATTTTTAAAACCCGTAATATACGATGACATCATAAATTTTGTTTTGTAATTTTCAAAAAGTGTAGAATTATACCAAAAATTATAGATCAATGAAAGATATACGTGTATCAATTAATTAATTAAGCGTTAGATATAGCCTCAAAAAGGAACACAAACACACAAAATAATCATTTCCAATCTTCTAGAAGTCTTCACTAACTCGATTAAGTAGTATCAACTTCGAAACTAACTCTTAATCTTAATTTCCAGGTTAAAATCAACAACCTTAATTTAAATTTAAAATGAAACTTCACATTGATCTTAATAAATTTTTAAAACCCGTAATATACGATGACATCATAAATTTTGTTTTGTAATTTTCAAAAAGTGTAGAATTATACCAAAAATTATAGATCAATGAAAGATATACGTGTATCAATTAATTAATTAAGCGTTAGATATAGCCTCAAAAAGAAACACAAACACACGGTATAATAATTTCCAATCTTCTAGAAGTCTTCACTAACTCGATTAAGTAGTATCAACTTCGAAACTAACTCTTAATCTTAATTTCCAGGTTAAAATCAACAACCTTAATTTAAATTTAAAATGAAACTTCACATTGATCTTAATAAATTTTTAAAACCCGTAATATACGATGACATCATAAATTTTGTTTTGTAATTTTCAAAAAGTGTAGAATTATACCAAAAATTATAGATCAATGAAAGATATACGTGTATCAATTAATTAATTAAGCGTTAGATATAGCCTCAAAAAGGAACACAAACACACAAAATAATCATTTCCAATCTTCTAGAAGTCTTCACTAACTCGATTAAGTAGTATCAACTTCGAAACTAACTCTTAATCTTAATTTCCAGGTTAAAATCAACAACCTTAATTTAAATTTAAAATGAAACTTCACATTGATCTTAATAAATTTTTAAAACCCGTAATATACGATGACATCATAAATTTTGTTTTGTAATTTTCAAAAAGTGTAGAATTATACCAAAAATTATAGATCAATGAAAGATATACGTGTATCAATTAATTAATTAAGCGTTAGATATAGCCTCAAAAAGAAACACAAACACACAAAATAATCATTTCCAATCTTCTAGAAGTCTTCACTAACTCGATTAAGTAGTATCAACTTCAAAACTAACTCTTAATCTTAACTTCCAGGTTAAAATCAACAACCTTAATTTAAATTTAAAATGAAACTTCACATTGATCTTAATAAATTTTTAAAACCCGTAATATACGATGACATCATAAATTTTGTTTTGTAATTTTCAAAAAGTGTAGAATTATACCAAAAATTATAGATCAATGAAAGATATACGTGTATCAATTAATTAATTAAGCGTTAGATATAGCCTCAAAAAGAAACACAAACACACGGTATAATAATTTCCAATCTTCTAGAAGTCTTCACTAACTCGATTAAGTAGTATCAACTTCGAAACTAACTCTTAATCTTAACTTCCAGGTTAAAATCAACAACCTTAATTTAAATTTAAAATGAAACTTCACATTGATCTTAATAAATTTTTAAAACCAGTAATATACGATGATATCATAAATTTGGTTTTGTAATTTTCAAAAAGTGTAGAATTATACCAAAACCTATAGAGCAATGAAAGATATACGTGTATCAATTAATTAATTAAACGTTAGATATAGCATCAAAAAGAAACACAAGCACACAAAATAATCATTTCCAATCTTCTAGAAGTCTTCACTAACTCGATTAAGTAGTATCAACTTCAAAACTAACTCTTAATCTTAACTTCCAGGTTAAAATCAACAACCTTAATTTAAATTTAAAATGAAACTTCACATTGATCTTAATAAATTTTTAAAACCCGTAATATACGATGACATCATAAATTTTGTTTTGTAATTTTCAAAAAGTGTAGAATTATACCAAAAATTATAGATCAATGAAAGATATACGTGTATCAATTAATTAATTAAGCGTTAGATATAGCCTCAAAAAGAAACACAAACACACAAAATAATCATTTCCAATCTTCTAGAAGTCTTCACTAACTCGATTAAGTAGTATCAACTTCAAAACTAACTCTTAATCTTAACTTCCAGGTTAAAATCAACAACCTTAATTTAAATTTAAAATGAAACTTCACATTGATCTTAATAAATTTTTAAAACCCGTAATATACGATGACATCATAAATTTTGTTTTGTAATTTTCAAAAAGTGTAGAATTATACCAAAAATTATAGATCAATGAAAGATATACGTGTATCAATTAATTAATTAAGCGTTAGATATAGCCTCAAAAAGAAACACAAACACACGGTATAATAATTTCCAATCTTCTAGAAGTCTTCACTAACTCGATTAAGTAGTATCAACTTCGAAACTAACTCTTAATCTTAACTTCCAGGTTAAAATCAACAACCTTAATTTAAATTTAAAATGAAACTTCACATTGATCTTAATAAATTTTTAAAACCAGTAATATACGATGATATCATAAATTTGGTTTTGAAATTTTCAAAAAGTGTAGAATTATACCAAAACCTATAGAGCAATGAAAGATATACGTGTATCAATTAATTAATTAAACGTTAGATATAGCATCAAAAAGAAACACAAGCACACAAAATAATCATTTCCAATCTTCTAGAAGTCTTCACTAACTCGATTAAGTAGTATCAACTTCAAAACTAACTCTTAATCTTAACTTCCAGGTTAAAATCAACAACCTTAATTTAAATTTAAAATGAAACTTCACATTGATCTTAATAAATTTTTAAAACCCGTAATATACGATGACATCATAAATTTTGTTTTGTAATTTTCAAAAAGTGTAGAATTATACCAAAAATTATAGATCAATGAAAGATATACGTGTATCAATTAATTAATTAAGCGTTAGATATAGCCTCAAAAAGAAACACAAACACACAAAATAATCATTTCCAATCTTCTAGAAGTCTTCACTAACTCGATTAAGTAGTATCAACTTCGAAACTAACTCTTAATCTTAATTTCCAGGTTAAAATCAACAACCTTAATTTAAATTTAAAATGAAACTTCACATTGATCTTAATAAATTTTTAAAACCCGTAATATACGATGACATCATAAATTTTGTTTTGTAATTTTCAAAAAGTGTAGAATTATACCAAAAATTATAGATCAATGAAAGATATACGTGTATCAATTAATTAATTAAGCGTTAGATATAGCCTCAAAAAGGAACACAAACACACAAAATAATCATTTCCAATCTTCTAGAAGTCTTCACTAACTCGATTAAGTAGTATCAACTTCGAAACTAACTCTTAATCTTAATTTCCAGGTTAAAATCAACAACCTTAATTTAAATTTAAAATGAAACTTCACATTGATCTTAATAAATTTTTAAAACCCGTAATATACGATGACATCATAAATTTTGTTTTGTAATTTTCAAAAAGTGTAGAATTATACCAAAAATTATAGATCAATGAAAGATATACGTGTATCAATTAATTAATTAAGCGTTAGATATAGCCTCAAAAAGAAACACAAACACACGGTATAATAATTTCCAATCTTCTAGAAGTCTTCACTAACTCGATTAAGTAGTATCAACTTCGAAACTAACTCTTAATCTTAATTTCCAGGTTAAAATCAACAACCTTAATTTAAATTTAAAATGAAACTTCACATTGATCTTAATAAATTTTTAAAACCCGTAATATACGATGACATCATAAATTTTGTTTTGTAATTTTCAAAAAGTGTAGAATTATACCAAAAATTATAGATCAATGAAAGATATACGTGTATCAATTAATTAATTAAGCGTTAGATATAGCCTCAAAAAGGAACACAAACACACAAAATAATCATTTCCAATCTTCTAGAAGTCTTCACTAACTCGATTAAGTAGTATCAACTTCGAAACTAACTCTTAATCTTAATTTCCAGGTTAAAATCAACAACCTTAATTTAAATTTAAAATGAAACTTCACATTGATCTTAATAAATTTTTAAAACCCGTAATATACGATGACATCATAAATTTTGTTTTGTAATTTTCAAAAAGTGTAGAATTATACCAAAAATTATAGATCAATGAAAGATATACGTGTATCAATTAATTAATTAAGCGTTAGATATAGCCTCAAAAAGAAACACAAACACACAAAATAATCATTTCCAATCTTCTAGAAGTCTTCACTAACTCGATTAAGTAGTATCAACTTCAAAACTAACTCTTAATCTTAACTTCCAGGTTAAAATCAACAACCTTAATTTAAATTTAAAATGAAACTTCACATTGATCTTAATAAATTTTTAAAACCCGTAATATACGATGACATCATAAATTTTGTTTTGTAATTTTCAAAAAGTGTAGAATTATACCAAAAATTATAGATCAATGAAAGATATACGTGTATCAATTAATTAATTAAGCGTTAGATATAGCCTCAAAAAGAAACACAAACACACGGTATAATAATTTCCAATCTTCTAGAAGTCTTCACTAACTCGATTAAGTAGTATCAACTTCGAAACTAACTCTTAATCTTAACTTCCAGGTTAAAATCAACAACCTTAATTTAAATTTAAAATGAAACTTCACATTGATCTTAATAAATTTTTAAAACCAGTAATATACGATGATATCATAAATTTGGTTTTGTAATTTTCAAAAAGTGTAGAATTATACCAAAACCTATAGAGCAATGAAAGATATACGTGTATCAATTAATTAATTAAACGTTAGATATAGCATCAAAAAGAAACACAAGCACACAAAATAATCATTTCCAATCTTCTAGAAGTCTTCACTAACTCGATTAAGTAGTATCAACTTCAAAACTAACTCTTAATCTTAACTTCCAGGTTAAAATCAACAACCTTAATTTAAATTTAAAATGAAACTTCACATTGATCTTAATAAATTTTTAAAACCCGTAATATACGATGACATCATAAATTTTGTTTTGTAATTTTCAAAAAGTGTAGAATTATACCAAAAATTATAGATCAATGAAAGATATACGTGTATCAATTAATTAATTAAGCGTTAGATATAGCCTCAAAAAGAAACACAAACACACGGTATAATAATTTCCAATCTTCTAGAAGTCTTCACTAACTCGATTAAGTAGTATCAACTTCGAAACTAACTCTTAATCTTAACTTCCAGGTTAAAATCAACAACCTTAATTTAAATTTAAAATGAAACTTCACATTGATCTTAATAAATTTTTAAAACCAGTAATATACGATGATATCATAAATTTGGTTTTGAAATTTTCAAAAAGTGTAGAATTATACCAAAACCTATAGAGCAATGAAAGATATACGTGTATCAATTAATTAATTAAACGTTAGATATAGCATCAAAAAGAAACACAAGCACACAAAATAATCATTTCCAATCTTCTAGAAGTCTTCACTAACTCGATTAAGTAGTATCAACTTCAAAACTAACTCTTAATCTTAACTTCCAGGTTAAAATCAACAACCTTAATTTAAATTTAAAATGAAACTTCACATTGATCTTAATAAATTTTTAAAACCCGTAATATACGATGACATCATAAATTTTGTTTTGTAATTTTCAAAAAGTGTAGAATTATACCAAAAATTATAGATCAATGAAAGATATACGTGTATCAATTAATTAATTAAGCGTTAGATATAGCCTCAAAAAGAAACACAAACACACAAAATAATCATTTCCAATCTTCTAGAAGTCTTTACTAACTCGATTAAGTAGTATCAACTTCGAAACTAACTCTTAATCTTAATTTCCAGGTTAAAATCAACAACCTTAATTTAAATTTAAAATGACCTAAATTTCAGAGGGAACACAATTTAAAACTAAATTGAATTAATAGTTTAAAGGTACTTTAAAATGAAACCGATAGGCGCTTTACAAATGTTTACGCAATGCGTTGATTAGCTAGAACGTCTTCAAACGAATATTATCCAATAATCTAGGAGAAACGCTCACAGGAAAGGCGGTGTAATTTTGCACGATACGGTTGGAATAGAAGCTCATACAGACTTTTCCCCCTAAAGTCAACTAACAGCGCTCCTGGCGGCTAAAACACTAATTTCGATTACTTTGCTATATGAAAAGGACTTGATCCAATGTCCAAATTTAGATACATCTGAAATCAAGATATGTCCAGTTTAAATCCAATTATGTTTGAATCAAATAATTTTGATCAAATTGGAATAAAATTTGATTTCATACTATTTAATGGTTTTAAATTTAACACGAATTTGTTGGATTTTCGATCAAAGGTGAATTTGTATTCAATTTTATTTAGTATTCCAGTTAATTGGTTAATTAATTTAATAATAGAACTTGGATTTAAGGGAGAAGAATACAGTAAAAGCCTCTTTTTCGTTCAAGCTGAACGTTTCTGTTTTAACAATTACATAATTGAATTATATTTTTCTTATTAGGCTGAACCTTCCTCTAGTGCTTAAAATAATGTTGATAATTCTAATATTAATAGTCAACGAGATATAAGGTCCTAACTTAAGGGTAGTTTGAGCGCTTGCCCAACTTGTTTAGCTCCGGGGGTCCGAATTAAAACGTAATAACTTAATTACTTTTAAATTTAAAATTGTCAAAACTATTTTAATCACTTAACATGAGGCTGTTCTACACTTAAATATTAATTTTATAAGTTAAAATACCAAATTAAAAGAGTTCAGCTTGAAATAGCGCGAAAGTAGACATTGGCCACTGTAGTCTTCCCCCTTAACCAATTCGGAAACAAATTTTATCCTCCATTTTTGTAAGGATTGTAGTAATTATATATGATAAGAGAATAAAGTTTAATGCCCTTTCTACTAACCCCGTCAATCAATAACACATTCGCAGCGCTGCTTAAGTAAAAAAACTCTTAACCTCTTTTAAATTACCTTTGAGAATTCGAAGATGAAATACCGTACACTCTGCTTATTCAATTTGACAGTTCTTCGTTAAGAAAGGTTAAGTAGTTTCTCGTCTGGGGTGAAAATAATTTTTTTCATTATTTTAATTAGGCAGACCAATTCAGGATACCGATAACGCGTATGACGGAGACGAAACCCGCCTCTGTGCAATTCAAAAGAAAAACGATTTAGTAAACAATTTTCTTTCAGCTAGAATAAAGCGGAAAAAATTAAGTAAATTGGGCTCTATGAAGAGAAAACGTTGGGTTTGCCAAAACATAATTTGGTAATTTATTGCTTCGGAAGATCAATGGTTTCCGAGTTCAAAGGTCGGGTCGCGTCTGATCATTATTCAACGCGGGTGTTTTTTCAGAGCTTCATCCACTGAAGGGGCACACTCAGAAATGAAACTAATTTCTTTCCAAAACTCGTCCCAAAATTGCAAATAAGGCGTCGCTAACAATCAAAGTAAAATTTGAACAAGTTCTTTCAAGATGGAATACGGAGAACGGACAGACATAAATTCCGATTGAATGTAGCTTGGCACTGATTCCTGGAAAAAGTAGGGCGATTATTTGGGCATCTGGGTAGGTATCGTAGGGGAGGCTTTTTTACCGTTACTACCAACGCGTTTTTTAAATGCAGGGTTGTTTCGTAATTAAATTATTGTATATGAATAGGGCTGTACTGGATTTCGTACACGAAAACCGCATTTGGACTTCTGTGCCAGTAATGTTCAGCAGATTATTTTTTTCGAACGGACATGTATCACGGCGCAGATGGTATGAGATACGCTTTGCAATTTAACGTCTACCATTTTCCAGTGGCTTTGTTTTTAGTAAAAATACTTAAAACAATTTTATATCATCGGTAACCGAAGTAAAATAATAACAGTAAGTATGATATTACCTATTGTTTTACCGCTAATTTTGTTACAGAATCGATTTTCGAGTATGACATTACCTATTGTTTTACCGATAATTTTTTGCAGAATCGATTTTCGAGTATGACATTACCTATTGTTTTACCGCTAATTTTTTTACAGAATCGATTTTCGAGTATGACATTACCTATTGTTTTACCGATATTTTTTTTGCAGAATTGATTTTCGAGTATGAAATTAACTATTGTTTTACCGCTAATTTTGTTACAGAATCGATTTTCGAGTATGACATTACCTAATGTTTTACCACTAATTTTGTTTCAGAATAAATTTTCGACAGTGACACTCTTACCCAACTCAGACTTGAATTGGCAACCGTACTAACAAGGAGAGTACCCGAGGTGTTTATTGCCGATTTTGTTCAAAGTCGGACGTAATGTAGACCTATATGAGATACGATATTTCCCAAAAGGAGACGTTGCACTACCCATTCGATTTGCCATGGCAACCGAAAATGTTTTGACCACTTAAAACCAAAAAAATCTCCATCTAAAAAAGCATGGGATTTTCTCGGTATCATATAATTAATTAAAAACCGTAAAAGGTCACTTACCTAGCTTGTGATATTGACAAACACTTAATCTACTTCCAAATATTCTGGACATGGAAATTACTTCAATAAACAATTGTTTAGAGTATAGTATAAAATTGAATTTTTAAAAGTAGCGAGTAAATTTTAATTTTGGGTAATTTGGACTACATTTAGGTATATTTAATCAAGTTTGGGTAAATTGGAACATTTTTGTGATAAAATTGTAACAATCTTTGGATAAAATAAGGAAATATTCTCATTCTGGTTTTAAATGGTCAAAAGCATTTTCGGTTGCCATGGGAAATTGAATGGATAGTGCAAGGTCAACTTTTGGGAAATTTCATATCTCATATAGGTCTACATTACGTCCGACTTTGAACAAAATCGGCAATAAACACCTCGTTAGTAGTCTAATAGTAAATTTCATCTTGAGCATATTTAACCACTAGGCTGCACTGTGGTGAATTAAACCTTGAATAACTCAGAAAATCAGTTTTTATGCTTATAATAATAATAATTAGAATTATGTTACTTTTGCCGATAGTTAGTTAACTGTGACACATAGCATCAGAATCAATATTTATTAATTGAACTCAATGTAGCAACTACTCAAAAACGCGGTAATAAATAAAACATCCCAAAAGCATGAAGTGATCAATCACGACAAGCCGAAAATTGGCCCTTCAGTGACGACGAGAAATACAAGCGCGTTTACAATGACCCAGTGGTAGCCTCGGCGGGCATGGAGGGGTCAACGGCAGCGACGAGGTCGTTAATGACCCTTTTAAAGTGACCCCTCTGGGCATCGTCACCCCTAGTGAACGGTTCGATAGGTAAATACAATTAATGAACGCCCAGGCTGCAACATCATTGTGTCGCGAAGCTGGGCCATCTGTACATCGTAGACATCTCTCTCTCTCCTCTCTCTGGATCCAAACCAACGCGTACACAGTGACACCGCTATCGGCGTACTTCACCGTTGCTAGAAGGACCCGAAACCTGCATTACGTACTGGCCACGTATATAGGCTTTTCGCTGATATTGAGGTCTTATCGAATTGCCAGCGAGAGATCCTGATTGAATCCAGAAACGGAATCCGAGCCCTTTGTTTATGACGCGTTACTGGGGCTACTCATTAACGACCATTTTCCACGATTGTATATATATATCTATATATATACCGCGCGCACTAGCTCCTCGAATTCAATTAAAAGCTATTTTTTCGTTTTGGAAAACGGCATTTTTAAAAAATATTTATTTCCGTCACGCGTTGCGGGGTTTCGAGCGCGCGAGTCGAGTTGGCCGCGCTTGCGGTTTCAATGGATTAATATCTGGAATTCCGAAGAGTAATGATTTAGCTGTTCTCGTTAATGAACTTATTGCATAAGCGGAAATATATTAAGGCTGCGGAAGTCTGCGTGGAGTGCTCGGTATTGATTTTTAGGAGGACGGTCAACCTCCAAATCGAGCGAATGAATGACGCTAACCAAATATATCTGTCTTTAAAACTGACGGGTTTTACGGATGGTTTGTATATGACTAAATTAAAAGCTTTACATTTGGTTATAAATTAGGAGTAAGTTTAAAGTAGGGGTGACCTCCTTAGAGGTCAAGATCACCATTCACAAGGTCGTGATCGCCATGCAGGTTTATACCAGTTTTATTGATATTTAGGTATATTTTCGAGATAAGAATTTTGAAGGTTGATGTCACCATTTTCAAAGTCTAGATCACCCATTTGGACATTCCTGGTTTAAAGTGTTGGTTAAAATAAAGATAAGTAAATTAGTATATTTTTAAAATAGCCGTATTTTTTAATTTTGTGTGAAAATGGCGGCACATTTATTAGACGAATTTATATTAAAAATAAATGAGTTAATATTATTCTAAATGAATAATTTGTAAATTAGTATTATTCTAAATGAATAATTTGTAAATCAATATTATTCTAAATGAATAATTTGTAAATTAATATTTTTCTAAATGAATAATTTGTAAATTAATTTTTTCTAAATGAATAATTTGTAAATTAATATTATTCTAAATGAATAATTTGTAAATTAATATTATTATAAATGAATAATTTGTAAATTAATATTGTAAAAATGAATAATTTATAAATTAATATTGTAAAAATGAATAATTTGTAAATTATAATTATTTTAAATGAATAATTTGTAAATTAGAATTATAATAAATGAATAATTTGTAAAATAGAATTATTCTAAAAGAATAATTTGTAAATTAGAATTATAATAAATGAATAATTTGTAAATTAGAATTATTCTAAATGAATAATTTGTAAATTAGAATTATTCTAAATCAATAATTTGTAAATTATAATTATTCTAAATGAATAATTTGTAAATTAATATTGTATTAATGAATACTTTGTAAATTAATATTGTATTAATGAATACTTTGTAAATTAATATTGTATTAATGAATACTTTGTAAATTAATATTGTATTAATGAATACTTTGTAAATTAATATTTCATTAATTAATATTTTGTTAACTAATACTTAATAAATTAATATTTTGTTAACTAACATTTCATAAAATAATATTTTGCTAACTAATATTTCACAAATTAATATTTTGTTAACTAATATTTCATAAATTGATGTTTCCTGCATCAGTATTTCATAAATTAATGTTTCCTACATAAATATTTCATAAATTATAGTTTCGTACATTAATATTTCATAAATTATAGTTTCGTACATTAATATTTCATAAATTATAGTTTCGTACATTAATTTTTCATAAATTATTAATTTATATTTAATAAAATTAAATTTTTGTACCATACATAAATACGATTTGTATAAGTCTTTCACTTTCAAAATCAAATACTTCGTATGCTTCGTAAGAACAATTTTTCCATCTTTCCCTCTCTGTTAAATTTAATGTATTAAAATAACTCTTTTAATCCAATTCTTCGGGGAAAAAATACGTTAAGCCCATAATCCTTTAAAAGGTACTACTTTTTGAAAACAAGAATGAAATCAGTTTAATAAAGAATAAGTGAGCAGCACTCTGTTCTCCTTGTGATTCCCTCGTTAAAAACCACGCCCCTCCGCCTTTTCTGCGAGTAATTTTCCCCCTTTCACGCGGCTTAGGGGTGAAATTACTCCGGTACTATTGCTGGCTCTCTCTTGAAAGCAGAAGCCACTACATATTCTCTGCTAACCTGCATACATTGTTGGTCAGACTGTTATAACGTTGTAGAAGTAATATATACATACCGGGAAGGCGACGCACCAGCATCTCATAAAAAAGATGCATAATAGGAAATATTGAATCGATACAGATCTTATATTTTTTTCATTCCCTCCTCTTAAAGTGTTTTGGACAATTCAAGAGAGCTTATCTTTTCACTGCACTAGTAGTCCCTGATACCTATTTTTACCTGCACACGGAAATTGCATGGCTAAAGTGGCCCGAGTGCGTCTTAAAGGAAGCGAAGCTTCAAACTGGGAAATTTCTAACTTACTATTACAGACAGATATTTGAGTGATAGCAGAAGAAATAGATAATATAAGCTTAGATCAGACGAAACAAGAAGGCCCTAACTAAACATGGGCCCATACACTTAGAACTATAATTTTTTTTGGTATTGGAATTATCAACGTCTAAATTGGTGGTGAAGATTGTCAAAATTCAGACGGTTAAGGATGAGTTCTGGATCGTTCAGATTATAAAGAATGGGTACAAAATCGTCCAGATTGTTGATAATGACTTCAAGACCGTTGAGAAGGATTTTGGAGTAGTCCCGATTTTTAATCGTCCAGAAAGTTAGAAATTGGCTTAGAATCGCCCAGGACGTCGCGAATGGTTACAATAAGTTCAGCATCGTCCAGATTGTCAAGAGTGAGTTCAGAATCGTTCAGAATGATATTAGTATGATCTAGGTTGTTAAAAACGAATTCATAACTTCTTGAATGGGTTTAGGATAGTTCAAGTTGTTAAGAATGAGTTCCAAATCGTCCAGGATATTGAGGATGGGATCAGGATCATCCATAACGTCGAGGATAGGTTTATCATGATTTAGAACATTGAGAACGGGATCAGGATTGTCCAGAACGTCGAGAATGGGATCAGGATTGTCCAGAACGTTGAGAATGGGATCAAGATTGTCCAGAACGTCGAGAATGGGATCAAGATTGTCCAGAACGTCGAGAATGGGATCAGGATTGTCCAGAACGTCGACAATGGGATGAGGATTGTCCAGAACGTCGAGAATGGGATCAGGATTGTCCAGAACGTCGAGAATGGGATCAGGATTGTCCAGAACGTTGAGAATGGGATCAGGATTGTCCAGAACGTCGACAATGGGATGAGGATTGTCCAGAACGTCGAGAATGGGATCAGGATTGTCCTGAACGTCGAGAATGGGATCAGGATTGTCCAGAACGTCGAGAATGGGATCAGGATTGTCCAGAACGTCGAGAATGGGATCAGGATTGTCCAAAACGTCGAGAATGGGATAAGAATTGTCCAGAACGTCGAGAATGGGATCAGGATTGTCCAAAACGTCGAGAATGGGATAAGAATTGTCCAGAACGTCAAGAATGGGATCAGGATTGTCCAGAACGTCGAGAATGGGATCAGGATTGTCCAGAACGTCGAGATTGGGATCAGGATTGTCCAGAACGTCGAGACTGGGATCAGGATTGTCCAGAACGTCGAGAATGGGATCAGGATTGTCCAGAACGTCGAGAATGGGATCAGGATTGTCCAAAACGTCGAGAATGGGATAAGAATTGTCCAGAACGTCAAGAATGGGATCAGGATTGTCCAAAACGTCGAGAATGGGATAAGAATTGTCCAGAACGTCAAGAATGGGATCAGGATTGTCCAGAACGTCGACAATGGGATGAGGATTGTCCAGAACGTCGATAATGGGATCAGGATTGTCCAGAACGTTGAGAATGGGATCAAGATTGTCCAGAACGTCGAGAATGGGATCAAGATTGTCCAGAACGTCGAGATTGGGATCAGGATTGTCCAGAACGTCGAGACTGGGATCAGGATTGTCCAGAACGTCGAGAATGGGATCAGGATTGTCCAAAACGTCGAGAATGGGATAAGAATTGTCCAGAACGTCAAGAATGGGATCAGGATTGTCCAGAACGTCGACAATGGGATGAGGATTGTCCAGAACGCCAAGAATGGGATCAGGATTGTCCAGAACGTCGACAATGGGATGAGGATTGTCCAGAACGTCGAGAATGGGATCAGGATTGTCCTGAACGTCGAGAATGGGATCAGGATTGTCCAGAACGTCGAGATTGGGATCAGGATTGTCCAGAACGTCGAGACTGGGATCAGGATTGTCCAGAACGTCGAGAATGAGATCAGGATTGTCCAAAACGTCGAGAATGGGATAAGAATTGTCCAGAACGTCAAGAATGGGATCAGGATTGTCCAGAACGTCGACAATGGGATGAGGATTGTCCAGAACGTTGAGAATGGGATCAGGATTGTCCAGAACGTCGAGAATGGGATCAGGATTGTCCAAAACGTCGAGAATGGGATAAGAATTGTCCAGAACGTCAAGAATGGGATCAGGATTGTCCAGAACGTCGACAATGGGATGAGGATTGTCCAGAACGTCGAGAATGGGATCAGGATTGTCCAGAACGTCGAGAATGGGATCAGGATTGTCCAGAACGTCGAGAATGGGATCAGGATTGTCCAGAACGTTGAGAATGGGATCAGGATTGTCCAGAACGTCGAGATTGGGATCAGGATTGTCCAGAACGTCGAGACTGGGATCAGGATTTTTCAGAACGTCGAGAATGAGATCAGGATTGTCCAAAACGTCGAGAATGGGATAAGAATTGTCCAGAACGTCGAGAATGGGATCAGGATTGTCCAGATTGTCGAGATTGGGATCAGGATTGTCCAGAACGTCGAGACTGGGATCAGGATTGTCCAGAACGTCGAGAATGGGATAAAAATTGTCCAGAACGTCGAGACTGGGATCAGGATTGTCCAGAACGTCGAGAATGGGATAAAAATTGTCCAGAACGTCAAGAATGGGATCAGGATTGTCCAGAACGTCAAGAATGGGATCAGGATTGTCCAGAACGTCGACAATGGGATGAGGATTGTCCAGAACGTCGAGAATGGGGTCAGGATTGTCCTGAACGTCGAGAATGGGATCAGGATTGTCCAGAACGTCGAGATTGGGATCAGGATTGTCCAGAACGTCGAGACTGGGATCAGGATTGTCCAGAACGTCGAGAATGGGATCAGGATTGTCCAGAACGTCGAGAATGGGATCAGGATTTCCAAAACGTCGAGAATGGGATAAGAATTGTCCAGAACGTCAAGAATGGGATCAGGATTGTCCAAAACGTCGAGAATGGGATAAGAATTGTCCAGAACGTCAAGAATGGGATCAGGATTGTCCAGAACGTCGACAATGGGATGAGGATTGTCCAGAACGTCGAGAATGGGATCAGGATTGTCCTGAACGTCGAGAATGGGATCAGGATTGTCCTGAACGTCGAGAATGGGATCAGGATTGTCCTGAACGTCGAGAATGGGATCAGGATTGTCCAGAACGTCGAGATTGGGATCGAGATTGTCCAGAACGTCGAGACTGGGATCAGGATTGCCCAGAACGTCGAGAATGAGATCAGGATTGTCCAAAACGTCGAGAATGGGATAAGAATTGTCCAGAATGTCAAGATTGAGTCAGGATTGTCCAGAACGTCGACAATGGGATGAGGATTTCCAGAACGTCGAGAATGGGATCAGTATTGTCCAGAACGTCGAGAATGGGATCAGGATTGTCCAAAACGTCGAGAATGGGATAAGAATTGTGAAGAACGTCAAGAATGGGATCAGGATTGTCCAGAACGTCGACAATGGGATGAGGATTGTCCAGAACGTCAAGATTGGGATCAGGATTGTCCAGAACGTCGAGAATGGGATCAGGATTGTCCAGAACGTCGACAATGGGATGAGGATTGTCCAGAACGTCGAGAATGGGATCAGGATTGTCCTGAACGTCGAGAATGGGATCAGGATTGTCCAAAACGTCGCGAATTGGTTCAGTATTGTAAAGAACATCGATAATGAGATCAGTATCACATATGCGCTCATTAGAAATATGTTCGATTCAAAGATAATGTTTATACATTCTGGTTAAATAATCAAAGTAACCAATAAGACACTATGTATTAGACGGAAAACTAAACATTATGAAAATACAACACATCATTGAGCAACACAGATATCAAATGATTATTGTTGACAAAGTAATTATCAAACATAGTTAATAACAAACGGCAACGAAAACATCCTTCTTAAAAGCATAAACTACGTACCCAATAAGTAGTATAAAGAAGGCCAATCTAAAAGAAACAACGAGAAGGGGCGTTTCTTTTATAGGGAAACGTCTGGCAACGGTAGCAGCAGCCGGAGCGCTTTACTTTCATTTCTAGCAACACGTTTCCAGCCGGACTACATATTTATTCCTTTCTACAAATCGGATTAGACGGGAAGCGCAAAAAAAGGCTATGAACCCCTGTAAAAGCCTCTCTTCCCCACGACGCAACTTCAAAACATTCATGTTTGGAGAAGAAATTTTCTCCAACATGCCTTGCTTTCCTTTTTATTTGTGTATATAGGAAAAACATTATTGAAGGTATAAGAGTGGTTATACTCTAACATATTTTTCTCTCTCTCTCTCTCTCTCTCTCTCTCTCTCTCTCTCTCTCTCTCTCTCTCTCTCTCTCTCTCTCAACTACTTTCAAAAAGTTCCGGAATTTTTTTTCTCAATACCGCTAACTTGAAAAATTTACATTCCCTAGGCCCTCCGCTACTTCCGCGAAACCAAAATACGAGGGTATATTTCTTTACCTTCGAATTATGTAAATCATGGTAACTTCACTTTAGGGAACGTGCGAGAAGGTGTTTTAAAAAGCGAAGCAAATATAGATTTGGATGAGTATTTCTTCCCGCGTATCCACGGGTTACTTTCTGAAAAGTGCGAACGTGGCTTGTCTACTAATAGATCGTGTATGTTTGGGGCTATTGACAAGAAACGAGGGAGCAACGGGTCTAAGCCCTCCAGGCCAATTTTACAGGCAACGAAATTCCCATATTTTTTCCGAGTTTTTAGATTTAGAGGACGCGGAGGTCGGATGGCCTTAAGGACATATTCTCGGGCTCCAAAACGGACCTTCTTGCGAGGAAATTAAATCTACTGCCTGCTTGCACTTTAAGAGTTAAAGTTTGAAAGTCTCATCTTAAAAACTGTTTTGCCAATGAGTATAACTTTAAAAGCATCGCTAAAAACTTAAAGCGAGAAGGCTGACGGCTTTTTACGACTCGAAGCAACCCAGAATCTATAACAAATATAAACGTACAGCGTGTTATTCGTTATATTTCACTTAAAATTAAACATGAAATGGAATTTCAACTCAGCATATGATTGACGCTACTCCAACCCGCGAAATTGCTTCCAATATTCTGAGGCTTCTAGAGGTCATTAGGAAGACTTTTACATTAAAATGTCGACACATCCTGGGGACCATTAACAAATTACTTACCACCGTAAAATGTTGAGTCTGAGGAAGCCGCTTAAATTTTACATATCGCAAATTTATACCGAAATTTAATTTATTAATAGTGTGATTAGTTTGAAGGTCAATGTCACAATTTTCAAGGTCAATATTACCCTGTATATAGTTGTTTTTATTTATTATATGACTTAAATATATTTTAGAGCAGCGGTTCCCAATTTATTTTTGCTATGGAACCCTAAATTATGCAGCTAGTACTGGCGGAACCCCAACTAATTTTTTTACTTATCTTAGAAGACTGTTGCCACGACCAAAGATGGCCGCGCTGCGAATTCGCGGAACCCCTGTGACCCTTCCGCGGAACCCTGGGGTTCCGCGGAACACCTTTTGGGAACCGCTGTTTTAGAGATAAATCCGTTGAAGGACGAGATATTATTAAGATCGAGCTGGCCATTTACTAAAAAATCATCCATTGGGGCACACGACCCGTATTCTAGAGGCGTAAATTAAAAGTTTACATAAAAAAATTAATATTTTGGGCGTTTTGTAATCTGTTGATTCTTTGCACACTTTCTGTTTTTTTCATCAAAAATCGTTTAGTAGATCATAAGTGTGTAAAATTATTACATAAGTGCGACACTTCCTATTCTTAACAAAAATACAGACTGCATTACGGGCTTCGTCGCTGTTTTGCGTCCTCTTGCTAACGCGTCACACGTAGCCTTTGACAGCGCCTCGCTAAGGGGAGATTTTCTTCTTGTAATGACTAGCTCTCAGTATAATTTTCCCCAAAGTGACAAACTTATAGAACAATATTATAGACTTATGGTAGATATACAGGATTTTTTTTGTTACGAAAGCTACTTAAGGTAGAAATTATACAATTTTATGCTTAAGTAAATTCACCGGGGGTCATTGATTGGTGAAATTTCATCGTTTTCTGAAAATATTTTCACACTTTCAGAAAAATCAATTTTCTAGAACAATTTTGTCAATTTAGAATTTGTAGAGAAAAATCTGAAACCTATTTTTCACTGAAAAACGCGATTACAAAATTTGGCAAGATGGGCAACCCTAAATAAACTCATTCAAGTATCATGGGAATCGGCGAAAATATCCAATTAAGGTATACCTCTACTATTTTTAATAAAATGTAAATGCCACACACGCAGAATAGTTTGCACATTCAAAAACAGTATTCGTGTTTTATTAAATACAATAATTTATTTCAAACACGCTAAATAATAGTTTACAAAGTTTGTTCAATTATATCCCTATCGGCTTCAACGCAAGCTTGAGCTCGGAAAATCATATTATCAAATGCACGCTCTATCTCCGGAAAAGTTTGGCTTTCGTTTCAATAGGAGTTCTGTAAACCGTTTCTTTGATAAATCCCCACAGAAAAAGTCTAGCGGTGTCAGATCGGGAGATCTCGCAGACCAAAAAACTGGACCATTTCTTCGGATCCATCTGTGAGAAACTCAGGAATTCACTCACCTCTCTGTGATAAAGTGGTGGAACGTCATCTTGCTGAAGCCAAATTCGGCGTGTTTCAGCCAAAGGAAGGTCGTCGATTGCATCTGCAAGCTCATTCTGTAAAAAACGCAAATAGTTCTGGCAATTGAGATTTTGAGGCAAAAACATTGGACCAACCCAAACATTAGAGCACTGGAGCTGAACTTCGTGATGATGTTCGAATCCCCAGTGAGGGTTTTCGTCCTGCCATAGGTGATTAGTTTTTTAGGTCCATCTCAAGAAAAAGAACATTCGTCGGTGTAGAGAACATGGCGCGTAAATTTGGGATCGTCGTTCAGCGCATTGAGCAGCCAGTTGTGGAAGTCGTGACGTCTTTGAAAATCCCCATCAATCAGTCCTTGGTCAAGTGTCTTTAAGGAGGGTACCTATATTTGCGTAAATTTTTCCAAACACGGTTCTTAAGTACTGCAACCTTAATCGTCACTCGCGGTCACGCAACTTCTTGCAAGAAAACGGTTGAAAGTCACTGACAGCTCGCTTTACTGTATTAAGGGACGGCCTTCGTCTTGGATGTCACACTTGAAAAACCTCACACAGGCCAACAATTTCGGTATACGCTCTGATCTTGAATAACGAACCATAATTCGAAAGATTGACGATCTCGATGATGTTAAATACCAAAAATGTACTTTAAACGACTTATGTCTAATTAGATGTTTCAAAACCCTTTTCCAAGTTCTTTAAGGGGGAAGAATACAGTAAAAGCCTATTTTTCGTTCAAGCTGAAAGTTTCTGTTTTAACAATTACACAATTGAATTATATTTTTCTTTTTAGGCTGAACCTTCCTCTAGTGCTTAAAATAATTTTGATAATTCTAATATTTATTTATTTATTTATCAATAGTTAACGAGATATAAGGTCCTAACTTAAGGGTAGTTTGGGCGCTTGCCCAACTTGTTTAGCTCCGGGGGTCCGAATTAAAACGTAATAACTTAATTACTTTTAAATTTAAAATTGTCAAAATTATTTTAAGCACTAAACAATAGGCTGTTCTACACTTAAATATTATTTTTATAAGTTAAAATAAAAAATTAAAAGAGTTCAGCTTGAAATAGCGCGAAAGTAGACAATGGCTACTGTAGTCTTCCCCCTTAAAGGCAACAAAAATAATGATTGAAATTTTAGATGAATAAGCTATACTTTCGTAATAAAGCACGCGACTATCACTTTCCAACTTGTCAATTTTTCAATTCACGTTTTAAAGTGAACAATTATAGGTCTTATGCTATCGAACCAAAGGTATTTGTTGGTTTCAGATGATGCTCTTCAAATTCTCAATAGGCGCTTAAATAAACCCTTCTCTGACTGTCTTGCCCCCCCCCCCCCCTGTTGAAAAATGCTGCCAGATCTATGCATAGAAAATTCTTAGTTTTGGCAGCACAAACTCTATATTCGGCTATGAATGATCTTTTATTTAAAGGACTATTGACAAAATTGATCTAGCACCTAGTATTGTACAAATAATTTTTCTAAAAATGTGAAAATATTTTCCGAAAACGATGCAATTTCACCAATCAATGGATAGTAGATTTTAGAGGATCGGTAAAAAGACTGGTTTTTAGCCCCCATAAACCAATCACACTAAGGGAGTCGGCCAAGGTTATTTGAAAAAACAAGTATCGCTAAGAGTGGACGATACTGTTTGAAAAAATAAAAAAGATAAACACGAAGTACATTTTTACGCCAAAAGGGATTTTTTCACGTTTTTATAGATTAAATATGATATATTAAATATCAGTTGATAGTTTTTATTGAATTAAAAAACCAAAATTAAAAATTACTAAAATATAAAGCGCAAAAAATTACGTAACAATATCAACTGCATTAGATTGCCATTTTGAAATGTTAAGATCACGTGGTACAAACGACCTTGCAAGACTCTCTCGGAGTCTCTCGAGCTGATTGATGCGCGGGGATAAATAAAATGCACTGTGGAAGGGTATCGAAAACCTGTCCTCTTAATTTACTTTTCCATGGTCCCATGGTGTATTCACTTAACCATGAAAATTTCTTATTTCTACCTCAAGTAGTTTTCGTTAAAACATCACTTGTCCGAAGGAAAAAAACCCTGTACAATCATATTGAAATCAAATCGAAATAAAATTTTTTTTAAATTTCAAAAAGAAAATCGATAACAGTGAAACCAGGGCCGTAGCTTCCAAAAATTGCGCCCGGGTCGAGTGAAAATTTGACACCCCCCAATAAGCTTTAATCGCTTATTTTATCCTAAAGTTGAAAGAACAATTATTTATAAAATCTCCTCCGTGTAACGATTTCATCTTTCCGAAGATTGAAGAAAATCAACGAAGAATTTCTTATAATATACAGAGAGTTTCAAAAGGTTACACAATTATTTGAAAAATTTTAAAGAGTTGCAGGGGTGAGTTGAGAAGTATGCCTGTTTTTTCCCCCATTTTCCTACGATGAGTTAAAAGAAAGCCAGAGAGCTTCAAAGTGTGGCCTACTATCCCCTGGAAGTAGGCTGCAACAAGCGCAAGGTTGTTTAAGTTTATTTTATTAAGCTGGTTACCTCGATTTGGTTACAAAGTCTTTTTTAACTATCACACGAGCCCAAACCTTAATGTTCGCATTTGCCTGCTGCTTGGTTTTGCACTTGTTGCAGCCTACTTCCAGGGGCCAGTAGGCCTCACTTTGAAGCTCTCTGACAGGGCCGTGCAGGGGGGGGAGTGGCGCAAAATCCCCGGTGCCCGGGCGAAAAGGGCCCATGAGGGACTAGTAGGTGGGCCCGTAGCTGTAGGGCCCATCGAAGAAGGGGGGGGGGGTGTGTTAATCAAGATAACTTGGGAAAAGTTCTCAGGGCTCAAGGGGGGGGGGTGCAATTCGAAGGGCCCGCGAGTAACTTTGACCCCGGGCCCCAAAATACCTCTGCACGGCCATGCTCTCTGGCGCTCTTTTAACTCATCGTAGGAAAATGGAAAAAAAAACAGGCATACTTCTCAACTCACCCCCTACAACTCCTTAAATTTTTGCATCACCTTTTGAAACACCCTGTATTCGTTATAAATTAAAAAAAAATTGAAACAACAAATGACCACTGGTGACTCAAAAACAGTTTAGAAAGCTACGATAAGCCACCATTCAAAGTGAACCGAAACTATCGAGTTTGATAAAGGGCTATTTCGGGTTATTCGCCAACAATAGGGACTAGTCGGAAAGCGCACCGATATATATCCATTTGTAAACCGTAGGGTCATCGCAGTTTTTGAAGAGTTTTGGGGAGGAAAAAACCCCAGCCATAATCCCAGCCAGGTCTCCCTCAACATCGACCATGAATCATTCTCCTTAATCCTGGCAATATATATATAGAAATATAAAAAATAGTTGATATAAAAAAGGCGGCAGTGCCATAGACGAAACGGTTCTCCGTTTTATGACGATATACAAAACCGTCCAAATCCGCTGAAAGCGGCCGTAAGCGCTTTCGCAACCTTGGACGCGTTCTCCGTCCAAGAGCAGCTGGCCAGCGACATTTAGAATTCCCAGGCATCTTAAGTGAGAGAGAGATTGTCCCCCAAACTCACAATAAGCTCGTCGTCCTCAATCTCCAGAAATATATCAATAAATTGGGACAATGGCGTTCTGCCACATGATGTAATATCCAAGACGACGTTACACGGCGAGCACCCACTGATCCCAGATGCGACGCCCCAAATTATACGCTACCTATTTATTATAAAAAAAGTTTATACCTTTTTATATAAATATAAAAAAGGGGTTTGGTTAAAGAGAGCGTCTGAATTTAAGGCGCCCTGGTCCAAGCTTTGTTAACGTGATTTCGGTTTTATTTCTTGTCATATTTTGGAGAAATTAAGGCGCCCTGGTTCAAGCTTTGCTAACGTGATTTCTGTTATATTTCTTGTTATATTTGGAGAAATTAAGGCGCCCTGGTTCAAGCTTTGTTTACGTGATTTCTGTTATATTTCTTGTTATATTTGGGATAATTTAAGGCGCCCTGGTTCAAGCTTTGTTTACGTAATTTCTCTTATATTTCTTGTCATATTTTGGAGAAATTAAGGCGCCCTGGTTCAAGCTTTGCTAACGTGATTTCTGTTATATTTCTTGTCATAATTTGGAGAAATTAAGGCGCCCTGGTTCAAGCTTTGTTAACGTGATTTCTGTTATATTTCTTGTCATATTTGGGATAATTTAAGGTGCCCTGGTTCAAGCTTTGTTTACGTAATTTCTGTTATATTTCTTGTCATATTTTGGATAAATTAAGGCGCCCTGGTTCAAGCTTTGTTTACGTGATTTCTGTTATATTTCTTGTTATATTTGGGATAATTTAAGGCGCCCTGGTTCAAGCTTTGTTTACGTAATTTCTCTTATATTTCTTGTCATATTTTGGAGAAATTAAGGCGCCCTGGTTCAAGCTTTGCTAACGTGATTTCTGTTATATTTCTTGTCATAATTTGGAGAAATTAAGGCGCCCTGGTTCAAGCTTTGTTAACGTGATTTCTGTTATATTTCTTGTCATATTTGGGATAATTTAAGGTGCCCTGGTTCAAGCTTTGTTTACGTAATTTCTGTTATATTTCTTGTCATATTTTGGATAAATTAAGGCGCCCTGGTTCAAGCTTTGTTTACGTGATTTCTGTTATATTTCTTGTTATATTTGGGATAATTTAAGGCGCCCTGGTTCAAGCTTTGTTTACGTAATTTCTCTTATATTTCTTGTCATATTTTGGAGAAATTAAGGCGCCCTGGTTCAAGCTTTGCTAACGTGATTTCTGTTATATTTCTTGTCATATTTGGGATAATTTAAGGTGCCCTGGTTCAAGCTTTGTTTACGTAATTTCTGTTATATTTCTTGTCATATTTTGGAGAAATTAAGGCGCCCTGGTTCAAGCTTTGCTAACGTGATTTCTGTTATATTTCTTGTCATATTTTGGAGAAATTAAGGCGCCCTGGTTCAAGCTTTGTTAACGTGATTTCTGTTATATTTCTTGTCATATTTTGGAGAAATTAAGGCGCCCTGGTTCAAGCTTTGTTAACGTGATTTCTGTTATATTTCTTGTCATATTTGGGATAATTTAAGGCGCCCTGGTTCAAGCTTTGTTTACGTAATTTCTGTTATATTTCTTGTCATATTTTGGAGAAATTAAGGCGCCCTGGTTCAAGCTTTGTTAACGTGATTTCTGTTATATTTCTTGTCATATTTTGGAGAAATTAAGGCGCCCTGGTTCAAGCTTTGTTAACGTGATTTCTGTTATATTTCTTGTCATATTTTGGAGAAATTAAGGCGCCCTGGTTCAAGCTTTGTTAACGTGATTTCTGTTATATTTCTTGTCATATTTGGGATAATTTAAGGCGCCCTGGTTCAAGCTTTGTTTACGTAATTTCTGTTATATTTCTTGTCATATTTTGGAGAAATTAAGGCGCCCTGGTTCAAGCTTTGTTAACGTGATTTCTGTTATATTTCTTGTCATATTTTGGAGAAATTAAGGCGCCCTGGTTCAAGCTTTGTTAACGTGATTTCTGTTATATTTCTTGTCATATTTGGGATAATTTAAGGCGCCCTGGTTCAAGCTTTGTTTACGTAATTTCTGTTATATTTCTTGTCATATTTTGGAGAAATTAAGGCGCCCTGGTTCAAGCTTTGTTAACGTGATTTCTGTTATATTTCTTGTCATATTTTGGAGAAATTAAGGCGCCCTGGTTCAAGCTTTGTTAACGTGATTTCTGTTATATTTCTTGTCATATTTGGGATAATTTAAGGTGCCCTGGTTCAAGCTTTGTTTACGTAATTTCTGTTATATTTCTTGTCATATTTTGGAGAAATTAAGGCGCCCTGGTTCAAGCTTTGTTAACGTGATTTCTGTTATATTTCTTGTCATATTTTGGAGAAATTAAGGCGCCCTGGTTCAAGCTTTGTTAACGTGATTTCTGTTATATTTCTTGTCATATTTGGGATAATTTAAGGCGCCCTGGTTCAAGCTTTGTTTACGTAATTTCTGTTATATTTCTTGTCATATTTTGGAGAAATTAAGGCGCCCTGGTTCAAGCTTTGTTAACGTGATTTCTGTTATATTTCTTGTCATATTTGGGATAATTTAAGGCGCCCTGGTTCAAGCTTTGTTTACGTAATTTCTGTTATATTTCTTGTCATATTTTGGAGAAATTAAGGCGCCCTGGTTCAAGCTTTGTTAACGTGATTTCTGTTATATTTCTTGTCATATTTTGGAGAAATTAAGGCGCCCTGGTTCAAGCTTTGTTAACGTGATTTCTGTTATATTTCTTGTCATATTTTGGAGAAATTAAGGCGCCCTGGTTCAAGCTTTGTTAACGTGATTTCTGTTATATTTCTTGTCATATTTGGGATAATTTAAGGCGCCCTGGTTCAAGCTTTGTTTACGTAATTTCTGTTATATTTCTTGTCATATTTTGGAGAAATTAAGGCGCCCTGGTTCAAGCTTTGTTAACGTGATTTCTGTTATATTTCTTGTCATATTTGGGATAATTTAAGGCGCCCTGGTTCAAGCTTTGTTTACGTAATTTCTGTTATATTTCTTGTCATATTTTGGAGAAATTAAGGCGCCCTGGTTCAAGCTTTGTTTACGTGATTTCTGTTATATTTCTTGTTATATTTGGGATAATTTAAGGCGCCCTGGTTCAAGCTTTGTTTACGTAATTTCTGTTATATTTCTTGTCATATTTTGGAGAAATTAAGGCGCCCTGGTTCAAGCTTTGCTAACGTGATTTCTGTTATATTTCTTGTCATAATTTGGAGAAATTAAGGCGCCCTGGTTCAAGCTTTGTTAACGTGATTTCTGTTATATTTCTTGTCATATTTGGGATAATTTAAGGTGCCCTGGTTCAAGCTTTGTTTACGTAATTTCTGTTATATTTCTTGTCATATTTTGGAGAAATTAAGGCGCCCTGGTTCAAGCTTTGTTTACGTGATTTCTGTTATATTTCTTGTTATATTTGGGATAATTTAAGGCGCCCTGGTTCAAGCTTTGTTTACGTAATTTCTGTTATATTTCTTGTCATATTTTGGAGAAATTAAGGCGCCCTGGTTCAAGCTTTGCTAACGTGATTTCTGTTATATTTCTTGTCATAATTTGGAGAAATTAAGGCGCCCTGGTTCAAGCTTTGTTAACGTGATTTCTGTTATATTTCTTGTCATATTTGGGATAATTTAAGGTGCCCTGGTTCAAGCTTTGTTTACGTAATTTCTGTTATATTTCTTGTCATATTTTGGAGAAATTAAGGCGCCCTGGTTCAAGCTTTGCTAACGTGATTTCTGTTATATTTCTTGTCATATTTTGGAGAAATTAAGGCGCCCTGGTTCAAGCTTTGTTTACGTGATTTCTGTTATATTTCTTGTTATATTTGGGATAATTTAAGGCGCCCTGGTTCAAGCTTTGTTTACGTAATTTCTGTTATATTTCTTGTCATATTTTGGAGAAATTAAGGCGCCCTGGTTCAAGCTTTGCTAACGTGATTTCTGTTATATTTCTTGTCATAATTTGGAGAAATTAAGGCGCCCTGGTTCAAGCTTTGTTAACGTGATTTCTGTTATATTTCTTGTTATATTTGGGATAATTTAAGGCGCCCTGGTTCAAGCTTTGTTTACGTAATTTCTGTTATATTTCTTGTCATATTTTGGAGAAATTAAGGCGCCCTGGTTCAAGCTTTGCTAACGTGATTTCTGTTATATTTCTTGTCATAATTTGGAGAAATTAAGGCGCCCTGGTTCAAGCTTTGTTAACGTGATTTCTGTTATATTTCTTGTTATATTTGGGATAATTTAAGGCGCCCTGGTTCAAGCTTTGTTTACGTAATTTCTGTTATATTTCTTGTCATATTTTGGAGAAATTAAGGCGCCCTGGTTCAAGCTTTGCTAACGTGATTTCTGTTATATTTCTTGTCATATTTTGGAGAAATTAAGGCGCCCTGGTTCAAGCTTTGTTAACGTGATTTCTGTTATATTTCTTGTCATATTTGGGATAATTTAAGGTGCCCTGGTTCAAGCTTTGTTTACGTAATTTCTGTTATATTTCTTGTCATATTTTGGAGAAATTAAGGCGCCCTGGTTCAAGCTTTGTTAACGTGATTTCTGTTATATTTCTTGTCATATTTTGGAGAAATTAAGGCGCCCTGGTTCAAGCTTTGTTTACGTGATTTCTGTTATATTTCTTGTCATATTTTGGAGAATTTAAAGCGCCTTGGTTCAAGCTTTGTTTACGTGATTTCGGTTATATTTCTTGTCATATTTTGAACTTTATAGCGAGTTGTAACCTTAGAAGCGTAAATGCATAAGATTGCGAGCTGGTATTGACACTCATTTACGGTAAACTGTTAGCTCTAATTTTGAGTTTGGCCAGTTTTATTTGAAGGTTATCTGCGCGGGTAATCGTAATCCTTTTAGTTCGTACTAGTTAGTATTTGTTGAATTATTCCTTGTTTTTGCCAAAATTTGTGGTATTTTAAAAATCATATTTTTAATTAATGGATTTGTAGATATTTTCAATTATTCTGTATATTTGTCGATGCTTCTTCAGGATTTTTTTTAAATTAAATAGCTTTAAAAAATTTCTTCATTTTTTTTTCATGCGTTTTGTAGATTATTCTACAATTTGTGTATTGTATAAAGCAAAACAAAAAATTTAATTTTCATAGTGTTGATTTATTTGACTATTGTTTTAAATTTGTCAAGTTTTCGTTATCTTATGGATTTTGCCGCATGTCTGGCGAAATTATTAAACAGAAATCGAGGATTTCTAATAAATTCAAAATCTTCAAATATTGTAAATAGGATCTTGGATTTTTCAATGAACATATAGGTTTATTAGACGTGTCTGACCTATAGGAGCAAATTTTATTTTTGAGTTAAAAAATCGACTAATCGTGTTAAAAATGAGATGATTTTGGATCAATGACAACTTATAACGTTTGTTAAATTTAGTCACACTTTGAGATAATATACTCTTATTGTTATACGAAGATAGCGACTTGCGCAAAATAACATAAAGAAGATAATTTTGACTTCGATTTCGTCTTGTGCTCAAAGTTTTATTTAAAATTAATAACAATACTCGACTAGTTTCGGTAGAACAGCCTACCGTAATTTGACGGAATAATTAGTTTAAAACAAAGGATACAATGTCAACTAATTTTTATTTTTTAAGTGGACAAATAGAAAATCTAATTGAATATAACATAGAAATAAAAAATTAGACAACTGATGGTGGTAGGCTGTTCTACCGAAACTAATCTTGGATTGTAATTAAATTTTAAATAAAATTTTGCGCACCACACAAAATTGTAGTCAAAATTACCTTAGAACTTTAGATATTCTGTACACCTATTTTGTTTTAGAAAATTGCAACTATATGCAGAGCCGTACCTATAGCCCAAATGGCGCCCTGGGCAAAAAAAAAAAAAATGGCGCCACCAGAACCTTAGGTAGAAATTTTTAATTTTTCAATATCCAATTTAAATGAAAATCTTTGATTTTGCGCCCCTTAAACTTTGGCGCCCTGGGCCATTGCCCCGCTCGCCCTACTCAAGGGACGGTTCTGACTATATGTCAGCTATCAAAGCGTATCAAGTAAGAATCCAACATGCTTTAATTCCGTGTAAACCAAGTCTCTATTTAGGTGAGCATAGAGTGTATGGGCATTAGGTGTTCGCCTAGTGATTCCCAAATGGAAAACCACGCCACTTTGCCTTTACTGGTGTAATCTATCACCTTTTTTTCTGGCAAGGAGGAAGATACAGATTCCTTCTTCGGAGATTCATGAAATCAATGGCTATATTTGAGTATACATATTACCTGTTAACTCCAATACATTATTGACTATACCGAAAAGAAAAAGACCAAACCTAGAATACCAAATCATGGCCAAATTTAACGCCAGCTCCCGAGAAATTCCACTATTAATATATCTTTTATCCGGTCTTTTATCCAGCGTGTAGGCCTCGTAAGACACAATCGCGGAACCGTAGCAAAGCGAAGAATCAACTTGGAAGCCACGTCGCTTTTTCTTCCTTCCGACACCTCAAGGGGAAGACGGACCGAGATGGTGTTCGCGAGAAGTATCATCAAAAGTACAGATATATTAATAATAAAGCGGGGAGCGGGTGTCGCGGTCCCCGGTGCATAGACGACATTAAGGAAAGCTTCCGGAATCGGGCTCATTGCGCGGAGATGGACTCGTAAGGGCCAACAGCCACCGAGAGAAATACTTTTTAACATTTCATTCCGTAACGATAAAGGATGAGTTTTTAGTTTTGCGGTGAAGTCACCTATTACTCGTCGACCAAGTACCGAGGTGTTTCTGACGCTGCTCGTGATTTCATGCCAGCTTTAGCTAATGTCTGGGGACCACCCTGCCAGTGTCGGGAATCCGGGCTTAAGGAGAAGCCCCCCTCCACCTGCGCTAGACGATACTAATGGTTGAAATGATGTTCTCCTATTATTTATTTTCACACCGTGTTTGTAAGAAAATAAATTTCGAAAGTCCTTTAAATTTCACTAACACCTTTAATTATCGATACTATTGAATTGATTTTAGGATTTGGTTAAATCTTCTTCAATAACTGTCACTGTTAGTAAAATATTTGGTAAAACTATTGAAACGAGATAAAATTTTAATACAACACAGAAGGATTGTATTTTTAAATTAATATTTTTATTTCAAAACAGTCGATTCAATCACGAAACCACTTACTATCAACAAAAGTGCATTAACAGTCTTCTAAAAAGTACCTGAATGATATTATACTTAACGCGGTACAAAATTGATGGCTTAGAGCTCTACCTACGTAACCCAACAAAGTAGGAAACCATCAGGGTTGTTCAAAATATCATTTTGCAATTTGCATTTTGAGTTAGAAAAAGTGTTTTGCATTTGACATTTGGCATTTTGAGTTATGGAGAAAGTATTTTGCATTTTCCATTTTGCATTTTGAGTTATGGAGAAAATATTTAGCATTTTACATTTTGAACTTTGAGTTTTGGAGAAAGTATTTTGCATTTTACATTTTGCATTTTGAGTTATGGAGAAAATATTTTGCATTTTACATTTTGAATTTTGAGTTTTGGAGAAAGTATTTTCCATTTTCCATTTTGCCTTTTGAGTTATGGAGAAAGTATTTTGAATGTTGAAAAAAAAGCATTTTGAACAACCCTGGAAACAATCAATCAAGAATAGCCAAAGGAATATTTAACTGTCCGATATGGTCTATATAATATTTAACTTTATTTATTCGTGGCGATAATGCAAACATTACGCGTCAGTATGATAAAGAGCCTCCGGCCTTCCTATCAAGAGGAAAATCTTAATTTCGAGGCATGCTGGCAATCAATAAGATTGCATTATAAGCCTACCTAAAGGAATGATTAATGACGGGCGCGTATCATTTATTCTGGCATGACTGTGGAAAATAAAGTCTGACACGGGACGGCTATCAAGCTCGCTCCGCACTCCTGATGTACTCAGAGTACACGAGACCCAGCTCGATCTACGTGATCGGTATTAAAAGTAACCCGCCAAGCGATACCATGTCCAACACTAATCCTTCAAGCCAAGCTATTCTTCGACAATCCGAATATCAGTAAGCCGAGGCCTCCTCCTAGCTGGAAAAGATACCAACATTTTGATAAAAGGCCAATACTTAAATTCTACTTCATTCGGAACACGTAAACGCTTTTGCTTGTCTCTAGTTTAGATGCCAAACAATGGGGAAATAATTGTTGCTTGGATGTTTATTTCGCTATAGATTGCGAAAGAGTAAATACATTTTTGGGTTTAAAGACCGCTACACCAAATTTTGAAACTTTTAAAGCCCGACATAAAGTGGTTTATCGAATATTATCCGTAATCTGTTTTCGTCGGCCAGATGTGAAATCATGAAATAAAAAGGAACTGTTCAATAGATCTTAAATTTATCTTTATACTTATTGTTATGTTTGACTTGGCAAAAGGAAAAAAAAACAATTTTAAAATTCGGGATTTGGTATCAATTTCATAATGATTAATTTCATGTGGCATTATGCAAGCGTGGTTCATCCTAGCTTTAATAATATTTTAATAAATTTAATACTATTTTAATAAATTTAATACTATTTTAATAAATTTAATACTATTTTAATACATTTAATGATATTTTAATAATTTTAATACTATTTTAATAATTTTAATACTATTTTAATAATTTTAATACTATTTCAATAATTCTAATACTATTTTAATAAATTTAATACTATTTTAATACATTTAATGATATTTTAATAATTTTAATACTATTTTAATAATTTTAATACTATTTTAATAATTTTAATATTATTTCAATAATTCTAATACTATTTTAATAATTTTAATACTGATATAATAATTTTCAAACTATTTTAATAATTTTAATACTATTTTAATAATTTTAATAGTATTTTAATAATTTCAATGCTATTTTAATACTATTTTAATAATTTCAATGCTATTTTAATACTATTTTAATACTATTTTAATAATTTCAATACTATTTCAATAATTTTAATACTATTTAAAAAAAATTAATACTATTTTTATAATTTTAATACTATTTTAAAAATTTTAATACTATTTTTATAATTTTAATACTATTTTAAAAATTTTAATACTATTTTTATAGTTTTAATACTATTTTAAAAAATTTAATACTATTTTTATAATTTTAATACTATTTTAAAAAATTTAATACTATTTTTATAATTTTAATACTATTTTAAAAATTTTAATACTATTTTTATAATTTTAATATTAAACCTTTTTTATCCAATGGTATAAAGGGTGTCCACTAAAAAACGAACCAGAGCTATAATTGAAAAGCTATTTTTACAAAGAATTGAATATTTACAGATCGAATAGCACGTGCAGGGTGTAGGGGTTCATTAGATGAAACAAAACTCAATGATCTTGAACCATGTCCTGAAGGTCATTTAAAATCTATCTCGAGAACAGTTGGGTTTAGATACTCGATTCCAATTAGAAAGCTGTGTGCCATCGCATTTTATGTCCAAGTGGCTTTGAACCGAAGAAAATTGATCAATAGGAAGCTTAGAAAATTAACACCAAAAACCAGAAAATCGACTTTGCTAATTGGAACGGACTCTCTAAACCCAACGGTTCTCGAGAAAGGCTTAGAGTGACCTTGAGGACATGGTTCACGGTCATTGGTTTGGTTTCATCTAATAATACGTGCTATACGATATGAAAATATCAAATTTCTAGGAAAAATAGCTTTTCAATTTTTAACTCTGGATAATTTTTTAGTAATCACCCTGTACATCTCCGTACTTACTGATTTCCCTTTTGGACATAACCATATTCTCTTGAAAGAAGCTCTACCCCTACCAATTTGATCTTAAATAGCAATGAAAAAATATTAAACATGGATATTTTAGTTTTTTGGATATAGTGGTGTGTGTACAATTAAAAAAAATTGGTTGACATCAATAATTCCAAAAAGTGCTCAAAATATTTCTGAAGCCTTTGTATTTACACGGAAATTTGGGAAAGCCATTTAACATAAATGTTGGTAAAAATAGCTAAGTGATAAAATAATGTCTGTTTAAAACATCTGTAATTTCAAATTCCCAATCACCATTTATTTAAGGCAATGATTGATTAGGTCGTTTCTTAAAACGTGTGGCTTCAAAGGTGAACGATATGCAAAAACTGCAGAGATAAAATTTCAAATGAGATGAAATTGTAAGCATAAGTTCAAATGCCAGCATTTCAAGAAGAAACTTCTATCACGTATATATAAATAACCTGTTCTTTACATTAATCTGGGGATAACATCACAACATTACGTATATCAGACAAAAATACAGCAGCTAGAGAGGTAGGACTAGGTAAAATCTCTATATATGTATATAAATATAGATATAGAGGAACGTAAATTTTCAGATAACATGCTAATTTTTTAAGGTATTTTACCTTTCAAAGTAAACAGGAAAAATGACTACCATTATAAAACCTGCTTTATCCGATACAAAATGAAAAAAATTAAATACTTGGTGGTTGATTTAAGATCAGCCATCAGACTGTCTATATAGTTATACATTTTGAAAGAAAAACCTTTCATCGCAATTCTGCCATGAAGTTCCGATAACCGTTAGTTACACTGTTACAGGATGAAACATTAATAAAGTACACAGGTAATAAAATTTCTGCGTGTCAGTACGAAAATGTGTGGATAAGGACGTTATTTTCAAATACAAGGTGTGTTACCCAACAGATCACTTTGCCCAACGGTATTCAATTTTTACGAATTTCATCCGTGAACTTTAAAAAAATCTGATCCAAAGCCGCAGTGCGAATTAAATAATAACTCTGGTTTCTGGTAATTGAACAAATTATATCTCTGCTGTAGATAATTGCACGTTTATGTCTTCAATTAAATATCCAGTTCATCGACATTGAAGCTTTCAATGTTTTAGCTTAAAGCGTCTTCATTAAAATCAATTTTAAGAATCCCAGAATTGAACTTCTTCGAGTTATTTCTAAGTGAGAAGATAATTAAAATGTAATGGATATTTCATCGAAACACTTTAGGCCATACACGTCGAAAAGCTAACAATTTTCAAATTATAAAGCTTTTCAGAATCAAATCTATCAGATTTTCAATTATAAAGAAATTAAAGCGTCTTTATTGAGGACAGACCGGTCTTTTAAACGTTGGTGAACGCGTAAACTTCATCTTTCAAGAGAGGACGTACAAAGGAAAGAGATGTCTTCTCTTCACTAAATAAAGAAGCAGGAGGTTGTTTTTCCATTATTTGATTGACGGCTCGCGAGAAATATAAAATATTGAGAGCTTTCCGCCTTCAAAAATAGCGGGACTCATTACAAAAGATGTTGCCTCCTTATTTCGTGATGCCTCACGCCTGTCATAGAGAAGGCACATGCGGACCGCCGACTGCGGATCAAGCTACAAAATATTGATCGTTTTTCATGTAACGAAGATTTTAATCTACTAGGATGGTAAGAAATGTGCTTGTCTACACTGGAAAAATATGAATAGGCTGAGCAATTACAGTGCTCCGAAGTGCTTTATGATGTTAAAACAGTGTTAAATTCCAATAAATTGATTCTTTTGAAAAAAATTATTTTATCCTACTAAAAGTGTTTTCATATGGATATCAATTTTCGTTTTACTTCTGAATTTACCAATTTAAAGTAAAAGCTAGAAGATTTTGATAATCTGACATGGTATGAAATATGATAGGGTAATAATGATAATTATCGGCTATTCAAGACACCATCTTATATAGGCCCAAGTCATCGACTGACTTTTAATGCCATAAGGTAAGGTGGACGGGTTATTCTGCGTAGGAGGGTGGTGGCAAGCGCTTCAAGCCACGCGATCAAACCTTTCTCTATATAGACTTACAATTACCAAGTTGTTGCTTGGTTCGAAACCGACTTCTCTTGCTGCGAGGCGAAAGTGCTAACCTTACCGCCACCCAACGAAATATTAAAAATCCTGAAATTAAAGTGCTCTGAAGTGCTATTAAATCAGTGTTCAAATCCAAGAAATTTACTATCCCAAGTGTTTTTAAATTAATTAGGAGTAATTTTCGTTAGAATTTCGTATATACCACAAGGCAAGTAGAAGTAAGTTAGTGTAATGGAATGAATGTTTAAACACGATTAACCAGACAGTCTTTAACGTGAACATCTCAAAGGAACGAACATGCTGCTCTTGATTTTCAATAATACCTGCCATGGTTGAGCTTTAATCCGTATCAAATCAGTTATCTTCGGAAGATCTAAAATAACAGTAAGGAAATGCGAATTTGCGAGATCGTCAACTCTTGAGTTTAAGTTTCAGTCCTCAAGCCATACTTCTAAGTAAAAACCCACGCAAGATATCATTAATATAAGCTTGTATTAGAATTACCCACTGGTAAGAACACACGACATTACTACATTAGCTTTAAACATTTTATTAATGTTAATACCTGGAAAATCGTTAAGTTAAGTTTAATCATGATTTAATCATTTTTAACCTTTGTACAGCCAAAGCTACATATTTCATTTTAATCTAATCTAATCATTATTTAATCAAATCTAATCCTGATTTAATCAAATCTAATCAAATCTAATCATGATTTAATCAAATCTAATCACGACTTAATCAAATTTAATCAAATCTAATCATGATTTAATAAAATCTAATCATGTTTTAATCAAATCTCACCATGATTTTATCAAATCTAATCATGATTTAATAAAATCTAATCATGTTTTAATCAAATCTCACCATGATTTTATCAAATCTAATAATGATTTAACCAAATTTAATCATATCTAATTATGATTCAATCAAATCTAATTATGATTCAATCAAATCTAATCATGATTCCATCAAATATTATGATTCAATCAAATCTAATCATGATTTAATCAAATCTTATCATGATTTAATCCAATCTTATCATGATTTAATCCAATCTTATCATGATTTAATCCAATCTTATCATGATATAATCAAATCTTATCTTGATTTAATCAAATCTTATCATGATTTAATCAAATCTTATCATGATTTAATCAAATCTTATCAAGATTTAATCAAATCTTATCATGATTTAATCAAATCTTGTCATGATTTAATCAAATCTTATCATGATTTAATCAAATCTTATCATGATTTAATCAAATCTTATCTTGATTTAATCAAATCTTATCATGATTTAATCAAATCTTATCATGATTTAATCAAATCTTATCATGATTTAATCAAATCTTATCATGATTTAATCAAATCTTATCATGATTTAATCAAATCTTATCTTGATTTAATCAAATCTTATCATGATTTAATCAAATCTTATCATGATTTAATCAAATCTTATCATGATTTAATCAAATCTTATCATGATTTAATCAAATCTTATCTTGATTTAATCAAATCTTATCATGATTTAATCAAATCTTATCATGATTTAATCAAATCTTATCATGATTTAATCAAATCTTATCATGATTTAATCAAATCTTATCTTGATTTAATCAAATCTTATCATGATTTAATCAAATCTTATCATGATTTAATCAAATCTTATCATGATTTAATCAAACTTATCATGATTTAATCAAATCTTATCATGATTTAATCAAATCTTATCATGATTTAATCAAATCTTATCATGATTTAATCAAATCTTATCATGATTTAATCAAATCTTATCATGATTTAATCAAATCTTATCATGATTTAATCAAATCTTATCATGATTTAATCAAATCTTATCATGATTTAATCAAATCTTATCATGATTTAATCATATGAGAGTGTCCTAATAATCATTGGAGTGAGCTACCACTCGGAATAAATCAATTTTCACTGTAATACTGGATTATTGAAATTTAAACGCAAATAAATGGTTTTATTTTTCTGAATAAATATCTAAATACACTGAAACTGATAATTCTTGTTACCTCCAAGTTATGTCAACTCCATAAATTATATGAGCAGTACACCGCCCATGCTATAAAGCACAGCATGGGCGTTTGCGAACTTTAACTCACAGCTTCTTGAAATTTCCGTTCATTACACAGCTTGTCTAAAAGATAGAGAGAGATCAACTAGAGTCTGGTATTGAAGCGTAGCTCTGTATAGTAACCAACCTCAGCATTTACAAACTGCACCGATTTTCCCCTTTGCCTTTAATATCAAGTAATTCAAATTCCCGGTCGAAAGTCTTTAAAAACTGGTTTCTCAATTTTTTAGTCTGACGCGTTTTTGACATCTTGTTAAATGGCTCTTTGGAGATAGATTTTTTTATGTTATGGAATATTTGCTTCTTCTTTTTTTCTGCGTGAACGATTTCAGGTTTTGAAACGACCAGATGGCCCATTGGATTTCGACGTAATTGACGACCATTTATTAAAAACCGAAATGGACAAGTTATAATTATTCAATTTCTACACATGAATATCATCTGTGTAACAAGGATTCCAAATTTGAGAAGTTGCTCTTCAGATGGAAAATTCAACGTAACGTAAGTACAATTGCAAATGCCTGAAAATAAATAAATCTAGAACTAAAATGGCTCAAATATAGCTCATTATTGAACGTCAAAAAGGAGAAACACGCGAGTTTCGGAAAGTTGCCGCTTGGCGGATCACGGTCACGCCCACAGAAAGCTCCCAAACAAAACAAAAGAATACATATACATCCTGCAAACTCCTCCGCCTAGATTTAGCGGAAAATATAGCATTTCGCAATCGCATTGTGAGCGAGTAATTCAACGCGTATGCTGCATTCGTGACATCGTCCATAGATTAAAAGTACGGAATCTATAAACTATTCATATTTCGATTTATATAAAGCCAAACCATACAGTGTCCATGGCCAAACTAAGTTGGCTTGAGCTATCGTTTCGTCGCGATATTAACGTAAGAATACGCACCACATCGAACCTGCAAAACTGCTTTCCATCAAACACAAAAGGTCTACTCCCATTTATTGACGTTACGAATATAGATTTTAGTAATAGCCTTTCGTTCTCTCCTGATTTATAATATTTATTCATAGATATTTAACAAGCAACTTTAGAGAATGAAATTTTTAAGAATTTTAAATTAAGTTTTAACCTAACTCTCCTTTTCAATTGTAAATTTACAATTTACAATTTACAATTTACAATAACATAACTTATTTCTAATATATATTAATAAATATTTAACCAACCACTGAAAAATGTAAATCTTGACGAAATTAAATATATTATATCTTAATCTAATCGGGCTATATTTCAATAATTTAAATAACAGTGTTAAAAATGGTATTCCATGTGCAAATTAAATGGGATTTATTTCGAGGATACAAAAGGAGGGACAATCCTGCATATATAGGACAAAAAAATCCGATCTAGGTGTAATAAAAGATAAAAATCAGTTCTGTCAGAAGAATTTTGTCGCAGCGCGGATCATCCCGCCCCCGCGATGTTGGCTCTACCTTTAAGCCTCACCTTTCGTCTATTATAAATCCCCGCGCGATTGTAGCGCCCCCTCTATTCGAAGCGGACAAAGACCCGGGGCTTAAGGAAGAACGGTGGAATCACTGAGGGCCTTTTACAAAGAACCAGGCCCAGGGTCCCCGAAATGAGAATGTTTCGCGACAGAGATCCGAGGGAACCCGAGTTTTGATACTAATTGGATGTCGTTTTGACAGTCCCGGCTTTGTCGGCTGATGCGTCGTAGTCATAATCCTTTGATTCCACGCCCGGGAAATTATTAAGGGAGAACGCGCTCGGATTATGAGGACTGACAAGTATTTGTCAAAGAGGGCTCTACCTTTCCTAATAATTTCGTCCGGAAACGGAAAATTGAAATTCTAGAATTGAGAAGAGACGAATTTTTCTTTGAGTCTTCGCGCACGAGTTTAATAAAACGTAATTTAAGAGCGAGGCTTACTGCACTATGAAAAGGGATTTTTGAAAGTTTATCAAGGTGACCTCGTCCCGGCCCGCAGTGTCTCCTTCTGCGCCGAGGCGGACTTTAAATATTAAGGATTTTTTCGAATGGGATTTGCTTCAGGAAGAACAAAAAACAATTACGAAAATTGGTGGAAGAGATTAAGGTATATGGGAGGAAGCGAAATAATTGAAATTTTCCTTCTTGTCATAAGAGGATATACTAGACAGATTTACAGCTGGTAAATAACGGCCCGACAAAAGGATTTGTTAAGAGAGTTTTAGTTTTAGAAGTGTTACCTGGGATTATAATTTTCATTTTAGACAACCGAAATTCCCAGAAAGTATTTCGCCAATAAAAGCTTCTTAAAACTTAATTCTGTTACAGAACTTGACGTTTTGGGAATATCATTTAACACGAAATATTGGATCAAATTATCGAATATAGGCCCAAATCAGAAGTTTATAGTTTATTTCATATGAGATAATTGTCAATCTCTTAGTGGCACTGTTGATGTTATTCGCTCGAGTACCTTCGCAGGCAACTGTTGATTTTTCAAAATTAAAAAATTTAGTGACAGGTGAAATACCACCTGTTGAAAGGCATTATAAGCCGCTAGATGACTTGGGCCTATAGGTGATACCTTGGGTATTAGCCTAGCTGATTATTATTATTATTATACATTATATATAGATTTTCGAAAGATATTAGAAAGAAATGTATAATTATTATGATTTATAATTAAATATAAATATCACCAGGCAGTATATTTTACAAATATTCCATCGATAGGCGGAGCACTAATGTTCAGTCGTGGTGCACTATATGCTTCTGCAGTTTGGCAGGAGAATAACTTTCATAGAAATCTGCTTAGAACTTGCGAAGATACAGGTTACAGATGATTTCGAGTTGAAACTAAGGAACTGTGCGAAAACGGAAAATGTTCTTCGAATAAATTCCAATTCTGCAGGGTGGATCGAAGATTTTACCCACCTTAGAAAATGTGGAAATTTGATATTCTAAATTTAGGCAAAAAATACTCTGTTAAACTTGTTCGAGTGACATAAATTCGTGTCATCTCTCAAACTGAAATGCGATCGAGATTGTGGACTGCTTTATTTCAAGTCAAATTTTGGGAAAAAATTCTGATATCTCATCATTAGCGGAACTTTGACACATTCTCTCGTTTGAACCCAATTCTGACGCATGACACTAAAAAACCGCGATCATTTTTTACCGGACAATCCTCGTGCGAATTGGTTTATATTACAAGATTCACGAATAGTGTAGCCGATAACGCCGCCGCCGCCACCGCCACCGCCACCGCCGCCGCCGTACTGTGCATACTATTTTATTTGGCATCGGATGATCGCTGGTGCTCAAGCTATTCATTTTCCAAAAACTTCAATATCATATTTAATATATTGAACCTTAAAACGTTGATATATTTCTTTAAGCTTGTGAAGAATATTATACTAGTTCGGAGAGCGGAGACATAGACAAGACGAGGATAACTAAAACAACTTTATTAAAACTTAAATTGAAAACATAATAGAAGTTAGACGTTACATTTTCGAGCGAGTAGACGTGACTGAATAAGATTTAATTTTCAGTTCCTAAACAAACCTCGGTTTAAACTACAAAAAAAAACATATTTCACACTCCTATCAGTACAACCTAAGTCTAATATCAAAAAAACCTCATAACAACGGAAATTGCAGAAAACTAAGGTAAACAGCTATAATAAAAACTTTAATACCATGAACAAATTTAGTAACACTAAGAACGTTCCTCAACAAACGTTCCCAGAACCAAAACATATTGACTGAAGGTTTTCAATATCATTATGTGTGGAGTTTGCAAGCTCTCTCCCCACTGGTTAAAGAGGTTTTCCCTCGAGCTGTTTGGTTTCCCCTTTCCTTATAGACTTGATGAGGTTAAATCAGTAATAGTAAGTGTACGGAGCTGTTGGCTCGCGTGGAATGAAGGGCTTACCACTATCCACCTACGCCTTGTAACCTGGTCAATTGCTTAAAAGGCTTAGATAAGTTCCCTCGATGACTTAGGTCTAATTTTCTGCATTGGTTATTATTATAGCTGATTATTATTATTATTAAGCTAATAATATTAACTGCATAATAATAATCAGCAAGGCTAATAACATAGACTAAGGAAGGTGTACCACAAGGACATTTCACCTGCGAATTTAAAGCCGTGTAAAGTCTCAGCGCGGGGTGGCACAGATTGGTGAAAGTTTACCAACGACATGAGAGTTTCCATGGACTTAAACACTAGTCTTATTAGCACGTGTTTTAGACATCAGATATGATACACGTGGGTATTATTTGGTTTTGAAAACGTAGGAAAAATAACTAGGAAGAATACAGGTCCTTAAAGGGAGTATAAACCTACGTGTTTGTTAGGGTGCACTAAGCTTACTCAAACATCCACATGAGGCGCTACGGTGAAATAGTAGGATGATTTCCAGATAAAACCTCTATACTTTATACTAGAAATCTACTTGTATATTTGGGTTTAAGGTCATAACCCTACTGATTTCCCCGTTATATTTTTAAACAAAGCATCGTAAGTAGTGAATTAACTATATCTCAATGATAACGTAAATAGTTAAGTCATAGACGTGCTATATTTTGAAATATATTTTCTTCTTGTAGTTTTCCCTAACTATCTATTAAATATCGACTTGATCCGAATTCTGTAAGAACACTCGTGGTTAAAATTCTTATTTATTATCCCAAAAACACTCCTAGGGTAATATCTTGGGCGCCTGGGTTAAAAAGGATAATTTGATCTCTGGACATTTCGGTTTGTATTGATTGTACATAGTCACTATATTGTTTGTATATATCATTATTTTAAATTTTATAATTTTAATTTAATTTCATTGTTTTTATTTTTGGCGCATTTTATAAGTGGTATTTAAAGTGCTAGCGTATTTCGTTTTATGTTTTTAACCCGCGATTCCAGTAAATGGTTTCCTCCCTGTTATAAAAGGGATTTGTATTTTAAAGGGAAAATAAATATTCAATCATTCATTCATTCAAGCGACTTTTAAAACCATTAATTCAGGTGGCCGGGTTACAATGCGTAGGATGGTGATGGCAAGCCTTTCATGCTACGTGAGCCAACAGCTCCCTACACTAACTATTACCGTTAACCTCAACAAGTTTTTATGGAAGGGGAAACTGAAGGACTAGGGGGGGGGAAAATGCACGACTTCTGACGGGTTGCGTTCTCCTTGTGTAAGGTGCTGTGTTTGTTGCTCCTAGATAAAAGACAACAAATCATTTTTGTATATCTTAAAAAATAGACGCTGGATGTGAGTCAACACTGTCAGTCCATAACATATTGATCATGTGGATCCCCCGATTTTTCTAACACGGAAAAGAAGAAACAGTACTATTGTTTCAGACAGAGCTCAAAATGAGGAACTTTTACACTACTAAAAACCGATTTAAATGTTACCCGCTACTTCAGTTAGAAATGGAATACTATAGTATATTTGCTTTAAAAGAATATGTCAGGTGACGTTTGATCTATTCGTGAAGTTAGAAAATATGTCTGTGTAGACAAATCTCAAAAAAAGCAAACGCCCAGTTAATAAGTAAAAGATATACAGCAAAATAAGAATCTCTTACCGTAAAATATCACCAGGTGGCGTGACATATCCCGTTGATTTTTAGATTGAAGAAACATATTTCACTTCAAATAATTTCCTTGTTCCACGGTATTTTTTATACTTGTTGATGTTATTAATTTTGAAGACAGGTTTGACAGCTGGGAAAAGTGTTTTTTTAAATTGTTAAGAGAAAAATAACAATGCGTAATGTCATAAGGTAATTATAGTTTGATTTTTGAAAGTCAGTGGGCGAGAATGTAGTGCCCCCTTAAGAAGACTCAATGGACGCTTCAATAAAAGATACTTGGTTTTTACTCCCCTCTCCAAATTCATCTGGGAAGGAACTATTTCCGGTGGGTCGGTTAAACGGTTAGAAAGGCTAGCCAAAAAGTCATATTTAAGCCAATTGGAGACGCGTTTTTGCCCTCATGAGAATTTTGCGTCAGATTAAGAAATGCGTCGGCTCACGTGTATAAGGAACATACTAATGTTAATTTTCGATAATATATTTTAAGGTAAAATATATAATGTTACTAAAACTAAGTATAAGAAGATAATACTATTATTATTATTATTATCATCCTCTTATGGTATAAATAATTAAAATTATACGGAATATATTTATATTAGTGGGAAATGTTAAGGCTTCTCATGGAGGCAGAGTTAATTCATTTCGTATAAAATTATCTTCCTTTAGAACTAAACGTATTATTTTTGCAGTACGGTATGCAACAAGTGTTTACTTTTAACCAGGTAACTTTTTTGGCATGTTAAGGCCTAGCAAAAAACCGATGTTACGTTCGAGAAAAGTTTCCAGCTTTCTAATATTTCAACAAGCACTATATAAATAGTAACTTATGAGTCCTGGCTGTCGGAAATATTACTTCTTGGCAATTTCTGGGAAGATGTTTTATTTAAGCGCCTATTAGCCTATAAGTCAATACGTCGTCTGTTCCGTCTCTCCCAGTTTCCCAAGCTTAATGTAAGATGACGTAGCAGACGACTTTATGACGTAGGGGAAGTGACTCTTCACAAAATATAGGAACGAAATTTTCACCCACTGACTTTTGGAATCCATTTATTATGTTTAATATTTGCTTTAGGTCTCGAAATAGTTACCTATAGCAATATGTGGAGTAACGTTAAATTGACGGTATACCCAAAATGATAAGCGTCTATACCGAAACGAATATGCAACCTAAAAACAAAGTATTAAACATCGGTTCTAAGCTTCGGCACGACTTTCTGACTATGCTTTTATTGAAGTACACCGAAAATGTTCAACGAAAATTTTCAACGAAAATGTGCACCGAAAATGTTCAACGAAAATGTTCAACAAAAATGTTCACCGAAAATGTCCACCAAAAATATCCATCGAAAATATTCATTGAAAATGTCCACCGTACATGTTCACCAAAAATTTTCATCGAAAAAATCAACCAAAAATGTTCACCTAAAAAGTCCACCGTAAATGTCCACCAAAAAATCCATCAAACATTGTCGCCGAAACTTTTCATAAAAAAGTCCACCGAAAATGTGCACCAAAAATTTAAACGAAAATGTTCACCGAATGTGTGCGCCAAAAAGGTCCACCGAAAATGTGTGATCATTTTAGAATGACGATGGGTAACTGACACTCTAACATGTAAAATATGTTTGATACTATGAAACTAAATCAAGTTACTTTTACTATTTATGATCATGGATTGCAGAATCCGTTTTTCACATTTTCATAATTGATTCAATAAAATATAATATATGAATTTAATACATATAAAGATTTGAATCTTGATTTAAATTAAATGAATTTCAATAAGCTATCTGAAAGCTTATTCTAAGACTACGAAGTATAAAGTAATAGTTTTTTAAAAAGGTTTTGTGGGTTAAAAGATAAAAGCGGGACTAATTTCGTTAGTTCTTGACATGTAGAAAATATCGATCGTGGAAATCTCTTTTTAAATGCTTAATTCAAACACAAACAGCTGTTACGCCTTTTCTCCGCCCAACCAATATTTTTTAAACGTATTTTTTAAGCTCTTATTTTTCCATTTTTTTCCGGGAAAGAAAAATTGACGTTATTTAAACGTCAATATGTGGTTTAGTGACGACTATGTTAAACACACTATTAGAAAGCCGTTAGTGGAATTTCTTGCTTCTGAATTATGGCATTTTCGCGTCTAATGACGTGGAAATTTAAAAAAAAAACCTCTTTTGGTTTTTTTTAAGCTTTACTCCTGTTAGTGAGTATCGTCGATACAGTATGTTGAAATATATACAGTGGGAGAAAACGCAATATTTTAAGTCACAGCAGCCCCCTCGATCAGAAATGGGGCTGTCAACCAGTCTTTTATTTGATACAAAACTCGATATATCGATAGTTCATTTCGCGACCGCCTTTGGCGTTATGAAGACCAGATTAGCATATGTTAAGCCTCTGTCAATAGCCAGCCGCCGATATACGGATTTCAATTATTTCAATAAATGGATACGTGGCGGGCTTACGATTTGCTCTATTTGTCTGTCAATATCTATTTTAAGTCCAAATTAGCACCTCGTTACGTGAATATTTTCGAAAGAGGGTCACGTGATCTAAACTATATTTTTTATTGCACAAAGTCTAAGGAATTTGTTCTTTACAAATTTATAATTTGAAAACAATGGTAACTATTGTACAATGAGTCTAAAAACCATTTAAATCCATGACAATATTTTCGGTTTTCTTCGGTCATCTTCATTTACCGAAAGTATAGTCGGCGATTTTATTGGTTTTTAAATATATTGCGAAACGACTGCTGTTGTTTTAATTTTTTCTTTTATGCGAAAATAATCACAATAACTTAGTTAGAATCGTTTTTATTAGCATTGGAAATTTAATGGTGGCCTAATTGAATTAAAGAAAAATTAAAGAGTCTACAAAAGAACTTTCGATTACATTTAAGTGTAAAATGGTTAACTATTATAATTATTAATATAACTATTATTAATCAAATATAACTATATAGCGTATAATTTATTAATTTAGAAGTCTTAATAAACATACCGGTTTCTAATTTAAAGAAACTTATAAAATATTGATCAATTTTCAATGACGAATTGTTTTTTCTAAAAGTATGTATTTTCAATAAAGCGGTATAATTCACATACTGGTTTCTAAGGTAAGCCCTACAACTCTAAATTTTGTAATATTAAAATTAGGGTGAAATATTATAGATACTGCTATAATATATTTAAATAATATACATTATATTGTGTTATATTTTAATATCATTTATTTAGCCGACTCATTGAGAAACTGGCGTTTATGGTAATCTCGAGAAGATACAAAACGTTTAACAGACATTTTCTTACCTCAATTTTTCATCTATTTTCCGTATTTAAAATATTTAAATAATTAAAAAATTAAACAAATCTAACCAAACTGTTTTAGTGATAAATAATTTTGCTATTGTTCAATAATTCTGCTATCTAAGAATTCGTGAAACACGTATTGAATTGAGTTACTATGCAACAAAAGAACATATTATATTACTATATTAAATTATACTATATTACATTATTGCTTTTTAAATTGTTCTAATTAATTTCATTAATGCAAGTGGAAAACATTCAAAGGTAACATAATTATTATTTATGTTTTATGACTTAGGCCTAAGGTGGTGCCTTGGGTATTAGCTTAGCTGATTATTATTAAATTATTATTATTATTAAAACGTCCTGTACAAAGTATGTTGGAGTGCAGAATAAACAATTCTTGAATTTCATTTAATTATATTATACTATATTATATTACATTTGATTATACTATATTATATTACATTTGATTATACTATATTATATTATATTTGATTATACTATATTATATTACATTTGATTATAATATATTATATTACATTTGATTATACTATATTATATTACATTTGATTATACTATATTATATTACATTTGATTATACTATATTATATTACATTTGATTATACTATATTACATTACATTTGATTATACTATATTATATTACATTTGATTATTTAAAACAGTATTTCACACTGAAACGGACCTTCTTAGAAATAAGACACTTAACGCTGCTACGACTTGTTTGGTATTGCTTTAAAATACACTTGGGGCGAAAATGTATAAGCGTTTTGCGGTCAAAAGCGAAGGGATACTCTCGCCCTTGTAAAAAAGGCCGTGCGAAAATTCTCTACTATTTTGCATAAGCATTGTAAAAGCTCGGTCTACCGGTGCATTTTTAAATTTTTTATTCAAAATAGTTTTTTTTTAATTCGGGGTGGCCCTGTTACGTTTTCCTAAATAGGGCTGACGGTCGCAGATGTTGGAAGTAAGGCCGCGAACGTCCCTTCAATTGGGCAGAGGCAGGGATGACCCTTACGTCAGAAATATGAATCCCAGGGACCCCCCGGTTACAATAGCCCGCGCGATTGTTCCTTTCAAATGTTCGGCGTGAAAATTACGTTGAAAGGGCACATCCAATTCAATTCTTCAAACATTCCCTTTTGACGGCCGGCAATTGCGCGTTGAAAAAGATTGGAAAAGCAACGTACAGCCCTTCTTGCTTCCCTCGCTCTGTACCCTTTTCTTGTCAAATATAACCATCCATGACACAATTATATCATCCCCTTTCAGTTCTATATTTATTATAATAATTACAGTTATATTTTATACTGTAATTAGAATTCATAAAAAATCTTTCGTTATCAAAAATGAGCTTCTCGTTTTTGCCGCTACGTGACTCTCTGTAAACTGATAAAGCTAATCACGTGACTCTCTGTAAACTGATAAAGCTAATCACGTGACTCTATCTAAGCTGATAAAGCTAATCACGTGACTCTCTGTAAACTGATGAAGCTAATCTCGTCCGTTGTACAATTAAATTTCAAATTTAGTTGTCTCGTTATGAAATTAATAACATTTGATTATGTCATTCCAATAAGGTATTTATTTATATTTGAGACGCCGATAATGAAAATTTAGACGCGATTTTTAGCATTTATCTTAATCCCTCTTGCGCTCACAGAGTAAGCACATTCCAACTGAAAAGATATCAGCCTGGTATCTTATTGGTTCCCTTGAACTTACGTCATCCGACACTATAGAAGGGGGATCTTCTCATCATAATAATTTTTTCTAATTATAAATAAATACGTTCTTGTTTATATATATACTAGCTGCGGTAATCTGTATTTGCCAGGGATATATACCTATTTGTATCACCAAGGTAAGCGCGCCACTGACGATTATCTAACACATTTAGAACGAAAATAAAACGCTGTAATAGCTGTCTCCACTCATGGCACCGTACCCAACATAACCAACTGGTTAATGATAAAATTAACCAATTATACGTTGATTACATAATAATTTGCCTTTTATGATACTGCCTATTGTCTATAGAAGAAGGCGTTTAACAAAAATTGCAATAACTTAAAGCAAGTGTCGGATCTAGGTGAAGTAGCTCTTTTTTTCAACAGATGTCGCTAGCGTCGAAATCATAACAAGATGCTGAAGCTACATTTTGACCCAAAAGGCGGGACATAAAAGTATGCTTCGCGTTGGTTGGCTAGTTTGTAAATTTGTCAATAACTTCAATTATAGTAATTGTTTACAATATATTTTATATGGGATATATAATTTAGGTTAAAGTTCACTAACGAAAGTAGAGTAAAAGTGGTCTAAATATAATACTCTATAATCATAATGGCTCTCTGACGACGTTATTGTTTCGCTATTTTGAATTTTAGCTTCCGTTCCCATTAATAGATGGCTCCACGCTCTTTACGAAAGTCATTTTATTCGAAGATTCGGATAGATTCATGGCCATCTCTAATAATACATCTTTTCATAATACAAGGGGCAATGATAGAGCCGACAGTTGCTTTAAGCTTTTTTCGTGTGTATGTCTAAATAATTAAGAAACTTGGTCTTTTGGCTAAGATCAAAGTGTAGTATCTTGTATATAGAGGATATACCTAATTATTAAATTAATTCAACTAATTAAAGTTGTTTTGCTGACCGTAACCGTCGAAAATCACAGTCAGGGTACCATGAGATAGTATACCAAATGTGGTCGACCTAAGTTGAAAACTGTAGATTCCTATAGCGGACAAACATATATATAAACACTCATCTTTATACATTATATATTTGATAATTGCCTTGTTTATCATCAATTAAATATCTAAATATAAAATTATCACGCGGCTACTAAATTTCAACGCAATGGTTGCTATATTTTAATTTAAAAAAAGTAATGCCAGAAGTGGGGTTCGAACCCACGCCCTCTTTCGAGGATCAGAGCTTAAATCTGACGCCTTAGACCACTCGGCCATCCTGGCTTATATCTACGAAAGTTAATTTTTTGATGTTCTGATGAAAATAAAACTAATTTATTTTTAATTGTTTGGTTTTGAAACGATTTTTTTTTCATTTTACTGATTTTTATTCAATTAATTAAGTAATCCAGGAATATTTAGCTTCTATCAATTTTACAGACTCAACTAACAACAATTTAACAACTTGCTTTGTTCAACTTTGTAAAAATTATATTATCACGCGGCTACTGAAGTTCAACACAATGGTTGCTATATTTTAATTTAAAAAAAATAATGCCAGAAGTGGGGTTCGAACCCACGCCCTCTTTCGAGGATCAGAGCTTAAATCTGACGCCTTAGACCACTCGGCCATCCTGGCTTATATCTACGAAAATTAATTTTTTGATGTTTTGATGAAAATAAAACTAATTTATTTTTGTTTGGTTTTGAAACGATTTTTTTTTAATTTTACTAATTTTTATTCAATTAATTAAGTAATCCAGGAATATTTAGCTTCTATCAATTTTACAGACTCAACTAACAACAATTTAACAACTTGCTTTGTTCAACTTTGTAAAAATTATATTATCACGCGGCTACTGAAGTTCAACACAATGGTTGCTATATTTTAATTTAAAAAAAAATAATGCCAGAAGTGGGGTTCGAACCCACGCCCTCTTTCGAGGATCAGAGCTTAAATCTGACGCCTTAGACCACTCGGCCATCCTGGCTTATACCTACTTGCAATAATTTTTTATAGTTTGATTAAAATCAAACCAATTTTTTTAATTGTTTGGTTTTGAAACGATTTTTTTTAAGTTTTATTGATTTTTATCAATTAATTAAGTAATCCACGAATATTTAGCTTCTATCAATTTTACAGACTCAACTAACAACAATTTAACAACTTGCTTGGTTCAACTTTGTTGCAGGAACTAATTCATTTTAGATTTTAAGTTCCTTCATTACAATACATTTCATGTTTTAAATTAATGATTTTTTTAAATAAAATAGCTTGATTTAAATCAGTTTCATTAAAATCATACCACCCTATTGGTAACATTTTAATCGCAAATATTTCTATTTGTGTAGTCGTTATCTATTATCTAGCGGCCTCCATGATAAGAAATCGAAGAATTAAATCAAGTTCGTAAATATCTATCAGTAGAAAGTATACGAAGTTCAAACATTTGTCCGCATGTGGCCTTGAAGATATTAATAAAAGATACGTTAGCACCTCATCAACACAGATTGCCCATCTACTTCGCGTTAAGATATCAGATGTTGCAGGTGTTACATCTGGACCAGGCCTCTAATAAATTAAACACTATGCAGCAGCCCCTGCTGGTTCCTTTTGGAAATACAACGCCTTTCATTATCAATCCGTTTAAATGATTAATTAAAATTATCGACCTCACTATAAAGCGTGATTTTACCTCGATCTTAAACAAAATTATATTTGACTGAAATAACGATATTTTAGGGTGAATAATTTAACGAATTTCGTTAGGAATGGTTTATATTGCACAATAGCCGCATTGCAAGCTAGTAGCGCCGTCCCACGAGTACCCGAAATGCATTATGGATGTTCGCTTTTTTTTTACTTATGACGTCAGCAAACTATTTGAAAATAAATAAAAAAAGGCTACCACGAAGAACATCACAACACGGGATAAAGATTAATAGGCAAAAATAAGAACAATTTAAACAAGCAGACCCAGTCGTGATAAGTTCCACATCGTATGTGTTAAGCTACATCCTCAGGCATGACCGAAACACTGTATTTCAAAATTTATATCGCAAATGGGAACCAAGTATCGCGTAAAAAACTATTATAATTTACATTATGTTACTTATGATTGTACGTTAAACACACCATTCACAGCTTCATTAAGTGTCACAATTATGGATGTTGTTACTTATGATTGTACGTTAAACACACCACTCACAGCTTCTTTTAATGTCGAACTTATGGATATTGTTACTTATGATTGTACGTTAAACATACCACTCACAGCTTCATTAAGTGTCACACTTATGGATGTTGTTACTTATAATTGTACGTTAAACACACCACTCACAGCTTCATTAAGTGTCACACTTATGGATGTTGTTACTTATGATTGTACGTTAAACACACCACTCACAGCTTCTTTTAATGTCGAACTTATGGATATTGTTACTTATGATTGTACGTTAAACATACCACTCACAGCTTCATTAAGTGTCACACTTATGGATGTTGTTACTTATAATTGTACGTTAAACACACCACTCACAGCTTCTTTTAGTGTCGAACTTATGGATATTTACTTATGATTTTACGTTAAAAACACCACTCACAGCTTCATTAAGTGTCACACTTATGGATATTGTTACTTATGATTGTACGTAAGTCGGAAAAGTTTCCGCGGAAAATGACCCAGGCCTTTTTTCCGAATAATTTTCCGTATTTTTACGAAAAAACAAAATTGCGGTATTTTCATTTTATTCTTCGAATCTGAAAGTAAAACTAAACTCCTAGACTACTTTAAAATGATTAACAATGTAACTCTATTAAGGTTTTGTAGTATATTTACTGATATTAGCCATTTTTTATCGATAAAAAGTTAAAATTTTTAAAAACTTAAAAGGTAATATTTATTTAAATTTTATATTTTTCCGATTTGCGGAAAATATTCCGCAATTTGGAAAAGTTTCGGGAAAATTTTCTGGAAATTTTTTCCGCATTTAATTTTTCCGGAAAATTAAAAACCCTACGTTAAACACACCACTCACAGCTTCTTTTAGTGTCGTACTTAGGGATATTGTTACTTATGATTGTACGTTAAACACACCATTCACAGCTGCATTTAGTTTCATGCTTATGGATATTATAAGCTCCACTCGAAATATATTTAGGTGTGGAACTTATAACCATAAAAAGAGAAAACCCAAAATTATTTCTTATTGTCGCTAGATGGTGACTTAGTCCAGCAGCTTGTATATTATCAGGGGCGTCAGAACTGGGGAGCAGAAGTGGCACATGCTACCCCCAGATTGTTAGAACGTTTTTCTATAGTTGGGTATTTGATTTTGGAAAATTTCTTCCCATATTACACACTATTAAAAATTAAATTTAAAAGGTCATAAATAATATGTTAGTATTATTTAGACTTCTTCGTATTACGTATGTTTTGAGCCCCCCGTCATAAAATACTTACGATGCCCTGTCTTTTAATGAAAAACTACATCTGACCACTTGTGATAAACTATTTAATAAAACACACACGACACTTGATGACAAAAATGTATTTGAATAAAAATATTTAAAAATAAAATTTTTTCATGAAGTAAATTTAACCACAGACCATCTACCCCAAGAAGGACACGTATTTTTTTAAGTCTCAAATGTGATGCGGCCTCTTTAAGAACGCGCCATCTCACGGCAAGTAGAGGCAGTTTTAAACGTACAAAGACGTGTACGCGCGACAATAAAAAATGTATTGTAGACTTTTAAATTTCAAATTAAAGAAAAAAAGGATTTTCACGTGCTATTTTCCAGGGTTGTTCAAAACGCTTTTTTTTTCAAAATGCGAAATGTTAAATGCAAAATACTTTCTCCATAACCGAAAATGCAAAATAATTTCTCCACAACTCCAAATGCTAAATAGAAAATGCATTTTGAAAATTGTTTTTTTCTAAATGTACTCTGTTTACATTTTATTAGTCGCATACATTTACAATGAATTTATTGTGTGCACGCGGAGAACATTGATTAATTACTAATTAATTATTATTATTAATTAGTAATTAATAGTAATAACGTAGAGATTTCAAAACCATCCTCGCAGCCAGCGTGGGAAATAAAGCGGTGGCACTGCACGAATGTTCGTCTGTTTCTGAGTAAGTGAGTAATTGAGTATCTCCATCTATGATTACTTGGGAGTAATTAGCAGACGAACTTTCTCTGCAAGAGCTGCGATGATGGTACCAGAGTAAAAACATTTAAAAAAAACATTATGAAAATGTTTTTCCACACATCAAACCCACTAAATGCAAAATGTAAAATGCAGAAGAGTTTCCTAGAAACTAAAAACGCAAAATACATTTTGAACAACACTGCTATTTTCTATTTGCTGTAAAGAATAGGCGCTTAAATAAAACTTCTTACCATAAATTATCAAAAAGTAATATTTCCGACAGCCAGGACTCATAGGTTACTATTTATATAGTGCTTGTTGAAATATTAGAAAGCTGGAAACTTTTCTCGAACGTAACATCGGTTTTTTGCTAAGCCTTACCATGTCAAAAACAGTTACCTGGTTAAAAGGAAACACTTGTTGCATACCGTACTGCAAAAGTAATACGTTTAGTTCTAAAGGAATTAGTTTTCATCTTTTTCCGAAAGATAATTTTATACGAAATGAATTAACTCTGCCTCCCCGAGAAGCCTTAAAATTGCCCGCTAATATAAAAATATTCCGTATAATTTTAATTATTTATACCATAAGAGGATGATAATATCTTCTTATACTTAGTTTTAGTAACATTATTTAATTTACCTTAAAATATATTATCGAAAATTAACATTAGTATGTTCCTTATACACGTGAGCCGACGCGTTTCTTATCTGACGCGTCTCCAATGGGCTTAATTATGACTTTTTGGCTAGCCATTCTAACCGTTTAACCGACCGACCGGAAATAGTTCCTTCCCAGATGAATTTGGAGAGGGGAGTATAAACCGAGAATCTTTTATTGAAGCGTCCATTGCCGCATCTCTGTTGAGACACTTTTTTTTTAAATAGAGCTAATACCCAAGGCACCACCTTCGACCACATAAGCAATGTTACTTGTGCGTGATCAAGTAACAGGTGGCCGGGTTACAATGAGCTCCCTACACTAACTATTACCGTTAACCTCAGCAAGTTTTTATGGGACGGGGAAACCGAAGATCTCGGGGGAAAACCCCTTGAACCAGCGGGGAGAGAACTTACAAACTCTACGCAGAAGGAGTGGTTCCGGATTTTCACCCAGTGCCACTAGCTGGGATCGAACCCGGCTCCTTTTGCTGCGAGGCGAAAGTGATAACCACTCCGCTACCCCACTTTTTTTCGAGGTTGATGCAAGTCCTTTATGTGGTAGGTGGTCTGTGACTTAACATAGTAAAGCCATGACTCAAAGAAAGTAAAATGTAAATAACACTTGGATTATGTATACGTTTAAATAATTAGACAATTTTTACAGAAGATGAACTTATATAATCACAGAAAATTGGATTAAGCTAGCTTATTCTTCCAATCTTTGTGACGAAATAAAGCATAAGGCCCATAAGCATCGGGAAAAAGCAACGTTAGCAAAGCCTTTTTTTCTAATTAAGTCTTTGAAGAAAGCGATAACATCCAATTCTATTGGAAAATATCCAACATACCGATTTGAGCGATTAAACGGTAACTTCTTAATTAGGTGCCTATCAGCTCTCGAAATAACGACGTCAGGTACATCTCCTTCACGAGGAAGTTAGGTATTCCTACACCCCTGATAGACGATTAGGCGAGTCAATAGTTGAGAGAGAAATTCTTTAGATAAACGCTGGGTGAGCGGCTAACGGGAGTTTCAGACTCGACTGGGAAATGTGTAAAGCATTTTAAGAAGGCTCATTACGACATGTAACAAGTAGAGAAAGACGATTATCACCCTCGGTAAATGTTGATAAGGACCCAAAAATCCCGCCAGAGGGCCTCTGCCTAACAATTTCGACAAAGTCACGGCTGGAAAAAAATATTAAACTAGCGAGGATAATAAACGTTGGAAGAGCACTAAATTTTAAAAGTGACTAACTTTACACTTTTAAATATTCAGTTATAAAAGTTGTTCTTTAGGAGGCTATAAAATATTATATACACGTAGTAACAGAAGTATATTATATATTTCGTAGTAGGGAAGTATCTTCCTGAACTGCTATGTTATTTTTTTTAAATGCGTTTCGGAAGAACTAATATTGCGAGATTTTAACACTATATATTGTAGGGAACAAATAAATTTGGTAATTATTTAAAATAAGCAAGTAATTATTTAAATCAAGCAAGTATTTAAATAAATTAAGCAAGTATTTAAATAAATTAAGCAAGTATTTAAATAAAATAAGCAAGTATTTATATAATTAAGTAAGTTATTAGATAAAATAAGTAAGTAATTAGATCAAATAAGTAAGTAATTAGATCAAATAAGTAAGTAATTAGATAAAATAAGTAAGTAATTAGATAAAATAAGTAAGTAATTAGATAAAATAAGTAAGTAATTAGATAAAATAAGTAAGTAATTAGATAAAATAAGTAAGTAATTAGATAAAATAAGTAAGTAATTAGATAAAATAAGTAAGTAATTAGATAAAATAAGTAAGTAATTAGATAAAATAAGTAAGTTATTAGATAAAATAAGTAAGTAATAAGATCAAATAAGTAAGTAATTAGATCAAATAAGTAAGTAATTAGATCAAATAAGTAAGTAATTAGATAAAATAAGTAAGTAATTAGATAAAATAAGTAAGTTATTAGATAAAATAAGTAAGTAATTAGATAAAATAAGTAAGTTATTAGATAAAATAAGTAAGTAATTAGATAAAATAAGTAAGTAATTAGATAAAATCAGTAAGTATTTAAATAAAATAAAATAAAATAAAATAAAATAAAATAAGTAAGTAATTAAATAAAATTAAATAAAATAAGTAAGTGATTAAGTAATTAAATAAATAAAATAAAATAAGTAAGTAATTAAATAAAATAAAATAAAATAAGTAAGTGATTAAGTAATTAAATAAATAAAATAAAATTAGTAAGTAATTAATTTATTAAATAAAATAAGCCAGTTTTCAAATAATTAGGCATGTAATAAAATAAGATAAGAATGTTATTAGATAAAATAAGTAAGTAATAAAATAAAAAAGTAAGTAATTAAATTAAATAATAAAATAAATATCCTTTTGCATTGCTTGGCTGCCAATTCGCCTGCGAAAGTTCGTGTTTCATTTTTATGCTTCTATCTTAAATAAATATTATAAACGTTTATATATATTTAAAAATTAAATAAACAACAAATTTTTCGTTGTCAATTTAATTTTTAAACCGCTAACCTTTAAATAACATTATAAACGTTTGGTAGCACTTTTTCCTATTTTACTAGATATGAAATGATTTTAGTGAAGGTAAGCAGATATGGATATAATATTATGAAATTAGATTATCTATTCCCATTGTGGCTAACGGTATCTTTTTCAATTGACATATTCATAAATATACGAATAAAATCCATATTTGTAAAAATACTGAAAATCCATTTTGATTTCACTCGTCGGTCTGTTTCTGCTTCCGCTTGTCAAACCTGCTGAATTTGAAATTTTTCGTTATCGTTGGCATCTAAAGTTGATTTTTAGTGACCATGAAAATAGCGCTTTAGAAAGACTAGCTAGAGCACAAGTATTCAGAAAACAATATGCACAGACTTTGTGTTTCAAAAGGTTATGCAAAAATTTGAAGGAGGTTGTAGGGGGCCGAGTTGAGAAGTTTGCCTGTTTATCGGCATTTTCCTACGAAGAGTTAAAAGAGCGCCAGAGAGTTTCAAAGTGTGGAATAATAGCCCCTGGAAGGAGGCTGCAACAAGCGTAAAACCAAACATCAGGGACTTAAAATACTGTTTAAGTTTACTTTTCTACGCTGGTTACCTCGATTTGCTTAAAAAGTCCTTTTTTACCTATAACACGAACACAAACCTTAATGTTCACATAACCTTTTGAAACATCCTGTATAGTACGAGCATAAGTAACATAATAACAATAAGTACGACACTTTTTATTGTTCAAATACCAATTTTATGAGCGAACTTTCTTTTAACACTGGCGCTGTTGCCCAACTTCGACTTGGACTTACAACCGAGTTGAGTAGTATACATGTATTTCATCTTGGACTTTGTATAAATTGAATTTGATGTCCATGGTCAAAATAATAACAATATTTAAATAACACGACTGATACTTTATGGTTTTGAAAACATTATGAGTTTAGATTTAATTCTTGACAAAGGGGTCACCTACCCGAAAGCTCGCATAATTTTGACGTTTTTTAAAAATTGTAACAATAAAAATAATGTTATGAAAACCATGAAGTTTCAGTTGCGTTATTTAAACATTGTTATCATCTTGGACATATTTAAACACTTCAAGAAAACGAGAACCACCGCTGGTTTGGAATTTTGTTTGCAAGCAGTTGATTCCCCCCCCCCTTTTTGGTATTTGCCTTCCCCATTCAGTTTTCCCCCGTTCCCCTTTTTACTTCAAACTTATTGTGAACATCCTCCTTTTTGACAGTCCTTTTTAGTAGGTTTATTTTTGTGTGTCACGTGGTCACGTTTTTCTTGCCACGTGTTTTTATTTTCTCGCGTCGCGTGGTTTTATTTTTAAGTACCGCGTATCGGTTTAACTTAATAAATAAATATATTTTAGTTTCCCCAAACATTGTTGGTATTTTTTACCTCTTCAACCATGTTCATATTTAGACACTAGTGGGTTCTGAGCTGAGCTAAACCATAATTTCGCAATACCTCATTAGTTCCGTGATAACTAGAGGTCGGGGATGGTTAACTTTTATTCAATAGATAAAATTCTCAAAATTATTCGTAAAACGCTTTGATCAAGTTATTCATATTTATGTATTATCCGATTAATTTTTTTAATAAATTTGTAAAATTAATCGAAAAAACGACGTTTTTTTTCGATAAAAAGCTCAAATTTTACGAATAATACATATTTTTTAATCATTTTCCGAAATATTAACTGGTTGATGTCTTTCTTTCAAAAAATCAATTTAATCATGGATAATGATTAACCGTTACCGACCTCTAGTGATAACGTTTCCATATTGTCCTACTTATTGATATTATGTTACTTATGCCGCGAACAAATTTTTGTAACAACCAAATTTTATTTCTTGCGTATTTAGAGCAAGCTTATTAAATATATATAGATCTTACCTAACTTAAAACTAGTGTGGTTTTTCAAGAGAGTTGGTTGAACTCATACGCGCCAAATCATATGAACTCCTGTGATATATGAAGAGATTAAAATAATTTTTTCGCCTCTTTCAAAATAAAAAAGTGAGTTAAAATTGGTTTGGAAAATCGTAACCTCTAAATGTATGTAGAGCAGCGGTATACGGTTTTTATAGCCACTTAAAAAAAACCTGGTATCGCGAACCACCCATTATAATTACGCCCGTCGCTTCGGATTTTGGGCGCACTGAAACAGTTAGGAGGCCAGCAGTGGTGATGGTCAGTTACGTATCTCTCGATGGAACTTGGAAGCTGGCTTATTTCTCCCTAGCTCTTCAACTTCAAGGTTTAGATAATAATCTGTTTGTTTTAAACGGTTTAACATCCCCGCGCTTTTAACTGTAGAACTTGAAATGTATCTTTAACAAGGGACCCTCTCCCTCATGCGGGTATTTCCACTTCAGCCCTTTCAGAACTATTCTCGAAGACGTGACAAAAAATAAAGCTCTCCCTGAGTGGGCAGATATCATTACCAGGTCACGAAATTTTACACACACAGCATTTTTATTCCATTTTTCTGGAAAAAAAACTTTATCCATCCCAGTTATAATTATAAGTGTAATTCTACGCCAATTTTCTAAAGAAAATGAGCTTAAAAAAGATAAATTAAAATTGACGACAATAATTTAAATCTAAATTGCTAGGAAAATTATCTCAATATTTTTCAAAATAAAATATGTATAGAATGAATACAAATTTCTAGTGTTGTTAATTTTACGGAAAAATAAAATGCGGAAAAATTTTTAGAACATTTTCCGGAAATCGGAAAATTAAAAATTGAAACATAAATTACTTTTTAAGGGTTTTTAATGTTTTTAACTTTTTATCGATATAAAATGTCAAATATAAGTAAACATACTACAAAACATTAATAGTGTTACATTGTTAATCAGTTTAAACTAGTCCAGAGGTTTAGTTTTACTTTCCGATTCGAAAAAATGAGGTGAAAATGACGCTTTATTTAAATTTGCAAACAATATATTAGACAAATCATGGAATGAAAACGTTTTTAATTTTTATCGGAAAAATACGGAAACGTTTTCGGAAAAAAGGCCTCGGTTAGTTTCCGGAAATTTTACGAGCGGGAAATATTCCGCGTACAACTTTCCGATTTACAACACTACAAATTTCTATGAAAAACCAAACGTTTCTGATATATTTAAAGATGTGTTTATACAAATTTTTCTAATGTCTAGCGCGAGTTCAGGGGCCCAACAAAGAAAGTACCCCCTCCCACGAAACTAAAATAACCCCGCTTATGGTTAAAGTACATTATTGATAAAATTTATTCAGCTTTAAGGTTAAAATTGATAGTAAAGCTCAAGAACTGGACGACAAGGGTGGGCTAAGAGCATTTACTGGGTTACAAATGAAAATTACGAGCTTGGGTGTGTGTCTGGAGAGACATTCAGTAGGAACTAATGCCGATTTATGGGCCGTATTTTGTCTCTTTTGAAAGTAGCACGGCGCGCACTGTTCGACATTTAATATCCCATTCGCAAGCTGTTTTGTCACCGTAACTCAGATATCGGAAACGTAAATCTATCAAGACACTGATGCCGAAGAAAGAAAAAAAAGAACGAAATAAAAATTCGTTTAAGAAAAAGAAAAATTTACCTAGATAAAGCTCAGTCGGTGGTTCGCTGTTTAAACTGGTGTTTACAAAACTTGCTTCCAAAACCACTCAACTCCATTTTATAACATTGGTAATTGGTTTTTAATATGTACGGTATTTTGAGAAATTCCTAAATCATTTTATGGTATTAGATTCAAATACGTGGGACCCCAAATCTAGGCAATTATCTATATTATTTATCAGGTTATGCAATCCAATTTTATGGAATTTTATTCAAATACGCGATAAAACTAAATATTTAATCGTGGGACCCCGAATCAAGGCAATTGTCTATTTTATTTATCACGATTTGCTACCCAAAATGAACTTGAATTTACTAGAAATTTGATCAACATCTGTTATTCATTAGACTTGATTTCTAGAATAACTAGATTTAAAGCTTCAGAGTCGTCAATTCATGTTTTATATGTTTGATAAAAAATATCGGTAGAAAAGGGCTCGCGATGGACGGAATAAAACTCTAGACTAGACTAAATTAAAAGTTAAGAAGTTTCTATAAAAACGTTAACAAATGTATACACAAGATGGTGATAACTGCTTAGTAATATTATATGATTTCAATATAATTCAGTGATACCTGAGGGGCTAACGACTTCTTTAAATTCTGTACACCGATTACAGAGAGTACAGCCTTTGGTAGTGCTAAATCTGTAATCGATTACGTAATCACTTTAATACAATCAAAGCTACAGGCTTGTTCACCGTTTACGGTTAGTGATCAGGCCCTCGTCAATACCCCTGGATTAATTTTGGGAACACTATGGTTTCCGTGACACACAATTTAATAAACCCTGACGTAAGCAAATCCTGACCATTTCTGTAGATGAAAAAATAATTTAATAAAAACTAAATATTGAACAGTTACGACATTTGAACACCGAGAACTCTTAAGTGTACGGCGTACAGACACCGGGGTGTACTCCCTTTAATTTATTGCATGAGGATCTTAGGGGCAAAGAAAGGTAATATCATTTCTTTCGGGGGAAGAGAGAGTATTATTATATGGTTGTAAATTCGGGTCTTTTTTTGGCCGCGCAAAAGGCACCGCTGCGATCAGACGCCTACTATTTGTTCTACAAGACGCGATGTGCGCGCCAAACGCTCCCCTTACTACCGCCTTCATAAATTTGGCCAAAACGTTGCGAGGGGAGTCTACGAATTTAAGGATCCCTAATATTACTAGGCATAACTCTGCGGCGATTTGGTAAGGTTTATTATGTAATGATCTCTCAGAGCCTTTTGTTCTTATGGGAGGTCAAACTTCGTCTTGTTCTTTGAACTGAGCCGCTCGCTGTAACTAACAAGACGGTATTTAGTCGTTTCTATAGCGACCACTTTTAAAAATAAAATGTTTGTTTACAGCTAATACATGTACAATTTATGTCGGGGAAAACACTTAATATTTTAAAGCTTTAATTTAGGTTAAAATGACTTGATCCAATGTTGAAATTGTCAACAAACTGGAAACAAGGTCCAGTTCTGTTTAGATTAAATAGTTGTTTAAATAGGAATAAAGTTGAATATTATGTAATGTAACTGGATTAAATAAGACAAATTTTTATATCCAAATTGAGATTAATATTCACTTTGTATCGGGACAAATTTGAATATAATTTTTAATCAAATTTGATTCACCATTTTCGTAAGGTGATCAGTTATGAGACAAGCATTATGAAATTGATTGGAAGAAAATATTTTTGATGAGACAAGCATTATGATTATAAAATTGATTGGAAGAAAATATTTTGGACAACTGTAGTGAAAGAGTTTTACATTAATTTAACGTTTCGAAAGTTAATCGATGAGTTATGAAGAAATAATTATCAATTAATTATATTTGAGACAACTCTATCGAAATGAAATTAAGGGAAATAATTATCAATACAATTATGAGTAGAAATTATTTAAGACAGCGGTATCGAAATAAATTTAAATTAACTATTATTTAACGATCCAAAAGTTAATTGATCAGTTATGAGGAAACCAATATCAGTAATTTGAACAGTAGAAAATATTTGAGACAACTGTTTGCTTTAAGATCATATTTATTGAGTAAGGAATTACAAATAATATGTAAAACATCTTAATGTATTGTGATTTATGCTTCATAAGTGTAAAAGCTAGCAAAGTTTCACATTTAAAAATTATTATTATTCACTCTCAGAAAATAAAAGATGTACATTAAAAATATTTCAAAATCTGAGAGACGTAAGTATAACTTCTCTTTGAAAACGTGCCGTCTTGTTTAAGTCCTCCGCGAGATTAGTTTTGCAAGGCGAGAAGGAAAATAATAATAAGCATAACACAGAGAGAGGCGAGAGAAAAAAAATAACATAGCCGCGATTTCTTATCTGTTTCTTCCCCCTTGTTTCTGAAGTTTCTGATCGAAGAAGCGCGAAAGACGAGCTAGAAGGACTCGCCCAAGTTCTATTCGGTCCATTCAGTCACGCAAGTACCCAACAACAAACCAGAGCTGACACAGAACGGCGTGCAGTTACATTTTCTTATTAACCACCTGAATTCTACATCTCAGGGAGGATTCGCAACGCGTTATTTTGGAAGAAAAATCGGATAGCTTGAATTGCAACGGTCCGATGAAATACACTGATGAAGGTTAAAATAAAGTAACGGAACGCGGGGATTAATTTCCAGGGCGTTTAAAAAAAGCCCATGTACAAGAAAAAGATATATTTATGCTGTGTTCTAGGGAAGATATATGTACTTGTATGTATTTCCAGACGCTAGAAATATGTCAAAATAAAATGGCTCACGCGAACTTTTAAAATAATGAGTTTTAGGAGACTAGTACGTTCATAAGTGTATTATATTGTTACATAAGTGTGACACTTCCTATTCTTCTTTATACCAAGTAGCCAATCTGAACTGTTCGGCTATAGTAGTTCTAATAAGATTCAGTTAGTTCAACAGTTATCTGACTAATACATTTAGTAGATCATAAGTGTATAATGTTATTATATAGGTGTGACACTTCCCATTCTTCACATGCCAAAAATTTTCTGAGAGCTATTCACAAGACAGACTGCATTACGGGCTTCGTCGCAGTTTTCCGTCCGCTTTCTAACGCGTCACACGTAGCCTTTGACATAGTGTTGTTAATTTTCCGAAAAAATAAAATGCGGAAAATTTTCCGCAAATCGGAAAAATAAAAATTTGAAACATAAATTACCTTTTAAGGGTTTTTAATGTTTTTAACTTTTTATCGATATAAAATGTCTAATATCAGTAAACATACTACAAAACATTGTTAATCAGTTTAAACTAGTCCAGAGGTTTAGTTTTACTTTCAGATTCGAAAAAATGAGGCGAAAATACCGCTTTGTTTCAATTTGCAAACAATATATTAGGCTAATCATGGAATGAAAACTTTTTTTTATTTTTTTCGGAAAAATACGGAAAATTTTCCGGAAAAAAAGGCCTCAGTCATTTTCCGGAAAATTTTCCGACTTACAACACTACTATGATTTGACAGCTGCGCCTCGCTAGTGGGAGATTTTCTTCCTGTGATGACGTCACTCCGTTACTAGTTCTCAGTAAAATATTCCCCAAAGTGACAAACTTATAGAAGAATATAATAGACTTATGGTACGATGTACTCTTATCTAAAACGAACTTTTTAAATTTGGGTGTACGTTCGAATTGTTTACTGTAAATGTTAAGTCACTTAAGTAAGAATGGTTAATACTTTAATAAGGGTGAAATATTAACATATTATTTTAAGGATACTATAGTAGAAAATGAAGGAGAAACTTTTGGTACAGTTAAAATCTTTTTTATCAATTCATTGTTACGTTAGAACTAAATTTACCGATTTCAACGTTTTTAATCTTGATTTAATCACAAGTTAATATGTTTTATCACAATCTAATCAGCTTAATCGTTATTTAATCAGCCTAATCATGATTTAATCATTTTAATAACTAACTTGATTTAATCGTGATTTAATCAGCTTAATCGTTATTTATCAGCCTAATCGTGATTTAATCATTTTAATAACTAACTTGATTTAATCGTGATTTAATCAGCTTAATCGTTATTTATCAGCCTAATCGTGATTTAATCGTCTTAATCACTAACTAGATTTAATCTTGAATTTCGTGATTTAATCAGCTTAATTGTTATTTAATCAGCCTAATCGTGATTTAATCGTTTTAATAACTAACCCGATTTAATAGTGATTTATCAGCCTAATCGTGATTTAATCGTCATAATCACTAACTCGATTTAATCGGGATTTAATCATGATTTAAACCATTTAATCATTTTAATCATGATTTAATCAGATTTCATTAGATTTAATTTAACCTCTCTAATTATATCCAAAATTGTGCAGATGTAAAATCGACTTTGATAGAAAATAAAAATCCAAAATGTGTTAAATTTAATTCAATTACAGTGACCTTCAAGTTCATTCGGATCAAAATTATTTGATCCAAAAATAATTGGATTCAAACTGGAAAGAATTGGATTCAAACTGGAAACAATTGGATTCAAACTGTAAAGAATTTGATTCAAACTGGAAAGAATTGGATTTAAACTGGAAAGAATTTGATTCAAACTGGAAAGAATTGGATTCAAACTAGAAAGAATTTGATTCAAACTGGAAATAATTGGATTCAAACTGGAAAGAATGGTATTCAAACTGGAAAGAATGGTATTCAAACTGGAAAGAATTGGATTCAAACTGGATGTGTCTTGTTTCGATTTCAATTCAGAATGTGTTAAATTTAATCCAATTACAATAAATGAAATTCCGAATTGATCAAAATTATTTTATTAAATTATTTAATGAAGGAGTTCAAACTGGATTTGTCAGTCCAAATTTGCACATTGGATCAGGTCATTTCCGTAAAAGATGCAAGATATTATTATTATATAAGGGTGCTTTAAAGCCTTATATATTTTAAAATGTCTATCAAAACTTGACATCACCTTTATATTTTATTTTTATTAGAGGGTTCAGGGTAAAATCCGTAAGCGCATGTGAACATTTAAATATGAGCTCCGTGATGTGAAGGATGAGAGTATATAGTGCGGGGCTAGGTGCGTGACAATGGTTGGCGAAATGAAGCTCCCTCTGACGGAGATCTAGGGAAATAGAGGGAGGGATCCTCTTTGACAGCTTAATGAGTACGTTCCAAAACAAAAAAGGTAAGGGCGCAAGCCAAATCTGCAAAGCCATAAAATTGGACCGCGGATTTTTCTTGTGGGTTCAGGGTCTTTGGTCTGGCGGGGTCACTTATTTTAAAAGAAGAGCTCCTATTATTATTTGACCTGCTAGAAAATAATAGGATAAATCGCTCCGTTAAAGGCGAACGAAAAAATCTATGGGAAAATTTGGGAAATGAACCATAGTAATTTTGGCGTTTAAATAACATAAAATCTTTTTAAATCTTTAATCAAAAATTTGTGAATATGCTGTTAAATAAACCCCTTTCTGATTGTCTTACCCCCTGTTGAAAATGTTGCCAGATCTATGCGTAGAAAATTATCAGCTTTGGCAGTATAAAGAGAAACCAGTTAAATGCGACCATCCTCCTACGCATTGTAACTCGGCCACCTGAATTAATGGCTTTAAAAGTCGCTTGATGACTTAGGCCTAAGGTGGTGCCTTGGGTATTAGCCTAGCTGATTATTATTATTATTATGTCCAGTCGCAGCAGCACCAACTCTATAATCGGCTATGAATTATCTTTTATTTAAAGGACTATTAGTATCAATAATTATAAAATAAAGTTTTAAGTTGCAATAGAAAATAAAATTAATAAAAAGTAGAACTGTAACACGTTGCCCTTACGGCGTAAGACATAATATTATAATTCGTTGAAAATCCGAAATTATTCTGGAAACTTTTAGCACGCGCCCTTTAGACTTGTAAAAGTAAGTTACAGTGACGTTAGATCTATTTTAAATCAAAACGACCACGTGCCTTTATAAAATAACCTGTACGAATACGGAATAAAAGTAAGCGACTAAGAAAATTTAGCCAATAGTAGCGTCCACGTGGATGTTGTCATCAAGCATTTCCAGTTTTGGTCGCAAGGGGGCTTCCTCGTAGTGTCCGCGGTAGAGCGAGGGAGGGCCGACATTACAGGGGGAGTCTCCCCCCCCCCCCCGGCTCTCATTGAGGTTTCGTTCCCTGGTTCACCTCCGCTTCGTCTAGCAAGAGTCAGTTCCCTGAGCTACGCCGGGGAGCGATGGTAAAACTTCAGATACGGCCGTAACCGGGGAATATTATATAATCCAGAAATTGCGTATTCTACTCAGTTTAATTACGATTAAGTCGGCATTAAGGGGTGTTTCGAAGTAAACAGTGCGTGTTTATTTCCCTTTTAAGAGACCCCTCGAGTTGAGTTTGACACTAGCGGAAATAACAGTTGATAGGTCCCGGCTGCACCTGTCATTAGCCACAAGGTGAAGGATTTTCTCACTAATAAATATCCAGAACCACTTAACTCAAGATAATCAGTCTACTCGTTAAGAGATAACCGTAAGTTAAAAATATCATTACTTTTAATCTATTTAAATTTGAATTGTGAGACCGAATATTTTTCCAATTATTTCATTAAATCGAATCTAGAATAAGGGTTACATTTTATACAGAATTAACTGAAGAAATGTGTCGTATTATCTACCTTAAGACGATTTATTAATTATTTATTCACCAGTTAAATAGATAAAACTGTTACTTATTTAGTAAATTTAAAATTTTAATCTTAATCGCGATTATGAAAATTTATTTTTATGAACTGGTTTTTCAACATGTGATTTTCAAATAACGACTTTGTTTATTAAAAGTAAAATATGTTTATCGCTTGACTGTAAAAGTAACGGGATGGGCGGGAAATTGTTTCATATTTGATTTACCGCCTGCCTCGAACATTCAACTTTACGTTCTAACAAGTCGTATGCGCGATACTATTTTATATTTACTCGTATTATGTTTAAAAAATATTGTCAATCAAAATTTACTTTAGTAATTATCAATTTAAAAATCAATATTATTGTTTTTATAAATTGAAATAAAAACAATCAATAGGTTTTCAACTGCTACTTAATGAAAGGTATAACCTTAATTATCAATTCGAAATACAAAAGCAATTAGTTAGTGAGTTCTGCATTAGAGATAGACTTTGGAATTGATTAATTGTTAAAGATTTTACCCCAACTTTATTTATAAATTATTTTAACATCACGTACTATAAATGCGGGACTAAATGTCTTAACAACTGTCACTTTTAATACATATGGATAGATATGAAAAATCCCGTTATTAAAATCTAAGGCATTGAATTTAAATAATGGTTAGACAAAATGTTTCCTGAGGCATTATCATTTAAGTAAAACTATTTAATTTAGTATTTGTTGTCTAAAATTTAAGGCATATTTGCAGAGCCTATCATTTAAATCCCTTTAATTTGCATTAAATTCGGCCCTATTCCGCGTCGTTAAATTTACAATTTAAATATAAATAAACAAGGCCAAAATCCGTATGCATTCTTAATATAATAGAGACGCCACATCGGCCGCCTAGTTTCGACTAAAACTGCAAGTTTACCTGTATTATGCAATAGGTAAGCGTCGCGAAGGTAAAAGCTACGGTTAAGCTCCCTATTCAACCATCGATTTGTGTAAAACTCGACTTCAGGGAAACCTTGGAGCGATAACTAAATCGTGATTCCGTAGAGTGAAATTTGCGGAGAATAAAGCGGGCCCTTAACTATCGCTTCGCTACGGAGTTGAATTGACGTGGTTGAGCGGGGAACGAGCGCCTGGGAGGGGAGGCTTTCCCCGTAGCTCGTCGCACTTACAGGTGAAGCTATCCTACCGCGTACACTTTCTACTCTACTCTACTCTAGCGCGGTCTCCATGTCCTTTTAATGGGATTAGGTTGGGTGAGTATCCTGCTATAGTCGCGATGCTAGCCACTACGCGGCGCTGTGTCGCTGCCAGATCAATGGTTGGTCAGCTCAAATAGTTCTTTTTTTTTGACACCGGGAATTCACGGTATCTGGTTTATTGAATAGCCCCGATCCAGTCATAGGCCTATTGTTTCTTTGCCCTGGCTTTTAAAATAATACAAGGCTGCGGAAAGGTGGTAAACTTAACGACTTTGTAAAATGAGCTTTAAATTAGACCAGGTTCAGATCATTTTGGGACAGGTCTTAAACTAAGATTAAATAGATCTTAAATTCAACAAATTAAACTTTATTTTAGGAATAAATAAAAAGGTTTGTTTCACCGACGTTGTAAAACCCGAGGGGCTAACCACTTCCCGTAATCGGTGTACACCCTAACTGTAATGATTACGTAATCTTCTGTAATCTTTTGTACGTAATCACTAATCATCTGTAATCACGCGTATTCCATGGAATTCTCGCGTACTCAATTACTCATCTGTAACAATTTTAAAGTTTTGGATTTCCTGTGTACTCATCGCTATCATTCTGTACTCATCGTAATTATTCTGTACTCATCGTAATCATCTGTACTCATTGCGTAATCATGTGTAATCATCTGTACTCATTAATGATTACGTAATCTGTGTACAGGCAAATTCTTACTGGTTAGCCCCTCGGTAAAACCAAACATCGAAAATTTTGATAAGTACCTTTTTTTCCACTCGAAAAAGAGATTGTGTTCATAGAAAATAAAGAATAGGAATAGCAACTCGACGGATTTTTTGACGCTGGGTACTTTAGGCCTATTGACTTCCGGTAATGTCACGATTTGAACCTCGCCTATAGGCGATAGCATAAATTGTTTTGGTAGTAGCTAACTTGTTGAAATGTTCCCGGAAATTCGTCATAGCACTGCCAACTTCTATAACGCGCTTCCGGGATCGAGGTTGGCCGTGGTCAAAACATAGGGGCTGCTTCACTAAGCCTACTAGGTTAAAAAAGTGTTCTAGTCTAAATCTTTCATTTTTTAACAATTATCTAGTCAGAGACTTAACATCACTATCACAATAATAATACTAATTTCCGAGTCGTCATTAAGTTAAGTTTAACAAATTAATCTTTTTTCTATTAAAAAAGTATAAATATTTAAAAACATAACTTTGCACCAATTTTAAGTATGACTTTATTTTAAAATTTCAACTTTTAAAGGTTTATTTAATGAAGCTGGAAGCCGCTGTTTAACTGAAAACTTTAAAGCAATTTTATAACCACGTGACTATTTTTAAAGGTTTCTAACGTTTGATGGCGCTCAAATGTTTCTCGAAATAAATTTTACCCAGTATACCTGGCAATTTATGCTATCGCCTATTGAAATATCTGTTAAGCGGAAATATGTCGAGATACATTTAACGAAAATTGTTCAAAAAAAGTATAATAGAAAATGTATTATGAAACATTTGGGCAGATTCAAATTCGACTTTGAAACACATTTTTGAAAACGAATTTTGAATCCACTAGGAAACAAAACAATTTTTATAACATAATTTGTCACAATTATTTGGTCTAAACAGTTTTGAAACTGTATGTGTCTTGATTCCCGATATATCTAAATTTGGAAATGAAATCGGCCATTTTCGTTCAATTGTCAAAGCTAGTGTTGCTATTCCTCTGATATATTTTCTACGCTATGAGTAGAGGTCAGTGGAACAAATAAATTAACCGGCAAATTTTCGATTAATCATAAAAACTTTGGTTAACTGTCTATTTATGAACATTTTATACGAATAAACAACGATTTAACATGCAAAAATAATCGGTTTTTTTCAGATATTTTTTGGATAATTGTAGGTAATGAATACAAATAAATAATTGTATAATTTCTTTTTCAAACGCCGATCTCTAGGTATGAGTAAAACCATAATAGTATATTATTGTTACATAAGTGTGAAACTTCATTCTTCATATGCAAAAGTTTTACTGAGAGCTATTCGCAAGACAGACTGCGTTACGGGCTTTGTCCGCTTCAGCGTCACACGTAGCCTTTGACAGCGTCCCGCTAGGGGGATAATTTCTTCTGGTGATGACGTCACTCCGTTACTAGCTCTTTAGTAAAATATTCCCTAAAGTGACAAACTTATAGAAAAATATTATAGACTTATGGTAAAGTTGAAGACGTCATTTTGTTATTAAATTTTGGTAAGAAATATTTGTATCGGACCTTTTGAAATCGATCTATTACGGCTGAAATTAAACTCTAGGCAGTAAACTCAATTTAAAATTGGGATAATAGATGGCAATTAATTCTAATTAAGATGATTTAAAGGAATCGCCGGAGCGCTATTCAATTTGGAATGCCGCGTTACCTAAATAGCCCAGAGATATTGGAAGGGGTTAGGCGCGTTACCAGGGGCGGCGAGGAGGGGTAGAGGTTGAAACCATCGATACGAGAGATAAATTGCCTCCTGATCGAGAGGATATGGAAGACGCTGGAAGATTTTAATAATAATTATTCGCTGCGATGTTTGATTTTGAAAGCGGTACCAGTAATTAGTTCCAAGGGGCTTTTGGATTCGTTATTGAGCGGCGGAACTTCTGCTTTAATTAAGACCGTCCTTTTCACTCCCCCCCCCCCTTTTACGCTCCCCGTCTATATATATATATATATATATATGTACATTATACTTCGAACTGATATGCACCTTCTCCCTATCTAATATTTGACGATCAATTGTTAATAACTATCACCCTACAGGTCATAGCCTAGCCTAGGACCACTTACATTCAACGGGACTCGCAACGCGCCTTCAAATATATTCGTCACCTTACGAAGAAGGATAGGTTTTAGTGGCGCCATCATTTGTCGGGTTATGTAAACTTTTAAGGGGCCTTTAAAATATAATTATTCGTTATAATTCCTTTAATATTTTACATTTGAATTAAATATTAAATTAATTTGAAGAATCAAAGCTCTTATTCGTAATAATTTAATCAACTATTTAACATTTTAAATTAATACTAATTTATGAAGCATCATTTGAAAAATTATCCGCGTTTCTAGGAGGATAAATTATCTTAAGTGTTCTTTGGATGTAAGTTCTCTGATTTTTAGCTGTCGATTAGTTGTAACGGCGCAAATATCAACTTCGGCATGTACAAAAGATTTTTTGCACGCGAAGAAAAAAACGTTATTGAGCGCGCTTGGAGTTAAGTCGTATTTTTAAGTTTAATATTTTTCCATTATTATCTACATTTACGTTTTCCAAAGTTTATGTAACTAAAAGGTTCATAAAAAGTATAACAAAAGAAGTAAACTTACATGAGATTTTTATCAGTTACCGATAAGGCGATTTTACCGAGTAATGGGTTTGCCTTTAAATTACCGATTTCTTTCCGATCATTTCAAGGTCAATTTTTATTAAAGAGGGTGGTTAGCCGACCGTTTTGTGATAGCTAATGTCCTTGAAATTTTACGAATATATAATCACTCATATCGGTAAAAATATCGCTAAATATCGGTATTGAAATCGATTAAACTATCATATCGACCAACACTAGTTGATTCTTAGACTGAAGTTGATAATAATAATAATAATAATAATAATAATAATAATAATAAAAATAATAATAATAATCAGCTAGGCTAATAACCAAGGCACCACCTTAGGCCCAAGTCATCTTGCGACTTTTAATGCCTTTAAACAGGTGGCCGGGTTACAATGCGTGGTGACGTCATCGACCACTGAAAGATGAAGCTAGTATTTTTAATAATAAATTTTTGCGTTCTGATTAATTCATCGTTATTTTTCTTCGTGCGACCTAGGAGCAACAAACATAGCCCCCCACACAAAGAGAACGCAACCCGTCAAAAGTCGTGCATTTTCTTGCGTACATCTTTCATTGGTTAGACACTTTAGCGCCTACTGCCGTCGGAAGGGGAAAAGTCGGAAAGTGTCTTCCCCCCACCCGTAAAACGCTCAGCGTAAAGGTTCGCCCAATGAAATTTGTACACAACACTGCGTTAGCGTGTTTAAAAGATAGCTGCGTTCTCCTTGAGTTTGTTGCTTCTAGATGCCACAAGCCGAGTTATCAATAAAATATTAGAAAGCAGTTTGCCCATTCACAATTATCTGTATACAACTCAGTGGCATATCCAGGGTATAGCCAGGAGACATTCAACTAACTAAAGTACTTCGATATAAAAACATTTCATGTTCCTTATGTGGCTATACACCAGTTTATAAAAACTATCAAAAACTGGAAAATTACCCATTAAAAAGGTTCACTTGCAGCATGAATCAAAGACTATTGGTTTTTAGCTTGAAATACTAAAAATATTTGAACCATGAGTTCATGCTTTTGTACACTTTCCAAGTGGATTTTACTAGTTTTTGTAATTCAAAATGAATATTCTTTATCATTATAATTAAGATAAAATGTGTTTTTGAACTTCCTGGAGGAACACGTTATATTGAATAGATATTTCTGGCCCTTACATCCTGTATTTATCGACCGGGCTTAAAGCGTTTGAAATTGATAGATTAGCAATGCGTAAAAAAGCGAGGGTTAAAATTGTAAAGACCTTTTCCTTAATGTGGAAGGAATATTGCCCCTATGGCTCCTTCTATCGTGACAGACGATTTCACACCTGACGTCTTAAAATGTATGTTATTTTGGCAAGTATTAGGCAGTCCCGTTCTATCCCAAAAGGTCTCTTCTTGACCTCCGCTCCTTGACCTCAGACGTTCATATACTCATCCCCGTAAGTTCCCTCGTCAGGGGTCGAAATGGGTTTTTGGCATTTTTGACACCACGGGACTCAATCTAGTAGCCTATGTGGTTTTGCGGTACAATAGTGGTAAAAGAACGCTACCAATGGTAGCGGGGAAATAAGCAACTTTACCATATAGCTACGCCTCATTGAGCTGTCAATTGATTGCGGTACAGAAGTGTATGTGTCTAAGAGCTTTTTCTACTTTGATTACTTTTTTTGGCATGCTGGGGACAGAGCTCTTTATTATTGTACGCTCTAGTCTTAGTAGGCGTTTTTGTCTGTTCTTTCAGACATCGGTATGTGGCTTCTATTGTCTGAGTTTTTGACGAATGTGGGGTTTGGTGGTATATGCCAAGCTTGATGTGAGGTTCTATCCGTAACCTTCAAATTTTACAAAACTGCAGCAAATCGACAGTATTGCAAATAATTAAATATACAACGTCAATAAGCATTAAATCATTTTCATAAAGCGTAAACGAAAACTTTAAACTGCTTTGAATTTTAAGCATTTACTGAAGTGACAGAGAATACAAGGTGTTTCAAAAGGTAATGCAAAAATTTGAAGGAATTGTAGGGGGTGAGTTGAGAAGTATGCCTGTTTTCCCCATTTTCCTACGATGAGTTAAGAGAGCACCAGATAGCTTCAAAGTGTGGCCTACTAGCCCCTGGAAGTAGACTGCAACAAGCGCAATACCAAGCAGCAGGGAAATGCGAACATATGGTTTGGGTTCTTGTGATAGGTAAATAAGGACTTTGTAAACAACAACTTAAACTTAAACAGTATTTAAATATGGACCGCGATTTCTCATGACTTTCAAACTGCAACAATGGAGTTCACTTCAGAAAAACTGGCGAATACTTATTTCGTATATGGACTAGCGGATGTCAATGCTTTAGCTGTTCAACGTCTCTACCAGGAAAGGAACCCGAACCGGCGCATCCCCGTGCTGGTTGCAGTCTACTTCCATATAGGCCACACTTTGAAGCTCTCTGGCGCTATTTTAACTCATCGTTGGAAAATGGAAAAAAAACAGGCATACTTCTCAACTCACCCCCTACAACTCCTTAAAATTATTCCATAAACTTTGGAAACACCCTATATAAAAATAGGATATATTTAAGACTTGAATGATATCCTTTAAACACCCTGTACTATTACACATCTAGCCAAAATGTCATTTATTTAATGGCATTTCCAATTTCTTTATTTAAAACGAGGCTTATGCGGAATAAAGAGGGCTTAACCTGATATTTCGCGTTATTTATTTACGCAAACACTCTTTGAAATTTGGCCATAAAATATTTAAATTATACTTTAAATAAACGACCTCAAATCAAACTTTAAACTTTTAAATATCGCCTAAATAAAATGCGGTATCTCTACAAAGCAGCCACTTTGCGACTGATAAAAAGGAATCCATAAAGCTCCTTTGAATTAAGGATTATACTCACGTAATAAAAAGCTTAATACGCGAGGAAGATACCTTTTAACGCCAAATCATGTAGAGCAGGCATCGCTTTTTACAGTAATTCCACGCATAAGGTTCTTATGGAAACCTTGAGAAACCTTTTAAAATATACGGTACCTTTTTTGTCGATGGCTTCCCCTTTACCAAGTTTTTATTACGTCGAAATATTCTGTAAGCTTCTAAGACGAAGAAAAAATAGAGATTTCGCCAGTCTGAATCCTCTTATCGGAGGGTATAAAAAAAACTATATTTCCTTTGCAGTTCGTCTTGAAACAAAGGGGATTCGGGGAAGAATCAAACAAAGAAGAATTTTACAATTTTTTTTTAAGTCTTTTTTGTCTTTTCCATATAGTCTTGACGCGGTTCGGTGCATGCGTAAGTTTTAGTAAATAATCTCTTATTTTCCACCTTTGAATAAGTATTTTCATGTTGCTGAAAATTTTCAATTTTCCTCGGTGCTGAATACATTTAGAAGGCGCGTGTTATACAGTAATGGTTAGCACTATTTAAGCTTTATCAGCAACGCCCAAGTAATCATAGATGGAGATACTCAATTACTCACTTACTCAGAAGCAGACGAACATTCGAACAGTGCCACCGCTTTTTTTCCCACGCTGGCTGCGAGGATGGTTTGAAATCTCTACGTAATAATTATTAATTACTAATTAATAATAATTATAATCAGCTAGGCTAATACCCAAGGCACCACCTTAAGCCCAAGTCATCTAGCGGCTTTTAATGCCTTAAACAGGTGGCCGGGTTACAATGCGTAGGAGGGTGGTGGCAAACCCTTCATGCCACGCGAGCCAACAGCCCCCTACACTCGATATTACCGTTAACACGTTTTTAGGGAAAAGGGAAACCAAAGAACTCGAGCCGAACTGTTTATCTCGGAAACATACTAAAATATTGAAATAAAAATAACTTGTATAAACATGGTTATCTTGACCTTGAGAATGGTCATCTCGATCTTGAGAATGGCCATCTCGATCTTGAGAATGGCCATCTCGATCTTGAGAATGGCCATCTCAACCTTGAGAACGGCCATCTCGACCTTGAGAACGGCCATCTCGACCTTGAGAATGGCCATCTCGATCTTGAGAATGGCCATCTCAACCTTGAGAACGGCCATCTCGACCTTGAGAATGGCCATCTCAACCTTGAGAACGGCCATCTCGACCTTGAGAACGGCCATCTCGACCTTGAGAATGGCCATCTCGACCTTGAGAATGGCCATCTCGATCTTGAGAATGGCCATCTCAACCTTGAGAACGGCCATCTCGACCTTGAGAACGGCCATCTCGACCTTGAGAACGGCCATCTCGACCTTGAGAATGGCCATCTCGATCTTGAGAATGGCCATCTCAACCTTGAGAACGGCCATCTCGACCTTGAGAATGGCCATCTCAACCTTGAGAACGGCCATCTCGACCTTGAGAACGGCCATCTCGACCTTGAGAATGGCCATCTCGACCTTGAGAATGGCCATCTCGATCTTGAGAATGGCCATCTCAACCTTGAGAACGGCCATCTCGACCTTGAGAACGGCCATCTCGACCTTGAGAATGGCCATCTCGATCTTGAGAATGGCCATCTCAACCTTGAGAACGGCCATCTCGACCTTGAGAATGGCCATCTCGATCTTGAGAATGGCCATCTCAACCTTGAGAACGGCCATCTCGACCTTGAGAACGGCCATCTCGACCTTGAGAATGGCCATCTCGATCTTGAGAATGGCCATCTCAACCTTGAGAACGGCCATCTCGACCTTGAGAATGGCCATCTCGATCTTGAGAATGGCCATCTCAACCTTGAGAACGGCCATCTCGACCTTGAGAACGGCCATCTCGACCTTGAGAATGGCCATCTCGATCTTGAGAATGGCCATCTCAACCTTGAGAACGGCCATCTCGACCTTGAGAACGGCCATCTCGACCTTGAGAATGGCCATCTCGATCTTGAGAATGGCCATCTCAACCTTGAGAACGGCCATCTCGACCTTGAGAACGGCCATCTCGACCTTGAGAATGGCCATCTCGATCTTGAGAATGGCCATCTCAACCTTGAGAACGGCCATCTCGACCTTGAGAACGGCCATCTCGACCTTGAGAATGGCCATCTCGATCTTGAGAATGGCCATCTCAACCTTGAGAACGGCCATCTCGACCTTGAGAACGGCCATCTCGACCTTGAGAATGGCCATCTTGATCTTGAGAATGGCCATCTCGATCTTGAGAATGGCCATCTCGACCTTGAGAATGGCCATCTCAACCTTGAGAACGGCCATCTCGACCTTGAGAATGGCCATCTTGACCATGCCAATGGCCATCTCGACCTTGACAATGGCCATCTTGACCATGACAATGGTCATCACGACCTTGAGAAAGGTCATCTTGACCTTGAGAATGGCCATCTCGACCTTGAGAATGGTCATCTCGACCTTCAAAAAGGCGTCCTTTAGAATCGCAAACTTAGCCATACCCTGCAGTATATCAATAATTATGTTTTATAATTTAAAAGTTAAAAATATATGGACCAATGTATATTATTATCATTTTTTAATCACTTTCTTAATATAAATAAAGAATTATTCCAATAACAATAACCGTTCTTTACACAATTATATTTTAAACAAAATGGATAATTCACAGCATTTTCAACTTGTGACCTTAGTTCATTTAGCCCTCAACTTTATTTTGTAAATATTTTATAACTATAGATAATCATTTACTGTTTTAATTGTTTATAATGCAACGTAAATGTGTGACCTTTACATTGTATCCTTATGGTTCGTTAACCTTTTATATGATTAAAAAGACACGTACTAATTATCAAATCTATATACGCCCAAATATTGAGAGAACCTTCACTAAATCTTACCACATTTTTTTATCATTCCAGTCTAAGAGACCCAACTTAATCAAACAGCGTTTGTCGGATATAAAATTAAGTATGAAAATAGCCTTAAGGGCCATGTGCTCGAGTATGGTCGGAATTAATGTTCCTTCAAACCAAACCCGGGGATACCCTCAAAACGCAATATGATTTTGAGGTGTTACGAAGGTGTTAATCGTATTTGAGACGTAGATAAAGGTGGAAGCGTTGCGGAGGGGTCTCCTTTCCCAACTTAAGTTTCCAAGCCAAACCCACCTGGCCAGATTTTTCTGAAAGGGTGGAAATGTCAAGATTTAATCTTTCATCGTGTAAGCGAAAGAAGGGGTTTTACGTGGATAGTGGCCTGTGGCGACATTAATGGACGTTTTGGAGGCTCCCTCTGTCGGCTAGATAAAGAATCACCCAACTAATCAGAGACTTATACGCTCTTGAAAAATTACGATGCACGCATTCATGCCTTAGTCGCTATTTTTTCGTAACGCGAACCGGTTTAATATTTCATCCTTTAAAATTCGCAGAGAGAGAGAGAGAGAGAGAGAGAGAGAGAGAGAGAGAGAGAGAGGAGTGAACTAGAATGATATCCGATCAAAAGCCCAACACAACTTGAATAATACGATCCATATGTAGACTTGTTAAACGTGTTGTTGAAGTACCGTGTACTTGGGGTTATGGAGGACAAAGGGTATGAATATACAATCACACACGTCTGTGAATACAAGTATTAATATTTTACAATAGTGCTACAGATCTTTGACCCGAACACCTTCTAGAATCTAGATGTCCGTAGTGTAGGAGAAATACCTTTGTAACTGTTGCGCTCAAAATAATATTTTTATAAATTCCGTTATTCTAAACAGGATAGTGATATTAAAAATTTCGTAGAAATTTACATCGTTATTTTGTACAGGGTGTTTCAAAGGGTTATGCAAATATTTGAAGGAGTTGTAGGGGTGAGTTGAGAGGTATGCCTGTTTTTTCCCCATTTTCCTACGATGAGTTAAAAGAGCGCCAGAGAGCTTCAAAGTGAGGCAACAAGCGCAAAACCAAGCAGCAGGGAAATGCGAACATTAAGGTTTGGGTTCGTGTTATAGGTAAAAAAGGACTTTGTAAACAAATCGAGGTAATCAGCGTAAAAAAAGTAAACTTAAACAGTATTTAAAGTCCCTGCTGCTTGGTTTGGCGCTTGTTGCAGCCTACTTCCCGGGGCTAGTAGGCCACACTTTGAAGCTTTCTGGCGCTCTTTTAACTCATCGTAGGAAAATGGGGAAAAACAGGCATACTTCTCAACTCACCCCCTACAACTCCTTCAAATTTTTGCATAACCTTTTGAAACACCCTGCATACTAGCAATCATTTCAAATATATTAAATCATGATAATTAATTGAATCTGGAACCATTCTCAGAAAGTGACCGAATGGATGCAAACTAGTGGTCCCAAAATAAAGTGTCCATTAGACAGCACGTCCTTACCCTATTAATGTTCATCTTCGTAAAGATTTGTAACAGTAGGGTGTATCCCGGGCCTAATTAATTCTACCCAGAACCGTGATCCGTCAAAGGAGTAAAAAAATCATTAGATGATGTTCCTTGGATAATTATCAACAAAACTTCGTCAAATGTTACGTTTATTTGGCATTCAAATCAATTTCCAAAGTTTCCTAAGCGTATAATAATATAAAATTGCTCCGAAAATTACCATTTAAATAAAAAGGAAATCAATATAGTCGTTTATAAAAACAAACGAAGTTCCTTCAATAAAGTTAACACAAATAAAAGTTAGTTCAAATCCAAGAATTAATATCGATTGGAAATCGAGAATGGACGCACGCACATATCCACTTAATAGAAAATTCAACCCTAGAAAGCATTGCCAAATTCAAGCAATATTATCCTGATTTTAGCTCCCGCAAATAATCGAACGTAGCAAAAAAATATTCGCTCTTATAAGGAATTATTGATGTTTAATTTTACGTCATAGTTCTTTCGAACAAAATACTAAAAGAACAATAAACCTGGCATACAAATGAAGGCAAATACGAACAGATAAACCACAATTCCACGCGATATCATGCTTAGTAAATTTCTTGTCGGTAGGGTAATTCACCAAGCTTCCAATTTTCCAATAATGCCTATCTATATCTCTTTGAACAGTTCACGTTTAAAGAGAGGGGAGAGTCGGATACGAGGATCACGCCAATTTTTTTCCGTTTCTTGTTGCGGCCCCGAAGTTCGGGACTTGGATTTGCAATCCCTAATAACGCCGGTTTGATTCCAAGTTTCGATAACGTTTCTTTGGACCGTTGAATCACTCTCGACACGAGATGGTAAAAACGTATTTTGTGGTTGAATAACCCATAAATAATGGAAGCTATTTCTTTTATTTATTACAGTTTTTTAATGTGACGTCTAATACTACTAAATACGTTATTTAAATTTTTAATTTTTAATTTATCTATGCTAAAATTTATATCAAAGATTTAATACTTTATTTTCTGTAATGGTATTTACTATCAGAAGTATATAAGAAGTTTTCATCTTACTATGCTGCTAAATATTTTAATTGAAACGTAGAAAATATAGAAAAGGAATAACAATTGTAGGTTTGAGAAGGATTTGAAATGTATCGCGATGTTCTAAAGCTAGCAGTTTGAGCAGTTGATTTATATTTCATTAGAGAGGGCTTAAGTTAAAACATTAGAATTTATAAGACCTTAAGTACCCCCGAGACGGTAAATCACCCGAATTGATATTTCTTTTGTATATTTTCTATGCTTGAATCATGTGCCTGCGTATGACAGCTTTTTTCAAATATATTTCAACGGTGAAATTTTTGATTATTTTTATTTCAAAAACTATTTAATCGGGAAAAATTTGGTTTATAAACAAAGGAGATATATATTATTAATTTCCAATAAATGTTATTATAAGTTCTGTTTAAATACCGTGTAAAATTAATATTATTATAGTATTATATTATATGCATTGTAGACTATAGGTGGTTCTATTTCACTTATTATCGTACATCGTAAATCCTGTAATATTAGTTATAAAAAAATTTTATTTTTGAATACGAAATAAATTATTATTTCAAATAATGTAAGTAGTTTAAATTACTAATATCCAAAGATTTGAAATTCTGAATTGAATACAGTGGTATTCAATTTATTCCAATCAGTAAATTACTAACAGGTCCAAAGTGATGTTTTTTTGTGATATCAAAAACGTTGATAAATGAAAGTAAATAAATTTTCCATATACTCTATAGTTCAAATTAATCGAATCTAAGAATTGGAAATATTCTTATTTCTAACAGATAATGTTAGGATTCTTCGAAACGGTTAATTACAATATTGTCCAAGAATATTTTTTTTCCAAAATTGCGTATTTTCCCGTCGGGATATTTATAAGGTCCATTTTGGATATTGTTCCTCAGCGGGGTGGCTTTGGTGATACAGAAAAATAAAATACGGTATAAAAGCCAGCTATATCGCGGCGAGTTGGAGCTCATAAATCTTGTATGGGGAATAAGCTGGGAGTCTCTCCTCTCGCTCGTTTTATACCAAAAGAAGCACACACTCATTTTTTCCCATCCCTATTCTATCTGTTCGGCTACGAACCCTAAGCCTAGTGCTATCCGGAAGATACCCAACCTGATACAAGGCTCGAGGCTGGAAGAAAGTAACGGTCGGTGTTGTTGGTTACGTTCTAAAGTGTCAGATGAGTACGGTCCGGAGTATGGCATTTGTGTGTTGCCAGTCGACATAATCCAAAAGCGAGGCTTGTTTAGACGCAGCTGCTTACCCATCCAGATGAAAGTAATGTTTGGGAAAACACCAAAAACCCCAGCGAAAGGGATGGTCCCTAAAGATACCAATGTTCCAAATGCACTTTGATTTTTTGCTAAGGCTATTGTATTTTTACGAAAAATATTTATGTTGGAAACTTTTTTATTAAGTATTATTAAGTATTATTTTTAAATATATTAAAAAAATTCTCGTTTTACTAAATACTTTTTAAAATATTATTTTGAAATAATCGCAAACAAACTTGTGATTATAAATATTCATTACAATATGTTCTATATATATTTTCATGTACTACCAAGATATTTTAAATAATAATAATCAGCTAGGCTAATACCCAAGGCACCACCTTAAGCCTAAGCCTAAGCCATCAAGCTACTTTTAAAGCCCTAATTTCAGGTGTCCGGGTTAAATTGCGTAAGATGGTGTTGGAAAGCCCTTCATGCAACGCGAGCCAATAGCTACCTACACTAACTATTACCGTGAAACTTAAAAACCGTTTATGGAAGGGGAACCCAAGAACTCGGGGAAAAACCCTTTAACCAGTAGGGAGATAATCTTCAAACTCAACGCAGAAGGAAAGGTTCAGAGTTTTCACCCCGTGCCACAAGCCGGGATCGAACCTGGTTCCTCTTGCTCAGAGGCGAAAGTGCTAACCCCTCCACCACCCCAGTTCTATCAAGACCTGTATGGTGTCTATCAAATTCTCAAATCGACATAATTTTACAAATTTCTAAACAATAAATTTATAAATAGACCTTCATATTGCAAATTTAAGCTAGTAGCGTATACAGGATTTTGGTCAGGGGGCACACAAAAAACAATCGTATACACCACCATGCGGCTGCCCCATGGCAAAACCTTCTAACCAGCAAATTTGTGAAAAATTAGATTTTTACGCATCAGTATTACTAAGGCATGTACAAAAGTACTGTAAAAGTTTCAGGTAAAAGTCATAAATATTTAACTATTTATGACTTAAAAAATGGTTTTGTATTTTATAATTTTCGCATTAAAAACCACGTTAAAATCTTATAACTTAGATTTTGAAAAAGACAAATATCTCAAATTTACGATCGTGTTAGTTAAAAGGTTTTGCCATGGGACAGCCGCATGCGTTTCGGAGGGGACACGTGCTCCCTGGCCACGCGTTTGATTTTCCCACGTGTTTCAGTTGTTGGCACTCCGGCTTCGTAGGCTCTAAGCAATAACAATATATTTTGACATTTTTTAAATATAAATACGCAGGTTATAGGGCCGAGTTTTAAACCCAACTTCTGAGTATGGTTATCTTTTGAGTTCTTAATTGTACGCGATATCCTTCGTCTTATTAGAAATAAACCTTTTTCGAAAACAGCCAATGAACTGAAGACGTAATCTATTCATAAAGTCAAGTCTGGATTATAAATTTACATCAATTTTTTTCCTCATAGATAGAAGTAAAGATTAAATTTAGTGTTGAAATTCTTCGTAGTGTTTCGACGTAATACAGGTAAAAGTAAGTAATAAATTTTAGTATAGGCGAAATAACAATTTACCAGAGAAAAAAGACATTTTGCAGGTCAGCTACCGTAGATAAATATTGCAGATTGCTATTTTGAAAACGGTAATAGTTTCCACTCACTGTTTTTTTTTCGAAAAAAAGTATAACAGTTTAATCGTGAAACGTTTAACGCCTACTATATATATATTTTCGTTCCTCTCAATTCTTTGTCCTATAACTCACGGAGAAGCTCTTTAGTTAATAACTAAAGCAGTTTTAATGGTTTTATAAAATCTGCCGTAGGAAGCTCAAAATACTCTTAAAAAGAGAAGAAAAACACTCGGGGAAAATATTAATGGTCGTCGGGGTCGTGAGTTTTGAAAAACAAGTCCGAAGCAATTTTCTAAATTGTTAGGTAATATCTTTGATTCTCGGCTCGGTTAGTTTTTTCCAGCAGGCGATACAATCGTGACTATTCTGTCTAGTTGAAAATATAGCTATAAAAGTCGTGCCTTACTGAAAGATGGCTACATATTCTAAATACGGATATGCTTATACCCGAGTAGTGGCCATGCATACACACTATTTGTAGTCACCGCCAACTTCGGTATGGTGTATTTACGATGCTTTTTTCATGTATTTAATAACTCTTTTTCCGAAGCGAGAGGCACTCTTTTTTTCCTTAAAACCTGAAAGAAATTGTAATAGACACCGTTTATTTTTAAACAGAATTTAAAAGAGGTATTGTTATGGGCATAAATAGTTATACACTTAATATTATATTATATTATATTGGTTTGTTTTATCTTCATTATCTTATATTTTAGTTTAGTTTAGTTTATTTTGTTTATCTTCTATTTTATTATATTTAAGTTTATTTTATATTGGTTACCTTCTATTTTATTTTATTTTATTTTGTTTTATTCCTTTTAATTTACTTTTTGGTTTATTTTCTTTACTTTTTATGTTTATTTCATTTTTTTTATTTTACTTTGTTTATTTTCTTTTTATTTTCTTTTTTATATTTAGAAACCAAGCATAGGTTTCTAACTTTCTTAATTATAGATACCATTTCTACTATAATATCACCGATAATTCTCTTTAGATCTAGCTATTTCCGAATTGCTATTATTAAGTTGTGCACGATAGAGGAGAACTGTATTTAAGTTAATTTTTTTGTGGTAATTGAATATTATATTCTATGAGAATCACGAGTTAGGAATTACATAATTACTTAATTTAACGAAATGTAATTTCTCTCATCTAAGGCATTATTAATTTCGGTACATTCCACTTAAAACTTTCTATTACATAATTTCTACGATTCTATTTCAAAGAAACATAAAAGCTGCCGCGGCGAATCTGCAGCTTCACTTTCCCTCTAATTGACCGCCCGAATATTGAGGCCCTCAATTGAACTTTTTTCCCTCGAATTGAACTTTGAGATTTTTATCTGAACTTTTTCCCTATCGTAGAAATTAAAGGGGAGCTTGATACCTCTTTTTTTTAACTGCATGGCCAGTAGGGGGAGTTCGCGTCGATGATAAATGTAAGCGAGGTCACGATTTGCGACGATACAGCCCGGGCCCCTAGCTTCGTTTGGGGTGATCGAAACTCACAAAAGGTTACCTAAAAAACCCCCCAAAACCATTCAATGCTTTATTGCGAACCAGTTTAACGCCGACGTATATTGCTTTATTTCTTTTAGGTGTTAAACGTTTGTGCAGAGCTGCACGGCGGAAAATACTTTTTATGGCAATATTTAAACTGTTTAATATTGAGAAATGTAGGGCTGCCTAAAGTATAAAATGGGGTACTTATTTTCCTTTATTCACCCTAAAGAATTTGTCGACGATGTAACACTTTATTGCAAATGATATTCCAAGGCCTAAGGTTAAAGGTAAAGGTAGTTCGGTGGTTACGGGATTTTAACTTTCAAATCTAAAGATTTAGGTTTCTAAGAAGAAACGAGACGTTACGAGAGTAATACCATGATATAATCTTAAAGACATTTCTATATATCATTACAATTTTTTATTTTATTGAAAGAACTGCTACTTTATGGATTTCATTTAAATTTTTACAATACTCTAAATTCACGAAGCAACTTTTTAAGATAAAATGTACAAATTACAATGATATAAAATAATAACAGTTATAATAGAAAGCGTAGATTGTATTTTGCAGCTCCGAAACTGCCTACCATTCCCAAAGACAACATTTTAAACGATCAAGGGTTAAACTATTAAATCGTCAAAACCATAAAAATCCAAAATTAACTTAAAATCACTAGAGTGGGCAGAAATTTCCCACTGAAGCTAAAAATAAACCAACTTTCCTCCAAAATTAAACTCTTGAAAATAGCTCACGAGACAAAAACATTTTATTATCCATTTTCACCAGAAAATAAATTGATAGAATGTAATCTCGGTTTCTTCGGTAATTTTGGGGGAAACGGAACATTTAAGGTGATTTGAGAAATTGCTGGACAACTACCCACAAGCGGAACACCTGGTCATGCGTGTTACCTTTAAGCTATGATCAAAGTGTAGTTTATTTAAATCCAAGAATCGTCTTTGCTTAAATGTCATGGTAACTATACCTTATAATTTTACCTATTGGCCAGTGGTTAAAATGAAGAATCGTCTTTGCTTAAGATGTCATGGCAACCATAGCTAATCTATTTGAGCAATAAGCAAAAGAAATAAGTATGTGCTTTTCATTCTTGATTAATATTTAGCATTTTATTGTATCGTAAATCAATGAGAAAGAAATATCTGTTCTGCAAAATCGTTGTTATTAAAACGTCCAAGAAAATAGTATCGAACTTCTCAGGGGAATCGATATAAGTGCCCCGAACGCAATCTGTCACGTCGTTCTTTCTAAAATAAGTCATTTCAAAACCAATTTTTTAAAACGATGAATTTAAATTGTCTCATTATACCCTAGACATTCGAGCAAAAACTGTCACCCCCTCGAGACTCTCCAAAACGACTACTTTAAAGACTTTTTTTCCACGCCTATTTCGAGAGTGGATAGTCTTTTTTCCTAAAACCTTTTAACCGCATCTCGCACATTTGAAATGAAAACGGAAACCTAGCCCCGCGAAAACTGCACTTCACGGCGAAGAAATAGGAAAAACCGGAGGACAGAGAGAAAGAGAGAAGCAAAAAAGTAAATCATATTTGTTTTCCGCCGTGATGGACACGCGAAAAAAGTTTCTGGTCGCTTAAATAACCTTGGATGTAGGACGCGATACAAGCTCGAGGGTGAGGTGGTGGTGATATCTCCGGTGGCGTTGAGGAGAAGCGACTTCTAAAGGAGAAAGTTGGGTGGTGGCGGAGGGGGTTGGCTCCTGGCGTGGGACGATTAGAGCGCTTCTTCATTTGGAGCCTCGGATGCGTCCATTCCAGTTGAAAGAACGCGAAAATGAGTCTGTCTTTTCTACGTTCTTCCGCTTCTGGCCGGCAAATAGTGATACAAGGAGCCCTGAAACGAAACCACGCTCACCCTGTCGGACTCGAGCGCCTGGAAATGATGGACGACGTACTTTTTGAATGTTCAAAACGTTACGGAGCTCCCGATGTTTTTCGCGTTCCGATGCTTAGTTAGTCAGGCTTTCGACGCTCTTGGTTGGGTTCAGTCTGCGTCCGTTGATAGACTTAGGCCTATAGCTCGGATAGTCTTGGTCGGTGGCTGTCTTTTCGGCTATAGTATAAGTCCAAGGATTAAAAGAAGCAGAAGCTACGTGACATTTCCAGTACGAAGGGTTTATTTTTTATATTTTCCGCGTTCTGACATTATGCGAAGTATATGATTCCGTACGGACTTACTACGGCGGTTGTTGCTTCTTGTATTTAAATTAAGGATTTTATCTTTGAAATTGCGTACATGAATCCACGCTTAGTTGATGGAAGAGGTCCTTGTTGGTTCGGCTAAAGCTCTCGACTAGTATGGAAGATCGATAAAATGTTTTTAAGTTAAAAGAAACCACCTATGGACTGCATTGCAAATGATGATAAAATTAGGGAATAGGTAGATTGGTTCATTATGAAAAGGGATAAAAAAGCTAAACCCTAAACAAATTTGAAGAAATTTAAAAACATACAAATAGCTCGTACCGATAGGTCTTCGAGCAAACATAAAGACGCAAATCTCGGACCAACGGTAGACCGGTTTCGTCCTATTTGGGAGTCGTCAGCACCGTGCGGGAAATCTGGCTTGCGACTATTACACCGAAATGTTTTTAAAATCGCAAAGTTTTAGTAATTTTTAAATTTTTTTTTAGTTTTTAGTTTTCCTATATGAAATTCTATGCAAGAAAAATGTTTAAACAAATTCGGTGATTTGTAAATTTTATTTGAAATTAAAGTTTATTAAATATGTACTTTGTTAATGTTTTCTAAACTAATGGTAATTGTAATAATTTTACAAATAATTTTGAAATCTGGTAAGTTAAAGCATTTACGAATCTGATGGTTTCACAAATTTAGAATCTGATAGATTCGAAAATTTAGAATCTGATAGATTCGAAAATTTACCAAATCTGATAGTTTCACAAATTTAGAATCTGATAGTTTCACAAATTTAGAATCTGATAGTTTTACAAATTTAGAAACTGATAGTTTCACAAATTTAGAAACTGATATAATAAAATAATAATAAAAGAGACGGGATACTACATGACTAAAATTTTTAAAAATCTTTAAACATTTTTATTTTTGGCAAGCTTTCGAACCGTAGTTCCTTTTCAAGCCGACGGTTCGAAAGCTCGCCAAAAATAAAAATGTTTAAAGTTTTATAAAATTTTAGTCATGTAGTATCCCGTCTCTTTTATTATTATTTTATTATATTAAATAAGCCATGACTGCGAAAATTAAAATTTACGATTAGAAACTGATAGTTTCACAAATTTAGAAACTGATAGTTTCACAACTTTAGGATCTGATAGTTTCAAAAATTTAGGATCTGCTAGTTTCACAAATTTATAATCTGATAGTTTCATAAATTTAGGATCTGATAGTTTCACAAATTTAGAATTTGATAGTTTCATAAATTTAGAATCTGATAGTTTAACAAATTTAGAATCTAATAGTTTCACAAATTTAGAATCTAATAGTTTAAAAAAATTAGAATCTAATAGTTTCACAAATTTAGAATCTGATAGTTTCACAAATTTAGAATCTGATAGTTTCTCAAATTTAGAATCTGATAGTTTAACAAATTTAGAATCGGATAGTTTCACAAATTTTGAATCGGATAGTTCCACAAATTTTGAATCTGATAGTTTTGACAAATTTTGAATCTGATAGATTCACAAATTTAGAATCAGATAGTTTCACAAATTTAGAATCTGATAGTTTCACTAATTTAGAAACTAATAGTATCACAAATTTATAATCTGATAATTTTCATTTCAAACACGCAAGTGATAGCTCACTGTATATTTCAAATATTTGCATTTAATCATGTTACTGAACGAAATCCGAATATTAGCAATCGCGCATGCCACTAAGCCAATAAAAAAATGACCTGACCACATAACACGTATTAATAGGTTAGTTTCCTATATGCTAAAATAGCTAACAGTAGTTTTGTTTCTCACAATCAATCTCAATTTAATTGAGAAAACCGATTATTGTGTCCAAATTCTATCGAACGAGCTCCTCAGAATAATTATGGTTTAATTCTTAATCTCGATAATCCGTGCAGCTAGAACACAATTACCAGTGGGAAATAGCACTGTACAATCGTACGTGAGCAATGAGATTGGATTGACTGGGGTCATGTTGAAGTCTAAGTGACATTTCACTAGCTAACATTAAACCACAGAAACGTTACCGTATAAACCATTATTATGCCAGTGGGTACGGATAATTGGAGGTTAATAATGCAAAACACTTTTTCGAACACGTAATAATCAGCTAGGCACCACCTTAGGCCTAAGTCATCAAGCGACTTTTAAAGCCATTAATTCAGGTGGCCAGGTTGTAACGCGTAGGAGGGTGGTGGCAAGCCCTTCATACCACGTGAACCAACAGCTCCCTACACTCACTATTACCGTTCACCTCAACAAGTTTTTATGGAAGGGGAAACCGAAGATATCGGGGAGAAACCCCTTAAACCAGTGGGGAGAGAATTTGCAAACTCTACGCGGAAGGAGTTGTTCCAAGTTGTCACCCATTGCCACAAGCTGGGATCGAACCCGGCTCCTCTAGCAGCTTCCAGCATATCAGCTCTTTTCAAAGCATTTGTTAAGCCCAACATTTTTACCCCATTTTACTTACCTAATAAATACCTTACTTACATTACTTTTAGAAAATAACACATCGCTTAAAGGGAATATAACCTCGGGTTTTAGGTGTAGATATTTTTGGCGCTGTTTAGTGACTTCCCGCCAAAATTGCTTACATAAAAAAGCATAAGAAACATAAAAAACGACTTGAGGTTATATTCCCTTTAAATCGAACTTTTTAGGATTCGAGTAAACTTAATTCAACAGTCATGTAACGTTAGACAGATATTTTTAAATCCATATCGGTGCTGGACGATGATCAAGGCAACGCCCCTGAACAGTGAAAGGGCAGTGAGTAGGGCGCTTAGCCGTAATATTTCATTCTTGTTTTTCTTCCAAAATACTGGACTTTATTTATATTTTCGGTAATGGGGTTCTTTGAATCCTCATCTGAAGTATTGTTTTTACACCATAGGCTATAACAAAAGGAGTTTTTTCTGTTTGGTGATTTCGTTGCTATGGTGACACCCATTCGCTTCAAAAGTCTTTATTATACAGTCAAGTATATTTCCCTAAAAAGGATATGTACTTTACTTTCCGTTTGGTTATCACTGTACTGTAAAATAACCCAAGATTTTAATATACACTGGGTAGAATTCAATTTACGATAATAAATTTGGAAGATTAGTTGTTCATATTTATAATTGTTCAAGAGTCTCTGGTGTCTGCTTCTCTTATTTAGCAGGGAGAACACGGTCAACCCCGTTATCTAAACTGATCAAAAAAAATTGTTAGTCTTATACATAGTTTGCACCGAAGGGAGGGGCCCATGGTCTCCAAGGAAACTGGGAGGGCGATCAAAAATTCAAACCATTTCGCGCGTAGCTACTAAATAGGTAGCCATTTTGTTGGTAATCTCGTCAAAGCTACAAAACGTATTAGATTTATGCTTTAAAATTTTAAATGGGCCCTAATATGATTCTAAGGCCGGGTTATTTAAATAAAATATCAAATTACGACAGAAATATCTACGAAAAGAAGTTAACAAAGCTTATCAAAGTTAGGCCTTTGCGGTCATCTTTTTTACAATTACCTTCACTATCGAATAAAATAAACAATTTTGGCTCTCCCTTGGTAATTGAACTACTCGAACAATTTTTAACCAGGCAGATAATCATTTTTAACGTGAAAATAATTCCTTAATCATTTGAAAATAATTAAAATCCGCAAACAGACGATTGAAACTGTTAACCCTCCCGTTTTACTAAGAAATCTACACCTTCAAAATGGCGGCAAAGAACCGTTCATTCTTGCTCAAATTAAATATTTATTCTTGGTTCTTATATCTATACTTGGAACTGCGTCATTGATGACGTAGGGATGCAAACCATGTATTTGTGCATTTTATTTAAAAATCCGTTAATAAAACAGAGATTTTAGGATATTTTTCAGTTATTATAAGTAAATTAAAAATTTAGATAAAGTAATTTTTCATTTTGGGCTAAAACGACGTCTTTAAAAAGGATTACTTATTTAATATAACGTTTTTTTCTGGTTTCATAAAAGAGATCGAGAATAAATTTAAATCTGTTATCTGAAACTGGTTAAAAAATCAGTTAATCTGATTTCGATACAGTTGAAAAAATCTACCAAACCTTTCGCGGTGGAAATAATTATTGAATTTTTTTTCTAGTTGAAAAGGTGTATAAATTTGAAATGTCATTCAAAATAACCTAAAATGTTTCTTTTTCCGTTTTGTGCTCGATAACCATATTTTCGTTCCAAGCTATCCATAGGCAACAATCTTAATAAAATTAAAAATAAATTCCACATTAACTGTAGAAATATTCCAAACCCGAATTTGTTCATTTTGTAGTTAGATACGTGGCTTAGAGCTCGCCTCGGAACCCATTAAACTTGGATCACGCACACGCGGCCATAGAAACCATTCTCTATTGATTTGATGGGTCCAACCAAATTGGTTTATATTTAATTTCACTGAAAGTTGTGCAGCCCCAAAAATTAAAAAAACGTTTTGACGTTTTAGAGGCTTTAACTTTTTAATATTTTATCATTAAATTTTTTTTCGAGAAGCAAAAATTGATCCCAAAACGAAGATGTTTGGACATAGATACTATCACATGATTTATATTCTTTGCCGAAAATAAACTTTACATTAACTAACGTTTACATGTACAGCATTCGATAATAATATCTTCCAAAAATCTTTTTTTTTTCATTGAACAGCCGATAGGTTAAATGATACAGAAAAATATTTCATATAAGACAATTGTATTTTTATTCATTATATTAATAATATTATGTTGTAATTTAAAATTCTTTAGATTTACTTTGCTCTAATTTATTTTTGAAAATTACGTTTTACCAGATAATACATTTATCTACTATCTAGTTCACTTTCATTTTCTATTTTATGGAATTTAAACGCGCGGCTCTCTTCCTAATGATTTCGCCAATTTAAAGTTTCCAAGAACAAAGTATTTTTATTCGTAATATTATGTATATTATAATCGTAATAATAACGACGAAAGGCCATTCTTGCAAAGTCGCCTAATTCGATTTTTCTATTAAGCTCGGTGGGCACGTTCCCCGTATTGCTTTTCCTGACTCTTCCATTATTTCGTTTTATTCCGTACAGAATAGCTTTTTTTAGCTCCGACGACTACCTGTATCTGACCCCCTTTCTGCTCATAGATTCACCTCTCAATTCATCCTTACCTTGGTCGACCCGATAAAGTAGAATCAAAAATCACGTGAGCAGCACCATGGTCACTTTGTGATTTCCGGATGAAAAACCACGCCCCTCAGCCTTCCCTCGCGTAATTTCCCCCCTTTTTCTGCCAGTAATGGGGAAGACACCACGATATAGTCTCAAGCTAACTTGATATAGGCGGAGCGTATCTTCCGGGCATCATGAAAACGTAAGCTATAGCCTCTGCTACTTATTCTCCGTTAACCCGAGTAAATTCTTGGCCGAATCTATATACTCTTTATCAATTGATAGACCCAAAACATACAGAGCTCATTCCGTTGCTCTATTTTTGGGAGTTTTCCATAACTCGGAAGCCTCGCGGCAATGTAGGCAAAATGGTGTCGAACTGTAAGAGCCACTATCGAGCTGGCGAGAGAATCAAGTGTTGACCCGGTGACGCGCCTATTTTACCCTATTACGGACCTTCTTTTAAGTGTCAAGTAACCATAGGTTGAACTCTAGTATAAAAAGTGGGGTCGACCGAAGAAGCGATGTCGTGTCCCGCGTATCAGAAGTCCCAGCCGGAAACGGCAGACGTTATATCCGGCGTAGATCGTCGGCACGGATTTTGAGCCAAAATAGTTTTGTCCTTTTACGGCGAGGTATCTCAAAACTAGCGACGAATATATGGAGGGTCCCTTCTCACTTCTTTCTCTCTTCTTTTTTTCAAAGGTAGGGAAGCCTAGTTTTATGTGCCGTTTTCGACGACTGGCTCGATGGTTTTTCGGTCGGTTTATTTGCCGTTCAGTTTGGTCCGTCTCTTTTGTTCTAACTTTACGGTATCGAGAACTATCATTAACAGTGTTCTGTAATTAAATGAAAATATTTTTTTTTGGAAAACGCCAACTTTAAACGATCTTTGTTGCTGATAATTTTTCAAATTATCTAGTCTTAAAATTTTACCATGTGATAAGAGTAAATATTTACATTTTGATAATTTTACCAATTTTCTAATCGGATAATTTAAAATTTTTCGAAACTGATAATTTTACCAATTTTCTAAATAGATAATCTTACCAATTTTTTAATCTGATAATTTTAACAATTTTCTAATCTGATAATTTTACCAATTTTCTAATCTGATAATTTTACTAATTTTCTAATGTGATAATTTTGCCAATTTTCAAATCTGATAAAAGAAAATATTTCGAAACTGATAAAAGAAAATATTTCGAAACTGATAGAAGAAAATATTTCGAAACTGATAAAAGAAAATATTTCGAAACTGATAGAAGAAAATATTTCGAAACTGATAAAAGAAAATATTTCGAAACTGATAAAAGAAAATATTTCGAAACTGATAAAAGAAAATATTTCGAAACTGATAGAAGAAAATATTTCGAAACTGATAAAAGAAAATATTTCGAAACTGATAAAAGAAAATATTTCGAAACTGATAAAAGAAAATATTTCGAAACTGATAGAAGAAAATATTTCGAAACTGATAAAAGAAAATATTTCGAAACTGATAGAAGAAAATATTTCGAAACTGATAAAAGAAAATATTTCGAAACTGATAAAAGAAAATATTTCGAAACTGATAGAAGAAAATATTTCGAAACTGATAAAAGAAAATATTTCGAAACTGATAAAAGAAAATATTTCGAAACTGATAGAAGAAAATATTTCGAAACTGATAAAAGAAAATATTTCGAAACTGATAAAATAAAATATTTCGAAACTGATAGAAGAAAATATTTCGAAACTGATAAAAGAAAATATTTCGAAACTGATAAAAGAAAATATTTCGAAACTGATAGAAGAAAATATTTCGAAACTGATAAAAGAAAATATTTCGAAACTGATAAAAGAAAATATTTCGAAACTGATAGAAGAAAATATTTCGAAACTGATAAAAGAAAATATTTCGAAACTGATAAAAGAAAATATTTCGAAACTGATAAAAGAAAATATTTCGAAACTGATAAAAGAAAATGTTTCGAAACTGATAAAAGAAAATATTTCGAAACTGATAAAAGAAAATATTTCGAAACTGATAAAAGAAAATATTTCGAAACTGATAATTAGCACAATTTGGAAGATGATAATTTTAGGAAACTTTCGTATCTGATAAATTTTGTAAATTTACGAATCTAATAACTTCAGAAAACTTTAGAATCTATGAATTTTACAACAACCCGAATCTGATAAATATTGCAAATTCACCGGAAAATCCAAATAGTCTGTATTTGGTCAAATTGAAGTGCCCATTTCGAGATATCGTACGTTCCTTCTTGTTTTGATGCGGTGCTTGTTGGGGGAGAGTGTGGTTGCCAAGGGTAACGGGGTTCGTAGGAGCAACGCCAGATTGAAAGTGATGTTTTTACACGAGCGCTTAATGCGCTGGAGACGATCATTGTTTGAACACGCGCACTGAATTGCACGTGCCCGAGATAGACAGTCAGGCAGCGACCTCCGCTAGCTTAGCTACCACCGACAACGCGAGCAATGGATATAATAGCCACAAATGTTAGTTCACCTTCTTTTATGGCCAGCAATAGCCAAAATGACGGAGAGCCATCGACCCTACAGAATCCCTGGCACAGCAATCTAAAAGCTACGTTGTCCTAAGGCTTACAGAAGCTAATTTCCAATTAACCGAATAACGAACACTTGTAGTTAAAGCTAATTAGGCCATAAATATAAAATCAATTAGCCTGGAAAATTAAAGAGATTGTGTCAGCTAAGGAAAAAATTTAATTTTTTAATTTAGTGTTCTTCATAAGATAGCGTTTTAGGTCCTGATTCCGAAAATATATATGTTATAGTACTTTAAAAAATTATTTAAGTATGAAAATTTAATTTAAAATTTTGGGTTATGTTGACTTCCATGAAACTCTACCCAGTCTCTACGTCATACTTTCACGAGAAGTCCAGCCGGGTAAAGGGTTCTACTCGCGCGTAAGCTGAGAAAAAGATTTCAAAACCCATTTGTGACGTCAGAGAAAGCCTACCCATCCATTTAAGAAATGATATATAATAGTGAATGTGTAATATTTAATTAAAATCATTATTTCCACAATTATTATTAACGCATATTCATATATTTTATGTAAAAATTAAATATGGGCAAAAAAATCTGTCACTATCTCTTTAAGTTGGTGAATTTTGTCAGTGTTTCAGTTCTCATTTAATAAATTTTGTTGGTTTTTTAGTTTGGTTAATAAGCCGATACTGCTGCCTTGGTTGTTAAAAATACACTAAAAACTCGAGAGATTTTTTAGCCGCACTACCGCCATCTCTAGATTCGTTACTGAACCATAATTTCGCAGAAGACAGTTTCTATAATACAGAGAGCAACACCTTTTCGACTATCACGCGGTTGTCACGAAAATATTTTTAGATCGGCTTATTTTACCGATTTTATTTTACTTCATCATTTTACTTTGTCATTTTTTATTTTACTTTTTTAATTTTACGTCGAAATTTTTTTATTTTACGTTGTAATTTTTTTATTTTATGTTGTAATTTTTTTTACTTGATCAAATACTTTTTTCACTTTACTTGGCTTTTCATTTTACAAGAGTCGATTTTTTTTCATTACACGTGGTCGAATAGTTTTTTTTTTCATTTTATGTGGTCGTTTTTGTTTCATTCTTCGATTTTTTTAATTTTACTTACAAGTTAGTCAATTAATTTTTAATGAGTAATAATATATCCGAATTATTTTGAGCGTATTATAAGTAGACAAATATATTTTTAATTTGATGAAGTTGGTAGTATTAACTACCGTTAGTTTTGAATTTTTAGTAAATACTCTTTTAGTAACAGAAAGTACGGGTATGGGATGATAAAGTTCCGTGTTTTTCAGTCCCGCTGCCACTAATGGTAAGCTTAAATCCTATGGAGAAAATCCGGTCTGGGGCTTTATATTATTCTCAACTCAATGGTATGGGTATGATAACCTAGCGATTTCTTAGCAAGCAACTACGCCATACCATTATGATTCAACTAAATCATTAATTCAACAGCGTAGTCTAATTAATTTACTTCTTTTTCTAAAAATAACAATGAAGTCGGCAAATTAAATTGGGAATCAGTGTTAAGGAACGTGTTACCGTCACTCCCGTCGCATTGTGTGTGCTCAATGCTTAAAACGGCCACGAACCAATTTTCTTCTTTTTTTTTGAAGCCGCGGTCGGCGGGGGTTCTTTGAAGATAAATGAGCTTGTCTCGGGTCAGCCAGCGCGTGACCGTAACGAGGGAAAAGCCGAACCGACAGGGATGTCCCCCCCCCCCCGTCCTGTAATATACTGCCACGCGCTCCTCCCCCCCCCCCTTCATTTTCGTTTTATTTCCCTTTCTCACTGGGTTAAGGCTAACAACTGGGGCAACTATTTAGAGTGACGGAAATTGGCCTATTTATAGGCCGGGCGTCCGACGGCTCCGGCTCGATCCAAAACGGAGCAACCCTTGACGTCCTAGATCCGGCTCGGAGTTAATAGCTCCGCGGAGACACCGACTGATCTGTGTGCGAAGTTAAATGGTTTAATTAAAATCCGAAGTTGGCTTATAATGAAAATTGACCTTAGGCGATCCGACTTCGCTCGTCTGCATGTACGTATACAAAGAGGAAAGCATTTGGTGCGTTGGCGCGACGTCAGGGTTACCTATCATAATGAGATTCTATTTCTTTCTCTGAAACTGTTAAACTACTTAACGAATAAAATAGCCAAATAAAATCGTTTCATTGTAAAGATTTGATGAATAAATTTTACAAAAAAGTTTCTTGTAAATGTAAACTCACTCGAAACCACATTTTTCCGTACTTTGTTGTAAGCCTTAAAACTATAGGCAAAATATTATTTTATCCCGACACGTGAATTAAATGTTTCCCCCACTCGGAGCAACTCGGTTGGCCAATAATGTTTTGCAACAGACCTTTACTATGAAAAAACATATCTGACTGTTTGTTCGTTCATGTACTAATTCTTAATAGCTTAAAATAGATCCATACTAATTATAACAATCCTATTTATAATCCGCAAAACACGTGGAATATTTTATGGTTTTTTTTATTTTGTTTTATGGTCACAATTAGTAAATGGAAAGTTGTCGTTGTAAAGTGTTCTCTCGTAAATATTTTTTGCAGTTTTTTAAGAGTAACGTCTCAGACTATTGGATCTCTGAAATAAACTAAATCGTATAAAATAGTTCGAAACAGTCAAACTTCTCATTTTTATTTACTTTTACCAAAAGTAAATGAACCGAAGTGATCAGACAGCTATACTACCCATGCTGGAGGCGTTTTCCTTATGAAGTTACATTTTGACCTCGAATTTGAAATTTTAATAATAATAATAATAATAATCAGCTAGGCTAATACCCAATGCACCACTTTTAAAACCCTTAATTCAGGTGGCCGGGTTACAATGCGAAGGAGGGTGGTGGCAAGCCCTGCATGCCCCGCGAGCCAACAGTTCCCTACACTAAATATTACCGTTAACCTCAACAAGTTTTTATGGAAGGGGAAACCGAAGAGCTCGGTGGAAAACCCCTTAAACCAGTGGGGAGAGAAATTTCAAACTCAACGCGGAAGGAATTGTTCCGAGTTTTAACCCAGTGCCACAAGCTAGGATCGAACCCGGTTACTTTTGTTGCGAGGTGAAAGTGCTAACCACTCCGCCACCCCACCTAGACCGCGCTCCTAGACCGAAAAAAAAAACGATTTTTTTTTTATGAAACCATTTTTATACATAGAAATCACTATACCCACAATTCCCAAGTGCCATTTATCGCGTCAAAAGACGGGGTTGGAAATTAGCTTTTATTTGACTCGATTTTCTCATCGTTTTCATAAGGAAAACGCCCTCCTACTCTGAGCGCTATTTCGATAACTCCGCTTCATTTACTTCTGCTTATACGAGATGCTCTCAGTTAGCCTTGAACGCCGTTGTTGTCGGCTTACGTTCCGTACATTTTATTCTTGGTCCCCGAATTCGAAAGATCGTTTGCAACGAGTCTTCTTTCTATGTCCCTGGCTCCCTCTAGCGGCACGTGTTACGTAATTAAATTAATACCGCCGTCACTGCACTCCCCCCCTCCGTGTCTCTGCTTCCCCTTGTTTCCATTTCTGCGCCGCTGTGTTTCTTGCTTTTCCGAGTTTTCCCCCTTCAGTTCCGCTTCTCCTTACTCTCCTCCGACCAAAGCTGCTGCTTGTGGGGCTCGTGACTTTCGAAGGGGCACTGGCCCCCAGGAAATAAAAATACGACCCCTCCCCTCTCCTTTTTCTAGGGTTCCGTTGTAAGATGATAATATTCTAACAAGCAATTGTTTAGTCTAAGACGAGCGGCGTATCAACACATGGGCAACAATTGGTGAGCAACAATCGATTGATTGATAAAAATGTTTTAATTCTGTAAATAATTTGTTTATTATTGATTATTGTATATTTTTAAAACAATATTGTTTGTAAATATATTTATTGTCTCGTTAGTACAAAATAATAATTATTTTATATAATAATTATAATAATAATAATAATTAGCTAGGCTAATACCCAAGGCACCACCTTAGGCCTAAGTCATCAAGCGACTTTAAAAGCCATTAATTCAGGTGGCCGGGTTACAATGCGTAGGAGGGTGGTGGCAAGCCCTGCATGCCACGCGAGCCAACAGCTCCCTACACTAACTATTACCGTTTACCTCAACAAGTTTGTACTTTGATCAACTATCTAATTAATATAAAATTAATCTTCATTAATTTAAATTGGTAAAAATGTTCTTAATGTAAAATAAAATTATTTTTATTTATTGAATATTCATGGAACGATATTGGTCGTAAAAATATTTCTTATCTCGTTAGTACAAAATGAATATTAATTTTATAAAATAGTTAATACGTTGATCTAACTATTAAAATATAAATAATGTAGTCAATTTTTACAATAACGAAGATATTTTTGAACGATCTATCTAATAGTAAAAGTTGATGAAAATAGTTATAGGTCAATCAGCATTAATTAATTTAAAATATAATGGCATGTTCATTATTTTGTCATTTCAATTACTTAGTAAATTGAGCCTTAAGTAGTTTTACAATTTAAATAGATTTTTGGAAAATTATTTAAATATACCAAAATATTTATTTTGATTAATTTTCAAAATCGTTTGGTACTATTTAAAAAATATACCAATTAATTGAATTTTCCAATAATAAATGTCTATTAAAAATTAAATTAAATATATTTAAAAATTGTTCGCTACTATTTATACACAGCAAGCTACTATAAATTAAAGAATTGTCTTCCAAACGTCCCGTCTGTGTCGCTATGTGGTGGTCTAAACCAAGTACGGAGAATCAATTACATATATTGAGACGGGTTTTAGAGAGTGGTTGGAAATACATATGATATTGGTCTCTTTCCCTTCTCTATTAGCAAACCAAATGTAGTCGCTTCTGCGTTTTCCCGATAGAGAATAGTCGAGATATATAGGAGTATGGAACAGCGCGTCAAAAACGGGGAAATAATGCCGCCCTACGCCTTAGTCGCATTCATAGCGGAGAGGGTATGTGATAAGTTTATTCGCATTTCGGTCCCCGGGTTTTGGTAATTAAGGGGCCTCATTACTGGGCTTAATTAAAACGTTGGGATCAACGAATATTTGTGTTGATTAAGATTATCCCCCGGAATTTAGATTGGGAATTTTAATTGACAATGCGTTGATTGGAATTACTTAATTTTTAAATTTCGTTCGTCTTCATTCTCTCTCACTAGCGCTCTTTAAGTGTGAATGTACTCGTCCTTGTACGTAAGTCTATGTCAGCTTTTGTTTGGATTTTTAACCCTTTATTCCGAGAGAATGGAAAATTAGGTTAATGTTGTTGTATTTAGAATTTTACGCTTTAGTTTAACATCCTAGCAGAATTGTTTGTTAATTCTCCGCATGTTTACTTCATGCTTGGATCCGGTCTAAATATTTTGAATTTATAAATTTTATAATTAAGTCTGTACATTGTTTGGAGGCATGCAATAAGCTTTTCTATAAAGTAACATGGGCCTTATGGTTTTGATGTTTCTGCTGAATCACGGGTGAGGTATCGATGACGTTTTACTAAGAAAAGCCAGGGACATAAGAGCAAATTCAACTAGGAATTCGGTTTTTAACCATAAGCTGAACTGCACTTCTACGTATTTCGTGACGAATGAGCTACGTAAAAACAAATTAAGCTAGCGTAGGTTATTTTATAGAAAGATCTATTAAGTTTTCATAAATTACCCTAAATTTTGAGTACGGGATGTTACATTTCTTAAGATGGCATCACATTTCAGCTAAAAACCATAGGTCTAGTAAGGTGGCTGTGACCAAACCAAAAATGACATTTTCTGTCATATCGTTTTAAAATTACGGCACTATAGAAGTAGGACAATTTTTCAAGTATTCTAAACCATTATTTTAACTTGGCAAATCTTTAAAAGATAAACATTAAATATTTTAGACCTACTGTAAATAATTTATTGTTCAGTATTTGACATCAAAACCGGTAAGTTCGTTATTTTCCAGACTCCGTTAACAGAAACAATTACTGTGGTATTAACACCTTAAGTAAATTAATTAAGCTCAATTTAAAAATGTTTTGAGACAAAGATTTTCCTAAAACCAAGCTAGTCGGTAAAATCTGTCAAACACTAAACGACCATTGAACTAGTATGCACAGGCCAAAAGAATAACTTTGAAAATTCAAAACTCATAATCGGTTTAGCATTTACATTGGTCAAACCAAACGTAACTTAAAATATCGAATTAAGCTGTACGCCATTTGAAGATTTTTTCGTCAGCACTTGCTGAACAAGTTGCAAATTCTAAACACCAACCCAGCTTTGATAATATAAAAATACTCTGTAAAACGGGCCATTATCTAAAATTAAACGTAAGAGAATCACGGGATATTGTTAAAAAACGTAAACTCCAACCCGGTTTCTTAAATAGAGACCATGGACCAGGTAGCCTCATCACAACATTGTGGACATAATTTCTAATGTTGTCTTTATCCCCCCCCCCTCTTTTATTTACTATATATTATTTTTATACCCTCTTTTTTTATTGTAGGCCTATTAGTTTTTTACCTCGATTTTTTGTGAAACTATATTTAATGGTGTATAGCGTGTAAACTAGCGATCCGACCTGATGAAGCTCCCGAACGGGATCGAAACTAGTCGTCCAGCTTTTAAATAAAAACTTTTATTGTACAGACAGTGGTCTCTTTAATTTTAAATTTTATATTAGAAATAGACATTGAACAAACAAAAAGTAATTTCCCCTCTTCCCTTTACGCAATTTAACACGCTCCGAGCCAAAAAGCTGGTCTAAAATTCACAAAAATAAATTTTTCCTCTGATCCTTTTTTGAAGTATACGCTTTTCATGATCTCAGATTTTGGCGAGTTCCTCTCTCCTTTTCGTGAAATCGTAAAATGCTCCGCGTCATTTTTGATGGGTAAACTTTTTCTTCGACGTACTCTATACAATATTACAATAGAAGGGAGGGTTCAGAGTCACCGACTGTAACGGGTGAGTCCCTTAAATAGTTACCCGTCATCGAAATGAAAGGTGAGAGAGAGAGTGAAGTTTGTTCGCGCGTAGACTCGACGTAGAAGGAAAGGTGGTTCGCTTTCCTATCCAGGTTTTTAGATCGATTCCAATCACATTGAGAAGTTCATGGCTCAAGCTATGACCCGACTCGTCTGCTGGCTTCATAGTCGTCGCGAATATTGAAGGGAGAGGAAAGTTTGTTCAAACCCTGGCCAACTTCTCCTTCGTGACTTCGGGGATGGGAAGCTCAGGAGTTGCCAGGGTGCTGCGGGCGACTCGCTTTATACCTACCCTTCTCTACCGCCCTCGCTATTTTCCTTGGGGTTTTTGTGTTCGCACATGAGAGCTACGAACCACCTTGAATATTTGATATCCGCCGTAACTTAAATAATTTAGTACGAATGTTTTCTAATACCTTAATGTTTGCGACTGTTTCTTTATAAATTCATGACTGTTGTCGAACCTCGGATTTGGATAGTTGTATCAGTTTAAGACTTAATTGCTCCGACTGAGTTTTAGTTAACATTTAGAACATAAAAATTTGGACATTTTAGACCCTTCTACTTAGTGTATTTTTATATTAGGTAGCAGTTGGTTTGCATTAGGCAATAATTAGGTTAAGGTTAATAAGGTTAAGTTGCATTGGTCACGAAGCAGTTCGGATTGAACAGTTATAAATAAATTCTGTTTATTAAATAAATTCTGTTTATTAAATAAATTCTGTTTATTAAATAAATTCTGTTTATTAAATAAATTCTGTTTATTAAATAAATTCTGTTTATTAAATAAATTCTGTTTATTAAATAAATTCTGTTTATTAAATAAATTCTGTTTATTAAATAAATTCTGTTTATTAAATAAATTCTGTTTATTAAATAAATTCTGTTTATTAAATAAATTCTGTTTATTAAATAAATTCTGTTTATTAAATAAATTCTGTTTATTAAATAAATTCTGTTTATTAAATAAATTCTGTTTATTAAATAAATTCTGTTTATTAAATAAATTCTGTTTATTAAATAAATTCTGTTTATTAAATAAATTCTGTTTATTAAATAAATTCTGTTTATTAAATAAATTCTGTTTATTAAATAAATTCTGTTTATTAAATAAATTCTGTTTATTAAATAAATTCTGTTTATTAAATAAATTCTGTTTATTAAATAAATTCTGTTTATTAAATAAATTCTGTCTATTAAATAAATTCTGTTTATTAAATAAATTCTGTTTATTAAATAAATTCTGTTTATTAAATAAATTCTGTCTATTAAATAAATTCTGTTTATTAAATAAATTCTGTTTATTAAATAAATTCTGTTTATTAAATAAATTCTGTTTATTAAATAAATTCTGTTTATTAAATAAATTCTGTTTATTAAATAAATTCTGTTTATTAAATAAATTCTGTTTATTTGGATATTACCTATTTTGATCGTAATTATTTGTATTCAGTTAAAGAAGTTTCTTTTTAATCAAGGAAATACTTCCGAGATTAAATTGTATTTAATTAATTGTATTAATTCCTGCGTAATAATATATATATATATATATATATATATATATATATATATATATATATATATATATATATATAATGCTCATTGTTATTTGTAATCAGGTTGATAATGAAATATTTACAATAAAAGTTAACTTTGTCCACTAACTCTTGTTTCGGGCAATCACATATTTGTGTAATAGTCGAAATAATTAGTTTTTTCTGAAAATGTTATTCCTTGTTCTGGAGTTAACTTTGGTCCGTCTAGCGAGGTCACGAACTTAAACATAGGGATAGCTTGTCAATGCAAACAAGACTCTTTTGATATGAAACTTTGCATTTTGGGGGCATTTTCCGTGCAGGGTCGGAGCGTATAGACGCATAGTGCCTACGTGTATGCTCACGGGACTTGGACACGGGCCATCAGAGCTTTCGGAGCCTCGCTGGGTCATTAGGTGTGTACTGTACGCTCTCCCCAGACTGTATAACGCGGCACTACGCGCACCGCCATAGTGCTCACCTCTCTCAACTTTCCGTCACCTTTTTGGAGGGGGGTAGGAAAGGTCGTTGAGACATAGTCCTTCCATTACGAGCTTCTCGCCGTCAACCGCACACACATCGTCCTCTCGTTCCCTTTCGAGAACAGACTCCCTTTGCATCTACCTAACTTCTACTTCTACTGCCTTCTAAGAGCTTTGGACACGTAACAGAGGTAATGCCTTAAGTGTAAAGAGGGACGGATATGTTACGGAGTGGTAGAGAGCGTGTAGCTTTAACCCATTAACATGAACCCATCACTCTCCCCACCCAACTTTTATATTTTAAAGATATCGCCCCGTTCCTTTACGTTATTTTGACTTTTCCGGCATTCATGTTTTGACATGGATTCGTGAATGTTTAGACTAAGGCTTATCCGCGCCGTGTGAAATAAAATATTAAATGATCTGTGAAATATTCATACTCTGGCTTACATCTTCACCAAAACATATTTTCTAAATCTAAAAATCGAGTTTAAAAACCTTTAAGTCCAATATAAAATCCAATCAAATATCTCTAAATCTGGTCAATAAATCTAGAAATTGGTTATACCATCTCAAAAACCAGTTATTTAGTGGAAATTTAAGCAAAATTATATTGTTAAATCTTAGAAATAAAAAAACTTTCTGAAAATATTTCTTCTTAGACTTATAAAATACTTATAAAAACAGCCCCCATAAATTTTTACAGAATTCATTTTTACATTACTCTTTTTTTAGTAAAATATTAAAGTCGACATTATTTGTGGATGATTAACGAATTTCAAATTTCTGGTAGCATGTTTAACAAAAGCAAGGTTTCATGGCGCTAGTTACGTAGCGCCTGTTAGCAGACGATATTTTGATTTAATTTATATTTCCTTTAAAGTTTGTTATTTTTTATAACAAGTCTTGAATTATTTGGACTGTTTGCAAAAACATTTTAAGTATTAACAAAAATGTATATATGTCTACTTAGGGATAATGACTATCTTAAATCTATTTTTAGCTTTGCTCCCAATTCTTCTCATGCTTGAAAAATAAGCTCTTTGCCCCTAAATAATTAAATCAGCCCGCAATATCATTGGTTCTCTAAAACAAACGTCTTGAAGCACACGTCAGTGACGTTTTCTCTTCCCCCCTCTAGTGGTACGGCAAAATTCGAGTATGATCCCTTAGTATTCTTGACCGAAAACTATCGCTACGCCCCCTTTGGTTCGCCATTGAAACCTAGATAGGTAGTGGCTAAAGTAGACACCATTGCTTTTTTATCAGTCGTATTCGTAAATTTGACTTTATAAATAATGTAACTTGCATTTTAATATAATTTTTGCATCATTTACTTATATTTTGATAGGTTTATTTAAGGAAAAACGTTATTAAGCCTTTTTAATTAATCTGTAGCAGACGCTAGATCATAGGCGCTACCTCGGAGAAGATTGGGCCGTTACGCCACCTACACTCGTAATAATAATAATAATAATAATAATAATAATAATAATAATAATAATAATAATAATAATAATAATAATAAAAATAATAATCAGCTAGGCTAATACCAAGGCACCACCTTAGGCCTAAGTCATCAAGCGACTTTTAAAGCCATTAATTCAGGTGGCCGGGTTACAATGCGTAGGAGGGTGGTGGCAAGCCCTTCATGCCACGCGAGCCGACAGCTCCCTACACTAACTATTACCGTTAACCTCAACAAGTTTGTACTGTGATCAAATATCTAAATAATATAAAATTAATCTTCATTAATTTAAATTGTAAAAATGTTCTTTATGTAAAATAAAATTATTCTTATTTTTTGAATATTAATGGAACGATATTGGTCGTAAAAATATTTCTTATCTCGTTAGTACAAAATTATTATTAATTTTATAAAATAGTTAATACGTTGATCTAACTACGCTTTAGTATATTGCCTAGCATATTCTCTGTAAAGATTCGATTCAGAGCTCCGGATAGAGTAAAGTAGTTGGCTAATTGAATTTACTTGTTGCTTTGAACGAAAGTTGACATTTTCGGGGGGGGTCACCTTTTTTATGAGATGAGAGCATGACTGACTCGCAAAGAAACCCGACAAGGGGGTGCCGCGCCCTGATCTGAATTTCCATTAATAAAACAATAAAGTTTCGCGCCCACAAAGGGGGGAAGGGCGCGAAAAACTTTTCTTTCGCTGTTCAATCTTTCCGCCCCTTTTTTATTAGGGAGAAAAAGGGTGTGATTGCGGTAGAGAATGTTCTACGAAAGCGAAGAATGCTTTGGCGGAACGGATTGACGTGTGCTAAGACGCATAACCTACTTTTTTTAGTGGACCAAAACCAAGGCTTAGTCGAAATATAGTTTGGTTCTAAGTTGCCTTGATGTTTAGCATACTGGTAATCAGAATAATGGAGAAATAATTGACTTTCGGATGGACAGTGAAGAACTCGTATTAACCTGAATAAAATATAATTGTTATATTCATAATTGTACTGGAAAATTGTTTTAGAATAGAAATATTATGTCATTTGCGTTCGTTCTTAATAACGAATATTGTGAAATATTGCGACTTAAATGACTGCGCTATTGCTATATTTGTATTTTTAATTTGAGGCTTAGCTTATTTCAAGCTTTTGTCCCATTGGGTCGATTCTCATTCAACCGAATCCCATTCGACTGAATGTCCCATTCTACCGACTGTCCCATTCGACCGACTGTCCCATTCGACCGACTGTCCCATTCGACCGACTGTCCCATTCGACCGACTGTACCATTCGACCGACTGTCCCGTTCGACTGACTGTCCCATTCGACCGACATTTTGTTTGCTCACAAGTGAAAGTATGAAACCTTACCTAACCAAACCTAACCTAACCTAACCCAACGAAATAAACAGATTTCAATTTTATATTGCTTTCTTTATTGACCTTTGTATTATATCGAATTTAAAGTTAATTGTTCATTCATAAACTTTTTCGAATAAATGGGATTGCATAATTAGAATTCGATCAATTGGGAAAGAATATTTTTTGATTCGATCCATTGGGAATTCGACCCAATACGATTCTATGCAACGGGAATATACCTATTTCAAAGGTATAATAGTTTGATTTTTTTTATTTTCATTTATATATTTTTTACTTTTGAAATCAAAAGTCATACCTTTACGAAAAATATCTGAGTAGGATGGCTGGTTCGGATTTATATATTTTCAAGGTTCATTAAACAAACGAAACTAAACTGTTTCACTAGCTTTCGAAAATAATATAACTTTTCTTTTGATCAGAAATATATCTCAATAAACGAAAAGATTTATGTAAAAACAACTGCTACTTCATGGAAATAAAACAACTAATTTAAAACATTTTGAATTAAATATTTTATTTCCATGAAGTAGCATCTTTTTTTGCATAAATCTTTTCACTTATTCAAATAAAACCATGGATCTGAACTTTAAAATTCAAGATTATACCTCAATATTTTTTCAATTATCAATAATAAATATGATAGATAGAAGCAAGTAATGGAGGCAGCTAAATCGAATTTATACCGGAAGCTAAAAAAGAATTAGGTATACTCATCTGACGCTTTGATTTAAAAAGTGTAATTTCCGTTCATGAAACTTGTTTTTAATCTATGGCTGAATATTTTGACACACAAAACATTTAATGTAACGTATAACTTGCGAAACAATAACCACTATGTTTGTAAATGGTATAATTTTCTATAAATATTTTCCGTTTTAACCAGAAATATATTTCAATATTTTGTCAATAATGCCTTAATTAATTTGAGAACCAAAGGTGACTATTTTATTTGCTAGAAAGACACAAATAACATATTTTGAAATGGAGGCAGCTAAAACCAATTGATACCGGAATCTAAAAGTGAATTAGGTATACTCATCTGACGCTTTGATTTAAAAAGCGTAATTTCCGTTAATGAAACTTGTTTTTAATCTATGGCGGAATATTTGGACACACAAAACATTTATTGTAACGTATAACTTGCGAAACTATAACCACTATGTTTATAAATGGTATAATTTTCTATACATATTTTCCTTTTTAACCAGAAATATATTTCAATATTTTGTCAATAATCCATAACTAATTTGAGAACCAAAGGCGACTATTGTATTTGCTAGAAAGAAGCAAATAACTTATTTTGAAATGGAGGCAGCTAAAACAAATTGATACCGGAAGCTTAAAGTGAATTAGGTGTACGGTATATTAAAATAATGATTCTGCCAAAGTCGTTATCTCTAAATCCGTGGCTCTAAATCCCCCCTGCACTAATCGACCGGAACCCAATTTTACCTGAGCCCCGTCACATTTGATATTTTAATTTTCGTCCTGCGCTGGTACGCCGTCAGCGTAATAGTTTTCAAGCCAAAAGCGTGCGCGTCAAATTATACAACGGAAGATTCGCCGAACCACTCTATTTTATCCGCCGACATTGATGTTGCGAGTCAGGCACACCCAACACCGACCCGTTCCCTTCCTGGCTATTGAAATCATTCCTCTGACACCTTCGTGTCTTCCCGCTTCTATAGTTGGCAGGGAGCTTAACACACGGAATTACCGGGCTTTGGTTCACGCTTGTTATTATTGAATGGCTTAGCTAGAGTATTTGTCGAAGCCACTACCTCCGTCACGTACCTTTGGTAAACTATCACAGCTCAATGCGAGTTGGGCAAAAAGAGCCACCCTGTTCCATTGCCATTCAATATGAGCGGCGTTTTTAATAAGAATTCCCGTCCCTACGCGCCAGTTACGATTAGCGAGCGGCTATTTAAAAAGAGAATTTTTAAAAAAGCTCTTCTGTATCATAAAAGCCCCTCGCTTGCCCCCGCAAAACACCTTTTTATACACGAACGACGTTATCGTTAACAGAAAACCGCGGCAAACGTAAGCCACACCACCCTTTGGGCTAAATTTTAGGCCATTAATGCCCTTGCTTCCAGTAATTTGAAGGTCGTAAAACGACCGCTTCTCCGTTAGGATCCTTCGCCGTTCTCTTCTCCGCTACGCTCGGCCCTTCCACCGCTGATAATGGCAGGCATATTTTGATACACTATACAAAAGGGGAGCGAATCGCGTTTGAAAATGGGCGGGAGAGCGCGGAAGATGTGGGGAGTACCCTTGCTTCCTTCTTGCGGAATTCACGATTCAATTTTTATAAAAGTAACGTACTGCCCTTTTATGTTTGGATGCCCGGTATTTAGTAGTTCTGCGCGGGGAATTATAAAAGACGACTAATTAAAATTTACATAATTTGAATTTGCATATTAGAGACGCGAAAAGTAGGATTAAAGAGTGTAGAAACGAAACCCGGCACTTTGCCACTTTGTATAGACCACGAATCTAGTAAATACTCGCGCGATGTGGTTCTGTAGACCTTTTAATTAAATTTCAGCTGTAAGAAAGGTTCCATTTCGTTTTAATGTTATGGAGTAGTGTTACAACTATATTTAAGTGGTATAGAGTATTCTTTCATCTGCATTCTAGTGGTAGAAAGTACTGTTATATCTACATTCTAATGGTAAATAGAACCGTTACATCTACATTCTGGTGACAAGCCATTACATCTAGATTAGAACTACTAGTGAATAGTACTGTTACATCTACATTCTGGTAATAAGCCATTAAATCTATAGATTAGAACTACAAGTAAATAGTACTGTTACATCTACATTCTGGTGATAAGCCATTAAATCTATAGATTAGAACTACAAGTAAATAGTACTGTTACATCTGCTTTCTGATGATAAGCCATTACATCTAGATTCTACTAGCAAATAGTACTGTTACATCTGCTTTCGGGTGATAAGCATTACATCTAGAATCTACCAGTAAATAGTATACTGTTACATCTGCTTTCTGCAGGTGATAAGCCATTACATCTAGATTCTACTAGTAAATAGTACTGTTAATTCTAGTGGTAAAAAGAACTGTTACATGTATATTTTATTCGTTCGAAAACTGTTATATCAACATTCTAAATTCTAAACCGATAACAAATTTCTTAATGAAAAGTTCCAAAATCCTTCCAAGTTGAAGCCCAAAATGTCTTAAGACCTGATTCGCTTTAATTCAGAATGTTGTATCTATATAACGGCAGTCCTTCCATGGATGTATCACGTTTGAAAATTAAAATATCGACGCTACCCTCCGTGGACCGAATATAATGAAATGAAACCGATTTGGTTTTGTGTATCGTGACTGGGAGGATTTGTCCAAAGGTTTCTAATTAGCTGGGAAAGTGAAAGAACCATGCACCTGCGTAAACGTCCAGTGGACTCTAAACAACAATTAATGTTCTCGTCTTAATCAAGGAAAATTCCTCCTAAGGTCGAGTAAATAGGATAGAAAAGGGAACCAGGCCAGGACTTGCAGGGACAAATAAAGAATTCGAGCGATCCGCGAGACTAAAATCGCGGTGGAAGGAACAGCTACTTCGAGGCAGACCTCGACCGGTTTCTAGCGTCGTCCGAACTGCCTCGATGGATCGACTTCCGAAACTGTATATCCTTATAAGTCTTTAGGAACGTTTCTATAGTTGTGATTGGCCATGGGTGCCGGGGGTCCTGGTGTTAGGGAACGATCGGAATGTTGTTTTGCGGTATTTTCTTCGCCGGAAATAGAAAGGGATTTGCCCCTAAATTGCAGGCTTCCGCGGAAGAAAAAACCCCCGTTTCCTACAGAAATATCCGGACCGTCATTAAAGAGCTTCGCAGCTTTTAATTAAAACCCAACAAATTGCGCGTGTTTACGCGCCCGCCATCTTTCGTAGAAACCTCACCCTACTGACCTCCCTCCGTCTTCGGCTCCGTCTTTCCCTTCCTTTCAACGCCTTTGTTTTCGTAATTAAAATAGTTTATTTTCCCGGAGAGTCTCGAGTCTACTGCACCTCTACTCGTGTCCTCCTTCCTTGGAATTTCCGGGTTTGTCCTTTCCATGATTGAGGTACTAAATGAGAAAATGTGTTTATACTACCCTGTTACGTAATTTGGCATCTTTTGAGGTGGTTTGTAGTCATTTCCGGTGTTTTCTCACTATAAAATTTGTTGTCATTAAAGTGAGTGAGTTAAATAGTATTTGTCATTAAACATATTTTGCCTATTTCTTATTTTATAACTTTTGGATAACTTTAAGATTTTTAGATAAGATGCATAAGATGTGACTGGTGACGTCTTTAGGTGTAGGATATTATATATACGTTGAAAGCGCTATTTGGGGGGAATATATTTCGTTTTACACGCCATTTGGGAGGAGGATATTTCGTTGAACTCGCCATTTGGGTTAACGATATTTCGTTGAACCCGCCATTTGGGTTAACGATATTTCGTTGAATCCGCCATTTGGAGGAGGATATTTCGTTGAACCCGCCATTTGGGTGGAGGATATTTCGTTGAACCCGCCATTTGGGTGGAGGATATTTCGTTGAACCCGCCATTTGGGTGAACTATATTTCGTTGAACCCGCCATTTGGGTGGAGGATATTTCGTTGAACCCGCCATTTGGGTTAACGATATTTCGTTGAATCCGCCATTTGGAAGAGGATATTTCGTTGAACCCGCCATTTGGGTGAACTATATTTCGTTGAACCCGCCATTTGGGTGGAGGATATTTCGTTGAACCCGCCATTTGGGTGAACTATATTTCGTTGAACCCGCCATTTGGGTGGAGGATATTTCGTTGAACCCGCCATTTAAGTGGAGGATATTTTGTTTAAGGCACCAATTGGACTAACGATAATTTTCCTTGGTGAATTCTTCGTCCTTCCTACAATAGTGAAGTATAGCCAATTGCATTCCAAATCAATCAAATAATACCAAAGGTGATGACTACGGACACGAGGCAACAATTTTGCACAACTTTGTTGGCCAAGATGAGCTCACACTATCAACGGATAGTTGTCGAGATTTTACAATTTTACTGACTTTGTTAATTTACATTAACAAAGATGGGAATTATGAATATTTCAATTTAGTTTTGGCACTATGACATTATAGAACGTCACCCCTGTAAACCGTAAATCTTGTATATTTTGTTTGTCTTTACCTGAATAACTTGCGCGTGGAGCCGATTACTACTTGAAAACTAAACTTTGAACCCTACCTACAAGCTTTTTCTTATGTAGAGGTTCAACTTTATTTTCATAAGTGAAATTTAATTAAATTTGAGTTATTGGAAAATTTTTAAATAAATTAATAAATAAAGGAAAAGATAAATGAATAAATAAATAAATAAATAAATAATTAATTAAATAAATAAAAAAATATTATTAATTTTTTAATTAACTAATTAATTAATAACAAATAAATAAGAAAATAATTTTTCCTGTAAATTATAAATTGTATTTAGCCATGGCTAAAGCTTCTAAATTCCATTACCCAATAGTTCTTTTTATAAAGTAACGTGGCCTTCTTGTTGAAATGTTGCTCTTACGTCACAGTCTCTTACTTTGACAAGCCTACGAGCGCGCGCTACAGTCGCGAGGAATATAGCTTTTTCTAGAGCGCGTGCAAATCGCTCGTGCGAGGAATAAACTAATAAATCTGGAATTGTGACGTAAGAGCAACATTTTAACAAGTTGGGCAAGACCACTTTTTATTTTATAAAATCAACTATTAAAATTATATGTACGAAAATTATTCAACTTGAAGTTGAAGGTGCTGTACCTAAGCCTTGGTTTTTACTTTTAGTCAACCAAAGCACAACACATGGTAACAATGTTTCCTTTATTTACACGGAGCAACTCTGTGTGCGACTGAAAATATAATTTCCTAATTTTCCGACTCAAAATAGCTAAAACTACCTTCGTTATTAAGATACTTGTTTCAACCTGAAATGAGAACACTAAACCAGACCAGTGAATCATATAGATTTCGATACAAAACTAACGACACTCGTACCTCCGGCGGGACTCGAACCCGCAATCCCCGGTTTAGGAGACCGATGCCCTATCCATTAGGCCACGGAGGCTCGTTGCTTTAATTTTATGTTGTTTAGAGATATCGTTCATTTCCGCCAACAGAGACGAAGACTTTTCAAAGTGCCCTAGATAAGAAATCATCTGCGAATTCCCAGAAAAATATCTTTGATAACCGAGAACAACAATATAAAATAAAGGAAAATTTTAATCCGGGTATTGACAACTATTTGGTGACGTCACAAGTAAATAATATATTAAATTAAATATGTTAAATCCTTTAAGTAAAATATTTATTAAGATTAAGATTAAAATTTAACTTGAACTAAAAATTAATGTATTAACCATGTATATTAAATTAACATGTAAGAATATAAAAATATATTGTAAACTTAAACTATCGGAGACCGGACATTGGAAATATCCTTAGCAAGCTCGGGAATCCACTGTTTCTTCAAACGTTCATCCCAATATCCGGCCCTACCCAATTTTTCCCGCCTAACCAAGCTGACCAAACACAAACTCGGAACTCGCAAGTTAACAGAAAGGAATGACCAAAACACCTCGACCAAAAACAGTAAATTTAAAACTTTAAAAATAAAAATTGTAATTTAGTCGGTAACTGTTGTGCAACGTTGCCAGACGTACGATAATGATCGTACACGTTGATAATTTCGAGCTAATTTTTGGGACGTACGATATTTTTAATCTCGTATTTTATAGAACGTATTTTTCGAAAATTCAGCTTGCTCGTACGATAATTTTTAAATTGTCTGAAAAATAGTTAAAACTGTGACATTGAAACATAAGTTTTCAATCGGTCAAACTTTAATTATTATTAAAAAATTTGATTTCACAAGTTTAACGTCAGAATTTCACACAAAATTTAAATTTACCGACAGTTTTCACGCGTATAATAATTTATTTCTGAAATTGAAATTTTTTGGCTCTGGTACGATAATTTGAGTTTCAGGAACTGGCAACGCTGCTGTTGTGGATTATTTTCATCACACTAATTCACAGCATTGCCAGACCGAAAGTCCGATTAATTTTTTTTTACTTTAAAACAATTTGACAAAGGAAATACATTCGTAATTACTTCGTTAGAAATGCGGATACGTCACGTGACTATGTTATTATAACGCTGGGTTTTGGGTACTATAATTAGAACTGAAAATCTTTAATATTTAGTCTTTGGAATGTTAATGTTAGTTTTGAAATCTGGCAATGTTTCCGCTGGATCACTGCACGGTTATTTTTCAGTCGATAACCGACGCAGTATTTAGTTATCGCAACTTAAACCTTAAGGGCCTAGGATTTCTTCTGACAGTTTTCTTAAAGTTTTCTTCCCGCCGCGCAAATATCCTGGTGGTAGGCCAACCACAGAACACGTTGGCCTACCACCAGGATATTTGCGCGGCGGGAAGAAAACTTTAAGGGAAAACTGGCAGAAGAAATCCTAGGCCTTTATGATTAGAGGAAACCCCCCAAAAAAGAAATTAGTTTTCAACGAAATATACTAGTTAGTGTAATATTATCGATTTCCTTAACTCTTCCTTCACAATAACCCACGTTCCCAGAATTCTTCTTTTTAACCGAAGCCCGAGAATATCATACCTTGAAAAATAGTGAAGGAACTTTTCCATACTTCATACGGAAATTGAATTTTTAATATAAAAGAAATTCGATCTAGCTTTGAGGGGGTGCACAGAATAGAGCATCGTGTGAATACGGGCCAATTTCCACCAAAAACGTTATTACTTACCTTACATGTATACTTATATACACACATATCAAGAATTTATACGGGTTAACTGAGAATATAAACTAGCAACTTTAGCGTCTGTTGTCATGATTCCCTGAAGATACGCTCCGCCTACACGAAGAGGTAACTTGTGTTCGTACCGCAGTTTCTTCCCCCTTTGTCGAGAAAAGGGGATATAGATTACACATGGAAAGACGAAAGGGGCGTGGCATTCTCCTCGGGAATCACGGGGCGCACAGGGTCTTGTTAACCTTAATACATTCTTGCACATTTTTGTATATATCGTCGCCGTTAAAACAAAATCACGTATCTATTCGGTGGTCTTTTTGAGAAAAAAAGATTTTTAATTTTGCAGGGTTGACTTGTGAAATCGCGTGTTAGGTTTTTACATGTCAGTTAATTTTATAGTTAGATAATTTCGTTTCAATATTGAATTTATGAGGATTTTAATTTAAAAATATTTGGTTAAAGGGGAATTTTTAGAGATACGTGGTTTTGCGCCATGAAGTGAAATAGGAGCTGATAATAAGCAAGATACGTGCTTTTGCGTGAAATGCGTTGTGAATATCAAAGATACGTTTAAATGTTTTATCGATTTAAAAAAAGAAATTCAATTGCAACCTTTTAATGTTTTTAATGTTATATTCGTAAATTGGGGTGTAGAATCTAAATATGTCAATTTTGAAAAAACCACGTATCTCAAGTTACGTGGTTTTGTTTCAACGGTGACGAGATATATATATATAATACATATAATATATAATTTTGTACGAACATTTTCGAAAACTTGCAAATAGACTAACTTTTAATATTTCAGCTTTGACTTATGGATATTGATAATACTTTTCATTTAAGAGAAAATATCGTAAGATGTGAAATTTAGTCTTGGGATTATAGAGATGAAAGGCTGGCGAAAAACCCTTTGAATTACGGATAATATCGAATCGTCCGTAACAAATCTTTAAGGCTCGAGTTATAGGAAATGAGAAAAGAAGAGAACTTACTTTTTAACTTGGCACCGTAATTGAATTTGTGATGAGGATGAACGGGCAAAAAAATCTTCGTCTTCTTCCGATACTTTCTTGGATAATCTTCCTTTCGTTTAACGGCTCTTGTTCATAAAATAACGATTTTTTTGCTTCTTTCTTCGATGCGAGAGGAAAATTGTTGTGGCTCTTTCCAGGGGGCCTTTGCCTATCTATAATAAATAGGGATACTCTCCAATACGAACCGAATGTTTTATGTCTTTTTATGGAATGTTCTAAATCAAAAGCAAAGTTTTACCGAAGTTTCCTTCTCGGGATTTGAATTGTTAATGCTTTTCTGAGAAGCCTTACGGCTCATCTTTTTACGACTAAGCTTCGCAAATAATCTCTGTATTGTAATTTTTTATGTTAGGTTTACGTATTATGTTTTAACTTCTTATACGAAACCCAATTTATGTATAAACTTTCGTGTTTAGATATCAGAGTTTTAATTAATCGTTTATGTTTAGATACTTTGTGAAACAAATGTTTAAACGTTACAAAATAAACGAATATCCGTCGCATTATTTACGAAATCTATATTTAATCTGATGCGACTGATATCAAAAATTAAGTACGATTAAGTGCGATTGGAATAAATACATAAAGAATTGTGAACTTTATGTATATATCCCAAGCGCGTTATAGTTGACATTCATAGGTCGTAGGTCATCGTAGACTCGCAAGTTATGAACTCTAACCTCGAATATATGGAATAACAGATTAAATTTAAAATTTGGGCTGAGAGATAACTTACAATTGTTAGTTCCACTGTAGATCTAGTACGTTTAAAATTTCGTTTAAAGGACGACAGAATGGTTCAAATTTTACTAGATACTCGCGCTTGGGCAGGAAGAATTCAAAATTGTGATTGGTCGGATCTGTCATCAGAAGATACGGAAGGTGCTACGTGAAATGGAACTGAACTTTTAAAATTATTCTGTAGCCCTTTATATCGGTCACTTACTTACTATGCCTACAACGTTGACAAATATTTCGGTGATAAAGAAGCTTCACCTTAATAATTTAGACCTCAGACAAATAAACTAATGGACCGGAATCATAAACCATAAACCGCAATTTTCTAACCGCGTCAATTTGCAGCGCTCCTACCGGGATAATAGCGAACCTTTTCCACTCAAATACAAAGCACGTGCCTAAGAACGAGCTGAACGGCTAAATATAATATATTATAGCGCATCTTTGTTTAAATTTTGGGTGGAAATGTTTTCAATGTCGAACACCGTGGCGATACTCGAAAATAACCAAACGCGCTAATGTAGAGTTCGGCGTTTGGATAAAAATTAACCACTTATTTTATTTTTATCCATAATCTACAATTATCCGAAAATATTATTTTTTTGCATGTTAAATCGTAGTTTATCCATAGATAATATGCATAAATAAACAGCTAACCAAAATATTTACGATTAATCGAAATTTTGTCAGTTAATTTATCTGTTACGCAGAGCTGTACGCGCTATCTAGATTCAGGTCCAGTAGCTCATTTATTCAAATTAAACCTTGTATTTGGTATCCACGTGGCAACACTTGTCACGCGTGTGATATAAAAATATGATCCTTAAAATTTGCCACCGCAAAAAGCCACTAAACTGCTGACAATTACTCATATGGCGGGGGACCCTAAAGGCGTCGATAATTTAGACCGGAATTTTTCTTTCCTTTACAGGTGGAGCTTAATTAAAGCTAAACGACGACTTGACGGAACTGGCTGACTCACAAATACGAGCTCGATCCAAAGCCGTGCACCACACATAAAGAATACATCAAAGGACCGCCCCACGCAAATAGGAAATACAGGTAAGAAAACAATTTACTACCCTCCGCGTTCCCTTAATAGATTACGGTGTCACGCTGCCGGCAATTACACTGGCTTCTCATTAGAATAATTGCTCGCTCCGAACCCTAATTCTCTTCCGTTCATATTGGCTGCTTTTGCTTCGACGTCAATGGAGGTCCCTGCTTTGGCTCCCGTAAAATTTGGTAAATGTAGTTAGTTTGGCTGCTTTTGCTTCGAAGTCAATGGAGCTCCCTGCTTTGGCTTCCGTGAAATTTGGTAAATGTAGTTAGTTTGGCTGCTTTTGCTTCTAAGTCAATGGAGCTCCCTGCTTTGGCTCCCGTTAAAATTGGGAAATTGACTTAGTTTGGCTGCTTTTGCTTCGAAGTCAATGGAGCTCCCTGCTTTGGCTTCCGTTAAACTTGGGAAATTGGCTTAGGTTGGCGGCTTTTGCTTCGAAGTCAATTGTGCTCCTTGCTTTGACTCCCGTTAAACTTGAAAATTGGGTTAGTTTGGCTGCTTTTGCTTCGAAGTCAATGGAGAAATTTTAAAACTTACAAATAGCTCGTACCAATAGGTCTTCGAGTTAAAAACTAAATAAAGTGAAATTAAATACAATAGCCAGAAATTTGAAAGTTTTTAAATTTCTTCAAATTGGTTAAGGGTTTAGCTTTTTTATCCCTTTTCTTTATGGACTAATCTTCTTATTCGCGTATTTTATCATCATTTGCAATGCAGTCCATAGCCGTGGTTCCTTCTAAGTTTTGCCTTGGTATTAGCATAGATTAGCTTTTATCTTGCTTGATGATAACAAAAATGTCAATATTTTAAATAATTAGTTAAAATATTAGTATTAAAGGTTTAATAGGAGAGAAAGTCTTGAACTGATGGCATAATACAATTACTATTCTACTTAACGTGTTTTGAAATTCTCACCAGAACACAAGACTCAAAGAGTCAATAGACAAGCAAAACCATGGTCTTATTAAAAATATTGCACTTTCCATCGTTTTGGAAAAGTTTTTTTGGACTTAGATTAGTTTTAATAAAATAATTTTGCAATTAAATACAGAATGAAAAACTGTAGAATGTAATTATATATATTGCAAACTTTTACAATCCAGTTTGGCCTTAGAAAAGACTCAAAATGAAGTTAACTGCTTTTTACCGTGGCAGTGTTCCAGTTTTGATATCGTTCTGGTAAACAGGAAGATAAATTAAATCCAAGACTTTTCCTACTTTTTACTTTTATTAGTATGTGGATATAAATAATTCAACACAACAAAAACGATTTGTTTGCACGTAGTACAAGTTCCCTTTTACAGGTTTTTTGGCTCAAACAATAATAATAATAAAATAGTGATAAAATAATAAATTTGAATTAACTTAATTTATTTATTATATTAGATAATATTACAAATTATTATAATGTCTTAAAATATGAAAGGTAATTTATTTTAAAATCATTTTAAATTGGCCAATAGTTCTTTTTATAAACTCAGTCGAAATTATTTTTATGTTGCTCTTACGTCACGATGTCATAGCTTTATTAGAATAGTTTTCATAGGCGCGGTTTGCACGCGCACCTGAAAATTCGAGGTTTCTTGAAAGCTAAAGCCGCGCAATTGGCGTCTATTCCTTATATCTGGCAACCATGAATCGGAAAGGTCAACAGGGGCCCTTAACGGCCTAACGCTTTTGGGTGATCGTGACCGAGCTATCAATGGGTCGCAGTTCCTATCATCGCGAAATCTGTTCATGGTCTCGATGAGTATCCGCGTTTTTATCCACCGAGATTCTGTTAACGTGGTTTGTGTTTCTCTCCGCGCAACCCTTTCTTTCGAAATCCTCTTCTTTCTTCTCCTCGCAGCCGCAAAAAGGATTCTTTTCTTTCTTTGGTCGGAGGGTAGCAAACACAAACTTCTCGTTAACTGGTTCGCTTTGATTTGCTTGAGAGAAAAGCTGGGTCATTCCAGCATTTCGAGCTTCTTTCCAGCCACGGAATCTTCGGCGCAATATGTTAAAACAATCAGAGAGTTGGAACGTGCAACCATTTCGGTTTTGTCTCTCCCTTTGTTTTTACTTGGTTGGTCGCCTTTTTTTCTCTAACGTGGGTTTGTGGTACAAGTAACGTAAATTAGCGATTAGCTCCCTAGTTTCAAGCAAATGTAGCGGTTAATGGGGTTTGTCTCTTGGTGATTAACTATCACCAACTTAAAAAGTACTTAGAAATTTTATATATTCTACGAATCTCAATAGAATTGAAAAAATATAGATTGTTCTTGAAATTTGATTTATTGCGATTGTGAAAAGCAATTTGTTATAAGGTAAGTATCAACAATAATATTATAATTTCCAGTGCCAAAGATCTTCCCAATAAACTTTACAATTTTATATTTGAATATATTATTGGTTAAAATGATAGTAAATGTTTAGTAAATAGCGTTTCTGTAATAAAACAGCTAAACAAAGTTTATCTAAAAAAATATTATTATTTATAATATACATCGCAATAATGTATAGTTAAGAATAGGTGTTTCTATAAAATAAATCAATAAAAAAAATTAAATGTATAAAATGTTATTTCCCGCGTCACGAGCCTAGGTTTTTTAGTGCTTTATTGGCACGCGCGTTTCGCCCGTGGACTTCAAATACCAAAATCTTTATCGACTCCAGCGCACGCTCTCTATCTTCAATAACGTAAGCTAGTGACGTAGAAAAAACATTTACACGTGACCTCACGTATTTTATAGAAACACCTATTGAGTTATTTGTATAAAAATTACATTTAACTTTTGGCTTAGTTAAAAACTGTATCTTTAATAAACAAACTTCCGTGTCTACTTTCTGTAAATAAACAACTCCAGCTCTTAGAATAAAGCGTGAAAAATGTGTAAACAACTTCAACGTCAAAAATAATAACGCTTTGCCACGCAATTTCTCCGAATCTCAAAACTCATTCGACGCCTCGGATTTGAGTAACAACTTGGAGTGGCGAGTTCTGACCTGGAAGATCAAGAGAATCATTTAGTGAAATTGCTTTTAAAGCAATTAGGCTTCAACGCGTACGCGGCGATGAACGTGCCCGCTCGATCTTGAACTTTTCCAGGTAGCTGTATTTTCTCACTCGGTGGTAATAAGTTCTGGTTTCTCTCAGGGCGGCGCAACATCTTGTTAAGAGCAAAGTGTTAATCCTAGCCGCACGTCAACCCGGCCAGCAGCGCCGCAACCCTTAATCGTGAATAGTGCTCTATCTTTCTCGCACTTCTTTTATAGAACGGGGTATAACTTTTCTTTTTCTTGTTATACACTCTTTCCCGCCCTAACCTTAACACGACTATGTCGAAGTTAAGGTCTTTTCAATCTTCTACTCACGTACGCGTGGCGAAAATTGTTGCTAGCCGAAGAGGCGGATAGGACTATAGCCTAAGTAACTCAGCCGGGCTCGGCAGCGGGCCAATAAAGGGGTTTCTTATTCTATCTGGCCCCGATAATCACTCTTGCCAGTGGCTTTCAATTTGAAGAGGAGATTTTAGCTCGTTTCATAGCGCCGCACTCATTTTTCAAGCGGGGCTTTCCTGCCTTGTCTCTAAGTCGCTAAAACCCTGAACAGTTGGTCTTTATTACGTGTCCGATATTTTTAGGCGCTACGTTCTGTCTAAGTCATTGGGAACTGTTGAAACTTTTATGTTCAAATTTCAGGAAAGTGACGCTTACACTAAACTCACATGGAGACTACCCGAGGTGGTTATCACCGATTTTGTTGAAACTCGGGGGTTATTTAGACCTTATGGTAGAATGAAAATTGTCAAAGGGAAAAGTTGCAATGGGCTTTAGTTTTCCTATGGCAACCGAAAATGTTTTTGATCTCTCCATTTAAAAAAGCATTGTATTTTCTCGGTTACCCAAATTTTGTTAAAATTTAACCAAAATCATTGATCAATTTTACCCAAAAAAGGGCAAATTCATCTTTTTGGGTAGGTTTTGAAAATTTAATTTTTTCAAATTTTTTAAGTAAGTAAGTACCCTGTGAAACCGAGAAAATCCCATGCTTTTTTAAATGGAAGTTTTTTTGTTTTGAGAGATCAAAAACATTTTCGGTTGCCATGGGAAAATTAAAGCTCATTGCAACTTTTCCCTTGGAAATTTTCATACTACCATAAGGTCTACTTAACCCCCGAGTTTCAACAAAATCGGTGATAACCACCTCGGGTAGTCTCCTTGTCAGTTACGGGTTAAGAAAGGCAAAATATCTAGTACATTTGACGGAAAGATACTAGCACGAATTTCCGGTAAAATCATTGGCGGGAATTTCGAATTTGGCTTGATTAGGATTGATTTTATAAGTATACCTGCGCGCGTTATATAATTAATTAATTAATATAGATAAGAATTAAAAACCGTTGTAATAGTTTGTTTTAAGTACTACAATTGAGGCATACCTAAATAAAATCCGTTTGGCGAGTCCAGGGTAAGTATAGAACGGGTAAAGCCGAGACTACAACGTTGACGTACTTACACTAGGGAGCTGTTGGCTCGCGTGGCTTGAAGGGCTTGCCACCACCCTCCTACGCATTGTAACCCGGCCACCTGAATTAATGGCTTTAAAAGTCGCTTGATGACTTAGGCCTAAGGTGGTGCCTTGAGTGATTAGCCTAGCTGATTATTATTATTTATTATTTTTTGAGGATTTTTTAGTAGCGTAATGCCAAAAATACGATAAAATGTAGTTTAATAATAATAATCTACATTAAATATTTATTGATCACTTTGAAATATACGCAATTGAAATTACTAAAATGGATTAATATAACACGTGCAGGAACCTTTAGGAATTCAACAGAAAATAGGTGAAATTGGAAATTTCTGCCGACGATTTACCGGAAATTCCCGCTAGTATCTTTCCGCCAAATGTATTAGTTATTTCACCTTTTTTAACCTGCAACTGAGCAAAGTAACACAACGAATATTGTTTTTTAACTGTGATTACGTTCAACACGTATGACAACGCATTCCTTTGAAAATATTGCTCCAACAGTTCATCGGCTAAATGTAAATTCACAAAATGTGACGCGTTAACTTCTTTGGACCCCGGTAAATGACGTGGAAAAATACCGACTAGAAGTCTAGAACATGGCTTTACTGTGCACGACCATTAGATCCCTTCTTCATTGAAAGACATGAACACATTTTTGGAAATGTAGGCTGTTCATTACATTAAGGCATGGAAAATATTTCCCCCTGTTTGGTTCCTTGAAACGAGCACACCGGGTATTTCATACATTACATTTCACTCGGTTAGCATCCTTGAAACACCCAGGAACATAAGGAAGTTGAACATTTTCCCTCGGCTAACGGTTAGAACTTATAAACATTAAAGCTGGGAAACGTTTACCTAAAGGCTAGCGTCTCTGGTAGGGCGCTGGTTTGCACATTACCATCCTTGAAACCAGAAAGTACCCTTACAAAAATGGTGGATAAATTTTGATTCAATTATATCCAAAATTTGGCAGATCTAAATTCGACTTTTATCGAAATTTAGATACGAAATATTTGATATTTGATCCAATATTATATGTGAAAATCAAACTTTATTCCGGTTTGATCCAAACAGTATTGGATTCAAAACGGAGGTGTCTTGGATCCAAACAGTATTGGATTCAAAACGGAGGTGTCTTGGATCCAAACAGTATTGGATTCAAAACGGAGGTGTCTAGGAACCAAGCAGTATTGGATTCAAAACGGAGGTGTCTAGAATCCAAGCAGTATTGGATTCAAAACGGAGGTGCCTTGGGTCAAACTGGACACATGGATCAAGTCATTTTCGTAAGAGTAACCGTTTTCATAAGTTAGGGAAACGAAACCTGTCCAGTTAAGTGTCCTTGAAACGCGCAGGTAGTTATTAAGATTGCCAACGAGAAAAATGTACCTTTGTTTAGCGTCTTCAATTTCTAGACATTTGGTGTTATTAATATTAATTTTCCACACTCTTTCTTTTTACACAAAATAAACCTTTGTTATATTTCCATAACCTTAGCTGTAAATCATGTACACTTTCTCAAAATTAATGTTCTCGCTAATTGCTAATGTAGAAAATGATCTTCCGTTTAGAGGCTTGAAATTTTAATCACGCCCTAAGTAATTACAGCAATTAATGGATTAAACTCGAGACGTGGTTTCCGAAAATTAACCGCGCGCACATAGAGTATCAAAAATCTTTCCTTCTATGGCTGACTCTTCCGTGAAAGTCTGTAGATGTGGATCGAAAATATTGGTTTTGTTATATTTCTAAATTACCTATATATAATTTATAATTTATATTTAAACGATAATTTTTAAAATATTGAATTTATCCATAATCCAAGATTTTTGTTTAAGGAAGTTTAGACTATAATGTTTTGACATTTGGACCTTTTTTTACTGACACCTTTCTGAAAATAAAATTAAGATTTCCGTTTAGGTGGATTCCAGAGTGCAAATACCTTTTGCAGCTAAGATGGCTAAATGGTAAACTCTTTACGGATTCGAACCTTTAAGTGAAATATTTGCGTCATTTTACGCTGTACAATTTCTGAAAAGACCGAAACATCCTAAGTGCACCTGACTCTTAGAAGGCTCGATCCTGTTTGCCAAAGCGTGAAAAAGCTTAATATTTCGTGGATCATATCTTGATCATCGCGAAAGAGAAAATGTGTAAAAAAAGGGACATTCCTGCCATTTTTCCCCGGACAGAATTTCTTATTTAATATTTTTTTACTCGCTCCAACAATTTTCATCCCGTTACTCGGAGCAAGCGGCGAGAGGGTGGTTGAATCCTTCTCTTTCATCCCAGCTAGAGTGATATCTCTGGGGTGGTATATCGTCGGTACACGAGGTCTTTGTATCTGGTCACGGTGGGGGGCTAAATTGACCTTAACTCCTTTTTCTCCACGAGGCCCGAAAAGAAGTTGAAGCCGTAGGTCGCCCTCTCGTCTGTAGTCCATATTTCTTTTAAAACCCTTGATTTGCAATAAGCAGTCGCTGGAGATCTGCTAAAAGCAACCTTTGATCGGTCTGTCAGAAGAGATATCTTTAAGGGTCACAGAATCCTTTGAATTTTGAGAGTATTTTGGGAAGATTAAAGTATTAAATTTAAGGATTAAGGCACTTGTACATTATAATAGCGAAATTAAATAAAATAAAGTTACAACCACTGTTTGTACAAACTTATTTAAAATTTTGCTTGAATGTTTCAAGAGATTCTATGTATTTTAAATATATCTGTTTAAAAACGGACGGCTCTTTAGTTAATCGAAAGGTTGACCTTCAAAAAGGCCATATCGACCTTCAAAATGTTTCTCTCTAAAATATTCTAAAATCTTATAAAAATAAATACTGTAAACATGGCAATATTGACCTTGAAAATGGCGATGATGACCTTCAAAATAGCGATATTTCAATTTGGAAATTTGGGAACCCCTGTTATAAAATGAATGAATTGTTCAAGAAAAGTTAATTAAAGACTGACTGAACTTGGATATATTCAAGGCAGAAGCCGCGGAACGTATCAAAAATTGTTAGTTTAGCACAAACCATTGTTGCGCGGGAAAGGACAGACAAGACATCCGGAATCACGAGCTCACTCCGAGAGAAATGGGAGGCCCGGGCCGAATGCGTTTTTAGTAGGAATGCGTATTCCCCTCTCGAGTCGCAGTCGTTCTAGAACCATGCGTGAAATCTGTTGGAATGCATTCAACGGGCACCGAAGAAACGTATAAATTGGTTAAAAGGGAGAGCTGTGTCGCATTGAAAGCGCGCTGTTCCAACTTCTTTTTAATTGCACGTGCGTTCGAAATGAGTCATTCCAGCGCTCGTGCGCCGCGCGCTCTCGCCCCCGCCGCAACATAAAACAGCGCCATCTCTCTCTCGCTCTTCGAGAATTCACGTGACTCACGGAGAACCTGTAATGCGGGAAAGAGTCCTTCATAAAGGTTTCGACTTACGCTATTTTGGATTAGGGTCGCGTGTCAGCTACTTTCGTAGTCTACGGTTCGCAGTTTGGTAAAGTTTGCGACGTACCAATTTGGCCTGGACTCCCAGTTAATGTCCAGCTAGAGCGACAAATCCAACGGTGGGCCGATGGTGGCTACCGTACACCCATTTCCCATAGACCCTATTGTCGTGCCCGCTAATTCGTTTTTTTAAGGGCAAACCGCCACCGAAACTCGCTTCTGAATCACGCGGCAATAGGCCCAAACATAAGTGTACGTTACGGTAGTCTGAATATTGGGTATGACTCTGGAGTTTTACACTAGCCGAAGCTCGTAATTTAAGAGCCCCGCTATGAAAACCGATAAGATTGATCGGGGGTACGTCTCATAGTCTGAGAGCGCGTTTTTATAGACTTTGAATTAGACACACGCCGATAGTTTTATATCATAGCCTGGCTAATTTATGTTGGCGAAAGGAAAGAATGGTTCCCGTAATAGAATTAAGAGTTTTCGCGGGAAAAAATCGTACCGTGGCTAATTCCTTATCGACATGTAACGCGGAATAAAAGGGTACCCAACGTATACCTCCGGCGGGATTCGAACCCGCAATCCCCGGTTTAGGAGACCGATGCCTTATCCATTAGGCCACGGAGGCTTGACTGCTTCCTAGTCTAGAGATCGTTGACTCTCCTTTGCCGTTCATTAAAATGTTTTTCTCCTCCGTCTGCGAAAGCGGGACAAGGTACGGGTACCGCGGAGAAAGCGAGAGGAAGAACATTCTTGGAAAAGGATGAGACACGAGCTTGATGACAAGGACGGTTTCCCCTCTTTCAAGTTTCCTTCCAGTGGTGATGGAGGAAAACTTGAGTCTACCATCTTCAATTTTTACCTCCCTTATAAAATAGTTTATTACACAAATTTAATAATAAGTTTAATTATTTTGGATACTACATTTGTTACAGGTGTAGTGCTTATAGCCGTTCTTTAAACTATCTGCTATTATTAGTGAAATATCTTTTGTACCAGTATTCCAGTGTCCTTTTTAAGGAGATTGTTAGGCTGGTTTAAAGTAACTAAACTTATTGCCCCTACTATATTTATGATCATTATAAACTAAATGTTTTCATTAATTTTATTACATGACAAATCAATTTCCCATATTTTATTTATGAAAGTAAAAAAATAGCTGTATGATTTAATTTAATTATATATATTTATTATTAATTATCATTTATTATTAATTATTATTCATTATTATTTATTATTATTTCTTATGTATTATTACTTTTTATTATGTATTATTATTTATTAGTATTTATTATTATTTATTATTACTTATTATTGTTTATTATTACTTATCATTATTATTTTATTTGCGATAATTTTAAAATAACTATATATTATAATAAGAAATATATATTTTCCATAATAAGATTATTAAATAAAATATAATAATAGCCCAACCAAAAAATACCAGCCAACGATATTTACGTGAAAGCATAGAGATAACAAAACGTTTAAACCACTTAATGAATTTAGATGAAGGCCCATACTTACACAATGTCTGGAAAAATTTATTTCTTAAAAAATAACATATATGACCAACTAAAATGATAACGCCCCTCCCCCTCTCTTTTGTTTCCTATAAAGCTGATGTAACGCGACACAATCCGTTTAGTCTTGACAATGGCCCTAACACAGCCGAAACTAGTCGATTATTATGTATTTTAAATGTTTTTAAAAATGTAATAAAAGAAAAACTTAACTTATGCAATAATTCGTGCTTTTATTTAATAATCTTATTATACAAGTAGCGTGAGGACAGAACGCATTTATAAAATTATGCTTAAAATATATTTTCCATATCTAAAATTACATATTATGAAATTCTTCTCCGCAAATTAATTGTGTGTAAAGTTATTTCTGGAAAACCATTAATAATAGTACCGGACCTAACAAACATTTTTTTAAATTTTGCTGATGATAATTGATAAGTCTGGGAAACTTGCTATATATGGTTATACCATTTGCGAAATGTCGGTACTTGACGCTGGTTAGTTTCAATGTTATGACAGTGTGAGCTACGAGAGAAGATTGATATCTTCGCGGGTAGCGTGCTGTTCATACCGAGAGCCGGTCAGAATGGACACACCCGTCGTGCTTTGTCCTTCAACATCCACCACGCACCGCCCGCACCCAGACCGGTAGGTGTCACTGCTGGGAACCTCCTCTTCTTCGTCTGACATACCGTCACGTGTCTCCTCATATTGTCCTCCCGTTCACCGCCAATAACAAAATCTCTCCTTTTTGTCCCTCCATGCTCAGCTTGAATAATCGCGCTAGATTTCCATAAAAATAATATATCGGATTGACGCCTGTATATTACAACTCAGGTATTGCGTGAACCGTTCAGTTAAACTATGTTGGGTAAATATTGGATGATTTGGAAGGGACATAAGTTTTTGGTTTTTGAAATGGATTATGGCAATATTCGTCCCGAAATTAAATAATTAATCAGTTTCCAAAAATATTTTCATACACGAAAAATCCTCATAAAAATTAGCAATCATTTTAAATTGACTGCTTGTTTACTTAATCTTTATTGAAAACCAATTATGTTCTTCGGTTTCATATCTCAAGGTAAAGCTAGAATTAGCTAGGTGTTTCATTTCTTAGTACTTGCAATCGCAGTAAGACCATTGGTGTAGCTAGAATTGACTTCAGGGGGAGACAAGGACCTTACAGATGCCCTGAATTAAAAACTGCTTACTGCCACCTAAGAGCAACAAACCCACGGAGAACGCAGTTAGCCTTTAAACAAGCTAACGTAGTGTTGTGTACAAATTTCATTGGACGAGCCTTTACGCTGAACGTTTTACGGAAATGGGGAAGATAATTTCCGAATTTTCCCCTTTCCACGGCAACAGGCGCTATAGCCTCTAACCAATGAAAAATTTACACAAGAAAATGAACGATTTTTTACGGGTTGCAATCTTCTTGTGTGGAGTGCTGTGTCTGTTGCTCTAACTGCCACTCACTTATGTGTACAAAATAAACTCCTTAATTCAAATTAACGCTATCACTTGATTTTTAATTGAAGTATTGATAGATCAGTGCCAGTTTCCTTAATTATATAGTTTCTGAATCGCACTCTATTCTTAATTAGACGAACAGAGTAGGTTCGCGATTTTCGTCTCATTTGATAATGGGCAGCCGTCGGTCCCTGGTGACTTGTAGGAAAACCGCCGATAAAATGGATTAGGCTCCGAGCACGACCCCGCTACTCCCAAAGAGGAAAAACCTAGAAAAAACTTTCCTGTCTCTTTTTTTGGTTCTTAGTATGTGGGCAATGGGACCAAGCCCGCTGTTCACTCCTCTCTCTTTCCATGCGCGCTCGCTGTGGTTCGCTGGAGCCCTTGACTCTACCCCTTTTATCCGTCTCTTTCCTGTTCTCGCTCCATTGCTTATTTTCATCCGCGACTTCTTGACGTTTTGAAGTGGAGGATAATTTTACGTCAAAATGAAAGACTGTTAAAAAATATCTACAGGGTGCTGCTTTTTTATTTGGACATGTTGGAACTACTTTTCCGTAACAGACGGTTGTATTGTAAGTTTGAGGTGTACAGAATTACCCTCCTAACACGATATTCAAGCTACTTTTCCACTTCTTTCGTATCCCTGCAAAGTTACAAAACCCCGAAGTTTTACGGGGAAGCATAAGCTGGTTCAAGAGGTAACGCAGCACCCAGTACTGCCAGAGGTTAAATAGTTATTTCGATCAAAAAAGTACGGCTTATGCTTTGGCGGTCTTTGTCTTATAAGGCCGGACAACCAAAACCGGGACACTTGATTTCTAGTAACCCATAACTTATGTAAAAAACTAAAATTGGATCGATAGGGATTTCGGGGAAAAAATTGTTATTGTAGCAGTAAATAGGAAATAGTTTTAGATTATAGTGTGGGCATATTAGATTTTCTTAATATTACATTTATAACAGGCATAGTAAAGATGTGAGTTCACAATTAATCTGCACAATACTTAACGACCCATATTAGAGATCCTAACCAAAATCTGGGGATTACGGATGAATCAGACAAGATTCGAGGTTATCCAGAAAATGATTAATAAAACCAGCGGCGTAGCAACCAGGGGGACAAGGGGACAATGTCCCCTCCTAAAGTTTCTACTAAGGGACAACACCTGTGTTTGTCCCCCACTTAAATATTGTGAATTTGTTTTTACAACCATTATGAAAAAGATAAATTTGTCGTTTAAAACTGTTAACAACAAAGTTAAAGCGAATTCAAATTCAATTTTCAATTTTTGTACAAATATAATAAAATTTATACAATATTTCTCCGCTTTTTAATATCATATATATGTGAGGCTCGCTACGCTCGCAATGTAGCCCCCAAACTCAAAAACGTTCCTACGCCCCTGAATAAAACCTAAACATTCCGTGCGATTTTGAAAAGAATCTTGTTGTTCAGCACGATCCTCAATCAACTCTTGATCTATTTTTTGATCTAATCTTAACAGGATCCAAAAAGATTTAAATTTAAATTTATTACTTTTAGTTCAATTATTATTAGTAGTTGTATCTATTAACTTAAAAGAAGAAATAACACTTAGCTAGGACCAGTCTAAATAGAATCGAAAGACATTTATAAAACAGATTAATATAAGTATACTTTAGTAGCGTCATTTTAGTATATACATTAAGGGGGAAGAATACCGTAAAAGCCTCTTTTTCGTTCAAGCTGAACGTTTCTGTTTTAACAATTACATAATTGAATTATAATTTTCTTATTAGGCTGAACCTTCCTCTAGTGTTTAAAATAATTTTGATAATTCTAATATTAATAGTTATAATATATAAGGTCCTAACTAAAGGGTAGTTTGGGCGCTTGCCCAGCTTGTTTAGCTCCGGAGGTCCGAATTTAAACGTAATAACTAAATTACTTTTAAATTTAAATTTATCAAAATTATTTTAGTCACTAAACAAGAGGCTGTTCTACACTTAAATATTAATTTTGTAAGTTAAAATACAAAATTAAAAGAGTTCAGCTTGAAATAGCGTGAAAGTAGACAATGGCCCCTGTAGTCTTCCCCCTTAACAGAATAAACAACGAAACAAGCACATTTTCACATTTAAAGAAAATGCTTGAATTTGATCAATAAAAATCTCTGCCCTTCTAACGTGACCACTTGTTTGTTAAAAATCTTCTCCGTTGGTTTGAACTCAATCAATGTGCTCCGTTCGCGTAAGTAATGTCCTCACCATTCTTTCTATTTGAAAAATTCTCTTTTGAACGATTCCAATTTCACTAAAGATTTCTCCAAAGATATTTTAGCGGTGGCCAATCCCAATTGTGCCTTTTTTAATTGCATCAGGGAATTTTAGTTTTTAACTAACCTTTTTGTCCTTCCTGTTTTTACAGAACTTTCACTTGAGTGAACTGTATTTAAAAATTTCGCTGAACGAACGAGGAAGGTTTGGAAGATAATGAACCTTCCAAAAATGTAATCATAGAGTCGCAAATCTCGGTGATAGCGAACATATTTTTACTAATTGGAAAATTATTCGGTTTGGTTGGTCGAATTTTCGAGTTCCATTGGGAACCAGGAGAAGGTGCATATACAGCTGTACTAAATGTGTTGTGATGCGTGTGAAATGTAACTCAAATAAGGAGCGTCGAAATAAACATCATTAAGCCAGTAACAAAACATTGCTCCAAAAATTAATTATTACAAAAGCTGTTTGGAACGAAACCCTGTAAATTTTTATTTTTAGTAACATTTCTGTCACTAGATGGGGTAGGAATTCCATCAGCAACAAAAAAAAAGATGAACTAAATACTGTCTAACTCGAAGTGAATAAGCAACTAATTAAACTAAACTATGTAAAAATGGTTTCATGTTTTGAAGAGTTCAAAGTGTAATATACAGGGGATTTCAAAAGGTTATGCAAAAGTTTAAGGAGTTGTAGGGGGTGAGTTGAAAGAACGCCAGAGAGCTTCAAAGTGTGTCCTACTAGACCCTGGAAGTAGGCTACAACAAGCGCAAAACCAAGCAGCAGGGAAATTTGAACATTAAGATTTGGGTTCGTGTGATAGGTAAAAAAGAACTTTGTAAACAAATCGAGGTAACCAGCGTAAAAAAATGAACTTAAACGGTATTTAAAGTCCCTGCTGCTTGGTTGCGTTGTTGTAGCCTACTTCCAGGGGCTAGTAGGCCACATTTTGAAGCTCTATGGCGCTCATCGTAGGAAAATGGGAAAAAACAGGCATACTTCTCAACTCACCCCCTACAAATCCTTAAAATGTTTGCATAACCTTTTTGAAACACCCTGTATAATGTTAAAACAGTTGTTTTGGACGATATAAGTGTTACTTAATAAAACGACTGTGTTAATTTTGTTTAAACTAACCAAGGTTCTAAATTGAAGGACTTAATTCACGAATTTCCCGAGGCATCACTCACTCTCGATTGTTTACTGCACGACTAATAATCAATTAATAAAAGTTTAATTAAATTTTAACTTTGTTTGTTTAACAAATTAAAGCAAAAAGAGAAAACCGTGAAATAATAAAAATCCTGTTATTTTGAACAGAATTAATTAATTCTAGCTATAAATAAAATTAATATGTCGTAATAACAGAAAAGTATGTTTTTTACAGAAGTAATAAATTGATTTAGCTATATTTTAAACAAATATATTTTTTTTGTCGACTGCACTGGAAAATGTTACTTTGAAATAGGTAAACGTAACATCACTCATAAGTTTTAATAATATATTGTGTAATAATTAATATAACTAAGGTCATACAAGCAAGGTAATGTTACAATTAGTAACATTATACAACGAGCTTTTACCTCTGCACGTACCAAACCATTGAACCAGGCGTTCTTTCCAACCCTACCAGACCCGGGGTGTACCACGAGGGATCGTATTCAGGGAGGTTGGGATCATCCATGATTTTGTGAACTCTACCCTAATTTTTCCAAGTAACTTCGCCAATTGTTTTTTACAATTTTTCTTGAACAAAGTAGACAGACTGAACTTTGCCAACGGGACCTCATTTTGCCAACTCACCAAAATTATTGGGGCACGCTCCAAAGGTACGCCCCTGGACCCTACACCATACTCTTATTTCATTAAAAAGCCCGTGAAAGGGCATCATTTGGTTCCGCGAGTCCAAGATGGCTCCGATCGCATCCGCATCAAAAGCAGTCTTTTGTTCAGTCTCGAAATATGTCGAAGAAAACGGGGCGAGGAAAGCCCCTTTCGGCAGGACAGCATCCACCCACGCTTCATCGCGTAGTGAATACGGCGCGGTGATGATCGGGGAGGTGGGCCCCCGCGGTTACTTTATCTTTTCATTCGGGCCACCCACTGGCGTCTACGCCGGGGCTTTTGCGTCTTCGGAGCGCCATCTATCGTCGCTTATAATCCCCGGATAATAACACGGGGACCTTCTTAATGAGGTAACAGTAGACCGACCTCTTATTCCTCCTGGTCCTTAAGATGTCCCTGAACGACGGAAGATCCCCGCACCGGAGCCACTCCTGGCCAACGCTGACAACTGACACGGGTGCTTTCGGATGTTGTTAGGCACGTTTCCAATGTCTGAGATTTTTTGCTGGCTTTGCCTCTGAATGTGGAACGCGGGAATCAACCTTGCTCCTATTTCCTCTCTAGACGGGTGACCCCCGCTGAGAGCGTCCCTACGTTGACGTACTTTTAATTATTTTCCTTGTAGCGACCATCCCCCGTATATACGACAAAATCACAGGGACCAGTCTTGGTTTTAATTAAGAGCGCGCCATTGTCACCCCCTTCTCTTCCCCCGAAGACTACGTTGATTGAAAATTATTACTTTACCTGCGTTTACTTTAATAAGTTTCTGTTTATTTGCTTCGGCTAATGCTATTATGATCCATGCTGTGATTAAAAAAAAAATTGTATTTGTTTTTAGAAGTATAATTTTTGTTTGGTTGGGGATCGATTCCAACATCAATTTTTTTTCCAGCTACGTCAAATACTAAAACCGAATATTTATCGTTGAATAATTTCATCGAATATATTTTAATGATAATAACAGTAATTATTAGGTTGGGAATCGAATCTAACAATTTTTTTTCTAGTCAGGTCAAATAGCAAAACCGAATATTTAAACGTGGAACCAGTGGCGTAGACAAGGGGGGTTTCCGGGTCCAACCACCCCCATTGGGCCTACCTTTGACTGTACTAAGTTTTCACCCCCTTCTCGACCCCTCTTAACATTCACATATTTTGACCCCCACCACCCTTGACTTATTTTCTGGCTACGCCACTGCGTGGAGCAATTTGGTTCAATATGTTTAGGTGGCAAATCGAGCTAGTGAACTGATCAAATATCAAATAGTATTTAGAATATCGAATACTTTATCAAATAGTTGGCTATTTTTGCTATAAAAATAATACAACTTCTAACTAGCAAACTGAAATAATTTGAGTAACTTCGCTTTAAAATTAAATTTATCTTTTAGAAAATTCTGATTTACCAAACAAACAAAAGATTACCTTCAAAGTTCAAACTTATTGGAGATTGTAACTTCTAAGAAATTTTCTTAAGATAATGAGATGTTAAATTACCAGGTCTATAAGGTCAACAAGAGACCTGACACTTTGACCCTCGCTTTGACCCTTATAAATTATGCAAAAACGAAAACAGAGATTGCAGCGCCATAACTCTGGAAAATACATTGCAGGGAAACACGAATCTTCATGACTCAATCCGTTAAATTCTCCGAATTTTAACAAACAAAGAATACTTTAGTCTGCAATTATTTGGCAAGTTTTGCAAATTATTTGGAAATAGCAGATACATTTTAGCCCATATTCTTATATTTTTTTATATTATATAAGAAAACCTAATATTTGCAAGTTCCATACGATTTAATATTCGATCGAATAATTTTGAATCACCAAATATTTTGGACATCCCTAACATTAAATTTTTGTTAATAAAATATCACAAAATTTATTCTTAAAATATATTTCTATATATTGCATTTCCTCTGAAAATAATTCAAATTCTTAGGCTGTTAATTTTATCAATTTTCAACCGTGTTAATTTTCCAAATATTCGATTTGGATACTATTCAACGTTACTCGCTATGAAACGGTGCAGACTGTTCCAGCACACACCCTTTACGTATAGAAATATTTGCGTGGCCTAAAATTCTATACCGAAATGATTTGACGGTGAACAGTCGTAAATTTCCAGCTCTTAAAATGTATTACAGGAAATGGCCGTAAAGAAATTTAAAGCGCGCGGGCGCCTCCCATCTGAAAGCGTTTTAAACTCTTTTGACGATTTTTGGATGCCAACCTAATTCATTGCCCTTGTCAACTGGCTTAAAGAAATTTTATTAACGTAATAAATATTCATCAAATACGCGTATTTCATTAAAGGCGTCATTCGGGCGTCATCATTATATAAAACAGAGCGACAGCTGGTAAACACGATGCTCCGCGCTCGATCGTCGATGCCACGTTTAGAAATTCAAGGACCTATGCTCGCTGAAAGAGTAACGTAACCAGGCCCATCACGAAAGCCAAAAGGGGTCCGCGGACCTGATGTTGGAGAGACCCTATCGACTTTCTCGAATTAGAAAACGCGTAGTAAATTACGACTTCGTAACGTTTTCATCATGATTTCGCGGTGCTTACTACACGTAGAGAAACAAAATTATGGTTCGTAGTTTGAGGATGCTTCGAAGTTGTATCGGACGTCTGTCTGGCTTAACCCTTAAATAGATGAAGCTTACTGGCTTTTTTGGTGAAGCGAGAAGAGATTTAGAGGCGCAAAAACACTCAGATATTCGAAGCATCCCCGAATGTAGCATCTGTCATTTCCGCGAGCAGCCGAAAAAAATTAGGGAACATCGTTAAGTAGATGACTAGTCTCTCGCAGTTCACCCCTTTACGCGGTAAATAATGATGCGGTTCGGCCCATAATATAGCGGTTCTCAGGGGTGGATGGTCCCAAACAACCCAGTTTTTATTGTCGTTACGGTATTCTAGTTATTCTAATTAGACGCCCTTACTCATACCTAACTTCTGCTAAACCATACGTCTAGCCATGCCACTGATAAATGAATGACACGTGGCGTTAGACGTGGAAATACTATTTAAATACAAGCGGCTTGTTTACGAGGTTTCATATTTTTTGCGTATCTTTTAAAATTCATGGAAAATTACTGAAAATGTTACTTAAATAAGTAAATTGTCTAATAAGGAGACATCCCGAAGTGTAACCGACCGATTTTATTCAAACTCGGGGGATTGGTAGACCTTCGTGTATCATGAAAAATCCTAAAGGGAATTTATTCAATGGGCAACCGTTTTGACATGGCATCGAAAAGTGTTTTTGACAACACCAAATATAAAATTTTCTCATTGAAAATAACATGGGATTTTGACCTCAAATTGATCAAAAGTTGGTCAATTTTGATGTTTTTTTGGTCAATTTTTATCTATTTTTTCTATTTTTGGCATTTTCGAAATTTTGAAATTTGTTAAACTTTTTCACAGGGGGTCCTAGGAATCGGTCAGAATCCCATGTTATTTTCAATGGGAAAATTTCCATTTGTTGTTGTCAAAAACATTTTTAGTTGCCATGGCAAAACAGTTGCCAATTGAATAAATTCCCTTTAGGATTTTTCAAGTTAGATGAAGGTCTACCAATCCCCCGAGTTTGAACAAAATCGGTGGGTTACACTTTCGGGATGTCTCCTTGTAAGTACACGTTCGTTTGACCTTGATGATCTAAGCTTACGTTATTTTCTGCATTGATTGCTTTTGATCCAACAAAACGTATTTCAATTATGAACTTTTGAGCCATTTCATATAATTATTATTTCAATATTGCTTATATTGTCTATAGAGGTCTGTTCGGTTTCATTATTGGTGCAAATGTTCGTATAATATATTTACTTAAAAAATGTATTTGTTTTTGTACAGATCCTGTGAACAGGAGTGGTTAAATATTAAGCTCTCCAAACTGGTGTACTCCAAAAATACGTAAGTATTTTGTAAATTATTGGAATCGTGTTAAGTTGTTAATTAGTTGTTATATATTCCTATAACAGATATATAACTAGGGTACTTAGAAAATGCTTCAGATTATTTTCCAAAACCAAAAAAATTGAATTTAAAATTTATAACCACATATTATATTTTGCGTTACTTTTGTGAGTAACATGAATCAGCCTGTTTAGGCAACTTAAAACCACCCTCCACGTACGTAATAAAATATTAGACCTTGGGTTTCCACGTGCACTTTTCGAAGACCCATATTGAACCCCCCAAGGTTGCGTTATATCACCCAAATGATATTGGCGCACTTCAGATAATCCCGGCTCAACACCAGGCCACACAACCAATAAGCAATAAAACATTCACAAAATATCATAAGTAAATCCTCGCGAGAAGAATACCCGTTAAAATAATGTTAGTCAGTCTCATCTATTATAGAAAAAACCATCATTTCGCATGGTAGAATATATTAGACTCAATTTTTTCACCAATTGACCATTCATCTTCACCCCTCGCGTAGAAAATCCCCAGTTCTCCGTCCTGGGCTACCATCCATCAATAAGACGGGAAGGGGACCCCAGAGAGACAGTACCCTAAGTCGGGATGACGGCGAGGCCCCATTCGAGAGATATACTGTCTAGGCCACGGAGTTATACAGTTTCATACCGTTGTCAGTGGTCGCGGTGTAGACAGCATTGTCGGGGTAACACCGCAACCCGTGTCTTACGGGCCAGTGGGTTCCCTCTTTTTGACTGGTTGCAACGGCGGAGACCAGAGCCGAGACGGTGGCCAGGGTAACAGATGGTGGGCGCTTCACGGTCCCGCACCCTCCGGGGTGACAATAACACCCAGAGCCGGCACCCTTCGACAAGACGGGGAGTATTTTCACCCGTCCTTCACGTTTTTTGGTGACTACGGACGCGTTAAGAACACGTTCGTAATTTGCCTTATTCCTGGTCAGAGTCAGCTGGCAAAGTGGCTGAAGCCATCTGGGGATGGTAGAGACCCGCTTGGTCTACGCGGGGTTAGACAGAGACACTGACATCTGCTCTTGGTACTGTTTGTAAGCTTTATCGGTTATTGTTAATAACACTAATTCGTGTTTATCGGCTTCTGTTATCCCCTGGAAGTGATTACGGATTATTTATCGACTTTCGATGCAAAGTGCACTTCTGGAGGGAAGTTAGGACATAAGGACAAACTTAAACGCAATCGATACTTTAAATATTTTAGTCAAATTGAAGCCCAGACATTATATATTAATAGTATCTTATTGAAATAAATTAGGATGATTATTTAGTAAAACTTAAACACCCGAACTGTTACAGAAATTACATTTTGTTTAAAAAATAATTGAACCTTACTAAATTTAATCTTCTAAATCATATTGTCATTACATTAATTTATCATTAATAATTATAAATATTTAATTTTTGTTCCATGGTAAATTATTTAATTTTATCATTACTAAATTTAATATTTTAAATCAAATTGTTATTACATTAATTTATCATTATTAATTATAAATATTTAATTTTTGTTCCATGGTAAATTATTTAATTTTAGCATTACTAAATTTAATCTTCTAAGTCAATTTGTTATTACATTAATTTATTGTTACTAAAATTAATCTTCTAAGTCAAATTTTATTACATTAATTTATCGTTACTAAAATTAATCTTCTAAGTCAAATTGTTATTACATTAATTTATCATTACTAAATTTAATCTTCTAAGTCAAATTGTTATTACATTAATTTATCGTTACTAAAATTAATCTTCTAAATCAATTTGTTATTACTTTAATTTATCATTACTAAAATTAATCTTCTAATTCAATTTGTTATTACCTTAATTTATCATTACTAAAATTAATCTTATAAGTTAATTTGTTATTACATTAATTTATTAATCAAGTTTAGTCTTTTTGGGTAATTTGAATACGAATGTTATCTATGAGTAAATTTCATTTACCATTGAAAACGTTACTCGTATGGTGGTTGCTATTTTCTTGTATAATTCTAAACTTTATTCCCATGTTAAAAAAAAATTAAACGGAACTGAACACATAAAAATTTTCCATTTTCAATATGGTCAAAAAGTGATCGTGATCCATTATCGTATATTCACAATCCAAATTCTATTTTTACGTTACTGTCATAGGCGTGTATAAAAAAATTACTATAATTAGACATTGAAACAGTCTTAAGGTAGGTCCTTATAGCAATATAATCAATTATTGTAATAGGCTTAAAAGATTTTTCCCTCGCTACAAGAATAGATCATTTATAGTATGATAGTAGGTTTTAGATATATAGATTTTCTGAAAAACGATTGTTGAATAACATCATGAATATCTTATCAAACCTGGGCCTGAAATTTCGACGACACTAACGTGACAATACGGTAGAAAGGAAGTTGGAGCCTAATAGACGCGTTAAGAAACTATTCGGTTATTCGCTCAATAATTTCCCGATCATTTGGCAGGCGGGACTGATGTTGATATAAAGGGGTGGTCGTCCTCGTTCAACGTTTTACACGGAAGCGGTCTTTAGAGGGGCTCTCTTCGGTAACACGAGATATTTGCGTGACACGGAGTCATGAAACTCGAGCCCACGTGACTCACGCGGAAGCTCCGACGTCCCATTTTCAGTGTCAGGATTAAAATACGTTGCCGCAGACATACGCGTATTCGCTGTGTTTTAAAAATTGGAAATTCGGGATTACGTTTTTGGGACAGGCCTGGATTTACGGAAAAAGGGTAAAGCTCTACGGATTACACGAGTAAGGTTTCACGTAGACGCCGTTGACACACTTTTTAAAGGGCGTAGAAACAGAAATGTCGCCTACTGTTATGAAATACGCGTAAGCCTAGTCATGCCACGTGTTTTTATGTCGTATAGAAACAGCTTTATTTGACAGGAATATATTTTAATTGCTAAAAGAAAATCCTTGCAAATCGCGTTAGGCTAAATGAATTTGACAACTGCTCCGACTATTTTAAGTTTAAGTTTAACAATAAATATTGCGTGTTTTGAGGTAATTTTAAGTTTAATATTTTATACACCTTCTTTTTAAATTAAATTACTTAATTATTTGATTATCCTGCATTTAAATATTTATTATTTGATGTTATCAGGAGTTTATACAGATATTAAGCTGCTGCTTCGTCGTTAGCTAACTCATGATTCAGATGAGCTACGTCCAGTGGCGTAACTAAGGTCAATGTGACTCTCAGGCGAGACTCGTTTTGGGCGGACCTATTTTTTCCGAATCTTTTGGGGGCCCTTATTCTCCGGAGCCCAACTGTGCCGTATGCACTTCCGGGCCGTTTTTTTCGTAAAATTTCTTTCGGGAAACATTTGAGCGCCATCAAACGGTAGAAACCTTTAAAAATAGTCACGTGGTATAAAATTGCTTTCAAGTTTATAAATATTTATACTTGTTTTAATTTATTAAACTTAATTTAACGACAACTCGGACATAAGTATTATTATTGTGATCGTAGTGTTAAGTCCTAAGACTAGAACACGTTTTTAACCAAGGCTTAGTGAAGTTATAGAAGTTGGCAGTGCTATGACGAATTTCCGTGAACATTTTAACAAGTTAACTACGACCAAAACAATTTATGATATCGCCTATTCCGTTAATATTCTTGTGGGGCTAAAATTTAATAAAAATTCACCCTTTACCACGGCGCTACCTATCGAACAAAGTTGAAACTAAAAGCGCGACGGGAAAATGTCAGAGCGACTATTGAAATATAATATTTTGCTTTTTACCCACAAACAAACAGTACAAAAATGAATCTATTTGATCGCAAACAGAAATCAGATTCCTTTTCAGTTCGTCGCACCTTATTGACCTTTCCAGTCGGCATATGGAGACCAAATTTTGATACTTCTATATTGATGAACTGATATTTTTGACAAATGAAAATTTATTTAATCGCAAAATGTTTCACGAAAACCAATCACACGTAACCTACATTTGAAATAATTTAAAGAAACCAAATCCCAAATTCTAATTATATCATGTAATGCAAATTTCAACTGAAAATATTACAATGTATAGGGTAACTCTAATCGAATACTGAATAATATTGAAAAATATATTGAAACCCTATAAATTCAAATTTTTAAGTGACCCATATTTTAATTATTATATTGTTTCGATGCGATTGGATCACTGAATGGAACGGTTGGTCTCTTAATAATCTTGTACGAAACTTAATCTTATCGGTGCAATCGACCTACAGTCTACAGCAGCGTGCTAAGCCCCAACACATGGTCGCTCCGGAAGGCGATTAACTTGTTTCGCGTTTCAATTAACTTGGTCTGTTGTTACGATAAATAGAGACAGAGTAGGCGTCACTGACTCAGAGAATATCCTTTGAAACTACGCCACCGGACTTTGTAATAAATCTATCTCTAGCTGGCTATGTAAAATGGTCCGTAGGACTAGCGCCTAAGCCTATTGTCGTGTAGTGGTAATACTGCGAAATCTTTGAAGTTTCAACACATTTCGCCGTTTCGATAAGCAAGCGTGGGTGTTATTGAAGGACTAGTGGCTCCTCCTATCAATCGCGGAGCGAAATACCGATAATTAAAGAGCTCAGGCCTTTTATAATTCGCATTTGAAGCGGCTATTGTTCACCGCACCGCCACCTTGTAGCTCTTTTAAACCCGCAGCGCGCGCTAAAACTATAAACGAAATAAGTGTAATTCGGGTTGGCAGTTTCAGGTGATGAGCGAATAAAATTGCCGAATGTAATCGGACAATGACGCGCGTGAAGAGGGACTAAAGCCGCAGCCTGTAACTTCAGTAGCGGGTGGCCTTTGACGATGGGAGCGAGCTCGCTGATAAAGAGAATGGAGCTATCCCTTATTAAAGCGAGCCCGTTGGGAGCCAAATACAGGCCGTCCCAGCGCCAAGTCCGTTAGAATTCTCCCAGTCAAATTATATTGCAAGGCGATAGCCATCTCCGACTAGGCCAAAGCGGTTTAATCGACGGTTTTAGCGTTATTTCACAGCTCTGAAAGGGTTAAAGGGACTCCAGGGAAAATGATTTGAACTTCAACTTTTAATTTTCAACTTACGGGAAATCCCGATGGAATTTTCTTTATTGGATTTTTATTGGGAATTTTTCTGGGTCGGAGTTGAAAGGCCAATGTGGGTCACGCAGAGGTCGGAGTATTTTTAATTGACGGTATGAAATATTTTAAATCGATCCGTACGAAGAATTAATATCTTAGATTTTTATTTTCTTTGCCAATAATCAATTTAACCTGAATAGATAAATATTATTCTTGCCAAGGAAATTATCTTTGAGGATTTTTTTTTTATAAAAGCACCACAATGTCAACAGCGGAGAAAAATTTCTAAAGAAATCAGGCGAAGAAAATCAAACAAAAATCATTTAAAAATCAATATTTTCAACACTACAAAACATATTATCAGTAATATGGTACTATGGTCGGCTATATCTAGGTTTTGTTGTTAAAACACTTCCATAAGCTGTATATCAGGATTAAAAATTCCATATTTTGTTATGAAGTATGGAAGGCAAGGTAGTAATGTTATTTTGCTGTGAACTTTGGAACACAGGTTACTAATACTGTATTGCTGTCAGTTATGGAAACAGGGTGCTAATACTATTTGACTGTGAATTGTGGAACACAGTTTGTTAATTATATTTTGCTGTGAATTGTGGAACACAGTTTGTTAATTATATTTTGCTGTGAATTGTGGAACACAGGTTACTAATACGGTATTGTTGTCAGTTATGGAAACAGGTTGCTAATACTATTTGGCTGTTAATTTTAGAACACAGTTTGCTTATTATATTTGGCTGTGAATTGCGGAACACAAGTTACTAATACTATATTGCTGTCAACTATGGAATCCAGGATACTAATACTATTTGGCTGTGAATTTTAGAACACAGTTTGCTTATTATATTTTGCTGTGAATTGCCGAACACAAATTACTAATACTATATTGCTGTCAATTATGGAAGGGAAAGTGCTAATACTATATTACTGTAGACTTTGGAACCCAGGGTGCTATGTTATATAGCATTAGCACCCTGCCTGGCACTAGTTCGAAGCGAAAATTGCATTTTAAACCATGCTGTACGTATTATTAAATTATTCCTAGGAAGAAAACATTTCTTCGATTTTCGTTTCATTCTTTTTGTTTAAGACTAAATGTCGTTTAGATAATGTCAGTAATTTAACGAAATTCAGGCAACCCTATCATTTTAAACCAATGGTTCCTTCTCACATTACAGGTAATTTTCAAAAATAAAATTTCTCGGTAATATATGCTTCTTTCTCGAAAATTAAGCGACGTACTGGTCGGCACGCTAACTTTAAATTAGTACTTTTAATACGAGTTTCCATTTTGGAACGGCGCAATAAATAATTGGCTAGGCTGCAACAACAATAGTTTGAACTCGGGCAGACGGTGAGACTCCCACTTATCATAATTTTCCTAGTACCACCAGTGTTACTGACAGCTATCTGCAAACATTGCCCCCCCCCCCCCAACAGCCCGTTTTTTTCCATGGGATAATATACGGTCGCGCATTACCCGGCTACAATTTTTTTCTCTCTCCAAATTTTACAACCGTCCGCTAGGGTGCCTCCCTAGTTCGGTCTCTGGCCGTTGAGGGGCGCTCATGAATAGTAAAATAGAACGAATAGGGGGTACCAAATGACACTAATCGTAAAATACGAGTAGGGGGTCCTCCAAAATGGGGCACACCGAAAGGTCAGTGTTTTGCCCTCTAGTGGCTATGTAAAGAACAAAGTAGGCCTATTTTTCAGATTTGGTTAAAATCGTTTGCCTGTATTTTCGGACGCGTAACCTAGCTGACCCCCGGAGTTTTTATTGTCGGTGGCTGGGATGAGATTACGCGTTTTTTATCCCGGGGTATTCAGTGGCTGTAAAGAAATTAGGTTGCGTGCTAATCGTACATTTATAGAAAACCGTTATTTCAACCGATTGCATTTTTGATATAATTATTTTTCGTTAACCTAAACAAATTTTCGCTCATACCACCTCATTTGATATTCCAATGGCGTATTTAAGGGGAGTTTTGGGGGTTCAACCCCCCCCCCCCCGAAATGATGATGACTGGGGAGGGGGGGTGCCTAATAAAAATAAGTTAAACTTCCGTCAGCAGACCCCCTTGAAATTTGCCCTCCAAACCCCCCCTGAAATAAAATCATGGATACGCCCTTGTGATATTCTAGTGTGATCATAGACAAACTACCCTAAGAAGGATTTTACTAAATATTTTACTATTACGATGCCAAATTTTCTCGTCAACATGTATTGCCATTTAAAGGGGAACGGCCAAGATTTTCCAAATATGACCTTATTTCCGTATCAAAATATTAACAAGACGTTCAATATACTAACACGTACCTTTTTTGTTTGCAAAAAATAGCTTTTGGCCCAAAAGGTTGAAACGAAAAATAACGCCAGGTGTTTGGGTTTGAATTTTCGCCGCCATCTTAGGGGCTGCCGCCAGCGCCCCTAACCCCGTATGAGCGATTTGCGTACTATCCTAACTTTTAAAATCGCACAATTTAGGCTTAGGTTTCTTATAACTGGAACGCGCCACGCGTGCAAAACAATTTTTTAGCGTTTTCAGCAGCGCGCGCTTTTACGTTGTTTTTCTGTCTCACCGACTTCTCACCCGGTGTCGTGGCGGACGCGCGCTTTTCAATTTCCCGAAATTTCTTTATTTTATTAAAAATTAACCACTCAATATTTTTTGATGCGGTTTTCGCCATAAATTTTAGTTTTTAATGGGCTATAGGGCTATCTAACTGGTTAAAGCTTGACCGTTAAAGAATAGAGCAACGTGATTGCTTTTCAAGGCTCGTGACATGTCCATTAATAGTACACTTGACTTCACTGGACCAATTACAGGTCAATCAAATTACAAGTCAATCTTAAGATAATTTGTCCTTGGGGTCATCATCTTGTAGCTACAAAAGGCACTTCAATCCAAAACAATCAACGACAATGCATATGCTACATACATTTGGTTTGCTCAGCTATGGACGCCGAATATTTATCCTGACCCTAACGGTGAGCTTCTCCACAATACGTAGCACGGACGACCTATGTCAGGGGTGACCAATTTTGCGATTCTGAAGATCACATTCTTGAACGTCGAGATAACCATTATTAAGGTAGGCTATTTGATTTTTCAGCGGTGACCAAGTTTGAGATTAAAAAGATCGCCTATTTGGGCACCCCTAATCTGGGTATTGCTCAATATTATTAATTTATATTGCAATTGGATATTTACATAACCAGAAATTCAACGTTTGATGAAATTGACCACATAATAAGAAAACACTACAAATTTTGAAATCGATCTGAATTTTGACCTAGAAAATCTTTCGTAGCTGTAACTAATTTTTTTTCTTTGAAATTATGTTTTTGTTATATATACAAGAGGGGTAAAGGCGACATGAACAGAACAAGAGAATAACGGTCATTACACGTTCCTTAATGATTTGGAGAAATCATTCTATTCTAAAACTGCTCCGTATCACACGTCTCTTAAACGTATTTGAAAGGTCCTTAGACTCACAGAACCCTTTAACAGTATACAGCTGTATAAGGAATTGCGAACTACACGTTACTTTAATAGCTTTCATTTAGGAAATCGCACGGGCTTTTCCGCCCTTTTGCTGCTGTGCGTGTCCCGGAAGCAATTCTTCCACTGTTCTTTTCGCCAGTGTCATAAAATTTCGTGCCCCAGCTAGAGCGTTTTGCATTGAAAGAAACAATTTGTATTTCGCCAACGATACAAGCGTACCCGGTCGCGATTTGATAGAAACAGTACTTCCTTTTCGTCACTTCCATAATTCACTCTGAACTAAATCTGCCCACCTTTTTCTATAATCTAATCTACATACGCTCGTTTTTTTCAAGTTTCAGTTGATATGACTTCTAGAGTGAAGTGTTCAATTTAAAAAGCAAACGGTTATTCTCAATGATATCGCAAATTTTATTATCTGGACAAATAATTTTCAAGTGCTTCCTATTTACCGTTCCATAATTCTTAGAAAATTGTGACACCGTTATATATTCATTTGAGATATACAGAGCATACAGGAGTTTCAAAAGGTTATCCAAAAAATTTAAGGAGTTGTAGGGGGTGAGTTGAGAAGTATGTAGTGTTCGGAATTGTTTATTCATTATCCACAAATTTTCCGATTTATTTAAAAAACGTTGGTAAAAAGAATATCATTTTAACTTATTTAATTATGTTTTTTACGGAACCAAGCATTTATTTGAATAAAAGTGGTATTTATTTAAATAATTGTTTGTTTTATTTAAATAATAGGGTTATTCACTTTCGATTATTTAAACATTTTACAATTTTTATTCAACTATTGGTTATTTAAATAAATATTATTTAAATATAGCCGAGCTTATTTGTTCATGGATACAAATTAATCGACTGCCGAGTACTAGAAGTATGCCTGTTATTTCCCATTGAGTTAAAAGAGCACCAGAGAGCTTCAAAGTGTGGCCTACTAGCCCCTGGAAGTAGGCTGCAACAAGTGCATAATCAAACAGGGAAGTGCGAACCTTAAGGTTTGGGCTCGTGTGATAGGTAAAAAAAGACTTGGTAAACAACCCGAGGTAACCAGCGTAAAAAAGTAAACTTAAACTGTATTTAGAGTCCCTACTGCTTGGTTTTGCGCTTGTTGCAGCTTATTTCCAGGGGCTAGTAGGTCACACTTTGAAGCTCAATGGCGCTCTTTGAACTCATCGTAGGAAAATGGAAAAAAAAAACAGGCATACTTCTCAAGTCACCCCCTACAACTGCTTAAAAAATTTGCATAACCTTTTGAAACACCCTGTATATTACGAACTCCAAATAGGGATTACTCAACATATATTTATCATTGGTCAGGGGTGGACCGTTAAATTTGGGGGCCCTGGACTAACACTGTTTGCGGCCTCTGCAATTAACTCAAGTTTGGGGGTATCAGATGCATTTTGCAAGGTAAATTTAAATTGTTTTTATTTTTTTGACCGCGAAGGGGGCCCTTTGATTGAACGGGGTCCCGGGCTGCAGCCCATTAAGACCATGCCTAAATCCGCCCCTGTATTGTGTGCTATATACTCTATAATTCAAAATACTTGAAAATGTTGGCATATTTTTTATTATTTTTTTAAAGAAAATTTACATTTATACTAATGCTTTTAATATTGTATTATTTTGATATATTAAATATAAACAATAAATATATTTGATCTAAATTAAATTAAATTAAATCTGTAGTGGCGCTCCTGTCTCACAGTAAATAGATTAACTCATTCGAAAACATTTTTTGTCTAATAAATAACCCCTAATACGACAACCAGTCAATTAGCTAAATCGTGTAAATCAATATTCTTCATTATAATGCAAGACCTTAGCATAAAACATTTATACGGGGTTAATACGAAACGAGTCCCAGGACACTGGACAGACAGAAGCGTGGAACGAAAAAAGGGGCTGATGCCGTGATTCCAGGGATTTTTCGTCGCGTTGCTAAAATTTTAATCTTTAACACTGATGTAGATTCGTCACGGGTCCTTAGGCGCAAACAAGGCCTATTTTCCTCCGGGCCCGACCGTAACCCCCTCTGGAACATTGTGAGAAAAACATTTTCGGCCCAAAAAAGGTCCGTTATTATTCAGGCGCGAAAAATGGGGACAGACAAAGGGCTTTGTGTTTTGCGCGCGCTAGCGTCGAAAGCGCGATTCCGTTTCGCCAGACTCTCACGAGCTTATGGCACGCGCTCGCGTTTCGCTTCTCCGTATGTAGAGGGCAGCACAATAACGCGGGAAATTGGGAAAGAAACCCACGCGTGGCTAGATCAAGAGAGAGAGAGGCGTTGCTGCAGCTCTCGTCGGCGTTTTGAAGTGAGCGAGCCGAAATATAAACTCAGCCGGGACAGTTTTAATAAAGCGCCCATAAGGTGACGACGCAATTTCAAATTTACGGTTAAATGTTTGCCACTTCCTTTCGCAGTTCCATATCGAAACAGAAATCGCTGTCGGGTCGCGTGACGACTCCCGAATAGAGTATTTTCGTTTATTATAATTTCGTCCTGCCGCTTTTAAAGAGGGGGTTTTCGTATCGGCTTCTCTCTGCTCTTGCCAGAGTTTATGCTTTGGTGACATCTCCCGTCGAAAATTGTAAACTTTATTTTTGCTTGATTGTCTTATTATCGTTTGCTATTCTTAAAGCACGTGTGTTTATTCGCACAAGTAAAGGCATTAGGAAAAAGAGCGTACAATCAATCGATTGAAAGCGTGTGTTATTCTTTTAATATTAATTTAGTTTTAATAATTTGAATTTGTATAACTGTAATAGAGTATCTTTTGCAACATAGAACTTCATTTTTATTTCAACATATAATATATAAATAGCATGTTTATAAATGAGTTACAATGACTTTAAAAATTAAACGTTCGATATAAAAGAAAGGTATTTTACAGGTTTAGCTAGAATTTTAAAACGTTTTCTAGTGTGAGATTATCCTGTGTATTGTGAGACTACATAAATATTACCGCTAACCTGTTTGATCAATATCTTTTAAAATCTCTATTTCCTTTCCAACAATAAGTCATAATAATATAACGTTAATTCAAGGACTAAATTCGTACGATGAAATTAACATATATTTTGACGTCACATAACTTGTCAAGGTCCTAAATTTCAATGTGTTTTCGAAATTCCGAAGGTTACAAAAGGGGTTTTCTAGAAATGTTGAAGGCTGAATTGATGAATTTTAATTCACTGCCACACCGGCAGTTGTTCGTGCGTAAAGAAATTATATTTAATATTCTACTGGGTACTGTGTAGTAAAACGAACCATGTTATTTTTGACCTCAATGACTGACTGTTAAAACGCGGGACGGAAATTATTTCAATTTGATTATCAGTGGTCACGTGGTTCAATTTACACAATACAGGATATTGACAGCGTGTACCGTAGCGCGGAGCCGAACCATATCACTATCTGGCAGCTGAGCGACCGTCTCTGGCTGGTGCATCGTAATGTTACATTGGGAGGGATTTTTCCTAGCGGCGGTCTTCCCCGCCTTTGCCCCTGCACGGTGTGACTCACAATCCCTACATAATGCATCAAGGATAGGTGTATAATATTACATTATTAATGGTTTCGTAGTGGTAGGCTGCGTCGATGTCTCCTCCGAAGAGCAGTCTCCCTGCTTTTCAATTGTTTCCATCAGCGTATTACAAGCGCCCACGAGGATTCCCCTATTTTGAATTCTAACGTGTCAGCTTTGAAGATAAAGTGGTTGGAAATTTTAAAAATATAACGATGGATCAATAGATCTCTTAAATGTTTGTAAATGGCGCTTAGGAAATCTGATACTCTTTTGGGTACCTAACGTTACCCAATTATTTCGAAGATAATCTAACCTCATTGATGAGTTTTATTACTGACTTCACAACTGCAAGTATAAGCAGATTGATATAATGAAGAAATATTTTTAGAGTCAGTTTTTAAAATGTGTCCATCCTTTTGGAAGATGGTATTGGTCTCTTTACATTTAATTTTATAGTAGGTAGAAACATTTACATTCGCAACAAATCTGCAAATAAACTTCGTGGAATATATTTAATTATTTATAAACCATTTATTTCAGAAGAAATAGTTTCCAAAAATCGCCATAAAATATTTCTGCAGCACAATTTTTGTGCCTTAACGTATTTTGAAAAACCAGAAAAAGTAAATTTTTAAATCAAAAGACATTAGCAGTATATGAAAATGACTAAGTTCTTCTCCTCTAAGGAACCTTTTATATACTTCTGATATAACACGCAATTTCCCCATTTTTATGCTACGTTAAACAGTTGCTATTTCTCCCCAATCATAAAAAATCTGATGTATTCGGTTCAACATTGTATGGTTTTCAAAGCGGAATAATTTTTTGCTCTTCTCCGAGTGTAGCAGTCTGTAGCAGCAACGTACAATTCGATGACGTCATTTTTTTGTTCGGAATCATTTCGGCGTAGAGGAACCCATATAGATTTGATTGACATCGGAACTGCCCCCTTTCAAAAGTTTTGGCACTAGGTCTAGTTCGAGAGCCCCGGCGAGTTTGCCTAATGCCGTCATGGACATAACCATTAAGCACTTAAAGAAGTCCCATCCTACGACGAAACGACCCGTGGAAGAAATCAGATTATTCAGTAGGGTTCCTCGGTGGTCTGGTTTTCTTTGCTTTTTTTAAGGTTTAACAAATACATCATTTTTACACAGCTAAGTTTAAATTTTTAGTATAATCGTCTGTATCATATGATATTAAAAGATTTCATTATACATATTAATCATTTAACAATACTTATTTTAATATATATATATTTATGTATACAAAATAAACTTTAATTTAGTAAATCCGGGTTTTTAGTTAACCTAATAATTTTACCCCAAACATTTAATAACTGTCAGTTTAGTCAGATTTTAGACACTGGTTATAAAATTGGGTTTAGTAAGCTAAAGTTTATTTTCCGAACTTATTTCAAAATAAAAAGGTAACTCTACTTTGACTAAACAGAGCTTAAATTCCGGTTTGAAAGCATCGTCTGAAAAGGGTATAGGACATGTTATTATTTAATATACGATTAATCGTCCTATTAAATTAAAACTAAAAATAAAAATAAATCAAAGCCCATTTTATCTCCCAATAATTGCCTTCCGATGTTTCTCACTAACATTTCAAAAACACTACTTGCTGAAATAAATTTGCAATTATTTTCTGCGAAACAAATTGCAAATAGTAAGTTACAATGCAGAATTTCATTCATGAGAAATCCGAGTTATTTTCGACAGAAGATATTGCGCAAACGGATCTTTTCCACGACACTGTATTGGTCGAAGGGGACATTAGTTGAAGCCGTACATTTACCCCTACATTATAAACGGAACAACGAAATCCTCCCTCTGCTTGAACACCCCCGCGCCAAAAAAACGGCTCCGTTATCTATATGTCGTCTCTCTCGTAGACTCCCGCCTTTTTGCAGGAGGGTTCTTTAGCTTGTACAATGTCTTCTAATCATCAAATTACCTTTAAAAAGATTACCGATTTTTTTTCTCCATGCGCGTGTTACGAGGGCCACCGTTTTATATCGACTCGGTCTCTGCGACGATCGAAGCCTGATTGAGTCACTAAAACGACTGGTCAGTACTCAGTATCCCTACTGGCGCCAACGCTTATATCTTCGTCGAGTTACGCCCATACTCTCGAATACTTGAAAAGGTTACTCGGCTTTTTACCGTGATTGGTATGATTTTACCTACTTAGCGTACTTTATAAGTCAGATAATTTCATAAAAGTACTCGGAAAACTATTCAAATATTATTTTAATTCTTAGTTTAATATTGAGAGTTTTCGGAAATTAAAAAACCAAGTGGGGTGGCCGAGTGGTTGGCACTTTCGCCTCGCAACAAGAGGAGCCGGTTTTGATCCCGTCTTGTGGCACTGGGTGCAAACTCGGAACAACTCCTTCTGCGTTGATTTCCTAAGTTCTCTCCCCACTGGTTTAAGAAGTTCCCCCTCGAGTTCTTCGGGTTCCCCTTCCATAAAAACTTGTTGATGTTAATGGTAATAGCTATTGTAGGGAGCTGTTGGCTCACGTGGCATGAAGGGTTTGCCACCACCCTCCTACGCATTGCAACCCGGCCACCCGCATTAATTGCTATAAAAGTCACTTGATGACTTAGGGCTATTTTATTTTTATTTTATCTTAGTTTAGTTTAATTTAATTTTTTAATTTCTTTTAAAAATTTATTTTATATATTTCATTAATTTCATAATAGCTCTTTATATAAAATACGAGAGGTCACCTGATTACGTTAGATTCATCGGGCAGTTAAAGTTAAGAAAACAGAGAAATTAACTGCCGATTGTTTATTATTAAATTTATAATTTTAGATTCACTATATCTAAAAATTTGTTAAAATTCAACAAAACATTTTTCCAAAATATTTCTGTTACATCAGGAAATATTAATAATTTGCTTTAATTTCCATTTTTATTGCAAATAATAACATGGCTAAACATTAAATTTTCATGTAGTTCTATATTTTCCTCAATACATGACATAATAGCGTATCATTTCAAATTTAACAACGTAATTACATATTTTATTGTTATGGATAATATGCTTCTTAATAGCGTGCAATTATTTTCTATCAATATAAAACATGAGAGTTAAAGGACAACCGTAAACGGCAAATAATTACGCTGGTCCGTGTGTTGCGTAATTGGAAACAGCTATTTTCCTCAAGTATCCCATTCTTGTTTCCGTCGCTTATGGCAATGAGCGCCTCGCAGTGAATTGTCCCGATTACGTTGCTTCTATCAGAAGTTTATAAAGCATGTTTTACTAGAGAAGTAATCACTCTTACGAAAATTGTGGATTAAAGAGGCACTAGCATAAATTGTTTTGGTCTTAACGAACTTGTCATGTGCTAGTGGAGTAGTTAGCACTTTCGACTCGCAGCCAGAGGAGCCTGGTTCGATCCCAGCTTGCGGCACTGGGTAAAAACTCGGAAAAACTTATTCAGCGTTGAGTTTGCAAGTTATCTCCCCACTGGTTCAAGGTATTTCCCCTTCCATAAAAACTTGTTGAGGTTAACTGGAATAGTTAGTGTAGGGAGCTGTTGGCTCGCGTGGCATGAAGAGCTTGCCACCCACCTCCTACGCATTGTAACCCAGCCACCTAAATTATTCGCTTGACGACTTAGGCCTATGGTGGTGTCTTGGGTATTAGCCTAGCTGATTATTATTATTACCAACTTAGACCAGGGCCGCGTCAAAATTCTGAGAAGGAATTCTTCTCTTGAGAAGAGTTCTTCGTGAGAATTTTTCTCCCCGTGAGAACTCGCTAAAATGCGTCAAATGTAAAATGATTCTTCTAAAGATGGCGGCTTACAAAGTTACGATAATCCCACGAACGTAATAAACTAAGCCTTTGACAATTAATATTATTTTTACAGAATTTCACGACAATATATGAAGGAAGGAAAGATTTTATTTATAATTTAAAAGGAAAGGTTTCATAGGAAATTTAACCAACCATTCTATATTCTCTGAAATTAATAATCGTCCACAAAATTATCATAATGTTTATTTTCTTCAGCATCAAGCCATCAACTTATTAGAATATTAGCTGCCATTTTTATTTGTAATTTGACCGAGTGAGAATGCTCGGAGGCATTCTCACTCTTCTCAGGAGAACTCGTGAGAAGAGATGACGTCACTTCCTGCGAGAAGAAATGACGTCACCTCCTGTGAGAAGGACCGTCAAATTTTGAGAAGTGATAATTCTCACTATCAAGGAAAGAATTCTTAGAATTTTGACGTGCCCCAGGTGCTCCCACAATCGAAGTTGGCCGTTGTCAATCATGAGCTATACAGGAAAGGTTACCTACGAACCTAAGGGGCCACTTCACTTAGCTTAGGTTAAACAGGTGTTCTAGACTTTTAGTCTATTTTCGTTATTTCTGATTTGTTAGTCAGAGTTCAGTTAACATACTATCAGAATATAATACTTATGTAAAATCATCGTCAAATTAAGTTTGACAATGGAAATTGAGGTCGTTGAGAATATAAAAAGTAAGATTGATAACTTAACCAATGAAACTAATGAAATTATATGTTTTAACCAGGCTTTAGTTGTATTTATATGTTAAAACTAGTACAAATATTTAAAAACAAATTTAACTTACCACAAAATTTTATAAAAAAATTACTTTAATAAAATCTTTAAAAGTTTAATTTTTAAAGATAGTGGAAGTCATTAGCAAACAGTAAACTTTCTTGCAATATTAAAGCCTTGTGACTATTATTCTTTTACCGTTTGATGGCGCTCAAATGGTACCCAAAAGAAATTTTACCCAGAATAACTTGCAATTTATGCTACCGCCTATTGGATTCCAAAATTCGGTAGATCCAAATTCTACTTTAATCGAAATTTGAATTCATGATGCGTTATATTTTATTAAATTACAATGTACAAAATTCAACCGTATTCCGATTTGATCAAAATCATTTTATCCCAACCGAATTATCCTTTTAAATTTACATAAGCTCATAAACTACTGGATTTTCGTCTGCTAAGCAGACTATTTTCCTCGATAAAATACCAAAGCGTCTGCTTAGCAGACGAAAATCCAGTAGTTTTTAAGCTTCTCGCTTCTATGTAAACCTAAAAGGCCAATTGGATTTAAACTGGACGTGTCTTCATTCCAGTTGGCTCCAAATATGGACATTAGTGCATCTATAGTTCTTTAAAATGAAGTATGCACCTTTGAAGACTAGAGGCAGTTTTCAAAATTTACCACCTAACGATGAAAAATATTTACGTATTTTACCACTGCTTAAGTTTTAAATTATCACATTATTAGAGCTCTGCGTAACAGATAAATTAACTGAAAAAATTTCGATTAATCGTAAATATTTTGGTTAACTGTTCATTTATGGATATTATCCATGGATAAGCAACGATTTAACACGCAAGAAATAATTTATATTTTAGGATAATTGTAGGTTATGGATAAAAATAAAATAAGTGGTTAATTTTTATCGAAACGCCGAGCTCTACACTATATGAAGGATCTACTTGTGCACACTGTTTTCTTCAAAAAATATTTAGAAAAATCAAAGAAGCCTACGAAGGTACATTTTTCAAGCATTTGAAATATAGAGAGACGGTCACTTATCTCTAAGAGAGTTCTTATATACTTCTGCTTCTATTTATTTGTGACTGCTTTCTGAGTCGGAATGGCCTACCGTTAGCACGTGACTGACAAACCATGGTGGATTGATCTCGCCTCACCATTGGTACAAATATAACACGTGACATCAAGGTGCAGATGGGGTGGACAGGGAAGAACATTTTAAGATATTTCTCCGATATCATCACGCGTATTTTACCCATCGCCACGCTTTCTAGTCAAGTATCAAGTTATCGAAAGAAAGGAAGTAAGTGGCGTGAATTGAATTGTAAATGAGTAAAGAGGCACCCTCGTAATACTTCAAGAACAGGTCCAAACCGAATTTTTGGTTAGTTTTAGGAGCTGTGCAAAAGCGTCGTGACGTCACAATTTTTTTAAATTCAAGGTTGGAATATTTTCGCTGTATAGAATGAAACTACGCTGTTTGTAGGGTATAAAATGTGGCTGCTAAAAACCTTGGTCTTCTGAAAAAGAAACTCCTTTATGTGGGCCTCTATATCATATTCCTAAAGTTTCAAGGATTTTCTTTCATAATAATAACACGAGTTTAATTATAAAGGAATTCCGTATAATATTTTATCCCCTTTACCTAGACCGTGAAACTTTATTAAACGAATTGTTTTATAAACCAAAGTTGTTGAATTTTTAATGAAACTACGACTAACATTTAAGCCTTGGTTTTAGAATTCCGGACTGTAAACGATAGCTATTTTTTGTTCGCCTCGGTTGAAACTCTATATAAGATTTCTCTCTCAAAGGGGGAAGCTCGTAATAAATCAAAAATATGTGGGACGAGAGGCCCCTGTATTTTCGTTTAACAAGCGAAAGAACTCACTCATAAGCCTTAGCTCAATGGCTCAACAATGTACAAGTTTCCACGGCTTGTGTTTAGATAACATTTCGTAATAAACAATCTTTATCTCAACTTTTGGGAGGATAAAAAGTGAATTTCATCGCTAATATCACACAAAAACAAATCTGATATTGCAACAGTTAAGCCTAGTTTTAAATTGTCAATTTAAATATTGGAATCATTATAAAAATTGGGAAATGCATACGTAATAAACTTCGTTTATCGATGTCCTCAAAAAATTTGTAAAACCGGGTAAATGTAGTTGTAAAAAAGTGAAAAGGGGTTTTTCAATAATAAGATTAAGCTTGATTCATGTAGCCTCTGGATAAACACTCCTCCCGGTGACGTCAAACAGGCGTTGTCTAGCCTGATTTTCTCACTATATCTAATTCATAGCTAGAAATTCCTTGAGAGTTGAACGCGACGCGTGTTTGGTGAATTTTTAATAAGACGAATTTGAATGTAGAAAATACAACTCCAAGAATGGTTTTGTTTGGAGCTTATGCTAATGCGGGGAAGGCTGCAAATGTCAACACCTGCTACTAAATATACTTTCAATTTTTTTTCGCGGGAAATGACGGGCCTTAGCAACAGAGCGTTTTTAACAATGGGAAATGTGGGAGTTTCCTCCGCATCCACGCGAAATTCGAAAACAGTAAATGAGGCCTCTTTTATCAGCCGATGCTTAATTTTCAGCTTATATGACAGATAAGAGTTTCATCATGATTATCTGAATTTGTTTGTGTTGTTTCGCGATTCAAACATTTGCTAACTAGGTTTTAAATAGGCTTAAAAACTAATAAATGTTTAAGTGTTTGAAATATGGCCAATCGTAACAGCTTCTTCGTTTTATTATGAGGAGTAGCCTAATCAGGAAAACCCTAAAATTATTATGGTTCTTTGATCAGGAAATCTGTTTATGACATTAATATTAAGCACCTTAATAAAGATGACGATGTCAGCAATTGTAATCTAATGATGTAGGTTCTTTAAAAAAAATCATGTAATTGCTATCTAAATGAAAGAACTAATTTTCTTCCTTGTAGATGAATGTAACATAAAAATAACTGAAAGTTCATCAAATGAAGCAACGCATTTAACAAAATTAAAAACACAGCTTTAATCGTTTACTAAATATCATTTTTGAATGAAATTATACAGTAACACGACTAGTTTGGTATCAAAAATATGACTGTTCTCTTCCCCATTACGAAACAAAATTCCTCCAAACATTATTATTACTTCTAGTCAGTTAACTAACTGCATGGGTGGAGTATTTTGAATAACGAACTTTTTTATACAAATAACAAAAAATACCTTTCCCAAGGATTTTTAATACGTTATCCGTTCCTAAATCAGGATGTTCACCTGGCTTCCCTCAAGGACTACAAGTCCCCTTTTTATATACAGCGATCGAGTATGGAAAACAAGGCATGTCACGCGCCGGTTGCTGGTTTATCACTCCTCAACGGCGTGATAGGGTAAAACCTCAGTGCGACTGTACCCGACATACCGTTAACTCCATTATTTTACCAATATTAAAGAAGGCACTTACATATTACGCGAATACATTTTTTGTATCAAAATTAATAAGCTCGTCTTAGAGATCATTATTTGTACAGAAATGAAATATTAGAATAAATCTAATTATTTTAAGCGAAAGTTATCTCAGGCACCCACAGTGTTCAAGCTGGTTTGGGCGAGTTCACCTCACCGAAATCCCAGTACAGGAGGTGTTTGGAACGACAAATAAGAGTTTGAATTCCTTTGGAAGACAATCCGTGACCGTGTCGAAGAATTAAAGTTCTCAGCGAAGCCAAAGGGTTGGTTTTCACCAATTTCTCGACCGTGGAATCGTCCAAACCGTGGCAGCAATACAGTTCAATGTGACGCATTCCCGTACTGTTGTTTAGGAGTAGATCACACGCTTCCTTGTTGATGTGACGATTCGTTCGGGGTCGCAGACACATTGATTGTAGTTTCTCGAACGGAACGTGGCCTTTCACTTTGACGGTCGAGGTTCCCAACAAGGTGAACCATCGCAACGTTAAGGAATTCAGATCCGGGCAAGACAAGGAAGTCTTAGAAAGGTCGACTACGTCGAAATGTTCTAATCCCAAATGAGTAAGTTTGCGGCCGGCCTTGCTCAATAATGGCAGTACGCATTGAATATACGACGCCGGTAAGGTGGCGCTATTACGCAACTCCAACGAATTCAAGTTATTTAACTCGGCCAAAGAGTTCAAATTCATATATTCCTGCACCTCCAACGAGACTGACTTTAAGTTGGGGAACCAGTAAACTAATTTGGTGGTTCCCTTCGGACCCATAGGCTGAGTTGTTTTGATTCCGAAGATACCCTGTCCCCTCTCTTTCCACCAATCCCGGTCCACGTCTTTAGCTTCCAGCAAATCGAGGGTTTCCTCTAAATGGCTGCACTCCAAGTACTGAAGATTGGGGAACACTTTCAGTAGAGTAAGAAGACCAGGGGCTTTCACGGTCGAAGGAACTATCATGGAAGTTAGTTTGTTGGCCATTGAAAAGCGACCCTTCAACACGCTCTCCAAGTAGCTGTCATCGACGGACGGATGTCGAATTTCGAGGTGCCTCAAGTTGTTACAGTACCTGAGGATCGTCTCCAGTTCCCGGCCTTCTTCGGTGGCCTCCTGGAGAATAAGCTTCTTGACATTTGGCACGCTACGAAGTAATTTGCAAACGAGATAGTTGGCGCACGGGTCGTACAACCATTGTCCACCCACGTTCAGTTCTTGTACTAAGGTACCGTTCCGAATTAGAGAGTTAACAACCCGAAAAACGTCCGGGGAGTCGCAATCGTTGAGGCAGTTCAGGTCGAAGGAGAAAATTCCCGATTGGACGAGAAGACTCACCGCGCTGACCACCTCGCGTCCGTCGGGTTTCAGACGTAACATGGAGTCGAGAATTTCTTGTCGCAGTTGAATCGGATAAACGGCGAATGGTTGGCACTCGGCGTACGCTTTCTTGCATTGTAGGCTTCCTTCTCGGCTCCAATGCAGAATGTCGTTTCTGACTTTCCACAAGCAGGAGTCCCGGAGCGACCACGGTGGCAGCAAGCGTTCGCCGTCCTTGCGATTCTCCAAGCGGTTGGTGGTGTTCGGGTCCGGAGCGCATTCACCCCTCATCATGTCCTCGTCGTCCGGCACGGCGAATTCCTCTTCCTCGACACACTTGACGGGATGCTCCAACGACATTGAGACCGTCTCGCAATGTTCCATTTGAGGAATAAGCTCATCAACTTGACTCTCGCGCGATAAGAAGTGCCTTTTAAATCCCCCCGACTTCTCGGCCCTCTCTCGATTTCTACTTTCTCTCAGTGGCTCGGGCTATTTTTTTTTTGTTCCACAACTAGTTGCGGATTGTTGCACGCGCGTTTCACGTGCTACCGACTTAGATAAAGCTCGGAAATAATATACGAATCTTTTTATTATGGTCGGCTGGACTCGAGCGCGATGCGATTCGAAGCTCTGGCATGTGTTGAATGCATGCTGGCTGTTTGTAACAGCTTATTATGAAGCGTTTCTACGCCGAGTGACCTTGCTCCGCGTCGGCCGAAAAAAAGCGGTATTACTGGATGGGGAAAGCAACGTCAAGAAGGGGTACCCTCTCGAGCAGGGGCAAAATAGTACTCTTCCTACACAACGCGGAGGTTTCCTTACCCCACTAAACACTAATCCCTCTCTCTCTGTCTCTCCTGAGTCGCTGTAGCTATCCTCGTTTCGCCCGGGCAATTTCTAGTATAAAAAGTTGTGACGTAATTTTTACGTTTCACTGTTAGCGCGAAGCTACGAAACCGTGGGAGACTCGTTGGACACATTCCGCTCAGTTTCCAAGGCTGTTCCCAATCAATTTTTCTAGGTTTTCTTAATTTTTATATTATCTATTGACGTCTAAGAACTCGGCTCAATTTCTGATAAATTAATCATTCAAAAGATGCCGGCGATTTTCCATATTTATAATTAACTAGCTACGAATTCGGGTTAAAAACGACCGTAACTTAGTTTAAATTAATTTGATGACGAATCAATTTCGCACTAAAATTAGTAATAAATATAAATATTTTTAAATTATAAAAGTGATGTTTTAATTTATATTTAACGATGGGATTTAGCAACTTAATTTGACCGTTATATCATTCTTAATTGTCTTAAGCTTTTAGTTAAATTTTTAATTTATTTTAATTAAGTCATCTCCGTAATTTGAGAAAATTGGTATATAACTTGGAAGCTTCATTAATTTAACTAAATTATTTATTAATTATAATTGTTAATTCTTCTCCGTAATTTGAGAAAATTGGTTTAAGTCAATAACTTGCAACCTAAAAGCTTCATTCTACTTATACATTAAAATGTATTCACAAACTGATTTACAATTAACAAAGAACTAATATTTCCTATTTGAAAAATGACAACTTGGCAGAAAAATATTCCAAATAATTGAGAATAGAAAAGGTGTACCACTAATAGCTATTAGTCAGCGTTTTCCCGAATAACTTGCTCCCAAAACGGTTATTTTAAATCGAGTGTGTGGAATAAAAAATGCCATACCATAAAATAGTAATTTGGTAGATTTAAGGCAATAAAATAGAACACGTTATTATGTTTTAGCTAGGCCTAGACGGCTTCATCGACTATTTGAATATTAGACCCCCCCTCCCTTAACGATGACGAATAATTATTTCCGCCCCCCGAACTTTTTTTATATATTGTTTAGTTATGTGGCACGAGCTCGAAGTTGGAAGGGAAGAACTTGTTGCGAAAAGCGCGCTATGGGGGAAAGCAGGTGTGACTGTACTTTGCACGCCGCTCTCACGTGCTCGACTCCGAAGTGAGCCAATTGGACCTCATCATCCCTTCAGCACTCGCCGAGCACGCGTCTTACTCAATAGACAGCACACATTTCTCTCGAATCTTATTATCGCGCTACAAAAACTTCCAAATTTCGGGAATTTTTTCTATATCTGGTAAATTTACGTATAAATTTATTAATGTTAAACATAATATGATATTTTACAATCTAGATGAATTATTTTACAGCTATAAAACGTATGGAACAGATGACAATTTAACTTATCTAATCTTTGGAAACGTTTAACTGATAATTTTTACTTTGTGTTTGTTAACGTTATTGATATTGATAAATTTAAATTAATCTTTAGAATACTCGATCAGAACTAACTGTTTATTTGTTATTTATTTATCTGTTTATTTATTTATATTATAATTATTAGAAGTTTAGCGGAAACTTTTAGGAGTGAAGACGTAGTTTTATTCAGTACAATCCAATCTTTTAGAAGTTGCCCCGTTCACGTTTTCAAAATGTTGGCTTAATATACACGACTTCACCCATGCTTTTTCGTATTGAAAAAAAAATTCTACCCAACATGGTAGCCACAGCCAAAGCTACGGAGTGTTAGTTCCCTATAAGCAAAACATCCGTTGACGTTTTGGTATAAACTTCAGAATGCTATGACAGTACTGCCAAGTGACCTAATTGAAATGTCTGCAGAATATCGTGTTAGCCTTGACGTTCCTGTCCATAACATAAGATATTTAATCTCTCTAATATTGCCGTTTGCGAATATATAATATATTTTATGGAAATTGTACCGTAATATATTAATGAATAATACTATATAATACTTCAAAGAATTTTCCTCGTTTCTCGTATAAATGTCAAATGTTTTATGCACATGTTTCGAGTTTCGGTATGACAAGTACTTAAAGTAATTGGACGCATTACGCTTCTACGTTTACCTGCACAAGTACCTGGATAGATGTAAAACAGCGTCGTAGCCTACCAGTACAAAAAGAAGCAATTTAACTATAGCGGTACGAAATATATTTATTTTATTAATTTACAATTAAGAATCTCACGTCTAAAATGCATTTAAAAGAGGCCCTTAAATTGTACTTGAAAGAAGATGATATGTTACATCATTTCTCTTTGATAACCGGTTCATTACTCATCGGTACACGAAGTTCTAACATTAGAACTAGCTCGATTTTTGAGTACGAATTTACCATCTTGGGGCTATAAATCTACGACGGCAGCAGAAATAAATCATTAATTTAGACTAAGAAAAGTTTATTTTTTGCTCCAATTATTATCTTATAAATTTAGCTTCCGTTAAAATTAAGACCTCAGGATAAATTAAATATTTTTGTGTTGATTTTCTTGTGTAAAATTTGTTGGGGTTTTAAAATTTTACCTCTTTTTAAACAGTCTTAAGATTAATAAATTTCAATAGTACTCTAAATTCAATAAGATAATATCATTTGATTTAAAAAGCTTTTTTAACAACATATTTAAAATAACAATTTTCGCCAATTATTAAGTTTTTCTACCACTGGACCTAAATCACGATTTAAACAAATTTTATTATCTATAGATTATAAATATGTCAAGTTCTATTGGTTTTTTATAATGTTATTTAAATGTCCCGGAGTCTAAGTTAATTTTGTGGTTGGTTTCGAAAATATGGTTAGTTAAATTATAATTTTATTAGCAAACATTTTGCGACATACACAACTTTAGCGTTTACACAATGTTTATCAAAATTACAGTATATTAATTTAAAATCACAATAGACGTGCCATAGTATTGTGATGCAGGGCATGGAGCTTTTGTGTCCGCTAAGATGACTGTAGAGAACGGCCGATTCAAATATGCAAATTAGCTCGACACGTGGTTGCTTCCAAAGGCGCGTTAATCCTGGTCTAACCTCTCACTTCCCTCTCGCCAGTATCAATTCAAAACCCATGAGGGGGGGGGGGGCGATTTAGACGGTTATGTAACGAGATATGTCGATACCCCTTTAATCTACTAACTATTATATTAATCAAGGATGCACTCGATAGAACTCCTTATAATCTTATACGGTTATTATGATAACGCATCGAGGACGAGGATTACGTTCAGATCCTTGAAAGTATACTGCACTCTGTTTAAGTGTAATAAATCATTTTTATCAACTTATTTTCCACAAGGTTGTTTACTTATAAGATTCGTAACTGGGATATTTTCCAAATCTTCTCTTCCTCCTAGCAACAGCCTTCAAAATATTTGTACCCCACGTGTTTTTTTTTTGGTCCTTTTATGACACGCTCTATTGCTTTAAAAGGTTATTTTTTTCCTATTGTTATTTTAATATTATTTAAAATTATCATAATAATAAATATTTTAATTTTTAAATTGTAAAATATATAAAAAAATCAATTTATTCGTTATGTAAATACGAAATTACACTTGACAAAATTTACGTTTTTTTTTTAGTAATTTTATATATTTCCAGGGTGTTTTGCATGATTAAATAAAAAAACAGGGTATTTTGTGATCTTGGATAATAATAAAATATTATAATAATATTACAGTACTAATAAATTGAATAATTAATGCAATTAATGAATTAGTAATTTAATTTCATAAAAAACAAGGCATTTTGTTAACAGAATCTTAGTACAGTTATAATATAAGTAATTAATAAAATTATTTTATTAATAATACAGTAATTTAGATTAATTATAATAATATTAAAGCAATTTGATATTAAAGCAATTTAAAATTAAGTAATTATTGAAATTATTGTTGTAATAATGATTAAATAATTTAATTTAATAAAACAGAGTATTTGGTAGCTAGGATTATGCCAAATAATCTAGAAAATATTATAATACTAGTACTAATGTTATTATTGATATGATGATTTAATATTAAAATATTATAATAAATAAATATTTATTAATTAACGTAATGATAATATTAAAAATTTATGTATAAAAAATAAAAAAAAATAATCATGAAACTTACTTGTTTTTCTCTATTTTTACTAAATAAACGGTTTATAAAATTTAAACATAAGACAACAATAGTTAGGAAATAACGTAAGTTAAATTTCCGAGATTTAAAAAAATAATGCCAGAAGTGGGGTTCGAACCCACGCCCTCTTTCGAGGATCAGAGCTTAAATCTGACGCCTTAGACCACTCGGCCATCCTGGCTTCGAGCGACGGAGGAGAAAAAGTTGAATATGAGCGTTGCTCCCTCTATCCACCGCTTCGAGAGGTAAAAGAAACTAGCTTCTCGCGCGCATGCGTCAGCGCGCCGGTTACGAAGCGCTCTTTCATTTTATACGCAACCTACATCATTATAGTCCCCGCTTCGTTCTAAGACGCCTACGGTCAAATGCGTCAATTAATTTGTATTATTTAATTAATATTTCCTTTCGTTAAACTGATTTTTTTTTAAATATCAAATGCTAGTATACAATAATTTACAAATAGACTTATTTCATATCTTTTTTCGTTGCTTAAACTTAATTGACGATAAATAATTATGTGAAAAGACATTACTTAAATTTTCCTTTACTATTACTCTTTGAATATTAATGTTAATTAATCTTAATTCTAATACATATTTTAAGTATTATTTGGTGTAAACTCAGTGAATCATTTAATAATTATTTGAAAATATTTTAATTATAAATTTAAATTTCTCTGGATAATAAAATTTAATCTAAATTCTAAAAACAATTTTTACAAATTATTTTCTTTTTGTGTAAACTCCCTTTTTTAAACTTACTTAATTATAAATTAACTATTTGAAAATAATATTTTTAAATTTCCCTGTACTATTACGCTTAGAGGAACTAATATTTAATATGAATTCTAAATTCAAATACTTAATATAATTTCCTTCGTTGTTAAGCCTTACTTAATTATTAATTAACTATTTTAAAATAATATTTTAAAATTTCCCTGTACTTTTACGCTTTTAGAAACATCTCCGGAAACTAATATTTAAAATAAATTCTAAATACGTAATATAATAATAAAAATAATAATATTTCATATTATTTTCTTCGTTGTTAAAACTTGCTTTATTATCCATAATAATTATTTCAAATTAATTTTAATAACTTTCCCTATACTTTTAGGTTTTGAGGAATACCAATATTTTAATCAACTATTTACAATTAACATTATGCATCCCGTTATTTTTTCACTGTCCTATTAAACAAATTCTGTAAGTTAATAGTGAAGCAATTTAATTATACGTTATTTTTTTTATCCGGCATATCATTAGATATCACTCCTAAAACCATTAGACTTTACGCTCTTAATAACAACTTTGAGGCCCGTTGTTATAAATGAGTCTCTTGAACTCGGTCGTATGACGCTAAAATACACATCGTTGTATTCGGGAAGTATCGTATTGAATGCCAACACTTGAGTTATTTTTAATATTCATTCATTCATTACTTTGAAAATATTCTTCTAATATTTAAGTGACGGATTTATTTGTAATTCGTTATTATTTATATAATTTTATATTATATTACATTACATTACACTACATTACACTACCAAGAATGTATTTATTTACACTCAGGGAGAATGAATATGTCGAGATTATTTTTAGCGTTTCTCCAATTCCACCCGTTGGGGCCCCGGGTATGCTCCTCCACTTTAATAAAATTAAATAATACTGCAATCTCATTTGTTTTTAAAAATTACGTTTTTCGACGCGATTAACGCTGCTGCGAGGACGCAAAAAATAAGACCGCCTCCTTTCCCCCCCCCCCCCTTAGCGTGACGGGGTTAGGGCCTCAACGTGTCCGTCGATAGTCTCGACATATTCATTCTCCTTGAGTATAAATAAATACATTCTTGACATTACATTATATTATATATCAAAAATTATTATATTTTATTATTATATTATTATATTATTATATACTACACATATATATTATGTTATTATATATTACATATATATTATGTTATTATATATTACATATATATTATGTTATTATATATTACATATATATTATGTTATTATATATTACATATATATTATGTTATTATATATTACATATATATTATGTTATTATATATTACATATATATTATGTTATTATATATTACAAATATATTATGTATTCTACACTACATTAAATTACATTACATTATGTCAGAGTTCGCGTCCAATGGTAACTGCCTTGAACCATTGTAAAGATGTCGTATTTTAAAAGTTGTTAATCGGGTGCGAGGGGCTAATCACCATCTGTCATCGGTGTACGAGCCCGTAGCTTTGACTGTATTAAAGTGATTACGTAATCGATTACAGATTTAGCACTACCAAAGGCTGTACTCGCTGTAATCGGTGTTCAGAATTTAAGGAAGTGGTTAGCCCCTCGATCGTGTGGTAGATAATGTAAATGGCGTTATTGTAAAAATGCCAAAATGAGTAACTATATTATGGAAATTACCATAAATAATTTAAACTGACATTTATCTGTATTCAAAACCTTAATATTACGATTTTTCAACATCTTAGCTTACTTCGAAAAATTTAACAATGAATACATTAAATACATTTTTGATAATATGAAATAAATCAATTTTTAACTTTATATTTTTATAAAATTAAATTTCATTTAAGTAATTAAGAAAAGTGTGATAATCTAAATTTGAAATTAAATAATTATATTATAAATTATTTAATAAGTAGCCATGGAGTTTAGAATTTAAATATTTGTGATAAATCATAGGTGGAAAAAAGGTTATATATAAAACAATTATATAAAACAATTAGTATACTAAGCGAAATTCCAATAACCGCGGCTTAAAAGATAAAAAATACGAATCTAGATATCAATATTCAAAGAAAACTACAATTAAAACGACACAATTTTTTCATCTGATATAAAATATGGTTGGAGATGACAAACCGAAAATGTCACTGCTCTTAACTGAGAAGATTTGCTCTGAATTTCTCCACTTGATATAAACGTTTTCTTTTCCCGTTTCTAATGGAAGATGAAACTGAAAAATGCCCCTTTTTTGCAGGCCAAGCTTCTCTTCTCTCCGTCGGGGCTTTGGGGCCAATCCCTCTTGCTTTCCATATACGTTTTTGCTCTGCCAACTCGAATATTTCATTTCCCTTTTTTGCCCGAAGAAAATAAAAAGATAGAAAACGAATGAAAAAAAACTTCAGCAGCTTCTCAATCTCGCAGAGAGAGACGAAGGTTTTCGAGGAAGCTTAATCTTTGCTTATTCTTTCTTCCGAACCAAACGAAAATCCTCAATTTCTTTATTTTTTTATTCATATATATATAGTCTGCTTCTTTCCGTTTACTTTACCTTGTTAAATTAAAAAGTACAGTGGTGTAAGATTTAGTGCTAATGGAAATACTACGACTACTGCTTACTTTAGATTGGGCTCCGCTTAAGAAAAATCGCGGAGCTGTTTCCGTTATATCAATTTCTTCTCATTTGTTATGGGGATTTACTGAAAAGAATTCGTCTGCCCAGCTTAGTTCATCGCTAAGAATTTAGGGTTTAGTTTCTTTTGGGTTTTTAGTATCACTTTTATTTACAATCGAGAGAAGCAACTTAGCTTTAACATTTGGAAGTGTGTGATAGCACAGATCAATTTTTTAATGTTTTGAACTTTGACACATCATTTTTTAAGTTTTTATAATGATAAACTGTGTTTGTTAAATTTCTTATTGTACATTTTATCAAAGTTTAAATAATTTTAGATTACAATGAGTAATTAATGTTTATTTTTTTATATGGGGAATGCAAGAAATTAGTTATATAATTTAAAACAAAGACCAATTCACAATCATATAACAGTGTTTCAGAATATGTTTGATTATTTTACTCATATTGTTACACTTTAATCAACCCCGTTAATTGTTTCATTGTAATGTATATTAGCCAGCTATTTTTAATGGTTACATCACAATCTGACCAAATTCAGTAGAAATTATTGTTGAAAGTACATTCTGTAATTTGAATTTATTCTCTCGTCACGGACTTACTTATTTTAGAGACAATTCGTAGAACTCCAAACGTTATAAATCTATAGTGGCGTGATGTTTCTCTTGTGAAATAAAAATTTGGTTCTGAATTGGATAATTAAATAATTGGTTGGAATATTCCTAAATATCCCACATTCTTGGTATTTCGAACCTGGGATCAAATTTATCTATTACTGGACTAGTTTTCCCACTGCTAATACGCTTATCGTATTCAAGCTAACCTAAAGGATATTAATCAGTAGCGGCGCTAGCAACAGGCCGGGGTAGGCCTGGGCTTACTTGAAATTTTGGTAGGGGCCTCCAAAATTTAATATATGGGCCTCCAAATTATTTAATATCAGAAAATTCTGTAATTTGATTGATAAATAATTTATTTATTTATTAATTTTTCAATATTCAATGCGAGTGATTCGCATAACGACACTTCTGTTTTTATTCCTTCCAAAGGTACGAGTAACTTTTCTTTGACAGTAGTTTATTTTTTAGTTCTAATTTTTTCGTCGCGTACCCATTTTACCCAGAAATTGCACCTCTTGCTTAAAAAAAATTAAATAATCCATGTTGAAGGATTTGAAAAAATTGTGGTGGGGGGCCTCCATATGGTTGGCCTACCTCCCCAAAAATCCTGGCGCCGCTACTGATATTAAATAGATAGTGAGTATGATAATTTAGTGAAATGTTTATTAGACTGAATATTTTACAAAAGTTAAATTGTTGGAAATGGTAAAACCAGTCAAAAATATTTCAATCATAAACGTCTGAAATATCTTTCCTAGAAAACACCCTTTCTTTCCATCGTAATTCATAGCACGGTTTGTAAACAGGCTCGTATCTCAGACTTTTCCCCAATTTTAACATAAAGCGGTAAGCAACTTAACATTTCGTAATTTCTCGGTTTAAATGTTTATCCACAAAGAAATCGGGACGAACGAAAACTAAGAGAAATATGACTCAATAAGTTCAGCGATAATTGTTCGCAATTGGCGTCAGCGAGACCAAGCTGTGAGAAAAACAGGCAGTTCCCCATAAAGTATAACACGACAGCGATCTGAAGAAGAAAAATCCAGCTGACAGTGGGACGTTCACAGCCTTGAAACGCTGTTTACGTTCAACATCTCCCAAGGCCGCGTGGAATCCGATGTAAAAGGATTATCAAGCGGCTTCCCCTGTTCTCCAGCGTAGAAGGAAACTGGGAGGGAATTGAACGTCCAATAGAATGATGCGAAATATATTACTTTTAACTGATTCAAAGGTATTTCCTTTCTATAGTAAAAGTAACGCTCCACTAACACCGTAGCTAAAACGTACAAATGGGCGGAACGAGCTTCCGCCTTGCAAACTTCACCCTTTCGTTTGGATTGAACTAGATTGTCGACAGCGCTTTTAGAAGTACCGTGTGGGTGTTAGGCTTTAGTTTCGAGTCTGTTGCCACGCGGCGTCGTTTTTCCTAGAATTCAACGTCATTTCTCAGTTTAAACAACCTTGAATTACAATGAGAGTTATCCGATAGGCTCTCCTAGAAACTAACGTTTGTTTTGGGGAAGTTTTTTGCTCGGATATATTTTCCAAAAACCTTGGCAATCAATCTTATATTACTAGTTTTTTTTATTGAATAGGATGTTGTTATTATAAAATACAGCTTACCTAAGAGCCTATAGTATTATTGATCGCGTGTCATGATTAATTGGCAAAGGAGTACATGGTCAGTTTGATATGACAATCTGTTGTTTACTAACAGAATATTTTCGTACCCTAAACCAGTTTATCCGAGCTTGTTCCATTAGTCCTAGTCGATACTACTCCGCAAAATGTTAATTTCCTAACTTCACATTTTGGTGGGAAAATGAAAGTTGGCCATTTTCGGTGTATTTCAAACAAAATAATCTGAATATCACAACATTGCTATCTTTTTTGGCCAGCTGCATGGGTATTTTTTTTTACCTGGTAGCGCTGTTTCTGCACACCGAAATTAGATGTAATATTTCCCTAAAATGATCGGCGGCATTTTCAACCATTATTTTTAATTATCAATCACGACCATTTGAAGGATTGTCCACAAGTTTCCTCAAAGTTAAATTTAATTTATAATAGTTTAATTAAGATTAACTTTTATCCAAACTTATTAGGTGTTTTAAAATTTGGAGTATTGTCTAATAGTTTATTTAAAGTACAATTTTATTTATAATAGTTTATTTAAAGTAAAATTGTATTTATAATAGTTTATTTAAAGTAAAATTTTATTTATAATAGTTTATTTAAAGTAAAATTTTATTTATAATAGTTTATTTAAAGTAAAATTTTATTTATAATAGTTTATTTAAAGTAAAATTTTATTTATAATAGTTTATTTAAAGTAAAATTTTATTTATAATAGTTTATTTAAAGTAAAATTTTATTTATAATAGTTTATTTAAAGTAAAATTTTATTTATAATAGTTTATTTAAAGTAAAATAATTTTATTTATAATAGTTTATTTAAAGTAAAATTTTATTTATAATAGTTTATTTAAAGTAAAATTTTATTTATAATAGTTTTTTTAAAGTAAAATAATTTTATTTATAATAGTTTATTTAAAGTAAAATTTTATTTATAATAGTTTATTTAAAGTAAAATTTTATTTATAATAGTTTATTTAAAGTAAAATTTTATTTATAATAGTTTATTTAAAGTAAAATTTTGTTTATAATAGTTTATTTAAAGTAAAATTTTATTTATAATAGTTTATTTAAAGTAAAATATTTTTTTTATAATAGTTTAATGGAAAGTAGAGTGTTTTGTTTTTGTCGAAAATCTCCAGAACATAATTACACCAAAGTAGAGCCCAGTTATTTTATGATAGTGGCTATTTAGAATTTTGAATCAGATTTTTCCTTCGTAATAAAACTTTTAAAAACATTTTTTCTAAAGTTTGATTTTTTTTTATGTTTATAATAAATAGAAAGCGTATAAAAATTTAAATAAAATTTTCATTTGAATTGATGAATTATAAACAAAGCTTTCATAAGATGACATTTTTAAATGAAAATTAGTAAAAATTTGCAACGGCTTAATGCGCTCTAAGTGCCTAAATAGGAAATTTCAAAATATTAACCGTGAAGTAGTCGAAATTAAAATATTTATGTTTTTTTTTTTAAATTATCAAGTAGTCTTATAATACGCTTTAAACGCCTAACAAATTGTTTTCAACATGAGATGTAAATTAATGGAAATTGAATTATAAATACATTATTTTAAATATAGTATCAATGATTTTTACTCCAACTATAATGTAGATGTCGCTACCTTATTAAATAGAAACGAGAACGCCTCCTACGGTTGCGTAGCGCCATCTAGCGTATAGTCATTGTAAAACTCTTCCTCATTCTCTATTTATAATTTAATACATATAAAAGGTTTTCGTTATTAATGCGAACCTAATCTCTTACGAAAAGTATTTTTCTTCCTTATCATAAAGATGTACATTTCTAGGACTAAAATATTTGTTTGTAATGTTTTTCTGCAGATTTCGAAATACGTGGTGGGCAAGATCGCATATCATATCTTTTGGCACAAACACTCCTTCGCACTCAGAGTATGTAAATTCTTCTTTATATATTCTTATTAGAGTGTACTTTTCTTAGTAGGTTTGTAGGAAACATCGTATTTGGTGTCGTAAACGTTGAAAGTGTATTTCCCATTACCCTTGAAAATATGAAATCTGACCTTGTCTTTCGTCAAACTGGAAAATCGTGTTAATCTTAACTATTCCAGCTTTATGGCACAGAAAATTTGGCGCCCAAATGCGGTCCTCCCTTTATATAGTACCCTCTCCCGTCCCTTATTTTTGAGGTTAGATAATTAACTTTTAATTAGGACGAACCCGGTAAAATTATAAAATATATATATTATCGATCGATATTCAAGGCCTTTCAAGTACGAGGCAACTTAGTCTTTCGTACGATGAAATATTTTGGATGTTTGTATGATGACGGATTTACAATGGCGGATTTCTATCAATTAATTAAATAAATTGTGTATTAATGGTAATAGTTAGTGTAGGGAAATGTAGGCTCGCGTGGCATGCAGGGTTTGCCACCACCCTCCTACGCATTGTAACTCGGCCACCTGAATTAATGGCTTTAAAACATTAAAAGTCAATTGATGACTTAGGCCTATGGCGGTGCCTTGGGTATTAGCCTAGCTGATTATTATTATTATTATTATACTTTGGGATAATGATTATGTCACGACAATTTTTGTCGTTGGTCCCAGTTCCCTAAGAACGAGAGTACCCGAGGTGTTTATTGCCGATTTTGTTCAAAGTAATGTAGACCTATATGAGATATGAAATTTCCCGAAAGGAGACGTTGCACTAGCCATTCGATTTGCCGTGGCAACCGAAAATGTTTTTGACCACTTACAACCAAAATAAGATTTTATCCTTATTTTACCCAAACATTCTTACAATTATACCCAAAAATGTTCCTATTTACCTAAATGTGGTCCAAATTACCCATTTCGTGATTTTCAAACCGAGAAAATCCCATCTTTTTTAAATGGAGATTTTTTTTTGTTTTAAATGGTCAAAACATTTTCGGTTGCTATGGTAAATCGAATGGGTAGTGCAACGTCTCCTTTTGGGAAATTTCATATCTCATATAGGTCTACATTACGCCGATTTAAACAAAATCGGCAATAAACACTTCGGGTACTCTCCTTGTAAGTGCAAACTCCTCCCCGCCTAAACAAAATGAAATTAGTTCGCTATCTTATTGGTTCTTTAAAACTGACGTGTTATGACGCGATGGAAGCACACTACGGTGACGTTTTTCCTTCCCCCCTTTAGTGCTGTGAACAAATTAGACAATGATAGCCGTGGATCGGCTTAACAAAGTCATTATCCCTTTTACTATATAAATAAATTAGAGGTCGGTGATGGTTAAGTTTTATTCAATAGATAAAGCTCTCAAAATTATTCGTAAAATGTTTTGATCAAGTAATTTATATTTCTGTATTATCCGATTAATTTTTTGATAAATTTGTAAAATTAATCGGAAAAACGACGTTTTTTCGATAAAAATCTCAAATTTTACGAATAATACATGTTTGTTAATCATTTTCCGAAATAATAACCGGCAAATTTCTTTTTTTACATTTTTTTCCCGAAAAAAATCAATTTAAACATGAATAATGATTAACCGTTCCCGACCTCTAAAATAAATACATTCTTGATTTAATCCTACACTATATCTATAGAGTTTCGTAGAAAATCCCCCTAAAAGACCTTGAAATAAAATCGAAAATCGTAATTCAAATAATGGTTTTTATGATGGCTGAAATAACGTTGTCAAACCGCTTAAAAAAACAATACCCCAACCAGATTTTCCGGAAAGCTTATCTTATATATATTTCGAAAAGTAATTAATTTGTTTGGGAGAATGACTGTTTTACATTTTTTCCCCCGAAAGAAATTTAAACTTATTTTTGAAAGTTAAGGTTACGGGCAATTTAGTCAAGTTTTCGCTTTAGTTAAAACGCTATCACGCGACATAAACACAGACTTTGGGTTTGAGGCTGGGCTGAACTATAAGTTTGAGACGCCCTTGTTTTCTTTCAATTTTTCTCCTTGCCCTTAATAGATGGCGCTGCAGCGAGAAGACAAGTGGCCCGGGGTGAAGTATGGGGCTTTGGGGAGAGCCGACTAAAGGGGTTTTTAATGAGTCTCCAACGAGGGGGCACCCTTTAATGAGTGGGTGGAATTTGATTCTTAGGTCTCTCCTCCGTTGGACGCGTATAAAAGAATCGGCGGGAAATGTCGGTCGTTCCACCAGGTGGCGCTGATAGCTGTCTTCGTCGCGCGCCTTTCAACGGATTTTTTCCTCTCTTCTATTCATCGGCGAAGATCGCGCGTCCGAGATCGTTGTTCAGCGCCACCAAGTAGAGAACTTCGGAGTTATTATCATTTTTGCGTCTAACCCTTTCCATCTTCTCCAACACTGTACCGCCATCGCGGCAATTTTTATTTACCCCATTCTTCGCATTTTTAACAACGAGCGTCTGCTCGTATTCACTTTGAACTAAAGGCCCTAAGCCTCGGCGGGTAGCGTCTTAAGCCTTTGTGGCCTGGGAAAAGGCCTCCTTGTCTTGGAAAAAATTGCGAGCTAGGCTCTAGAAAAAGAATGGTGTTGAATAAGGATGGCGCTTGTAAATACAAATAGTTGGGGCAAATAATGGGCGGCTAGCCCGCGTTCTTGGACGGGATGAAAGGATTAGGGATTAGCGGAGGACCATTGACCCCCGCCAAAGGCCATTTACCTTGTATCTCGCGTTGTCGGCTTCACCCCGAGGACGTCTTCGATGGGTTAATTTGTTGGACTATGCTCTTTTCTTCCTGGGAGAATAATAAAGCGTATTACCTGGTTGTCGGTGAGGCAGTCTTTGTATTATCCTACAAAGGAACGAAATTGGCTGTTTCCGCCACTTAACGAGCTTCTTAGTAGGTCTAACAGATTATGACTTTATGAATGGTCCTATCCTCAACCTCGGGAATGATGAAGGAAAACAAATGCAAATTTCATATTTGTTTGATATATTTTTATATTAGGCATAGTGACCACAGAGGCCTCAAATAATCTTAAATGAAAATTGGAAATTTGTAGCCGATTTATAGGATTCTTTTAGAATCTATTATTGGCAAAATAAATGAAAACTTGGGATAAATTCCATTAAAATTACAAGAAAATATAGGTTGAGTGATTTTAGATTTTTAACATTTCTGAAATTAATTCTAGATTTTGATAACAAAAGACATAATTGTAACAGGTGAAGCTCAAAAAATTCCAAAAATATATGAAAATAGATTAATTATAAGGAGTGATAGGAACTCATTGAAAATATAGCATAAATTAAATAATATTATTATATATATAATATAATATATATAATATAATATAATATAATATAATATAATATAATATAATATAATATAATATAATATAATATAATATAATATAATATAATATAATATAATATAATATAATATAATATAATATAATATAATATAATATAATATAATATAATATAATATAATATAATATAATATAATATAATATAATATAATATAATATAATATAATATAATATAATATAATATAATATAATATAATATAATGAAATATAATGAAATATAATATAATATAATGAAATATAATATAATATAATATAATGAAATATAATATAATATAATATAATATAATATAATATAATATAATATAATATAATATAATATAATATAATATAATATAATATAATATAATATAATATAATATAATATAATATAATATAATATAATATAATATAATATAATATAATATAATATAATATAATATAATATAATATAATATAATATAATGAAATATAATGAAATATAATATAATATAATGAAATATAATATAATATAATATAATGAAATATAATATAATATAATATAATATAATATAATATAATATAATATAATATAATATAATATAATATAATATAATATAATATAATATAATATAATATAATATAATATAATATAATATAATATAATATAATATAATATAATATAATATAATATAATATAATATAATATAATATAATATAATATAATATAATATAATGAAATATAATGAAATATAATATAATATAATGAAATATAATATAATATAATATAATGAAATATAATATAATATAATATAATATAATATAATATAATATAATATAATATAATATAATATAATATAATATAATATAATATAATATAATATAATATAATGTGAATATGAACTATCTAAAAGATAAACTGTACTTTTGAAAGTTTGATTTTTCTTTCAATAATAATTAACTCCGTTGAACTCTGACGTTTGATAAAATGTGGTTTTCTGATATTTCATTTAAATAACCCTTGAACTTTGTCAAAAGTATTCTTTTGAAATGAAAATTTAATTTAAGCAACTTCTTCAAAGAACTTGATATACCGCTTCTGTCAATGCGTTTGCGCAATGTCGACTTTTTTCTTTCCATTTTCAAACGAGTCGGAAACCTTTTCCTTATTTCGCGTATTATCACTCGGTATTTATCCTGAACTCGCTAAACATTAAAACTATCGCATTTAAACTTAAACGAAAACGCAACGCGATAATTACCATAAAATACTTTGAGTTTTACGTAAATATATCTAATGAGAAATTTTGCGTTTAGGAATAAACGTTTCGTAATCATCTTTCCTTTACATTTCATTTGGAAAGAGTCGTATTAAACGCTTATAAAATCCAAACAGAAGCCTTAGCGTTGCTAAAGGCGGGGAGACTTTACCCGCTGGTCAACGTACTCCCGTCACTTTCGTCGGTAGCAAACGTGCCAACCATACTGTAGCGTAACGAGTTGGGAAAACCCTGGTTGCAGTCCGCCGGGAACAGAGCCTCGATGAATATAACATGAGCTTCCACTCTGTCTATTATTGACGAAAACTTTCATATTTAGCGGGCAAGCGCCTTTTATTGACTCGCCGTTTCCAGAACTGGCCGCTCGTGTGTCGCGCTACTGTGCCGTTGGCCTCTTATGACTCAACGACCGTCCGTCTTCCGGCGAAGAGCCTTCTCCGGTCGATTCACCTGTTCGATATAACGCCTCTTTGGGCTCCCGCGCCGGACTTTCTTTATTGGGCCTTGGTCCCTCTTCCCCCTCTTAGTTTAGTTCGTTTAGTGACACATAGGGGGATGGTGATCCGATCGTTTATCTTTGATCGGAATCGTCTTCGAGGGATTCATGGTATTGTTCTTGTCCCGCGCTCTGTGTGGATTAAGTGACTCAATATTTCAGGGATTTTCAGGTAATTATACCTTATGTATTTACCAAAAAATGCACTCACGTTTATTAACTATAAGTATACTATAATAACCATAAGCATGACATTTTCTATTGTTTCAATTAGAGTTGTAAGGAGGAAAATGTTCCGGAAAATTACCGAAGCCTTTTTTTCCGGAAATCGTTCCGTATTTTTCAGAAAAAAAAAGAAAAAAAAGTTTTCATTCCATGGTTAGCCTTATATTGTTCGAAAATTTAAATTTCGCGGCATTTTCACCTCAATTTGTCGAATTCAAAAGTAAAACTAAACCTCTAGACCAGTCTAGAATAAAAACCCTTTAAAAGTAATATATGTTTCAATTTTTTTATTTTTCCAATTTGTGGAAAATAATTTTTCAGCATTTTATTTTTCCGGAAAATTAACAACTCTAGTTTCAAACTTTCAATGCTAATTTTCTAACCAAACAAATTTTCAACACTGACTCTCCCGCCCAGAGCGACTTGGACTCGTAATTAAATGAGAAGTATATTATCATCCTTGGCATTAGTATATTTAAATTTGCGTTTATTTTAAACACTAGGGGGCTCTGTGCTGAACGAAACCTGGATTGCGCAATAACTGTGAAAATTAGTTCGTTGATAATCTAGGCTATTTTTCATACTTATACTAATTATGTTGCTTTTGATATAAGGGATTAGGTTAGTGCGTGGTATCATAAGTAACGTAATATAATTAAGCAAGCCACTTTCATTTCATTTTGAGAATTACTATTTAAATTATTATGTGGCTAAGGACTGATAACTTTTAGCGAGTCTGTAGAAGTTACAGATATCTCCGTTGACAGTCTGAAAGATCAACCAAGGCTTATTGAAAGTCTAAACATAACGTTTACATTGCCAAATTAATTGTAAATTATTTTCGTTTGTAAAGGTATAGTTGTTTTTAAATTTGAAAACTGAACTGGTTTTCACCCCAGAGAAAGGAGTAGAGTTACATTTTGTAACGCGAGCGCCCCACTACAGACTATCATTAACCGAAATCGATCAGTGTCATACTTTGATTTATGATACTTATGGTGGTATGCATGATTTTACGTGTTATCTTGGCAGTTGCATATTTTATAGTGATACTTAAATTTCCAATTTTTGTTTTGGAAAATTTTGAAAAATCTACTATAAATTCTATTGATTTACTCAACTTAATACATTATTTTTCTTTATACGAAATATTATGTTTTTGCTTTTGACGCAATTTCTGTTTGAATTTATTTTAATTTTATCAGTCAGGGAACTTTCTGTTTTTTTTCATTGAATCTTTTTAATATTAAAATCTTCATATATTTACTTTCAGAAAAACCAATATTTAGTTTGTTGATTAAATCGACGGCAAGCAAACAAAAATTATAGGTCGATTTGCTCGGAATTGTATTCAGTGACGTTGGGCGGGCTCCGCTCATTTTGGAGCCGGTTGCAGCGATTTGAGTTAAATTGAGTGGTAAATTTTTATGAGCGGAATTGCTGAGAGTTCTTTACCAGTTAAATATTTCGAGGGCTCCACCATGCCAAAGTGCTACGTAATATAAATTGTAGCGACCAAATCGCCATCTGTCGAAATTTTTACGAAGCTAAAATTGAATTAAAAATCCATCATTTAGCTAGCGTGCAATGGTGCAACTAAATAGACAGTTAAGGAAAAAAGATAATTATTAATATTAAAAAATTACAGATCTAAACATTTTATCATTGGCTTTGTAATTTTCCCCACTAACATATTTTTTTAATACAGTTCTTAAATTGGAATTCATTTTACACCTATAGGAGCTCAAATCAAGAGAGATTTAAAAATAAGCTATTGAGAGCTATCAGAACCGCTCAAATGAGCATGATCACTTTTTAAATTAGCATGAGCCAATTGTGATTTAAAATAGAATGCCCATCACTGACTACTAATTCTTTATTGGCTCGGTATATCTCTGGTGGAAGACTCCACCCTGAACACCGGCGTTCCGCCGTTGAAACACTTTTAAAGGGGTAAATAGGTTAAAAATAGATCTCGATATTAACTGAACCTTATTTCAATCGAAAAATACATAACCAAATTTTTAAATCGATTAGAAAATAAAACTTCATGGCCTTTCAACAATTTTATTTGCATTAAAATCACAACATTAAATTGTTCGATAGAAAAAATTATTATATTTTCGTAAGCATTAAAATCAATTTAATTTCTTTAAAATGAATAAAAATTCACGCTTGTAGGTGAGACCAAGTTATTAAAAATATTCTTATTTATCTTTGTTAAAACAATAAATAAAATGAGTGAAGTATGAACGGTTATTAAGGCGCATTTGAAATACAAATAATGGAAAATATAAATTTTAATCAGAACTTTATTAGCAGTCGCGATTTTAAACCTTGTAACCATGGGAACGACTCTACATAATGGATAAACAAAAGCTCCATTTTCTAAACGTTTCGCATTAATTCGAAAGCAACTGGGCATGCACTATTCACGCGATGGTCTCATTCCACTTCTATTGATTTTGCGCTTAAAGTTTTGTTAAATCGCTTTTTCGACTCACTAAATTCAGTCGCACCACATTGTGTATTTGAAAATACGAAGTCAATTTAAATATTAAATACACTTATGACCAAAACGGCTTTCCAGGCGTTGTTACATTTCCAAATAAAACGCATTCAAATTTTGAAAAACTATTCACTATATTATATCTATTCTGGTAAATTTATGGATATATAATATTGATCACGATAACTCAAAAGAAATTTCAAATTCATTCTTTTGTTAATAAATAATGAACTCCCCCCTTATTTATTATATTATTGTAATTTATTATATTGTGTGCTATAACATAAATAAATAATTAAATGCACTTAGAAATCAATGAAGTTTGGACGTTTCGAATGCTTACACCAATATTTTAACAGCCTGATTTTGTTTTAGTGTCGATGATATTTTGCTGATAATTTTAAAATATTAAAAAATTTATTATATTAAAAAAATTGTACATTGCGTAATTTCAGGTACATTTGGGGGAAATAAGTAAATTGGGAAATTCAAGTAAATTTGGGTTATATTACTTAAAAAATTGCCAATTTAACTTTTTATCGATATAAAATGTCTAATATCAGTAAACATACTACAAAACATTAATAGTGTTACATTGTTAATCAGTTTAAACTAGTCTAGATGTTTAGTTTTACTTTCAGATTCGAAAAAAATGAGGCGAAAATTCCGCTTTATTTAAATTTAAACAATATATTAGACTAATCATGGAATTAAACCTTTTTTTATTTTTTCGGAAAAACACGGAAAAATATCATTGATGCCCTAAAATTAGGAGCAATTAGAGATCCTGGGCCCATAGGCAGATAAGGAGTCTGGGCCCCCTTTTCACGCGCTGCATTTACTCTTATCCCTTGAACTAGGCTGTGCCTGAATTTCCCTGATTGAGCTCTACGGTTAAGTTACTAAATAAAAGCTCTTAACAATCGTCGACTAAATATGTGATAATTATGCCACATTGCGATTTAAGGCTGCGTCCGTAAACTGTCAGGCAGAAATTTTGGTAATTTTAAAACGAAATCCTAGGAATTTCTCCAATATAAGTTACGATTGATATTATAGATTTATGCCTTCGCATACAGTAATTACGGTCACTGGAGGGCCCCTTCCAAGGATGGGCCCCTAGGCCACGGCCTAGGCTGGCCTAGGTGGTAATAGTGCTCGGAATTGTTTATTCATTATCCACAAATTTCCCGATTTATTTAAAAAACGTTGGTAAAAAGAATAACATTTTAACTTATTTAATTTTTTTTTAACGCAACCAAGCAATTATTTGAATAAAAGTGGTATTTATTTAAATAATTGTTTGTTTTATTTAAATAATAGGCTTAATCACTTTCGATTATTTAAACATTTTACAATTTTTATTCAACTATTGGTTATTTAAATAAATATTATTTAAATATCGCCGAGCTTATTTTATTCGTGGATAAAAATTAATCGAATGCCGAGCACTAGGTGGAAATACGGCACTGGCAGTTGGATTATGCAAAATACAACACGCCACTTTCTTATGGTATACAAAAACCAGACGTAGGGCAACAGTACAAGATCACGTTTTGAGGTACCTGAGACGATTGTTTTATTTCGCTGGGAGGGGAAAGTTGATAAATATAGACAATAGCTGCCGGTGCCGCTGTGTTTTGTACATCTCAGGAGCAGCTGTTTTATATCATTTCCTATAAGAGTCAGACTCAGACTCGCTTTTTGTTTCAAGACTGTTTCCTCGCATCCGGCGAAGGAAGTTCGTTTGTATATCTCTTATACGTCGAAAACTACGAATCTAAGCTGACATTTCACTAGACTCAATTTCGAAAGAGAAACGGATAAACTGTACCTTCGTTGACTCTTTTGACGGTTAAGTCAGCTCACTATCTAACATATTCTTCAATGCACCGGACCAATGGTCAGAGTAAAATAGCGGTTTTTTTCCTAGTGGATGCGTCGATCTCGGGGTATATTTCGCGTTGCGAAACGGTGTAAGGAAAGAGGGCCTTGACTGCGATGTTCTTTGTTCCGCGGAGGGATACAGAGTGCTCGTCTGCATTAACGGAATTGAATTCCCGACCACAAAGGGGCGTTTTCCCTGCCATTGCCGCCAATATTTTTGGTGCTTGAATACACGGTGAATAGTCGAAATACGAAGAGTCCCGCCAATTCACCTGGGATTCGCGTTACTTTCCGAAGATAACTCGGAAAAATCGTGGGTTTGTTTCGCAACAGTGATCGCGAAGAAATTCAAGTTTATCTAGCAAGGTAAAGCTGCTGTGGTTTTAATTCCAAATGGAAGTCCATTCCACTATTCTTTATGAAATATACCTCAATTTTGCTTTTTATAGTTTTGATATTAACCCAAACTCGGTTAATTACGCGGGTGAGAGGTCATACGCAGGGCCGGACTTAGAGATCCAGGGCCCATAGGCAGATAAGGAGTCTGGGCCCCCTTTTCACGCGCTGCATTTACTCTTATCCCTGGAACTAGGCCTGAATTTCCTAAATAAAATCTCTTAACAATTGTTGACTAAATATGCGATAATTATGCAACATTGCGATTTAAGGTTGCGTCCGTAAACTGCCAGGCAGAAATTTTTGTAATTTTAAAACAAAATCTTCTACCTAGCAAATACGGCACTGGTCATACGTACGTTAATATAATAAAGCAATTTGGTTTGACCTTGAACATACCAGCTTTAACTTATTTAATTGAATTATTTAAATCAACACAGTCTCTAAAGTAATTAAAGGTTCTAGTATATTATAAATGAAATTGCAGAACATGATTGTAAATAGAGGGTAAAATTGAATTTAACGGATATAAATTGACAATTTAAATGTTAAATATAATGTTTCCTGTCAGTAATTCATTTTAGATTTCCAACTATCTCAGACCACTTATTTGCAACAAGACTCACGTAACGCCACACACACACATATTCGTCACCTCTCATTTTGGTGGCGCCCTCATTTTTCCTTTTCTGCTAACTTTAAAAGTGCATTTTAAATATAATTATTCATAATAATTCGTAATTTATTTAATATTCAAACAAAATATTAATTTAATAAGAACGTCCAAAGCTTTTATTCACAATAATTCGTAAAATATTTCATATTTTAAATAAATATGAATTTAGGAAGTACCCTTTAAGCTTATAGAAAATGTCAACAGATGTCGCTCTAGTCGACTTTTGAAAAATCTCTCCGCGTTTCTACGAAGATAATAAATTAATGACAACATATATGGACGTTACGAGTCCGGTGGCGTCTAAGTAGGTCTGATCTTCGACGAAGCACTGAGTAGATACTGAAATACCATTTATATTTAAAGGTAATCACCATATTTCTGTGCCTCTTAATTATCCGTATCAAGAGTCTCGTAAAAATTAAAGTACATAGAACTTCGTTTTAATTCAGTACCCCACTTCAAAATTCCCAAATATTCAAAACTTTTAATTTTAAATCGCCTACAAACATTTTAGACTCGCGGGTCTCGAAATATTTTAATGACATTCTCCCTATATTTCTCGTACATTCCGTATCACAAACTACACCGATAGGCCTTGGCTAAAAACTACCAAAAAGGAAGGAATTTACTATCAGTTGCAACGACAAGAGATGGCGCTGTACTTAATACCCCTTCATCATAGTCGAGAAACTTCGGCTTCCTTATAATCTACGGGAGTCAACATATCGAAATTTATATTTTTAAGTAATAGCGAAAGGCATTATCATTATAGAGCTGGCGAACGAAGGATTAACATAACGGCCGATAAGGATGGGTATCCCTGGAACTTTACGGGCTAGAAACTGTTTTCAAGCGCAAATTGTTGATGGAGAATATTAGCGAAGGCGGTACGGTACGGAAGCGGCCTTAACGGCGTACTCGCGTTGGTCTGGTCTAATTACTTATTGAGCGCCCCCTCTCGCCTTCCCTGTCCAGTAAATTTTATCAATTAAATTCTGCCTCGAAAATTTATTGTATTATTTGGCGCTTCTGTAAAGACTTTTCAGTTGAAAAGCCGAACAGTCTGGCGATTCCGATAATGACCGGTAGGGGCGCTGCGTTCTAATTTATTGCAGCGCCTCCTTTCTTGAAAAGTTTTGAAATTCTTTCTCTTTCCCGTTCGTCTAATTATCGGTTGCTTTCTCTTCTATTTCAGAGATGTTTATATTTTTCGATCCTCACCGAAATGGACGCGTTATTCTCTCATTTTGGTGGTGCCCGTTTCTGTTAACTTTAGAGGTGCCTTTTAAATATAATTATTCATAATAATTCGTAAGATATTTAATATTCAAACAATATATGAATTTAATAAGAACGCTCAAAGCTCTTATTCATAATAGTTTCGTAAAATATTTCATATTTTAAATAAATATGAATTTACGAAGTACCTTTAAAGCTTATAGAAAATGTCAACAGATGTCACTTTATTAGACTTTTTATATATTTCGATCCTCACCGATATGGACGCGTTACTCTCTTCAACCTATTAAAACCTATTTCCGAATGCCAAAGATTTCCAGTAAAACGTTTTATATATTTTTCATTTAATACGCTATTTCCCAGAATGATTTAGAGATAACCGGGTTTAATTTAAATTAGGAAATATAGATATTAATTTTAATTTTAATTAGGAAATATAGATATTAATTTTAATTTTAATTAGGAAATATAGATATTAACTTTAATTTTAATTAGGAAATATAGATATTAACTTTAATTTTAATTAGGAAATATAGAGATTAACTTTAATTTTAATTAGGAAATATAGATATTAACTTTAATTTTAATTAGGAAATATAGATAATTACTTTAATTTTAATTAGGAAATATAGATAATTACTTTAATTTTAATTAGGAAATATAGAGATTAACTTTAATTTTAATTAGGAAATATAGTGATTAACTTTAATTTTAATTAGGAAATAAAGAGATTAACTTTAATTTTAACTAGGAAATATTGATATTAACTTTAATTTTAATTAGGAAATATAGATAATTACTTTAATTTTAATTAGGAAATATAGAGATTAACTTTAATTTTAATTAGGAAATATAGAGATTAACTTTAATTTTAATTAGGAAATATAGATTAACTTTAATTTTATTTAGGAAATATAAGATTAACTAGCGACCAATCTAATTTTTCCGGGTTTTAAAATATGCAGTTTAAGGTAAAATCCTTCCGAAATCTTAAATTTTAAAATATGTCATTCCCGGCCTTCCAGCCCGATTGACTCGAAGCTAAAGTTTTATGGCGATTATAATTTTTACTTTTATCCATATAATGTAGCTTCGGTTTTAAAAGGACCTTGTTAACTGCTATGGAAAGTTTAATTAAAAGTCCGTAAGCACTCAGAGTCGCTCTAGGCTCTCGTCTAACACGAATAACGACTCTTTCTGCTTGTGTCTTCAATAATATGAAACTCTTTCCCGAAATACTTTCTCCGTTTTATCACTATCCCATAAAATGACTTTTATTTGTTTTCAACGCCAAAATTCCTCGAGCTAAACTATGTGTGGCGATCTGTACAAGAAGAGGTTCTCTTATACGTGAAATATTTTATTATTTTATGCCGTATAAGTCCGTTATATTAATAATAAAGCGAGGATTTAAAATTCCCCCGATTGACGAGGGCTCTAAATTAAAGAGATGTATTAGTTAAATAATAATTAATTTCGGTATAGTTTTATGACTGTTAGTTGAGATTTTAAAACTTTAGTTAAGTCGGGTTAGAATCTAGGGTATGAATTATATACGGGTGGCTTAAGCGAGGGGCAGGTCATTTCCTGACGCACCCCTCGAAAGATTAAATCCGATAATTTGATTAAATTCAATTTAATCAATATTATGTTGATTAAATCACGTTTAATCATTATTATAATATGTAAATCTGATTTAATCATGATTAGAAGTTTTAAATCTGATTTAATCAAGATTGAAACGATTAAATCGTGATAAGTATGATTAAATCGCGATTAGAAATTTGAACGAGAATCAAACACAATTGGGATAGAACCATCAATATTTATAATTAATATTAAATTATCGTACTTTAGTTTTGATTTTAATTATGAAATCTTGATTCAGCCGATTATATTGATTGAATCGCCATTAAAATTATTAAATCGTGATTAAATGATTAAATCTAATTAAAAGATTAAATCTGATTAAAATGATTAAATCGCGATTAAATTATTAAATATAATTAAAATGATTAAATCTGATTAAAATGATTAAATCTCGTTTAAATCTTGATTAGATTTTCTAATCTTGATTAGATTTTCTAATCTTGATTAGATTTTTAAATCTTGATTAGATTTTTAAATCTTGATTACCCTGATTTAATCACTTTACTATGATTAAGACGCACCCAAAATGGAAGTGACCTGCCCCTCGGGCTTAAGTAACTTAATAAATAAAAGAATGACAATTAAGGATTTCGGTTAATGATTGTTTTAATGACAAAATTATTTCCAGGTTTGTTTGATAGGATTAATAATAATAATCAGCTAGGCTAATACCCAAGGCACCACCTTAGGCCTAAGTCATCAAGCGACTTTTAAAGCCAACAGCTCTCTAAACTAACTATTACCATTAACTTCCACAAGTTGTTATGGGGAAACCGAAGAGCTCGGGGGAAAACCCCTTAAACCAGTGGGGAGATAACTTGCAAACTCTACGCAGAAGGAGTTGTTTCGAGTTCTCACACAGTGCCACAGATTGTGGTCGAAGCCGGTTACTCTTGCTATGAGGCGAAAGTGCTAACCACTCCGCCAACCCAACGTGTTTAGATCCTGATTTAAAAAATTACATTCAGAAACGAATCTTTTATTTTTAGATTTTAGTCAATTTTGAGTTCCAATTCAATAACTCATAATTTATTTTTCAAAGTGTTATTTTAACTTTTGAAAGATTTTATATTTTAATAATCCGAAATGAGACTGCCATTAAAAAATTAGCTCTGGAATAATAAAAAAAGTGTCGTACTTCAGACTACTACGTTACTTGTGGTATTAATAATATCGAATATTTAAGGAGTTCAATAGCTTAGATGATTTGGAATACTTGTATTTTCGAAATTGGAGGGTATTTTATGGTAGGGAAAATATTTATGTGAAGTCAATCGTAAACATTTTTCCGTTTTTCCTCTCGACAAAACCACATGCGCTTTCGTTTTCAATCCGAATTGGCAAATTGCGTAAAAGTCAATTCTTTTCCCCCGCCACCGCCATTCCAATTCACTTCATTTCCCCGAATCCGCCATAGTTAATGAAGTTGAGACGCTGAGAATTTATAAAGTTCCTTTAGCCTTCATTCTTTCAGTTCCATTTCCACAAATCATTTTATTTCCTTGATTTTCTTATTTTTTGATTTATTGGAATATTCTTACATCTACAAGTGGTGTACTTGGGTTAAGGCGTAGTTTCATTTGACATTAAGATAATTACTTTCTTATTTCAATCTATTAAAGAGAGTATGATTGCATATTTGTAGTGGATCGATAAATTAAAGTTAATAAAAACCATCTACGTGAAAAGGTAGAAAAGTCCCTAACAAATTTAAAGTCATGATAAATCTCACAAAATACTCGAACCAATAAAATGAAAACGCGAAACTCGAACCAAATTGATTTTCGAGTCTAAAATAACTTAAAATGGAATGAAAATAGCCCGAATTTCCAGTGGTAGACCGGTTTCACGTAAGTTTTATCATTACTTTAAATTTGTTAGGGTTGAGATTTTTAGCCCCCTTTTTACTATGGACGTTTCTACCTTTTCGCGTATTTTAACTGCATTATAGTCCATAGTTGGTTTTAATTAACTTTGATTTATCGATCTAGTTTATACTTAATTTTGGGCTATCGAAAAATAAATTTTTATCTACGAAGTCTCTAAATCAAGGTTTTACAGAAAAATTACCTCCTTTAACATTTGTCACGTATTTTCAATATTAAAATTATATAAATATAAATATCCAAGTTTTTAACTTTTAACATAAGCCTATCATAAGGTCCCCACAAGCAAAGGCCTACAAGAAAATTTTTGGCAATCACATACCCGTTATTAAGAGGTAGGTATTGAAAATCTGCACCTCCTAGTGACTACGTATTCAACTATGCATTTCTGAAACAAATTTCGCGAAATGCATGATGAATGCGCAGAAGGCATGCGTGAACGTTTATAAACATTGAACCACGCGGGAGAAATCTACGCCTCGAGCCTTAGCACCGTAGCCAAGGCTTATACACAATTTTATCACTTTCTAACTTAAAATTAATACCTATCGTTGCCAAATTATTCATCAGAACCTAAAACTGGCTATTAGAAATAAGAGTTGTGTTTCTGATGGTATTTATTTTTTAAATGTGAGATTTAGACGCGTTTTGTGTGGAATTTATCAACCCGAGCGTGGCTGCTCTGCCAAGTAAGATTATATTTTAGGTGTACTGTCATATCGTGGTACGTTAATTTTCTTCTCGCCTGGACAATGCCTTAAACATGGGGCTCTATGCTAGACCTTTACTTATGGGGACCTTATGATAGGCTTATCATTTCAATTATAGCTATTAAAAGCAGGGCCGTCTTAAGGTATGGGCTAAATGGGCCCCAGCCAGTTTTGGGGCCCCGGAAAGGCCAGCAATACTGCCTCTACTCTAGGGATAAGGGTTTAGTTGGTTAAATATTATTTATGCTCATTTTATATTACGTATCTTTTAGTTACGTCTAAAATAATTTGACTCATCGCCACATCGCGTATCATACGGTACCTACAATTTCTAAAACCTAACAGCGAGTCACTGTCAGTAAAACTCTTATTTTCAGTAGGCCTATGTTATACTTTTGAAATTAAAAGTTCTGGGTTGATTATTGTGTAGTTGAATTTAGACAACGGACATACAAAGGCTGACCGTTGGAGATCGCAAAGGTCTTAAGAAATAATTTAGCCCAGGGCCCCAAAAGGTGTTAAGACGGACCTGATTAGAAGAAATTTTAATGCATTAAATAATGTTGGGTGTTCGTAAAATATGAAACTCCTCCCAAAAATGTAACCCAATTGATCAGGTAGCGCGCCATTCTTTCGCTAGTTAAATAATCTTTGCTTCAATTCAAAATATCGTAAAATCCGTATAAGACCAAAGAAGTTAGCTATCGAGAAATAGATGGTGGAGTGGGGGGATTGACCGTGCAACCAACCGTACAGATCCCAGCTGTCGCGATCCGAAACCCCTAAATAGGAGGGGGCTTCCCTTCGCAATTTCCTTCGTGCAACTGCTAAGCTTCTATCCGAAAATTCTCTTCACCGTTTAATACCACAAGCAATCTTTAAATTAACGTTTCCCGTATTAAAGGGGAAATCGCGGTAAGCCGCTCCGTCTCAACTATAGGGTAGTCATTAGTTAACCTGACAACGCGAGTCGAACGTACCCTACAGGGTGAAGTTTTTTTATCACAAATAAACGCAGACTGAAACCATACCAAAGACAAAAACAATGTAAACGTTAAGAATTTTGGTAGCGGTACAATATAGCGTATTTCAATAGAAACCGTCTTTGCAAAAATCGATCCATTGTTTTTTTTTGGAACCCCGACAAAGGATTTTTTTTACATCGAAGTTTCTATAAAATTTGGTAGTAATCAGAGATTTGGCCTTATTGATTATTGGAAAACATTATTATAGAGTTTTTTCTTAGCCATTTACCGCTGGTCCTATTAAACTAAACGGTTTTTGTTTCACCTTCTTTCGTATACAGTTTCTTGTTTGGATAGGCACTGAAATAATGGATGGATTTAAATTACAAACTTCAATCCATTTGTAAGTTATCCGATACTCATCTCTCTCTCTCAGGGAGATAATATTTTATAACTTTTTTGTCTACGATTTACTAAACCACAAATATATACCATTGGATATTATATATATTTGATTAAGTATTGATTTAATTGATTTTTTTATTTTCTGCCTTTTAAAATATTAAATTTATATTTGCATTTACGCAAGAAGACGAAAAATACATAAAATTTAATATTATTTCTATTCCTACGAAGATATATTTCATTTCAGTTGATTTTCTTTGAATTTTGGTTAAAAATTACTTTTAAAATCTAGACACTGTCTCATATTTTAATATTAAATTTATTTATTTTTCGTTTGAATAAATTCGTAAGGGAGCACTGAACTCTGATAACCTTTCGTAAACCAAAATAATCGTTTTTGGTTCCAAGAAATAAAAAGGTTGGTTTATAAAGGAAAAAAACCTTGATACATTAAAAATGGTAAATATGGGGCGAATTTAAATGTGGTACCAGCGTTTTGGAATTTCTCACCAAACCTGCAAAAGCGCTTACAATTTCCCAAGATCATTTAAATGGATATCGCTAAAACCCAGCTCATATATCATATAGTTAATAGGTTTAAACAAAAGTGCACCGAAGACGTTATACTCTTAAGGCTTCATCTTTGGCCCACTGAACTCTTAACCCATTTCTTGGCATCTGCCATAAATAACGTAAATTCGTTTCTTTAACAAAATAAAATAGTGAGAAGCCTGTATATTTTTCTCAAAGATTCAGGTACATATACGGTTAAGAAGAAATTGTGGAGGTGAAAGCGTGTATCTCATTTACAAGAGCGACTCGTTACACTTTCTGCCGAGCTTCTCCTCTTTTGAAAAGCCTCTTTTAACTTTAAAATGAATTTCCGAAAACACTTTTGAGGCTGATAGCTTTTATTTGACGGCGATAGGAGGAGCCACCGCTCTTCGCAAATCCCTTAGCTGCCATTCCGCCTTTCTTTTTTAACAGCGCCTAAATTGAACGCGGCGTACACTCTCTACACTATCTCCCTCTACCGGCGAGTTTCCGAAGCTCCGTTGGAATATCCACACGTTTATAATATTGTATATTTTTAGGTCTAAAAAACAAGTGTTTTCAATAGGGTATTTTTTGGATCGCCGAGGCTTAACGATCGATTTATTTCCTTTTCCGTATGCGCCTTGCGTTTCGGCTTTCTTTTCCGCCTCAGAAATAATCCGTGCTTTCGGTGTGTGCTTTTGGAGTTTTGAGAGTGGGCCAGTCTGTTGCTTGAGGTGTTTGCCTCATTTTGGTATGCACGTAGCGCGCTGTTGTTGTAAATATTGCCTAATGTCGTAACGTTTGTTTAATATGGCAACTTATAGGAAGGATAAATAATGTCGTACATTTTATTCCCCCGTTTCCTATTTAGATAAAATCAAGAATTTATTTATTCTTAAAGACAATGGCTATGTTGAATCTATCCGTGGATATAATGGTCTAATTTTTCCCAAGTTATGATATCCAATGAGATACTTAGTAGATTGGACTTTATTTTAGAGGGAAGCCTGGATGGACCTTAATTACTGTTAGTACAGAAACACAAAAATCGTCTTAATTAAAGAATGCATTCTTGATAAAATATAGGTAAAAAATAACATCTTAGATTTAGAATTTTGTGATGGAACATATATTTAATTCTTTTGATATTTAAAACTGAAAAAATGAAGTTTCCTATAGAAATTATATAATTTAATGAAAATATTTCGGGATATTTCGAAAAATCTGAATAAATGTTTATGTAATGATTGTATTTAAATTAATATGTAAGTTGAATCTAACTTTAAGCATAAAGTTACTTGAAAGCATTTAAAATTACAGCTTCGCTTAATCCAATATTACTTAGAAAAGGTTATATTTTGGTTGCATTAGTAGAAATAAACGACCTTCTTATAAATAGTACGTTATTGATTAATTTAATTAATTTAAATATATATAACTACATTCCATGGCTATATAATGAGATGTTTTAATCGAATAATATAATACTAAGCATATATCCCATATCAAACACTGTAATTTTCGAAATTGTTTGCAATTTTTTTCTGTTTAAAATGTTATATAAAACTCTATATTCTTGAATAGTTAGTTTTAATAAAAATATTGGGTTAAAATTTATTTATATCACTATATTTTGTATCTACACTTTTGTGACTCCGTTGATTAAATTTAATTGAAACAAACAAAACATATTGAATATATTAAATGAATTCATGGTGTTGGGAAATTAAATTATAATATTAAAATACTAAATAAAAAACAATATAAGATTTTACCAATTTTCCTATTATTATACGTAATTGGAAATTGAATTATTTTAAAAATACAAATCGCACAATTGATACTTCTAAGTATTTGACTGAATCTGTTACATATTTTCAACACACGTAAATGTCTAAGTTTAAAAAAATGTTTTATGATTAAGTGTAATTTAAATTTTATTTATTTTTACCCACATTGGTCAAATACTGCAATTTATATGAGTAATCAACTGAATAAAAATTTAAATGAGTGATCAACTGAATTCCAATTTAAATGAGTGATCAACTGAATTCCAATTTAAATGAGTGATCAACTGAATTCCAATTTATATGAGTGATCAACTGAATTCCAATTTATATGAGTTATAAACTGAATTCCAATTTATATGAGTGATAAACTGAATTCCAATTTAAATGAGTGATCAACTGAATTCCAATTTAAATGAGTGATCAACTGGATTCCAATTTAAATGAGTGATCAACTGGATTCCAATTTAAATGAGTGATCAACTGAAATTTCTTATTTATACGAGTGATCAACTGAATTCCAATTTAAATGAGTGATCAACTGAATTACAATTTAAATGAGTGATCAACTGTATTCCACTTTAAATTAGTGATCAACTGAATTCCAATTCCAATTTAAATTAGTGATAAACTGAATTCCAATTTATATGAGTGATCAACAGAATTCCAATATGACTTCATAAATAAAATTAATTAAGTCAGAATAAAAATCTTTCTCTGAATCAAGGATACAATACACAAAAATATAGAGCAATCAAAATTTAAAAAATTCCTAAATTAACCCAAATTAAAATAATTAAAATTACCACTCACCCCACTTAGGCAACGTAAGTAATTCGACGCATTTCATTAAGAGCCAATTAACGAAAAAATTAAGAGGTAACGAAAGAAAATAAGCAGTCGACGAAATACCGAGGCCAATATAAATTATTAATTTTCTTAACGCCGGCTAGGGGTCGCGCGGGTGGGGGGGAAGGAATGTGGAAATTCGGCAGTGAAACGACCAAACACAAAGAGGCGGACGTTTGAGAGAACCGCGTATGATTAAGAAAGTACCAATAACGATAAACGTTCATATTTAATGGATTTTCTTGACCTCCGCAGCTCCGAGTCGAACGAGCTAGCCAAGGAGAATTTGCCGTCAATACTTTTACAGTCGTGGGGCTTTCGGTTCAGCGCGGAGGGGGGGGGGGGTTAAGCGAGCAATAAGGCGAAAGAGCCAACGAGGGGCAACGAATAATTGGTTTTTATCCAGTCGACGCACGTTCTTATCGTAGCCTAAAACATTATTTCCATAGGCGACTCTGTTTTCCTAATTAAGTGGCCTCTTTCGCTCTGTTTGGGAGAATTTTTGCTGGAAATAGGCGAATAGTAATGGTTTTTGCCCATTTTACGAGTTTTGCCGTGTTTGTGTGTGTTCCCGATGAGCATTGGCCAGCGCCACGTTTTCGACAAAGCCTCGAGTGTCTTTAGGCCACGCGCAACTTCGCCAAGGTAGCTTTAATTAAACAGGGTTAGGTATTAGACGCTTTCCGTTCTAGTTATTTTATCAGCTCGGGGATATTTGTGCTCTTTCGTATCTCTTCGTGTATTTCTATTGATCGAAAGAAAAGTACACTTTTATTCTGATAGAGAGTTTTGTGTAGAATTCTAGATTATCTAATCTATTCTATGGATTTTAGGGATTTCTATTGAGGTAAATAAATTAATATTTAAATTAAATCTAAAGCCTTTTAGGGAACTCTACATGGGTTTATATAATAAATGTATTTAAATTAATATTTTAGTTAAATCTAACGCCATTTAGGGAACTCTACACGGGTTTATATAATAATTGTATTTAAATTAATATTTTAGTTAAATCTAACGCCTTTTAGGGAACTCTACATGGGTTTATATAATAAATGTATTTAAATTAATGTTTTAGTTAAATCTAACGCCTTTTAGGGAACTCTACCTGGGTTTAAATAATAATTGTATTTAAATTAATATTTTAGTTCAATTTAATGCCGTTTGCGGAGCTCTATACAGGTGTAGGTAATGATTGTATTTAAATTAATATTTTAGTTCAATCTAATGCCGTGTACGAAACTCTATACAGGTGTAAGTAATGATTGTATTTAAATTAATATTTTAGTTCAATCTAATGCCGTGTACGAAACTCTATACAGGTGTAAGTAATGATTGTATTTAAATCAATATTTTTGTTAAATCTTACGCCTTTTAGGAAACTCTTTACAGGTATGCAATGATTGTATTTTAATTAATATTTTAGTTCAATCTAATGCCGTTTACGAAACTCTACATGGTTTTATGTAATGATTGTATTTAAATTAATTTACTAGTTAAATCTAACTTAATAAAGTTACTTAAGGGCATTTTAAATTACAGCTTCGCTTACTCCAATGTTACTTAAAAAGGTAATTTTAAGTTAATTAATTTAAATATATTTAACAACATTCCATTACTATATTATGATATTTATTAATCGAATAATATAAAACTAAGCATATATCCAATACCAGACACTGAAAAATAATATATTTTAATATATAAATTGCTTTATTTTGCTAGTGTATCTTAAATAGATAAATTATTCTCTAAATATAGCTACCCTTATCTCTGAATATAATATTAAAAAAACCCTACTAACGGTTCCAGGAAATTATAAAGATACTGCCTATTTAATTTCCTGTTAATCTCTACAGTATAAAAAGTCCTTTAGTAAAGTAATCAAGGTAGTAAATCCCCTTAGAGATTTTCTTATAAAAATATCAATATGAAGCTCCTTTCCTTCCCGTTATAAGAGTTAATCAGCGTCTGTATTTAATCTCCGAAGTCAGCAAAGACGGCGGTGCAAGCGTTGAAGATAGCGGGGCCAGTGAGGAGCCCCTTGTGGGACGTTCTCTGTGTGTTTGGTCTACCGAACGAACCAAAAAATCTTAAAATAATGTTTTTCTTGCGGGGATCGCGGCGGAAAATCTCTTCTCTACTTTTCATCGATTCCATTTTTTCTGTCTCTCATTCTGGGCGCGCTCCTCCTGACGTCTTCGCGACATCTCTCCTTTTTTGAAGGGACCGCGGCTTTGTGGTGCTGACTAAAATAGAAAAAATAGAGAGATATGAAGGTTGCGCCGACGGAGGCTCGGGTGTTTTTATCCTCCTAAAGAACTCGACGGGAGACTTTGGTTTGCCCATTTACGTCCACCCTATTCACCGATTTAGCCGCCTCCCAAGCCACCCACCCTTTCACCGTACCTTCCTCTTGATATCTTCGATCCGTTGCCAGAAAAAAATGAGAGCCCTTGTTAAGGTGTGTGTGTGATTTTATTTTTATGACCTTTTATGTTGTTCGTTTGGTTTCTGGGATATGGATGTATTTATACCCGATTTAAGATAAGCGAAATAGCTCTTTCACACGAGCCAATTAGTTAGTCTAAAAATCAAATAATATAGGCGTTATTCCTATTTCCCCCAAGCGGCTGTTTTCGGAAGCTTTCGTGTGGAACATGTTAAAGCAGACGCTATTGCCATGCATTTTTCTAGTGTTGTTAATTTTCCGGAAAAATGTAATGCGGAAAAATTTCTAGAAACGTTTCCGCAAATCGGAAAACAAATTGAAACATAAGGGTTTTTTAAATTTTTTCTATAGAAATATAGTGGATTGTTGAATTTTACAATCCTACCAACAGGTTTATTAGAAGCCAAGGATTATAACGTTAAAACGTGTAAACAGACGATTAAGCCAATTAATTACCTGAAAAGTCATTAATTTAAAATTAGTTGAACACAGGAAAATGTGTTTAATTAAGGAGGAATAATTAAGTTTATTTTAAAATACGTGTTTATTTTTTGAAAAATGTCTAGCTAATAAGAGAAACTGTAAATTGTTTACAATTATGCCCAAAATAAAGTGAAATGAATACTGTTGATACTGCTTTAGAAATATGTAGCTTACCTAAGGTTTATCACCTCATTTATCCAATTAAATTATTTCCACAAAATTTGGGGAGACGCTACCATTAATTTGTAAATGCCATTTAAAAATATTCCAATATTGAAAGTTGATCGTACCAGTGGCAATCAGCGTTCGGTTCTCAGAAATTTTCCAAATGATGCATCGACTGCGGGACCCACGAACTTATTAATGAAATGTAAACAAAGCCTTTCGTAATAGAAGTTCGGTAATCGACCGATGGAAAATTTGCCTAATAGGTCAATTTGGGCAAACTTAAAGCCTACATTAAGCGCTTTTCAGCGCGGGGCTTTTCCGTCTTTACCGGTAAGCGGATAGGGTCGGGCTGCTGGTATTAAATCAAAGTGCACACGTCTTCGTTAAAGACTGCTGGCCTTCACCAAGATAGGAGAGCTGACAGTAATTTAGGCCTTTGCGGAGTGATAAATTCTCCTTTTGTTTGTAAATGTTAATCCTCGCGGGACATCTCCCTTCCAGGGGCCATCGATCTTTTCATTTAAAAGCGCCGAAAATTACGGAGGGAGGGCTGATTTTCCGCCCCCGCAATCCGCCCCCGCCCGAAACCTTCGTCGAGTTTGGGTGCACCCCCTCGGCATTCGTGGGCTTAGTCCGCTCCTATAATTAATATTGTATAGCATTTTTCAGATCGAACCCAAAATCGCGTAATCCACGCGGGTGTGAGCCTAAGACAATTAGACTCGTTCCAGACGAGCTAATAGCCCCAATACATTAGCCCACGTTTTCAAATTATCTCATCCGGCCGTTTGGAATTTCGTGCGGATTGGGTTTAATGATTTATTCCTGGAAATGGTTTCAGGATCAAATTGAGGTGTATTAACGCTTAACTTTTAAATTTTGGTTTTCAGCTACTACTAATGGTTCCTCCAAGTTTGCGTGCTAATTAAATAAGTAATATTTTTTGAATTTAAATCTTATGGTGTAATTAATAATTATACAAAAAAATTAAACTTATTTATTCGACTACTTTTAAAATTAGGCTTTCAGCTACCCCTAATGGTTCCTCCAAGTTTGTGTGCTAATTAAATAAGTAATATTTTTTTGAATTTAAATCTTATGGTGTAATTAATAATTATACAAAAAATTAAACTTATTTATTCGACTACTTTTAAAATTAGGCTTTCAGCTACCACTAATGGTTCCTCCAAGTTTGTGTGCTAATTAAAAAAGTAATATATTTTTGAATTTAAATCTTTTGGTGTAATTAATAATTATACAAAAAATTAAACATATTTTTACGATATCCAATTATAAACAGTCAAAATAAAAGATCTTAATGAGGTCTATTCTTAGCCTAATCTTGTGGTGTAATTAATAATTTTACAAAAAATTAAACAATTTTACTAAATCGAATAAAAAACCGGTGAAATAAAAGTTCTCAATGAGGTCTATTTTTAGCCTAATCATATGGTCTAATTAATATATATATACAAAAAACTATCTATCTAAAACGAGCCTAAATAAAAAAACAAAATGAGGTCAATTTTTAGCCTATTTTCGCCTGTAGAAGTGTTCCAACCACCGCACACCAATGTACACAAGAAAGTAATCCACCAGGGGCACTAGAATTTTTCAATGGAAAATATTCCGTTTCTTTAAAAGCTTCGCGCTGTTAGAACATAATTAAAACCACGGGCTATTTTCTCACGCGTAATAAGACCCAAAAGGCGTTTCAACCTGGAAAAGTGGAAAACTGTAAACTTGATAGAGCAGAAATAGTGGGCGGCTCGCGGCAAAGGGGGACGCCGCGAAAAAGAGTAACAAATCGATAAAAATGAGAAAAAATTGTAAAGAGGAAGAAAAACATCCCATCTGCTCGGTGTTGATTTCAGCGCCGAGTTTTCTGGCCACTGAAAAAGAAGTTATTCCTCCCGGACGCCTTCGCACCCGCCGCAAGAGAAAAACGTTATTTCTGACGCCGTGGAGGGAAAAAATATATTCTTTGAGGTTGAAGAATAGTGGTAACAGCGTAGAAGACCCGCGTTAAAACTAATACTCAACAGACAGTACCTACGAAGGCGTGGGCGGGATTATTAAGTTCCATACCTTGGCGTGTTCCACCTTTACCCGTTGCGTGTGTTGAGAATGCTTCTACCTATAGGTAGAGAAAGAAGGACCTTACGTAAAAATATATAAAAAGCGAGTCTCAACTACCATTACAGAGTCTAAGCGCCTTGACAAATGGTTTTCTCGTCGCGTCATTCCAACCTCTTTTCATTTTTTCTTTTTTCTCTCAGGTCCACGACCGCTTCTCTCTCTCTCTCTCTCACACACACACACACTCTAGCTCTCTCATATTCTGAGGATATAAAAAACAAATAAGAGAGGTGAGAGAAAAATTCTTGGTTTTCTTTGGAGGCTCGCATTCCAGACTGGCCACCTTTTCACCAGTTTTTCTTTCTCTGGCAATTTTCTTTCTATATTTGTTTTATTCTTTTTTGAGTGGCCCGGAAAGAAAGTGTGGACGTGAGAGCGTTGAGATTTCATTCTAGATTTGTTTTCGTAAAATTGAGATTGAATTTAAAAACAGAGTGGTTTTTGGTTACGTGTGATAGATAAATATACTTGCTAAGCTAAGGGTTACTTATGGCCGACCTTATTATAAAAGATTTTTTTACTTTTATTTAAAAAATAACTAGGTTATAATTTCTATTGGATAGATATTTAATTAGGAAGAAAATGTAATTTAACAAATTTTTATTCAGATTTTTTTTAAAATTAGAAATAAATATTTAATATTATATTTAATATATTTTAATTTTATGGGATGATAATTAAACTTGATTCATTTAATATTTATATTTTCTCTTAAAAAATATTTTGAAATTATCTGTCACTTAGATCTCATTAATAAATAATTCTTTTTTATTTTACCCGATAGGCCTCAACGAAAATAAAGTATATTTTAGATTATTTGATTTATTTCATGTTTGAAAATAATTTTAGTCAATTTTCGTAAAGTTTTCGTAAATCTATAAACATATTTATCAGATGGAAATTTCGCTGACATTTGAGCCTTGAAACCGTAATAGTGACTTGATAAAATATTAAATCAATTATCCCAATTTACAAAAAGATGATGTTTCATTTAATAAATATTTTTACAATTTTTTTAAATTTGAAGTATTTTTTTTTGTTTCTAAATGTGTGTAAAATATAACTAGTACGCAATTATTTTATGGGTTTACGAAATCACGATTTTATTTTGAAAACATTATTCAGCAAAAGGGATACTCCTCCTTCGTCGAACCTTAAATGACCCACTTTAAGCTAGACAGTATTGATTAATGCGTGTGAATGAGCGGGTTTTTTTAAAGGCTTTAATCGACGCGTCCATTAAGAGTAAAACGTCGACAATGCTAATTTTTTTCTTTTGAGGGGTGAAAATTCGCCCAAGAGAAACTGATGTGTCTTAGAAAAATAAGCCCCGATAAACCCCAAATAACGAACTCTGTTTTAAAAACATAACGCGATTCACCAATCCATTACACGTCCATCCATCTAATTAGTAGACGCTTTTGTTCAAAGCGCTCACTTATTCTTAAACTAAGCGTCTGAAAGCGACCGAGAGTGTCTGAGAGCGGATCCTAAAAAGGGCCGTAATTTAGAAGCGATTTAGCTACTAGCCAATCTTTTAGCCACAGTGTACGAGAATTTGGCGAAAGGCCGCCACACAACAAAGCGAAAGGAATGAAAATAGCCTATCTCACGCGAGATTTCGGTCCAAGACGAGATATACTTGACAGCGAGGATGAAAGCTAGGGAAATAGGTACACCCTGCCTTTGATTGATCTGACGGAAATCCGCCTAAACGTTAGAAGATTAAATATGGGGGAAAATACGAGCGTGAGACTAGCTCGTTTTCCCAACCAAGCAATTCTCGGAAGTAGAAGAGAGGGGGGAAGTTGGTTCCGCGCCGAAATATCAACGCCAGATAAACCATTTGTCGCTTCTTACATTTTAACTGCGTCCCGTAAAAATTATTGATCAAAATGTGTCTACTTCGTTGCGCCGTTCGCCGTCGCGCGTCGCCACTGTCGCGTCTTTACGACTATTTATACAGGGAGAGAAAACTTTCCTCCTTTCGCGTTGCCGTAATGACCAACGCTCCCGCGATAGACTTTCCAATTTTACTGCTATATTTACATAAAGCCACCCCAACTCGAGCGCGCGCTACGCTTAATAAAGTTTCTCGTATTTTTATTGGAAAGTGTATTTTTGAGTGACGTTCGAGAGTAAATGTTATTTCAAAGGCGAACTCCGCGGTGAAATATCTTTAGTCACGGTTCTGGCAGGGTAAATATCACCGATTGACTTTTAATGCCAAACGTTCATTGATATCACCGTAATATTACGAATATAGACTTAGCGCCTGTAGGCGAGTTTCAACTGGCTGCATCCGGTGTTTATGGAGAAGAGTACCGCCAGGCGTAGTTCCGGTTTTAAGCGAAGGCTTAAATCAGCGTGGTATCTCATTGGTTCCCTAAAACGTACGTGTTCTGACGTCATTGAAACAAACGCTAGTGACTTATTTGCTCCCCCCCCCCCCGCTCAGAACGGAGGGAAAACTAAACAATGGTGTTCAACAAAGTTATTCTCCATAATTATTAATAATAACATTCTTGGTATTTTCTAATAAACAAAGTTACTTACTTTGTAATTTTCAAATATTTCATACAATTAATTTTTTTTATAAATGTTTGCTTATAGAAGTTAATATTCGAATTTTTGAATGATATTGAATTATTTAATTGATTTGTTTCATAATATTTATTTTTAAATACAAGCAGGAACCCATACCTTTACTTGGAATGCTTATCGCGGCAGATTTTCGTCTCGATGTGGCTGACGGTTTTTTCGACGTCACTATGTTAACTTAAGAAATAACTACTCGAGAGGGGAGCATGGGGATTTTTTCCTCTCGTAGGCGGGGCCAAAGCCGTCAGAGTGATCTTGCGGCAGGATTAATTGAAGTTACAGAATCTTTTTAATGGCATTGAATTATATTTTTAATGATAACTTATTCAAATGATAATAGAAGATTTTAAAGGCATTGAAATATGTTATAATATTAATAATCAGCTAGGCTAATACCCAAGTTACCACCTTAGGGCTTATTTAAGTGATATTAGAATATTTTAATTACATTTATTAATGTTCACTTATTCGAATAATTTATAAAATTTTAATTACATTGATTTATTTTATTAAAGGGAATATAACCTGCAAAGCAATCTTTATGGAAGACCCCTTCAATTTTTCAAATGTCCCTGTACAGTGGCGCCAAACATTTTTAAAGCCAAAGGCAAGAGCGGCCAGAGCTGCAAGCGTTGGTGTTCCACACCAAATACCTGAGGTTATATTCCCTTTAATGTTCACTTATTCAAATAATTCGTAATATTTTAATTACATTGAATTATTTTTATTAATGTTCACTTATTAAAATAATTCGTAATATTTTAATTACATTGAATTATTTTTATTAATGTTCATTTATTCAAAAAATTCGTAATACTTTAATTACATTGAATTATTTTATTAATGTTCACTTATTCAAATAATTTATAAAATTTTTATTACATTGATTTATTTTATTAATGTTCACTTTTTAAAATGATATTATAATATTTTTAATGATATTGAATAATTAAACTCATGTTTATTTTTACATTAACAGTTAATGTCTATTTTTAATACATTATTTGTACATTAAATCTATCAGACTATTGATGTCGATAATTAAAAATAAACGAAGCCTAGACAAAAAAATTTATTTATTAAATCTTATTAGCGACCCTATTTCATTCAATAATAAAACACATAGAAATACACGTTGCAGAAGCGAGACCCAGTGCGTGTATTTTCACCAAAACAATATAACTCCTCAAACAAGTGCCAAATGTTATTTTCAATTATTTTGTCATAATGATAAATTTCAGCCCTCCCATCGGACACATAAGGCACCAGATGGCGGTAATAAAAATCAATAAACATGCTCGTTGCGGAAGGAGCAACCCTCACGTGCTAGTTTAAAAAAATAATAGCGAGTAAAAAGGCAGCTCCGAAATTAATGAAGCCCGTACAGTAAATAAAATTATAATTCTATTTTCTCCGCGTGGCCGACTCGAAAACTGTGTTTTTATCGTTCAGTGGGGAATATTTCTTTATTTCCGCTCGTTGCCAGTAGAGGGCCTTACTTTTGACGCCAGGGGAAGCCGCGATCGCGATATCGTTTCCGCCCCTTTTCCTCTTTTATATAGTTTATGCCGTCGTTTCGCCTGCCCCCTGGCGAAGAAAATTGACTTTAAAAATTGATCTTGATTTCTGCGAGGGAGCTAGATATATATGCATCCGTGTCCTGTCCTTCTTCTTTAGTGACTGGTACGTCCTTTCCTACGCATTAAGGACGTATACTAGTTTGCAGAGAAAAGCTAGACGACTGATGGAAGCAGGGTGTAAAAGAGAGCGTCGGATCGTGGCACTCTTCAGAGACTAAATGTCGTATCTCGAAATATAATTTTATTCGTTTTGGAATTTTAATGGGGTTAAACTAATCCGCGTTTGAAGAATTTTTTTTAACTTTAATCTTGTACTTTAATCTTGTAGAAACAGTGAACCTTTTTCTAACATAAAATTGTTTTATCTTAAAGGGCTATACTTCTTGAATTTTCCTAACGATACTGTAGACCTTTAATTAAAATGAAATGAAAAGTATTTAGGTGTACCACTACCGTGAAATTATTCAAATGAAAACAGATAGAGTCTCCCAATATCGTGAAATTATTGAAATGAAAAGTAACTGAGTGTACCAATAGTCTTAGTCGATAATTCAAAATAACGGTCAAAAACGCCGACGATCAGTTTAGTAAAATATTTTCGGCGGCGTAATCTTCGGCCATTTTCGGTATGGAGATACAGGTCGGAAGGCAGGCAAGGCTGCCAGATTTCGATAGACCAAAAACGGCCAACTCACTCAATTTTTCGGCGTAGCTATCGACTAAGACTATATCGTGAAATTATTTAAATGCAAACTAATAGTGTGTACCAATATCGTTAAATTGTTGAAATGAAAACTAATAGAGTGTACCAATATCGTTAAATTATTCAAATGAAAACTCATAGAGTGTACCAATATCGTTAAATTATTCAAATGAAAACTCATAGAATGTACCAATATCGTTAAATTATTGAAATGAAAAGTAACTGAGTGTACCAATATCGTGAAATTATTGAGATGAAAACTACTTGAGTGTACCAATAATGGTAAATTATTCAAATGAACACTACTTTAGTGTACCAATATCGAGAAATTATTCAAATTAAAACTACTTCAGTGTACCAATATCGAAAAATTATTCAAATTAAAACTACTTCAGTGTACCAATACCGTGAAATTATTGAGATGAAAACTACTTGAGTGTACCAATATTCTTAAATTATTCAAATTAAAACTAATTGAGTGTCTAATACCGTTAAATATAGGCTATTTCTAAATAGGAGCACTAGCTTAGTGTAAAATAATGTGTAATAATCAAATTTCTCTAGGAACCAAACTTCATATTATTTAAAAGTTTTGTTTTTTAATTTACCAAAGATGTATTTTATATAATCAGAAAATTGAGCAGGAAAATTAAAAACTCAAAATGCAGCGCATTTGAATCCATGTTTAACTAAAGCCGAAATTCCTCAATTGTGTATTTAACGCATTATGGCACCATCTATGCGTCTTCAGCACGACCACCCCCTTATATGTCTTGGATTCGAGTTTTATAGCTCGAATAAGGAGGATAACAATGGAATAGGCGCTCACGTCGAAAGTGTAGAGTTTATAAAACTGTCTTCCTTATATTGGCTGAGGGCAAGGCCGGGGTAACAAGATTTTTTACTTAGAAGCCGATTAAATATTCAGCCCCTCCTCAATACTCTGAATTATATAGGAAATGAGAAGCGGGCTGCGCTTATCGCTAGACCATCCGGCCTTATAGCCTAAAAACGTATTGGAGAGAAATTTTCTTAGAACCGTAAATTTCTTCCACCTCCGAAGACTCGCGGTGCAGTGTAAAAGAAAGTTTAATCACTTTGGAATCTTATAAATAGGCACTCCCTTTATCGAAATACCCGAGTCGATTACATTTAAAGCGAGTTTTCGTGTAATGTGTGCTCTGCTCTCGAGTTTTCCCGCGTTACGCGAATTCGTGTTTATTGCTTTAAAGGAATTGAATACCAGCTTCTATCAATCCGCGGTTCATGTTTGAATATTTCCACATCGGTAAGCGTATTTCTCGCTATTCTGTAACGTTGTTTTATTCCTATTTTGTCAATGGCACGTCCTTAATAGTGTCGTCTGGAAAATCACCGTATTTATCCCGTATTTTATGGGGAAGAGTGTTGATTTTAATTTTAGTTTATGGTGACAAATATGATAAGTCGATTGAATAGAATGACTATGGAATTATTTACCCGAGAAGCTCAGATATCACACGCCTCAGCTGTTTAAATCAACGGCTCCATAGAAATTTTTGTTTTATAAGCTCCCTTGTTGATCCCATTCAGCGCGCGGGAGGGGCTAGTTCTCATTTTCTCCATTTCTCTCCTCGGGTTTTGAAACGGGAGAGACCCCGGGCCCCCAAATCCACCTGGGATATAACGCACTCCCGCATTTCCCTACGACCATCCTATCTCCGGCTTCTCCCGCCCACGATGGTCGATACCTTGCTAGAAATATCGTTTTATAGCGCTCAACATTCCCACAGCCTAAGTCTGGAGTGTTCGAGGTAAGGAGCGATACCGTCCACTAAACGGTTTAGTTGACGCGACGAATATTACCGGATAGAAGATTCATATCTAACTCGATGGTTTGTTGAATTACGTAGCGGCGTTTTTGTATCGCTTCGAGGATAGAGTGGTTTTTGCCATATCGATTTTCGAGGAACGGTATATTACGTACCGATACGATCCGGGTGTTGGTTGAAATAAGGGGTTTCGATGGCCCCCTCCCTTCGTCGCGGGTTGCGGGGAATTGAGGTGTCTTTGAAATTTAATTTCCCCCGGTTTCATGTGAGGACGATTTACCTGTTGAGTTTAACGTTGAAATTGGAGGCATTAAGGGCGAGACATTTGAGCCATATTGGTACTGGCAAAGTAAAGTTTAACTAAATAGAACATAGGTTGCTTTACAACGGGTTTGTTTACTTTGTAAAATCTGTTATAGCTTGGTCATCTATAATGAAAAGTGACGTACGTGGCTTACCAACTTATCAAAGTTGATTCTATATGGCTAAAGGGATAATGGTTCCTATACTTCAATCTTTATTGGTAACGGTTATATTTTGACGATTTGATAGACTTAGAAATTTATAAATAATTTTGCATTTATTACAGTTCTTTAATTTTTAAATTAGAACTTTTGATTATATGTAAATCTGTCACTTCAGCAAAAATGGTAGCCTATACAGTATATTATATTTATCAAGATTTGATAAAATCAGAGATGTTGAAAACATTTTGCATTTATTGCAACCTTTTAACATTTGAATAAGAACTTTTGTTTTTCTGAAAATCTACGTCACTTCAGAAAAATGCTTGTATATATACCATATTCCTCAATGTTTTTCGTCAAGAATAATTGTATTCTTTTAAACGGTAAAATGTTGATGACTTGAGATTGTAGAAATGAATAAAACGTTTTGCATTTATTGCAGTCATTTAACATTTGAATTTAAACTTTTGTTGGTTTTTCTGAAAATCTACGTCAGTTCAGCAAATTTGCAACTATAAATTTTACTGAAGCTGCTAGAAATAAGCTGTAGTTTACTTTTAATTTTATTTGAGGGTCCGTAAATCACTTTTAAGGGACTCATTTGTGGGACCCCAATCTTTTTGTCCAAAGTTGCATACTCATTAAACAGTTTTACACCTTTGTAAAAAATGTATTTTAGTTTTTTGACAGATTTTACTTTTGGTATGGCTAGACTATTATTACGTCTAGTGTACGTTTTATTAACATTATTTAAAGGGAAATTGATACACTCATAGATTGTTAAAGATTTTAAAATATGAATTAGACAACAATAATCCTAAATTTGATAAATGTTTAAGAAATTTAAGTTAGTAAATAACGGTTTTGACGGAGCTATACGTAGTCTGTGCGAGCTATTTCTCTTACAATTCTTTTTTGCAGAAAAAAAATGCGTTTTAGATTAGTTACCGTGTTCCCCCAAATGGTGATACAATAATCAATACGCGAATATATAAGTGCATAGTATAATTGCTTACAAATATTATCTGTTAGGATAGTTGGCTAATTTAGAAAAATGGTTATTCCAGTTAATTGATCATCAAAGTAGAGTCCTAAATATTTGTAACTTGTTACTTTTTCTAAATTTATATTATTTATCGTTAAATTTATATCATGATGTACTTTCTTATTCTTACTTACAAATATCATATACACTATTTCATCAATATTTAGTCCATGGCCATTATAATAATAATAATCAGCTAAGCTAATACCCAAGGCACCACCTTAGGCCTAAGTCATCAAGCGACTTTTAAAGCCTTTAATTCAGGTGGCCGGGTTACAATGCGTAGGAGGGTGGTGGCAAGCCCTGCAAGCCACGCGAGCCAACAGCTCCCTACACTAACTATTACCGTTCAAATGTGAATATCGTTTAATTTTACGTTTAGAGTTTTAAATATTTCGTTTAGATTCGGTTCCATATTTTCAGTTAACATATCATTAATGTACAAATGAATATAATATCAACGACACATTCCATGACAGATATCAACAAAGATTCACAGAACTGTAAAATCGCCGATACGTGTTTGTTTGAAAGTTAGACACCATTTTGCACCTTCACGCTTTGAAAGATAGAATTTACTTCATTATTTATTTATTCCACGCTTTGTATGCTCGTCGGAATCTGGCGATGGCTCGAAGACGCGTTGAAGGTGAAGATGCGAGCACGCGCCTGACATTGCGATCATGTTGAGTCAAACTTCACGCCAATTTATTACACTCTCTTTTTCTTGCACCTGTCTCGATGAGTACCTTTAACGATGAAGAATCACTGTTGATTCTTCACGGGAAAGCATTCGCGGAGAGAGATTTTTCTGGTTCTTTGATCAGTCTGAATTTTGCAGTTGCCTTACTTGGTCTAACCGTGGTATAGAAAGCTCTTCAGATTTCAGCCAAGTCCGTTGAATTCTTTCATTTCTTAAGATGGGAAGAATAATATTGTAAAAGCCTCTTTTTCGTTCAAGCTGAACGTTTCTGTTTTAACAATTACATAATTGAATTATATTTTTCTTATTAGGCTGAACCTTCCTCTAGTGCTTAAAATAATTTTGATAATTCTAATATTAATAGTTAACGAGATATAAGGTCCTAACTAAAGGGTAGTTTGGGTGCTTGCCCAACTTGTTTAGCTCCGGGGCTCCGAATTAAAACGTAATAGCTTAATTACTTTTAAATTTAAAATTGTCAAAATTATTTTAAGCTCTACATAAGAGGCTGTTAAAAGTTAAAATACAAAATTAAAAGAGTTTAGCTTGACATAGCGCGAAAGTATACAATGGCCACAGTAGTCTTCCCCCTTAAGATCGCGGGCTAAAAGATTCTTTAAGAGGGTTCAGAAGGGTCAGTTATAATTAAATCTGGACAAAATTAGGTCAGCTACCACTTCCGTCTGTTGGTTTCTTCAGTTTCCCGTAGATGTCGCTTTAAACCTACTTTCCTTTTTTCGCGTCTCAGGCATTCTCTATTTCGAATTTCCACGCGCTCTCTTTTCGAGTTGGTGATGGAGCATCTCGTCGCTAGAAGCCATCTTTCATCGTCAGGACAAACAAATAGTAACAGCCCCGTACGTACCGTGAATTTAGTTTCTATAGCTGACACTTGACGGAAGGCTGAAACCAAAGTAAAGTCTGCTACCCGACCTACGTCTGCCCAAAATGCTCGTACAATGAATAGGCATTTTCATCTCTCCACTTTCGCCTCCGTAGATAATTTTAGACGACATTTTGATTAATTACTACTAGTCCTTTTAATTAATATTTTCATTCGTGCTCTCTCTCTCTCTCTCTCTCGGTCTCTCTAGAAATATTACTCGCTAAATAAACCAAGGAATGGTTTCTGGAGCGCGACCCGAACGTCTTACTGATATAATTAGATAATACGCGTTGCTCGCTAGAATCTCTGCACTGTGTTAGCGTTAGACCAAATCGGCTCTTAATTTATGACCAGTAAATCAAATTAAAGTAAATATGCCTAGTGAGGAATGGAGGAACTTATCTAGGAACTCCTCACTTCAGCTATTAAACGTTTAGCTATTTGGTGTTGTAGCCACTTTTTTGATTATATGTTATATTAATCAAATAAAATTCTTATTTACTTAGCTCGGATTTATATGATTTTATGGAATTTATAAATTTTTGAGACACTTACTTGGTTTTTATCGGTTATTTAATCTAAAATTAAATGAAATCTCAATTGAATTTAATTACTTAATAATATTTTATTTTAAACTACGCTGTAAATATTTAAATTACGCTGTAAATAAAATTATAAATTTCAAAAATTATAATTTAAACTATGCTGTAAATAAAATAATAAATTTCAAAAATTATAATTTAAACTACGCTGTAAATGAATTTATAAATTTCAAAAATTATAATTTAAATTTACGCTGTAAATAAAATTATAAATTTCAAAAATTATAATTTAAATTTACGCTGTAAATGAATTTATAAATTTCAAAAATTATAATTTAAACTACGCTGTAAATAAAATTATAAATTTCAAATATTATAATTTAAATTTAGGCTGTAAATAAAATAATAAATTATAAATTATAATTTAAATTACGCTTTAAATAGAATTAATTTAAAACTGGTATTTTGGGCCTGAAAGGTATTAATAAATTTGTAGAACATTAACACTTCAATCTTCGCTCATTTAAAATTAAAGGGTTAAATTGATACTAGAAATGATTAAGTATTAATAATGGTAGCCCGGACATTAGAAAGACTGGCAATTGGCCTTTATAGAGTGGAATGATAACGAATATTAAAATCACCTGGAAACTCGCAATTTCCATCAGGGGGAAAGTTGAAACTACGTGAACGCAACATTCGAGGTATTTCACTAACTTTTAATTAAATATCTGGGGAATGAAAATTCAATCAACTCTAAATTAAGCCTTTTGATAATACACCATTTTAAAACGAGGCAATTCAAAGAAAGCCGAACTAATCGGTCCAAGTAAGATACTTAAAAGGCTACACTTGAGAATTTTACAACCAAATATTTCAAGGAACATTTTTAAATTGTACTCTCCAAGTTCCATATTGGATTTCGGTTTCAACGTAGTAGCGTTTATGTGACGCAAAATGAATTAAAACTACCGTACCGGGAAATATTCTTTGAACCTTCAAATAACAAAAGGGACACATAAATTCCTTCCAGAGAATTTATATATATATGGAGATTTGCAATTTTGATATTAAATTTAACACCTTTAAGCGTAAACCCGGTACAATACAAGCTAGCCTGTGTCTCAAAATATTTATTTGCAAGTTCAGAGTCCCTCGAAAGGTCCTTAGAGTCCATATTAACGAAATATGTGGGGCGAAATTTTCTGGATAGTATAGAATGAAGTTTCAATTAGAAAATAGAGTAAGTACAGCCAGCCTTTATACGCGAATATTTCGCTTCTGCGTAGCATTAATTAAGAACAGCAACCAACGACGGAGCGAGATTTCAAGCAAAATTTCCTTCGAACGTTGGCAAACGGTCGGGTGGTCTTTGATGATGTTTAGGCAGTAACGCCAGCGCCCCTTACGGGATTTATGCGAAACTGGAACGACACCGGCTCTAAATATATTTTGGAAAATGACAATGTCGTCAATGTATGGGCTTTTGTAAATTTTAGCGAAGCTTTTACGATATCAATGTAGCGTAGACTGGCTGACGTGCCTTTTCCGATTTTAGTATTAATACTTAAAGTGAATGATACGTTTAGGCGTTTATACGCGAATGCGGTTAGAGTCGGGTTCTTGATACCGGCTGAATGCAAAATTCAAGTATCTTCAAAATTTCAAATTATTCCATTTTAATATAATATTAATTTAGTTAATTAAAGGGGAACGGTCAAGCTTTAACCAGTTAGATAGCCCTATAGCCCATTAAAAACTAAAATTTATGGCGAAAACCGCATAAAAAAATACTGAGTTCTTAATTTGAGAAGTCGGTGAGACAGAAAAACAACGTAAAAGCTCGCGCTGCTGAAGACGCAAAAATTTGTTTTGCACGCGCGGCGCGTTACATTTATAAGAGACCTAAGCCTAAATTGCACGATTTTAAAAGTAACGCTAGTTCGCAAATCGCACATACGGGGTTAGGGGCGCTGGCGGCAGCCCTAAGATGGCGGCGAAAATTCAAACCTTAGAGGTCGGGGATGGTTAACTTTTATTCAATAGATAAAATTCTCAAAATTATTCGTAAAATGTTTTGATCAAGTAATTTATATTTCTGTATTATCCGATTAATGTTTTGATAAATTTGTAAAATTAATCGGGAAAACGACGTTTTTTCGATAAAAAGCTCAAATTTTACGAATAATACATGTTTTTTAATCATTTTCCGAAATATTAACCGGTAAATTTCTTTGTTTACATTTTTTTCACGAAAAAAATCAATTTAAACATGGATAATGATTAACCGTCCCCGACCTCTATAAAACCCAAACACCTGGCGTTATTTTTCGTTTGAACTTTTTGGGCCAAAAGCAATTTTTTCAAGACAAAAAAGGTATGTGTTAGTATATTGAACGTCTTGTTAATCTTTTGATACGGAAATAAGGCCATATTTGGAAAAGCTTGGCCGTTCCCCTTTAACGCGTTCTTTAAATTAATTCATTAAGGCTTCTTTGTAACATTTGTTTGCTATCATGGCGAAATTATTTTTACTTTTAAATTATAGCTTGATTACGCGGTTCACAGTTACTGGACTTTGGCACCAAAGACCCGAATGAATAGTCCTATATTTGCATTTTAAGCGTCGAAGACTAAGTCATTTTCTAGGCTGCTTTATCTTATAGCCTCCAATTTAGAGAGATGACGTTTCAAAAGACACTTTCAATATTGCGTTGTTTATATATTGGTTTGATAAAGGCAAAACTCCTTGTACTGTAGAGTTCGACGAACTTCATTCCTGATGTAGATGTGACTTTTTATCCTTTTGAAATTCTATTTATAATTGGCATGAAATTCTTAAAGGGAAATAAGCGTTTATTTAAATTCTGTGCTACGGTAAGGTCGGGTCAAATCAAAGGAAACCAAAATTAACTTCAAAAGATGATTGAGATATTTGAAATACGCCATTGAAATATTCCTCTTAACATTTTAGTAGTTCCGATTCGTCTCGGAATTATAAGAGTGCTCGGTAGATGGCGCTGAATGGTTGCGTGGGCGGGTGCGTTCATTTTCTCTTCATTATCCGAATATTAAGGGAGAGAGAGAACTCTAGTGGCTCTCTCTAACGGTAGAGTGGCGAAATTTGAAATGGAATGTGGCTATTTTAGTAAGACGGTGAAAATTAATTTACATGTAAATGAAACTCGAGTGCGAGTAGAGGAGTCAGTCAGGGGATCCTATTCAAATTGCGCTCGCTGAGATGGAAAAAATTGCGAAGAAATGGTTCGGAATCCGATGCGGGGTTGGGTCTTCGCATTCCGGACCTTTTTCTTGAAATAGCATTCTTTAAACGCTATACAGAGCACCTTCGTTTTTAATTTTGGCTTTTCTTTTAGCCTTTAAGTTGTACGGTTACATTTGGATTTGTTAAATTTGGATCCGGGCGACGTCACGTGACAGTTCGTCTAAAGCTTTCGGTCATCCTTTCAAACCATTAGCTTAAGTGTCTTCACGTTTAGGCGAAGCTATTATTGTCTTTGATGAAAGAACGTCGGACTATTTTTCCATTTGATAGAGAATGACTCATTAAAGGGTTAATTAAGCTCATTAAAAATTAATTAAAATAATGAAAGTTTCGGAAAAAGCGACCGAAAGTATCTTGATAATAATTAAAGGGAGCGTGAAACCATTCTGCTATTTTGCCGTGGCAATATTTGCGAAATCTAATGGAAAGGAAATTTTTCTATGAAAAGGGTCGTAATAATTATTGTTTCTCGAGATACGCAGTTTTGCAGTGATTTAATATAATAAAAGTTTTCGACTGAGTGGATTGTAATTCTTTACGAATTTAACATATACTGTACTTTTGAAAAAGTGGGCTTTATTTTTTGTGGGTAGTTTATCTTTGTGGACCGCTGAGCTATTGATTTACCTTTACATATATTAACTAAAAAATAGTTATAATCAGTAAATTATTGATTAAAGAAAAAACAGGAAGGCTATTCTGTAAAAATCAAACATCTCGATCTGTCAAAAATGGCGGATATCGAAATATCAAACTATCAATTGTGTAAGTTCAATTTTAAGTAGTGGCAGTATATTATGCTATATCCGGTATTTTAGTCAAATCATAAACTAAATGTCTAAGTGAACTTAAAATACCTGTTTATTTTTGGTGCCCAAGACTTAAATTGTTATGTCTAAGAATTTCATTAAAATAACTTACGGCTGCATTATAGACAGCTACGATTTTGAATTTGGCCAATGCTATCGATAGTTTGACATTTCGATAGCAGCCTCTTCTGCACACGCGCACTGTCATTTTTGACGGATTATGATTTTTGGTAATTTTTGATATTTACAGAATATAGCCTGCCAGTTTACCGAAATATATATAATGAAAAACGTTTAAAAAATAAAAAGTTATTTAAATCATATTTTAATTACGAACTCGAAATATATAACGAATTAGTTTTTTTAATGAAATGCTTAGTGCGAAGTAACAATTTATTTCAGTAAATAAGGATTGAGTTTGCAAGTTATCTCCCCACTGATTATATTGGATTTTCCCCCGAGTTCTTCGGTTTCATTTTTCTATAAAAACTTGTAGATGTAGGGAACTATTAGCTCTCTTGGCATGAAGGGCTAGCCACCACTTTTCTACTCAATTTAACTCGGCAACCTGGGATAAAGGCATTAAAGATATCCATATGACTTGGGTCTAGGGTGGAGCTTTGGATATTAACCTAGCTGATTATTATTATTAATATTATTAGGGTATTGTAGTTAGAGCACGATGTAAGAAATTACATTTTTAAGTGTACGTAGAAATTAGAACTCTTCGAAAAAAATGTGGAGTGTAGATTGTAGAGAGTAAATCTAAGACAAGTTTATATTACACGGTAATGAGAGATGGATTAACTTAGAGCTCTGCGTAACAGATAAATTAACTGACAAAATTACGATTAATCGTAAATATTTTGGTTAACTGTTTATTTATTGATATTATCCATGGATAAACAACGATTTAACACGCAAAAAAAAATTGTATTTTCGGATAATTGTAGGTTATGGATAAAAATAAAATAAGTGGTTAATTTTTAATCAAACGCCGAGCTCTAGATTAACCTGTCTAATATTAACCGCCCACGTTTCTAAATAAATCAATAAATTACTAAAATAAATATATTTTAATTACCAAATCTAAATTGGAAGATGGGCTGAACTAACTTGTGAGTAACTTATCAATATTGCAAAAAAGGAGGTATCCAAATATTTACAACACGTTATGATAAAAATCTATTTAACAGTTAAACTCTTAATTCCTAGTCAAACCCTCCGTTTAATTAGGTTTAGGGTGATAAATTAATAAGTCAGTCCCCGCGCCAGATTATTAATTGATTAGTCGCCTTAGCCGCTACGGATCACTTTCGTCAAATTGAATATACACTTTCCCCGGGCAGAGAGCATCATCTTAACTCGACGTAAAAAACCTCGCGAACATCGGATCTTGTTAACTTTGAACGTTGACAAGAAAAAAAACTTGACTTAAAAGAAAGCGAGTGGGTTGCTGCTGTTGGGAGCTTCCTTCAAAAACACGAGCTCTGCCAATCTCGTTATCGATTTCACGCTCGTTTTTTAAACCCTGCAAGATCATAAAGCCTTTTCCGTCAAAGCTCAACGAAGACCATCCCCGCTTTTTTTGCATAAGCCTTTGCCAGCCAATTAGTGTTGAAGCTTCCCCCCCTGCTCGCTAAGCTTCTACTATTTTCGCTCGCTTCTACGTTACTCAATTAATAAAGACCCTGGGGTTTCTCGCAGCGCCGTTCGACTTACGACAGAGGCGCCACCGCTTTTCGAACGGACGATTCCGGAATTACGTTACCATGGGAACTCCCGTTTCCTTTACCATCCGCTATCGACTTGTAGCGCTTTTTCCACCCACGTGATTTTAAAAAGGGATTTGTTTAAAATTCGACTTCTTTATTAGTTGATTTAAATTTTTCGCATTCGAAAATTTAGTTTGTTTGGGGGGTTCTTTGCTTTTGTTAAAAATAAGCTTTAGTTTTGGATAAAAGTTAACGAACGCTTTGATACCGTTACTTTTTGGGTCCCTAGAGAAATCTCCAAAAAGAGCTTATACGCTGGCGGTTCTATTTATAGAAGTTACCTGTCAATATCCATTTGGAAATTGCAACTTTTATACAAAAATAAGAGCTAGATTTGGGGCGATGGGTCAAATGTGTAAAGGTTCCCGAGTCAGTGGAATAGTTTAATTCCATAGGATGAATTTCAATCAAATTATACAGCCAAAAATCGATCACCTACTATCAAAAAGGGTACCAGTTTTTGGATTAATTAACTGCGAATTAGTTGGACAAGTTAGGTGTACCAACTAATTGACCTTTAAAAGTTATATAGTCTGAACGCTCCTTTATTCGTCAATCAATTTATTTTAACTGTATATTATAAAATCTAAAAAATTAGAAATCACGTATTTGTTAACAATTTGAAAACCATCTCTGAATAGATCGATTACGAATGTCAGTGTATGAAAATTTATTTCTTGTGAATACTTACTTTAAATACAACATAAGGTCGTCAGTTCCCTTAAAGGGAATATAACCTTCAATTTTTAAAATTTTCCTGTACTATGGCGCCCAAAATTTTTAAAGCCAAAGGCAAGCGTATCCAGAGCTGCAAACGTTGGTGTTCCACACCAAATACATGAAGTTATATTCCCTTTAAGTTTGGAGAAGTTGGAAACAAGACAACGGAATAGACGCTTTTATGACGTAGGGGAAGTGTGCCTTCACAAAATAAGGCAAATTTAATTTGTATCCACTGACTTTCGGGATCAAGGTGAAAGCTTTTAAAGTAAATAATTTGGGAGGTCTTCTTTTGATAATAAATCTTTCAGTCAATTTTCATTTTAAATATTTGAAAATGTTCTATTTGAGGCGTTGCAATACGTACTATAATTATGGTACAAATATCATAATTTTGTATAACATTATAAATGGTACTATTATTTTGAGAGCGTACTATATAGTACCAAAATGTACCATATTTCCAACCAATTGTACTATAATGGTACTATTTTTATATTCACATTATTTCTACTACTAAAATAATAAGAATTTCTTATTAACTATACATAATATGGTCGCCTGAAAGCAAAAATCACGTAACTTTATACTAATTAAAAGTATAGTTAAAGTTACTTAGTTTTTGCTTTCAGGCAAAGAAATATTAAGCCCAAGTCAAGATTTCCCAGATCACTCGATACTCGATACCATAGAAACTGGAATTTCAAATTGGCACGCGCTGAAAAATTTCAAAAATAGTTCTAGTTAGTTATTCCGATTTCTATGGTCGATACCAGGAATCCATACCTCTACTTGGAATGCTTATCGCGGCAGATTTTCATGTAGCTGACGGTTTTTTTGACGTCACTATGTTAACTTATCAAACAACAACGTGAAAGGGGAGCGCGCGCAAGGGAGATTTTTTCTCTCGTAGGCGGGGTTAAAGCCGTCAGAGTGATCTTACCATATGCGATACGCCAGGATAATAATAATAATAATCAGCTAGGCTAATACCCAAGGCACCACCTTAGGCCTAAGCCATCAAGCGACTTTTAAAGCCTTTAATTGAGGTGGCCGGGTTACAATGCGTAGGAGGGTGGTGGCAAGCCCTGCAAGCCAACAGCTCCCTACACTAACTATTGCCGTCAACCTCAACAAGTTTTTATGGAACGGGAAACCGAAGAGCTCGGGGGAAACCCCCTTAAACCAGTGGGGCGAAAACTTGCGAACTCAACGCAGAAGGAGTTGTTCCGAGTTTGCACCCAGTGCCACAAGCTGGGATCGAACCCGCCTCCTCTTGTTGCGAGGCGAAAGTGCTAACCACTCCGCCAAGCATTCGAAGCAGAGGTATGGATTCCTGTCGACACTGACTACATACACTCCACACAAAGAAACGACACACGAGAAAAGAAATCTGCATGTGTTGCAACAAACACTTTAAATTAAAAGTAATTAATACTATATTATATTGTTGTACTATAATTTTTTACCCTTTGTACAATAAATCGCTCAGAAAAATTTGGCAACGCTGTCTATTAGGCAAAAACTTAAATTTTCAGCGTCTTATTCGTGGCAGTCGCTGGTTGATGTCCCTAAACGTTGGTGGCAACGCCTCCTCTGGTAGGAAGGGTTCCGCGGATGATGATGACTGAGCGAGCAGTGGGGAGAGATGGTGTTAGATTCTTTCCCAACAATTCGTAAATCGAAACTCCGCCGGATGTGGAGACACGTGTTCGTTGTGTGGATGGAATAAATATCGCGCCTCCCCCTTACAACCGTAACCGCGAAACCTCACAGCGAAAGCGAGGCGCTAATCCCGGCTCTTCGCTTTACAATAACAATTAAAAGTAATCCCGTATTCCACGCGCTTCCCGCTCGAGTTGCTAGTTCGGGTGTCCATGACGCCATAAGCGCGAAGACTTTAACCGTTTCCCTGTACGCGCTTAGGAAATCGCTATCTTTAAGTCTCTACGCTCGCGATGTGCCGGCAATTGCGAACTTCGCAGTTGCTCTTGCCATTAATAGGGGGCGCGTTTTCCCGCAATTTCCCCAGGAAACGAACCCGACCAGAAATGGCGCCTTTATTGGAATAAATGCCGCTACAAACTGTGATGAAACAAGATGGCTTAAGCCCGTTCTATTCAAGTTATTCACTTTGCCCTCTTAGATTCGACAGATCAACGAACTGCAATTGTTTAATAACTATTGGTAAGGAAAACAGAGTCATGTGGTGTACAATCAAGACTACTTTAAACATCAGTAACGTTTTAACAATACGCATTGTTCTAGTACAATTCGACAACAGGTTTTCACAAGTAGGATTTTTTAATGAGTATAACTCTTTACCCTTTAATATTAGAGTTAAGTCGCTTTTCAGTAGCTGGTTAAATTTTAATTTAACTATTCTGAAATTAAAATGTAATTCCTTTAATATGATTGTTTATCTGAAATCTAAAATGTAATTCCTTAAATATGATTGTTCTAAAATTTAAAATGTAATTCCTTAAATTTCATTATTTATCTAAAATTTAAACGCAGTAATAATTTGATTGTTTAACTTAATTGTTTTTTAAATTAATCTTATTATTGCACAACATACATGGTCCAATAAGTGTATACACTTTGTATTTCCTGTACAATAAACTTCTATTATGTCGATTAGTAAAAACTATCACCGAACTGATTAGCAGAACTACCTTTAGGAGTTTGATTGTTAATTTTCATCAAAAAAATAATTTTTTCACGGTGTTTGGCGTATTCAATCAGTAAAAGATCTTTTGGTACAAGTCGAATTAATTCGTCAACCAATTGTTTGTGTCAATGGAAGACCAGTAACTAAAGTTGGTTGTTTAAAATCGTCTTTAAAGTATAAAATATTTGCAATACCATAGCTTATATTCTTAAAATGAGACGGTTGAAACCAACTTTGTATCTCTAATGCTTCTCCAGATAAATTTTGAATGACTTTAAAGACGTCGTTCAAGGTCATGGAAATTTCCGTTGTCAAGTGACCCCCTGCACGTTATGCGTGTCTTGAAAATTTCAAATTCCTAACTGAAACACATTTTGCGTTATTGACCATGTATCGTTTTTTAGTAAACACCCTGTATTGCTCTTGATAATTTCTTTAAATATAAATGTAGTTAATTAGTTTTTCCCCTCGGATACAGTTTCAATTTCATTAGTAGCAATTTAGATAGTTTCCAGCCGATTAAATTCGGGGTGTGGCTGAAAATGGTTCCGAAAATTAGGCGCTAGGCCGGGCTCAATTAGGGCTCCTAGCGTATGCAAATGGCTCTCGCGGAAGAGGGGATTGCCAGGAAAACTACTTTTAAAGGAGGGGGCAAAAGTAAACTTTATACGTGAGTAGGGGAGGGGGGAGGGCACTCACCGAATTTTTAAGTTCTACCCCATTCTTTTTAATTTCGTTTTACGCGAAAACAGTAGAGCTTTTTCTGCATTTCGGAAAAGGTCCAGTTGCAAAGAAATCGTTCGTCTTTTTTTCGCGTTAATTGGAAACGGAATTTTTTCAATTTGTGGTTTTACGTTAGCTACTTGGATGGGGTTGCAACTTGCACGTAGGTTTTGACTGATTTACAATTACGTAATCTAAAATAAAATCGAATGAATGAGGGCTTGTTTTGAAACCATGGAAGTTCTCTTTCCAAAAATGTCATTGTCGAAACCAATTTCCCAGCCTAAGTGTACTCTAAACTGACCTTTTTCTCTCCCCAAAATCTAGAAATTTGGCGCGAATTTTTCTCCTTCATAGGTAGCACGAGCAAATCGAAGCTGTAGTTTTATTCGTCAAGTAGAAGGAACTGAATTGGAGGGATTCTGTTTTCAAACACGAGATTTTTAATCATAATTTTTAGGCTTATTATCGAAATAAAAATATTTTTTACGCCCGCGCGACACGACATTTTATGCGTGAGGAACCTTCGGTTTCATATCATATTTCTACTACGAAGCCTTATGTATGCCTATTTCAATTACTACTGCGTAGGATTTTTTCCTGGGTGTTAGATCAACCTGTTTTTAATCCTAGATGTAAAGAAATGTATTACAGACCATTAGCCAATGATACGCTTCACATTTTCTGACGTCACGGGTGCCGAAAATAATTTTAGAAGTCTGGAAATTCGCCGAAAAACTCGATTTCTACCATTTTGACTTCTTTTTATAATAATTTTTGGACCGCTTAACCTATTTTTATGAAATTTTTTTGTACTTGCTATAAAATGTTTGTTCTTTCTAATGAATCATTAATTATCTATAGCTAAAATTTCGTGCCACCAACACTTAAATTAAAATCTGTAAAGCTGATTTACTGATTTTCGAGAAAAAAAAAACATTTTGGGATTTCCATGCCTTTCTAACAATGTTTCGGTGATTTGCAGTGATTAGTAATTGTTATATGTACTATATTGATATGTTAAATCAAAGTTATTAGTATTTTTATGTTTCTAATAACTTGAACGACGATAAGTAAGACACTCTTATTCTTTTAATATTAATTTTCTTAATGAAATGATTTTCGACACTGGCACTCTGGCCAAAATATCCGAATGTGACCTGCAACTAAACTGAATTTTATATTATCACCCTTGATCATATTTAGACAATATGGGTCTCTGTGCTGAGCTAAATTTGATTGCGCAATAAATTTTGATAATTTGTTATTCTAATTGTTATTATTATTATTTTAATATATCAAATACTGAATATTTAATAGGTGGTTTCTTTTCTCTTGTTCCGGGATTTCGGAGTAGGATAAGAAGAGTAAGGCTTAAGCCTGGTTTTCACTGGGCTAAAAAACCGCGGAATTGGCTTTCCGCGCCGTTTGCGGAAAAATATTTTCCGCACAATTTTATGGAAAGCTCGCGATATTCCTTGAACAAGCGCGGAATGGAAGTTCTATTTTTCCGAATTTTTAAAACGCAACGCAATGTGCTAACCAATAAGTGAAGATCATGCGTTGACGTCACTAGCTCACTACTCTCGGTTTGATTCAATTTGTTAGGCCTAAAAAGCGACGCGTTTAGTTTATAAACATTGTTATTGTAATTTAGTCAGTTTGTCACGATGACTTCTAATCAAAAAAGAATGAATGGTAGTCAACAGGAGTTATTCATAGAAGAGGTTCGCGCTTCTCCTTTTTTATATGACAAAGCAAATAGATGTTTTAAAAACAATGAAATGAAAGAAAATCGGTGGACTGCTATTGGAGCTATCTATGGCGTCCATTTTAATTCGGTGAGTCAGTAAAGATACAATTTTCAGCGCATGCGCTATCGAAACCACCAAATTACAAACCGCTTGAAAAAATCCCCAGTGAAAACCAGGTGCGGAAAATCCGCCGGAAATATATTTGCGTAAAACAATTTTCGCCGTTTTTTAGCCCAGTGAAAACCAGGCTTAAGACGTTATTTTACTCCGATTCTGTGGCGGTGAATAGTTTGAGTTGGAGTAAAAACAACAAGAATGGTTGACTGTGACCTTTTTAGCATATAAATTCTGGCTAGCAGACGACCAAATCCGATTTACTCCTTTACACCACCTTTTCAGAAGGAGTAAAAAGAGTAGCCCTAATACTCCGGAACAAGCGAATAGTTTATGGGGCGGAGTAATTCTCATCCCCGGAACAGGTGAATTAAACGTTTTAGGGTAAAAAGAGTAAACTTTTAGTCCGAGAAAAGACGAAAAGAAAACACCTAATGACGTTTCTTAGTTCAATTATTTTAAAGTTAGGAGTAAATTTGGCTCGAATAGATTAAAGGTTTTACCAATGACAGGGAATACTTGATTGCTTGAATCTTGTTTACCTGTTCTTCAACACGACGGTATATTTAAGGAAACAGAGTTATATTTGCCCAGAGTTCTTAGAAAACACGGTTTATTCTCGAAAAGCGAGCAGTTGAGTTAAGGATGGAAAATAGCCTTCGCGGAATCCGAAACGGGATACGATGCCTTCCGAAACGACAGTAGCCCCTCGAATTCCTTGACCAGTCATGCCCTTAAAACAGAAGGTCTCTTTACCACGCTAATTTCTCGTCCCCGACCCTGCCCAACTCATCCAATCCTTCCTGTATTTCCGAGTGTAACCTCGCACCTACATCAAACAGGAAACCGCAATCCTTCCGCTCAAGCGGCGCTTTCGAGCGTAACATCAAGTAAGCGTCAGTCGCTTACCCTGTTGACGCTCATTCCACTACCACGTTCGCTTCCTTCGCTCCTCAAAAGCCGCCGCGAAAGCAGTTAACCCTCCCAATAGGGGACAAACCAGATTAGGTTCAGTGTACAAATTCAAAGTAGATTTTAGTGAATAGCTCTACTCAGCCGACGCGATCGCCTTCCCGAGTGAAACAGACGCGCTTGTCCTTCAAATAGTAATCGAGAAGCTACGCTCGGCGCCCTATTCCTCAATGTCAACAAAGACGGTGAAGTCCCGCGAGTCACGTGACACCTTTCCGCGGTGTCTGGCCTTTTCCCGACCCGGGTCTGTTCCGAATCCGCAGCTTCCTTTAAGAGATCGTTTTTCTTCGCCCAAGTAGCGTCCACCCGTTCTTGGTCTTCTCGCCCTCAACGACCAGGGACAGAGAGACGGGTGAGACGAGGAGAGGGTGGGCTGGAACGACTGTCCTCCGTGGGCTTAATGAGGCGCACGTGAGGCAATTAGCGTGGACAGTAGAGCGTCTAAAACTAGGACCGATTTTGTCAAGGGCCAAAAATGGACTCGCGTGCCGCTATCAATAGCTTTTTCTTCCACGCTCACGTCGAAGAGAGAAACTTGGGAAGAATTTTTGGTCTCGCTCCATTCTCGGTGGGTCCCTCCAGCAGCTGCTCGGATTCCCGGAGCTTATTATAATCGAGGACGACGCGTAAAAGGGATTTTACGTCCGTGCCATCGTAGTTTTTGGGTTTCTCGGGTTCTACACTTTGTAGTAATCTGTCGTTGGTTGATCGATTAGGACCAAGATCTCTGGCCATCGCGTTTATCATCCCCCCCCCTTTAAAAACCTCGCAGTTTCGAAGAAAACTCCAAATTGTAGATGTTGTTTTGAAATGATATCCTGCTTTTTATTTTGTTTGTAATCATTAATAAGTTTAGTTTGGGTTCGTATTTTTAAAAATTGCTTTCGTGTAATTGTTATTCCTTAACAAACCCTTTAACAACAAGCAATGACGCTGCAAAAGCTGCAGTTTGTTCAATTATGAAAGCTTGAAAATATTTGCTAATGACGTACTAAAGATATACGAGCGCTCATTAATTTTCTCGTTATAATAAATGTTTGGATAGCTCGATTCTACGAATTTGAGCGTACAAATAAAGTCCCCAAAAAGCAAAATTTCAACCGCAAAAGTTTCAGAACTGTCTGAATATAATAAGAGTAATCTAATATATAAAGATTAATGTTTGTTTGTATATATGTATATATATATATATATATATATATATATATATCTCATGGTACCCTGACTGCCCTGACGGTCGGCAAAACAACTTTAATTAACTGAATAAATTTAATAATTAGGTTATACAAATTGGCATATTTCCCCGGGAAATACCAGGTACCCCAGCTTTGATCTTAGCCAAAAGACCGAGTTTCTTAGTTATTAGACATGCACAAAGCAAAAGCTTAAATTTTGCAATTTTTTAAAAGCCTTCTTCTATAGACACTAGGCCGTATAATAAAAGGGAAATTATTATGTATAGTCAACGTATAATTGGTTAATATTGTCATTAACCAGTTGGTTATATTGGGTGGAGACAGCTATTGCAGCGTTCTATTTTCGTTTTGAATGTGTCGGAGTTTCTTCACTGGCGCTTTTTCCTTGGTTATACAAAAAGGCATGGTTCCCCGGGAAATACTGGGAACCCCAGCTAGTATATATATATATATATATATATATATATATATATATATATATATATATATATATATATATATTTATGTATATATATGTATATATGATTATATTTTATAGTCATATTTAATTAAAATTGTAAAATATTATTCACCACCTTAAGTAATAATAATAATCAGCTAGGCTAATACCCAAGGCACCACCTTAGGCCTGAGTCATCAAGCGACTTTTTGAAGCCTTTAATTCAGGTAGCCGGGTTACAATGCGTAGGAGGGTGGTGGCAAGCCCTGCATGCCACGCAATCCAACAGCTCCCTACCCTAACTATTACCGTTAACCTCAACAAGTTAACCGTTCAGACTATGTAATTTTATTGGCGTCAAATTAGTTAATCACATCCTGTGTACCAAATAATTCGTCACCCTACGATATTCACACTTGTCCACCAAACAATGTGTTTATATTTGTTTTTTTTTGTGGGTTGGAATAACATTTGTTCACACGAGGACTAACGATTTGGTTTCTTCCAATGGGATTATTCGTATTTTTTATTACCTTCGGTCGTAATGTTTTCTGTATGAAATGTAGTAAATAGATTTTACCTGTAAAATTTATTTATGTCTGCTATTTCGATATTAGTAGTAAGTGAAATGTTTCAAAGTTTCAGCCTTAGTGACGTTACGGAATAGCTTAATTTCATTGGTTGAAATTCAAATAGTTGTGTATCTCAAACCAGTTCGGCAGCTTAACTAATTGACCTATAAAATTTGTATAGTCGGAACGGTAATTGTTATTTTGGTAGTCTTAAAAACCATTTTGTGCTATTTTTGCCAAAAGTATTTCTATTATACATCGGAAATCCAGAATTAATCAAGAAACATAATACAGGAAAATGTTTTATAACACAATATACCTTTGGGGCAGTTAGTAAAAACGATTCAAGGAATTTAATATAAGTCGAAATAAAAAATGCAATATTTAAACGTTTTAAAAATGCAATATATTGAAGGTAATGCAGCGTGTTTTAAAAATTATAGTTTTTCCGTGTACTTCTGTTAAAATTTCATTTCGGAAATAGCATTGTTCCTTCGTTACAAGCTTCTTGATTTCTACCGTTTTCTGTTTTTATACGCCATCCAACTCACTCTGTTTAGGCGGTAGATGCCGTTATGTTCGTTATTGGTCTACTCGGGGATAAAGGAAAGGAATTTCAAAAATAGAGCTTATGCCGGTGCACAGCTCCCTCTACCTTTGGTTTGACCATTCCTTTGCAAGAACTCAGTTGCATGGAAAATATACGGAGGTATTTTCGGTGGCATTTTTAAAATGGTACGGTGTGCTCATATTCCCCGCATTCCACAAATATCGTAGACAGGCAAAGCGGGCTTTCGTTTCCATAGAGTACAAGGCGTACTGTGTAACTACTAAGTAATCAATGACTAGCGTAGTAAATTTCTCAAGAGTTTTGCTCGAAAACAGAAATTCTCAAGCCTACAATCAGCATCCTTATATTGATATTCCTCACGCGGTACAAATGTGTTCAATAAGTTCATTATTTTTATCTAAAATTCATATACTTTTAATTTAACTTGTATTCAATAGATTGATAAATTTTCCCAATTCTTCGTTATATTTCTGGTAAGAGTCAGTCTTACGTTACCCGCAAATGGCTGCCATGGTAAATAATAGATACGTAATTAAATCTTATCTTTGCAATAATTGCAACAGATTCCAAATCGAAAACCACAAATTATACGATATAGCGTTTTTATGAGTATGACGAAACGACCATTGACTTTTGATGAAATTCTGACTACAACGGCATTCAAAAAAGTGGCTAAAATAATAACTCTCTGTTCATTCTATATTTACTCTGGTTATGCCGTTTCAATTGAGTAGACAAAAACAAGTTAATCGAAATATCATTGAAAAAGGTTCATTATTTCACATCGTTTGTACGCAATTTTGTATCTCTGTGTGAATTATATTAGCTTTAGCACTTTTTATAAAATCCTCGCAACTCAAATATTTACGCTAACCCATCTAAGAAATATTACAAAGAAATAAGGAAAAAGCTATATAAACAAAATGGAAATATCTCTTTCACGTGGATTAAAAAGGGCAAACAATTTTGGCTCCTCGCCCTTAAGCCAAAAAATATTTCCGAAGGTTCACATTTTTCTACCCCATAAAAATGCTTCCAATATCGATATCAGTACTATTAAGCTTACACTACAAGAATTCCAGATGGCCAACTTAAACTATAGGCGTTCTTGGCAAATCTGTAACGTAGTAGTCGTGCCTAAAGTGAGCTTCTTTTTGGGCGTTATGCAGATGTCATGATCGTCAGCTTAAAATGTTCAGAGCTTCCCATATTTTGGGGTATAATCGTCCCTGTGAGAGTATTTTCCGGAGTAACCTGCCGGGCTACAGGCAGTAAGTGATCGCCCAAAATGTCGGCTAAATCTTTACGACCCTCCTTCGCTGGGTAGGAATCTTTTAGATGTCTTTATCTTCCCCCGCCTCTTAGCTTTAAGGGAAGTTTACTTGACGGACAGCTTCAAGCGCCCCGAAGCGCCTGCGAGCGGATTAAAGACAGCTGTTCGTCTTAGGCACCCTTCCCTCGTTTAATATATAGGTTACAAGTCTGATGTCTCGACTGCGCATTTGTAGATTATTTCGTTAATTCTTCACGTGCTGAGAATATTTCTTTTGTTATCAAGAGAGCGTTGACTTCATTCGCTAAAATTTATTTCTTACTTTCAACCGCTCGTTTGGGCATTATTACGGTAAACAAATTATTAAAATACTTCTGTCTTTTTCTCGCATAATTTTTAAAATTTCATTAGTCCATTCGCGTTCCCTCGAAATAATTTTCATTCTTTCAGTCTGGAGAAAAGTAAAACAAATACGGAAACTAAACTTGGCGCGAATATTTTCTCGTAATCGTCGAGACAGCCAGACAAAAGTGATATTTCTTCAAACATATTTTCGAAAATTAGAAGTGACTCGATTTTTGTTAGCGTCTGCGTTGTTTTGAGTTACGTTTCAGCGTCTGTCGACGTCGTATTAGCCGCTTTATTTATTTCTCAGGCGCACTCGTTACAAATTAAGGCTAGCTGTTGACGCTAATTAAGTAATGCATATTTTAGAGTCTGGTGCTGGAAAGAGACAAAATAAGAAATTCTTGGAATAAGTCGATACTAAGTAATGTTATTGGTCTTTTAATATTTAAATTGGGTAGGAGCTAAATCGAAAAATTGTCTGCTAACAGGCACTGCGACTTTATTTTTAACTTAATTGGGGCGTTTTCAAGTCCTTTTTCCAAGTTACTAGTAAAATTCAAAGTAGAGTTTTTAATTTTCCGGAAAAATAAAATGCGAACATGTTTCACAAATCGGAAAAATAAAAAATTGAAACAAAAATTACTTTTTAAGGGTTTTTAACGTTTTTATCTTTTTCTCGATATAAAATGTCTAATAACAGTAAACATACTAAAAAACATTAATAGTGTTACTTGTTAATCAGTTTAAACTAGTCTAGAGGTTTAGTTTTACTTTTAGATTCGTAAAAATGAGTCGAAAATGCCGCTTTATTTAAATTTGCAAGCAATATATTAGACTAATCATGGAATGAAAACTTTTTTTATTTTTTTCGGAAAAATACGGAAAATATTCCGGAAAAAAGGCCTCGGTCATTTTCCCCGGAAAATTTCGGACTTACAACACTAATTCAAAGTGTCAATAATGCTATTTAACTAGCATTATACACTTAAATATAAATCAAGAAATAATTCGATTTGCTACAAGGATTCTTCTAACACGTGCCTGTAGGAAAATCATACAATCCACACTATGACCACTCACTAATTGGCTACCATTACTAGTTAATTCTACAATAAATTGATTACTCCGTACAGTTACATTTATAATGTACCAACGACAAAATAGGTTTGGTCCCTTAAACAACATAGTGGCTCATATATAGTTCTTCCAAAGAGCGCGAGGCTGTTTTCGCCATCATAGCAGAGACTCCTGTTTCCCTCACCTTCATCTTCTTCCGCTTGTGTCTTTCTTCGTCCCTGTCGACGGAGAAAGCGGAAACCGTACAAATGAAGCTGGGAATACATTAGAAAGTGGAACGGAAGAGATAAATAAGTCAGGGCAGACGCCACGCACTCTCTTTCTTGATCTTCCGCGGGAAGAATATACCAAGTTTCGCGAGTCGGAAACGCCATTAATAATACTCTTTATTTACTTCGTTTCTCGATTTGTTTATCTTTAATAAGCTTCGAACTTTGCTTACAGACGTAAATGTTACGCGAAAGTTGCATTTCAACAATACATCCTCTATTATTAATCCCGCTTCAAGCACTGAGGATATGTTCGGATGTTCTGATTTTTAGCTTTTTGTTTCCGCAAAGACTTAAAAGTTTATACCCAAAGTTTATTTCTTGAGGCTACGGAACTGTAGAAAGTTCGAATAATATAATCGGAAGACAGTTTTCAAATGTAATCCTTCGCACTTTGGCGCTTACCGTTTTCCGCAAACCCAAGTACCTAATAAAAATGAACAAATGAAGGTGAATATTACGAACCTGTTTGTTCAAATTTACCTGGAAGGCTATTCTGTAAAAATCTAAAATAACAAAAAATGGCAATGCGCATGTGGAGAAGGGGCGGATACCGAAAGATCAAACTTTCGATTGTGTAAGTTCAATTTTCAGTAGTGGCAGTATGTTACGCAATATCCAGTGTTTTAGCCAAATCATAAATTAATTTTGGGTGCCCAAGACTTGAATTGGCACCATAGACCGTATTTCGAAGCATTTCATTAAAATCACTTACGTCAGCATTACAGACGGTCACGATTTTGAATTTGACCAAAACTATCGATTGGCTACTAGGCCACACATTGAAGCTATCTGGCGCTCTTTTAACTCATCGTAGAAAAAAAGGGGAAAAAACAGGCATAATTATCAACTCATACCCTACAACTCCTTTACATTTTTGCATAACCTTTTGAGACACCTTGTATACGTGGTGATTTTTATAACAAAGTTTAATATTGAGTTTTGAATAATTGATCTTGAGTCTATTGTCGGAAAAATATTTACCTTCTGTAGATGACAGTTGACTCTTAAATTTTAAACAGTACTCGGCCATAATTTGGTATTACGGGGTGAGAGGTCAGTTGCGCAGACGCGTTTGATTGTCTATTTCGTCCGTCCTCTTCAGCAGCCTACATCCTAATTCCATTCGATTCGATCAGTGAAGCCAGGGTCAATTTCATTGAAGGGATAGCGCCGCGGCGTAGGAGGGGGGGGGGTCCTCGTCTCATCTCTCTTCGCTCTGGCTCGCCTAATCCAATAACTCCGTGATTTTCGGGGTCTTACGCTTGTACGATCGTCGTATAAAACACGCCGTAAGAGAGGTCAGCTACGGAGTCGTGTAAAACTCCTAGGTCAAGCGCGGGGAGGCTTCTTTCACGGCCATTGCACGGTCACTAGCTTGACCTGTCATATCCAGTTGATGAATGAGATGAGCGGGGTTGAGGGATACGTATAGCCCTCTGACTTATATCCAGGTGAATTCGAACTCGGGTTCATTATAACGCAGATTTCCGTCAAAGCCCCGCGTTTCGGAGCTGGAAATTATTTCTCCTAGCCTCGGGGTCTTATTGGTATTAAGCTCGCGGGAAAGAATGGAACGTCCGGGCCATGACTGGACAGCGCTGTCGTGATTGGAGGACCGAGCGGGAAATCTCCGAAGAATTATACGGATTAGGAGAAAAAACGGGAGCTTCCAGATTCGTTCTCCTTCGTAATGCGTATTTGACAAATGATTGTTCCACTTCAAACTAATGGACGGAGCTACTAAATTGGATTACTTAGGAGGATTCCTGCTTTTTTTCCTTTCGTTGTTTGTTGGAGATTTATCTCGCGTATTCGACAAAGCGCGCTCGTTCTACTATCGGTGATTAAAGAGGCCTAATGATAATGCGAAGTTAATAGGCTGTTTATTATTTGGTCTATCGTTGAGCCCAATAGCTCACGCCGTTCCGATAAAAGGATTTTGGGCTACTGATCCGCGGTATCTCGCATCTGTTGCTTACACTATAGCGCGGTTGGCCAAAGCGAATCTTCGTATGAATATAGGGAAAACGTCCACAACGTGTTGGTCACACAAACGCTTTTGTTGGATATGTTCTTGAAGAACGATTGTTTTTATGATCGAGGCTTAGCTTCAAATATGAAATCAATAAATTTTGGTACACATAATTTTTATCAAACAAACCTAAATGAAAATAATAATATTTTCCACCTTTGTTAATGTAAATTAACGTATTTGGTGTTCGTAGAAAGATTTTATTAAGATTAACGATAAAATATACTCGCCGGTCAATGCTTGAAATATCGGTAACTCTTCGTGTAGCGTTTTGAGCTCGAGTCGAAAATTGCACTCGCCTATAAGTTTGTACCAAATGTTGTACTGTTTCAAAAATGTTACAACGAAACTTCATAATATATTTTATCGATATTTAAAAATTCTATGAGAAAATAAATAGACTTTGGAAAATCAACTAACCAAGATTGAATAACTTCATTTCAAAACATTTTCAATTACCGATAAGGTGCTAAAAATGTTCCACACCAAAAATTGGTTTCACTCTAACTGGGAACATTCTGAAAGAACATTCGTTTAATAGATACCGCCAACACTCGGGCATCTGCGACCCTCGCAAATTTGCATAAAATAACTGGCAACATTCCCCTATTTGTTAGAATTCAGCTCTTTGAAGGATGTACCTCCCCTTTTAACACGACTTTGTCCATTTTTTATCCTTTCACGTAACCCCTTATGGCTAAACGATGACGAATTTTAATAAAATTCTACACAGCAAAGAGGCCCACTCATTTCTGTTAAACCATTTCGTCCAAAATTGAGCCTAAAAGTGTACTAGGTAAACGAATTTCTCGGCAACGCGGGACCGAAGAGGCGCCCCCGGTGCATACATTTCTGGAGAATATAAAATTAGGCCAATTGAATGGATATAGATCGTTCGTTCTCTCTCAGTACGTCTGCGGTGAAGAATTAGAAGACTTTGTAGTGTTGGCTCAATGAGTCATGGTGGCCGGGTTCCGGAATTACGAGCCAAAGCTCCCCCGGCTTTGAGGTTCTTCAAGTACCGGCATGGTACCAGCTGGTAAGCGGACACCCACTTAATACCCGGAGGCGTAAAAACCAGACGCGCTGTACAGATTCTTTACCGGCGAATCCGGGGGAATTGAATTCGAATAGGCCTTAGTCGATACACTTTTTTAACAACTTGGTCCAATCGGACTTTCCCGTTAGCCTTGGCTGAGGAGTCAAGGGTGGGTTCAATTTGATCTTAGATTGAGGAAATTTCTAGTGTTTCTGACGGATAATGATATTTCCAGATTAGTTTTATACATTTGTTCTTGCACAAATATTGAACAATTAATTGTAATCATTGTGTCTCTAGTGCATTCTTTATTCTTGATGTGCTTAAATGGGTTCAAATGGCAATCTTATAATACAAAAATAACAAACTTTAAATAAGGCAATTTTTATCATAATTTTTAGGAAATGGCAGTCTTGACCTTCAAAATGTTTATCATATACTACAAAAATTACTACTTTACAAATAGCGATTTTGATTTGAAAATAGTAATCCCAGTCTTCAGTAATTCCTGGTTAACCAAATAGGTTGATCTTTAGTAAATGGCAGTCTTGACCTTAAGAATATTTATCTTAAAATACAAAAATTATTATTTAACACAGGGTGATTTTGATTTTGAAAATATTGATCTCAATCTTTCCTAAATCGCGGTGAATACTATAATACAAAAATAACTACTATAAACAGGGCTTTTTTGACCTTGAAAATAGTAATTTAAATCTGTAGTCAATGATTATCTTGACCTTAAAAATGTTAATATCGAATACAAAAATAATACCAAAAATAACTATAAACCAATCAATTATGACCTTAAAAATGGTTATAATTTAATTTCTAAATCGCTGCCAATCACAGAAACATTGTAAAAGATCATTTCCAATCACAGAAAAATTGTAAAAGATCATTTCTAATCACAGAAACATTGCCAAAGATCATTTCCAATCACAGAAACGTTGTACAAGATCATTTCCAATCACAGTACCATTGTAAATTATTATTTCCGATCATACAAATATTTTAAAAGATAATTTCCAATCACAGAAACTTTTTAAAGATAATTTCCAATCACAGTAACATTGTAAAAGATCATATCTAATCACAGAAACATTGCCAAAGAGCATTTCCAATCACAGAAAAGTTGTAAAATATCATTTTTAATCACATAAACATTGTAAAAGATCATTTCCGATCACAGAAACATTGCCAAAGATCATTTCCAATCCCAGTAACATTGTAAATTATTATTTCCGATCATATAAACATTGTAAAAATTCATTTCCAATCAAAGAAATATTGTAAAAGATCATATCCAATCACAGAAACATTGTAAAAAATCATTTCCAGTCACAGAAACCTTGCTAAAAATCATTTCCAATCACAGAAAAATGGTAAAAGATCATTTTTAATCACATAAACATTGTAAAATATCATTTTCGATCACAGAAAAATGGTAAAAGTTCATTTTTAATCACATAAACATTGTAAAAAATCATTCTCGATCACAGAAACATTGTAAAAGATCATTTCCAATCATAGATACATGGTTAAAGACCATTTCCAATCATAGAAACATTGTAAAAGATCGTTTCCAAACACAGAAACATTGTTAAATATCATTTTCGATCACAGAAACATTGTAAAAGATCATTTCCAATCACAGATACATGGTTAAAGACCATTTCCAATCATAGAAACATTGTAAAAGATCGTTTCCAAACACAGAAACATTGTTAAATATCATTTTCGCTCACAGAAACATTGTAAAAGATCATTTCCAATCACAGATACATGGTTAAAGACCATTTCCAATCATAGAAACATTGTAAAAGATCGTTTCCAAACACAGAAACATTGTTAAATATCATTTTCGATCACATAAACATTGTTAAATATCATTTTCGATCACATAAACATTGTTAAAGATCCTTTCCAATCACAGAAACATTGTGAAAAAAGACAGCACCAAAATATTGTGAAAAATCAATGGAGATCACGGAACATTTTAAATTAAAAAACGGGTGTACACAAACTTTATCATGCAGTGACCAGCCCCTCGGTTATCCCTACAAATTATCCCTACTCGTAGTCAAATGAAACCCCCGTATGGTGAACAAATAGCGTTCTCAACTTATCAAATTTCGTCCTTAAGTAAAAGGAGCAATTCGTAAGTCGTTCCATACTTCTTTAAATTCGACTTTGATGCGGCGCAACGATTTCCAAGCTCGTAATCCGATTTACACAGTTCGCGTGTATACAGCCAGAAGAAGTCAGTCTCCGCTAGAACGACAAAATGCAGTTCATCTTTTGGCCATGTTAAAATAATAAAAACGCACTCTCTTTAATTGGATTTCCCCCCTTTTTACGGGTGTTTTTCTCGGCTCCCAGACTGCTATTAAAGGATCGTCGGCGGAATATGGAGGTCAAATGGCAAAAAGGTCATCGGGAAATGGGAAGTCGCTTTAGCGGGGACCCACCCACTTCCCTCTCCGCGTGTACCGTACGCCTCTTCCGGTTTTTGACGTCTCGAGAGCCCCAGTAGTATCGTTCTTGCCTCGCCAACGCTGATTGCCTAATGCAATTTGCCAATATCCGAGTTATTTTTCCTATTCCTAAGAGTTTCTAAGAAATATATTCATATGGCCAAGCGCTACATTTTCTCCGAGTATTCCAACGTCTTGTCCGCCAATATAAAGAGTGAGCGGCTCTTCCCCAGAGCGGGAATATGCTAGATTAACTCGTGATTAAATTAGATCCCGCTCTCCGAGAGTTAGAAGGGTTATACGCGTGATTGACACCAGGGGTCACGATCGCTTCCGTGTAAACACTGGGAGACCTTATTACTACCGCCTTCTACCTGTTGGAGAGTTTAATACTAGAGCTGCCCGGTTTACCCGCCTCTATATTAAAGGGGAGATCCCGTTGTAGCTCATTCGAGACTTCAAAAAAAATATCAGGCTGAGGAGGTACAAAAAAAATGAAGAGATTGTCAGCTAATTTTGGGCTCGGGTTAAAATAAGCTCTTTCTATGCTGTCAATCTTTGCAATTTTTTTTGGTAGCGCCGTATGTTGAGGTTTCGTTGAAGGTTATTCATTCGCACCTTCGTGGATGACCGTATTGTAAACGTAAGTATATATTTGTTAATTAAATCCGTGATAGTCTAAAATAATTAACTGGAATTGTACGGTAAAAAACGGTTGCTTACAAAATTTACTAGAATTTAAATACTATCCTATTTCGTTAATATTGAAATATTTGATATTTAAATATAAATTATTTGATATTTAGATATGAAATATTTGATATTTAAATATAAAATATTTGATAATTAGATATGAAATATTTGATATTTAAATATAAACACTTGATATTTAGATATGAAATATTTGATATTTAAATACGAAATATTTGATTGTTTTAATATTAAATATTTGATATTTAAATACGAAATATTTGATTGTTTTAATATTAAATATTAGACATTTAAATATTAAATTTATAAAAAGCCACAGTAATAAAAAGTTTTATTAAATTCCATGAGTTCCTTCTTTTAAATATTTTATTATAAATTTATCTACCATGGTATTAATAGGTTTTAAAGTTTTAGTTTTAAATATTAAATACTTGATATTTAAATATCACATATTTGATATTTAAATATTTTATATTATATTAAATTTCTACGGTTAAAGACTTTAATTACTAATCTTCGCAGAACGTATTGTCATACGATAAACCGGTTTTCGATATCACAAATGTTTTAGTTCCAAAAATTTACGGAATAAGCTATTCGTTTAAACTATTGAAATTATTATTATTACTATTATTTTTCTGATTTTTTTAATTATTTCCTAAAAAAATTAATTTTTTAGTTCGAAATAGAAAAGAAAAGGTTATTCACCTAGCATAAATTTAGTGTAGAAAAGAGCATTCCTTTAAAATAGTAATCGAAAAGATATTTTCCCTGGAAATGAATCTTTCCCAAAAGTGAAATTTTTTGGTGGCCGTTTGCGCACGGATCGTATGAAAGAAGATTCTTAGGATAGGCGAGTGCCATTGCGGAAACTGTTTATATTACGGCAGGCAGTTTTTTATGGCGTCTGATAAGAGAACACCATTCTCTATATTGCAGCGTGGCTAACTCGAAAAATACTTTTTTTCGCTCTTTGGTGGCTGTTGCTTTAACTGGGCGAAAGGTTGACACTTTTTCGATGATGGATTGGCCGTTTGGCTCGGAGCTGATAACACTAGTCATTTGTAATCACTATACTTGTTACACCGTGGTACTTGCTGGGATATGTATTTTCTCACTCTTTATTAGATAAGCGTTTGCTATATGACGTGTTTTCTTGTTTTTCTTTGCAGAGTTGCCCTACGAGAGTGCACAAACAAACTGGTCGTTTCAGTTTCAGAGTTGCGTCTTGAACAGACAACTTCTTATTTGCGGGAATCGAACGGTTAGTACCAGTTGTTTATATTTACTTTGCAATCGCTGTGTTTGTTGTTTTTGTAATTTACTTTAGTAAATGGCGATTTTAACCAACAAAATGATTATCTCGACCTTCGAAATGATTTTAAAAATATACTAAAATCTAATAAAAAATTTCTATATAAATAAGAAGATTTTTATCTTGAATATACTGATCATGATCTTCGAAATATTGATATCAACCTCGAAAATAGACAACATGACCTTCAAAATGGTGATCTTGACCTTCAAAATGTGTATCTCCAAAGTATATTAATATCGTCTACTAAAATTTTCAAGGCGATTTCGTCCTTGAAAATGGTGATCACGACCTTCAAAATTCGTAGGCTGTTTTTGCGGTCTATTTTCGTTGCCACGGAAACGAGTCTATGTTGGCCAAGACGGTAAGACGCTCATATAGTGATCACGTTATTATTTATCAAAAAGGATCTCGTACTTGTTTTGCCTCGTGTAGAATAATGTTATGACCGATGTTTTAAGCACGAACAAGCACATCATGAGGATATTTTAAATTAGAAATTTAGACACCCGTGATATTGGGTATATCACCAAAGTTTATTCATATAATTACTAATAATTATCAAAACAATATTTGAAAAATATTTTAAACGCAACCTACTATGTTTTGGTTGAAGATTTTTTAATTTCAAGTACGGATTTAAATTAATTGAAATCAATTGTCATTTCTGTGTGTTCTGTTTAACTGTATATACCCATTCTACACTAACTAAAACTTTAATTTGAGTTATTGAAATGAGAAAACTAAATATATATTTATTTCAAATTGGTTTCTTAAAACCAACGTCTGTTACCACGATTTATCCATTATGGTAAATTATGCTGCGATGACATTGGATCAAAACACCAAGTTTTCTTTTAAAGAAACAACTTGGCTTGAACCAGCCAAATTAAAAGAAACCACCTATGGACTGCATTGCAAATAGTGATAAAATATGCGAATAAGTAGAAAAGTCCATAATGAAAAAAAAGGATAATAAAGCTAAACCCTAAACAAATTTGAAGAAATTTAAAAACTTGCTCGTACCAATAGGTCTTCGAGCAGGCATAAAGACGCGAATCTCGGACCAAATAGATTAATTAATAGGTCTCAATTGGAAAATAGTTTTGCTTTACGCTTAACATTTCCAGATATTTTTGGCTAGGATAAGTGTCGAGTATGTTAGATCCATAAATTAAGTACTGGAAATTGTCATATACGTTGCGGTATTGAATAGGAAGTTCTAGATATGCTAAGTTGGCTAGAAGGGCGTTAGTTTCCACGCGGCAACTCGTCTTCATTTGCGAAAGAGCTATGCTGATTTCCCATAATGAAAATTACTCTCGGATCATAATGCATTCACCGTCACCAGTTGATTTGCATCACGTGATTTCGACCTTCCCCCAAGGGCAACATTCCTGGCACGCGCCAGTTGCTTAGGTTCCCCGCTCGTGGTACCAGCCAGTCGAACGCTCTTCGCGGACTTCATTCTTTGGCGAAGATTTTGCTAGGACTTCCCACTTTAATGAAAGATTCCGGGCGGCATGCGGCATGAATTCGCATTCTGATCTTTCATATTGTAATCTATGAAGTTGGGGAGTACCAAGGAGAGGTTTATCTTACAGGGGATGAAGAGCCTCTTCCAAGAACCGAATGCAGACATGTCGGAGACCAACTCCGAATATTATAGGGCTTCTTGAATTTCTATTACTAGCGTTCCCTTCCCTTCAGTTTTGCTCATTTTCATTCCTCCCGCGATAATGTCTGGCGTGCTCGGTTCGAGCCACCTCCGGTTGCTTCAATCCCCTTCTCGTTACCTATTCTGTTTTAAGGACTTAAGATCTCACCGAAATAATTTCATTTATTAGGACTTGTTCGAACTGAAATCTACGTTTCTACATTTGAATATATCGCTTTAGATTTGCTCGAGTAGGACCTTAAGTAATCCGACTACCTGCAGTTTAAAGGCGTTCAAAAGTTGCTCGATGGCTTGGGTGTCTTGGGTATTATCCTAACTTATTATTATTTTTATTATTTACATAAGTGTATAATAATGTTACATAAGTGTGACACTTCCTATTCTTCAAATTCAAAAGTTTTACTGAGAGCTATTCACAAGACAGACTGCATGACGGGCTTCGTCACCGTTTTGCGTCCGCTTGCTGACGCGTCACGCGTAGCCTTTGACAGCGCCTCGCTAGGGAAGATTTTCTTCTTGTGATGACGTCACTGAGATACTATCAAACTTATAGAACAAACTTATAGACTTATTTATTATTATAATCACCGATCTGATTTTCAGAGCTATAGCGCAATCTAGGTTTTGTTCTTAGCACAGAGCCCTCTAGTGTCTATATATGGCTAAGGCGAAATATACTACTAGCAATTACGATAACACGTTACTCAGTTGTAACTTGGCGAGAATTGAAACAATATTAAGTGTCATATTTATGGTTATTATGTTAAAATAATGTTACCAAGAATATATTCGCGTTACTAGATAATGGGTAGCCGTAACTATAACCTCAGTTTTCATGATTCAAGGAAGATATTTTCCGCCTACTCGAAGAGATAGCCTGTGGTAGTACCAGAAGACAGTAGTGGCACTAAGGTTTTTTCACAGGTGGGCTAATTATTTTGTGGCCCCTAAGAATTTTGTGGCCCTTAGCGGGAACCTTGGATTGACCATATTTCGCAAAAGTGGTGAAATCGAATAAACCCAAAATTTTCCAGGAAGCGAGAAGAGCAATTTCGTTTATTGTTGCGGCTCTCGTCGCGTTTTCTGACCTGGAGGGGACACGTGCATGCCTGGGAAATTTCCCTAAATTCCCATAAGCCCCTTTCTTTTCAACTTTCTCTCAATTTCCGCTACCTTCCTCCCGAATCTATTTGTTTATGGTCTACTACCTTTTTGAGTAAACAAATTGATTTTGAAAGATTTTTTCCAGAAAAACGTTTTTTCGCAATAAAACAAATTTCTAGAGATAATGAAAATTCATAAATTAAAATATGTGGCTTCTTAATTATGAATATGTGGCCCTTTTAATATAAATATGTGACCCCTCTCAGAAATGGCGGGGGCTAAAGCCCACTTCAGCTTGGTAAATACAAGAGGAAAGGTGTAGATTTTCAAACAGGGTGCTGTTCTTGGTCAAACGTACTAATAGATCTGTAGATATAAAATATTTATAAAAATTAACTAAATGAACAAAAAAAACGATATTGGTTCCTGCTATTATGTCTATAAACGTTTAGGTACTTTGTTCTGATTGAGTTTCCAAAAGTTTACTTTCTAATATCAGAACTATTCTCATAAAATCAATACAGTCTGACCAAATTACAGCAACGCAGTGAGTAATACAAACAATTTATCTCGAGCTTTAGAAATACTTGGTACCTAGTTGGAACGCGCCTCTTAAATTACGTAAGAACTTGAAAATTCTTAGATTGAGGGGAGAAAGTACGTGTGCAGTGAAGGCTTTTGTTACGTGGGAAGCGCCGCCATTTGAAAGCGTGGCGGCGGTTTGGGGAAACAGGACGGCAATAATGACTCGTACTTAGTGCTAAAGCTGGGAAGCAGGGAGCGACAGTACAATATCTGTCAGAGCTCAGCTATCATTAATACTCATTACATAGCAGTCCGAAGGCAGCCGCGGATCTTCTAAGAAGAATCCAGGCTTACATTATCTCTCTCACTCCTCTTCTTCTCGCTGTTCTTCCCTCCTACGAATTCTTAAAAGTATAGATCAAGTTGGGATGGGCCGAAAAAATTGTTTCTATTCTTCCCGCTCCGAACATATGGCGCTTAAAGCCTTCCCTCCGTTATTTACGCTTTTAGTGAGAAAGCGAGCCGGGTTTTCCCCCAATTTTCCTAGTACTTCGACTTTTACGCCCTCGGATTGAGTTAAAACAGAAGATGCTTCCCTTTTTGATTCACTTTCCAAATGGATAAAATTTGTTTCCATGGTAATTGACGTTATCTTCAATTTGGTTTTTGGAACTTTCTGAATTTCACTTTTTTTTTCTTGTTACATTTTTGTCGTGTAAGGTTTATTCGAAATGGTTGTCAAAGCAAAAATAGCATGGCTTTGGAAATAATATTTTTTTATCGTTGTATCTTTAACTTTCGCCCAATAAATTATAAAGCTCCAACAATTCAACTTTTACTTTCTTCAGACATACGGTAAAGTTCATTTTTACAATTGCACTAAAAGTCTTTTCCGTAATAAGAAATGGCAAAGAGTAGACCGTATATATTAGCTAGTTCGGCGATGAGAAAAATAAACGAGAACCTTTTAAAAAGTAGGTTATTGCAGTAGGTAAGTTATAGTCGGGTAATATTTCAGCTCTTTTCATTTTGCCGCTCGGAGGTGTTCGTTTCGCGAAGACGCGAAAAGCAAATATATGACCTCTTCCATTTCATTTTAACACCAACACTCTCCGCAATTTCTTTTCCATTTGGCTGAAACTTGACGCCCTAGAATCGCGCCACTTTCAAATCGGACCCTTCACCCAAAGGCCCGGAGCGCTAGTTCCCTAAGTAACATTAGGTTCTAGGTTACCATCTACAAAAAATACAACTTTCTGACAAACGCGAAGCATTTAATATACCGGTAGTACTAGATTTTTTAAAAATCTACGGAGTTGGACACGAGCTATCTTTGGAAAGGTTTGCCTCGAAAGAACGTAATAGAGACTAAAAGAGGCGAGCACGGTCACCTTGGGTACTTTACATTATCCCTTCTTTTGCGGGAAGTGTAGGAGGTTCGTGCTTGGCCAAATATAAATGTGGGCCGCTCATATGCAAATGAAGCCATCTTTTTCAATTATTAAAATGAGCCCGGGGCGCGTCTCGATGCGGCCTTTAGAGGCACGTCGTTCCCACGACAATCTCGGCACCGCGAATTAAAAGATGAAACATTCCCCGGCACTCTCTCTCTCTCTCTCTCTTTGGATGAAAATGCTAACGCTCAGGAGAGATGATGTTTAGACGCAGATCGAGATTCTTTATTTCGAACATCTCCTGGAAAGACTTGTTGTGGCGGTCTTTGCGTCTGTCTGAAATATTTCGGAAAATTTTAATATTTAGCTGGAGTAACAAATTATTTTACATAGAGGGTGATTTAAAATTAGTTGATTATATTAAGGACAATTATTTTTCATATAGGGCGATTTAAAATCAGTTGATTATATTTATGGAAAATTATTTTACATAGAGGGCGATTTAAAATCAGTTGATTATATTAAGGACAATTATTTTTCCTATAGGGCGATTTAAAATCAGTTGATTATATTTATGGACAATTATTTTACATAGAGGGCGATTTAAAATCAGTTGATTATATTTATGGACAATTATTTTTCCTATAGGGCGATTTAAAATCAGTTGATTATATTTATGGACAATTATTTTACATAGAGGGCGATTTAAAATCAGTTGATTATATTTATGGACAATTATTTTAAATAGAGGGCGATTTAAAATTAGTTGATTATATTTATGGACAATTATTTTACATAGAGGGTGATTTAAAATCAGTTGATTATATTTATGGACAATTATTTTAAATAGAGGGCGATTTAAAATTAGTTGATTATATTTATGGACAATTATTTTACATAGAGGGTGATTTAAAATTAGTTGATTATATTAAGGACAATTATTTTTCATATAGGGCGATTTAAAATCAGTTGATTATATTTATGGAAAATTATTTTACATAGAGGGCGATTTAAAATCAGTTGATTATATTAAGGACAATTATTTTTCCTATAGGGCGATTTAAAATTAGTTGATTATATTTATGGACAATTATTTTTCATATAGGGCGATTTAAAATCAGTTGATTATATTTATGGACAATTATTTTACATAGAGGGCGATTTAAAATCAGTTGATTATATTTATGGACAATTATTTTACATAGAGGGCGATTTAAAATCAGTTGATTATATTTATGGACAATTATTTTACATAGAGGGTGATTTAAAATCAGTTGATTATATTTATGGACAATTATTTTTACTTTTAGTATCATAAAGGTATTTGTATTTTACGTTTTTAACTGATAAAGAGTATTTTTTGTACATTCAAAGCCACCCTATAAATATTGAGATACTCCAGAATTTTCAAAATCAAAATTTGCTAAATCAATGCGTAATTTAAAACAATTTTATTTGACTCTAAGAGAAGAAATATAATATAGAAAAGTGTTATAAATGTTTCTTATTTTCCATCATTTTATCGCTTTTTCTTGTTTTTGCCTTTTTAACCGATTACGCATTTTTTTAAAACTTTTTGCTTCATTTACATACTTCTACGAAGAAACTTGAAACTTTTCTCATTTTACTCTTATTTCCCTAGTTCCCTCGGTCTTTATTTCCCTAAAAATGGAAAAGCAAGGGCAAAATCCTTTCGTTTTCAATTTTCTTAGAATACGAGTAAGGCATATTTTGTGGTAATTTCTCATCTTTTTACTAAATTTCAAAAAAATATTTCCCATTTAGTAAATTTTTGTATATGATAAAATCTATTTTTATATCGTAATCAGATACTCTGACGCATTCAAAATACAAATAATATATTATACATAGAAAAATAATTTTAATTTTTTTCGTCAGTTCCTCTCGGGTTCCATCGTAAGCCACTGCGTTTCCTCACTGGGGGATTTATGAAACAGTTGTTTCACAACAGTTATCTTCATTTTTTCCACCGTGTATCCGGGACAAAACCCAATAGAAAACATCTTCTCGGTGTGTTAGGGACTGCGCTTGCTTCGCCGAAGGTATACGAGGTCCAAATGCATTAGGGGATTACTAGGGCCGCGTGACGAAGCCTAGCTGGAATTGGCTCGCCGTAGATTTTACCAAATCCCCGCTTTCAAGAGAACAATATCCTCACCAGTGGTTCTGGCCGTAGTTAGCCTCTCAGTTCTGGCCTTGTTGTCTGGCTTGTGTCGAAGTTTTCCCGCCTACCTGCGAGCCGTAGTGGCCAATCCTCAGGAGCTTCGATTCGCGCGTTGGAGCAATCTTTCTTTGGCCTATAAGAAAGACGTTAGACCCTAAATCTGCGTTGTCTTTTTTAGATTGTTTCGTTGGGAACCTGATCTACGGATTTGAGAACTATATTGAGTCAGAGAGTGATTCTAAATCCCTTTTTTCCCGAATTGATATTATTCTCGTTTTCTTCTGTTTACGCGAGTTTAAGGTTGTTGTTCCAAAGATTGTGTTCTTTTCCTGAGTGCTGCTCGCAATGATTCTGCGCGTAATACAACGCGTAGTTATATTTGTTGTGACATTTCTGATGCATTTTGTAACAAATTATTTTTGTTCAATGTGGGCGAAATATGGGTTATAAAATCTTTCAATCCAACGATATTAAAGTGATTGTATTTGTATTATTACATTTCATCTTAGAATCCAATATGCTATAGTACAAAATGAATCCAGTGGAATCTTCCATAACAAAGTGTGTAAGTGAAAGATTAATATAAGTAAATAACTTTTTCCAATTTCCAAATTTGGCTGCAACAGGAATCACGACACATCGAGTTTGAATCCAATTCTGTTTGGATCAAATAATTTGAATCAAATAAGAATAAAATTGAATTTCATACGTTATAATTCGGTGAAATATGACCTTGACACTTAACAAAGGATTTTGTAAAATCCGAAACGTTGTGTCCCAACGTTGATGCTGTACCCATCACGTTGTAATTGTATATATTTTAAAGTTTTTAAGATTTATTAAATTTTTTTGTAAAATAGTACAACAGTCTCATGAGTTATCCGTAACAAATAGATATTATATTAATTCCTGCGTAATTATAAAAAATAAATTCTCAATGTATGACTACAGGCTATCAAGGTCCTGTTATAAATCAGTTGACGAAATCATGCTACGGCGTCGTCAACAACGGGTTAAATGTATCCCGTCAATAATGTGAACCAGATCGAGTCATTCTTAAATTGGATGTCCGAGGCCTAATTGTTCGTGGCCTCGGTATTCCAATGGTAGTGGCGTTGGGACGGTAACCCAAAGGTCGTAGGTTCGATTCCTACCCGAGGTGATATGATTTTTCTCAGTCACTCTGGTATGGAACAATACGCAGAGGTATTCCTTGATTTAAATGAAACTTCTAATTATATTAATTCCTGCGTAATTATAAAAAATAAATTATCAAATAGATATTATTACTTATTACTCCACCATGACAAAAAAAATCAGATCCTCTATTGAAATATGACCCATTTTGGATTGTAATTTTTGATCAAAGTAGCATTTGGATATGTCCGAATTTGGATATAGCTTTGCAATAAAGTTTTGTAAGTTTTCTTAAGGGTTGACTTGAGGGTTTAATTTTCATCATTTAAATTAATTAGCCTGGTCTTTTCGCAGTATACTACGATACGCAGATTCTGTCTGCGAAATCTTTGAAAGGCGAACTGGGTAGGACAGCGCTTCTCTTTCCTCGAATAATGAATGACACACTTTGTTTCGTCGAATCGAGAGGAGATCGTTGTCGTTTCGTTTGTAAAAGAGAACGGTCCCTTTCCGCGAAGACAGAACTTGACAAGTACTTTAGAGAGTCTGCTTTTACGACCCCGCGAGCTGAATGTTGTGTTTGTATCCTCTTACTCGTTTCTTGTACTACCTAAACCTATTTTTCTACCGAATCTTTCTATCTCTTCAACTATTTTTTCTCACTTTGCTTTCATGGCGACTCTTGACTTTTTCATCATTTATTTTGGTTTCTCAGCCTATATTTGGACGTGAAACCATAATTCTTTAAACAAAGTGATGATTGGGAATTAGCCAAAATGGAACCTTCTCTATTTTAAAATTAGTCACGAACAAGAAAATAACTGTTATTGGAAGTGTATAATATGTATTTATCTTCCAGATAAGTATCAATTTCCATATACTGCTAATGTTACGCTCTGGCAACGTGCTTAAGTTGTTTTTCAATATACGGTTAGAGAGGGAAAATAGTACCAGGTAAAATACGTAACTTTCTAAACTCTCGCGCCATGAAAATGTAGTTCATAAATAAGTAAATATTCCTACGCAGCGTAACCTTGACATTTTACGTTGTTGTAACAATACCCGCCGTACATTATCTGACGTAATGCGGATTATCCTTTTCCAGCTTGGCAGGAAAATTCGCTACGATTGGAATAATAAGGTTTCACTTTTGTGACCTAGATGGGTAGGATACATATTATCATAAGTTCATAAGATATATGTTGCGAGATAAGTATTCTTCCAGGCCATTAAAATCACGGCTCTAAATGTACCCAGCATATTACATCAGTGAAAAAAATGTTAAAATTACACAGTGAAAGGTTATTTACCTATTGATTAACCATATTTTACCGACGAAATGACAGATTTCAACCCGAACTAGTTTTGCTTCAAAAACGGTTTACTTTAAATCTATTGTGATAAAATTTAATATATTATGTATAATATATCATATTATATATATTATATTATGTTATATTTTGTATATTTTTAATATATTGTATATGATTTAAAAAATATATTGTATATGATTTAAAAAATATATTTTGTATATTATTATAAAATTATATATTGTTAATTATTATAACAATTGTATATTGCATATTATTATTAAATTTATATATCATATATTAATTAAAAAATTATATATTGTATATTATTAAAAGAATTATATATTGTATATTATTATAAAAATTATATATTGTATATTATTATAAAAATTATATTGTATATTTTTACAAAAATTATATATCGTGTATTATTATAAAATTATATATCGTATATATTAATTAAAAAAATATATATTGTTAATTATTATAACAATTGTATATTGCATATTATTATAAAATTTATATATCGTATATTAATTAAAAAATTATATATTGTATATTATTAAAAGAATTATATATTGTATATTATTATAAAAATTATATATTGTATATTATTATAAAAATTATATATTGTATATTATTATAAAAATTATATATTGTATATTATTATAAAAATTATATATTGTATATTTTTACAAAAATTATATGTTGGATATTATTAAAAAAATTATATATTGTATATTTTTATAAAAATTATATATCGTGTATTATTATAAAATTATATATCGTATATTAATAAAAAAATTATATATTGTTAATTATTATAACAATTGTATATTGCATATTATTATAAAATTTATATATCGTATATTATTATAAAATTTATATACTGTATATTATAAAAAAAAATATATATTGTATATTATATATCATACAAAATTTATCATATATGATAAAATTCTTCATTATGTATTTCCCATCTCTGAAGCACTCTTTAAAATTTAAAAAAATAGAACTTAAATAACCCGTATAACCACAAATATCAACAGAGAAAGTCCCAAAACTTTGGAATCGTAAAACTCAATATTTGTTTCTTAGAAATAAAATCGCGAAAGAAAACTCGCTAAGCGAGGTCTCCGGGGAAACGTTTCCTGGTGAGCCATTTGGCCTCTGCTAACCTTCCAAACTGCTTGATCTGACACGAAACGCTATATTGCTCTGGAAAAAATGTCCAGAAAGAAAAAGAGACCGTTTCGAAAGATACCTACTGTCTCTAGAAAGAAAGAAATGGCGAGTGATCCTTGGGTTTTTGTAAGAGAACTCTTCCATACTCGAAGAATAGTTCCAGATTAACGCGACTCGGGATACCAAGCTTAGCCAATATTACATAATATTGACTTTACCCTTTCGCTACCTTTAACCGAATTGTAGTGTTAGTACGAGTTCAATTGTGGCACTTCGAAAGATTCGGAAAAAGAAATTCTTTTTTATTTTTACGAGTTTGGCCATTTTTGAGGTTTCTATTGAAGACGACCATGCCTATTCTTCGCTTCATAAATCATATAAAGAAAACTTCTGTTTTCTTTGGCTCGATCGCTTTTTTTCTCTACCAAAGTATCAAACCCTCCGGTATACATTCGACTTTATACACAATGGGAGAAGAATCTCTCGGTCCTCGTAGAATTTTCTACTTTAAATACATTTTTTATACTGTTTTTTCCTTCGACGAGGGCACTTCTTTTTCGGATACTTTTGGTAGTGTTCCTAAAATATTTAAACATCGAAAGCGGAAACTTATTCGGAAATGATCAAAGTTTAGGAGATTTCGTTTCTTGGAATTTTCGGTGTTATGAATATTTTAAAACATAGATTTTTTTACCCCGTTCGAAAACATTATCTTTTCAGAGTAGAAAGTTCGGAACTCTCGCAATTATTTTAACTTGAAAACCTTCCCAAAATGTTTTAAGCTTTGCAAACTTTTTATTATGAACCAAAACACTTAATTTAAAATTTAAAATGTTTTCGTTCTATTTAAGTAATCAAGTTACAACAATAAGAAAGGGCAAATCACTTCCAAGTCAGAGGTCAATTTATTTATTTTTTCATTTAATCAAAAACGAAAATTGGATTATTCTTTTTATGAACCCCAGCGCTACATGCCACGGACACTTTGAACTGTGTGGTAGATTTTGACAGCCCTGCCACTGCTAACCACTAGTATTGTTACACAGAAATATTAACGTTATTGTTGCAGCTTCAGAGGGTTGTCGAAAATGCTTTTTTTTAAATGCAAAATGCAAAATATTTTCTCTATAACTCAAAATCAAAAATGCAAAATGTAAAATGAAAAATATAAAATACATTTTGAAAATTTGTTTTTCTAAATGCAAAATGTCAAATGGTTTTGGCAACTCAAATAAAAAAAATGCATTTTGAAAAGGTTTTTAAAAATGCAAAATGTCTTTACAAATGCACAGTTAGTTTGTTATTATTAATAATTAATACCTAATTAATTAGGCTCAGACATCGAACCCATAAAATGCAAAATGTAAAGTGCAAAATAGTTTCCTAGAAACTCAAAATGCAAAATGTAAAATGCAAAATACTTTTTCTAACTCAAAATGCATTTTGAACAACTCTACAGCTTCATACATTCTATTAACCCGAATACATTCATGCTGCTTAATATTGATTCCGATATTTCTGTGAATGAAGTCAGTTACCATTATTCCAGATGACAGTAGAAGAGTGGTGATAACCAATTAAATTATCAACAGAAATGTTACGAAAACTTAAATAAAATGTATTCCTGTATCACCAACCAAATATTCCGTAGCTTTCCTTGATGCAATCTGTTCCCAAAACCTTCGAATTCTTCCTGAGGCTAAAACATTCGCGTATAAAATGAAATTCAGCTCTTCGCTGGATATGGAATGCTATTTTAACGAAATTCCAAACAATAAAAACAGACGAGAAATATACTTTCTCCAATTCGGAGAAGACAAATATTTTAATCTTTGGAAGGTTTTGTTCACTGGCAATAAAAATACAGACATTTCCTTTAAATTCCCCGTTACGTTTATCTTTAACCACGTATTAATACGATTAATTATAGACCGTTGGTTTCTTACCAGAGCACCCAAAAACGCTCTAGAATCGGGCAACGGTAAAATATTCCGAATTCCTACCGTGCGGAAGGGAAAATCTAAACTTTAAAACGAAAGTCGCCCCCGCCTTAAAATAAGAAATAAGAATTTAAAAAATAAATATGAGATCCTTAGCCTATGACCTCAGCGAGGCTGGACCGAAATTTTTAAAGCGTGGACCGAGGCGGAAGAGTGACGGAATCCCGGGTGCCTTCGGCGGGTCAGGTGGCTCTGACGTTTAATTAAAAGTGGATCTAAGCCTCGGCTCCATCGCCGCGACGATACCCGAAGGCTACTACAAACCAAATGTCCGCATCGAAGCGGGAAAGGAACCGTGGCTCTTTTAAAGCCGTGGCAACTTTGAAAACGTTCCAAAACCCCCCATTTTCTCCGATGTCGCGGGGGGGGACGTCCCCCGGAGGTGATAGGCGCCGAAGCGAAGGAGCCACCGCAGACTAACGTCAACTTTAATTACACTCACACCCGCTTTTGTCTGTGGGTTTCTGTTCCTCAATTTCGACCTTTTTTCTCCCGGTTCGGTCCGAAGATATCGTCGGATTTTAAGATAAAGGATTGCGCTGACTGTGGCCGATTTTTGGTGTGTGGAATCTTGAAGTTCTGATTCTTTTTCAGCCATAAATTAGACGCCACGAACTGAAGGAAGAAACTCCGTATTCTTTGACATAAGTTATCTTATTTTTCTGAGATACTGCGTTAAATTTAAAATTACCAAAATGTACAAAATCTAATATATTACCTATATAGTAAGAAAACGTAGTTAGAAATAATCCGTAATTCCTTCTACTATCGTAGGCTAGACCAACCGTGTACATGCAAGCTTTTAATATCCTGTTAATTTGATTTCTAGTGGATCAAGGGTATTTTGCAATGGGATAGACGTATTAAGTTGAGGTCGAGATGAAATAAAAGTAGAAACGTTTCCATTCTCAGCCGTTCCCATTTCATTTCCACTCGATTGCTTGTCTTTCAACCATTCCCATTCTACTTCACAAATTTTCTAATTTCCGTCCATTCCATACCATTCTCTTTGCTACCTATTCCCTACCCTTCTCTACTATTCCCACTCATTCCCTACCATTCCAATTCCCATTTAATCCCCCATTCCCATTCACACCCAATCCCGCCCATTCCCATTCGCAGCCAATCCCACCCATTCCTACCACTCCAATTCGCAGACAATCCCGCCTATTCCCTACCATTCCCATTCCCACCCAATTCAGCCCCTTCCCTACCATTCCCATTCCCACCCAATTCAACCCCTTCCCTACCATTCACATTCCCACCAAATTCAGCCCCTTCCCTACCATTCCCATTCCCACCCAATTCAGCTCCTTCCCTACCATTCCCATTCCCACCCAATTCAGCCCCTTCCCTACCATTCCCATTCCCACCCAATTCAGCCCCTTCTCTACCATTCCCATTCCCACCCAATTCAGCCCCTTCCCTACCATTCCCATTCCCACCCAATTCAGCCTCTTCCCTACCATTCCCATTCCCACCCAATCCCGCCTATTCCCATTCACGCCCAATCCAGCCCATACCCTTCCATTTCCATTCCCGTCCATTCCATATCATTCCCATTACCGATTCAAAGTATTGTAACAAGAGATAAATTCCATTCAAAAATACTTTTTCCATCCTTTCCCTAATCGGAAATAAGATATCAATCTGGCCCACGGTTACCTTATTAAATGGTTAAAAACCATTCCATGAATATCTTTATACTATATTGCTGGAGGCATACTGCATGACAATGAAAGTGTCGTTTTAGAAATCTTGTCACATCAGTCATAGATTTATAGTAAATGCACTTCAATTTAGCTCTATACTAGGTTTAAAATATTTTGTTTTTCTTACACTGAAATCAACGTTTTACAAAAATACTTAAATTAAATATTTGCAGAAGTAATTGCAAAATTTGATGAGGCCAACCATTAAAATAACATTAAATAGAGCAATTTTTGCAAATCGATACTAGATGGTTTTGGATTCTATCTTGGGAAACTAACAGTACATTTGAAGAAAAAAATGTCGGTTTCTTTACTCTCGGCACTGGTATAGAGTAGCAGCATCGAAGCAGGGCTACCGAAATGGTCAGGTTGGAAATAGAGGAACCTAATGTTGCGCGAGGAACGCGTGGTCTTGCATTAGGTCTCTTTGACCACAATTTATATCCCTTAATGACAAAATAAGGTCCTTTTTCTTTTTTACCTTTTAACTGCCACTTCTAAGCATTCGTGTGGAAATTATACATTTATCCTAGACGACGATGTGTCTGTTACTGATTGAATTTCGACAAAATTGTAATCAAATTTAAGTACAGGCGTCTAATTGTTTATAAAATTAAGAATTAATTTACTTATGCAAGGAATCCATACTTCTACTCGGAATGCTTATCGCGGCAGATTTTCGTCTCGATGTGGCTGATGTTTTTTTTTGACGTCACTATGTTGTTAACTTAACAAACAACAACGTGAGAGGGGAGCGCGCGCAGAGGGGATTTTTTTATCGTAGGTGGGGCCAAAGCCGTCAGAGTGATCTTACCATACGCGATACGGCAGGGTAAACATTCCAAGCAGAGGTATGGATTCCGGCATATACCTAAAGAAAATGACAATATTCAGAAGGGTGTTATCGTGTATTACAATCCATCACGCAGTCTGCCATTATGCCATATATATATATATATATATATATATATATATATATATATATATATATATATATATATATATATATATATAAAATGACAATATTCAGAAGGGTGTTATATATATATATGACAACCAAGGCACCAAATATTAATTATCCCTAAGTGATAAGAAACTTTCTAACAGTGCTAGACAGTTTTGTCTTGGTAATTTGGCTACGTGTAACTCCGTATTGGCGTGCCAATCTTGTTTCGATGGGCATATAACTCTGGATTCGATAAAATAGACTCTGGCATTGTTGAGTTCCCTCAAATTCCTTTCTCGTGTCCGTAAGGTTGCAGCGGCGATTCCGAATAAAAGTTTTAAGGTTGGCGGCATCGGCTCTTTCCCGTTAGGTCGCTTTCACTCGCTCTCTCTCCCCTGCAATAGACGGAAAGGTTACAGCCCGGAGTCAACGAAGCGAACCACAATTGGTGGTAACAAGTCTACGCCCCTGGTTCTTCAACCAGAAATGGACGAGAAATTGACCCAGGGTACCCACTATCAGGGATCTTTTATTTTCTTGTTAAAGAGTCCAAAGGTCACCCGAAGTTTCTGTCTTTACCAGGGGTGAGGGTGAAGTTAGCGTGGAAAAAATGTAGTCCTCTTGTAAGCGTGACCTTAGCAATGTCGAGTCAACTGCGAAGGTTACAGACCCCGAAGAATGGTATTTTTAGGTGAAACGCTTTTTCTCACTCGGAGACATTAACGCTGCTGTGGATATTTTCGTCTTTTCTAATACCTTACACAGTCCTTTGCTAATCTCAATTAAATTTGCCCCTCTGGCAAATTTTAACAAGCGATGTAGTTAGAATGTCCCAGATTCGGAGGCAGCAAAAAATTACGCGTTTCGATCATTAAAATCTCATTTCAAATGACATTTCTTTCAAAGTTCTTACTTGTACTCGCGTAACAGCTGTATTCCGTAGACTCAGAGGAAAGAAGCTCGAATTTCACAATAGAATATCCTATCTTAAATTCTTCTCCCTCTGCCTGATCCCAAAATTAGACCACCGAGACAAAAAAAAGCCCCTCTCCTTGCACTGTATAGCATCTATAAAGCCTACCGGAAATTGTTTTCCATTCTCTCCTCTTCTCTACCGCCCATTCTCTCACTTCACACAAAGATTCTTGGACCAAACAAGCTAGCCATAGGCAGATGAGCTTTCACACTCTATCTTTTTTTTAATTTGGCACGACTAATAAATATATATTGCATAGATAATTAGGTTCAACTCATATATTAAAATCCATACATTATCTTATTTCACCCAAAGATTCTTCCACACTACCTTTTTTTAGTAATTTAGTAAAGTAATCACTATAGGAAATAAAATAAGGTTTCACCTAATAATTACTTAAACGTAACAGCTAGACTAGCCTAACTATTATTAAAACTGAATTTTAAAATAAAAATAATAAAGGTAATATGGTACCACTTGCAAAAATGTTCTATAGATTTTTTTACTTGATTTTAATGAATTCTATAGAAAGTCTAAAGTTTTCTATACTGTTATAGAACAATTCCTATAGATCCTATATAAATTTTCGTTATTTTTCGTTAGATATTAAAGATCTACAGAATTTCTATAGGTATTGACGGTAAATGTAAATAAATTTAATAATAATAATCATCAGCTAGGTTAATACACTTGGTACCACCTTCGTCCTAAGTCATCAAGCTAGTTTTAAAGCCATTAATTCGTGTGGCTGGGTTACAATGCGTAGGAGGGTGGTATCTAGTCCTGCTTTACTATTACAGTGAACACCTACAAGTTTTTACGGAAAGGGGGAACCCCCTTCAATCAGTGGAGGAGAGAACTTGCAAACTCAGCACAAGGAGTGGTTCCGAGTTTCTACCCAGTGCCACAAGCTGGAATCGAACCCGGCTTCTCTCGCTGCGAGGCGAAAGTGCTAGCCACTCCGCCATCAAAATGGATAAGTTAGACCACTCTTTTGTTATTAACAATAACAAAATACAGCGATGTCGACGTAGTTACCATTTCATTCGTTTCTTCCGTATAAAACTGCTTAGGTAAAACAGGACTTCACTATCGAGTATTCTCACCACAAATAGTCGAGCTGCGCGGTAACAAATAAGACGCAGTTGGCCTACAGTCGCGGTATATAGTGTCTATGCAGGCAACGTGGGAGGGAGTGCAAGGTTCGCTCCATCATGGTGTAATTAGTTTTGTCGTAGGGGCCAAAACAAGCCCCCCTAATGCGTCTTCTATCTTTTTCCCACTCCTGCTCTTTTCTTTAATTAACCGAGAAGTTTTTAACTACCTCGCTTTCGCACGTGTCTCGGCCCAACGCCTTTCGGTTCGCTCTTGGCCTTGTTCCCGCCATTCGAGGTCACCAGGCAGCGTAGTTAAGGTTACATTTGGCTCCTCCGGCTTAGTTAAATGTTTAAACCAAGTACCATTGTGAATTCGCAGTTCGGCATAACGGTACTTTTTGCTTTTTCTACTCGAAAGAGTACTTGTGTTTTTGCCGCTAGAACGAACGAACTAAAAAACAGATGAGACGGCTACTGTTGTACAGTTCTTTTTCCTGAAAAGGGGACAAAGTTGGTGCGACTAATTCGAGAGTGTCTACTTTTGGTAATTAAGGAATTTCGCGGTTTGTGGGGGTGAAATGTGAATGCTGGACGATTTTTTTTTCTCTTTTGAGTTTTTAACGCTTTCAGGAATGAAATTATTCTAAGTAGGCAAGTTGGTATTCGCTAAGACCCTCTGAAAGGGTAGAAGTTTTAACGTGTATACTTTGATAAATTGCATAATTTTGGGGTGGTGTTAGTCATTTTTGACGCGTCTCTCACTTTGAAGTGTTGTACAGTTTTTGGGAATAAAAATTAAGAAAAATTATAATTTATTCGTTTCCGCAATTGAGCCTAATAAGGTACGACTAGTGAAACGAACCGTTTTGTTTATAGCGAGTGGGGTTCAAATTTGTCGGTAAAATTGTGAATTTTAAATTGTATTTAAATTAAGTCAACGGCGTTTGAATTTACTCGTTTCCCACGTATTGACAAAGCGAATTTACATACTACTCATGTTCTCCTAGAGTTGCTAAAATGCTAACACATATGCATTTTGATGAAACCTTTAATTATAGATGATAAATTTGAGGTTCATTATATTTAAATATTTTCTCAATTCAATGACGCAGTTCGATTTAAAAAAGCTTAATTATGAAAAAACTTAAAGGTAGTTTAAAGTTCGACTTACTTTTTAGTTTAGTGGCAAAGTGATTAGCCCTTTCGCCTCGCAGCAAGAAGAACCATGTTCGATCTTAGCTTATGGCACTGGGTGAAAACTCGTCACGATCCTTCCGCGTTGAGTTTGCAAGTTCTCTCCTCCAATGATTAAAGGGGTTTTCCATTAAAAACTTAAAAGTCGCTAGCTGATTATTATTATTTATTATTTACATTTGTGGTGGATGACTTAGTTTCACTATTCTGACACCTGAAGTAACAGAAGCTTGGGTAACTAACGCTAGTTATTTTTATAGCTCAATTTTTATGTAGAATATAGTCCCTCTAATTGTTTAATTATGCAAGTGAAAGATATTATATTACTACGATCATTGCGTTAGGTGGATTACCTAATTTCACTATTCTGACACCTGACTTAACAGAAGCTTGGGTAACTAACGCTAGTTATTTTTATAGATCAATTAATATAGTCCCTTTAATTGTGTAATAGACGCTTAAATAAAACCTGTTCAGTGATTTGCCTAGAAGTAGTAATACAGAGATCCAGGACATGCTTGTAAAAACGTGATATTTTAAATCACGCTGCTTAGTTTCCAATACAGAAGGGCTCGTTCAATTTAACACGCGCCAACTGGAAGAAAAAATGAGTGCACGCTATCAACAAATAAAACTAACACAAACACGTGACTATTTTATTCAGTGACTCGCGCAGGCGCGTATAGAAAGGAAAGAAAATGAGAGTGGCATTTATTGAAGCGACTATTATGCAGGCCAAATATATAATATTACGAAAGATATAATATTATATAATAATAATATAATAATTATAATACTTCGATCAATGCGTTATTGGCGGTAAAGAAAAGCTGTTAAGGAAATTCCAGAATCCAAGCCAGAAATCTTTCAGATGAAACCAAAGTAAGGCTCAGTACCTTCACATTCCCCGCTAATAGAGACGTAAGCGTCTTATCAAGATTCCTGAAAGTGGCGCGTTACATCCTTTTTCTTTATTCATAAACCGTAGCTTATTTATGAGCGCTAGATATTACCCGATTTAGCGCCGGTCTGACTGAGCACTTGGAGTCTCCCTGGTGTTTGTGCCAGGAACATTTATTTTGGATGAGAACCGGTGTAACTATCCGTACCACCCGGCATTCGGTATGTCTTGAAAATTTAACCAATTAGAGTCAGGCCATTTGACTTTCCCGCTTTCTAATTGGACAAGAAACATCTCGGGACGCGGAAAGCGAGTCGATTCTCCATCAAACATTCATATTCGAGTTGCGAGTTGCTGTTTATATACGCTCTATCGGTTCGAGCACACTCGGAGGTGAGTCGAACCGTTAGCGGACAGTTCGAGTACGAGGATTTGGTTAAATTCCCGCCGTCGAACGTACAGTCGGCTAAATAGCGAAGCCAGCGCGGCCTAATATCTGGGATTAAACTTGTCTCCTACCGGTGTGTTAAATTGGTGGCTTTGACTAAGAGTTCGCGCGCCTCGAAGGGGCTTTAGGCGGCCAATTTCCATTAAGTTCCATCTCAACCGCAGATGTTGCTATGGTGATTGATGGAGTTATTTTGACGGGCGCATCTTCAGATGGAGCCACCGTCGAGATTTACTTTTAGAGAAGCCTTCATTCTGGGGGAACTCTCCGGGGATAACGCCCCAATCTTTACCGTTAACTATTTCATTATCTCGCTATGGATATTGGCAAGAGCTCGCTGCAGTGAGATGGAAAGCGTTCAATTTCTATGATTGATGCTCTGTTTACCATAGAGCCGGCCTTTCGAACTTATTAAAAGTAGTTAAAACCGGTGGTTGTCTATAAAGTATACTTTACATACATCCAAATATTGATAATCGCGAGAACTTTGAGAAACTACAGTTACGAAGAGTCAATAAAGTGTATCCAATCTTACTAAGCAACGTGAGATGGGCTCGTATACAGTGTTCCTAAAATATTTGTTGTACCCAATTTTACGAAATCATTGTACCAAAAACATTAAAATTTAACTTTGTTGATATGTCTCAATCGAACGGCTTAAAAATATTTAATATAAACATTTTGAAGGGTATTATTATTCAATTATTTCTCTAAAAGTTGGTAACATCATCAAATTCTTTCAAATCTCTTAAATAGGTCAAAGTTTCAGAAATCTAGTTACTTTCCACCAATTACGTACAATTGATTTCTTATTGTGCATAAATATAAAAAAATACTTATTTGTTCATAGCCGATATTCGAACTTACGCAATCCGAACGTGATTAACATAAGATTTTCTAATGTCTAAAATAATTAACTTGGAAGTCAAAACGTAGTTCAATTTTTGCTTAGTAACTCAAAATGTTCGTGTTCCTTTTACTCAACTGAAGTACGTTTACTAGACCTCTGTAAATAGGGTTGAAGAAATCCAACAATTTGATTGGCCGTATCCGTCATGACGAGGTACGGAAGAGGAGGGGTTATTTGATCTTCACATTGATTTTTCAAAAGCCGATTTTAACATTTTGATTAAATATAAAATGTTACATATTTCTTTAAAATGGTTTCGTAATCTGACATTTAATTTGTATCAAATATAAAATTTTCCATTTGATCCGTTCCGACGTGGTAGGTGGACATCTGAATACCAGGTGTTCAGCTTGGTTTCTCTCTTTAGAGGCCCCTAATCCTTTCGTTTTGCGGAACGCCACGAGGCAGGCGGGCAAACAAACTAGAAGGGGACTTTTTATATTTAAAAAAACACGTCGAGTGTAACGTTCCTTTTTTTTTAGTTCGTTGTTTTTCTTGGTCCTTTTCTTTGGGGAAGGGCTTCTCCTAAATTGGAATTCTAGTTTCGTCGTGGCTCGGATCCCTTTCCTAATCCTTCCATTAAAAGTTTCTGTTTACCTTCTAGCTTTTCTACTTAAATCTCTCTCTGGATGTTCCCGCTCGCCGGTTACGGTTTAAGATTGAAAAGTTTCGGACCGACGCCAAACCCCCTCGTGTCCATTTCACGTCCACTCGGACCGCGATTAGTGTCCGCACTCGGGTTAAAAGTCGCTCCCAAACGGACGTTTCTCCGAACCAACGCTTGAAATTTTAGACTTTTAATAGATATAGATTCCCTCCGTTCGTATTAGACCTCGGATTTAAGTCCTTTTTAAAACTTTCCAAGTTATCCAATTTCAGACCAATTTCAAAACGGAGCTCGTTGGGGATTTCAACATTACAAAATGTAAACTGGATATCTCTATTTTTAATTTAAGTTAGGTTAATTATATTATCTTTTATTGTTAATAATAATAATAATAATAATAGGCCTAAGTCATCAAGCGACATTTAAAGCCATTAATTCAGGTGGCCGGCTGGGTTACAATGCGTAGGAGGGTGGTGGCAAGCCCTTCTTAGAGGTCGGCGTTTGAATAAGAAATTATCAAATTATTTATTTTTATTCATAACCGCAAATTATCCACAAAATATACGAAAAAAACGATTATTTTTGCATGTTAAATCGTTGTTTAATCGTATAAAATGTTCATAAAAAACAATTAACCCAACTTTTTATGGTTAATCGAAATTTTGCCGGTTAATTTATTCGTTCCGCCGACCTCTAGGGGCCCTTCTGAAGAAGTGATTCCAATCTCGATCTATTTTGTTTGATAAAACTTAGCTTTTCTTCCCTATATCAAATTGAGTTTCGACTTCTGCTGATAAAAGTTAGCTGGTTCACAATAATCTGAATAAAAAGAGTTTTTTAACCGAATTTATAATCTATTTTCAATCTGTGATATTAGTGACTTGTAAGTAATGTTTATAAAACGTTGCTATATTTGAAAATTAAAAAAATAACTTTTCCTAAATGTTTTTATTGATTTCTTAAACAGCAAACTAGCTGTTTGATTAAATCGTTTTTAAATTCAAAAGTAGATTAGCTAACGTATTCAGATCTAATCTGATCAGATAAGATTAAGTGGGATGAACGTGTAATGTCTGTTATAACAAGAGTATGAGAAATAGCAACCTTTAATCTGAAGTAATATTTTAATATCTTGATGGAATTTTAAATATATTTAACCGCAAAAGCAAGAGACGGTTAACGAAATTTTCGGTTGGTGATTTATTTACGTTAGGTTTCACTACTCTGTTTTGACCAGTGAATAAACACAAATTCTCAACATCCCTACGGTTCGTTTAAATTGAATACAGCGCGTATTTTATGAAAAGACGAAGAAATATCAGCAACAAAAGAAAATATTTTCGAAGGTGTTTCTATTCACACGCGGATTTTTCGTTTCAAAAGAGCAATTTTATTCCCGCAAAAACTTACTACAATGAACCGAGGATCTTTTCAAACGATTCTTTCGTTACAGCTCCTTATCTCGCTAACCGATTCCTCTTTTTTTAACTTGGAAATAGGTATTCATTACGCGTTAGGGAGTTGCCAATGGACGAACGTCTTAAGAACGCGATGCGCCACTCGCCAGTAGAAACGAAGTCACGTGATTAACTATTCTTTTTCCGGTATTATGTACTTGTCATCGCTTTAATGGAGCCACTTCCGGTTATCCGCTCTCCTCCGAGGTGAAAGGTCGGGGAATCTCCTACCGGTTTCTCCCACCAGGTGTCGTTGTTCCCAAACGGAGACCCCGCGGGACGTGGGCGCTTAGGTCCCGCGGTGACTCCGCGAGGTGTTCGGATCCCCATCGCTAACCCGGGCCCTCCCTTCCACCCGGGGTGCTACCGTATTCTTTCATTATTCATCCCCGCGCGTACAGAGGGAGCCAGCGTCGGATCGGGGTTCCTAGTACGAAAATTCCGTCATTTATAATTTTGATCGCTAACTTGTAAGTGAATTATGCAAGGGCTTTGCCACCTTTTGTCTTACTCGCAACAGGGAAAGAAATGTTTCACCGTACCCAAATCCATTTATTTCTTCGGCGAAAGTAATTGCGCGAAGTATTTATAGGTTACTGAGGGTTCGGGGAGTTTTTTCGCATTGAATTAATAATTACTTTTCGTAAGAATCTTCGATCATACTTCTTTACGGGATGTGTTTCGCCCAAACAAATTACTAGATGGATTTTAGATAAGTTTATAAATAAATAAAATAGATAAAGTACTACAGCAATTACATAATAGGTATAATTTAACTAATTGAAAAGGTTTTTTCTTCGTGTGCATGACTAAAGGCTAGTTCCCACTTGGCGAATTTTCGAGACGAATAAAATTTTCGCGCAATGAAAAAAGACGCGTTTTTTCGGTCGCTGGGGAAGCGGTTCTCACTTTAGCGCAAAAATTTAAAAACGCTGAAAACAACTCGTGCGGGTTTTTAGTAATGTTTTAGGCCTAACATAAAACATCAGTTCAAAATGAACCAAATGGATGTTCCTGTTGATAATTTCAATAAATAAACGATTCTGTTCGTGAGGCTGAAGCTTTTTATCGCCAAGGTGTGGACGTCAAAAAATAGAACATTCGCTAGATACCGCGGCGACGGGACTTTAGCGGCGAATTTGAAAAAAATCGCAAACTTTATTCGCGAGCGTCAATTTTCAGCGCGAAAATTGTTTTTTTCGCTAAGTGGGAACTAGGCTTAACGATGGTTATGCACTTCACATTTTTCTGTATACCAATGTGAAACATTACAGTGATTACTGTTGGAATACAAAATGATGGTTGGAATTAGTATACGTTGGTACAGGAATCCATACCTCTACTTGGAATGCTTATCGCGGCAGATTTTAGTCTCGATGGTTTTTTTGACGTCACTATATTAACTTAACAAACAACAACGTGAGAGGGGAGCGCGCAGAGGGGATTTTTGTCTCTCGTAGGCGGGGCCAAAGCCGTCAGAGTGATCTTACCATACGCCATACGGCAGGAAGTAGACGTATGGATTCCTGGTTGGTACAAATACCTTTAGAAATTCTAAGATTGTTTTTGTTCTGTGTCTTAAAGTAATAACTATTTTCCAGTCCCAATGAGATAATAAAAAACTAAGCTCTTCGACACCATTTGAACTATTGTAAATAACAAAATTTATTTACAATCAAATTAATAATCCTGTTAACCAAAATCAAAATGTCTTGCCTTTTCTGTTATATAAAACTGATACAAATTTCTAGTACCCAAATTTCTATTGGATTCCAATTACACTTCTGTAAAAATTCTATAAAAAACCTCTTTAATAGGTGCTTGCCAATCTGATAAACATTTATTGGTTGTACATTTTTTTCTAAACGTTTATTTTTCAAGCTATAAGCTATGTACCGATATACATTTTATCTTAATTTTGAAAAGCAATATTCTTGTCGATAAGAACCTTTTACAAGTCGCGTTTCTTGGTGCCAATCGGCCAGGTCGCTTAGCAATGACGAAAATTGGGCGCTGATGTTCTTTGATGGATAGAAGCACTTTGAAGCCCGCGAGGCCAGTTTTTCCTCGGACGCGGAGCCGATGACCGATGGCCAAAAGTGCCCTAGTGGCGCGAGACCAGGTTGCGATGAAGTGAGCATCTTCAACCTCTCTTCTCCAACACTTCGGCCAATAGCCGAAAGTAACGAGTGATTTATTCGCAACTCTGGGAGGGTCAAGTGGTCGCCAGGGTCAGGACCTTCATCCATCAGGACTCACGCCCCTCATAGAGTGAGAAGACTTCGGGTCACCTCTATATATTGGAGTATCACCGCGTAGTATGGTCCACGCATTGACCTTCCTTCTCGGACGCTTCTCTCCACCAATCAACTTTCCGAAGGGGGCAATATCGTGATTGAGAAATACTAACTTTACGAGTTGGACGTTTGTACTTGAGTGGTCTGATCTAGAAATGTTTCCGATTATTAGATTAGGTCAAACTTTGAAGGATTTTAAAACACTGTTGGCCAACACGAGCCGCAAATCTTAGTTGCTCTCTGCGAATTGGATTCACAAACGCTTTGAAGAACTGCCCTGTCAATGACCGAGGTTTACAAGGAGACTTTTCGAGGTGGTTATCACCGATTTTGTTGAAACCCGGGGGTTTGGTAGACCTTATGTTAGTATGAAAATTGCTAAAGGGAAAAGTTGCAATGGGCTTTAGTTTTCCTATGGCAACCGAAAATTTTTTGATCTCTCAAAACACAAAAATCTCAATTTAAAAAAGTATGGGATTTTCTCGGTTAAAAAATTTGAAAAATATTAAATTTTCAAAACTTACCCAAAAAGATGAATTTGACCTATTTTGTGTAAAATTGATCAAGGATTTTGGTTAAATTTTAACAAAATTTGGGTAACCGAGAAAATCCCATACTTTTTTAAATGGAGAGATCTAAAACATTTTCGGTTGCCATAGGAAAACTAAAGCCCATACTACCATAAGGTATACCTAACCCCCGAGTTTCAACAAAATCGGTGATAACCACCTCGGGTAGTCTCCTTGTTAGTGCTATCTATTTAAATCTAATAATTTTCGTACTCACCATTTAGATGGATCAAAACTAAATAAAAATATTAATTTTGCCCACTTTTAATAATGTAAATTGAGATATTTTGTAGTAGTAGAAGAACATTGTTTAAGAATTACTTTCTCGGTTGTCAACTTTTCCTGCATCTTTTTTTTTGGGAACTAGAGTCGAAAACTCCTCCATCTAGTGTAAATAGACTTTAAATCAGTGTTTATTTTTTGGTGTAAATAAGATATTGAAGAATTTAATCTTTACGTATTGAAGCTTTGATCCTATATTTTTTAATACATTCGTTGCTTATAGCGAAGGGAACATTTTCTATTACAAACATACTAGAATCTACACGAGAAAACACTTTTAATTTCTTTCATTGTTGAATTGCAAGTTCTCTCTCTCTTATTTTGAAAACATAAAAGCGTAAAGGCGTGGCAGAGGAAATTCGGGCGTAATGTAATTCCGGTTTTTTAAAATTTTTGCGGTTCCTTTGGATGTATTTCTGCCGCCTCCCATTTTCCCCGAGACAATATTCTTTAAATAAAACTCTGCCGGAGAGAAACACAATAAAACCTCGGCGAAATAAATTGGCAAAAGTTTCTCTTTCTCAGGCGGCACTCCCCCTTCTTCAGTTGGCTCGGCTTATTCCCCAAACTCAATTACGATTTCTAGGGAACAGGCACCGCCGCTACCACCACTTTTAATTCTATTCCTCCGTTCGCAGTCTGCGCCGCGGACTTCCAAGTCTGACTACCAAAGATTAAACCGATTCCCACCAGCCGCGCGCACTGACAGTTTAAAGTGATACGAGCTGTTTCCTTAGTTATGTCGGTATCAGCATAACTAACGAGCGGAAGGCGTGGATCGGAACGGCTTATGTGAAAAATACGACCTGTCTCCGATTCAACGCATTAATATTCTGGCGAATCCTTTCGCTGGAGGTTCAACCGATGCTGCCTTTCCGCGCGCGAGTTGCCCCGTAAGGTACGGCTCTATTTAAGGCGGGACTATTTTCTCCCGCGATCTGTGAAAGTCGTAAATCGCCCCTACTCCGCCTACCTTCTAGTTCCTCATAGTAAAGCCAGACTTTGGATTATACAGCCCAAGTGTGCGATATTTCCTTAGTTCAAAATGAAGATTACTTCATTGTATGGTATATTTTGATTTCGTGTTGTAAATCTTGATTTCACATGAAATGGATCATTGCATAATATGATTTTAATTAGTTTCTTTTCATTGCCAAACTAGAATGTCCATTTTTAACCCAAGAATGTTATATATAAGTTTCTCCCAATCAATCTCACGGTCAGCCAGTATGCCCCACCCCTTAAAAGTCAATCCAATCTTCCAGGTATCCCATTGGTTCCCTGAAACTTTCAACACAAAGGGATGTCGTTTCCACTACCTCATTAACTCCCTTAAACCTTTTCCAACACCATTTCCCGTTACGAGGAAATCTAGTCGATGGTGTCAGCGGATCATAACAACATAGTCATGATCCCAAAGTATATAAATAAATACATACTTGTTTAAATAAAATTAACTAAGCAAAACCAAAACAATCCAGTCAATAAAATAAATCCAAAATCTTTGGCTATTTTCCCGCGGAAGTGTGCTGGTTCTTAGGAGCAAAACACAACGGCAAGCAGCCACCTTACCACTATATCCAGGACAGTTTTACTATTGGAGATGCTCCATTATATTACCCGGCTGTATTAAAGTCATTTGCATATAAGACCTGGTGGCGTTTTCCCCGGCTTTCTTGTTTAATATGGTTTTCGCCATCAATATTTCTCGTTGGCTTTTCCTTCCAAGCCCTCTCCCATCTTTTAGCATCCTTTTCGCGATGATAACCGCGCACTACGGTACGTAAGAACAACGCGCAGAATTCACCATCATTTAGAATTCCAACGAACAGTCTCGCTAAAGGGTGACTCGGGGTGTTGGGTAGACTCGGGGAGTTGGAAGGTCGAATTTATGATGTCCCGCGAGACTTTTCTCGTTAGCCGCTTCTACACGCGCTTCTACACGGCTCACTCTCCTCATTTTTTACGATATTTCATAAAGCGAACGTGAGGGGTGTGTGTTCTCTAAAAAGCTTATTTGATTTTTCCCTTTTCGCCCTGGGATTAAGCCCTACCTCTATCTAACACGAATTTAAGCCACCTCGCCCCGTTCCCCTTTATTGTTTTAAAATCGAATGCTTTATGGTACAGGTATCTTATAAAAGACGGCGGAACTACAGATGGTAAAATTTAAGAATACGGCTCTGGGGAACCAGCTGTCCCATTAAACTAAGTTTGTTAACTTTATATTTTTATACAGACATACTCTCTCGCCCTCCGTTGTTTTTGATAAGTGTTAAGCTTTCCCCGTCTAGTATATATCGTTATATAAGAAATATACATAATTTTTCTTTGGCAACATCCTAGCAACACGTCTAGTTCACTTATGTCTTAATTGGTATTGGGAATTTATATATACATACATTATTACGAGCGATAGTGGTAACTAAGCTTCCTTTAGGGTATTTTATTTATTAAGATGCTTACAATTAAGAACAAATCAATTTAAAGAGCCTGCTTTAATGGCTTATTTTATTTTCATTGCTTTGTTAAAATTAATTACTTCAAATTGAACTAATGTGTTATTTAAATGTTTCACCATAGTTTATTCATATTGAATATGAATATAAATAAGTTTGTAATTGTTTAAATAGGTTCGTAAGTTCCCTATCTTTCGTGTGTTACACGTGTACTGTCAGCAATTTCTAATATGACCGCACATTTTTGGTGGACTGCAGATCAAGTCACCAGGCCTAACACAGGCTCTCTTCGTCGTCATAGTTAGTTCTACTCAGGTCTTGGACCTCGTGATGTTTTGTTTAAGTTGCTTATTTCTCTCGCTAGAGTCGTTAATCGTTTAGAGTGTGACGTCAAATCTGTGTCACTTTACACTTAGTTATCAGTAGTTATTTCGACTAATTGACCACTACCTACGTAATTAATCAAGACCCGTGCATGCTCGAAAATAAAATATTTTATGGTCCTTCGAATTCGCCGCAAATTCCCACTAGGTGCGTATGAAAGTCGAATCTACTGCTCAGGCCATGATGGTTCAGCCTTGGCTAAAAATTTCAAAAAGTTTTATTTGTGAAAATGGCCAAAATATACAACTTTAAAAATATATATAGGTTAACTAATATTTCGATTTTAACATAATGTAATATAAATATTGAAACTTATAAAAAAGTACTTTCAAATTAGTTTTATTCTTCAAACGCTTTCTACGAAGCTGCAATGCAGCCAAAACCGGCCGTAGTGATTTAGACAAGGCGAATTCGAAGAACTAGAAAATATTTTATTTTTCAAGCATGCACGGCCGGGCTTTGATTAATTACGTAGGTAATGAATTGACATACTAATGGAAATACTAGTATACTTATTGGCGATACAAATTTGTGTTTATAAAAAATGGTCAGTTACTGTATGGAAACATTCTATAAAACGTTAATGATCGTGACTTGAATCGCACTAAATACGTTAAAATTTAGGTCTTGAATAAAATGTCATTTTTAACATATTCACTTTTCTACATATGTAGTAATAATAACTAATAATAATAATCAGCTAGGCTAATACCCAAGGCACCACCTTAGGTCTACGTCATCAAGCGACGATACAACGCGTAGGAGGGCAGTGGCAAGCCCATCAAACCACGCGAGCCAACCGCTCCCTACACTAACTATTAACGTTAACCGCAACAAGTTTTTATGGTATGGGAAACCGAAGAGCTCGGGAAAAACCCCTAAACCATTGGGGAGAGAACTTGCAAACTTAACGCGGAAGTAGTTGTTCCGAGTTGAAGTGGCGTGAGTAACTTTAAAAGTTTTAGTTATGGAAATTTGACGTACGCATACCATAGCAGAAACATAAAATTATTCTGTTCAATTGAAAGGCACAGTGACTTAACTCTTTTATTTTCAAAACTTTCTAAAGTACCAAAACTTCTGTTACGCTAAATACCTATAAACGTTCCTGGCGAATCAGATTCGGTCTTCGGAGCATTGAAAAACCGCAAGCCGTATTCATTATACGGATAAATGATCCATTTATAAGTTCAGCAGTCTTCGTATATTCTATTTCTCCAAGGTGGTCCGAACCAACACTTTCCAATTCTATAGAATACATATATATTCATCTCATTCACTCGCTAATACTTTCCCTTTTATATAAAAATAGAACTCATCAAGGGCGACTGAGTAATTTGCACTTATATAATAGAGACGTTCCGTAATAGGCAGGCTCCGTTGGCGCTCCGAGAGTCAGCGGACAGCGCGATCGAAGCGTCAAAGATGACGGAGCGTCGGGCGAACCTTTAGACCAGTTGAGGTTTGAAGGGAAATATCTTCGCACCTCGCAGTAATTATCACAATTTCAAAGGCGAGCCGAAAACTCATTACAAAGAGCAAACACGTGTAGCGCGGAGCAGTTTTCTCGAGCTTATAATGGCTTTTGGGAGCTCGCAGTTGCGCCAACTCTGGGGCTATACCAACCTCCAGAGCATCACCTCCGCAGCCGCCGAGTTTGTAGAGTCGCAGTTTTGGACGTGAGATGCGTGCCAAAGCGTTTCGGATCCTCTCCGTCTCTCTCTCGAGGATTGGAAATTTAAAGGATTCCGTCTTTAAGAATTTTGCCTCTCTAGCTTCTCCCTATCGTTTTCTTCGGCTCCTTTTAGGAGATCAAAAAAGAAGTGCCTTTCAGATGAAGCCCTCGCTCGTTTTAATAGCTTCGGGATTCCACTTATTGGCCTCTGCTTTAATCGTTTTAATTAGACCGTCGTGGTAAAACCAAATGGCTTCGGATCGTTTTGTTGGCTTTCAAATACGGAGCACTATCTCTGGTATGGTTTTAATTTATTCAAGTTTTTGTTGAGGACTTATAAATATTTATATTTCGCTGAAGATAAAAAGTTTGTAAAATTGAAATTGACATTCACTTTATGAGTAAAACATTTGGCAAGTCTAAAAATCTAAAGACTTAATGTTAAATTTAGGTTAATTGCGCATTTACTAAAATTAAACTTAGTGTTAGTTTCGTGATCATCTTAAAAGCGTAAGAGGGAATGGAGACGTTTAGACATAGCACTACACTGGGTAACTACCAACCGTTTTGGATTGTTTCAGTAAAACCGTTTACACGAAGAGAAAATGCGTGTACGGTGTTTGGACAACACTCGGCAGAAAATGTGTGATTTTCAATTTACCCCTCTTCTCAGCACTGTATTTGGCCCTTATAATATTTCGTTTTGAAATACATTAATGAGGTGGTAAGAGAAAAGACGATAGGCTAAATCTTTAAGCCTAACGACGCCGGTCATTTGAGTCGTTAATCGTAACGACACCGGTCATTTAAATCATTAAGCCTAACGAAATCGGTCATTTGAGTTGTTAAGCGTAACGACACCAGTCATTTAAATCGTTAAGCCAAACGACATCGGTCATTTAAATCGTTAATCGTAACGACACCGGTCATTTAAATCATTAAGCCTAACGACGCCGGTCATTTGAGTCGTTAATCGTAACGACACCGGTCTTTTGAATCGTTAAGCCTAACGACGCCGGTCATTTGAGTCGTTAATCGTAACGACACCGGTCATTTAAATCATTAAGCCTAACGAAATCGGTCATTTGAGTTGTTAAGCGTAATGACACCGGTCATTCGAGTCGTTAATCATATCGACACCGGTCGTTTAAATCATTAAGCCTAACGAAATCGGTCATTTCAGTTGTTAAGCGTAACGACACCGGCATTCGAGTCGTTAATCGTATCGACACCGGTCATTTAAATCATTAATACTAACGAAATCGGTCATTTGAGTTGTTAAGCGTAACGACACCGGCCATTCGAGTCGTTAATCGTACTGACACCGGTCATTTAAATCATTAATATTAACGACACCGGTCATTTGAGTCGTTAATCGTAACGACGCCGGTCACTTGAGTCGTTAAGCCTAACGAAATCGGTCATTTGAGTTGTTAAGCGTAACGACACCGGTCATTCGAGTCGTTAATCGTATCGACCCCAGTCATTTAAATCATTAAGCCTAACGAAATCGGTCATTTGAGTCGTTAATCGTAACGACACCGGTCATTTAAATCATTAAGCCTAACGACACCGGTCATTTAAATCATTAATACTAATGACACCGGTCACTATGAGTCGTTAAGCCTAACGGCACCGGTCATTTGAGTCGTTAATCGTAACAGCACCGGTAATTTGAGTCGTTAATCGTAACGACACCGGTCACTTGAGTTGTTAAGCCTAACGGCACCGGTCATTTGAAGCGTTAATCGTAACAGCACCGGTCATTTAAGTCGTTAAGCTGAACGACAACGGCCATTTGAGTGATTAATCGTAACGACACCGGTCATTTGAGTCGTTAAGCCTAACGGCATCGGTCACTTGAGTCGTTAAGCCTAACGGCATCGGTCACTTGAGTCGTTAAGCCTAACGGCATCGGTCACTTGAGTCGTTAAGCTTAAGGACACCGGTCATTTGAAAATATAATAAATGAATAAATTTTCCAAAATAACAAAATTGTTCTCATCCTATATTTCGTAAGAGTGTCCTAAGGACATGACAAACGTATATGGTGGCGGCTTATTTTCCATTTCTTCGCTAATAGCCATCATCGGATCACACACGCGGGTCTCGAAAGCAGTTTTCTTCACTCATGTCACCCGTTTGACAGTCGACTAAATAGCTTGTCCAAGATAGGCATTCGAGCAACTCGCTTCGAGTAACACGCAATTTGCCGGTTACATCTTGATCGCGGCTATATATATACTTTGATAATGTTTATTTTCACACTCCCCTTTTCTTTATACAACCCTGGAAAGATGACGAATCATTGAAATTTCTAGCGTATACGTCCTGAAAAACTCTGGCAGCGCTGTTGGAGAGGATGGAATGTGCCTTGTTCCAGTGTTTCCCCAATAGAGAAGAAAATCGAGGATCTGTATTAATGGCGTAGTCCTGTTCCAAACCCATAAAACGCCCCCGGAAGGCTGTATAACTTTCGCTCCGAAATAGTTCTCAATGTTTACGTCTAAGAAATCTCGTTCGACGCTGTGGCGTGGTTTCATATACAGTTTTTGAGTCGTAGCTCACCGGACGGATAAAGCCAGACTAAGCCAAGGGTGAAGTATGCGTGTCTAGTGTTTAGCGGAAATTATTGGTAACGCGCATTTCCTTTGTAAATATGGCACGGTTACTACATTTTAAAGGTAACTTATAGGTTGTTATCATCATGTCTGTCTTCGTCTAAGCTTATCATCTGTCAACAGCGAAATAAAGCCCCAGATGGTGACTCATTTGGTACGTTCAGTAACGCTCATCAAAAACATCGATGAGTAATCGATGCGAACATATTGTTACTGTACGATTTTTCGCGTTTCCGATTTGACGTCACGATGGGCATCCGATGCTCATCAAAAAAACCATTTTGGAGAAAAGGTTTTTTGATGTCTTGACGTCAAACGCGTCGGTGTACAGTTTAGCAGGTGGAGGAGTTAAAATTATACAAAGGTAGTTTGAATCAACAATTCTACTGATTTGGTCAAAGGCCTATCATTTAATTGGAATGCCTCAGCTACTGCAATGGCCGTTTTCGCTTTATTAATAAAAGTTTGATCGTTGTAACAGTAAGGTCATTTACCAACTTATTAATTATTGAAAATAATATTTTTCGTAACATTTATAGCCGCCATCTTTAGAAACAGCGCTGACTAGAAATAACACCATTCAGTAAGTTCCTACGTCACTATGACGACAAGCGCTCATCAAGCAAACATCAAGTAAAAACCGATTTGCGTTATACTGAACGTATTCAAAGTAATGAAGCTACTCGGTAATCCGCGGGTTTAGAAATGGGCCAGTTGGCGTTGTTACTCATTTTTTATCTACCCTGGTTACTCTTTACATATTGGGAAATTTCAGCCAATTTGAAACGAATATGATATATTTCTTATTTTTGTTGCAGTGGTGCCAGATTTAAGATAGATATTAAATTTTGATTTATATATTAATTAAGCTTTATGCCAATTGTAGTTGAAATTTTAGTAAGAAACAATCGAATTTTAAATCGAATGTATGAAAGCTTTCCTCTCATATCAAATTATCTCGATACAACAGGCTGAACGTTTCAACCTAAAACATTTAAATTCAATAGTCATCTGATATTTCCTCACTTATTTAGTTGTCAGATATTAAAGCAGATGGCGCTATTTTTGTAAGTTCAAAGATAATAATACTAAATTACTTAGTACCTTAGTTAATAAACGAATATTATAGGTACAAGATTAGATTGGCATAAAAGAACTTGGCCCCCTGCCGAGGTAGCCATTCATGATATGCATAATCATTTTTAAGGTCTAATAATACGCGTAAAGTCGCATTGTTTTAAAGGCTGACTCCTAATATTTCCTCCAAAAGTAACGAATATGATACAGCAAACATCAAGTAAAAACCGATTTGCGTTATACTGAACGTACTCAAAGTAATGAAGCTACTCGGTAATCCGCAGGTTTAGAAATGGGTCAGTTTGCGTTGCTACTCATTTTTTATCTACCCTGGTTACTCTTTACATATTGGGAAATTAAAGCAGATGGCGCTATTTTTGTAAGTTCAAAGATAATAATACTAAATTACTTAGTACCTTAGTTAATAAACGAATATTATAGGTACAAGGTTACATTGGCATAAAAGAACTTGGCCCCCTGCCGAGGTAGCCATTCATGATATGCATAACATTTTTAAGGTCTAAAAATACGCGTTAAGTCGCATTGTTTTAAAGGCTGACTCCTAATATTTCCTCCAAAAGAAGCGAATATGATACAGCTCCCATTATTTTAGGTGTTGACAAACACTGCGCATTTCGCTAGTCCTTGACTCTAATGGCTGTTCATCGTTCAGCGACTTGTCATCATCTGGGGTTGTTCCTTTGTGGCAATATGGGTGTAAATCTTGTCCATCGTTTCACCACCGTCGGACGCCTTGTTGATGTGGATCTTTTCAGACCTTTTTGCGAAAATCCTGAAACTTTCCGTCTCCAACTCCTATCTCTAAAACTCGCTTTTGTAGTCGGCGAAATTTAGTGTATAACGAAGATAAAACAGGGTCGTCTATGACTCTATAGCCCTCCCACGACGGATATATATCTCGGACCTCTTGTGCCGTATAGATTTTTCCTGTTTGCCGAAAAGGGTTCCCTACTATTTGACGTCTTATTGGCCTTTAGCGAGGAGAAATACTCCAAAGATGCCAGGAATTTTCGACCCTTTTCCTGACTCCAGAATTTCTCCTGCAAAAATATGCAAGCAGAGATACGCTTCGCTAAAATTAGCTTCTAAATGAGTTACCGCTTTATTACGATGATTAGTTACGGGACTCTTCAGTTCTTCGTTAAAGAGTATTTCACCGTTCGCATTTTCGAGATTAACTAGATTGAATGGCTGCTTTGAGAACTGACTCGACTAGCGTAAACTAATGAAATTCATCTACATTTGTAATCTGTGAAAGCGTTTTTGATAGCGTTTCTTCATAATGAATTCCCTTTGTACGTAAGTTTATATATGTCACATCTTAAAATTAGTGACATTTCTTATTCGTAGAACTACAAGTAAACTATAAATATTACTTTTGTAAAACTTGAATAAAACATTTGTGTAAATCTACTTTTAAAATATTTTATTTGTACATAATGGATGACCCCAAATAAAACGTTTTTTCAAATTTTGATTATTAGCTTCTACATTGCTTGGATATGATCAAAGTGTAGTATTTATTAGCATTTTCTTCATTTAGCTAAAATTAAAGTGTAGTATGTATTACCATATAAAGTGATAAAATCCTAAACACATTTGAAAAACTTACAAATCACTCGTAGGTCTTCGAGCAAACATAAAGACTTAGTCCACCTTTAGCAACGGAACGATCTAAACGATATAACAGTCGATTTCGAAAAGTACTACGACTTTCATTGTTAACATTGAAAAAAACCAATTATTTGAAGCTGTGCACTTTTGATTTTAGAAAAAAAAAAATTCAGAAGCTTATTATTAAATTTAAAAATTATATAAGTATTTTATTTTGAACAAGCAAAATAAGAGACAAGGTAATCCTGTACTTGAAAACGTGTAGGAAATTCAAAAACTTCTCTATCCAGCAATTATTCATTTTTCCATCAAATCAAAATAATTAGTGTTCCTCCAATTAAATTATTTTTTCCGTTATATTTATTTTCTTAGGCAGAAAATCGATAAGAATATTCTCGTTCATTTCTCTATACACTTAGCAGTAATAAAAATGCCTAATGCGTAACATTCAAGAAAGCTCTTAAAATACTTTTTCGCTTTTGGTTTCCAAACTGGGAAACCATTAAAGATACTAGAAAGAAAACCGAACTTTGGGTTTCTCTTTTTATACCGAGCGATTATTTTCTTGGTGGAAACTGAACGCGAAGTTGAGCTGTACGTCTCAGAATTTCACTTAAGAAGATTTCATTCTAGCCAGAACTCGAGAGCGCATTAGTCTAATAACGGTACACCTGCATTATTTTAGCCGCCTCCTCTCCTCTACCTCGGTTTCTTTAATACTTTTATCGTATAATAAAAATCGAAAAAGATTTGGAATTATCTTAGAAAAATATACCAGCGTGCTTGGCTCGAAATAACCGCGCCTTCGAGGCGTACTTTTATCAGGTTGTGGGATCGTGATGAACGTCATTACCCCGCTGGAGAGCGTAATGCTTCGCCTTCTTATTAGGCATCGTAAAAAGAACTATAAGAATGGGAATGGTGTAGCTACGTTAGTCTTGATTCAACACGTGGTGCGCTACTAAAATGGGATCGTATTATTGTACTGTTTGAGCGGCACACCGACTTGTAGGTAGTTCTTTCGTTTTCGATCTAGCTACTAGAACAATTGTTTTCTTGGATCATATCTTGGCCATTGATCTCGCCGGGCATAAATGATAAAGTAGAGAACTTATTTTGTTATTTGGGTTGAGCAGTTTTTATGAACTTTCGTACCAGTCAAAGTGCGTCTTAATGCGTGTTACTGTTGCTAAGGTAAGGTAGAATCGAATTTCTTTTACCAAATCGGTGTTTTACGTTTCTTGGCCCTTCGAGAAAATTGTTAAAAGTTTTCATTTATGATTGTTTGATGGTTTTACCACCACTGCGTAAAGTAAATTATTTATTCTATAAATGCGTGTTATGGAAAAATGTGCGGTTAGAATTAATGGTTATAAGCCGTGCACCTATTCAAAATACCGTTTTAACGATATTCCGTTAAGCCTTATAATATTCCTTTTCGTGATCAACAGTTTCGCAATTAAAGGTAACAAGTTGAAAAAAAGCAAATTCATTTATCGTTGCGAAAATTGTAATTAAGTGGTAATTACAACTTGACAGTTTTCGCGAAGCGCCTCTGGCGGAAGATGCCGCAATTCGTTCAACACTCAATTAATCCGTTCTCCGTTGTTTTTGTTGGCTATTTCGTCGCTCATTGGGTCATCGATTGACCCTTTCATTCCGGGAAAATGATGACCCGCACTCCACCCCAGCAATCCGCGTCTCGCCCTCCACTCGATTTAGTTTCCCTCTAGCGGTAACTACGGGCTCTAGCGAGTATAGTCCTTCGGCGTCTGCTAGTAATGGGGTCATGAATATCTGTCGAAGAAAGAAGCAGAAGGGTTTGCCTGATGAGGGGGTCCAAGTACTTATCCGGCGAACGTCGATCGAACACTAGCTGGCTGGCTAAAACATTAGCTCCCGTTAGGGCCGGGGAACCATCCTTCATTGACGCGAGGACCACTCTGCCGGGTGACTGGTAGCGCCGCCACGTGGTACGCTTCTTGTTCAGTCCATGATTTCTTACATGGCATTGCTATTTATGAGTCCCGGCTGGGGGGCGCGCGAGGGGGAAATCTGTCTGATAACCTCACCCGAATTACCGTGTTCCCCTACTTATTCGGTACGAAAAGACTGTGGTTAAACAAGAACCCCCCCCCCACACTCAAGTTAATGTTATTTGCAGGAAAACACTTGTATTTACTAAATTATAGGCTTTCTTCTACAGTATATTTTAACATTTTCAAGGGTAAATTCTAGATATTTAAATTATTGACGTCACACTAAAGATATTAGTGTAACAATACTTCCGTTGCTTATTTCAAAGTCATTTTCATTGACCAGTGTAAATGTAAATTTTAAATACAATTAAAATACGTTTTAATACTAATTTTAAATCGTAAAAATGGTAAATTTCTAATGAAAAATAAATAGTGTTTAAATAATACGCAATTAACGTTATTTAACTGTATTCTGAATTGTGTTATCACGAGCAGATCCACTGTTAATGAAACTTTAACCAAGCGTCCAAATTCGGAATTCCACAAATAATTATAGATATCGTTGCCTTAATAGTTGATTTTATAAAATAAAAAGTGGTCTTGCCCAACTTGTTAAATTTTGCTCTTACGTCACAAGACCCAGCTTTATTTGTGTATTCTTCGCACGAGCGATTTGCACGCGCGATAGAAAAACCTATTTTCCACGCGACTGTAGCGCGCGCTCGTAGGCTGGTTAAAGTAAGTGACTGTGACGTAAGTTAATCTGGACGGTAATACCTTTATTTTGGAGATAAAAGCCAAGTGATGGGTCATTTAATCTCTAAAACCCCACGAACCAAGGATCGGTGAAAACATTTAGACTAAAGGATGTCCATAAAATGATTTAGCTTCTGGATTTTCTTTTACCTTGTGGCGCTCCCCTGACTACGCCACTGCTTTTATTCATCGCTGCCATCACTGGATGTTCATGAGCAAGACATTGAGGGGGAAGTCACTTAAGAAATCAGGTATACAAATTGTTAGTAAACACGGGATATTGCTCTAGAAAATCATTGGAAGCCACCGAGAATTTGTAAGAAATTACTGAAAGACATAGAGTACCAGTGATAGTCCAGTAACAATTGATAACAGATAATGTTTTACCGTTAATTTACCACCTTGAAGTAAATGTTCAATCACAGCGCGTGCAAATTAACTTAAATATTACAACCAAAAGAAATATAATTCCAAAAGAAACCGTCATCAATAAAGCAAATATTAGCCATCTCCATATCGGTAAAAAAGCGAGGTAACGAAGCGGGATAATTTCGCAAGGATTTTTCTTTTCCAAACTAGGCTACCACTAAAAGAGGATACCCGTTGTACCCGGACATATGTCCTTCGCGTTTACTTACGGCATGAATTTCTCGGAATATCTGGCTCTCTTCAATCTTTTTAATATTCGCGAATTCGGAACAAACCGAAAGTTCCGGGAAAGAAAAACTGGCAACTGCGGAGAGAATAAAGAGTTATATCCGTTTTTTCCCCGCGCTGAGATTAATTTTGGACTCTCGATCTCTCTATCAAAACTGGGAGCTTTTTTTAGCTCCACAGTATCTCTTTTCGAAAACCGGATATTCTCGAGAACGGTCTACGAAATGAAGGGAAGAGAGGAAAAAAAGATTTATTTCATTGTGGAAGAAAAGGGCTGCATCGGGCCTAACCTCGCTGATGGAGAATAATCCTCCTTTTTTCGTTTTCTCGACTGTATTAAGATTGCTGGCGTGAAAGGGATTCTGTCTTTGCCCCTTCAATATATGATCTTTACTCTTTTTTAAATTAAATCCTCGGCTTATACGGTTGAAACTTATGGGTGTCAAGTTTCGTTTATGTCATGAGGAGATCATGGGATCTCCTTGTTGAGTGAGTGAGTTTATCCGGATAGTTTGTTTTGGCGGGGTCCAAGGCTTAAATAATGTTATTTTTATCGTTGCCATGAATTTGAATTTAAAAGTATTCAGAGTAATAACATAATGTTAAGTTTTTCAATTAAGTGAACATATTCTTTTGAATTTGAATATTTTACTGCTACAGATTTAATTTATTTTGTAGGGAAAAATATTTAATACGCTTTACGAAAATGTGTTGGGATAAATTGTACTGCGAGTAGACGTTACTTATGTTAACTTTAAAAGTTAAAACCATTTTCAAAACGCTTAATGTCATAGTTGTAACTTTAATTGTGGGCGTCATAAAAACTAGGTGGCATCACCCTATATTTATTATTGTGCACTATGTCGCCCGCAGTGTACACTTAGTACACGTGTGTGTAAGTGGGGTGGCGGAGTGGTTAACACTTGCGCCTGGCGGCAAGAGGAGCCGGGTTCAATCCCAGCTTGTGGCACTGGATGAAAACTCGGAACAACTCCTTCTGCATTGAGTTTGAAAGTTCTCTCCTCACTGGTTAAAGGGGTTTCCCTCGAGCTCTTAGGTTTCCCCCTTCATATAAAAAACATGCTGAGGTTAAGGGTAAGGCTCGCGTGGCATGAAGGGCTTGCAACCTTCCTCCTACGCATTGTAACCCAGCCACCTGAATTAATGACATTAAAAGTCGCTTGATGAATTAAGGTGGTGCCTTGGGTATTAGCCTAGATTATTATTATTATTATAATAAGTGTATAATATTGTTACATAAATGTGACACTTCCTATTCTTCACATGCAAAGTTTTACTGAGAGCTTTTCACAAGACAGATTGCATTACGGGCTTCGTCGCAGTTTTGCGTCCGCTTGCCTTTAACAACGCCTCTTAGTAAAATATTCCCCAAAGTGACAAACGTATGGAACAATATTATAGACTTACAGTACACGTTATCCCTAAAAGTGATCTTTGGTCAGGTCTCGTAAGCTAGCCTTCAACGTTGGTTTGAACTAACAGGTTGGCTACTATATTTCTAAAATTCTTTTCCGCGATGGGAGGATGACTCGACGTCTGTGCGTCGCCTAGAAATCTCGAAACTACATATCCCTCTTCGGGCGAAACGCGTCATCTTGTTGATGGCGAAATTTCTGCTTGGAAAACAGCAATCAATCGCGTAGGCAACGGAAAAAGGGTGCGCGGGCAAAGAGAGAGGGCAAAAAATAAGAGTCGCTCTTCCCTTCTCTCGCTGTACAACTAGCAGTGTGTGATGAAATCTGGCAGACCAAACACGAAGAACTATACGCCAGGACGATCGGAGGAAGGCGAGAGATTTTTCGCTCCAGGCTCTGTCTTCTTCTACTCCTACTCCCACAAAAGAGACGAGTTTATTCGAAAAGCCCAGTTCGAGGTACAGATTTCACCCGCTAGATGGCCTTCGCGTCAAGCGTGACGTAAGGGCGTCATCTCTCCTCTTCCATATTGGATCTCTCCCAGTTCTTCATTCCTCGGCATTCCAACACGCACGCATTTATACAGTTATAAGTCCGAGGACGCATAACCCAGGAAGTCGGAGCCGGCTTCTGGACTCGGACTGATTTCTCCTGCCTGGTCTCGACAAATAATATTTTCCCCGATTTCATTTGTAGACACGGCCCCGGGCAACAGATATACCCCGTCCCGAGTACCCCTCTTTTCCAACAACCATTCTGACGCCCCTCAAGTTTTGCCAGTCAGAAGAGGGCTAGCGACGAAGAATATTCTACTAGTTGAGGAACAAGCGAATACCGTGTACTGTATAAAGAGGGGAAAATCCAATAGGGCACAGTTTTGTAATTTGTTTGACTTCAAACGGTACCGCTATTGCTGACGGAATTTTAAGTTATGATAGCGTATCGATCGGATTTGGTTGGCCCATACGCTTGTAGTTGTCTGTAGAGTCAATTGATTATATTTTGCTACGAGAATAATGCGCTGTGTTATATATAAATCGCTATTTTTATTAGCGCAAATGGAATAAAAATCGTTAGCTACAGATTTTAAAATCCTTACTATAAAGATGCAGGTGTAAAAATCATTACCCGTATTAAACTCCTTTCCTACCGGTAGTGAAGTTTTTTCCTACAAGTAGCGAACTCTTTATCTACAAGAAGCTATATCTTTACCTACAGGTAGCTTTGTCTTTATCTACCTATAGCGAACTCTTTACCTACCGGTAGTGAACTCTTTACCTACCGGTAGTGAACTCTTTACCTACCGGTAGTGAACTCTTTACCTACAGGAAGTCTTTATCTACAGGTAGCGAACTCTTTACCTACAGGAAGTCTTTATCTACAGGTAGCGAACTCTTTACCAACAGATAGAAAACTCTTTACCTTCAGGTAGCGAACTCTTTACCTTTAGGTAGTGAAATCTATAGCTAACATCGTCAGTATAGCTCTAATTAGAAATAAATATTATCAGATTTGGAGCGGCTTTATCTATAACTACAGTTATTTTTATATGCGTTTATACCTTCCCATAAACATTTTAAAATCTCAATTTTATTTTAAAGACTGTCCCAATTAAAACCTCACAGTTGGTTTACGATGAGAATGAATTGATTACGGGAACTTCGTCGTTCTGTTTGATAGAAGGGTTCGTGAAGATATCTGCTAAAATGATTATTTAAAAAACCTTTAATAATAATGCGTTATTGTGCCATTTTGGCCTTTGAAAACGTGATACCGGTGTGAGGTATCAAGGGGATAAAAATGACTTTGGGTCACGCATTAACATAAATAATTAAGAGGTATCAGGTATCAGATAATCTGTATTTACGCAAAGATATTATCAAATCATTTGATATGGTTCAAAATGCAAACCAGTTAGTTATCACGCGCGCTAGAAAAAGCTATATTCATTTGGTGACTGCAGCGCGCGCTCGTAGACTTATAATTTAGTAAGAGACTGTGACGTAAGAGCAACATTAAAACAAAAAGGCCATGTTACTTTATAAAAAGAACTAAATTAAATAGTGAAAAAATTTATGTCAGTTTTTAAAAAATAAATAGTAATATAATATAATATAATTTATGTAATTAAATTTTAATGTATTAAAGTTAGTAGAGAAGATATATTAAATCAAGTTCCATATAAATTTATAGACGCGCCGACTCGTCGCGCCGTCTGGTTTAATTTACGGGAAACGCGAAGGGAAGTCTACAGTATTTGGCACGAATTCGTAGATTATTTTCCGGAATATCATAACTTCCTTTTTATGCACGTGTCGCTCTTGTAATACCCCAGTAGCAAAAAAATTAAACCATTACGAAGTACGTAATCTTACGTATATCGCGTCGGTTGGGGGGGATCTAGTTCGATGGTAGAAGGGCACGTGCCAGCGAACAATGGTCGAATTACGGTACGCCTTGTTGATTACGTCGATTCCCCCAGCATGGCCACTTCGGCGAACCCTCTCCTTCAAACGATATCCCCCGATATCAAATACTAACGGCGAAAACCTATTCGGTATCATTAAAAAAAAAACCTCTAGCACCGCGTGGTGATCGGAATTTTTGAAACGAAAATCGGCGAGGTTAGTTAACTGAGGCGGGTTAGATTTGGAAAACCGTCAAGTGCTTTATCCCGCAAACTGGTGTGTGTATCTCGAGTACGAACTCCCGGTTATACTCTTTTCCGTAGGATTTCAACAGCCAAGGACTAGTAAATAATGAGTCGAAGAATAATGGTCAACCTAAGGTGGCAGCGCGATGATCATTGACGTACCCCCGTCCGAAGCTCGCTGGGTAATGTCTCTAGGTCCTGACTGCCGCGTACCTATAGACTCGGAGCAGTTTGGTCCGCAGGGATCTTAGCCAAGAACGTGATTAACGAGTTTAAAATAACGGGCTGAAGTTTTTCTTCTTCATCCTTCACTCACTTTTAATAATGAGTTTTAAAGGCATTCGGAGCATCATATTTTAATGACGGTTATGGGCCGCTGTACGTCTAGATTATAGGCAGATTATTTTCGTTTCGCGTATGAGATTCCAAATAGACAATGGCCTGTGTTTTGAGATAGGCTCGTATTTTAGGCGTTCGTCATAACGCTGGAATAAAACTATAATGTTTTGTAGGGTTCTTGTCAATTTGAATATGGGAGAGGTTGAATCACTACAAATACTACAAATTTTATCGCTCAATAACTTCTAGTACCAATAAATTTTAACAGTTCAATTTTGCTGTTTAAGATTAGATTTTAAGAATGCAATAGACGCTTCAATAAAACATCTTCAAGGTAATCGCCGAGAAGTAATATTTCCAAGAACTAGGACCTGCAAGTTACTTTTTATATAGTGCTTGTTGAAATAATGTAAACTTTTCACCTGTACGGTATGCAACAAGTGTTTATGACATATTAAGGCTTAGCAAAAATACGACGTTCTATTTACAGGTGAAAAGTTTCCATTATTTCAACAAGCACCAAATAAACAGTAACTTGTAGGTCCTGGCTCTCGGTTATATTTCTTCTGGTCGATTTCCTTAAAGATGTTTTATTAAAGTGCCTATAAGACCATTTTTATTTGAGGGGAAGTTAATCTGGTTTCCTAGAACTGAAAATATAAGTTCATAATTTAACACGTATTAATAATAATCAGCTAGGCTAATACCCAAGGCACCACCTTAGGCCTAAGTCATCGAGCGACCTTTGAAGCCATTACGAGATATGCTGAGTTATGTTGTTAACCTGGTTTCTTAAAAATGCAAATCTATGATCATAATTAAAAGTTTATTACGAAATATGCTAAGTTATGTTTAAAATATTTGAACTCGACGACCAAAATAACGCTGGGCGATTAATAATTTTTCTTTAAAAATAACTTAAATTTTTATTGAAGTGAAGAGAAGCACATTTTTATTAACACTTTATTTATTAAAACCGGGAAATTTAGCACGCGTCAAGTAAGACCACGTTCTTACGGCGGGTCTGACAAGGAAGAAAAATATAGATATTTATGGGCGATAGATCTATTTATCTTGAAGCTAGCATACAGGGACCATTCGTTGATCTGTGCTTAAAAAAAGCTGCATTTAAAGTTAAAAGAGGAGCCGCAAGGTGGCGTCGGGGTATTGAATGGGAAACGTCTCCGAGAGTGAGAAAGCGGAGAGTGGATGGATTCGTATACGCGTGGGAGGGTTCATCCACCGAAACGTCTCCTCACATTTCGATATAATCCCTGGTGGTCCACCGACCCTCGTACGGTACGCTCGCTGTTGGCTTCCTCCGGCGAGTCGATCTTGGCAGTCTGATCGCTGGAAAGGCAATTCGGAACGCTAAGCCTAAACAGAAATCCTAAGCACACAAAATGTCCGCGCTCCCGTCATCGGCCCTTTTGAAATGGTTGACAAAAGTCGAAGCTTGTAGAAATCTATAACGCGCGGGGAAGGACTTTCATAAAACGAACTATAGAGCTCAGCTCGCGGAAAGAAGTTTGCCGCTTTGGGTATCGTACATTTCGTTGGAAGGCGCGAATAAGGTGAAGTTACGTTCGCCGACGTCGACTGAAGTGCCCGTTAGTTGCGGACGCGACTCTAGATCTCGATGACATTGACGAGGAAGCTCATTTCGGAACCGAATCTCGCATATACATTTGGTTTAGATGCCCCGTTTCTTTCGCTAGCCGCCGGCGTTTCTTTTTCCAAAGGCTTCGCGTACGTTGCCTCCTAGGGCTACTTCAGCTTGTTGCTTCGTCGTTGGTTTCGTTCGAATTGGGGCTCTGCGCTTTCTCAATCGTGCACCTGTCGTCTCGAACCTGCTCAAATTTTCGAGGATTCGTCCAACATCTGAGCCATTCCCGATAAGAAATCGCTGTGTGTGCTACGGACTTAAAAATATCTAAATTTGAAGGTAGCTCTGATGCCGATCAAACAGGAGTCTATTGAATTCCCGCTGTTGAGTGAAGACATTTGCTCGACGTCACATATGTTTATTTTAAGAGGTCAAAAAACCCGAGACAAAAACAAACGATATGTTACGATGATTGAACGATATGAGTCAGCAATCCAACCACGGAAATATTTTCACTGCCAAGTTCAAACGCAGTTTTACCCCCTTGTAGAATTGTACGTAATAATACACCACCCGAAAAAATGCAACGTACCGCAATTTTAAAAATTTGATATCCCACTAGTTCCTTAAGCGGCATTGTGTCGCCGAATTGTCGAAACTCATTGTTACAAGGCGTCGAAACGGCCCCTAATTAATACCACGAACCTCATTAATATTCATAAGTGATTAGTTGTGGGAACCACCACCGGCTTATGGGTTCCTCGTTCTTGCGGTACAGCGGCGACACGGACCAAGCGTACGGAAAGGACCTCCACTCTTGGCGTCTAAAAATGGCCCTCCTGAATTGATCGGCTTACAATCGTTAATTCACAAGCGTGCCTTGGCAACTTGGGAGGGAGACTAGGAGGTGGAGTTGGCCGTGAATATATACGTCGTCTTCCTAGCGCGACGCGATGTCATAGTCAGGTGCCAAACTGGCGACATTGCGGAGCTCCCAATAGTTCATAAATCGCCGTATATAACGTCGAGCTTCGCCGAAACGACACCAGAGGTCGGGGGTGTAACGTGTGGGCGGATACACAACCGACTTCGTCTGATTCCGCGGACCCAGACTTACTCGTATCTCTGGCATACGCGAGAACTAAAGTTTTCTTGTTCCATCCCCGTACCACTACGTAGTATCGCTGCGTCATGAAAAATAAAAGTTATTTGTGGTCGCGGCAATCGTTTCCTACACTACTTTTTCAAATTTTTTTTTCTATTTTCTCGACGCGACACCCAAGTGTATTATTTTTCCCGCGGGTAAACTGTATATACTATACTGGTAATTTTCGCTTTTCTTGACTTTTAGCGAGTTTATGTCATGGTTGTCTCGCACCGAAAATCATTTAACTCGAGTAGGGCTCAGTGGGAGGGTTTTCGATGAGTTTTTTTCGGCTCTAGAGTTATGGCTCTGGCCCGATAAGAGAGGGAAATTCATAACAAATTAAGTCCAGCCTGTCTTGGGACCCTAGTATCAACATTTCCCCAAAAAATCTATAGAAATTTCAAGTAATAAATACTCTTTCTAGTAATATTGACCTTTTTGGGGCCCATATTTATTGTTTTACTGGGCCCTGGATTTGCCCCCAATGGCTCTGAGTCTGCTCATGGATGGTATTTATATTTTATGGTTATGATTATCCTAATTTGAACTTACGTGGTTTTGGTATTAAATCCGTAGATTCCCTTCCACGTCTTAAGTGTGTTAGAAAAAGCTAATTGTCGCTATAATTCACGCGGGGTTCAGAGGCTGGAATTAAGGTTAACTTTATAGTTTATACATGCTAGGAAAGAGTGTTCTGTATGGGCTTTATGAGGAATGTTATCAAGGTTTTTATGATTGTGCTGGCACGGCTGTAATTGTGAGCGAAATTTATGACGACGTCTGAAGATGAGAATAAGCAGATCTCGTTGAATCGTCATTAACGTGTATATTACTAATTAAGCTTTGTTGATAATTGTTTTAGATTAGGATCCAAAAGTGTCTAAAAGCGCTACTGGTCTTAGTCTACGAACGACTCGAAACGCGCGCTGTAAATAAGAAATGACTACGTAGTTAAATCTCACGGGAATATTTCAACCATTCAAATTTAATTTTCTCTGAACTAAAACACAATGCCAGCGTCCAATTTTCCAGTTAAAAGTTTGGCTAAACCTAAATTTTGGCCGACAGTTTCGTTTTAGGAATATTTAGGGAGCGTGTTTTTAAATAAAAAACGAAAATTCAATCTAGTAGAGCTGGCCAGTGTTAATAACGAGAAAAGATGGAATAAATTTCGGCCGTTTTATTTCTGTGGACGGACGGTGCACCATATGGTTCGTCGAAGATACGGTTATGGCGTGCCGGGCCTTTCTCGAGTCTAGATTCCTATTTCTACTCTAATGTATAACTGGCAAAGTGCCGTAAATAGAAGAAAACGTTCCCTAGAAAGAGTTGCGCTTTATATTCGTTTTTCTAGTTAGGGACACATTTTTCTTTGGCTAGTGGTATATTCTTCTGGTTGTCTGTCTGGGTAGCGGACGGGGTCAATCGGACCATATATCCAATATTACAGTCCGTCGCGTCTACTTGTTAGACAGTCTAGCGCCTTCAATTTGAAGCTTTTGGCCATGTTTTCGTTATCTCATTTTTCTCGTTGCTTTTTGTCGTAGGCCAGTTGATTGTGGTAAACTTTAACCTTTGGGAAGATTTCTAGCCTCCTTAAAAGGAGCCGCAACCTCCAGATCACGCGTATTAGGGAACCTTTCTTACCTTTTAGCAGTGAAAAATCTGTACACCTACCTTACCTGACAAGTGCGCAGTCTAGACTAAAGCTCTCCAAGGATATTTATCTGAAAAGTTAATTCCAATAAACGTACAATTCCTTAATGGACAGATTCTCTCGACGACGTCTCGCGAACGAAATTTTCTTTTTATCTCTTAACGCTAATAATTTAATACGAATCTTAGCTCGTTGGCATCAAGATCAAAAACAGCACTACGACTATACTAATGACATTTTAATTCTAAATTGAAGACAGACGGCAACTTTCATCTTGTTTTTATTTCAAAAATAAGTTTTCTTTTGGGTATAACGATTAATTTTGTGATTTTGACAATTTGGACCCAATCTGGTTTTCTAAATTCGGAACAAATTTTGCGGGCCTTAGCTATTTTCTTACTTTATTCGCCATCTAGTTCACTTAGCATTATATTTAAACAACGGTAATAGTTAGTGTATGGGGAACCGTTGGCTCGCGTGGCATGAAGGGCTTGCAACCTTCCTCCTACGCATTGTAACCCAGCCAACTGAATTAATGGCTTTAAAAGTCGCTTGATGACTTAGGCCTAAGCTGGTGCCTTGGGTATTAGCCTAGCTGATTATTATTATTATTATTATTATTATTATTATTATTATTATTATTATTATTATTATTATTATTATTATTATTATTATTATTATTATTATATGCCACGAAATAAGTTTTAATAAATAACATTTTGGTTGCCGGTAAAGTGTTTTATTGTACAATAAACAACCATTGTTTTATTATATTGTATTGTGATTATATTTCATTTATAATATTGTTTTAAATATTCCTAATTTTAAGAAATAAATGGTATTGACCAATAAAATATACTACCTTTTAATAAACAAGCCTAATAGTCATACAGTAGGCATACACGATGTTAAATATTCTTTTGCACAATGATTTCAACTTAATTTTAGCGTCCCCATCAACAGTATTTTCCCACGAAAACGCTCGCAACTAACCTAACCTTCACTTACGCTAACGAACCGTAACTTCCAATTACAAACACATATCAGTGTCGCCAAACCGCAGACGCTCCTACACGGTACCTAAATATAAATTTTTCGTTTTAATTTGATTGTCGATGATGATTGATTTTTATTAATGCCTTTTTTACGCTTTTTCTTTCAACAGAAAGAAAACGGTTTATCTTATCTGTCGAGTGTGTCGACGAGAGCCAAACAGCGGCGGTGAAACATTCCCGGTTGCATATCTCGGTGAGTATCCTTAAGTAAATTATTTAATGCTCCATTGATTGGCAATCTCCGGCCGATCTGTTTCGCTTGGAAGAAAAGCTCGGATTCTTAAATCGTAGTTTACGAGCCTCGTTATCGCGGTGCCGATTCGGACTTTCGCTGGCCTCTGGATAAAAGTCAATCGTAAAACTATCAAAAGGCCGATACCCAATTCTAGCTGATATCCTGTTGAAAGGACCGCCATACCCACGAATGTACCAATCAAAGCCTTCCCTTGAATTAGTCGAATTCTTTTTTATTTCACCGTTTCTATAATGGTTAAATAATTTGCTGATAAAGAACGTTTTTCTTTTATAAGGGTGGTTTTTTTGATAACTTCAAATTTTATTTTATTTTTTAAATTAATTTTTACATGATTTTCTTAATTAAGACATTAATTTTTGTTATTACAAGTAATTATGTTTTTCTGGATAAGCTATTGAACACGAACTTCTTTACCGGTTAGAAATTATTTGTATTATTAAGTTGCTTAGAACTTTTGTAATAAGCCCATCCCATCCTAAATTGGTAAAAATATACTAGTTGTTCAAAATTGTGTAAATTCTTGCTACTATAACAAAATATTACTTGATTAGTTTTTGAACCATCATTTATAGTAGAAGACAGGTTTTAGATAAAAGCTAGTTTTAATAATTAATAATTTTAAAATAAATCTAGGGAGCAATCCGTGACGTGCTATAGCCGCCATGATAGGGCGGTATTGGCCTATTTCTAGAATAGGTTTCCAGAACAAGAAATTATTCAAAGTTTGATCTCTAGATTCGTTGTTGAACCACTATATACTAGACGACAGTTTTTAGATGTCAAATAGTTTTCTTATTAATAATTCTACAATGAATCTAAGAATGAATCTGTGATGCGCTAGTCGCCATGACAGGACGGGATCGGCCTATTGCTAAAAATCAATTGAAAAATAGGTTTCCAGAACATGAAATTAACCAAACTTAATATATACTGCGGGTTTCAAACCTTCCGTTACGCTATGACCGTTCCCATAGTTTGTAAAATATGATGAGATATTTCCTTTCCAAAACGACAATTCCTTTGGCCACTTCGTGTCGCAAAAACTTAATATATTTGAAGGATATCCGTTGGTTTATTTTACACCTTTGATTTCGGTCCTTAGGCCGGATGCGTTACCTCCAACATCAAACGTGCAGCGCTATCCGTTCCGCAGCCCTTTGCTGATCAACATCTCATCAGACTTCGCGTCAAACCTCGCATTCCATTCCGCGGCTTCCATCTCTGAACGAGCATCTTCTCTTTTACTCGGCTGTAAGGCGAGAAAGAGAGCGTACTCAGATAGGAACATTATCTGAGTGGAAAATCATTTTTCTCGGTTTTCAGAAATAGATCTCAGGCATTTTTCCGTCTTCGTATTGATTTTTTTTTATTTCCTTCTCGTCGCGTTCCCGCAAAAGTTCCGCGGACTTTTCATCCCTCCCAAACTTTGCGGGATTGAAATCTTTGAATCTTTGACGAAGGCATTTGATGGAGATTTTTATATTTGCCTGGCGCCGAAAAAAGGAGGGAAACCTCCGGGGTGTCCCGAGACGAAACACCCAACCTTACGCTGGCAATATGGCAGCTTCTATACTCCGTTCCACACTTACCGAGCAGTTAATTCGTTGGAACGAAAACGGTACAGTCTGCGTTCGTGTAGAAAATCGTTTTGGCTTCTTGGGACTATAGATTGCGGACGTAATCGTAGCGCGGGGTGTCACCCCCGGGCGCGGTTTGAGAGAGGGAAGACTAGAAACCCCGTCGAGATTCGGAAATAGTGTGAAATCCAAACAAAGTCTCTTCAATCTTTGCCCGTGTTTGAACGAGCGGTTCCCTACTCTATCGAAAACCAGAATCACCCTACCCGCGCTTAAGCGTATAAGAAAGAACGCCTTTGCCGAACGCTATAACGTAGTGCTCGCTTCTTCCGCTTCACTGAAAACCAACCCTGAAGTTTCTCAACCTTACGTGTTAAATATTTTGGGTTTTGTGGTTAGGATAAACTGTATTTAGAACTATCCCTTAAGAAATTGAATTGGTACAAAGTCCAAATTTGGATGCAACTGGAATCAAAACACATCCAGTTTGAATCCAATTGTGTTTGGATCAAATAATTCTGATCAAATTCGAATAAACATTGTATTTAGATCAAATTTAACTCATTTTTGATTGAAATATTTAATGAAAGTCTAATTTGAATCTGCCCAATTTTGGATATAATTTTGGAATCAAGTTTGGTTAGTTTTTCGTAACGATTAACTTCAGCGTGGTCAATAGTATTGTTTTTCTCTTGTTTCATTTTCTTAATTTAAATTAATTAACGCAGCATGACAATCAAAGTCTAATTTTAATCTGCCGAATTTTGAGTATGATTTTGGAAAAAAAATTACCAAACAAATTTTGTTAGGGTTTAAAGAGATACTTTTTTTAAAGTTTTTAAAGTACTTAAATCGATTTACTCACACTCTCCAAAGACAGTTTTGACGTGTAAATTTACTCTTAATTTCGTCAAGATAAATATAACTTTCTAAAATTTCACATTTCTTAAAAATGGAAATCATTAGATCTTTACAAATATGTTTTTATCCCGAATGGCAAACCTTAGATCTATACCATCGTGGATGCAATACTCGTTTTTCAAATAAAACGAAAAAATTCTAGGACCGAACTATTGAGTCGTTTCTACATACTCTTAGGCAAACGTTAGTATATGTCTAAACGTTAGAACGTTTTCACTAAGGTTGAAGGCGGTTACTTGTCGGTAGGTAGTGTCAGTACTATCAGGCTGCAAAAAACAGTCCCTAGACAGTCGCCACCTAACGGAGATCCCCCTCAAAGTCCCTCCGTATGTCCCGGGGACGCGAAACTATAGTCCCCGCACTGGCTGTCTCCGTGGGGTTCTCATTGAATGGTGGCGTCTCTATTGTAGCCGGAAAAGGGGACACCAAGAGCTCCCCTATTTGTTTAAGCCAACTGAAGATGATGAAAGTTCCGGAGAGAAATCTATTGTTAAATCCCAGCGAAATTAGGTATACATCCATTCGCTAGATCCGTCATTGTGTGAGCTTTACTTCTTATATACGAACAGAGGGTTACCGTACTGTTTCGTTGAAGGTAGGAGCCGGGTAACAACTACGCCTGGAAACGGTTTGGAAGCCCTCGGCGTGAGCGACCTCGGACTCGTGTTAGTGGTAAAAAATTGGCAAGCTCAAAACCCAATGTTTGGTTTCCGGGAATTTGTATAACAATAGAAAAACGAAAAGGGTTTTAAAATGAAATTGAATTTGCACCTTTCTTATTTTCCTGGGATCTGATGGGGGGGGATATTTTAGGCGATATATAAGTTCGCTTGCGGTTCTCTAACTAGCTTTAATTCTTTTGTGTTACTTCTTTTACTGTGTGTCTATATATTGTTAGACATTTTTCGAGCCTAAAGGGAAAAATGAAAAGGATTGAAATTGATTTTAGGGTAGAAGTAAATATAGCCAACCATTGTATATATACTAAGAATTTAAGATTGCGTTACAGAGTGAAGGAATCCTTAGCTTCAACTATTTTTTTTTAAACCAATTTATTGTTGATGCAGTGCTGCTCGATTTTTAACACAATCCTAATGGATTTTTGTGTACAGTGTAACTGATGCCGATGCTGCCGTATTCCACATAACTCTTCAACAATTAGGTCTGGAAGGGTCAGTCAATCGAAAGCATATGGCATGCCCTCGCTAGGCCGTTATACATTTTTGGAATCGGAGAACAAGAAGTTAATTATTTTTCCATTTTAGGCGATTTTTGCCTAAATTGTTTTTAGGTTCTTATGGTTGAATATTATTTTTAGTTAGTACTGATCATTTCTGAACTACATTGCATTAAGAAATTTTAATTTTAAGTGAAATTTCTGGCCAATTCGCGGGACCCCACAACCTCCCACAACCCGCGTACGCACTATTGTCATATTTGAATTTCGTGCCAATTGTTACAGGCGCCATTTAACTCGTTCGCGTTGCGCTACATTATTTTCAAAACCAGGTAACTCGAAAAATTTGGCTTGTCAAAAAGTTCATTTCAATTAAAGTGTTGGCGTTTCAATACCTTATTTACAAAACCATGCGGTAACTCGAACAATTCGGTTTGTCTAAAAATTAATTTAAATTAAAGTGTTTGCGTTTCGCTACCTTATTTCCGAAACCAGGTAACTCGAACAATTCAGTTTGTCTAAAAATTAATTTAAATTAAAGTGTTTGCGTTTCGCTACCTAATTTCCAAAACCGGATACCTCCAAAAATTCCTCTTAGGTTTAATTAAGTTAATGTACAAGATGATTGTAAATTTGTTAAAATTTTTGTTCTTTCTTTTTGTGAAAATTTTTAAATATTTATTTTCTTTAAGGCCATATTAGCACATTTTCAGATTTCTAATAGTGCTAAACATTTAACACAACCGACCTTTAAATTAAATTTTGGGGATTAAAGTTTAATCTTTCATTCATTCATTTATTCATTTATTCATTCATTTACTCGCGTCATAAAAGCGGTCCATTTTAAAACGTTCCATCTACGTTATAAACACATTTTTCTAAGAAACGTTCCACGAAAATATTAAAGTATATAATAAAACCTTCAATTCGCACTTAAATTATACCCGCCTTCCCTTACGCATTATTCGGAATTCAACAAAGGTAATCTCACCTCCATATTTTAGGTGCATGTTTGCCTAAGTATATCTGGTTAGATTTAGGCTTAGCATAATATACGTTCGCTTCGGGATGAAAAATAAGTAAGCTCTTTCGAACGAGTCCGAAAACTAAAGTATATTTCACGAGGCTTTACCTAAATTGAAACGCAAACAATACATTCCCTCTCGCTCTCTCTCTTCGGGTTGGGGGATTGGCCCGCCACATCCGGGTCCCTCCGTGAAATATGGCCATCAGCCATGCCCCATTTACACTTGTTTTCAATAGGCTTTATTTTAAACTACACCTTTACCGTCTAGTACGAAACGAACCGAAGACCGTTAACTTCACCGTGAGACCTACTTTTCAACGCGCTATCCGCTGACAAACGGATGTACTTAAATCCTGACATTTGGAAATCCTTCGTCACCCTATGTGGTTATTTGTAGATCATTCTTTCAACTTTATAACCCAATAAATTTATATTTTATACGGCGAATACTGGTGGCCTCCTGAAACCGTGGAGAATATCTGAGTTATTAAAATATATCTTTCTTTCAAACGTAACCGGGTTCATAAAAAAGTTTCCACCAATTTCGCGCGGCAAGTTTCAAGTGTTACGGTTGAAACGGGCTTTTGGAAACGACTTCGATTATTTGAACTGTTATAATATACGCGGTTATAACGTTACTGTCCGAGACTTTTCTGAACTTCAAATATGTTAAAAATAAATGAAATACGCGAACATCCTTATTCTTAAGTCGATAAATAGTTATACCTTCTATGGTTTTTCATCTTCGCTACTTTTCAAACTTGGCGAATTCTTTCGGGACTTGACATATTTTATGGGCAATGTCTTCGACGATTGCCGCGCTGTATAGTTATATATCACCACGAAATGATCCTTCTTGTAGGGTGTCTACATTTAACGGGCCACGATTTGACCTCCGTTTGACCTCCAGCGCGTTGGCTTTACTGAATTACGGCAAAAGTGTTTAAAGAAGTATCAAATGGTTGGGTTTGTCCGAGTGACAGCTTCATCGAGTTGCATTCTTCCACGCCGTAACAAATCATGTATAGGAACGTACCATCCGCGCAACATTTTCCTCCTACGTGTTTTAAGTAGAGTTTATAAGGGTTAGATTTTAGCTTCAGATTATAGTTTTGTTTACGGTAATATCGCCATTGGTGAGTTTTGAACATATCCTATACATTTAGCCCCAATTTTAACCTCCCACATATGTTACGTTCTTCGTTTTCAGACTTCAAGACGTTCTCAGTAATTATGAGCAACGTTTTTATTAGCGAAAATTTTGGCGTTCGAGGAGGCTTAGAAGTCCTGAGGCCTCCCTTTCCAGTCTCGGGTTTCGGTGGTCCGTTCGTTTCCCGGCGAATTCCGAAAGCGCTCGTTTCGGCGGTTCGAGTTGCTGTCAAAATCAAAGCGGGAGAAAAGGCGAGGTTAGACATGATTTGAGTAAGACTCGTAGAAAGAAGCTAAATTCCCTATCGTTTCAGTCAGCGTGTCCATCCAAAATATCAATATCAACTCCGCACCCAAATGACTTACGTGTTAATTTATATATTTCTCTTCGGAATTCTACCTTCTTTTCTGTCTTCTAACAAGTAGTTCCATTTGAAGATGGAATATATTTTGTAGGTTTGGTACGCGAACGTGAAATTCTACCTGGAAATTAAGGTTTTCACAATAAGCAATAAAAATCTTTGAGCTCCTCTAAAAACCTTTAATTTAAAAAGACAAAGAGTAAAAGGTTTTGAAAAATAAATTTCTTTGAACACCCTCAAAAATCATTTGAATTAAAACCACAGTACTCTGTTCAGCTTTATAAAAGGCACCAATTGATTTTTGAAAAGTTCACTGTGAGATTGCGGCACAGCCTAATTTCAGGTTGAATGCGAGCATAAATCCCAACTATGGTACTTCAAACATAGGTGAATTAAAAGCGAATATTTTGTGCATTCTGCAAGAGGGGACTGACCATGTGGGCATGTGGACAAAATCCCAAAATTTCGGTGGAGGGGGTTAGTTCTCTCTTTTGGGGTTTGAATAGTGGTTTCAGGGCCATGAGACAACACTACTTACCTGACTAAAATGTTGCCTATGATTTGACAAAAAGAATCAGATACTGGTGTCTTGAACTCAGACCATAGTCATTGGAGAACAGGTGCAGTCGTGTCTTGAGCTCAGAACATAGTAATCGAAGTACTGGTGCAGTCGTGTTTAAAATTCAGAACATTGTAATCGGAGTGCTAGTGCAGTCGTGTTTCGAATTCAGAACATTGTAATGGGAGTGATGGTGCAGTCGTGTCTTGAGCTCAGAACATTGTAATCGGAGTGCTGGTGCAGTCGTGTTTCGAATTCAGAACATAGTCATCGGAGTGCTGGTGCAGTCGTGTCTTGAGCTCAGAACATAGTAATCGAAGTACTGGTGCAGTCGTGTCTGGAAGTCAGACCATAGTAATCGGAGTACTTTTGAAATGGTGTTTAAAAAGCCAAAACTTTAAATTTGAGTTCCAAGTCATGTCAATGCTCGTTAGTATTATTTTCCGCAATCATGGAAGGGAATCGGAATTGTTCAGTTTCACTCGGTCGGGGAAGAAAAGGGTAGCGATCACGCGCTGGGTTTGATTCGGACAGACGAAAAAATCGATAACGCAAGTCGTAAAAATCGTGCAAACCTCCCTGTGTAAGGTTTTCACAATTTATTATACACCCAACACCAAACTCTAACGAATCCGACAGGTCGAAGATTGGGGAAGGTCGCCGGCTAATGCGTCAAAACTTTTCTCGGCTCTGTAATTTGACTCCGTGGCTTCTCCAGGGCTCACCATTTCTACAGAATTTGCTGACAACGCTAACTTGGCATTTAATTTCACGGTGAAAAATGGTGAAGTCTCCGTTAGTTGAAGGATTTCGTCAGTTCGGAATAACGTCATAAACTACGACATCAGCCAGAGATGGAAATTGTATAGTTTTTGGGCCTAAGCCAGTGTGGGCCTCCTCTTGAGATGACGTTTGGGGGACTGTTACTTGATTTTCTGTGGCGTCTATACACGTCCACAAATATGTTGTGAGGTCGCAAGATCTTGACTTTCTCCTTCGATATGTTGTGATCTTAATTTGTATCCAAGTTGACAAACTCAACCTGTTTATTTCCATTGGACCTGATCAGTTGTTGGTTACGCGAGATTTTACGACACTCGAATGGTCTATCGAATGATAAGTACTCATTCGTCGTATTGGTTTCATATTTTTATTATCAAATATTATCATTTAAAACGAATAAACTTGTAATGGAAATATTAAATTAACGATAAGTAATCATTTGTCACATTGGTTTCATATTTTTATTATAAAATATTATCATTTAAAACGAATAGACTTGTAATGTAAATATTAAATTAGGGATAAGTATTAATTTGTCATATTGGTTTCATATTTTATTTAAAAAATATTATAGTTTAAACCGAATAAACTGGTAATGGAAATATTAAATTAACGATAAGTATTCATTTGTCATATTGGTTTCATATTTTATTTAAAAAATATTATAGTTTAAACCGAATAAACTGGTAATGGAAATATTAAATTAACGATAAGTATTCATTTGTCATATTGGTTTCATATTTTTATTATTAAATATCATCATTAAAACCGAATTAACTGGTAATGGAAATATTAAATTAACGATAAGTACTCATTTGTCATATTGGTTTCATATTTTTATTATTAAATATTATCATTAAAACCGAATTAACTGGTAATGGAAATATTAAATTAACGTTAAGTATTCTTTAGTCATATTGGTTTCATATTTTTCTTATAAAATATTATCAATAAAATCGCGTAGACTAGAAACATTAAATTAATATTGTTATGGTAATGTAATAACATTTAATTCATTTAAATAAGAGTGCTTACTCGAGTAATAATTTGTTTTCTATTGAAATGGTAAAATTTTAAATATACTTAAAAGATAAACGATATTTTTGAAAAAGGTAATAAATTATCTTTTGCGTTTAAATTTATACCCGGTAGATATATTACATATAAATTGGTAGATAATTTTACATAAATATTAATACAAAATTTTCCTGATGCAAATTTTGGCAATTTATATATTGAAACTCTTTTGAAAGATATTATTAAATTTTTTGTGTGCATAGGGGGACCACCATGAAAAATCCGCCTCTCCTGGGAGGCGTTACGCGGTTTTTAATACGGAATAAATCTACTTTGAAAAATCGCGCAATGCCGATGTTGGGGGGGACGAGGGGGCGTTGCTGGAGTTAGATAGTGTTGGTAGAGGGGGGTTTGATTGTCAACGGCTTTTTTAGCGGAGCTTGAAATGTGGATGTGTGCCAAAGATAACATTATTGTAAGCATCCTGGCGTCTCCAGTACCCCTCCGACTTTTAACTTTTTTTTTCAATTTCATTTCTTCTTGGTAATTTGTCTGAAAATAATTAGACACAGCATTATTTTAAGCGGAATATTTTTCTTGAGCGTGATAAATATTTGAAATAATGCCATTGTTTCCAATTTTCCTCTAAGCAGTTTATCATGTTTAAAAAAATACGGTGTTACTATAAGTAGAGAAGTTTTACAATGAAGGCGAATTAATTGTACCGAGTGTACTTTCATTAGCAAGGTTTGCTTATCTTTTAATAATTTTCTTGACAGTAAGATTTTTTAATGTATGCATAGCTAAAAAAAGGTAATTAGAAAAGTGGCTTTATTTTGATTATATGAAATTCTTAGGTATCATTATTAGGTATGTTTTAGGTAGTTTTTACGTATCATTATTAGATAGTTTTTAGGAATCATTATTAGATAGTTTTCAGGAATTATTATTAGATTATTTTTAGGAATCATTATTAGATAGTTTTCAGGAATTATTATTAGATTATTTTCAGGAATCATTATTAGGTAGCTTTTAGGTATCATTATTAGGTAGTTTTTAGGTATCATTATTAGGTAGTTTTAGGTATCATTATTAGCTAGTTTTTAGGTATCACTATTCATTTAATTTTACAAATATCAAAATATAATCTAATTTAAATTAATTTAGTTTTTATGTTTTAATTTTAAGAAATTAGACATTCTTGCCACAGTTATTAGAGACGTCAGGGAAGAATTTGAAAATCACGAACCACTTTTACGTACTTGTAAATCCTGTCTTTGAAATTGGTGCCCTTCTTTAAAGAAGCTTATTTCCCGATGCTCTTGCATTTCATACCTCTCTATAGTATATACGGGGTCATTTAGCTTCGGTACTACGTGATTTAGCTAGCGATGCTCTCCCGCTGATAAAAAGCAAGAAATTCCGCTCCCATCTGAAGGGAAAAAGCACCAAGTGTGGATTTTTCGATGTTATCTCGGTGAATTCCTACTGTTTGCCAAGGATTGTTTTTTCTCTCGCTTCTCAAATGCCAGATCATCCCGGAGACCTTTCGCGAAGTTTTTCTGGAAAGTAATACGTTTTCCTCCTTCGACTTTCACTTTTGCCGTCTTCTAAATGAATCGAATGAATCTTCTCTTATTTGAACGCCCTTATGGTATTAACTGACGTTATTTCTACGTGTTGAAAAGGAAGATTGCGCCTTTGAACTGAAGTGCTTTGTGACACTAGGTTTTGATTCTTTGGCACTGTCGACACCCTCGTGATTTACGTATTTTAGCGGTTTGACCTTTAAAGCGTTTGAAAAGTGTGCGCTCGTAACTTATATCTGGTTGTCTTATGTGCCTTGCAAATTCTGGGTCAATTTTCAGATGTTCTTTCTATTCATTGCGAGGGAACCAAACTGTTGAAAAATTAGAAGAAATCAAGTGAAAAATTTATTTTAACAAACGATAGGTGTTGTGTCCACAGCAAAAGGTGAACGAATTTTGCTTGTTTACTTTATAGCTAATCCTCTCGGGAAAACAAATCGGCTTTACAGAACAATAAGAATCCGGAATGCTATCAAATTAAAATTCCAGTTTAATTTAATTGTTTTTAAATGAGTGGAAGTTTATCGATGGACAAAGAGTTTTTAAACTTGTCAGTTAAACTTAGCTTCATGTTAAGTGAATTTAGAAACCTTTTATCTTCAGTGCCATTAGCGTGCTTCCATAAGAATCCCCTTCCACGCGTAATTTGAAAGTCAATCTTTCTCTCGATAATGGTCGCTTTTTCTAATTGTGTCGAAATACTTAGCATTTCATGGGCTTTTTATCATTCAATCGGCACGACGAAGAATCTATTCTGGTTAACTGGGACTCGCGGACTTGGAAGAAAGAATCAGTCAAAATGAATCAGCCACGCTAGGGGTACTCCCTCTCGCGACGTCCTTTGGAAGCTGACTGGCCCCACTAATTGGGGCGTTTTGGGGGCCTGTTGTGGTAGCCCATCTTCGTTTCATTCCTTCGTCTAGATACGGTGGTATGTGTTTTTTGCGCTCCTTCTTTAGAAAAGTCAAGAGGTTCCCAGTTTTTTCGAAGAGAAGGGCTGAAGGAGAACCAGGCAACTGAGGGACCCTCAGACGTTGTCCCCCTCAGATTGAAAAGAGGAAAACAGAGCGTCGAATTTCACGAAAAAAACTAGATTATTACCATTGACGTTTCCGCATACTGATCTTGCAGCGTTGTCCCACAGTCTCGCTGTTGTCATCTTAAAGGAAGTGCCTGTCAGGTCGCATTGACTCTCGAGAAGTGCTGAAACTGCCAATTGACACGATACATCAGCGGAGAATAGTCTGCTAGTAGGTCATCGTGTCGTCTTTCTCGTGAGAATATTAATCGATTTTGTTGTATTTAAAGTCGTTCCTCATTTGTACTAATTATTTTGATGGATAAGCTTCTGAATGACCGTGTACTGTAAATGAACCGCGTTAATGCTAAAGCACGGATCGGGAATGCTGATTTTTACTTTTTTAGCAAAAGTAACATAATATACATAAGTATGACGGTGAACGTTGGTTAAGGGGGAAGACTACAGTGGCCATTGTCTACTTTCGCGCTATTTCAAGCTGAACTCTTTTAAATTTGTATTTTAACTTATAAAATTAATATTTAACTGTAGAACAGCTTCTTGTTTAGTGACTAAAATAATTTTGACAATTTTAAATTTAAAAGTTATTAAGTTATTACGTTTTAATTCGGACCCCCGGAGCTAAACAAGTTGGACAAGCGCCCAAACTACCCTTTAGTTAGGACCTGATATCTCATTAACTTTTAATATTAGAATTATCAAAATTATTTTAAGCACTAGAGGAAGGTTCATCCTAATAAGAAAAATATATTTCAATTATGTAATTGTTAAAACAGAAACGTTCAGCTTTAACGAAAAAGAGGCTTTTACTGTATTCTTCTCCCTTAATGATAGGTTGTCTGCTAAATCGGAAAATTACTGCCAGGTTAGTATTCAAACACGTTTAAATTCAATATTTTAGCATTCTTTTCCAACAAGTTTTTTTACAAATGAAACCATTTCAATTTTCAAAAAGTATTGACTGATCTTTGAAACAGGTTGTCAACGTGCACTGTTATCTGACATTTCCTTAGACTTGCAACAGTTCTTAGTCACGTAATGATCATATATAATGTTACTTATGATATAAGTACATAAATATTAGCTTGGTTTGTACCTTTATATTTAGCATTATTCAGTGTACATTGTTATGGGTACGTTGATTTACACTGGTAATTGAAAAAATATTCCCGAGAAACATTACTCCAAGAAAGTGTAGGAGTTAAATTGAGTGGATTACTGGAACGAAAATGTCCTCTAAGCTTCAGTCAACATGGAATCTTTCAAAAAGTTTCTGCCGTGTGCGAAGATGTGTAAAACAATCGCGTAATATAGCCTTCATTCGCTCCTAGCGCGGTAGTACGAACCTGGTCCGGATCGAAAGGAATTATGGGGCGGTGTTGTTGTTCGAAATTAATTTTCTTCTTTCCTCTTGGAGTATTTCTCTGGGCCTCTGTTTGTCTTGTCTGTCGTCTCGATCCTCTCCTCTAATTCTTCTCCGAAGATGACATTGACGAGGATGATAAGTTTCCCTGGAAAGGAAGTTGAGTCTAGGTGCACCCCCTATTGGGTAAACTCGATACCGTCAACCCGAATCAAACGTCGTCTGCTAGCCCGAAGATAGTTGGGAAAAGGCTTAACGGGTCCCCGGCATCACGTGGCTCTCCGTCGCGATGTTTGTCCCTTTCAAGGCTACTCGTGTCTCGACAACTCCTAGGACTCTTCGGACTCGAGTCGAGTGTCGTTGAAATTTCTAGGTCCTTCGGCTCCGTCTCCTTAAGCTGAAAGCGACCCTACAAAGGGACGTCAGGAAAAACAAATAAGCCCCGCCATTGTCATTTGGCCGTGAGGGGAAACGTATCGCGGGCGCTCCGCTAATAAAGAGGGCGCGGACAGGAGAGTCTGTCGTGAGGCTCCTGTCTCCGCTCTCGGCGGCGGTCTTTGGCTAGGGCGACGTTCCTGAAGGAACACTCGCGATGGAGGCGCGTTCGGTCTTATCGGGCGCTCGCAGAAATTCTCTCGTTCGGTGATTAGCCCTCTTCGCTGTTGCCTCGTAGGTCGTCAAGCGGAGCTTTATAATCCCGCGCGCTTCCTGTCGCTGAGTTAATTAAACATTCAGACAGCCAACGCCGACGCGTATGAGAGTTCAAACTGCTGCCTCCGTTTTACCCGTTATGCCTGCAAACACGAGCGCCTCATTTTAAAGAACGCTAAAAGACGGTAACGCACCCCCTTAACGCTCGCGAACGTCAGCGATGTTATTTAATTCGAACAGATTATGCTTATCGAATTTTCTATTTCCTAGAATCGATCACTTTCCTGTGATTTACGTTTTCTTTATGCTACTTTAATTTAACTACAATGAAATCACCTACTTGGGCTGGTCGAAATATTTCCGTGAATCACGGGTGCTGCCCACCTATTATCTGTTCACATTCTTGGTACAAGCCATATACCCATTGTATTCGATAAAGTTCAGACAAACATTAACTATGATCAAGAATCCATCCCTCTACTTGGAATGCTTTTCCTGCCGTATCGCGTATGGTAAGATCACTCTGACGGCTTTAGTCCCACCTACTAGAGAAAAAATCCCCTTTGCGCACGCTCCGCTCTCACGTTGTTGTTTGTTAAGTTAACATAGTGACGTCAAAAAATCCGTCAGCCACATCGAGACGAAAATCTGCCGCGATAAGCATTCCAAGTAGAAGTATGGATTCCTGCTATGATATTATTTTTCACTTACATTCCATGAAATAAATATAACGGACAATTTCCTAGTCATTATTCGTTCCACCGAAAATCAACCCACGCGATGATTCTCAATAAACTTCAAACGATAAATTTGCAACTGCAGTACTAAATAAAACACGATCGCTCAAACTAAACGGTAATTCCTATTAGAAATTTGGCTCGAATTCGTCGAAAACAATTGCGAGCAATTTAGCGTTTCAAAATTTTCCAATTTCGCTATTACGAGTCGGTTAAGCTCAAACGTATCGACGGAAGATTCGTCCGTCAAACGAGCGAACTTAATTGACTCGATTACAATTCCGTGGCGCGATCCATTTGGGGGCATTTATCATCCTCGCGCCGCCAATGGCCAAATTTATCTCTAGCATATTTCCTGTCTGCACTTCGAGTCTTCGAATTGTAACTGTAGCGATAGGATAAACGGACTACAGCGCCATCTTCTTTTCGGTCTCTTTGTCGATCTCACCTTTAAAGGGGTCCTCGTGGAAGTATCAATCATCATTAGCCGTGAATTTGAAGATAGCGGAAGCCAGACTAATTATCTAGGACAAGCCCGGCTTTGACGGCGACATTAGTACTGGCCTGGTTGAGACATTCGCCGAGGATCTGGCGCTGGCACGCGAGAAATTGAACTAGTCCGACGTCACTTCCGCGGAAGTAGAGACTCCCAAATTCTGGGTATTAAGGAGATTCATTTGTCTCCATCAAATTCGCTGGAAGAACTCCCCGTGATTTCTTTAGAGCATTATCGATAGGCAATTGATTCGGACAAAAGTCAACCTAAATGGGTTTAGCCTCGAAAGCCAGATGGTCGTTGTTAGAGTTGCCGTTGCTTCATCCATTCCAGCGGGGAGCAACAAACGCAAAACTCCATCACGCAAGGAGAACGCAACCCGCCAAAAGTCGTGCATTTTCTCGCGTACATTTTTTATTGGTTAGACACTTTAGCGCCTGCTGCCGTCGGAAGGGGACAATTTGGAAATTGTCTCCCCCTTTCCGTAAAACTCTCCTCCAAAGAAATTTGTACGCAACAATGCGTTAGCGTGTTTAAAGGCTCTTCGCGTTTGTTGCTCGTAGCTGACAGTCTGTATACTCTTCCGAAGCTTCTACGAAATAATTCGAGAAGCGTATTGAAACAATACTCTCGTCAAACTTTTGTTACGTTATTTACGCGACGTATCAAATCCATTCAACGCAAATTCTAGAATTTAAAGCTAAATAAATAAGAGCATTCCGTAATACTTCTTAGGTCCGACGGAATATAATTACTAACGGCAACAGACGAGACTTAACCAAGATAGAGATTTAATTAATAAGTCCTACAGTTTGTCGGGAGTAGTACCTTTAGGGATCGAGGCACCTGACAAAGGGTATCGCGACCATCCTTCCACCTTCGCTAAGCAGTCTTGTCCCGTACGCTTTTGTTCCGGTAGCCAATATCGGGACAGAATGAGTCGTGGCCCGCGCGTCGCCAACCTTTAAAGCTAGCACGTTCTACGAAGACTCCGATTACCAAGAAAATAGGATTATCAACGTCAGTAGCCAGCCGCGGAGTTAAGAGAGACGAACACGGTACGGGCGTCCTTCTCGGTACGGCCAATAACGTTGCCCCGGTTATTTCGGAAATCCTATAAAGGCTGGCACGCGTTAACGCTACCGCGTTCCCCTCTAAGTAGCTTTAAATCTTGGCCCGGGTAGCCAGTCCCCACGCGCTCGCCCGAAGGCTTAAGGGTCGCCCAATTGGATGCCCTTTAAATAGAATGGATTAATTATTGAACGGACCAGCGCCATTTTAATTAGGAAATTGTTTGGAAGTCTCTTCTCTAATGGGACTATCTTACTGCGTGTCTTTTGGTATGATAATGAAACCAATAATAGCTTACACCGAGTTTTAGAAGATGGCCCTCCTCCAACACCCCTTCTCTACTTGCTGTATATATAAAGTCCGAAATTTTCTATCCTCCCTTTTGTGTTGCGGGAATTTTCAGCGCGAAACTAAATTATAAATATATTCGCTGGTACCATAATTATAAAACCATCGCTATTCGTAATTCTTTGATGTGATTGTCCGTGGAAATAAAATTATAATGAAGTAGAAACTTTAAACTTTAAAGAGTTTGGATAAATTTGGTTTCCCGTCTAAGCATTTAGCTTTTAAATGAAGTTAAATAATTGGTCTTTGAACGAATTTTATTTACAAATAGCTCGTTATACTATAGCAGCGGATGAAAAAATTAGCGAATAAATAGATAAGTTCATTAATGGACTTATCTACTTATTCGCTAATTTTTTCATCCTTTTGCAATGTGGTCCATAGGTGGTTCCTTTTAACGTTACATACTATAGCAGCACCGACTAACAGTTTTTGGGTCTTTACACGACGATCACGGTCAGATTAATGGGGAAAGTGGATTTTTATCGACTTTACCGACCGTTGATGTATTTAACGATTTTATGACAGTCGGCCCGAACGCATTTTGATACACTGTTTTTCACACTTTTTATCGGTTTTATTGACTTTCGTAAACAAATATACGTCGCTTAGGCGGTACAGTACCATCTTACCATTCCGAATTGCACGGTCGGTCAAGTGAAAATTTTTGGGTCGGTAATCAAGCAATGTTTTTAGCAGTTACTAAACTGTTCACCTTTAAAATCTTTGTTTAATAATCAATTAGCTAAGTCAGTCAACTGCTATTTTACGAGTCAGGGTGTCGTAGTCACCCTTGCTTTTTTAACCTACTTATGGCCGACTGTTTTTAAAGCACTCAAACGGCTTAATTCCGACCCCAAAAACCTGTCGTATTCCAAATCGCCAATTGTGAAACGAATCTTAAAGGTCAACTCCTTTTGGCTACTGTGTTGTTTTAACCTTAATTCAATAAAAACTTACACAGATTTTAAAGCAATTATGACTCTCTTGTTTTAACGTTAATGCAATAGAAACTTACACAGATTTAACAATTATGAATTCCTGGTGCCGTGCATAAAGTTTCGCTTGGTTATTTTATAATTGATAATTTTTTTGCACAAGGCTTATCATATTATGTGGAAATTAGGGAAATTTTTAAGAGCAGCCACCGATTAGATGGCGCCACTAACAAGGTAAGTTACGCTATATCCACCAATTGGAAAGCGTGTGAAAGTTTATTGCCCTTTTCCCTTCTTTTATATTGGGCAATGAAAAAGCGTGACCTTTAACTCGCTTTCCCATTGGTAGAAATAGCTTACCTCTCCTATAGTACTTAGTGGCGCCATCTAATAGGTGGCAGTTCTTAAAAAAATTCCACATTCAGAGCTCGTACATGGCCACTATAACCAATAAATTGGTAATTCCATTTTCCACTATTTATTTTAGAGATATCATTCGATTTAATAGACGGAAATAATGATATCATTAATTTAATTCGAGTTCTGTAGTGTGGGAAATACTGATCAGAAGTAAAGAAGTTTTTATGAAAATGTTGCCCTAAGGAGATATTCCTCTATATTTCAATTTGAGCTATATGATAGCTATAACGCTCAAGATATTTCAAATTTTATATGAATATAGGGAATACCGGTTGCCAAATTGTAATTACATTTATTCCACACACAGATACACCGGTCTTTAAGTCCTTTTTATCAACACTTGGGAAATGTGTCATTATATTCGGATGATTAAAATTGAATAATGACTTCATAAAAGGAAGGAAAGGGCTTCTTGCACCTGGCAACCCCTCCCCTCTCTCCCCCCAGGAGTCATATCGACCTGTAATTAAAAGATATTTCTTTGACGCCGAATCGAAACGTTTCATAAAGAATGTTAACAGATAATATAATATAAAATAAATTAACCGTCAAAATTTCGATTAATCATAAAAATTTTGGTTAACTGTTTATTTATGAACATTTAATACGAATAAACAACGATTTAACATGCAAAAATAATGGGTAATATTTTTTGAATAATTGTCGGTTATGAATAAAAATAAATAATTGGATAATTTCTTATTCCAACGCCGATCTATAGACCTGGGTTATCATGATTCCCTCAATATATGATCCGCCTACACCGATACTTACCTGCTATTGTACTGGAGTGTCTTCCCCCTTTCCTGGAGAAAGGGGGAAAGCTTACGTGAGGGAAGGCGTAGGGGCGTGGTTTTTCCTCCGGTAATCACAGGGCGAACATTACATTTTTGATTTTACTAATAGTTGATAGCATAAATTGCAACCTTGGTATATTGGGTAAAAGTTTTTCGGGAAACATTTGAGCACCATCAAATGGTAGAAAGCTTTAAAAATAGTCACGTGGTTATAAAATTGGTTTCTAGTTTACCGTTGAACAGTGTATTCATTTAATAATAAAGAAAATTGAACTTTTAAAAAAGTCATACTTAAAATTTTGTGGTAAGTTATGTTTTTAAATATTTAAATATTTATACTTTTTAATAGAAAAAATAATTTTTTAAACTTAATTTAACGACGACTCGGGCATTAGTATAATTAATGTGATAATTGTGACTAGAAATTTGTAAAAAAAAAAGAACATGTTTTTAACCTAGGCTTAGTGAAGCCACCCCTACGTTTTTACCACGGCCAACTGCAATCGCAAAAGTGCGATATGGAAGTTGGCAGTGCCGTGACGAATTTCCGGGAACATTTTAACAAGTTAGCTAAGACCAAAACAATTTATGCAAACGCCTTTTTTAACGTTTGTAAATTTTAAATTTAACCCGTTAATATATTTCTCAAAGTATATTTGTAAGTCATAATTGCAAATGGCCTGTCGAATGTAAATAGCATTAGAACATCTTGGACGATCGTTGCTTTAGTACGGCGTACCCTTTTGGAATTTATACCGTAGTGTCTCTTCGTAGTTGATGGGCGGAATTTGGCTGAATGTCTCACGCTTTCCCCCAAATGGCCGCTCTGTATTTATAACTGCGATAAATTTGAACACCATTAAACCCGCGAATTCCACGCTGTAACGCGCTGCTTCCTATAAATTATTTAATCGTCCTTTTGAAATGGCCTCATCCGGTCGAGCTTTGTCCGTTCGTCGAACAAATTCCTCCATTATCCAAAGGATTTACAAATTTTACTATACAGATTATGTGTATTCTGACTTACGATGTTTGAGCCAATTCCATGATGCATTACGTTAGTTCTACCGGTTTCGCGTTTATTTTGAAGTTTAGCAATATTAGTAATTAATTTACTTAAATATTCGGGTTTATTTTAAAAGTTAGAATATTACAATGAATTTACTAAAATATTCGGGATTATTTTAAAAGTTAGAATATTATAATGAATTTACTAAAATATTCGGGTTTATTTTAAAAGTTAGAATATTATAATGAATTTACTCAAATATTCGGGTTTACTTGAAAATTTAGTATATACTATAAAGTATTTAATAATGTAAGACTTTTATTTAAAAAAAAATACATTTTAGTAATGAATTTATTAAAATATTCAGGTTTATTTTAAAATTTAGTACATTATAATTAACTTACTAAAATATTCGAGTGTATTTTAAAATTTTTAATATTATAATGAATTTACTATTCGAGTTTACTTAAATATTTTGTATATTTATTAAGTATTTAATCATGTAAGACTTTTATTTAATAGTAATATAGTAAATTACTTACTAATGTATCGCGTTAATTTTAAAAAATGCATATTATTAATCAATTTACTAATGTATCGCATTAATTTTAAAAAATGCATATTATTAATCAATTTACTAATGTAACGCGTTTATTTAAATATTTATTAAATGTTTCGAATTTATTTCCAAAATTTATTTCATAATAATTAATTAATTAAAAGATGCCAATTTATTTAAAAATCCATCATATTAGTAAATTCTTTACTAAACAAATTTCATTTTATAAGTTTTACCTAATGGTAATTTAATGTATTTATATTTTCCATTTGTGGTTTTCTTAGTAAAAATTAATTAATTATAAAATACTTACGAGAATAACATCAGAAGTAAATGAACTGAAGTTATCGAAATAGCGCTCAGAATCGGAGGGCGTTTTCCTTATGAAAATGATGATAAAATAGCGTCAAATAAAAGCTAATTTCCATCCCCCTCCTTTGTCGCGATAAATTGCACTTGGGAATTGTGGGTTTAGCTATTTCTATGTATAAAAAATAGTTTCATAAAAACAAAAACGTTCTTTTTTCATCCTAGGAGCGCGCAAAATTTAAAATTCGAGATCAAAATGTAACTTCATAAGGAAAACGCCTCCCACATGGGGAGTATAACAGTCTGATAACTTCGGTTCATTTACTTCTGATAACATCCAATACGATAAAATTATAATAATTCATAAAATAATGTTATTTTAAGACAAAACAAGTAATTGCAAATTGTAACCAATTTTTAAAAAAATTTCTGTATTATATTTTATCGTCTGCCAGTAGGCTCCTCTCTTTATACATCAGATAAATCACTGGTTGCCTAAAACTAACGTCATAAGATGCAATTGAGTTACACGCGTGTGACGTGTAAAATAAGACTGGCTCCGTTTTTCTCTGGCCCCCATCGCGTTGTAGGAAAATTAGGCCATAGTCTCCAAATATTATTCTACCTAAGTAAAAATAAATATATTTTTGTTGTCAATATTTATGAAAACCAAATGTTTCGGGGAGTTTTTAGAGAGTTAATCTTGCACATTTGGTACAAATAAAAAATTTGTGTCGCTATTTTAAATTCATAGTATTAAAAGGTTTTTATATTTTATTGCTATTTGTAAAGAATGTGGACAAAAAATTTCGAAATAATGTTAAATCAGTGATTTATTTTTGCATGATATTTATGTTATATCGGTATCGTTATAAGTAACATAATAACAATAAGTAACACACTCTATGGTTTTTTCGCCAATCATTATTTTTATAAAGTAACGTCACAGTCTCTTACTAAATTACAAGTCTACGAGCACGCGCCAGAGGAATATAGCTTTTTCTAGCGCACGTGAAAATCGCTCGTGCGAAGAATATACTAATAAAGCTGTGTCTTGTGACGTAATTGCAACATTTTAACAAGTTGGGCCAGACCACTAAATTAATTTTATAAAATCGACTATTGCCTGACCGAACCCATTTTCGACCCTGAAATTCTCGACTTGGATTTACACTCGAACTGAGTAGCGTATTATCGTCCTGGGTAGTAGTATATTTCGCCTTAGTCATATTTAGACACTAGAGGGCTCTGTGCTGAGAACTAACGAAATAGCTCTAATAATCAGTTCGGTGATAATGTTTCCTAATTGACATACTTATTGTTATTATGTTACTAATGGTATCACGCTAACCTTCCAGTATTGTTATACAACATTTCCAAAATTTATAATACCCGTAATTAATATAACAAAATTCAATATACCTCAATTTCCAAATTGATATATCTATTACCGTATCACGATTTTTACCTCCAAAACAATTAATGACAAAAGCGCGTGATTAACTTGTAGCGTAGCGAATTGATAACGATGCTCAGGTTTGCAGGCATCGCGAATAATAATTATACATCTTGGTGTCTTAATCGCAATTCAGAAACTATTTATAAAATTGCGGAATTTTTGGGCACTAAAGTCTAAAGGGTTAAAAAATCTGAAAAGGGGAGGTATCTTCGTATGCGGTTGATTCCCAAAAATTGTCACGTAGACTCGCCGATTCCTTTTGGCTTTTTAGCCCAAGTTTTTACCCTTTTTGTCCACGTATTTAATAAGGGGGGCGGATGTTTCTCGTAAACGTTTTATCTTCATCTCTTCTGATGGCTGGAGATTTATCTCTTCAGTTCGGAGAGCGTTAAGTATAGGGCCGACGCTCAATTTCAAGGCAATTAAAATCAAAAGGCGAAAATGACTCGTCGTTTTTGGCAAAACTTTCCGAGTTTTGACCCGGCTTTCTCGCCCGTACTTAAGTGTTCCACAACGAAATGACTCTGTAGATGCGCGTAGATGATATCGCGTTAAAGTTATTTTAAACGTCTTGCAATTTCGTTACGCGTGTTTTCACCCCGCGGTTCAACTTCGAGCCGTTTCGAATTAGTTAAGTTCATTAATTAAAATAGCTTAATAAGTTTTAATGTCTTGATGTTTAGACAACAGTGGAAAGAAATCGTCGTAAATGCATTGTGAACAGCGCTGCCAGATTCCGAAAAACAAATTATAGTAAAAAAATGCCAGATAATTATCGATTCCAGAAAAAATATTTTACGCTTGAAAATTGGCAGTAAATTAAATTTTGTGTGAAATATCGACATTAAACTTAGTGGAAATTATTTATATGAAAAAATAATAAAGCTTTAATCAAGTTGAGTATGAAAACTAAGTAAAAACTCGACGGATACTTCATGGTTTAAAATTCATATTTATTTCAAAATTAGCTAATTTTTAATTAAATGTGAATTTTAAACCATGAAGTATCCGTAGAGTTTTTACTTAGTTTTATGTATTTACAAACAAACAAAACAAAACTTCAGCTAGGCTAATACCCAAGGCACCACTTTAGGCCTAAGTCATCAAGCGACCTTTGAAGCCATTAATTCAGGTGGCCGGGTTACAATGCGTAGGAGGGTGGTGACAAGCCCTGCATGCCACGCGTTCGATCCAACAGCTCCCTACACTAACTATTACCGTTAACCTCAACAAGTGTTTAAATATACCATGGTTAACAACTTCTACGTATATGATTATAAGTTGGGCATATTAAGAACATTTTGAACAAATCGTAATTTAATATTAATAGTTAAAATTTTAACAGATTATGCGATAAATAGGCAAATTATCGTACAATATTATACGCTCAGGTCAAATTATCGGAAAAAGTGCCCTATATAGTAAGCCGTTAAAATTATCGTATGACCTAAATATTGATTCGAAATTATCGACGAGAATGATATTTATCGTACGTCTGGCAACGCTGATTGAGGAATTCTAGATGTTCTTATCGAAGGCTTAACTTTTCTTATTATTATTTTTGAGAATTTAGGGTAATTTTTGTAATCGATGTATGTTAACGTTTCACGAACAGAGCGTGAAATGTTACCCTTACAATAAATTATGATTTCGGAAAATAAAAATAAATATACTTTGATTTATATTATTAAATTTAAGACTTCCGATTTCCATTAAAATCAGTTTTAAATTTAGTATTAAAATTAAATACTTTATTTAATGACTTTGATGGTAGTTGAAATTAGTGGTTGTTAGAACTCCCTAAATCGATTTGTCACTAAAGTTCATAATATTATATGCTGTCATTAACTAGGTTAAATTAGGGACCTAAAATTGGTTTAAACCAATTTTCTAAAATCACAATATTTTCATTTATTTATGGCTTTTCTGTTTTCGTCTAAAATAAAATGTCAACGAACCGTAAGTAAATGTCTGTTTCGTGCGATTTTGAATAAACTCATGACCAGAAACGTTGCTATTATGGTTGTTTTGTTAGTAGGCAATATATTTTCTTTGCATCTTGTTCGAATATGATCAATACCGTCAGTGGCGTAGCCAGTATTTTGGTTCGGGGAAAAGCACACCATTGAAAAAAAATTTAAATAATAATGGTGCACCCCTGGCTACGCCACTGAATACCATTACCGCAATCTTAATATTTCACCGTAAAATGAATAAGGTTTCGCACTACATAAATCTGATCCTTCTAAATAATAATAATAATAATAATAATCAGCTAGGCTAATACCCAAGGCACCACCTTAGGCCTAAGTTATCAAGCGACTTTTAAAGCAATTAATTCCGGTGGCCGGGTTACATCGCGTAGGAGGGTGGTGGCAAGCCCTTCATGCGACGCGAGCCTACAGCTCCCTACACTAACTATTACCATTAACCTCGTCAAGATTTTAAAGTGGTAAGTTATGAAAATTGGTGAACATGATAAGGAGCAAATATCAGCAGTGGAGCGCGAAACAAGTCTAGTCTCCGTATTGTTTGAGTTATAAAACGCAACACGTATAATAATCATCGTGTAACGTTCATCATAAATGGTCCTTTAATGATACGCGCACAAGTCGAATTTATAGTTTATCATCATTTCCTTTGGATAGGCGCAGTAGGCGTAAAAGGAATTATTAATTTCCTTACTGGCATCGAGTCGCTCTCAGTTTCCGAGTAACAGGGTGAATCTAATTTTATTACAGTCGCGATTTGTTTTAATAAATTATGAGTCTGCTGGAAAAATCCATCGCGTTACCAGCAACCTCCCCCCGGCACGGACACGGTAAAATCCCCCCGCAATTTTTTTCCGCTCGAAATGGATATGATTAGTTCGTCCTCTCGACGTACGGCGTCGCTCCAGTCGCCTTCGATCTCTCTCGGCATCGGGCGGCTCGGTAGTGGCGCTCTCTCTGTGGGCTTTCTCGGTGGCCAGCGTAGCTCTCGCAGTGACTCGGAGACTACGGCTTCGAACGGACGCGAGTTCGGTGTACTGTGTCTTCTTCTTCCATTCCAAAGTCTCTGGTATTAGGCGCTCCGATGCCCCCGGATTCCGGCTCGTCCGTCGTTGTCATGGTGTTCATTAATTAAAACTTTCAAAATCGGCTTAAATCGAAATATTGTGGAAATAAGAAGGTGTGAAACGGATATTTTTCTTGGTCGGAGCGAGTCGCTCGCTTTTCATTTGTTGTTCGGGGGATAATTTCGAACGTGTTTTTGATCCTGGAGTGGTTTTCCTCTCCGCATCTTTTCTCTGAGATAAGGAAGTTCTCTCTCGGTAAGTTTTAAAAGTCATTTTTTTCCCAAGGCGCTCGTTGTACAAATTTGATTTTAATGAAATGTTAATTGTCTTTTAAAGAATGTTTTAGTGTCGGTTTTAAATCAAAACGGATTTAGATTCGTTGGTTGGGTTTTATCTACGAGGGTGGCATGGTTGGTTTTAAAGCAAAACTTCCTTAGGTACTTAGTGACTTTAATTTACGACGGTGGTACTTAGATTTATTTGGTGTCTTTAATCTACGAGGATGGTAACGTCGATATTAAAACAAAATTAATTTAGATTTATTTGTTGTCTTTAATCTACGAGGGTGGTATCGTCGATTTTAAAGCAAATCTTATTTAGATTTATTTGGTGACTTTTATCTACGAGGGTGGCATAGCTGGTTTTAAAGCAATACTGACTTAGATTTACTTTGTGACTTTAATTTACGAGGGCGGTATCGACGGTCTTAAAGCAAATCTTACTTAGATTTATTTGGTGACTTTTATCTACGAGGGTGGTATTGTCGGTTTTAAATCAAATCTTATTTAGATTTATTTGGTGACTTTTATCTACGAGGGCGGTATCGTCGGTTTTAAATCAAATCTTATTTAGATTTATTTGGTGACTTTTATCTACGAGGGTGGTATTGTCGGTTTTAAATCAAATCTTATTTAGATTTATTTGGTGACTTTAATCTACGAGGGTGGTATCGTCGATTTTAAAGCAAATCTGACTTAGATTTAATTGGTGACTTTTATCTACGAGGGTGGTATTGTCGGTTTTAAAGCAAATCTTACTGAGATTTATTTGTTGACTTTTATCTACGAGGGCGGTATCGTCTGTTTTAAAGCAAAATATTCTTAGATTTATTTGGTGATTTTCCTCTTGAAATTGAATTCATTTTAGATTTCTTATTTTTGATACAGCAGAGCTTGAGGATAGCTTGCTTTTATAGAACATTTATTCGTAGCTACGTTTCACGCTTTGGAGGTTACTATCTAAGTATAAATTATTCTGACTTTCATTTACCTTTAAATAGAAGCATCAATTTAACGGTAGTAACAAGACCTGTAGCTATTAAATGGTATGTTAATTTCCTTCGAACAAGCCTGTTTATTTGGGAACGGAAGTAGGTTTTGCCATCACGCGCAATTATATCGACATTGATTAACTAATGCAAATAGTGATTAAGTACAGTGCCTCGTACAAATACATCATGACCAAGCAATATTATATCTAAAATTCGATAATGATAATGTGTACGATTGGATAATGATTCCGGAAATTGACATTTTATTTACCATAAGGGTTATTTCCTTAAAGGGAAACCTTCGTAAAGTTTATGTAAACCAAGGCATTCTAAATTGATTTTTATGGCTGCTAATGTTAGTGCGATAATCGATCCTTTTTTAGATCGAATGTCAGCGTGACTCCCGTTCGTTGTTTTCTCAAACGACGCCGCTACTCAAAACAATTTTTTTTTTAAATCCAAATAAAACATCCTCAACGCGCTCGGGATGCTATTTTCATAAACGCCCTTGTCGACAATGTTTGCGTTAGTTTATTCGTATCTAGTTTGACGCGTTGCTTCCATGTTTTATAATTATGGAAATTGTTTACTTTCACGTCGATACCAACTTTGTTCCCTTCCATTCCATTTTTATATTACACAAGAAGTGTTTAGCGTTTGGTGAACTTAAACAAAATGTGCTCGAAAATATTCCGACTTTAATTTAGTTTTTAGATTGTACTGCTTTTTTGTAAACTTAATATCATATATTTGAAATGATTCGCCTATTGGTCGATATTGTAGAGATATTTGGAAATTGAAACATTTTGATTTTTGGAATAGTTTTTGAGATTTTCTGTGATTTCCATGCATTGCTTTCTTACCATTTTTTTTCCTGGTATTTTTGAGATTTTCTGTTACTCACATGGCTTTCTTACTATTTTTCCTGAGATTTTTGAGATTTTATGTAATTTCCATTGTTTTCTTACCATTTTTTTCCTGGGATTTTTGAGATTTTATGTAATTTCCATTGCTTTCTTACCATTTGTTCCTGGGATTTTTGAGATTTTATGTAATTCCCAATTCTTTCTTATACCATTTTTTCCTGGGATTTTTGAGATTTTATGTAATTCCCATTGCTTTTTTACAATTTCTTTCCTGGGATTTTTGAGATTTTCTGTTAATCCCATTGCTTTCTTTTGATTATTAAGGGCTCTTGTCTCAAATATATAAACACGAAGTAACATTGAATCACTAACATTTGAGTTGCTGTACAGATAATTATTGATGTACTAGTTTCCTGTAATATTCTTAAATAGACTTCAACTATCATTAATACGACGTAAAACTTGTCTTTTTTAGAGATATTAAAGAGGAATATTTGGATTTTTATTAAATATAATTGTGACTTTAAACCGGTTTTTAAACGTGTCATTAATTTTTTCTTTCTCAAACTAATTATCTAGTCTTGAATTAAGGACTTAAATTTGCAATGTGACCCATTTCATCAACTTAATATTTAGACAAAATATTGAAAAAATTTAAAAATAATAATGTCCTTTTTAAATACAATCTAAAAATGGTCTTTTTAATTTCTGAGAATTATTTTGGGCGTTTGTATGCCAAATCATACTACAAAAACAGTATGTCAAATATATCGTGCTTTTAGACTCGTAAGTTAGTGGAAAATAATCTCAAACTATCCGTTTAAATCGCTAAATGGCAAACAAATATATCTAACTAGCATACGCATCCTGCCATGTGCACGAATTATGTAAATGAGACACAAGTAAACGCGGATAAATCATAGAAAGAAACAACGATTTGGAGGAGCCGTAGCTAATGGCTAAACGCGAAACACGGATTTGGAAAAATGCATATACGATAAAGATACCTTTACTCGTAAGTATATATTTCCTGTAAATGCATCGGAAAAGAGTCCCTTTTCGCGAAAGAAAAACAAACCATTAATAACGATCCTCCCAAAACGTCGAACACCTCGAACTATACTAAGCCCAGACGTTTATTTTTGAAACCACGAAAGGTCGCCACTAAGGGTCTACCAAATTGGAATTACTCGGCCATTAAACTATTAAGAAAATCTCGCCCTCGCTTCGCACGTTCTCTCAAATTTAGAGTTTAAACCTGAGTTTGCGTATTCTCTTTTCGGTGAATGATTTGCTCCGTCAAAACCCGGGGAAGGGGATATGTCAAGGTCAACTTATCCGCGCTTATACGTATAAGTGATTCGATGAAAACGTTATATTCTTTACGAACATCACCTTACAGTAAAATGGATCTAAAGTAACGTAGTGTTACTCCCCCGTACTCGATATAAGGTCGTAAAGAGGTCCGAATAACTAGTATTCCACCCATATCGTCTTATGATATTCAAGTCCCTATTCATTATTCTTACAAACTTAGGAAAATAAACTGTATACACGTGTATTATATAAATTGCCTGGTAAATTCTCTCGCCCAATTTTTCATTTTTTTTTTTTTGTAAAACCACCAAGAAGAAACGTAGCATTTGTAAATGTTAGCTCGGAGGCCAATCACCCGATTTGCTTTATGTAGAAGTTTGTCGCACCTTTTCGGGGGAGGTTGTGAATTATTCGGTTTTTTTTGGAAAATTTCTTGAATACTCCTTCTATTTAGATAATTTCTGGTATATTCAAGTTTTTCAGCCTATAATTGTTTGTCGGATTCCTTTGACGAGTTCTTTCCTTTTCAACAAAGAGGTAAAAACTATTGAAGCAAAAGAAATTCCTATAATCTTGGGTGGTTTCCAGTTTTAAAATATTTCGAAGTATTTTTTCTGATTTTTTTATTGTTCTTAGTTTCGTTTTCTTTGTCGGTTGAACTCTCGATTTGCAGAAGAATGTGGTTTTGGATATTGGGGACGTCTGGCGGTGTAGTTGTTCTTTAAATACTCGTTTTACAGTAGTATTGCACTAATCCGTACTTTCGTATTTGTAGAAAGGTTTATCGTAGCATAAATTAAATATGAGCTCTCCACTTGAAATAATATTTGTAAACGTCTTAAAGCATACTGTATTGTTACACAGTATTCTTGGTAGTAGAAAATAGATTACTAAATTTTAATTATATCGGAGCTTTGGTTATTAAGATTGTTTAATATAAAATTAATATATTAACTGGGTTATGGTTTCAAGAGTGCTTAAGTTGAAGAAGTTTAAGAATGTTTTCTTATACTTTAAGAACAATGGCTGGTAAGAAATATCTTACAGCCAGAATACTTTAGAAAAATTTAGCTGACTGCAACACTAAGCCCTTGATTTTATTTATATTTCCTCTTTATTTTTTTGTTAAATTTACGTGAACGTTCTAAATCGTAATATATAACGTGAACGTTCTAAATCGTAATATATAACGTGAACGTTCTAAATCGTAATATATAACGTGAACGTTCTAAATCGTAATATATAACGTGAATGTTCTAAATCATAATATTCAACGATAATTTTCTAAATTTAATTTTTTAATTTTCCGATTTGCGGAAATGTTTCTGGAAATTTTTCTGCATTTCATTTTTCCGGAAAATTAACAACACTATTTTAATTCATAATATTCAAACAAGAATGTTCTAAATCTTAATTTTGAACATTGATGTTTGAAAGGAGCAGCCATATTTAATTATTATTCAAAACAATCTTAAAAATCGTCCATTTTACGAGACGGCCATTCTTACCAAACTTGACGTACCCTATTCTGACATTGTGGAATAATAAACCTTTATTATTGTTTTACCATGACCTCTAAACTTCAAGTGTCTAAACACTTCTTTAGACAGTACGATTTCCATACGGTACAAACAATTATAGAAAATTTAAAAAACAGAATGAAATTACCGGTCACCATAAATATCTTATTGTTCATATGCCACCTTATTGTTCCATCAAACAACACGGAAGTACCAATGACAATCCTATTAATCGAATAACGAAGTCACGATTTACTGACTTGTCGAATAGCTGTGAAAGTATTCCATTAACAAAGACAATAGGCTATTAACACCTTTAACGATATAACGAGATAGTAAAAAAATGCTAATGTCTAAAGAAAAGGGCAAACTTAACGCCTTAAGAAGTGCTGAGCAGTCATCGAATATGCGAGAGTTAAACTTACAGCCGTGACGGTACAAATTGAAAAACATTTAGTTTAGTGACATCAGCTAGTCGGGAAATCTCAAAGGCTTCCGTTGCATCCGAATACGGAATTATTTTTTTATAAACGCAGTATTCAACTTCTAAACATCCTTAGTAACTTGATAGCTCTTAGTTAGTATGCTCTTTCTAAAACTTATAAACAACACAGACTTCACCCTTTCCGTACAGTATCTCAAAACAGTCAACCTTAATTTTTTAAGAGTGAAACGAGAAGTCGCGTTGAGCTCGCGCGTCCAACGTGACTCATATAGACGAACAAAAACAGACATAAACAGCGTCTGCAATTGAGTTCCTGGAATTATTTATACATTGAAAGAGAAATTAAGACCTCCCTTATTAAGCCAAACATCTCCCACGTTATGGTTCGCAGTCGAACTTATGACGTAAAAAGATTTTATTAAATACGCCGTTTTCCAACTTCCGGTTGCGGTGTTATTTGCTGTTTCAGCTCTTTTTTGAGTCGTGTATGGGAAGCCTTTGAATATCGTTTTGCAACTGCGATGGCAGCAAAAAGCATTAAAAAGTTATAGCCTTTTTTGATTTTTACGTAATCTCTCCCCTGGCCTCTGATACCAAGTTTTATGTTGGCCATTATTTTTGGAAGATTTATAACCGTGGCCATGTTTTCATTCAAAAGACGTATTACACTATATCGTTTCATATTTTGTCTTCTCGTTCTTTGGATACGTTACAGGCTCTCTAGTTTGCTACTGGATTGGGTTGTCAAGTGTTCCCTCGTGATATCGACAATTTTCTAGTTAAGGCAGGAATCTTCATTGCGGTGGGTCTTAAAGTTACGAAACCCTATTGATAAACCTTTACATAACTTGACATTCGTCTTTGGAATGAGGCTCTGTTTTTACTCTAGTGTAGATAAAACTAAAGCACATACCATTCAACTTTATGTAAGGCAAGATAAATGTAGATGTACAGATGTATTTAATATTAGTAAATGTTTATATTATATTTCTTATAGAGATGTATCAAATCTTTGCCATTATAGAAAACGTGTATCTTAGCTTTCAATGTTTGCGAGATGCCAATATATACTTTTGATACCAATCATTTACATATTATACTAATTATATACATTTTATACCAATAATATACTTCTAGGACCAGTTATATACTTCTACGACCAATTGTATACTTCTGATACCAAATATATACTTTGAGGACCAATTATATACTTCTGATACCAATTATATACTTCTGATACCAATTGTATACTTCTAAGACCAAATATATACTTTTAGGACCAATTATATACTTCTGATACCATTATATACTTCTGATACCAATTATATACTTCTGATACGAATTGTATACTTCTAAGACCAAATATATACTTTGAGGACCAATTATATACTTCTGATACCAATTATATACTTCTGATACCAATTGTATACTTCTAATACCAAATATATACTTTTAGGACCAATTATATACTTCTATGACAAATTATATGCTTTTAGGACCAATTATATGCTTCTGATACCAACTATATACTTCTGATACCAATTGTTTACTTCTGAACCAATTATATACTTCTGATACTAATTATATACTTCTGATACTAATTATATACTTCTGATACCAATTGTATACTTCTGATATTAATTATGTACTTCTGATACGAATTATATACTTCTGATATTAATTATTTACTTCTGATACCAATTATATACTTAATCTGATACCAATTATATACTTAATCTAATACCAATTATATATATCTGATACCAATTATACATTTCTGATATCAATTATATACTTCTGATATCAATTATGTACTTCTGATATTAATTACAAACTTCTGATATCAATTATATACTTCTTATATTTACAGTAATATTTATTATCATTATTAAAAATGTGTGCAGATTATAAATTTTTTAACATACAAATCTTAATATATTTTATTATCTTTTAGTTCATATTTATTTTAAATTTTTTTATTCGTTCCTTAACGAATTTTTGAAGGTAAATCTCTTAAACATTTTTCATTGAACCGGTCACTTCAAAAAACCTTTTTTTCTTTTGCAAAATTCCAAGTAACAAAAATAGTAAAAGACCTGTCAATGTAGTCTGATATGAAAGAGAGGGTAAAAACTACGTTTGCAAAAGTACGCCTTCTTCTGGCGCTGTGGTCGTTTTAGAAGCCGAACTCGCTCTACACTATAAAATCCGTTGGGCTTTCCCCCCTTCCTTTGGAAACTTAACAGTAGATAATAGTTCGTTTGCTTCGATTGTCCGTGGGCAACAAAGGTCTCTCTTAAGTATCCCCTTTTAGTAAATACCCTCCAAGAAACCCGATTTATCTTACCCTTTAACCCCGAAGCCACGAAAGAAGGTTCCCAAAAATAGTCCTTATTTATGGACCTCCGACGAGCCCCAGGAAGACCAACAGGTCCTTTTCATCCCAGAGCTTTGGATTTCGAGAGAGAGAGGGTATGGTACAAATGCCGGAGGAGGCGGGGTACAATAAACTAAAAGCAGCTACTCATTTTTCAAACGCTGACAATCTTTCCCGTTTCTTACTTACAAATGTTCCTTTCCATCGTTAGTCGAATTGGTTCGGAAAGAAAAATGGACGACAACATGGTTTCACCCCGATTTTCTACCAAGGGTTTATTTTCATTAAAATGCCCTATCGTCTGAAAAGAGGTTAGTTGTAGTGATACATTAGGCCAAGGATTCCCTTAAGAAAATGGCTTAATCCAATATTCAAATTTGGATGCAAATTAAATTTCAATACAGTTATGTTTACAACAAATAATTTATTAGAGTAGAATTTCGTACATTGTAATTGGATCAAATGTAACATATTTTCTATTATATTTATTCAATTAAATTAAATTAACTTAGAAATAATGACTTGTGAATTAATTACGGCATTAGTGGGAATTATAGGCCCGCAACAAAGCCGAAGTATAAGATAGTATACATTAACAGTATATTTTATTTAAAATGAATTAAACATTTTCGATCAAACTCGGAATAGATGCTTCAATAAAGCATCCTCCAAGGAATTCGCCAAGAAGTAATATTTCCGAAAGGCTGCCAGGACCTGCATGTCACATTTTATATAGGGTTTGTTAAAATAATGGAAATTTTTAACTTTTACGGCAGCAACAAGTGTTCCCTTTTAACCAGGTAACTTTTTTGACATATTAAGGCTTAGCAAAAACACGACGTTCTGTTTACTGGTGAAAAGTTTCCATTATTTCAACAAGCAATATTTATATAATATCTTGCGGGTCCTGGCTCTCGGAAATATTACTTCTTGGCGATTTCCTTCGAGGATGATTTATTTAATTTTGAATATAATTTTGGAACCCAATTTGATCCACCATTTTCGTAAGGCTTAATTAATTAATTGACTAAAGAATATACCTCAACGTGAAAAAACTGATAGCTTGCTGTTGGGAACCGTACTTTTATAAATATATTGTTTTCTGAAACCCAACAAAACCATCGCCATGGTTACACATATAACTTGAAATCCACTTCAGCTAGTTTCAGCGATTCCAAAAAGTTGGACCGATAGATGTGAATCCAATACAAAGACTAGACTACCCGTTGATGGACTTTAACCTAGAAGCAACAAACACAGCACCCCACACTAGGAGAACGCAACCCGTCAAAAGTCGTGCATTTTCTCACGTACAGTTTTCATTGGTTAGACGCTTTAGCGCCTGCTGCCGTCGGAAGGGGGAAATTCGGAAATTGTCTTCCCCTTTTCCGTAAAACGTTCAGCGTAAAGGCTCGTCCAATGAAATTTGTACAGAACACTGCGTTAGCGTGTTTAAAGGCTAGCTGCGTTCTCCTTGTGTTTGTTGCTCCCGAGGGGCAGGTCACTTCGTTGATTAACGACGCACCCCTCGAAAGACTAAATCCGATTTAATCGTGATTATTTTGATTAAATTCAATTTAATCACGATTAAGTGGATTAAATCACGTTTAATCATGATAAGAATGTTTAAATCGGATTTAATCATGATTAAATGAATAAATCTGTTTAAAATGATTAAACCTGATTAAAATGATTAAACCTGATTAAAATGATTAAACCTGATTAAAATGATTAAATCCTGATAAAAAAATTATATCGTGATTAGTATGATTAAATCGTACTTTAGTTTTGATTTTAATGATAAATTCTCGATTCGACCGATTATATTGATTAAATCGGGATTAAAATGATTAAATCTAATTAAAAAGATTAGATCATGATTAGAATGATTAAATCTCGTTTAAATGATTAAATCCTGATTAAAAAGATTCGATCATGATTAGAATGATTAAATCTCGTTCAAATCGTGGTTAGATTTTCTAATCTTGATTAGATTTTTTAATCTTGATTACCCTGATTTAATCACGATTACCCTGATTTAATCATTTTACTATGATTAAGACGCACCCAAAATGGAAGTGACCTGCCCCTCGGTTTCTCCTAGCTTTAACGAAGCTAACTAGTCCACTTAACATTGCCGGCAGTTCGTTTGTTGTTCGGGTAGTGCAACCGTACGTGGTCCCAGAGCCATCTTGTTACGAGCCAACTTTTATCATATTAAAGCGTGACTTTGCCATATATCTTCAACGCCGAAAGAAGCGGTGTCTCCATTACGAGTTAAAAGAAAGTTTGCCGTTCCTATTCCTATAGTTAATTATTTTAGGTTTCCCTTTTAGCTATGGTACCCGCTTCACGCGCGTCCAAAAACGCGGGAACTATGCGTGGCGAAATTGGGGGAACCGCTCCACTCTCCCGTTAGCGAAGCGCTTCTTCGGGAAAAGATGGATGGCTTTTACCCCAACACCGCCGCGCGTTGCCTTCTCTTTCTCGTGGCCCTATTTTTTTCTAAAGATCTATTTTGTTTATGTCTAAAAGTTTCTAATCGAAAAAGTATCGTGTTTTTGCGCCCTCAAAGGGACTAGTTAACCTGATAGTTCGCGTGGAGTTGCTAGCCGATAAAATCCGTTTACGACGCGTTAGGCACGTTAGGGTGACGATAGCAACCCCGTGTCACCCTAGTAACGGCGGTCAAAGGAGGGAGATATAATTGGTTCCACGTGGAACCCACATGGCCCCCCTGCACTCTCTACCGTCCCGCCTGCGAGGTGTACCGTCGCTTGGCTTCACTAGGTTCCCGAAATTGAGCGCCACCCTGGCAGTCCGGTCCACCCCTTTGCTCGTAAATCAAGAAGGATTCCGTGGGCATTTTGTGAAAGAACTTCGCTGTAGCGTTGTATGACGGAGAATTTTCTGGTTCGTAGGAATTCCATTCTGCCACCCTGCAATATACGTGTAGCTATGGATTATTTTCTGGTTACATAATAATGCTTAATATCTAACTAACTGTGGTGCTATATGTTTGACGTTATGAAAAATGATGGCGAGGTGTAATCACTAAGCTTGGAAAATTTGTTATATACAGGGTGTTTCAAAAGGTTATGCAAATATTTTAAGGAGTTGTAAGGGGTGAGTTATAATAATCAGATAGGCTAATACCCGAGGCACCACATTAGGCCATCAAGCGACTTTTAAAGCCATTAATTCAGGTGGCCGGGTTACAATGCGTAGGAGGGTGGTGGCAAGCCCTTCACGCCACGCCAGCCAACAGCTCCCTACACTAACTAATACCTTTAAACTCAAATGGGATTTTATGGAAAACTCAAAAGGGTTTTTATGGAAGGGGAAACCCCTTAAACCAGTGGGGGAGAGAACTTGCAAACTCAACGCGGAAGGAGTTGTTCCGAGTTTTCACCCAGTGCCACAAGCTAGGATCTAACCCGGATCCTCTTGCTGCGAGGCGAAAGTGCTAACCACTCGACCTGTTTTATCCCCATATTCCTACGATGAGTTAAAAGAGTGCCAGAGAGCTTCAAAGTTTGGCCTACTAGCCCCTGGAAGTAGGCTGCAACAAGCGCAAAACCAAGCAGCAGGGACTTTAAATACCGTTTAAGTTTACTTTTTTACGCTGGTTACTTCGATTGGTTTACAAAGTCCTTTTTTACCTATCACACGAACCCGAACCTTAATGTTCGCGTTTCCCTGCTGCTTGGTTTTGCGCTTGTCGCAGCCTACTTCCAGAGGCTAGTAGGCCACACTTTGAAGCTCTCTGGCGCTCTTTTAACTCATCGTAGGAAAATGGGGAAAAACAGGCATACTTCTATAACTCCTTCAAATTTTGGCATAACCTTTTGAAATACCCTGTATTGCCATTTGAGCTCGGCTGTGTTCGTTAGATAAAATTTCAAAGCACAAATTCCGTAATCATACACCATGCAAAATCCATAAAAACGTTTTTACTTTGTTTTACTTAAAGGCAAATTTCATGTTATGGGTTATAACTGAAACTCGTAAAATGTTCTTGTTTTTCTTTCAAACCATGTTGTCGTAACACTGTAAGGCATTGTACGATTTTACGATGACAAGTAAAGATTTAGTACAGTTTCGCTAGTTAAATTAGATCCTAACTGGCACAACCCCACATTGAACCTTGACTTTTTGTCGAAAAACAACAACAAACAAAACATGCCAATAAAAATACGCGATTAATGTCCGAAGCCAGTCATGACTGCATCCATTGTATCTAGGAATATAATACTGCGTACCTGGAACAGAAATTTGTATTCCCCCATCACGGACTCACGGTTTTAGCTTCCGCAACGCGAGAGCTATACAATTTCGGACATACGAGCGTAGCGCCATCGTAAAAATAAGCGGAATTTTTTGTCTCTATAAATTTTGCCTACTTTTCATTCTATTCACAAGGATTTTTTGTACAAGTTGAAACACGAATATTCTACCTGGATTATACGCAACTAATTTCGGAGATGTTTATTTAATTTGAAGAAAAAATAAATAAATCTTTAACACGATTTTAAAACCACGCATTTCTAACCAAGTCCCAACGAACACGCGGACGAAATTTTGACTACGGTGTCCGCTAGGTGTCTCTAGTATCTTATTTATCACATTGCCAGGCCTATGAATCCCATATTTCCCTTCCAGTATTTCCATCCTCCTAGATTGTATCGAGTTAAAGTATTCCTTGACCGAAATCGGACTTTGCTTCGTAATGAGTTGTTTTCGAAGTTTAGAAATGTGAAAACATCCCAACGTGTTGAAGTCATAATCCGTCGCTTTATCTCCGTTCATGTCGAACTTGAACCTGGACTGGCAGGCGTCCCAGTGAGAGCAACGTGGGACGAGAACCACCCGCTGCTTTGAATAGGGACCTCGCGAATGTTTGGAATGAACTGTCGAAATGCGGCGAGGAAGGGCTTTAAGGGCTCAACAAAGGAAATCGTACCGATGCAAAAATAAGACGCTCTTTTGAAGTTCGCTTAAAGGAAACGAAGACTTAACAGATGCCATAGCGTAATCGACAGTTTCTTCGGAATCTTAGCTTCGAATCTACTGACTTGTTGTTGTTCAGTCCATGTTAGATCAATGCCGTCAAACGATAAAAAATACGGCTCACTTGTTTCAGATATATGGTGGAAACTAGGGTTAACTGATAGCGTGGTTTAGTCGACAAACGGTGAACAACACCCTTGATGGAACTGTCAGTTAGCGATCGCCTCTACCATAAAAGGCACTCCGCTGAACGTTTTGCAAAGGGGCATGTCTTCTATTCTTCTCAAGATCATGCATGGTCAGATCACCACAAATCTCATGACAGGATATAGAGTGTACCGCTTTTAAAAGCCATGATCATCGTTGGGATGTACCCATCCGCCCCCCTTTGACCTTCGCGACCTCTTCCTGATAATAACGAACCACGGCTACCACGACCCTTAAATTTAGTTCCTTCCTCTCTACCGGTGTAACCCCCGGTGTTATTTCTTTTCTCTCCAAAATAATTGACTTTTTTCCCCATGAATCACAGCGTATGTTCATTATTAGAGTATTTTCAACAGCGGAACAAATTTTATCATCCGCTGTCAGGACGGATGGAAAAATATTTGGTAGAGTACAATTTAAGTAAAAGCCCTAGGGTATCCCCAATGCCCTGGGAACAATTATGTTTTTTTCCCAAGGTCAAACCTCTGAATATTTTGGTTTTCGTTTTTTCAAAATTTTTTCGCATAGTTTCTATATAGTCATTTTCAAGAAAATAGTTAAAGTTAAACAAACAACAAGTCGAAATCATTTTCATAACCTATAACCTTAATTTAGATATTTATATATTAAATATATTATTATATTGAATATAATTATTTCTGTTGATATTCTAATTTCGATCTTGACAAAAATTATTTTATAATTCGAATGCTTTTGGAAATGTGATTTATGAAATTTTTTGGAAATGCAATTTTGGGGGTTTAAATACATTTTACCACGACTGAAATCTGGGAGGGTGCTATATAACCCTGTACCCCTTATTCCGCCGCCAGGGTGCGCTGTTACTTCTATCCGCACAGGATGTTGTAGAATATTATCATTTTTAAAACGATAGATTGCGAAAAACAATTTTAAAAGAGAACGTGTCAGGACCTCCTATCTCGAAATACGTCGATTTGAAATGCGGTTTTAAGCCAACGTGAGGGAGTTGATGGGGATTGATTTAGAGAATTCGTGATTGGAATTTATTAATGAAACATTCTGGTTCTGATATAAGCGCTTCATAACTGGCGAGATTGTTTTTGACGTATTGAATAGCCGCTAGTTTTAATCTGGTAGTTTTTTTCTCTCAAACCAAACCTTGTTTTTCAGCTGGTTTTCGCTGAATTTTAAAAAGATCGTTGTTACCGGTTTTTTGGAAGACATAGCCTCGCTAAGTGGTCTTACGAAACACTTAAACCCATTCCGGATTCTTGTTAGTGTTTTGAGGCCCGATACGCCTTTGAAATTATATTTTGAAAATTGGGATGTCTCACCTTTCAATTATTTAATATAAATTTAGAAATTATTTTAAAATGATCTCCGTGTCGATATAAAAGTTACTCAAATATTTATAAAAGAACGTGATATAAAAGTTTCATTTTTAGAAACGGAATATATATATATATATATATATATATATATATATATATACTCATAAATATTATCACCTCTCATTGGATTTTACAGGTACGGTGTTATTTAATATTTATCTAAGACTTTGCGATTTATCTCGTAATTTAGGATAATCTAAAACTTTGAGATTTATCTCGAAATTTAGGATAATCTAAAACTTTGAGATTTATCTCGTAATTTATTATAATAAAAAACTTTGTGATTTATCTCGAAATTTAAAATTTAACTACAAATTTTGATTCATCCTGAAATTTAAAATTAATCTCGAAATTTATTATTTATCTAGAAATTTCGGATTTATCTAGATATTTAAGATTTATCTAGAAATTTCGGATTTATCTAGATATTTAAGATTTATCTAGAAATTTCAGATTAATCTAGATATTTAAGATTTATCTGGAAATTTCAGATTAATCTAGATATTTAAGATTTATCTGGAAATTTCAGATTAATCTAGATATTTAAGATTTTTCTATATATTTAAGATTTATCTAGAAATTTAAGATTTATCTAGAAATTTAAGATTTATCTAGAAATTTAAGATTTATCTAGAAATTTTGGATTTATCTAGATATTTAAGATTTATCTAGAAATTTAAGATTTATCTAGAAATTTAAGATTTATCTAGAAATTTTGGATTTATCTAGAAATCTCGGATTTATCTAGAAATTTCGGATTTATATAGAAAGTTAATATTAAATGATCGACATGGAATAATTTTTGCGGTAAAACGTTTTGTCAAATGAAAGAACATTTACAAAATATAATTCAATTTAATATCATAATCTATCGTACAACGCATCGTCAATTCGCTTTGCAACGAAACTATAACGCATTTTCTTGATAAAAACATTCGACTTAATGTCTATAATTTACATACGCGTACATTGTAGTTTCTTTTACAGAAAATAATTTGTCTAATGCCATTTCTTGTATCTCGAATAAGAACCGCTCCGAAATGATAGTAATTTGGAATTCGTGTGTACAAATTTCGTCCCAATGTTGCGAGAGTCATCTCGACGACACTGATAGCGCGGCGAGTCATTACGACAATTCTTTGGTCAATTACTATATAAAAGGCTAAACTCTTAAAGTATCTTCAACGTAATATTCCGTCGCCTATATACAAAAATACATTTTCTTCCCTTTGTGGCCCATTGTCGGCCGAGCGTTCCAGCTCCATTGTAAGGCTTACACTTTTGGCACCGTGCGCCAGCCGAAGAAATCCCCCTGGTTTAACGGGTACTTTGAAGTGGAAGTTATTAAATATGACAGCGTTATGGAAGCCCTACGCTTCCTATTTAATCCGGGGTATCGGCCGCAGACGCTCGGAGCTTATTACGTAAGCGGAAAAAGGGACGTCTCCCGGCAAATATCGTACGCTCTTGGACTTTTGGCTGCGGCGCGGCGCTGAAGGCAAGGAGAAGAAGTAGAAATGCCAATATCAATTACGGGCTACCCACAACCCCTTCCGTGCCCGCGCGTGAAGAATATTAAAGGCAAACGGAGAGAGAATGCCTCTTAAATCTCTCTCTCGCTTCGTTCTTTATTTAAGGCCACCTACAATGTATTTTCATCAAGTTACTTTCTAGCGTAGGGGCTCTTCATAAAGATATCGAAGCAAATATAAACCTTTCAATATTTTTATCGAAGTCATTATTTCGGCGTTATATTGTTTGTTTTAAATGTATTTTTGTAAGCTGTGGCATGTTTAAATTTTTTTATGTTTATTTAAATAAATCTTTTTCTCTTAATTAAGTTAAATTATCTTTCTTCTCTTAGTTTTATTTAAATTATATTTAATCTCTTAGTTTAATTAAATAATCTTTACTAACTTAGTTTATTTAATTTATCTTTACTAACTTAGTTTATTTAATTTATCTTTACATAATTAATTTATTTAATTTATCTTTACATAATTAATTTATTTAAATTATCTTTACATCATTAATTTATTTAAATTATGTTTTTATCTTAGTTTATTTAAATTATCTTTTTTCTATTAGTTTATTTTAATTATCTTTTTCTCTTAGTTTATATAAATAATCTTTTTCTTCTTAGTTTATATAAATAATCTTTTTCCTCTTAGTTTATTTAAATTATATTTTTCATGGTTGTCTACTTAAATTATCTTTTTCTCTGAGTTGTTTTAAATAATCATTATTATCTTAAATTATCTTTTCTCTTAGTTGTTTGAAATAATCTTTGTTATCTTAATTTATTTAAATTGTCTTTTCTCTTAGTTTATTTAAATAATCTTTATTATTCTCTTAGTTGTTTTAAATTATCTTTTTATTCTCTTAGTTGTTTTCAATCATCTTTTGTTTATTTTGTATATTATATTCCCTTTTCATGAACTAGTAGAAATAAAGGTGGTATTATAAGAGGAAAGATGCGTGCTCTCATTTCTCTTCCTTTCTGCCTTTGAATCTACTAGTTCTGATATCGAAGATAATATATTTTGCACTTCAATTTATCGGTTATGAAAGGAAATATCTTGCCCGTTACAGGCTTAGCTTGGCTCCATAAAGTTAGTGCCGCCGTTTTGAATAAACTAACTGGCAATACTGATTTAACGGTTGGTTTTTGTAGGCAGTATATATTGAAAATCTCCAAACAAAGGTCAATTGTTTTTTATATAGCTAACTTGACCTATATGAACAGAGTATTTTTACAAAATAAATAAATATTATAAATGGGATATTAACACAATCAATGAAATATCGTGAATTCACTATATTCAATGATTTGTTTTAAAAATTTCAACAGTAAATGAGTTGGGTATCGCGGTCATATTTCAAATTTTCGACAACCATTGCCCTTTCGTACTCCAAAAGGAAGAAAGTGCTCAAGCAGAAGAATTTACAGAATAATTCTAAAAACATGCTTTTGTAAATAACAGGCGTAATTGTATAATTTTAATATAATGTCAAATTAAACATTTCACTATTTCAATTTCCGAGAGAGCAAACTTAAGCAGAAATTTATTAGAAATTCATCCAAGGTATCAAACGATGTACTCGAGGCTGTTTGCCGAACTTATGAATATAATCTCATAATTTATGATTTTTTAATACGAAATGTAATGACATTTTACTGGTAATTAATTCCATTTATAAATTACCATCTTTTCTCGGGAATCTAGACTTCGTTCCCCCCTACAGTTTCTTCCATTCCCTGCTGTTAAATATTTAAACCGGCAGTTAAAAACAGAAATGATATAATCATTTAAACCGTATAATTTTTTATCTCCCCATTCATTAATAGTCGACTTTCAGGTTCTTTAAACATTTCTAATTTGGTATTTGAAATTAATTAAATAGCTTCGAGAAAATTTTCCGTCTTTCTAAGAATGATTTCATGCCTGTTAATGAAGAACCTTTACAGCTTAGTCATACCCTGTTAACCGCGCGATACGAGTGTGAGTCTAGTACGGTTTTTAGCTGGCGAATAAATTGGTGATTCCTAATCGGAGAGGCCTTGGTAATAATTTTAAGGGTTACATTATTACGAAGCCAGAAAAAAAATAATTAGTAAAACCAGTCATAATCGCTTTCTAGCGGCGAACTCGAAACCAGCTCGAACTGATTTTGAGGTTAAACCCCTCCGTACTTATTCAGGAATATCAATTGAACGTCGCGCAAAATTTTATGGTCACGGTGTCGGGCTAATTACCCAATTCCGTGTAGTGAATATAATTCCCGCATTCGTCAACCGAGCGGCTCTGACTGTTTCCCTTTCATTACCTATTCAGTTGAACGATGCCATTTGGAATGTACGAAAAAAAGGAGGCCTCTCTGTCTTCGCGATCCTTAAATGACAAAGTTGAAGGGTCACCAGGCTGTTTGCCAATGAATCGAAACCGCAATCGCCGCGACTTTGATAGAACTGTCTGGTAATTCTCGATCGCTAACAGCTTTCTTTTTTTAAAAGAAAAAGTCATAACTGTCATCGTATATAGGATATGACTCCTATTCGAGAAATAGAAAACTCTGGTTTGGTCTTATTCCGGAAGACCCCCCAACGTATTTTTGGCAAAAGGGATAATTTTTTTTGGTCTCCGGCTCGTTTCGCGGCGTGGCTCTCATCCCTTTCTCGCTTCCTCTTGATTCATTCTCGAGTGGATGGATGGCGAAATGGACAAAATGCGTTGTATTTTATAAATAAATAATGCCTCCAGAAACAACAGCCTCATTCTAGGGATCCGTACCACGGATGAAGTGGCGCGCGTGTGACAGGAAGATATTGCTCTAAGTCACGGAGAATGATAGGACCACTTTATTATTAGGGTGTACAGCTATCTCTTGTTAAACTAGTAGAAAACACGATGCTTTGTGTATCGCCGCTTGATGCTTTGCCGTGGCTGTCGCTATAAGGAAGTTTACCGTTCTATACTAATAAATTAATTGCCACAAACAATTGTCATGGTATCAATTTTAAGTTATGGGTATATTTTGTGATACAAACACTACAGTTGTAATATGGTTTTCGTACAGCCTTAGTTAGGCCCAGTGACGGCGATCCCGTGGGGAATCTTGGGCTCGAGCCCCCACAAGGGAAAACCTACGGAGGTAAAGCCCCCACAGAAGTAAAATTGAGGGGAAAAACAATCAGGGAAAAATATAGAATTTAACTGCCTTTATTTGAGTCCGAAATCAGAATAACAGATGTTGAAGATGCGAGTAACATAATAATCAGCTAGGCTAATACCCAAGGCACCACCTTAGGCCTAAGTCATCAAGCGACTTTTGAAGCCATTAATTTAGATGAAATAAGCATAAAATTGATTTCGATAGATTGGTCCAAACAGAAAATAGCCTCGTCGGGTACCCTGTCTTACCCCATTATCTTAAGTTATTCTAGATAGCCTAAAATACCTTCATAATGTATGTGGTCAAGAAAGGTTTAATGATCTAGAGATTCCTCTGAAAACATAGACAAGTTTACATTTTATTATCATTGAATTCATTGACGCTCGAGATATTAGAAAGAACACTTTCTTTTTAACAATATAATATTTAAGATTTAGAGCTGTACATTTTCTTGCTTAAGTTTAAAGTAAATGAATTTTTGGATAAAAATAATGGGCTGGGCCACGCAGGAATTTTTCCCGTCGCCTCCGCTGGTTGGGCTAAATTTTCATTATGGGTCAAAATGCTTAGTACAATTATGAAGGTAGTTGATTTATTATTATGATATTATGCGTATTCATTTTATTGCTGGAAAGAAGCCCACATCAGTCAGTGCAAATAGTTTGTTATTAAAGCAATTAGTTGACATTTCTTAAATTTAATTTGCAAATCATTGTTACGCTTAGTAAAGACTGTAGCTACACTTTCCTTGTCTTTCGGATCAATCTATATTTGAAGGAGAACTATTTTTTTACTCCGAGGGGCCGATCACTATCCATAATCAGTGTACAAGCGTGTAGGTTTGACTGTACTAAAGTTATTACGTAATCGATTACACGTTTAGCACAACCAAAGGCTGTAATCGGTGTACAAAAATTCCGAAAGTGGTTAGCCCCTTGTTTGACCCGAAGTGTCGATAGTGGTTGAAGTCAGAGTTTGCGGTGTACCACTAAGTAAGAGGTTACTCAAATTTGCCTAAGAAGGGGTTTAGTTTCTATTGCCCAGAAATTGGGCATTTATAAGAAATGTTAAGGATACATCGACTTAGGCAACCCGGGGCTGCATTTGATATATCCGAAATGGTTATGGTAGAAAATGTCAATGATACAACAGTCACTGCGACATAGTCAAATCTTCGAAGTAGAAATACTAAATTTGGGCAGTCGGGGGTCCTAGAATTGGGAATTTTGGACTCACAGGTACCAGTTAAAAACTACTTATATAATTAGTCTAAGCCGGCTTGCTATCTTTATACTACAATTACCTGGAAATATCTGCAAACCCGTGGTTTAAGTACACATGACTTTGTTCATGTTCGTCATCATTTCATGGTGAATCGCCATCTTGAATAAATAAATAACTTTCGTCACACTCTAACTATTTAATGAATGTCGGATTTTACTTAATAGTTTTTCAGAGTTGTTGCGTACATCCAAAATTACCCGAGTAAACGAAGATAATTATTTTTCGCGGAAGTCATGACCTGTTTAATCCCGTGTGTCGGTCTCGGTTTCATCGGAATTTAGGGAAGACCAGATGCCGCGTAGGGTGGCGGAGTGGGGTGGCCCTCCTACGCCACGATGAGGAATGGTATCTCCCTTTCCGCCGCCGCCGTTGCCTCCCCCCTTTAATAAATCGGGATCAGTCATTGGTTGCCCGACACCAGCGCTCGCCGGAAGTAAGGGTTTACTCAGCCGGAAGGGACGCTTAGTGTTCACCCGAGCGCGAGGCTTCACCCCCTTGAACCCCACCCGCCCCGTCCCCCTTCTCTCGTACCCCCTTCTCCTAGTTTCACCCTTTTCCTTCGAGCCGCTCATATCGCCGAAGATTTACACAACAGGCGCTTCGCGCGGACAATCTGCTCATAATCGAAATTTACGAGTCCTTGCTTTTGGGAAAATGGTTAAAAGTTTGGCGAGAAATAACTCGGGGACTTGTTTTTGCCGCGGAATATTTATGTTAATAGATTTTATGCTGGCGAGCGCCGGGTTGTTTGCGTTCATAATCACCGGTCGTTTTATTATGGTCAAGTATGTATATACAGTTCAGCCCCAACTTCGGGACTTTATCAACGCGCCGCGACGGCTATTTTTGAAATATGTAAATCGTCTCTGGCGTTCTTCCTTGCCGAGCGACGCCATGTCCTCAATTTTACTCCCATTTTACAGCGTTTCGCTTTTAAGAGCGTTTCCAATAGCGTTCGTCGCGCCTTGACGCTATTAACTTCAGCTGGAGAAATTAATACGCTTGCCTACTCCGTTTTCACGCTAGAAAGTTGAAATTTGTTCTTCTCCTTGTTGTTTTTAATTCCGCTTTTAAAAAGGTCGTTTTGTGTTTTGCCGTCATTTTAACGACTTGAAAATATCAAACTTCTAATGAGATATTGAAATGATTATATATTTTACGATTAAAAATGTTTCGGCTTTATTTAATATAAAGTTTAAAATGGACGTTAAAATATGCTTGGCGTAAATACAAATTCGCTTGTGCCTACTGTTTATGCTTGAAAAACTACAAACACTCCTTTTCGCATAAATACGAATTCGCTTGTGCTTACTGTTTATGCTTGCAAAACTACAATAACTCCTTTTCGCATAAATACGTATTCGCTTGTGCTTACTGTTTATGCTTGCAAAACTACAATAACTCCTTTTCGCATAAATACGAATTCGCTTGTGCTTACTGTTTATGCTTGCAAAACTACAATAACTCCTTTTCGCATAAATACGAATTCGCTTGTGCTTACTGTTTATGCTTGCAAAACTACAATAACTCCTTTTCGCATTGTGTGCTTGCTAGAGGAAAGTTAGTCTTAATTTTAATATACGCTCGCAAGAAAAGAACGCGTTGTTTATTTGCTTTACGTGCTTGCTAGATCAAATTCAGTAATTATTTACATTTTACGCCTGCAAAAGGTTTTGTTTTTGCTTTATGTGCTTGCTAGAACATTATCAGGCATAATTTTCATTATACGCCTGCAAGAGTAGTATGAGTCACTCTTCTGTTTTATGGTCTTTCTAGATAAAAATGAAACAAACTTTGCTTTATGCACTTGAAAAAAGTAGAATCAGGCATAATTTGCTTCATGCACTCGCAAAAGTAGAATGACATCATTTTCGTTCTAATTGTTTGCAAGAATGGATTGAGTCATCTTTTTCTTTATAAGCTTACAAAAGTAAATTATTTCATTTTGGCTTGATAAGGTTACAAGAGTAGATTATTTCTTTTTGCTTGATAAGGTTACAAGAGTAGATTGTTCCATATCTGCTTGATTAAGGTTTCAAGAGTAGATTATTTAATTTTTGTTTTACAAGGTTACAAGAGTAGATTATTTCATTTTTGGTTGATAAGGTTAAAAGATTAGATTGTGCCATATTTGCTTGATAAGGTTACAATAGTAGATTATTTCATTTTTGTTTTACAAGGTTACAAGAGTAGATTATTTCATTTTTGGTTGATAAGGTTATAAGATTAGATTGTGCCATATTTGCTTGATAAGGTTACAATAGTAGATTATTTCATTTTGGCTTTATGCACTTGGCGGGAAGAATGTATATTTTTTGCCATTTTTGTTTGATAAAGTTACAAGAGTAGATTGTTCCATATCTGCTTGATAAGGTTTCAAGAGTAGATTATTTCATTTTTGTTTTACAAGGGTACAAGAGTAGATTATTTCATTTTTGGTTGATAAGGTTACAAGAGTAGATTGTGCCATATTTGCTTGATAAGGTTACAATAGTAGATTGTTTCATTTTTGCTTTTATGAGCTTACAAGAGTAGATTATTTCATTTTTGCTTTATAAGGTTACAAGAGTAGATTGTGCCCTTTTGGCTTGACAAGGTTACAAGAGTAGATTACTTAATTTTGGCTTGACAAGGTTACAAGAGTAGATTATTTAATTATGGCTTGATAAGGTTACAAGAGTAGATTATTTCATTTCTGCTTTATAAGGTTGCAAAAGTAGATTGTGCTCTTTTCTCTTGATAAGGTTCCAAGAGTAGATTATTTTATTTTGGCTTTATGCACTTGGCGGGAAGAATGTGTCCTTTTTGCTCTATTCTCGTAAGATTAGAATAAGCTATCTTATGCTCTATACGATTACGGGATTAGCATGAGCAACTATTATTCAAGATACTCGCAAAGCTTCAATGTTAACCGTGTTTAATACAACATTACCACGCGCAAAACACCAGTTCAATTATTATTTCTATGGCTATTTCTTTATATTAAATAAGCTTATGAATTTAATTTTCCATAGTTTTCATTTTCTTTAAAACAGCCTGGTCCGACTAAATCACGTTATCGTTATTGTATTCAAAGTAGTTTAGCAATCAACCGCTGGGCCGTAAAGAAAAAGAAACCTTATTTTTTTTGGTAACGGGTCGGGCCGGCGTTGAAAGAAGAACCAAATAAAAAAATGCAAAAGAGGCGATTTCGTTTTCCGCTTGGATCGCTTCGTGTGGCGGAGCGTCGCTTGAGGTGCCGCCACCGCTTGAAAACTGAACAAACCGCTGGAAAAGCTTAAAGCTAAGGTTGATAAATGCGTTCGTCGGTGCGTAGCAACGCGAAGCGCGAGGGTTTCCATGACAACGCGAGTAAATGCAAATAGATATAAATGGAAAAGAAAGACTGCTAAGAAATCTTCCTCTTCCTATTATTTGCATCAGTTTTCTTTCGCCGCGTCCTCCAATGGCGGCTGTTTCGCGAGCAACGCCGCCTATCGGACGAGCGGGAGTGTCTGAGCTTTGATAGAGATAATTTAGATGGTTCCGAGGGACGCGTTTACCGTTTGAGTTATACGAAACAGCACGGACGACTGAGGCCGGGAGCACTTTTTTACATATTTTTCACTTCGTCAGGAATGATTTTGTCTTTTTGACTAGAATGGCGGAATGGGAAAATTTAGAAATGGAAGAAAAAAAATAGCTAACGGCGTATAGGCCTAGAACAGAAAAGATTTAAATTAACTTGGCAACTCAAACAGAAGGAAATGCGTGTAGGTGTGAAGAGATAAATCTGATTTGTTGTGCGGAAGCACGCTTTTTAAAGCTGGGGTTTTTCAGTTTGCTGCTTTATAGTCTTTGATTTTTAGTAAGGCAAATGTCCTTCTAATGCCATTGAAAATGTTCTAAAATGTTGTAAATATTAAATAAATTATAATATTTTTATGAAAATAAATTGGTTAATAATATTAAGAACACTATTTTTTTTCTGGTTTAAATAGACTTATCTTGTTCAACAAATATTATTGCCTGGACATTTTATTTTTAAGTCTCAAAAATCCTTAACTTTTCTAAAATATTGGGCTTAAATAGACAATCTTGTTCGACAATATTATCTGGACATTTTATAAACAAAACTAAAAAAAAAACTAACTTTTATACCCTATAATGGGATCAAAATAAATTGTACTTAAACAGACAATCTTGTTCAACAATATTATTTCTTAATATTTTATACCCAAAACTGAATAAATTGTTCAACAATATTATTGTCTGGATATTTTATTTCTAAGATTCAAAAAACCTAACATTTTTATGGAAAATGTGTATTCAATATTCAATCTTGTTCAACAATATTATGGCTCGGATAATTTATTCACAAACCAAAAATCAACTATAATTTAACGAAAAATAACCTTATTAAATTTCAACGTAAAAGATTCTTCAAAGCAAAAAGTTGCTTAGCTAGCATATTTCATTAGGTCACGACACACTTGTATCGAATGCAAATTGAGATCTTTCGTGCGATTCTCCGAAGCGCGACTGTTCGAACTTGTTCCTAAAACGAACGCGAGAGGCCGCTATTTAATTGATGGTTTTAAGTGATGAAGGTGGCTACATCACCTTATTAAACTCCCGAAGCGCTCGTACAGTCGAAAGACCGGATTTAATACGAGAAATTAACGACTGATCTTGTAAAAGGGGCCGAGATCTGCTAGTATAAAAAGCGCTCTTTTGATTAATAGAGCTGCCCTTTATGGCACGCTAAGGCAACAAACCCTTCAGTATTGTTTCGATTTTTTTATCCTTAAGCTCTCCAGCTTTTGTTCTAAGCGTAATGTTATTTTACTCTATAAATCACTTAATGGCTTCTGGGCCTTTTAAGTTTTAACACTTTTTCTTAGTGATTTTTTATTTTCCCTTGGCCTTTTGAAAAGCAAATTTCTCTTCTTTTTCGCATTTTTATAGAAACTTTAATTTGCGATGCATTTATACAGGGCGTGTCGGCTTGTTAAGCCGGCGTAGAAAGGCTATTGTTATTTAAATACATATTCGCTATCGTGTTCATTGGCTACACTCCCTTATACGTGCAGGATATAGTTGCAATCATTTGTTATAAATATTGGAATTTCAAATTTTTTTAGCGTTCGAAAATGTTTGATAAATATTTATAATATTACGTTGCTGTTTTTGTACGTTTTTTGTATTATAGTTTGATTTAATGGAAATACATAAAATTATTTATCAATTTATTAGCATATTTGTGAATATTTTAAGCGTAAAATTCATTTACATAGAATATTTTAAATACAAAATTGTATAAATTAAAAAAATGTTACGTTTCGAAAACATATTTCTACTCATTCGATTTTTAAGTATGCCTCAAGCCCAGTTCACATTATACAATTAATTGGGCCACTTAATTGCAACCAACTAATTGCAAGCAAGAAAATTGAATAGTGTGAACAGAAAAATTGTAACCATTGTTCCAACTTTTTCTGTTCACACTGTACCATTTTCTTGCTTACAATTAGTTGGTTTCAATTCAGTGGCCCAATTAATTGTATAGTGTGAACTGGGCTTTAGTGTTTAAATTTCAAAGTAAACTTCAAAAAATTTGAACTAAGACTCAAAATATCAAATGAGAATCGGTTTAACTAATTTCCTACTACACGCGCTAATATATTTCAAAATGACTCATAAATCGAACCTATTTCCCCCAGGCAGTTATTTCAATCATCAATAACCGTAAAAGTAGGTTCCTCTTCTAACAATAGATCGCTCGGAGGGTGTAAAAGTAAAATTAGGGACGTAGTCGGTAATAATAAAAGAACGTCTTAATTCGATCTTCCATCTAGGCGTTCGTTTTTCATTTGGCCGAAGAGGTTTGGCGCAAAATCCCCGACTTCCCGCTCCATGCTAAAGTTCATTTGTTGGTAATTGGTCCACCACTCCCTTCGCACTTTCCTAATAGCTGACCGGAACAGGCCAAATTATAGAGCTGCGCCGCTATGAGTCCCCCCGTGTCATTGCGAGAGTATCCACCCGCGGGACCCAACTATACTCAACCTCCTTTTTCTCTTCCCTGTAATATACATGAATATAATTCTTTTTTTTTGGTCTTTGAAAACTGTTCCGTGCATGCCGGGTGGTTGGCGTGAAGGGTCACGAGTTTAGGTCAAAGCTGTAGAAAGAAATTGGCATTTATAATAGAGGAGGAAACTATGATAGGAGAGCTCCTCGCGGATAGTTGTTAGAAGACCCAATGCGCCGTGGTTTCAAATTCACTTCAACTGTGAATTATGAAGATGTAACGTTGGGAGTTCTCCGTGCTCGTCCGCGTTTGTGATTTCCTCATGAGGGGGGGTTCTCTAAATTCGTGATCTTTTACGCGCACCCGTATCAATCATATCGTGGAATTCATGGAACGTTCTTCTTTTATCTTTCCAGACTTTCCAGCAATGAGGAGATGAGTCGTTGAAGAAACCGCGAAGAAGACTGTAAATTATAACAAAGAGACGATTTTTTACGAAATGTTCCGAGTATTTTTATCGTCGTGACCTTAAATCTACGATAATGGTGACGCGGTCGTGGTCAGCCAGGTGCTGGACGACGAGATTTCGACCTCCCAAGATGGACGTCAAGTTCTACACGCTAATTTTAATTGCCTTTGCTACCAGTGGAACGGTTTCGCCTTTGGAAATAGGTGGTGAGTGTTAATTTTCCATTAATATCTTTTATAGTTGGTAAATTTTGGTTTTTGCGTCGCTATCGTGCGAATTTTATCGGTACTTTTAAAACCGGAACCTCACGGTTACTCGCTGGTCTTTTAAAATCGATAGCGAGTCTTCCCGCAGCCCATATATTTTCGAAACATACTTTCCCCATCGGAAGCGTTGTTTATGGTTTATTGCCAATACAGGGGACGCGTTACTCAAGCCAGCGGTGAAAGATGGTAAACCATGGAGGAACAGACGGGTCAGAGCCGTGATACAACGTATGTTGTTCCCCGGAGGAACCCATTTTTCAAGTTTTCTTTTAAACTCATTCCTTTACCCCCTTGAACACTATATAGCGGGACCAACGATTTTACGGAGGTAGACCCGAAGAAAGATGTACCAGCGGCACGGTATCGCGTTAAAGCTTCTTCCAAGAAGACTTACGCGTTTCCTTAAATCCATAGTCAATAGTGCGCGGCTCCGTGGTCGTATTTGCCGGACCGCGGGGAAAGGGACCAAAAAAGCGTGTTTCGCCGATGATAAAGTTCTCGGGCGCGTAATAGAGAAACCACTAAAGTCGAGCATTGACGGTTATTGATTACGGATAAGGAAGGACGACACTTTCACTCAAACCACTCAGCCTCCAGCTAACTGGCCTGAGAAAGCAATACATCGATATAGAGTCGCTAGCTATCACGAGCAATGCCGAAGACGATGTAACCCAGGCCTCTGACTATAACGATGGTGAGAAATACGAGACAGCATCGCCACAAGCTAGCTAGGGGTGAAGTCACTTCCAAATACCCTTATTCGAGACTCGAGTATAGTCGGTGCAAGAACTAGCCCTAAAAGGAGGAAAAAATCCTAGGGCCAACGCTACCTAATTTAGCGGGATTCCAATGTTATCCCGAGCGCCTTTTCGTCTGGCGTCCGTGGTGGAGCGCGACGGAGCCAAAGGCGCCGAGAAAGGCTTTATCCCAAGTATATACGTAGTGTTTTACACAGAGGAGCTCCGGGGTCCTCGGGCTGGGGCTATGAGGCGATTAATGAGGCGTGCAGGTTGTCCTTCAGTCACGTGACTCTCCTAATGGATCCTGGGCTATCGTCTTAAGGAGGACGTATTAGACCGGCCACAGTCGCGAATAAAGGATTTCTGTTTGGTTAACTATGGATGGCACCGCCGTCGCTTTTGCCCAGGGCTTACCGGACGTTAGTTTTGATTAGAATTGATTTAACTGAGGGAAAACTTCGTTAACCCCTTTTGTTTGTTTAGGCGTTCCGTTTAGTCGCGCATTTTCTGATTGAAAGGGAATCAGTCGTTGTTTGGCTTTTCCACCCCAAAGGTTCGAACGTGCGATAATATACTACGCACTTACTGGAATAGGAATTTTTCTTGATTTTAGAAATTTATGCCTTTCTATAAAGTAACATTGGCCTTCTTGTTTAGATGTATCGGGCGCGTCACTCGTGACGTAGAAGTGACGTTTCACTATGATAGCCAATAGACGCTAACATTAACTCTATTTATGTCTTATTCAGCTTGTTAAAAAGTTCCACGCGCGTCTTGATATTTTAGCGTAAATGGGCTCGTGCGATTTAGCGCGTGCTCCTTGAAATGAAAAAAATGCACGAGCTAAAATATGAAAGAGCGCGTGGAACATTTTAACAAGTTGAACAAGACACTAATTAAAATTCTACGAGTCGCCCTTTTTATAAAGATCAAGCCTTCAAAACTGAACTGAACTCGTACGTATCTCGAGACGAAAGCGATACATTAAAACAAGTTCGGCAAGCGTAATGACTTTATAGAAAGTCTTATTAACGGGGTTTTGTCTATTATCTAAGGTATTTGAGAAGTTTTCCGCGAAAACATAACCTAACATAGCAATAGTGGTTGTCCATAACAAATATAATAATTCAAAGAATCTGAAACGTCTCCCGTCTTTTTATCTTTCTGGATCTTATTTTACGACGCTATGAAAAGTAAATAAATCCCCGCATTATATGGCCTTTCTTTTTAGGGAGATTCAATATTCGGCCGCCAGAGGACGCCGTTGAAAGTGAAGTAGTTGGGCGTGTTTCCGAGACAGGAATTTTCTTGAAAAGCTCTCTCTGGCGGCGAGCGGTGTCGCCAACAAGCTAGGTTATAAGAGGCGGGTTTCCCCGCACTATTCCTATAATGCATTTAGAAGACCCCTTGCTTTCTTTAGATCAATGGCCGTAGCTTTAATCTTTTTGGTCTATTAGGGGGGGGGGGGGGCGGAGACGCGCCTAGAAAGTTCTTAGGTTCGCTTTCTCCTATTACTCTAATGGATAGCGAACGATTTTGCACTAAACGTATTTGTGACATGAGCTCATCGTCAATCTCCCCAAACAAATACTCCTCTCACTGTTATTTCTTAGATGGATAACTTTATTTGAATATGAATGGATCACTCTGGAAATGGCTTCGCCGGAAATTCAATGGCTTACTCACATTTAATTTTTAAAGGCAATGCTGTAATAAGAATTTATTACAAATAAAAGGTTGAACCAAAGATAATATAAACCTCGTACAAACCCTAATTTCGAATTCTGAGAGCTTTCTGACTGGGATTTTGTAACGGAGCGTTTACCCACTTAAGGCACGTGAACTCCGAAAAATCACCTCCATTGGGGCTTTTGCGCTAACGGGGCGTCATCAAAGTAGGCCATGGTCATATCTATAGTTGGTTACCATGGTCACTATGGAGCTAATTTTTTCGGAGTGGGTAAACACTATTGAGTACGCGTGAGGCCGTTATTTCGAATCTAAGGTACGAAGTCTATATTATCTTTGGTTGAACCATACTTTGATTTTTTGAGGGTACATATCCTTACGGAAATGACTTGATCAAATGTCCAAATTTGGTTTCATCTGGAATTACGACGTCCAGTTTAAATCCAATTCTGTTTGAATCAAATGATTTCGAACACATTATAAATAACGTTGATATTTATATAATTGGATCAAAATATATTGGATTGAAAATTTACTTTTCAAGTAGAATTTGGAACTGACCAATTTTGTATACAACTTTAGTATCAAAGTTGATTCACCATTTTCATAAGACTACTTACCCTTCATATTATTTTTCAGCGGAGCAATACAAAATTTGTATTTAAAAAATCAAATTATAAATCCAACAATAGACTGAATACCAAATTTTTGAGTTTGCATAAAATACGCTATTAAATTTGCCCACCCTATTTTCGAAAAGAAATCGTTTGAAGCCCCTCCCTTTCACGTTAAATTATTGAAAGGGGTATAGCACGACGCTTTTTTTAAGTACCTCCCATACCGCGTATTAGTTTCTGTAATGTCTCCTCTCGTTTCTAAGGTTCTAGCTTCTAATAGGTTGACAATTTTTTAGATACCCTCAGCCCATCTTAAAGGGAATATACAATCATTTCTGACGTAAGTGCTTTACTCGGCGTGTAACGGGGAAGGGGTTCCGATAACGCGTCGTATTCGACGAGTAAGCCCCACCTGTTATTCCATCAGCCCCGTTCGGTTATCGTATAAAAAAGATATTAAAGGGCCGTTATCTTCGTCTTCCGAAGCTGGCTGCCTCTTTTTGTTTTTTGAAATTCATATCTATAAGACGAGCGTCTATAGGCGCGTCTTCTGGTCGCGTATGGCGCCATCTATTACGAGTTTTATAAAAGGGGAAGAAACGATCCCTTCATTAGAAAACGGGTGCTGTCTTTACCACGGTGGCCCCCCTCTATTAAACGTATATTTCCCCCTCCTTTAACAATGTAGGGAACGACGATCGTAGCGCCCCCATCTCGAAACTCTTGACGTTGACGAATTGACCAGCCTTTAATCGCATCAGAAAACGCAAGCCAAGCGTAACGTACGTTTTCTCCTCTTTTCCTTCGCTCGTTCTTTCCCTTCTCCAGAGGCACCACTCACCGGATAGTTCCTACGACAGCGCGCGGTTCCTTCTCGAGTCGACCGACTGCGGATCCCAGTACGAGCCGAGATCCCAAACCGGGTAATACCGTTCCAGCAGCTATTGTGACCGAATTCAATAAGACGGTTTCGTTTACATTTTCAAACTCTCTTGGATTTCCTTTTTTTCTCTTCTGGTTCGCTGTTTTTCTTCTATTTCGGAAGATCAGTGCTAACGCGTCTATCGCGCCTTTCAAGACTCGGAAGAAGCCGCGGAAAAACCCTTTAGAATTCTATCCCGTTCTCCTCAGGAATGAAATCTCCTTCTATTCAAATTTATATAAGGGTTTCGCGACGCTGAAAGGGTTAAGGAATGTTTTAAACTTTTTTCTTCTTCTCTACTTCGCGAGCTTTCTTTTTTAAGAGAAAATTGAGGAAGATGGTTTAAACCGACGGAAGGGAAATGTATCTGACGTTTTTTTCCAAACCCTTTAAAATGGCGAGAGGGGATTAGGACAAGGGCCCGGAATGGAAAAAAAGGTCGAAGTTTCGCAACAGATTTAATACCTCATAGATCAAGATCAAGCTTTTCGATTATTTAGCAAGTTTTATAAAATGAGGAAGAGAATGATTTATACGCTATTTAATTCGGGGATGAACGAAGTAATTGCCTATTCAACCCTTTTTTACCATTTTTGAAATTCAGATATGATCTTACTGTAATGTAGAATTTGCAAATGTGTGTCAATGTCGTTGGGAATATTGTCATAAATTCAATGATTTCATTTAGCCTAGACGTAATTACCATCTCATTAGAACTGTTAGATTTAATTTAGCAGTGAACCCCCAAATAAATCTGAACTCCTTTAAGCATCAGAACTAAATAAAGCAACAACTTTAAGTGTTTTAAACCCTTTTGAAAACATCTTACTCTTTAACTTTCTGTCATCAAGAAAACTAAACATTTCAATTTTTTCACGTTTAAAATAATCTCGCGCAAGCCCCCAAAATCTCTTTTTAGCTCTAAATAATCAGCACTCAAAAAACTATTACAGTTATCTAAGAATTGAAGAAGGGTTTCCTGCCTCAACAGCCTCATTTCCCCAGGGAAGGGGGGTCCGGGTTCGCCCTTTTTCCCTCGATTAAAAAAACTTTTTAACTGGGACTTAATGAGCCGTTTGAACCGGGATAGTTTTTGCCCCGCCGCGCGTCCTGTCGTCACTTTTCAATTCCTTTTCGTAGTCTCTCTCCTATTAAGGAATAAAGAGACCCATCTAGAAGAGATCTCCAAGAAGGGTTGCTTCTCATTACTCGCCAATGAGAAGCGATGGACAGATGCGAGCGCCTCATTGCGGCCGCCTGCCGAAGAACAAAACTTCCCTTGTTGTTTTATCATCTCTGTCCTCTCCTTCATATTTTAAGTCATCATAACCTGGCACGAATGACACTGCCTTAGTCTTTATTTTGCCCCCAGAAAAATCTCTTCACTGATATTGCTGATAAATGAAGTTGACAAGTGTGGCTTTCGTCTATAATTTCTTTAGTTTGGCCCCAAAATTTTGGAACGGGCAATCGAATGCTATGAAATTGTATTGGTTGTAATTCTTGCTGAACGAATGAGGCGCAGTGTTTCTGTTTCCCTGCCTTTTGGATCTACCTACGTAGGTAGGGTGTCGGCTGGAGTTGCTTTAGCATCCGTTCTTATTCCCACTGCTGTGTGCGAAGTGAGGGGTTGGTCGTCCCATTGTTGCACCATCTGCTGGGTTGAGTGGCTTGCGTCGAAGGTGAGACCGTCAGTGGTAGGGACTGTAGGGTTCTCTCGCTGCCTTGGCTGTTCTGTCACCTGTCCGGGCTGTGGACGCAGGCGTAGGGCAATATGATGAGGACCTCCGGTGGTGTGCACTCTTTTTGCGGTACACCGGGCTACAAATCTGATACACTTGTACCAATACAAGGGCAAACACGAGGAAAATGTTAATAGTTGGTAAAAGCTTTAATTGTACCGTAAAGGTCAAGCAGCCTTTACTGTTACCCTCTGTTAAGATTTTATGAAAATTTTAAAAAGGAGAAAAGGTCAAAGGGAATAGAATAAAAATATTTTTCGTGAATGGTGAAACTTGATAGATTACGTACCATCTTGTTTGCAAAGGGAAGATTCTTTCATTTTGATGACTGGGATTTGAAACGAAAACTCGGCGTCGTGTTCTTTCAACTCGAAGGGAAGAGGTGCCCCTTGGTTGGTTTGGTTTATCCATATGCCTCTTTTTCAAAATATGATAGGGGTTCTTTGTGGAAGACAAGAACGTTCTTTCAGTGACCGTTTGAAAAGTGGCGACTCATAACCCTGACGAATCTAAATTTAAAATGACTCCGCTATTGACATTTTTTCTAGTCTTCCGCGAAGCTCGCCTAGTCTCGTTTCCTTTGGAGTTTTAATTAGTATCACTTGGCTCGCGTGTTGAGGAATAGTTGGGCTTCCAAACACCGAGGCTTAGAACGGCCTTTGCTGATAGTGGAACGAATGAACGTTCGCGTAATTTGTTGGCTCGCGTTTGCTCGCTGATAAATGTGCTCTCGTTAAATTCTCCCGGTTTTAATTTTAACAGATTATGCGCGCTTGTCTTATTAATGCCCGTAACCGAATATTCACAGTTGACAAATCTTGGATTCATTTAAGCGCTTGCGTAAACATTCGCCGCCACCCTTTATAATAGCTTGACGAATATCTTCTCTAAGTCTATAATATCCGAGCGGACATAGGGGCCGGTTTCAACGTGGTTGCTTTCAAAATTACCTTCTAATTAACGTGATAAATTCTTGGAATACACATTGAAGTTTCGAGTGGAATTTTTAAAACGTTAGGAAGCTTGTTGGCGAAGCAATTTACCCCCTTTTGTAGCCGTTTAATTGTTTGAATTTACAAAACATATTGTTCACGTTGTATTTAGACGAACTTTTAGAGATTTAAATAAAGTCGTCAGTATTATAGGAAGTTTACTTTAATAATTTAATTTTTTTATTAAATAAAATAATTTATTTCGCCGTTTCCAAATACAAAGAGCAAAATAGTCGGTATTTTTTATTTTATTTTCGAAATTTTCTTTACTTTATAACCTTGTTTCAATTTTAACCTTTTCTTATAAAGTTTTTAACCGACTTTCTGAAAAATATTACACAACTTTACAGAGTTATTTTAGAAAACTGCCCAATTCTGGTAGCAAGATTTTTAAAACAATAGTTTAAATTTCATTAAAATCACAATCAATATGTATATTCGATGATGCTCAATATAGATGAAACCAGTGGCATAGTCTGAAATTCTTCAAGGAACGGTCAGACTGTATAAGTTTAGAAGAAGATAAAATAGGTGTGAAAATTTAGTACAGGTAAAACTACGCTCATTTTTCGAAATTTTCTTATTTACTTTATTATCTTGTTTTAATTTTAACTTTTTCTTATAAGGTTTTTAACCGATTTTCTGAAAAAGATTACACAACTTTACAGAGTTATTTTATAAAATTGCCCAATTCGGGTAGCAAGATTTTCAATACAATTGTTTAAATATTATTAAAATCATAACCAATATATATATATATATATTGTACGATGTTCAATAGATTAAACCAGTGGCATAATCTAAAATTCTTCAGACTATTTAAAAGTTTAGAAATAGGGGTGAAACTTTAGTAGAGGTACACAGACTCGCCACTGAATGTCACCATGGTAAAACTAATAATTTGACACTGCTTTTCGTAGGACATTCTGCTTCAACAATTTCGAGCAGTAAAAGAAGTTGCTTTCAAAATTTGTAACGCTCGCGAAGCGCATTGAATTTAATCGTTAGAAGGGAAAGGAGAATCCTGCGCTTCTAAACTACCGGTAATGCGCATTTTTCCGTTGGCAACACCGTTCCACCCTCTCCCCTTCCTTCTTCCAGAGAGGGATAGAGAGAATCTCCTGTTTCCGAGACACCTGATGTCCTTGCCTATTGATTTTTTCCTGGATGAGCACAAGCGCAACTGCCTCGCTGCATCCCAGATAAAATAGCATCGCTTTTTTTTTTCACTCCACGACCGATCTTGAAGGAAAAATAAAAAAAGATGGGCTTTTCTGTCTCCGGAGGTCTATCTTCGAAACGTTCTAATTATTTGGAACGATTGGAACTGTGATTTTTTCTTCGCATTTCGTCCGCGTAAAATAGTTTATTTTAATAGACCAATCCCACCGTAGTTGCTTTTTGTCGATAGATAGTGCTGCGAAATTCATATTAGAAGGATGACTGTTATGTTCTCAATTCCAGAGATGGTTATAATGGAATTATGAGATTTAGTACGCTATGGTTATGGCAATGCGGTGGGATTGACTCAGCGGTAGAGATCGGCGTTTGAATAAGAAATTATCCATTTATTTATTTTTATTCATAACCGACAATTATCCAAAAAATATCAGAAAAAACCGATTATTTTTGCATGTTAAATCGTTGTTTATTCGTATAAAATGTTCGTAAATAAACAGTTAACCAAAGTTCTTATGATTAATCGAAATTTTTCCGGTTAATTTATTTGTTCCGCCGATCTCTACTCAGGGGTGTCTGATTGAGGAGTTAGCTTTGAGTTTGTCAGCTTTTTTCAAATTTGTCCGAAATATTTATTAGAATTAAAAAATCAATTCGTTAAAATCTATATTTTTCAATTTAAATATATTTATTTCAGGGAAATCATCGCGTTATGTTTAGTCATAAATACCAAAGCAATTTCCTTGGTGACACTACTCAAGATTACAATGAGGTTAAGTTAAAAGCTCCAACTGCATTATAGTCCATAACTGGTCTTTATTACCCGAGGGGCTGATCACTCCGCGTAATCGGTGTACAGAGCCGTACCTTTGACTGTACTAATGGGATTACGCGTAATCTTTGAAGTCCCTGCCTTTGGCAGTGCTAATCTAAGCGTAATCCGGTGTACAGACTTTCTAAAAGTGGTTAGCCCATCGTTATTACCTTAAACCTAAAATGAGTCTAGCTGTTCATTTTGGAAAAATAACGTACATAAAAAGATGGAAAAAAATATCCATTAATCTAAAGTGTTTTTTAAATTTACAGTTTTCGAAGTATGATTTGCTCATGGGTTAATAATTTTGAATTTGGAGTCTTCTTATCTAACTCACTGACCACTGCCCAATATACTTTAAAATAGTCTTAATTTCTTAAATAACTTCGAACGCTAAGGATCTCCAAACCACTAAACATTAAAATGATGAAATTACTCTCTCTTACAAAAAAAGCCGAACTCTTAGCTTGGCGAGGAAACGAAAACGAGGCAATCTTCTCACGGTACTTGACGAACAATTTATTCGGAACTTCTGGTGAGGCGTTTATATCGGATAAGAAAGAATTCATTTATAGAAACTCTCGCTTATACCATGTTCTTATTTCTTTCTTTCAATTGCCCATACTTCCGGATTAGGATAAAAATGACCCTTATATCCCCAGAAAAGAGAAAAAAGTCTGCCTCTTATTTCGAAGAATGGTTGGGGCCCTTCGCTGCATGTGCCAGGAATAAGGCTGCAAATTACGTTACGCTTCCTATTACACCAGAAATACGTTCGCGTCTCTCTAAAGTTCCACTTCCAAGACTTATTTCTGGGTCTTCGCCGTTACGTCTTAGGTCTCCTGGCAGTTACCGCGAAGCCGGGGAATGTTCCTACCTTGTCCTCGACTGACCTTCCAAGTGACACCGAGTGCCGTTACTGTACGTGCGTGTTCCAGTCCCTCGGCTGATATTCGAGATCCAAACCGAGTACTGAGGTCTTTTATTCGTTTCCTTTCGTCTGGACCGACCCTTTAATACAGCCCGACTTTCGATTGTTAAACGTAACGAAACAAGTTGTCCCGTTCGAGTATATAGTCCATCCTACTCTTCAGGATTTACTGGTGCCTTACTGACGGGTATGTTATTCATACGCGTTTTTTAGTTTCGGTATAAGTCGGAACGAGGACTTTTCTCTCCCTTTGGTTGTAGCGTAGCCGCGTGGGCATTCTACAGTTCATATTACAGTTTTTCTCAAAGTTGTTCCTTTGTTAGGACGTTGGCTTCTAACAATAGCGAAAGTCGTCACCCGAGAATCCTGCTTATACGAGTTGATTTGTTCGAGTTTTTTTAGGCCATCGGGGTTTTGTTGCTTGTAAGAATTCTATTCAGACGCAATTTATTACGCAATTTTTTCTGTTCGGAATATTTTCTTCCGACCTTATAATATACAAAAACGTACTGCGGATCGCCTTTCAGGATGATATTGGATTTTTTCCAGCAATGAAACTATGATTTTACTTTAAAGGAGCACCATTTTTTTTAGGATTTCTTAATATGATTTGAAAATATGAATTGTGAGAAAGGGTTTTATCAAAAGTAAATAGTCAAAGAAAGTCTTAGGACTTTAGTTTAGTTTGAATCAAGATTGTATCTATTTATGAGTCATGTTGAGGCCATTTTTAGCTTGGCCTCCAATCCCCTTCGAGCTCGAAAATTAAGCTTCATCAAATCAACTGGGTATCTCATTGGTTAGCTAAAACTGACGTCTTCAATTCGGTGATAACTGCGTCTAATTTTCTAATAATAACTTAGTGTTATTATGTTACTTATGGTTTAAATAAATACATTATAACTTAAATTAGAATCTGATATTATTTTAGCAATCGATGGAATTAACAACGGAAACATTGTAGATCGTAATTTGTTAACACAAGTTAAATTTTTCGTTATTAAAGCCGCAAAGAGAACTACTTTTTACCGCGGTGGAATACACGTTTTTATTATATCCCTGCAAACAGGTACAGTGCACGAAAGCGAAATCTTGAAAAATAGTTTCAACCCCAATTTTATTTTGTTTTTATATAATTTTGTTTGAAATCTACCGCAAAGACAATGAATTTCTTACGTTCTATAACGTCATCTCCAAATAGCGAAATGAGACTAAAAATATACTGAAAGCATCGTTTAAAACTGAATTGAAAATGGAATTCCCGAGAGACAAATTAATAAAGTAACGTCTCTTTTGACGGCAAAGTCGAGAGCTAAAAAAATAAATGCATAAAATGTCGAAAAACGTTTGATAAATGAAACTGCTTTTTGCGTTAACACGTTTTAAATCATTTCTAAATTGAGATTCATTCAAATGAAACCTGGCCAGGAAATAAAAATACAAAAAGAAAAAAATTTCGCTTTGGGGAAAGTCGGCTTGCTCGAAATGAAATCCCTCTAATAATTAATCAAAAGAAAAGTCGGTACTCCAAAAAGAGAAAACTTTTGGGTATTAAATAAAAAGAAATTTAGGAAAAGGAGATCTCCTTTTTATTTCAGTCTTTCGCGAGTCAACTGCGCCGAAACACCGCCAAAAATTGATTTTTCCCTCCGCTAGAGAGCGCCAGCATCTCTCTCTCTCTCCGAGCCAAATAAAAAAGAACTCTAGAGAACGAGGCGTATTGCCACGAAACGTTTTCCAAGTGCAATTTTTAAAACTCCTGAAATTACACACGTGGAAGTCCAAAGCGCACTCGGAATTTATAACTTTGAGGTTTTTCTCAGGGGGAAAGTAGTTCTCCCCCGCTCAGCGCCGGTGGCGTGCCGGGAAGAAGAAGTTCCGGGAGGATTCCCTAATGAGGGAAGCGGGTGAAAAGTCCGTCGTCGCTCCCGTAGTTGTTGCGGCAGTCGACCGACAGAGGGGGCTTTTAAAAATTAATGTAGCCGCCTCCTCCTTCGCTTCCTCTTGCCGTGTTGCGGCCATTACAAAAGGCGTCATCATATCGCCACGTGCCAGAAATTTACTTTGTATATAAATGGGAAGAACCTTTATAAACTATTTTTCATTTTTTTTTGCTTAGAGGTAGCTAATGGCAGCGGGGTGCTATGTATGTCCGGTTTGATGGGCTTAATTTGTAGTTCCCTCCTATATTACTGGGGAAATTAAGCAGTTGTTGGGTTTCTAAACCTGATTCACGATAAATTTATGTCTGCTACTATGTCATCGAAACAATTTCAAGGTCACCTTGTTCGAAATTATAGCGTAAAGCTTCTATATTTTTTACCATTTTTTTGGACCGTAACAATTAAACTTAAAAACAAATTAGACTTCCGGTTTGTTTTCATTGATAATTTTAACCATTTAAAATTTTTAAATAATAACAATAAATTATCATTTTCCCAAATAAGAAGTTATACTAACAATGAGAGTACACGAGGTGTTTATTGCCGATTTTGTTCAAAGTCGGGCGTAATGTAGACCTATATGAGATATAAAATTTCCCAAAAGGAGACGTTGCACTACCCATTCGTTTTGCTATAGCAACCGAAAATGTTTTTGATCACTGAAAACAATAAAATCTCCATTTAAAAAAGCATGGGATTTTCTCGGTTTCACAGGGTCCTAGCTACGAAAATTTTGAAAATTTTTGAAAATCACGAAATGTGTAATTTGGACCACATTTAGGTAAATTTCATCAAGTTTGGGTAAATTGAAACATTTTTAGGGTAAATTTGTAACAAATTTTGGGTAAAATAAGGGAAAAATCTTATTTTGGTTGTAAGTGGTTCAAAACATTTTCGGTTGCCATGGCAAATCGAATGGGTAGTGCAACGTCTCCTTTTGGGAAATTTCATATCTCATATAGGTCCACATTACGGCCGACTTTGAACTAAATCGGCAATAAACACCTCGGGTACTCTCCTTGTAAGAACATACAGTTGAACAAAGACTGTATGAGCAGTAAGCAGTTCACACATTGATTCTCGGATTAAAAACCACGCCCATGTGTAATCTTTTAGCTTTTCTTCCAGTACAAAACTGTGGCTTCATCTTTTTTGTTAACCCAAATAAGAGTGCATTTAGATAAATTGATTTTTCGAAAGACAATTGTTGAATAACATCATGAATAACTTATCGAATCTGAGTTTTAAAGTTCTGTCGACATTAACTGGGCAATACAGTGGAAAGGAGGTTGGAGTCACTTGTTCCGGAATTAATTCTTGTTTATACCGATGGGGCTACCGTCCTAGGTGAAATACCTATTTGGTCTACGAGTCATGAGGGTCGGCAGAAGCTGCCAGACCGGTTTTAACCACTTCGTAAAATCCATGTTTAAAACTGATTTTTTAAAGTATAAATTAAAGTGCAAAAGCTATGAAAAAAACCGAAATAATCTGTTATTTCGAATAAAATATGAATAAAGTACGAAACTAAAACTTTCTGATTTGAAACCTCAACACTATATAGGATATAACAACTCCTTCTGCGTTGAGTTTGCAAGTTCTCTCCCCGCGGTTTAAAGGGTTTTTCCTCCGAGCTCTTGTTAAGGTTAACGGTAATATAGTTAGTGTAGGGAGCTGTTCGCTCGTGTGGCATGAAGGGCTTGCCACCACCCTCCTACGCATTGTAACCCTGCCACCTGAATTAATGGCTTTAAAAGTAGCTTGATGACTTAGACCTAAGATGGTGACTTGGGTGATAAGCCTAGCTGATTATTATTATTATTATTTTTTTAATGGTGGTTTCACGCTGGTTTTAACCTGCTAAATCCATATTGACTTTTTTCTTGAAAAATCCGGTTGTTTGCCAACCCTGGTACGAGTGGTGTCAAATCGATAAAAATCGAGCGATTTCTCCGACGAATCGGTATCGGGGGTCGAAGTACTTCGTATTCTTACGCGATCTCTTGTTTTTTCATAAACGCGCGGAAGACGCGGGAGTATGTATTCTATTATCCTTTTCTTCCTCTTGTCTCTCACTCCTCTTCGGATGCCTTCCGCAGCCTCTCTTCGGGCGGTGGTGCGGGGACGCTCACTTTGTCCCTGGATGCAGTCCTCCGCCGACGGATCAATCCATCTAAGCCAGAATCAACCAAACTTTTACGCCGTATTGAACGGAATTCTTCCCCTCTCTTAGCTGTCTCTCTCTCTCACTCCTTTTCTAAAACGCGAGTCCCTCGCTATCCACTCTTCCTCAAGCTCCTGTCACTACTAACGGGATGAGCCAGGACACCGCTGGAAGCCAGTCGGAGGACGCGGGCCTTGCCAGCTTCTCGTTAAGTCTTCCCTCGTAGTGAAGAGCGTTCTCCCCAGCATGTAAATGGGAAGGAAGGGGTGGACATGTTGGTAATCGAGATTCTTTTTATGCCTGCCAGCGCCGAGATAAAAGTGTTTAAAGGGGTGGAAATTCATTTGCGGTCGCCTAATGTATTTATCGATAGCCAATTAGAGCGTCCTAGGCCTTAGACTTTCGAGAGATTCGCCCGGGAGACGACCCAAACTGTTTTGCCCCGTACTAACTACCATTTCCGGCTCCAGCGTATAGATTTTTTAACGACTGCAGTCAAGTTCGTGTCCGAATGACGGTACGTGGATAGGAAGGAACCAGTACAGTCTACGTCTTCGGTAGTCCACGGCGTCATCGTGGCCGGATTGAATTTAAAAGCTATATCCTTTAAGATCCCCTTTGCGTTTTTTCCTCCACTCGTTCGGGTCTGTGGCGTGGAAGCCAAGGTGTTTGTGACATCTACGAATGAAGTGATAATTAGACGAAGTGGGAGACGTGTGGTGATGTCAGACTTGTTAGTTAATGGAGCCTGATTATTGTTAGCTGTACATTCATTACTTTTATTCTCCCTGCTCTTGATAGAACCACGGTTTAAGTTTTCGGTTTAAAAAAAGCTATATTTTGACTTCGGTTCTAACGGAAGACGCTGGGAAATAATAGTGATTATTTCCACGACGTCTCGGAGACCCGCAACTCCGCTATTTGAGAGTAACGATAAAATCATGTTGGGAAAGGTAACCTACGCGATTGACAGGATGGAATTCCTTTTTGATTGTTTAAGGCAAACATCGAGTTGTAGACTCCCCGCTAGACTGCGGCTTACCCCGGTACCCAAGATTTAGTCAATTCGACGTCTACGCGAAAGTCGTAAAGCAGCCATCCCCGCCTATAAAAATCCACGATGCAGCTTAAAAACACATTTGGGGGGAAATTCGATAAATTCTCCCCCGCCGCTCACTCTCTCCGCAAACTCTCTCGAATAAAGTCTTAAACCTGATCCCCGATCACAGTTCCAATCACGATACGACTGCTGGAGTGTCGCCGCGTCTTTTCTAAGCCACCTTCCTTCAAACTGTTGATCCCAACCCGTCGTCCTCCCCTCCAACTAGACCCCTCCGAGCGTGGTATAGGCTCGGGACTCGGTAAGAAAGCGCGGGCTGTACGAGCCTGTAGCTCTAATAAAGGTCGGCGCGGAGCCGAATACAGAAGAGTTCATTCAGTCGTACCAATTACGGACTGTACCGTGTTGTACATCTGTCTCGGTGGCGGGGAAAAAATCTCGGCGAAAGATGGTGCGGGGGGAATCTTATCGCGATCTCGCGTTCTTCCAAAGTTCCATCTCTCGGTCGGCTCTCTTAAGATATTTAGAACTAAACCTGTCCTTTCTTCGGTCTTCGTGTATCGTCATACAGCTGGCCGACGCGGCTAGGTTGCGGACGTCAGGTCGTTGCGATGGTCTACGAGGTTTAATCGCGGTGGACAACGCCAGTTGGCGGGTCTACCGTTGTGGCGGTTGTTATCTGATTTTCGAGGGAGGTACTGCGAAGCGAGACTGACTGCGACGGAGAGGGAGTGAAAGCCAAGAAGCGCGAGAACCCAGTGGTCCGTGCGGAGAAACTGACGGGGATCGTTGTCGAAGATTTCGGCATTTTGGGTGCCAGAATAGACGCTTTTGGTTTTCGCCGCCAAAGGCCAATTATTTATCCGTCCACTTCTGGATAATTCCGAAAGATGGACTGTCTATTTTCGCTTGACCTCCATTTCCATCGGATATCCGATTTCATTCTACGTGTCACTTACAGTTCCGCATTTTATTCCTTAAAATAATCGATATTAAAACCATGAAAATAATTTTAGCAAGAGACATTTTAGTCTACGTGGCCAGTCTTAGTTCTATGAGCTATTGACAAATATGAAAAGACCACCAGCAAGTTCATTTCACCAATTTACAGGGCTAATTGTTTAAATTGATGGATATGATATTCATAGATTTTTTAATCTTAAAAGACGTACCTTAACATCAACAAAAGGTTCACTTTGTTTTTACGTAGCTGAATGTTTTATTTTGTATACCCACAAACCATAGCCACGATTAATGCTATGCTAGTTAGTTAATCCTTGTACTGCGATCTGTTTTACGCTATACTTAGTCGCGGGTTAAGAAAGGTCAAATATCTAGTATATTTGGTGGAAAGATATTAGCATGAATTTCCAGGGGATAATACGCGTGTTATATTAATCCATTTTAGAAATGTCTATAGCGTAAATTTCAAAGTGATCCATAAATATTCAATGTAGTTATGATATTAAATGTAGATTATGATTTTTAAGCTTCATTATAGCGTATTTTTAGTATTATGCTTCTAGACAATTTTCAAATCGCAAGTTTATGTTTGTTACTCTCGGAATTAACTGTTCTATACTTACCCTGGACTGGCCAAACAGAATGTTTTTGTGCTAAAAATAAATTATTTCAACGGTTTTTAAATCTTATCTATGTTAATTAAATAATTATCACTTTGAAGTATAACGCATTAGACGGTATTTTTGAAAATTATATAACGCGCGTAGGTATACCTCGAAATGTAACCGTAAGTAGGCTAGATTCGAAATTCCCGCCGCCAATTTACGGGAATTTCATGACAGTATCTTTTCACCAAATGTACTAGATATTTTGCCTTTCTTAACCTGAGTATAGTTATGTTGCATAACGGGCTTGACACCACCCTCCTACGCATTGTAACCCGGTTAGCAATAAAAGTCGCTAGATGACTTGGACCTAAGGTGGTGCCTTGGGTATTAGCCTAGCTGATTATTAAGATTAAGATTAAGATGAAAAGGTGGCAGACGAAACTGATAACGTAGAGGAAGTAAAAAAGTCTAATGGTAACCCATTAATAAAAAAGATATTTCCTGCGCTCGTGCCACTAAGGTATTATTTAATTCGAGATGTTCGAGTTAAAATAGGAATTGAAAACATTCCTAATTCTAAATAATTTGGACAGCGTAGTCTTATCCACGATATATATGTTCTCACCATCTATGTAATCCGCTTAACATTACCCGGGATATCACGAGACACTCCATTATGGTTCAGACAGGGATTAGGGACTAAGACTTGAATAAAACCGAATTTTGAAGGTCTTTCGAAACTATACCGCGATCATATTCTAGACCAAGTTCCTTCCTGAAGGTATAGGTTTACATATGGCGGATAGCCCGAGGAGCTAGCAGCAACTGGTCTGTGTGTCTCCTTGGGCTTAGCATCGAAACTCGCTGAACCTTAGTTGATTTAACAGGGATATCGACTTACCTTTTCTAGTGTAGTGCCTCTTCTCAGGAAACGCCGGTGGCCAAGAAAAAGAGCGCGCGTTGGGGATACGAGGGTCCCTTGCAAGTACTTACCGAATCGGAGTGGAAATGCCTTGTCACTTGTTTACTTAACCATTGTCAAATACGAAGTGCTAGTTCTATCTTGTCGAGGGTCACTATACATTGTCCGTTACAAAAACCTCTTTGACCAACGAAAGCAGACAATGTAGAGTTCATTGAAATTAATTAATCAACATATTTTTATTTTCTAAATGAAATCTACTTACATTTCTGGGAGCCTATTTAAATGCCTCCTACGCATTGTAACCCGGCTACCTGAATTAATGGCTTCAAAAGTCGCTTGATGACTTAGGCCTAAGGTGGTGCCTTGGGTATTAAAAAAAAACATTGAAACAGAAGCTATTTTTGGAATTGTTATTGATGAGAAATTCTAATTTTAATTTGTTTTGCCATTACATAGTATCAAAACATTTATATTTGAGTTGAAAAGGGAAATATTTCGTTAAATATACCCATATTAACGGTAATAGTTAGTGTAGGGAGCTGTTGGCTCGCGTGGCATGAAGGGCTTGCCACCACCCTCCTACCAAAAATATCATAAGACCCAAAAGTTTGTCAGCTGTACCTTCGCGCCTATTAAAATTTCTAGTGAGACCTAGTCACATTATAGACTTCATAACCTACTAGTTGGAATAGTACTAGCCACTATATATTTAGTCTATGGTGTGGTGCGATTTTCTCTCTTCGATTTACTCGCCCGTAGACATACGTTCTAAAACGCCTCACTAGGCGGCGCTGGAGTAACTCGATTTTGATGACGTATTTTCCGACCCCCTTCGTTTCCCTTTTTTACTTTGCGACAAACTCTCATGAACTACTATACCGTTCTGACACACTTTTGTTCCTACGCATTGTAACCCGGCCACTTGAATTAATGGCTTTAAAAGTCGCTTGATGACTTAGACCTAAGGTGGTGCCAAGGGTATTAGCCTAGCTGATTTATTATTATTATTTGTCATTATAGGTTTCAGTTGAAGCACAGGTTAGTTGATTTTTGGAAAAGGTTTTAAGACATTAATTACATAATTTTTTCATTTGAACCAGTAGTAAACATAAAAACCTTCCTAATTTAAATTAAACGAATTCAGCAGTGAACAACACATACTGATCGAAAAACGGGGAAATTTTATAACAAGGACACAGTAATTCGCCGCACTATATCCCGACCCTCAGACGCAAGGTTGGGTGTTTCCCCAAACCCATCCTTGGCGTGGTATCGCGAGAAGACGGGGTGTAATGAAGGTTTTTGCAAGCTCCGCATCACCGTGGGACGGCGCAGGGTTTCCGTTACTAATGTTGGATCCCATAGGGAGACAGGGAAACTGCGCTCCCAGTGGCATTCGATGGAACTAAATATAACTAGAGTCGGAAATAGAGTCCCGGATAAAAATTTAGATGAGCTTTGATAATAAAAAAATGACCCCAGAGTGTCGGTTCGCGCTACCTCCGCCGGGAGATGGCGTCGAAGGGGTTCCGGTGTTGCTGCAGCGGCCATTTAGCACCCCTTTAGAGAAGGCAGCGTCCCTTGAAACCCAGAAATGATTCGTCGTGACTCATCCGCCCAGGGATATGTATATTTTTTACTAATAGGATAAGATATATCTCCTTCTGGAATATTATTTATTTCTCCAGGGACCAGGACGGATTAAAAAATCTCCCCTTTTCTGCAGGAAACTTTCCGGCGTTTTCAATTGCTTTTCGCCCGTGGGAAACTTTGAATATACTCTTTAAATTTCTAAATTCGCAGTTGACCTTTGCCTTGTGTCACCTCGGCATGATTTATTTCGTATTTTTCTTTTACCTTCAACCCGAGTATTATATTTAATCTGCTTTTTAATTTAAAAATCAAACAGCTTTAACTTAATCTAACAGCTATAGATTTTATAACAATTTTACGTTGACTTATTAGACAATATTCACGTATTTAGTTAGTATTAAAGTATTTAGTTAGTATTAAAGTATTTAGTTAGTGTTAAAGTATTTATTTAGTAAATATTAAAGTATTTAGTAAATATTAAAGTATTTAGTAAATATTAAAGTATTTGGTAAATATTAAAGTATTTAGTAAATATTAAAGTATTTAGCAAATATTAAAGTATTTGGTAAATATTAAAGTATTTGGTAAATATTAAAGTATTTGGTAAATATTAAAGTATTTGGTAAATATTAAAGTATTTGGTAAATATTAAAGTATTTGGTAAATATTAAAGTATTTAGTTAACATTAAAGTATTAAGCTAACATTAAAGTATTTAGTTAACATTAAAGTATTAAGTTAACATTAAAGTATTTAGTTAACATTAAAGTATTTAGTAAACATTAAAGTAATTAATATAAATATATGTATTTATTTTAACTTTTTAAGCTAAAGCGACATTTTGAAGCAATGTAAAGAAAATGTTTACTTTCTGATCTCATATCTCGTATAAAAAATATTATAAATTCGGTTTTTATTGAGTTTACTTTGAACCATCTAACGGTTAGTTTGACCACTGGTTTCTGGCCCTCTAAAGTCACAAGCTCCCGAAATCGTAATAATTGTGGAATATTATTGATTTACTGTCACCGAGGTGTTATTGGGGACAGTATATATTCTCTTAAAGCCCAAGGGTCATCCGGATCGCACGTACTACCGGAGTTTCTATATGTATTGCATCCTTTCATTAAGTTTTGCGCGCGGAAGGCGTAGTAACTTTATCCGGCCATCGCGATAGAATAGTTTCGCTGCCGGTGGTCTTGCTGCTATCGTAAAACGGATGACAGTTAAATGTATTGGCCAAAATTTATCTCTGTAACTTTAAATTTCAAATTTAATTTGCCAAGACATTGATAGATGGATTAACTGATTGCCTTTTTCTCTTCTACGCGAGAAATTCGCGTTAAATGGATTAAATTAATTTACCACGCTATCTTCACCTCCGCCATTTGATTTACTCGGGTATTTCTTTGATTTCTACAGGTTAGTTACTACGTGAAGGTTACGAAGGCGTTAAATTAAAAAGCAGCGTGAGGTCGACATCTGCGAGATAATTTAATTTATTTTCTTTCTTATCTTTTAGTAGACTCGCGGGTAATACACATTTGACAAGGGATAAGATCCTTTTACTGGGGTAATGACATTAGAGGTGGGTTTTGAAATGCAAATTTCTTACCGGATGGCGGAGTGGTTAGTACTTTCGCCCCACAGCGAGAGGAGCCGCGGGTTCGATCCCAGCTTGTTGCAATGGGTAAATATAACTTGCAGAGGTTAACGTTCATAGTAAGTGTAGGGAGCTGTGGGCTCTAGTGGCATGAAGTGCTTGCCACCACCCTCCTACGTAATATAATAATAATAATCAACTAGGCTAATACCCAAGTCATATAGCTCGGCCACCTGAATTAATAGCATTAAAACTCGCTCGATGACTCCGGCTAAAGGTATTGCCTTGGGTATTAGCCTAGCTGATTATTATTATCAAAAATACTTTCATACCGTATTGAACGTTTTATAGTTTTTAGATAAAACATCGCCTTGAACCGTGTCAAAATTACGGAATAAATCAGTACTTATTCCCTTCCCACTTAAAAGTTTCAGCTGGCGCCATCTAGTATAAATACATTTATTAAAATTGAACCTCTAAGGGCTTCACTCTAAATATTTGTTTCCCTGTACGAAATTTGTGACTACTACGTCTGTACTACGTTTCTTATGCAAATACTTCGTTATTTTATGCATTAATCGTGCTTTTAAAGCAAGTTAGAAAAGATCTCTATGTAGGGAAACTTAGCATTTTATCAAGAATGTATTTATTTATAAATTTAGGAAGAATAAAAATGTTGAGACGATGCGGGTGATTCATGGTCGAATTTTCTCACAGCTCGACGTCAGTTTTAGAGAATTACTGAGAAACCAGGCTGATTTGATTTTAGTTAGTGTAGGATCTAAAAGTCGCCTCAACATTAGTAATTCTCCTCATGTTTAAATGACAAAATTCTCGATTTTATTCAAAACTGAAATATTACGCGTAATATTAGGAAACACAACGCCCTTATGAAAAATCATTTATTTTTAGATTTAGTTCACTCTTTTCTACGGGGTCACGACCTCTGAGAGGCTTCTAACTTTCTAACCCAGTTGCACCTAACTCAAAAATTGTGGACGGTAAAGAAAGGGAAAATAAAAAACTGAGCTGAAAAATCCCCGATGCTTTCATCCCCTCTATTTCTCCCCCCTCGCCAGTACCAAGTGTCAGCGACTAGCTATAGTCCAGGTCCCCAGTTAGGTAATAGTTCATATAAAGATAGCGAGAGGGTGAAGTTAATTTAGCAACCCTACCTGGCTTTGTCTGTCGAGTGACTACCGGTCACTGGCCAACCGTATCCAGTCGGGAAAAGAAGGTCGATATCGTAGCCAGGCAGCTGTAGCCGAGACGTTTTTACTCTTTGATTTACGACTGCCATCTTGCGGTTGTAAAACGTAACATTTTTTGGAAAGAGAAGGAATAAACAGGAACGTAAATATCTGGACGGAAAAACGCGGCAGGGAGGGAAAACTTCGAATAAAACTTGAAAGTTTTTTTCCACTAAAGTATCGGTTTATGTATCCGCGAAGTTAAAAAAAAGTCTTTGGTGGGGATAGAAACGCGTTCGAGAGGTTTCTGGTCCTGCAGGATAAAGTGTTATGTCCTGGCGAATGTAAGAACATCATTCGTCCGAGTTATATTGTTTTTTAAGGTTCAACGTAGCACCGTTACAATCGCAAAGTCCCAGATTTACAAGCGTGGTTGTATAAGTGAAAATTTCCTTTTTACATGTTTTCACTCATTTTACAAAGATTTCTGACTTCCGGGCTTTTGGGTGTATGTAGTTTACGTAAGCCAAATATTTCTTAAGAAATATTACGCTTATGTTATTTAGTAAAGTTTGCTGTTTGGATTTTAGTTCAAAGAATATTACTGCATTAATTTACAGAATAAAGAATGGGGAATATTTTTAAGAAGGGAAATTTTGACAAAAGAATTCTCTGACAATATATTGAATTTAAAAATATAGTTTCCATTACATTTCGTGCGAAAATTTGTATAACACATTTCTCGTCTACAGAAATGTTTAAATAAATTCAAACTTAGTTTTCAGCAAGGTATGCAGTCAAAAATGTATTTATTTCTATTTAGCAATCACTATTTTGATACCAATTTTAGCCCATGGATCGGATGTCTAAGAATAAATAAAAACATTATTGATATAATCAACAGTTAAAATGTTCAATATTATTAGACAAATTACATCTAAAAGCGGTAAGATCTATATTTTTAATATAATTTATTGCAAATAAATATAAAACTATTAGTGACCAAAAACTATCGCTACGCCCCCTTTGGTTCACCATTGAAAGCTAGATAGGAAGCGGCTAATAGTTTTTCCTCATCGTTATTCGTTAATTTCACTTTATAAATAATGATACTTGCATTTAAATATAATTTTTGCATCGTTTGCTTATATTTCGATAAGTTTACTTAAGAAAAAACTTTTTATGACTTTTTAATTTGTCTGTAGCAGAGGCTAGATCATAGACGTTACCTCGGAGAAGCTAGCTCGGAGAAGCTAGCGCCGATACGCCACCTAGACTCGTTTCGGTCGCGTATAATTCTTTTAACTATTTTTATACAAATAGTAGAATACGATTAGGGTTATTATTAGACCAACTATTTCTTGAAGCAATGAGGTCTATATATTTAAATATTATTCATTTTAAATAAAAGTAAATCAATTTTTATACGAATTGAAGAATACGATTAGGAAAATATAGGTTAGTAATTAACATAATGGAGAACTTAGAGAAAGCCATATATTTATAGCCATTGCTAAAATTGGGAGCCATTAGAGTAATTGACTCCAAAATCGTCCGTAAAATAGCATCGGTTTTCTGTCCGATCGAAAACCATTTAGATTGAGAAAGGACTGTTAAAAACACATTCGCCCTGACGGATTTTTTTCTCGAAAACGTTGGCCAATAAAATTGGAAAATTGATTTGGAAAAAGAGCCGGCCCCGTCTATACCCTGAAATAAAATGTGAAAGGGTTACTGCTACTAGAGACTTCGTGAAAAATGGAACCGAAATGTTATATATAAAACGGAGCTTCCGTTTAGAAATGTTTTGGGCGATTCGTTCGACCGATATTGAGCCCTTTGAGCGAGAGAAATGGTTTTATCGGGAAATATTTCAAACTTTCTTTCAATATTTCGGTATCTCGTTGCGAAACGATAAAAATATTCAGTTGGTCAAATCGGCCTACTTTCCAATCTAAGAGTTTGATCGCTTTCATTACGAGCTAGAGCAAATCATTTTCCCAGTACTTGATAATGGAAAAAGCGCTTAATCTGTAGATCTTGATCTTTGTATTTATGCTTCATTTGGTTATTCGTATTTTGCAAGCACATTGTGTATCTTAAGGTTTAAACAATTTGTATTTTAGACGAGCTACTACGAAACTTATTTATCTTTCCGACAAACCCTGCATTCAAAGTGTCGAAAATAATATGTATTGAAGGTAATTTAATATTGTGTATCTTAAGCTTCAAACAATTTGTATTTTACAATGTGTAAAATCACGACGAGCTATCATAAAACGCTTGCTATCTTTCCTACAAACCCTGCATTCAAAGTGTCGAAAATAATATGTATTGAAGGTAATTTTTTAATTAAAAGTAGTTTTTATGTTATTAATGTATACAGAGTTAATGAGTTCAAAAATTAGTTAAGTTAGATTTTTGGTCGTTTTATAACTCATGAAAACCTTGGTCTAACAGTTTGAGTTGGTGCAGATGAAAATAAGTAAATAATTGGGCGGTGAATCAAACGATCGCGATTCATTTGTTTAGTCTCTGTCTAAAATGTCATTGGTTACCATACGGTTCCCAACACCCATTTAGCTTCGCTTTTGCACGATTGGTAGTTCCTTGGTAAAAGGTGAATTTTTAATAACACTTTAGTTTCGTGGGAATAGCAACCGTTTTCGCTTTCTAACATTTAAGTTTGCATGGCGTTGCGTGTCTGCATGGGTTCGTTTAAGACGAAACGGCAGTTGATTTTGACGAAACGGCAGTTGGTCTTGATGAACCACTGGCGCAACACTCATCGAGGAGCAGTTCCCTACGTACAAGCATTAATTCATATATAACCAAATTCTGACGTGTTACAATCTAATAAACACTACACTTGTGCAACACTCATTGAGGAGCAGTTACCCTACGTACAAGCATTAATTCATATAAAACCAAATTCTGATGTGTTACAATCTAATAAACACTAAAGGTGCATGGTAGGCATGTCCGATGGAATAACTGCGCGTAACCCCCACGTGAACCCCGCAGTGCCACGAGAGGAATGTTATAATAGAGGTTGAGAATGGTCGGTGGACCCTATCAAACATCGTACCGTTGGTAGACTTTGCGTACGCTGGCCAATGCTGCGAGAGTGGGGGAGTAAGACATATTGAACTTCCCCCGCAAATGAGGGTTTTTTAATGTACGTCAGGGAATCGGGGGTGCCGTGGAATGGCTATTTCACCCTTGTGTCCCGTTGATGTTCTCATTTGGAACGGCTGGTCCCGCCGTTTCAAGGAGACCATAGCCGTCCAAGTTTTCCCTCTGCCCAGTTTCTCCCTTCTTTAGTGTTTCCTGGGGGGATTCCCGCGCCAATATCCTATCTCCTAATGTATTTGGAAATGGCTATCTTTACACAGGTCGCTTTATTAGGGAGCGCTTTCTGTTAGATTGGATAGTCCCCCCGCTTAGCACCTTGCGCCACCCACGCTCGAGACTCCACCGGATAGTTCGCTGGAAGCCCGTGTCGACCGCGTCTTCCAACCCCACGGTCTCCACCATCGCTTTTTTTTATTAAATGCATTTTTTCAGCTTTTTTTGAAATGGCGGATGTGATTTCGCACCTTTCGTCCCATTTCTGTTAGATTGAAAGATTATCTCGCGTAAATTATTGGTCAGGGAAAGTTTTTATATATGTCTATTTCGTTTGATGGTCCGTGCAAAGTTAATAGTATTAAGTTTATTGAATCAGCGCTAGGCAATGGGGGCTCGAACAAGCTTTCATCGAACACAATTACCCGAAAACGAAAACGGTTTTTTTATTTGAGTTCTGGACCAAAATCTTTTTTTTTAGAAGGTGCTGAATGGTAAGTTTAGTTTCGTATTACTTTGATAGTGATTTTTATTTGAGTTTAGTTGTTAATTTTCCCGACAACCTACACTTCTTTTTATGGATAGTTGTATTTATAAGTGCGTAAAATTTATCAACATCTCTTGAGAATTAAATTTCAATATTATTAGTTTGCTTTGTAAAATACTCTTTTGAAATGTAAATTTGTATTTGGCTTAAGTTATACGACTATATATTTATGATTTTCGAAATTTTTGTAGTTTTCCGGAAACTTTTGGCTGAGTTTTTAGAATTCAAATTTTTGGACAAATTTATCTTTGGAAATGTAAATTAATGTTTATCTTAAGTTATACAATTAATTATCTTAAGATATACAATTAATTATCTTAAGATATACAATTAATTATCTTAAGATATACAATTAATTATCTTAAGTTATACAATTAATTATCTTAAGTTATACAATTAATTATCTTAAGATATACAATTAATTATCTTAAGTTTTACAATTAATTATCTCAAGTTATACAATTAATTATCTTAAGATATACAATTAATTATCTTAAGTTTTACAATTAATTATCTCAAGTTTTACAATTAATTATCTCAAGTTATACAATTAATTATCTCAAGTTATACAATTAATTATCTTAAGTTATACAATTAATTATCTTAAGTTATACAATTAATTATCTTAAGTTATACAATTAATTATCTTAAGTTATACAATTAATTATCTTAAGTTATACAATTAATTATCTTAAGTTATACAATTAATTATCTTAAGTTATACAATTAATTATCTTAAGTTATACAATTAATTATCTTAAGTTATACAATTAATTATCTTAAGTTATACAATTAATTATCTTAAGTTATACAATTAATTATCTTAAGTTATACAATTAATTATCTTAAGTTATACAATTAATTATCTTACGTTATACAATTAATAATTAAATGTTATGCCTTGCTTTTCGATATTTTAGTGGTCATCCTAAAACACGTAGTTTAAAATAGGTTTTTACAACGCTAATTACTATTTACTTAATTAATTGCTTCATACTTCTCGTTACTATTTTCAGTTCTTTTTCAAACAAAGCAGATTCTATCGTTCCGAGTTGTATAAATTGAAAACGAGCCAGTGTCTTCTTTATGACGGTATATTGAGCGAGTAGCGCAGTCCATCGGAATCATCCATTATGCATCCCCACATCCCAACCAAAATGTCGGCGATCTTTCTATCTTCGTATCAATCCATAATGTTGCTCTTCCCTTATAAAAATTCCCTTTCGTCTTGTTTAAAATTCTCGATCTTTTCCAGTTTTCCGCGAACGGTAATCAAATAAACCGTGGTTTTGCGGCGATGGCGTTAGAGAGTTGAGTGCGGTTCCCTCTCCAAAATACGCGCGTGGCATTCCGTGGCAACTCCCTTACGCAAACTCCCCATCTTTAATATAGAAATCGCCTTAAATGGCGGCTACAACGTATCAATCGAGCCACCGTAATACCCCCTCGTATTGCTTTAATAGCGAAATTTTTCATTTTAAATCCCTTCTACACGTTCATTTCTTCCTTTCTTTCAAATAGTATCGGATTTTTATCCCCAGCGAGATGAATCTGGGTCGCCTACTCGTTTGAGCAAACTTTACCATTCCGACGCGTTCTCCGATACTGTCGGCTTAGTTTCGATCGAAATATACGCCGCCATCTAGGGGAAGTCCTTTCTTTTCCTTCACTTCAATCGAGGTTTCCTTTTAAATTATTGTTTTCACCCTCCTTCTATTAACTCAGCCGTGAAGAGCTATCAGGACCGGGTCCCTTCACTCCATCTTGCTGTTTTGGGCTCTCTTCCTTTCTCAGTCTTTTTGATGGTGAAGAGTCTGCGGCCACCTCTTTTATCTGATGGAGAAGATTCTCCCTCTCTTTCACATCAGGAATCAACTTAACCCTGCTCTCGCCGACAATTGACGCCCCGACCAGTAGTCCAATCCGTTATCTAGTCTTTGTTCTTCATTGTCCATAAGACGTTACTTTGGTACACCCCAGTAGGTGTTCACGGATATAGTCAACTGATTAATACTACACAGGGAATCTACGGTAATTACTTAATGTTGATTTTAATAAGTAGCGGTGTTCTTCGGTTACTCCTGTTCATAAATCTTGTAGAGGTTAAGGACAATACCCTTACAAAAAAATCTCAAGAAATCTTAAGAAAATCCTTGGGAGCTCTAAGTAGTCTTTGGGGGGTTGAATGTTTTTAAATATTGTCTTAAGAGTTCTTTGGAAAGTTATAGGGAAGTTTTGAGAGAAATAGCTTTAGAATATATTGGGAAAATATTTCTGAAGATTTCTGAAGAAAATCAAATAGAAATTTTGGGAGAAAACATCTAGGGAAATATTGGGAAAATTTATCTGAGGAAAACTTAAGAAAAATTAAAGGAATTTTAAAGAGAAAAAATGGTTTTATTGGAAAATGTTGTTTTAAGATCTTTTAGAATAAATAAAGTTTTGGGAAGAATTTAGATTTGATTATATTACTGTTTTTCGGAAGAAAAATTACGGCATATTTGAGCTAAGGAAGCCCCCGAAATGAAACTGGAGTTAGCATTTTTTTGGGAAATGTTTGGGGATTTCTAGGGAAATTTTCTTAAGAAACTCTTAAGAACGTTGTTGGGAAAAAGGGGCCAATTTTCCCCTTATTTCCCAAGGGAGTTTCTTAAGAAGTTCCTATTATTACCGTTAAAAAATTTCTTAAGATTTCTTGAGACAATTTTTATAAGGGTAGTGAGTGTAGGAAGCTGTTGGCTCGCGTGGCATGAACACCCTTCTGCGCAATATAGCCCGGTAACCCCGAAATAATGGCATTAAAACGTCGCTCGCTGACTTAGGCCTAAGCTGGTGTTTTGGTTATTAGACTATCTTATAATAGTCTGTTAATCATTACTACCATGTTTATCTTGAATTATGTTAGCATCCAAATTAAGACACCTTATATATCACTGTTACCAATTAATTCAAAAGAGAGTTTAAAACATTACTAAATTTTTTTTAGTGTTCACTGTACACAGTAAAGCTACGTGTACATAACTACAAGCTTCTCGAACACGATTTCTAGCATGGGTTTCACTGGTTAAATAATGTATTCTTGCAAAATCTTTGTTCAAATCGTGTAGTCAACTAAATTTATGCACGTTACTTAGCTAATACAATCTATCTTTGGTACAAAGGTGATTTATCGTTTCTACGTGTAATTGTGATTAGTTTTGTTTTGGATGATAGTTTATGAATACTTATGTATGCATACTTTTGATATTTGTTTATGACCTTCAATTCTTTTCTCTTTGTCCATTTGGAAAGTAACTTTTCTTACTTGTCTATCTCGTCCATCCACGGACATCTTAGATGACTCAGAGCTAGAAATCTGTGACGCAGTTGCTAAGAGCCCAACTCGATCGTAGCAACTTTACGAGTATATATATAACCCTAGCTCTTTCATCGAGTATACGCTATTTGTACCCGAACATAAAGAACTCAGTGGTTCTCTTACCAGAAGCGAAACTAGAGTAAGAAGAAGGGGTGTAAGGGTAAGAATCTTTTAGTGTATAGAGCGTATCACTATAGCGGAGTTCCCATTTTGGGCGATCGTAACCGAGAGCTTTAATGCCACCCTGGAGCCTCGTGCCATGGGTGTACATTACGCCGCGTTTCGCTCCGTCCCAGCGCGGCGTCTCTCCGCTAAGCGTTATTGTTGAATCCAGAAAAGGTCTCGCTTTCACTAAGAGAAGGTTTAAGACGCGATAAGTCGCCGTTCTTCTTCGGGCAGCTTTTCTTTCGGGCGATGTTGCGGGACCCCGTCAGAGGGAGATAGTGGCGGAATACGCGGAAACTCGATTAGGAAGAAGAGTTTCCACTTTTTATAGATCTACTAGAAAGTTTGCTAGATGGCTCTCAGGTGTTTGCGTCCGCTACCAAATACCTTTTATCCTGATTAGGGAAGAGAAGAGCGTAATATGATGAGATTTCTCGCGCCTTGTCACGGAATACGCTTTCTTCGTTCTTTCTCGGGTCGTCTACGCGTCTTTTGCTCCCGTTTTGGCGGCCTTTTTCTCCCTCGTTGCGTTTCTTGCTTTATCGTGTGGTAAAAGGATTTGCTATTTTGTTCTGTTTCAGGGCTCTGTCCCCCGAGAGAAAACGAGACTAAGGCTTAGCTATTATTCGCGTGGGAAGCCTTGTTTGTTCAACTATAAATAGAGAGTGGATACGCGACGTATTTAGGTTTGATAAATTGCGACCACTATATGAAATTACACCTTGTTTTGTTGTATTCGTGATTGTTAGTGGGCTGAGGTTTATCTAACTTGGTGCGTGTACAAAGCGCGCAAACTCCAGAGTATAAACTAAATATTTTGGAAAGTACTAGTGATTTTTATATTTATGTTTAGTAAAATGTAATTTGAGTTATTTGATATTCAAACCGGTTAGAAATAAATTTTGTGATGTTTTGTGTTAGGAACGTTTTTGCCAATGGTGGTGGTAGGTTTTATTGGTCAGCTAGGCCAAGTAAGGTATTATTTTGAAACCCTTAGGATTTTGATGCCACTTTTTTATATACTAAAAAAAAATAAGTGATTGGTGCTGAATGTTACAATTTCGGTCTACCCTGTAATGAATTTCAATATCATTTGAAAATTTTAAAGAATTTGAAAAGCCGAAACGTTTTCGCTAATTTTAAATTATTTAGTAGGCTTAGGATAACCTTCTAAAATTTTAAGGTATGCTATTGCCCACGTTGCCTACCCAATTCTTCTATTTTTATGAATAAAATACCTTAAAATATTTTTTTAAAGTTAAGAAACCTATAGCAGTCCTTTTCCTTCAATTTTGTAGGAGTTTTAGTACGATCTACGTTCAGTCAATATTTACGAAACAGCGGAATAGGTTTTTGAGACGTCGTATTTGGCGAAATTTTCCGCCAAAAGAGCAATAGTGGAAATACCACGTCAACAGCTTCGTCTAATAGGCCTTAAGGGCGAATCCATCGCGTAATCAATAGATTTCCTCCCCATGATTTCACCGATCCCAGGCGTTAGGCTTAACGCGTCTGCGGGCAACTTGTATGGCTTTTTATGTTTATGTCACCGCGTATGATTAGGCGCTTGTGGCCCGGTTCCCTTCGCGTTATGACGAAAACAGAGAAACTATAACAAGCGGTTTAACCGCGGGGTTGTTTTCTCCGATACCACCCTCGATATCTTTAGGCCTATTTGAGGGGGACCAATATGTAGGTTTTGATATAACGGCATGATCTCTCCTCCGCAACCCCTGGAGTATCCGTCCCCTCCCTCTCGCTTTTCAGGCTTCATTAGTCCATTCTGAGCCCTTCTTAGGACGTGCTGAAAGGCACGGGCCAGATCTCTGGCCTATTTTTTCGGCGAGGGGCTAGCGGCGGGTACCCCATTAACCCCAGATGACCCCCAACATTCATCCCTTAAATCCGGGAGTCAGCTCTAATACGACCCTCTCCTGGCACCCTCGTGTTTCGTTCGCATCTCGCTGTTTGATCTTTCCGCGGTTAATACGTTTGCCCCGATAACGCTACGATTGATTCTTGAATTTGCTCTTCCAATTTGACTCCATTTACCCACGTAGCTTGCCATTATTTAGGATATTTCGTATCCGCGGGCGTGGCGCGACGATTTTAATAAATATAACTTCAAATATCGCATTTTCCGACGCATTCTTTCGTTGTTTATACCTTAAAACCCAGACTCAAAAACATTTCAACTCTACCAGACGCCTATATTGAATTGAACGTTATCCATATCGCTATCTAACGCTGTTGGGTGTATGTTTCTCGGCTCATATATTCGGCCTATTTTTCATTGAATTTCTAATAATAGCGGGGAAATACCTCCGAGCCATATTTTACCTATACAGATCCCCCCTTTTCTATAGGGAATTTATCTCATCCGTTGTCATCCCTGACTCCCAAAACACACACGCAGACAGAGCGAAAGACCGAGAGCACCCTGGTATAAATCTGACAATGGAATTTTCAATTCAATAAATCCGAACTCATCTTTTCTGGCTCTTCCCATTCTGACGGGAATTTTTAGCCTCCTCTTAGAAAGCTTCCCTGTTTGTAGGTAGACAACTCCCCCCCGGACAAGGGGAAATACGCAAAAAGGAACGAGGCAGTTGCGTTGTATTGTTACCGAGGACGTCTTAGTTTCGAAGGCTCCCATTGAGCCGACGGTTAGGCTCGGACCCTCTTCCAAGATTTGGCTCCCCGCGTATTATATCAGCGCGCGGCACCCTTAGGGAGAATGATGGCGCTTTGGGTGCCAGGCACCACGCTAGGATGTCGGCGAGAGGGCGCCTTAAGCCAGGGGCGCCGAGACCGCGGCCAAAACGAGGGGGTCGAAAATGGAACGCGTGTAAGACGTTGTAAGAGCTACTCAAAACACGAGCGAGCCATTTTCTGCCCAAAATCCAAAACCCCTCTTCTGTAGGCCCATTGTACGGAGAGAGAAAGCCGAATTCCGTTAGGCCTTGGACAGTATCCGCGGCGAAGCCAACTCCGCAGGGGGTCGCCACCGAAACCTCCAAAAGGAGATCCACGGAGGATATGAAAGCGGAAAAATAACACGCATTGATGTTTAGTTCCCCGAATTTTTTTCTTTTCCCTTCGTCCGTTTTGTGGAAGCGTGGCGCGTCTTTTATTGTGCCTGAGTATCCCGACAGAGGGTGCTAAAAGAGGGTTTTCGCCATTCCTAATGTATTTTTGTTAGTAACGAGAGAAAGCTAGCCGGCCAGTACCGCGTTTGAAAGAGCGGGGATTTCGCACCCGCGCCCCCTGGAGGCTTTAATCGATGCCAGAACGCGGAAAATCCTTTAAAAGTTGTTTTGGCGAGGTTTCCGGAATGCGGCGGCGGCGGCGGTGGCTTATTGATTTTAAAATGCGGTTTGGAAGGCTTTGAACGCCGCCGGAAAAAGACTTGTGTTTTCTGAATTAAAGATTTTTCGCGCCTTTGGAAAATGTTCGCTTACCGACCAACCGACCTTTGGTTTTCTTGATCGAATTATCTGGATAATATTGCCAAACGAAATATTGTTAAGGTTTTCGAGTTACCACCTGAGAATTTTCAGAACAGATAGGTCGTTTTGATTTATCATAAGCTATACAAGTTAAGTTGCTACAGGCTAAGCCTTAGAACGATATAAATTTTATTACAAATAGCGTTGTGATATTATCACAGAGGGAAATTTGCTTGTTTACGGTTATATTATTTAATATTTAAGCAATAATTAATGCATCTAAATGTTGAAAAAATAATTTCTGTAAAGGAAATATTCAAATTTCACGATTAAGTATTTTTAAAGAGAATTTGCACGAACACTTAAAAATTACTTATTATTATTGATTAAAAATAATAATTATTTTTATTTATATATAAATGTTTAGTATTAAGTAGTTGACGTAACTGACTGGGATTAAGATAGACTTAATAAATATAATCGTTACCTGACCAAATTAAAAATTTTGCCCGAGAGTTTTGTGAAAATGCGTGACTAGAATTGGTAGGCTTCTAAAGTGTTGGCCATAGTAGTTTAGGCTTGAATTTATTTATACTACCAATTTTAGATAACTTTCATATTGAACTCCAATCTCTGCGTCGCTTACGAGCCTGTGAATAATTAGGAATACTAACACGATAATACAAGTTCAAGAACAAAAATGTTTCCCAGTTGATTTTACTAACGTTTTACTTTACGAAAATCGTGGATCAAATTTGATACCAAAATTATATCCAAAATTGGGTATAAACGAATTCGACTTTGAACAAAAATTAAATTCAAAATGTGTTATATTTCATCCATTTACAATGAATTGAACTTTATTCCGATTTCATCAAAATTATTATATCCAATTACACTGTATGAAATGCAACTTAATTCCGAATTGATAGAACCTATTTGATACAAACAGAATTGAATTCAAACTGGATGTGTTTCGATCCAAATTTGTACATAAGATCAAGTCAATTTCCTAAGGTAACCTACTTAAAAATAACGGAGATTGGCTATAATTAAAAGTGATCGGACCAGTCTATTATTATTAAAAATACCATCCAGGAAAATGCGCTTAAAATATCATCGTTAACCCTTGGTAAATCTTTGTCCCGATGAAGGGAAGATGAACTCTTAGAGTGGCTAAAAATAAACGTCTCCTTGTTGCTTATAGTCTCGGCTTGTCTTCCTGGAGGATTATTCGCTATTAGAAAGTCCTCCGTGATCTAATAAGGTTATTAGTGGAGAGCTATGTCCCATATTTCACTTTTAATTTGAGCCGGCTCTCTTTATTAAAGAAGCGAAAAAGCAGGAGCGGAAGAAAGGCCGCTTGTAAATGAACGTTCGTGGGAGGACGTCTTTGATGAAGTGCCCGCTGGCGCAGCGCCTCTGTTGCGTTTACCCAACTTTTGTTGCACGCACTTGGAACCCATCCAAATCTCGGCTACTTAATAATATCTCCACCCCTAATGGATGGGTTTCGGACCCTGCTTTTCAACCATTTACCTTCATATTTAAAGATAATCGTATTCCCCGTACTATTGCCGGACAATTCGAAAGATTTTCGGTTTTCATATTTTGTAAACCTCTACGGGTATGTTATTGTTCCCGTATGGTAATCGACCCTTACTCTGAAATGCAAATTTCAGATTCTCGAAGCGGCCGGGTGTGAGTTTAAGGACCTCGGTACTAAATGAAGTTCGCGGCCATCCATCATTGTTTGGAATCTTGATCAAGTTTTCAAGAAATACGGCTTCCTAAGTAGTTTGTCTTAAGAAACTTGGCGAATCTCAGTGTGCGAGGCCTACGTAAACAATCTCGTGAAAATGATGAATCACTGTTAAGCTTGTAAATATCCCCCTATCGAAGATATTGACAAAATTATTTTTTATCTTATTACTACTATAAGAAATTAAACTGCTATGAATTTTAATTTTTTAATCCAGTATCTTTCAAACAAACCTTTTTAAGTAATACAGCTGTTATGAAAATGACTTGAATCAATCTCCAAATTTGGATCTAACTGGAATCAAGACACATCTAATTCTGTTTGGATTAAATATTTTTCTTGTGAAATTGTAATAAAGTTGAATTTTTCGCGTTGGAATTGGATCCAATATAACACATCCAAATTTTGATCAAAATTTTTTTTATAATTTTTCAAACAAATTTACAATTTCAATAATATCGGTTAAGGCAACATGTTTGATCCAAAATCCAAACCACCAAGTTTAAGTTAAATAAATACGCTTGATACAAATAACATTTTTGAATTAGCATACATAATACTGGTGCGCAAAAAAGCGACAATGGTATCATCTATAGGCTGACCCTTTATACCGGGCGTGTGATACCTTCCATAACAAAAGACATCAACTGCGTAGTAGCCAGGCAAATTTTTCTTGGCCCACCCCACACTTTTTTTTTATTCTGGTAGCCTTTCTTCTTCCATTAGTAAGAAAATGAGGAAGAGAAGATTGATGCGGGGTAGCCCGCTTCGCGGGACTCGAGCTAGCCGTCCATTCAAACTTAGTAACGTATATCCAGTGCCTTCGGACGAAGGTATTTTGGACGTGGATCGAAGTGGCGTTGGTAACGAATGTAGCTCTTCCAGCCGGAATAAGATAAGAATAGCTTCCTCCGTGAGATTATCTTTGACGCTCAATTACAAGAAGTAGAATGAGGAGGGGGGGGGGTTGCTTTTGTTTTGTCTCTCGTGACGCGATCGTTTACTTCGGTTGCCATGCCAACCCGCCCTTTCCCGCGTCGGGCACTTCTTATCAAAGCCCTTTTTCTTGGGTATTCTCTCTCTGGCGGAGCTTGTCAAAAATTGGCCGAGCGCGAGGAGGCGAGAGATAATAGGCATTTTTATTGATGCATAATTTAAGGTCGCCTTTCGGTCCTCCGCTGTTTTATTAGAGAGTGATTTATCACGTTCGTTTAAGCTGATTTTCTTTTATAAAGTGGATGTTTATTAGTTTTCGCAGTTTCTTTTATCGTCGTATTCTTATCCCATATCCGGAACAAAATGGGCCAGAAACCTAATAGATGAGCTTTTCGGGGCCAAACTCCGACGAGCCCTTCGCCCTATTTTTCATCCTTTCCGGGCCCGGGACGCTTAGCCGACTCTTTGATTTACGATTTCTCTTAGTATAGGTCGATTCGACCATATTTCAAATCGGCCGAGACAGACCCGCGTAATTTAGTGATCTTAATAAAAATGTCTATTGGACCAGTTACGGGGAATTTGGCCTAGTTAAGATTATTTCTTAAAAATCGTACCCTTCCTTGAGCCGAAATTTGTTGGTCTTATACTAATGGTTTCTTTGAAAATAAAAACGATCGATTTGTCTTCCTGTAACCCGCTTTTTTTGACAAGCTCGAATCGTTTTGGAATATCCATTTTTCTTACGGATCGAAACGTTTTAGTCTAAAAATTTAATTTCTATAAAACTTGTTTTTTAATTAATTTTTTCAAATTATGTAACACGGGCGATTTTCTTAATGGGATGAATTAAATAGAAAAAGGTTTAAGGAATCGATTGATAAAATATTTTTTTAAATATTAAAATCCGCCATTTGAAATATTTAAAGAAATGAATATTTACTTTTAATAACACTAATAATGAGAGTAAACTATATTAAAAAATTATTTAATGATTTTTATTTCAAAAGTTAATATAAATCAAGTTAAGTAGCTTTTTTTTTCAATAGATGTCGCTAGCGTCGAAATAAAAAAGGCGGTATTTATAAGTACCCCTCGCGTTGATTGGATCGTTTGTAAATTTGTAAATAACATAAATATCAGCAATTATAAACAATATTTTTGCATGGGATATATAATTTAGGTTAAAGCCCGCTAAATAGAGTATAAGTTGTCTAACTATAATACTCTTCAATGGCTCTCTGATGACGTTATCATTTGGCTATTTTTACTTTTAATTTCCTGACAAAATAGATGGCACCACGCTCTCGAGTAAAGTCACGTTTTTCGAAGAATCGGATAAATTCATGACCATCTTTAATAAAATTGGTCTTTTCGTAATACAGGTGGCAATGATAGAACCACCATTTGCTCTAAGAACTTACTAGATATGTTAAAGAACTTATAGTTTATACGCATGTCGCGTATTATCCTGTATAACGTGGCCCGGATAAAACACGTTATAAATAATTAGTTACGATGTTAAAACTTAATAACTAATACTTAGATGATAATCTAGAATAAATTAACGGGACGACGAAGACGTCTTTATGAGTTTGAATCCAAAAAAGAACTGCCTTTATTTTCGCAAAGGAATAAACGGCTCGTGTAAATCTCGGAATTCTCCAAAACCCAACGCAGTGGACCAAAACCATTTCTCGCCTGGAGGGGAGAAAGGGTTGGCCATTGTCCATCTCTGACCACATGTAAATTAAAGGGGCCGACCCTAAAGGGCGTCGTTACACCTGGTTGAGTAGGTTTGAATCACCAAAAAATTTTATTTTATTTAATCAAATTAAATCAGACCAGGTAAAAAGAAGTAACTTTGGGGCATGCTCTGGAGGAACCCTTTCGGAACATCGAAGCTCCGTTTAATAACCCGTTAGAAACAAGCGAGCCTCCACTAAACTTTTGCTTTTAGCAAATTGGCAGGAAAATGATAAAAAAGGAAGACGTTTATGGGCTTTCTTGTATGGGAATATGGTGTGCGTTGCACGGCTGCTCGGAGTTGTGGTCCGAGCCTGCGGAACTGGATGGAATCGAAGGATTTCGGCTCGTAGCTCCCGCACCTAGTCAGTCAGCTGCCCCTGGAGAGGTTTTTTCCGGAGCAAGCCCTCTCTAGTTGTGTTCTGGAAAAAGAGAGAGACATTTGCTCCCAAGTTTTGTCTCCCATCACTTCGCTTTCTTAATTCGGTTAGGAGCCGGTAGAGGGGATAGAGAACCGACCATCTCGAGAGGGAATAACGTACTAGGCCTGATTCCTATATACGACTCTATCCCTCTCTATGTTTAGAAGTGGAACAATTCTTCGTCCCCGATTTCTATGTTGCTGATGCAACCCCTGGAAGATCGCTTTCTATTCGTTCCAAGTTGGCAATGCGAACCTAATTGGATTTCCCCCCTTTCTTTATCCCCTGCCTAAAACAGGGCATCCTTCCGATCCCTCCCCCACTTTAGCGAATAAATTATACGTCGTCTGGAAGAAGTCCTGCCTTCAATATTTTAGATCGCTTCGTTGCGCGTTTATCTGTTCAAATCGAACGAAGAAAACCAAAGGGAAAAAAAACGATATTTTATCATTTTCTTGACTTGGATCCTTCCAGATTCCAGCTTTAGAATCAAAGCGTGATTTTTTGCAATTATAAATTATTTATATTACTACCTTTATTTTGATTAGTTTTATTATTATTATTACTATAGAAAGATTCATACATTACATTTCAATTTTGTACTTTGCTTTCGTGACAGTAACTGGGACTCTTTATTTCCAATAATTTTGTACTTTGCTTTCGTGACAGAAACTGGAACACTTTATTTCCAATAATTTTGTACTTTGCTTTCGTGACAGAAACTGGGACTCTTTATTTCCAATAATTTTGTACTTTGCTTTCGTGACAGAAACTGGGACACTTTATTTCCAATAATTTGCAAATAAATTAAGTTCCATATTTTTAAATTACCTAATATAAACATTCGATCACTAAATTAATCAAAAGCTAGGATTAACTAGCGCTAACTTTGCTAACAACTAGTCGTAGAGCTAATATTTTTCGTTTTAGGATATACTCCCTTTAAAAACGATAATAATAATCCTCCCAGAAAAATTCTGTTAAAAGTACATTTCGTGTTTAGTTAAACGTCTGTTTAGAAGTAAAGAAAAGCGGAAATAGCAAAATTTTGACAGGGCAGCTGACTACACGGTCACCAGAGGGGGCAGACTGATTCGTTTTGACGTATCATTCGTTATTGTCAACACCCCCATTGTTCCGTTGTCACATTCGTATCTTCAATGGATATAGACACCTGGTTAAATGTATCGCGGCAGATGATACATGGGAGCTGTAAATTTCAATTAATTCGACGCGATATAAACATTGATAAATTATACAGCGACTTATTTAAAAAAGACTTGCCCCGGAAACCCCGCGAGAAATTTCAACCCGAACACCTTCTGTAATCCGAATTTACTCGCAGATTAAACGGACGGGAAAAACTCGCGGAACATTTATAAGGATTTGCATAAAATTATCATTTGAAGCTTCGAAGTAAAAATTTAATCCACGTTCGCAACAAGTGACCGAGCGGGGGTCACTAAGCCTTAGCTGAGAAAATCGGTCCCGAAAAGACTAATAGAAAAAACCCCTCTATCTATTTAAAATTCCCAATATGGTGAATGTACAGGATTTGATGGAGAAAAAATTATAAATCTAAACATTGTCTGCCTATGAATCAGACGATTCGTTTATTCTGTCGGGGATGAACCCTAGGTGTCGCTAGACGCGATGGAAGCCTCTTCCATAAATAGAATAAAGGCGCGCGCGCCCGGGTATCGGCCGGTCTCTAATAGAGTCAGGGACCCCCGGCGGGTCTAAAAGGGACCTCTACTTAATCGGATATAGGCCCGGGAGAAGGACCCCTTGTTGCTCGAGGGGGTCACGTCCCTGGTGAGAGTCGCCGGCTGTCCTCCGTCGTAAATTTCAACAGGGAAACTTTGACGCGAAATGCGTGGTTGGTCCTTCCTAGTCGCTCTCGAGTTAATTTGAAATGGCACCGTTATGGCTTCCATAATATTTTCGCTCTCGCTCTTTGCAAATTCGCTACGCGACCCTGAAGGGCGCATGCGCGTTGTTCAATTAGGAATAATCGCCTAACGCTATGGAAAAGCACGTGGCGACCTCGGATGGAGAAGGATGTCCCTCTGATCGTAAAAAGAAAGCCATTTTTATTTCGGGTTTTTTCAATAAGCGCTGGCTTATGGATTTATCTGGCTCGTCGGTCAGCTGTATTTCACACACCGATTAATTTCAACTTTTGAATTTTGTTTCGCGCTAAAATGTTGACTACGTCATTTTATACCAACAGTAACTACGATAGTCTGTAAATGATCTGTACATTTGATTTGGACCTATAACTACAATTGTAAAAGGACAATCGTTTTGGTATTTTCAAATATCGAGCCATAACATAGATTTTTGGTATATAGCTACGGTTACCTACGCGAACAGAGTATTATTCAAATTATAGCAATATTTTTAATAGAATATTAACAAAATTAATGAGAAATCGTTATTTCACTGTATACAATGGTTTCTTTAAAAATATTCCACCGAAAAATGATAAGAGTTTCGCGCTCTTATTTAAATCGGTCCAAACATGCTAACAGAAACCTGTAATATGACAGTAGAAACATGGGAGGAATTTTTCAAATTGACCACTTACAAGCGCAGCTATGTGAAGGGAAATGGTAGCAACCAAGTTTATTCGGTACAATCGAAGCTAGCCAGCTCACTTTGTTGGTAGTGGTAGGTACTTATAGTGAAACATTTTGCAATGGGATAACGGAGGAAATACGAAATTGAAAAATCGGGGGTGGGTTAGTGGTTTTGGTGACACGCAACGCCTTGTTCCGAGGGCTTGTTTTTAGGGTCACGACCTCCGCAAAGAAGCCTCTCCCTTTTTTATAAGCGGCTTAAAATCGGCTCGACGCGCAGACACGGGAGCTTCCCCGCTAGTTCTCCGGATTAAAGGCCCGACAAACGTTCACCAACTGACAAACAAATTCTTCGTTCGTTCGATGTGTGTGTATGTAAAATCTGGGGTTCCCTCAATGCTCGCTTTTCTCGCCTATATTTTTTACGGCCGCATATTCAATTCCCATTTCGGGCCCGTGTTTGGAATAAGCTCCTTACGTCATTTCCGGTGGAGCTTTATTCCCCCTTACGCGAGGCACCTGTTTTTGATAGCTAGCTGGTCGGGATTTCTTGGCCTCGAGCAGCAGACGGTTTTTGCCAAATCCTATCTGCATAAATTACTCGCACTTTGTTTCGAAGATGTACGCGCTCTTAATCGGGCATATCGAATTTGCGCAAAAATATTGGATTCTTTGCATTTACAAAGAGGAAAATGGCGAGATATCTTGTTGCTTAATGCAAGAACACATTCTGATAACTAAGAATATTGGCCATTTAGCGTTTGCTACTTGCATACTTTTTAGCTAAAGTTTGTCTGCTTTTCAATCACAAAGCGTAAACATATATGACGATCGTCTGTATTACGAAAATTTCAAAAGCAGATGAACGTTGCTTCAAAGTGTGCTTGGGTGAGAATTAGATTCTCTGCAGTACCATATTCGAAGGGGTAAGTCGCTCTCGGATGACCTGTACACCGAGTTCGCGTACTTAGTACTGTTAAAGGTACGGATTTTAAAGAGTTCACGAACTCTTATTAGCACAGTCAGAGGTACTACGACAGTGTACACCGAGTTCGCGGAGTCATTAACCCCTCGCCATATTCTCAGATACATGAATTAATTCTTGCAAGTAGTATAGTTTTATCAAGAAGGCATTCGGGTTAGTAGAGAATATAGGGCCGCTACTAGAGCTATTGTTTTCATGATTCCTGCAAGATATGAGAATAATTAGGCGGTAGAGAAAGGTGGAAAGACTTCACCAAGAATAACGAAGAGGCGTGGTTTTCCTTCAGTAACCACAAGGTTAATAGGGTGCTGCCTACATATTTTGTTAACGCGAATAAATTATAGGTTACACACTCTCAGTACCACGCAATCTTAAAGAAATCTAGCCAAGTTTAGGTGTACAGAGTAAATATAGAATAAACAGAGATGCAACTCACCATAATCGCGTGTCAAAGCGCCGCGGTGTAACACACTCTCAATACTACGCAATCTTAAAGAAATCTAGCCAAATATAAGTGTGCAGAGTAAATATAGAATAAACAGAGATGAAACTCACCATAATCGCGTGTCAAAGCGCCGCGGTGTAACACACTCTCAATACTACGCAATCTTAAAGAAATCTAGCCAAATATAAGTGTGCAGAGTAAATATAGAATAAACAAAGATGCAACTGACCATAATCGCGTGTCAAAGTGCCGCGGTGTAACACACTCTCAGTACTACACAAACTTAAAGAAATCTAGCCAAGTATAAGTGTGCAGAGTAAATATAGAATACATAGATATGCAACTCACCATAATCGCGTTTCAATGCGCCGCGGTGTAACATTCTTAAAATCTATCGTCTGCCCATAAAATGTTGCGTGGTTAATATAACTAATCGTTTTTTTCCGCGGCTATCTCGACGCATCCTTAGCACGTGACACTGACCGTTCTAAATATCGCTCCATCAATTACTGAACCCTCGGAACTGAGGTGAACTCGATAACGGAACTACGTTTAACCTTTTTCCTCCGCTACAAATTGAGCAATTTTAACGGCCTTTTTTTAATGATGTAAGCCTTGATCCGGTTCGTTCTATTGTACCCTGGGCGCTCTACTATATTTCTAACTTTGATAATTGAGCGAACCGACAAGTTCTTTTGTAGCGAAGTAACGGAAGAATGATTAAAAAGAAAGTATCTTCTGAAAAAGTGTGTCCTCGGTATAGAGTTACTTCCCTTCTCGCCCGTATTAAGAAGGAAGGAAGGTATAACCTTTCGATTTTCATTAATAAGAATCCAGAAGTGAGAGATCTTGACAGCGAACGAGCAAAAAGGGGAGCATCTTGGGCAACTCGCCGGAGGCATTCAACAGCCACGGATTTCGCCGTTCTTGTCACTCATCTGTCGCCAGGGGCGCCCCCTCCCGACAGAGTTCACTGGCCAAATAAAAAAAGGGGGAGAGCGAATAGGGACGATTGATAAAAGTAGATGTCGCTGGCTGAAGCAAATAAGATAGAGTAGTCTGTGGGGGATCCTCGGAACATTGCTAAGGTTTTTGAGATACAATCGGGACTTCGTTTTATAGGAATCCCTCGAAGTTTTCTGAATTATTTCTCTTAGAAGGGTTCGATTCGCGACCGCGCTCCGTAACGACGCAAAATCTTTCTCGATCACATCTAAGGTTTCCAAAATTTAAACTAAAATTGGGCTTTGAAGTGTGAACATTTACGTTTTCTTACTTTAACTTTTACTTACTTTCCTTTCTTCGAAAATCATTTTGCGATTGTTTACATATCTATTGTATGTCTACATTTTATCACTCCTGAGTAAATTTAGACCGGGCAGCGATTCGTTGCTTGTTCGTAGCGTTTTAGACATATATCGTAGCTAAGCCCCACCTTAAGACAACAACCATAACATTATTTCACGTCACTGATCACGATCCATGGGCGTCTTCGTGTCATGGCTGAAATTACAGTGCATGTAATAAAATAATAATAATATTAATCAGCTAGTTTAATTCACAAGACATCATCATATTTCCAAGTCATCGATCTACTTGTAATACAGTTAATGCGTTGAAGAGTAGTAGTGTTCAGGTTTATTTTTAAATAAAGTTTACTGCTAATAAACAAATATAGTTTTTAAAATAATTACTTTTATTATAACGGCTTTTTTAAATTCAGATGTGGCGATAAAGTTCGTGACTATACAGAAACAAAGAACATTTTTCCTGTAGCGGTTTTCGAATTACTCCAATTTCCTCAATAATTTCGCAACGTACTTAGTTTTGCTCCTTTTTTTCGTTTGGTTTTTACTCTCTATTCACTAATTAGATTTGCGGCCCGTCTTTCTGCGCATGCCCGTCTCTCGTTTTTTGATGAATTAGCGCGGAATGAGTCTAATGGAGCGCCACCGAGAATTTCCTCATTATTCATTTTTCCTTTTTTCGCAAACACTGAATCGGTCGGCGGGGGCGAATTCTCTAGAGAGGACCGTTGATTGATTCGCTTCGGTTGATTTAATTAGCCGACTTAATTCGCTTCTGAAATTATTTTTGTTTGCTCAAAAAGCGTATAGTACGTTCGGCGAGGACACGAACTCTCTTCAGTCTGGCTCTCATTTCGCTAAAGCCTTTTAATATTTCATCAATAGAAAGTCAACCCCAAAAGTACGATGACACCACTTACTTCATTGCTCTTTTTAGTCTCCGTTTAATTGACCTTTGCTAATTGACCGCAAAAGCTTATCTCCAGAATTTAGTTGAACCTTAAGTAATGTAATCAAGTAAGTATGACAGTTCGCTGTTTTTATTGATAATCTGTTTCGCCAATGACCAGATAGATCATAACGGGGCTAAGGACTCGCGACTCTCCGTATTTTCAAACTGTCAGCCACTAATAGCTTTATTACGGTGCAGTCAAGGCTTATTGAAAATTGAAGATCTTTCAAAGGGACGTAGATTACGAAATGGCTCTGTGAACGATTATCATTATCATAAAGCGTTCAGTTTTATACTTATGGTTGAACTGGTTGGCTATATTTACTATTCATTTCATAGTATATTTACGATGTTAATAAACAGTTTTCTTTGATAAATATTTAAAAGAAAATCTTAAATAGGATTTAAGAGTTTATATTTCCCGTCCTAATTCGCTCAGATTAAGTTTTGAAATTTCGCAGCCCTTTGCCCCAAAAGTAGCCGTTCATTTTGAGCGGGGCATGTGTTTTGGGAAAAGACTTCGGAGATAAAACACGGGCGTAATCCCCTAAACTATATTTAGAAAATCTCCGGTATTAAACTCTTAGGCTGATGTTTACTAAACTGATTAAATCCCGTTTGGGTTTTGTTTCGGGAAAAAACAGGCGTATCTTGTCAAATAGGAGGTCACTGGAATCAGGGCCTCCTTTGATATTTTAGGCCTGCGCTTAGAAATAGAGGCCGCGAGAGCCATCTGGTGGTTCTTCGCTGAGTCACGTGCGAGGGCCCGGAAAAATATTATTTGTAGATTATTTCGCCTACTCTATCTGTTCGTTTTATGCCGCCACGTGGAATTATCTGGCCACGTGCCTCTGCCGGGATGTCCCTGTAATGTTTCCTTCGCGTTGTACCACCAGGGGCGCCGCCAGCGCGCGTGTACGTATATCCGGGGGCGTTAAATGTATTAAACCTCAGCGTCGGCCATCGCCGGAACTGGTCGTCTACCGCCTTTTAGTTCCGCGGAAACTAACAACCGTCGTGTTTCTCCCTAATACTCGGGAAAGGAGGGAAAATGGAGGTACTATCTTTGTCCCGTTTATTACTGCTGGGTGGGCCCGACGAGTATAAAAACGCGACTACGTTCATAAAAATCTCCTCCCGCGCTATTTTGGTGTATGATAATACATAAAAGCAGATAAGGAATGGCACTTCTGAGGGGTACGGGGTCGCTCGCAACGCCACTGTCGGCCCTAAATTGAAAAATACCGTATTCAATTTCTTATCAATTTAAGTATATTTTTTTAAGATGGCTATTTCTAAGTGACGCGTGCTCCTTGGGGGTTCTGGAGATTCTTTCAAATTTGGCTTACGTGTCTAACACACCAAGAAAAAATCTTAGTTCGGAAATATTTTTGTACATTTTGTTTACTAAGATAACCATTTATCACGTGTAGCGGTGCACTTAACCGCAGTCTTTTAAACGACATTTTACTTACGTTATTAACTTGTATCGCTACTTGGTCTACATTTACCCTAGTCACTTTAAATTCGAAATTCATTTTCTATTGAACAACGGATCACAGTCGCCGGGAGTAGAGGCGTACTCCTGTAATCCCAAGCGTCCGGGAGGCAGAGTTTGTGGATGGCCGTGTGAGGACGACCATCAATCCCCCAATGGGTGGTCGGAGTACTTCCGCCACGGGTGTCCCCACCCCTGTCCCCACGTATCCCCCAGTTGGCGTGTCCGTTACACATATCTCGCCCTGATTAATCAGGTGGACGAGCGGATTGAATTTATCCCACACGTTACAATCACGAATAAAAAAGAACGGATCACAGTCACCCGACCTACTCTCGGTAAAATATAGTCAGTTCAGTGCTTAATTATATGACTAGTAAGTAGATAACAACACGCTCCTATAGATATTCTATAGAATTGTAATCGGAAAAAATATTTAAATTTCTGCAGAATTTGTAAAATTCGTATTATTTTCTACAGAAATGCTTCAAAACAATTCTATAAGACATAGAAAGCCATCGAACGTCTACTTTCTCTGATTTTATACCCATATTCAAATTCCCCGACTTTTCCATAAATTCCAGGTTTTCCAGGTACCGTGCCAACCCTGTATTACGAATCTCTGACCCAACTATCCACTAAAATCTCGAGTACCAGAAAGACGGGGATGCAGTATAGGTGGATCAAGGGGGAAACGGAACGTGTTGAACATCAATTGAGTGGTAAAAAGATCCATTTCTTCGGGGTGGCCAGTCAAAATGCGTGAAAAGATAGAAAGCCGTTAAAAGAAACCAGTGGGCCGCTCTCCAGGGATGTGACTAAATATAGAAACCGGAGTCTCGGGTTGTAAGCGAGAAGCTTACAAAGGTCCGCGATATACCGACGCCTCTAAGTTCTCTCGCGTGCGGGAAGCTGTTGGCGTTGGAGGGCTCGAAGCAGGATGCGCTAAAAGGGGTAGAGCTCGGAATAGGTCAGCGAAGAGTGAGATGTCACGGTACGGTTTCTTTGGGTCGCGTCGCTCTTTATCTCGGAAGCGTTTCCGCACCAGCCCGCGGAGACGTCATTGCGGCGAATGAAAGGGTCCCGAGACCCCAGAAGGGAGCCCTTATCCGAGTTTTCCCTTTTCCCCTACTTCGGCAAAGAAGAGTTTCCGGATGGCCCCAGACGTCCTAAGTAGTAGGCTAATGGCCTTATAAAGATAACGAAATCAGTTGGCGGAAAATTTCTACAAAAGGACTCGTCACCAGCCTCGCCTTTTTCGGGTCAACTGAATCGCCGTGCTTCAGATGCCGCCAAACAAATGGAATTTTTACTCTAAAGGGACTCAAAAGAAAAAGAGTACACTCTCAAAAGCCTTCCCAAAATATTTGCGCGACTCGCTTTGTTTTATTTTTTAAGGCAAACGTTATATGGTCTCGAATAGGGCTTAAAATATTCTTGGAAGGTCTTAGACGTAATTGTTACGCTGTTAGTTTAACATATTTATAAAACTTAATATTTAAACTTTTGTGAATGGTGAATTCCTTGAAAAAGGTTAGTGTGAGACATTTGAAATAAACTTTTTATTATACCGATAATTGACAAGGGAGAAGGCTCTTAAACAAGGGCGACGCCATTAAAGGTCGATTTTTAAATACGCCACGTCATACTAGATGGCGCTAACTGTCTAAAATGCAAAAAAAAATAATTAAAATTAATGATAATTTTTATTTTTAGTTTAGTTTAATGTTTTTCAAAGTTGAAGTTTGGTTTTATACAAGTGTTAGAAATTTATTTTTAAATAAATCATAACTTTTTTTTAAATTGACGCCGCCTAGTTTAAATAAAAGTATTTAAATCGAGCCTTCGCAATAAATATTTATTTCCATGTACGCAATTTGTTAATCAATCTTTATAGGTTAAGGGGAACTCTTCGTTTTCCCCTTCCATAAAAACTTATAGCGGTTAACGGTAATAGTTAGTGTAGGGAGCTGTTGGCTCGCGTGGCACGAAGGGTTTGCCACCACCCTCCTACGCTTTGTAACCCGTCCGCCTCAATAATTGGCCTAGCTTATTAATATTATTATATATTTGTGATATAATTTAAGAGCGCTATCGAATTGCAAGCACGCGGAAATAATTGTAAAATGGACTTGGTCGGCGGTGACACGCGGAAGAAGATGAAATAAATAATTTCGTTTTCTATTTATTATTTGGTCGGGGCAGGCGGCATTCCCGCAGATTTATTTTTAGTAGACTCAGGGCCATTTTTCCTTTTTCGGCCTTAGACGCGTCTCCCCGCGGGTTTTCTCTTTCTGCGAAGTGAGAGTATTTTGACATTAAGCCTAATGTACTTTTGAGTAATGAGTGAGGCGACTTTTTCTATTTATCTCTCGTTGACACGTTTCCAGGGGGCGCGACATACCTTGGCGTATAAAATAGTCATTAGCTAAAAACACAACAAGTAAGGCTGAGAGCGGATAAGAGCCTCGACTAACGATTTCGACACCGCGCAACAGAGACTGTTTGCCAGCGCTTCTCGACGCGTCTAGGTCTACCTACTCCTTCGCTATTCATAAAAAAGAGCCAGAGACACGAGCTAGTGCATCGGCAGTGCACAGGTGAACTTTTGTCAAGCCGGGTCTGAAGGGACTTTTATTTTTTGTTGAGAAGCGAGGGAAGCTTTTCCACGATCAATTTCTGTTCTTTTCCCCTCGTTTTTTACTTCTCACCGTCTTTACAGTGATTAATTGGAAAGTTGTATTCGTCGTGGATCACGACACCAAGGAATTGACGATACCATTGCGTTACTTGTTATCGTCGCCGAAAAATATCTTTAACAATAATGTATTTAATTTTACTTAGAGATAATGAATATGCGTTATCAAAAAGTGTCCTGGTAGTTCATTGCTTCCCTAGAACTTACGACTTTCGACGCGATTAAAACACACACGTGTGACATTTTTACTTGTTGCCCTTTTGTGGTGGGGCCAAAATTATATCATGATACCCTAGACTCCTCCCAAAATAGTAATTATCTCTAAATACATTCTTAAATCATGATATCGTAGAATCCTCCCAAAATAGTAATTATCTCTAAATACATTCTTATATCATGATACCCTAGAATCATCTCTAAATATATTCTTATATCATGATACCCTAGAATCCTCTCTAAATATATTCTTATATCATGATACCCTAGAATCCTCTCTAAATATATTCTTATATCATGATACCCTAGAATCCTCTCTAAATATATTCTTATATCATGATACCCTAGAATCCTCTCTAAATATATTCTTATATCATGATACCCTAGAATCCTCTCTAAATATATTCTTATATCATGATACCGTAGAATCCTCCCTAAATACATTATTTTAGTATTTTTGTCTAAGAAATCTCTAAATAGAAAAAAACAAGTGCTAAAACTTTAATTTCAACATTTTTGTAATTTCTTATTGCAATAGAACATCCTCGATCTTATTTAAAAAAATTCCCCGTTATTATACTTAATAGAATTCTCAAAGCATTTATTGATTTTGAAGGGAAATTCTGTAGACGTTCCCTGTTGGATCTCAATCATGTTCCTTAAGGTCTAGAGCGCCGCTGTCTCATCTCACGACGACCTTTCCTGGCTAAGCTTTCGTCTTCTAGCGTATCTATTTTTTTAGGTAGGCCTATTGCGAAGGTGGGTCGTGGCATGGAAACGCTATCGCAATTAGATTTTAATAACCGAGCTAGTGGGAGGCTTCGCCATTATCCCTCTGGCAGGCTTCGCGAGCACCTCCACCACCGGACCCCACCAGGGGGAGCCTTCTCCTTCGACTATTATTTCTCCCGTATATGTACGTTCCGACACCAGCGCCCCCCGTTTTTAATTTATTCACGTCTGTCCTTTTAAAGGGATCAGCTTCCCCGCTCGACGCCACCCGAACGCGAAGGGACAAACTGAGCAACGGAAAAGGCCTAGGCTCCAGAAAATTACTCTTCAATGAGTTGAAAATTTTAATAATCGTCTTGTAATTTGTTTTTTAATACGGCTCCTTGTTCCGGAGGAGAGATTTCCGAAAGGGTTTTTAGTTAGGGACCAACATCGTGCTAAGCCTTAATTCGCTTTCTAAGCTTTTAAATTACGGTACGAGGATAATTGAAAGGAAACCAGGAGGTGTTATTGTCGGTAATAGGCGATTTCACACGCGCAGGAAACAAGCTTTAGTTAAGTGCGGAAAAGCCCTAGTTATAGACCTATTACAAATCATTTTTCCTTACTAAACTTTTGTTTGACTGCATAGTCTCGAAGCATCACTCTTATGTTAGGGAAATCATTGACGAATAAATTACTGGACCCGAATCAAAATCTAAAACCCAATTCTTCTAATTAAACCGACCGACAGCGTTCCTATCGAGATAAACGCTAAAAAGTTCCACCCAAATACAAACTTTGAGCGTTAAAATATCACACAACGAGCTAAATATTTTAGGTTTAACTTAATTCCATTATATTATAAAACTGACACTGCGGCGCTACAAGCGTCGCTACTCTTTCTAGTTACGTGTCCAGTCCAGTAGCTTATTTATCCAAGGTAAAATTGGATAGTAATTTATAACACTGTACGAATATAAACAATGATGTTGTGATCAACTGAACATAACACCAGGGCTAGTCGATTACTCGTGTTCGGACTCGAATATTGTTATGGACTTGCAAGGCCTTCACCAAGGCCTAAAAATTAGACGAATCCGTTATTTTCCAACGAGTCCGCCGACTTCATTATTTTTTTAATTAAAAGTCCCGTATTGGCGCTGCGGTGGTGTTTACGCTGATTCTCTATTCGTTAGTCAAAGGTCGCGTGACTCACATGGCTCGTTTGAGCCGGTTTTAGCTTTGGTTTTACTTTTACTTTCAGTCCTGTTGAAGTGGAGAGAATACAAGAGTTAGAACTATATCACTTTGATTGCGTGGAGCTTCATGCTTATGGTAATAGAAAAAATATATAACACTTTCATTATTTGCATGAGTAAAGTTTAATTTTAATTTATTTAAAAGGATTTCGCTTATACAATACAACGTTAAAAAACCCAACTATAGTTTCGGAACGACCATCGTTCCATTCTCAAGGGTAACTGTTTGAATTGACGTCGTATTGTATACGCGAAATCCTCTTAAATACATTTTAATTAAACTTTACTCGTGCAAATAATGAAAGCGTTATATATTTTTTCTATTTCAAGAGTTAGAACTCGAATTGAACTCGGAAAATTTCCCGGACTCATTCTGGAGTCTCTGGACTCGATTGAAAATTGTCCAATTTTTTGGGACTCGGACTAGCCTCGAAATCCAGAAAAAGAGGACTCGGAATCAAAAACAAGACATAACACATCGTCTATCTTTGGGCTACATTAGGTGTAACCGCAATATGGTTTTCGGATTCCTCTCCATAACAAACATTATGAAATTCTCATTTTGTAGATGGGAATTTTTAAGAATGGCGCAGCTGTTACCGATTTTATTGTTTCGCGTGAACCCAGATTCGGTCGAGATGAAATCGCCCAAAATTTTGGCCATTCGCCAACGCATTCCGACTCTCCGCGAAAAGCCCGCTTATCTCTCTACCAATGAGATTTTATACACTGATCGAAAAACACGTTAGCGAAGTTAATGTTGCTCCAGATTTCTGCGAGAAATAGGAATGAGGGTCCCTGGCAAAAAATGTTTTCTCTCGTTAATACCTACGAATGAAGGACTCTTATTTTCCCCAGACACTTATTCCTATCTCGGAGTCCCCGCAACCTATGTTGCGGCCGCACTCTTCCTCTCTCGAAATTGATTAGGACGAATTCTCGCGAGTATTTTTCCTTAAGTCTCAGTCTGTTTATTCCCCCAGGTGGAGCTACGCGCCCTTTTTTCTTCTCCCGGTCCTACCCTTGTTACTCTTCTTACATCTCGGATTTGGGGGTCCCGCGCTTTTATTGGAGAGTTTTCGTCCCTCGTGGGGGTTCAGGGGTCGGTGGGCTCCCGCCAATGAGCTCCGGGTAGTGGCTGAAGAGAAGCGTCTTCGAAGGTGACCTTTATCAAGGTGATGGATGGCCAACGAAGCCCCGACCACCTGAGTCGAGGGCCTCACTTTCTCTGGCGGACTACCGTTAGAATCGGAGACTAGACTCACCCGGTAGATTGGTTCGAAGATATCGACGGGGTGAAGTCTGTCAAAGTTTAAACTGTCTGGTTGATCCGCCGCTGGTCGGCTTACGGTCGTTTTGGAGGGTGGCCCGTGGGAAAAGCGAACGGTGCCGGGGTATTCGGCTCTTTCATCGAAAACTCAGTCCGGGACGCGATTTGCTCGCGGAACTTAATCTATCTCTGAATCATTGTCTGACGAGTCCACCTTCCGTCGAACGTAGAAATGAGGGATTTTACCTGTTAAGCTTTCCGCAATTTTAATCAATTTCGGGCGCTTGCCTCAGCGCGACCCGCTACGTTGTAATTTAACAGGGTTTTAAGTTTAGAGTGACGTGGACGGCCATTTTCCTATTTGTACGGAAGCCGAGGCTTAACGATAAGCCTCGCTCCAAATTTCCCACATACATACATACGTATAATGTCAGTATACCCGCGTTATTCCAAAAACACCGAGGCCAGCGTTTATTAAGTTTCCGGAATCCGAAGCATCTGTTTCCCTTAGTGTAGGCGCGCCCGTTCGCCTTGTTTGCCCTGATTAAAATCGACGGTCAAATTTTAATATTTATTCAGAGACACTTAACGGGTTCAAATTGGGCTCGGAATATCGTCGTTCCATTTCAAATTTAAAGTGGTCAAATAAAAGCCTATTATCGAAAAGGGCGCGACACCCCCCGCGGCTGATGTTCGTGGTGATGTTGGGGAATAACTTAGCAGCCCATTGATCGCTGTAGAAAGCTCTGGCGACGCGTTCGCTCGACCTTAATTGGACAATTGGAACGAATAATGGTATGGCTAATAAACGCATCCAGCCGTTAAGGGTTCACCGCCTAACTACCCACTCGCAGCCGCCTACGCTCCTACAGATCTAATCAAAATCTTTTCACCTCCAGTAAACGCTTTTGATTTCTTTTATGTAGTTGAGGATGTAAAATGGGGTATACTTTAATCAATCTAGCTTCCTTTCTTTTGTGCTCCTGTTTAACTAGTACCAACTAAGTCATTTAATTTAGGTGGGGTTTGTACCTTAAACAGGGTTCGTACGAATATTTCTGATCTAAAATCCCTGAGTATCCAGGTTATCCCTGACCAATTTTGGCCAATATTCCTGACCTTTTTTGTTATATTTTTGAATATTTTTTTATTATTTTAGGTCAATTTTTTTTGTTCATGTGTGGTTTGGTTGACTATCCCTGACCTTCTACGAAATTATTTAAATCCCTGTCTTATCTCCTCCATTTTACAGATCCCAGACTTATCTACTCCATTTTACAGATCCCTGACTTATCCAGGTTTTCCAGGATATCCAGGTTCTGTACGAACCCTGTTAAAGTAAAGAAAAATTAGGATTGTAAAAGTGTAAGCAACCAGGAAAGAGTACGGATGGGCGTGGTTTTTCTTTGGGAAATCACGGAGCAAACAGGGTTGGCCTCGCTATGTAAGGCGAATAATCGTGCATTACCACCAAGCGGTTTACAGCTAATTTAAAGCTACACTTTTACTGAACATAAGCATTTGGTAGTTATGGGAATAGTTTTCATCTGACAGTATATATTTCAACAGCTGCGCTAAAATCATCGTATTTCCCTGAACTTAAAAAAATTAAACCTTTGGTTAAAGCTTAGTAGTCAGTTAAGTAGAGACATACGGAACGGGTAAAATCCGCGCAACTGCCGCCCTTACTACGGTCTTAACTTTAGAATTAAGGTTCGTTTGGTTTCGCGATTGCCCGGAACCAAATCGTAAAAATTTGCAAAAACAAACTCTAGTGAACCTCGATTCCTGTATGGGAAGCCCTCGATTGTAACCTATACTCGTGCTCTTTGTAACTCGAGAATTCGGCCAAAACTATCCCGCGTTTTCCACCCTAGTGAAGCCGAGACCACCGCGACTATACTATTGATTTAAAGGTTTTTTTTTCCTTCATTGAAAGTTTTAGTTCGAAGTCGGTATTGGAGTTGCAATCGCGGGTTTTTTCCATAGTAAAAAAGGACGTTTTTACGTATGTCTCGGGCTGTGATGGTTCGTTTGGGGTCATCGTAGCATTTCGAGGACTTCGTTCCGGACCGAAGCCCGCGAGACTCGGGTCTCAGGCACGTTCCACTTTGACCCCTTCGCTTCGCAACGATCCGAATTGAGAACATTTTTCGAAATGGGTTCGACTTTCTCGGCCCGGCGGTGTTAACGTTGCGATAAGTTTTCGGATGGGATAGTTTTCTTGCGGGTGGCATTTCTACACCAAAATAGCGTTCTTCACGCTACCCCATTCTCCATAAATGTAGGAAGACATCGAAACGTAATGGGTTTGCCTTCTGTTTTGCGGCGCTGGCTATACATGTAGTACGCTATTTTTGCCTTAGGTCTTTCGAGAGAACTCATTCTTCGAAAGTTCTTCGCTTATTATAAGTTTGTGTTGTCAGTTATTTGAGAAATAGCTCTTGGAACCATATTCCAATTTCGTGACTAGAGTTCCTTGTTTAGATCGTCAACTGTTTAGGGCTTTTGTTAAAAACTAAATGATTAATTTCTAAGGAATATCTAGCATCTTCTTCACGTACTCTTGTTTTCTGCAGATAACATGGAATAGACGTTTACCCCCTTTACCTGATCAGATAAAAATTCTTAAGGTTAACTGATACGATTTTTAATTTAAAATCCCTTAATCAAACAGCTATTTGATACATATTTTAAAATATTATTAATAAATAATTAAATTATTTAATAACGTTTTTCTATTTTAGGCTAAAGCAAGGTTTTTAAATTTTAAATGATTACTTTCTGATCCGATAAATTCGGTTAAACAAAACCTATAATTTTTAGATTTTATTCAGATTACTGTGAACCAGCTAACTGTTATGTGCAGATGAGTAAAAATAGGGTTAATTTTAAGTTAATACAGAAACCATCTAGGCCAGGGGTGGAAAATCTTTTCAGCCCAATGACCAAATTCTAAAATTTCAAGTTTAAAATTTAAATTTGACTCTTACCAAAACAAAATAAAACCGTTCAGTCCATTTTTCATGAAATGTACGAATTTCATAATAATCTTCCTTTTTCTGAAAATCCCACGTTCCTTCAACGAATAATAATCTTTTGGCGTACGGTTCTACACGCGAAGGTCACATTGTTGCATACAGAGAAGCAGACGACGCAAGAAAAATGTTTCCCAAACCGGTTGAGAAATAAGGATTTTTTTTAACTATCAATAGGGAAAATTCAAGGCTACGATGCGGCTGTTTTCCCAAAGGGAATGAGACCATTGCAAAATGCGTGCTAGATTTGAAAATAAGAATTCAAAATGTCTAAAAGTTAAACGTGGGCCGCAATACAATAAATTAACGATTACATTTAAAGCACGGCGGGCCAACCCTGATCTCGGCGTTATCAGACACAATAGGCCAAAACTATTCGCTCGCTTTGGGACGAAAAGAGTACACCTTTTACCCCAAACTACCAACTTCTTCCATACAATAACAACCAAACTGTATTTTGAAGTTGCTCGCTATTTCATAAAAATTACCCCAAAACTAGCGAATAGTTTTCGCCTACTAGCAGTTTGAAGTACTATTTAGACTGAGTATCTAAAATTTATCGAAATAGTACAAAATTGAAATCGAATTGTACATAAATAAAATGACATATTCCACCTTGAAATAATTTTAGACATAGAAAGATACAGTCATTAACCCAAATAACTTTTAAGCCTCCTTTAAAACATCCCGGAAGCCCAGACTTAACATTTTCCCCTTGTGTTCGACGTAAAATCTAGGAGCAACAAACACAAGGAGAATGCAGCTAGCCTTTAAACACGCTAACGAAGGGTTGTGTACGAATTTCATTGGACGAGCGTCACGAGCCTTTACGCTGAACGTTTTACGGGCGGTGGGGAAAACAATTTCCGAATTTCCCCGTCCGACGGTAGCAAGCGCTAAAGCGTCTAGCCATGAAAAATGTACACAAGAAAATCCACGACTTTTGACGGGTTGCGTTCTCTTTGTGTGGGGTGTTGTGTTTGTTGCTCCTAGGTAAAATGGTACCGACATTTTCATAAAAAACTCATCCATTATAATGTAAAAGCGTGAAAATTCATTATCCATTGTCGCGAGTTATTCTCTTCATAATCAGCTCCTTCCAAATGAGTACATATCACGATAACACTATCATATTTAGACGGATCTTCGCGAGTTGCCAAATAACTACCCTTTTAACTGCTTCCGCCTTCCTATAGCTCGACGTAAACTGTTAAATCTTTCCTATTAAGGTTAAAGATTACCATTAAACCCTTACGATTAACATTAAACCCCTTCCTTTTTCCCTGAAACGAAACGATCTTTAGGCCTTGCTCGCGTGCTCTAAGCGGGGATTTCCTTCGTTTATTAGGGCCTCTGTGCCACCCTCCTAATGTTTCCAAAGTGCCAATTTAGAAATTTTACCCCCTTTATACTTAAAAAAACGATACTTTTGTTAAGGCCAAGGCCCAAAAACGAATTCAAAGAAATTTCTATTAGAGCGGCTCATTTTTCTCTCGAAATAAAAAATAGGAGAAATCTCCAATTCCAGAATCGTTCCAGATAAGGAATTATTCGTTAGAACGTTGGCCAAAAGAATCATTTTATTTCACTCAATCATACGTAGTAGGCTGGAATTTTTCCTTAGGCGTCTCTTCGTGCTGGAAAATGAAAGGGGTGGGGTTTTTGATAACTACGTCATCCTTCTCCCCCGCTATTCCATCTTCTTTATGTTCTAAATAAATTGCTGATGGGGGAAAAGGAGCCTTATAGCTGGCTTCCCGGGAGTGCGTTTTCTCTCGTCCTTAATGCTTCTACTACGATTGAGGGTACTTCATAGTCAGATCCTGCAGGCAAAGCCAACCGAACTACCCGCCGCTGGATTTTAATGGAAAAAATATTTCAACGACGAGTAAATAGTAAATTATATTGATTGGGTCGGCTAAGCTGGATCTGACTTAGTTTATTTATGGAATCTCTGGTAATTTATAGTATCATTTTGCTCCACTGGTTACCACTCAAATTATATTTTCTCCGTATCAAAAAATCAACTGGCAATTTCTTAGACTTCAATATTTCCGTACCATTGTTGGATGATATATGCGTTCTATCAATAAGGAAACATTAAACAACGCGAATAAGTTAAGAAAAACCAAGCCAATGCGGATAGACTAAATATTTCTCTCAATAGCCACGGTCACTCGAAAGCAGTTTCTCGAAAGCTACTGTCACACTATCGCTTGAAAGTTAAAAAAGGGTTCGCGGCGAGTTTCTCAAAAGCTACTGTTACACTATCGCTTGAAAGTTAAAAAAGTGTTCATTGCGAGTTTCTCAAAAGCTACTGTCACACTATTCCTTGAATGTTAAAAATAAAGGTATTCATGGCGAGTTTATCAAAAGCTACTGTCACACTATCGCTTGAAAGTTAAAAAAAATTGTTCATGGCGAGTTTCTCAAAAGCTACTGTCACACTATTCCTTGAATGTTAAAAATAAAAGTGTTCATGGCGAGTTTCTCAAAAGCTACTGTCACACTATCGATTGAAAGTTAAAAAAAAGTGTTCATGGCGAGTTTCTCAAAAGCTACTGTCACACTATTCCTTGAATGTTAAAAATAAAAGGGTTCATGGCGAGTTTCTCAAAAGCTACTGTCACACTATTTCTTGAATGTTAAAAATAAAAGGGTTCATGTTGAGTTTCTCAAAAGCAACGGTCACACTATCGCATCAAACCAGAGTTAATTGTGAGTTGCTATAGCTGCAGTGGCCAAAACTGGCAATCACACTGACTTAAACTGGCTTTTAAAGTCTGGTGTTAAGCACTAAACGTTTTTGGCATTTACTTAATTCGTGAAAATTAGTAAATCGCTTTCGTACCGACAACCATTTAAGGTCAATTCTTCATCCGTGTCCAAAAGTTGCAAATTGCTAATTCGCTAATGGTTTTAAAACTGATCTACTCTTTAAATTAAAAAAAATCTTTTGAACTTTGTCCGTGGTCTTTGGTTCCACCTCACGCGCTAAAAAGTGAATTTCTTCTATCAATGGTCTGAACTTCTTTTCCCGTCAACGGCAAAGGCGGACAAGGCATTTCATGGACGTTCTTTTTGAATAAGGTATTCGCTAATCGTCGAGGACATTAAAGTTGAAAGTTTTCAGGCCCCGAGAGCCTGAAGGTGTCGGGCAGAAAAATCGACTCTTAGGGGTGGACGCGTTTTTTATAACTTGTCAGGGTGAGGAGGGTGCGAAAAAAATACTTTTATCAGCGCATGTTTTCCCAAAGCACCACGTATAGGACCAGTTCCTCATTCCTCCCTTCGAAAAAGATTATTTTAGCTGCTTCCCCTTTTCACACCTTGCAGCTTTCGCTGTTAATTAACGCCGCAGCTCATTCGCATCGCGGGTATTGCGCTCCGTTAGCCGGAAGTTTATGCACCTCGCGATACGCTACAGCTACTTCCATTTAAAATCTGTTCTGATGTTTTTTGGCGTTTACCCTTCCTTAATCATTTCGAAACATGAGACTTTTTCGCTAAATTACGGTTTTTAAAGTTTTGCCTTGGATTATCTCTAACCTCCAGTTTTCTAATAAAAGCTGGAAAAGTCTCTCCGAATGTCCGTCATTATCCCTCACCTAGTAGTGACGGTAAGTGGTGGTTTTAAAAAACTCTCCCAGCATGTTCTTAAAACTATCCCTTAGGATTCTGCTGGATTTAATTTCTCACTTTTGAGTATGAAAAGACAAAGGTTTCAACAGATTTTAAATATGTAAATACGAGAACGAAACTCAACTATCTGTTAGATTGTTACAATAACCATTTTGTTCAGCAAAATACGGATATCTCAATGTAGTGTCACTTTTTAATTTATGCTTTATTTAGATTAATTTGCTCTTCCAAAAAGTCTGACTGGTCATATAGGAAATATCAAATTAAATGGTTCTTTTCTTGCTCTAGCTAGATGCAACGAAAACATACTACCATTTTTAGCAATGTTGTTGGCCATAATTTGTTACCAAATGGCAGCGTTCACATTTTGAGATAAAAATGGTCTATACTTATACCTTGCAATCCTGCATACGATTCTTCTCATTAAACAAACTGCGTGGGAACCTGTTACATGGGAACACCGAATTGTTACACCTCTCGGTTGAACATACGCTAAATCAGACCTCTACGGCAGAAATGTGAAATACGACCAGGGTGACGCTAGCGAGCGGAATTTTAATCCTAGTTGGAAGCCGATAAAAACTCCTTTATTGTTTGTCTATTGGTTAAACTTAAGGGATTAAAATGCAAAGTTTTCCCTCGTGGCTTCGCTATAGAGGACGTTACACTCACTTGTCAGTCGCCAGCGTAACGAATAGGGGAAATATGGTGTAGTTAGCGTATGACAGAACGCTTTGCTTTTGTATCTCTCGAGCGGCAGGCAATAGTCGCGATGGTTGGTTCTGGTACGAGCGGGACTCCGTGAGCGCGGGGTAATCTAAAAGTTTTCCCCTCCAAATGAAATAGTGATAAAACGCGCTCGCAGGCCCTGCTGAGATGATGCTATGAATAATCCTCCCGTTCTCATAAATCTTTCTTCTCTCTCGACTATATCTGAACGGAGCAGCGTACCGTCTTTTTTTCCCTACTCAGTCTTCCGGACTTCTTTTCCCATTGCAATGGCCACGCGGGCTTTTCCAGGCGCATTTATGACGGGCTTACGGCGCGCGCGCTGTGTACAGTGTACACGCGGGGCCCTGGGTTTTGTAATAGCGACCCATTTCTCCGCTCTCCCCTCCCGCGCCCCCAAAAACTATGGCGAGAGTGAGAGCGGGAAAATCATCTTCCAAACCACCTTCTTCCTTCTTTTTCTTGAATCCCGCACTGAGGCCATTTCTACTACGTGAGCTCTGCTCAATTTTCTGGCTACGTACGAAGGTACGTTCACATTGGGCAGGTCATTTCTTTTCGCTTTGTTTTTTCTAATTTAGGAGTTGGAGGTATTTTGTATTTGCTTCTAGGTAAATTGCATGCGCAGCTAGTAGTAACTCTGACGATGAAATTGCCCTTTTTATCAATAATGTTTTATATTTTTTCTTTGGGTATGACGTTAATTGCGTAATCACATTGAACCAGTTTTCATGACTCATCAAAAACGTTTTCTTTATATTATAACCGAAAATGTATTTTTTATACTTAGATAGAATGACTTTGTTGAGAGGACACCCAGCACGAGAAGGGGCAAGTGTTGAGCTTCAATCGGGTCGCAAGACGTCAGTTTTAGGAAAACAATGAAATAACTGGCTGAATTTAATATTTAGAGGCTCGTCATCTTAGTCAGTATTGTTCGTTTAACTTGTTAATCATTGATTGAACTATCTCTTGAAATCAATTATCGCGAATCCTTGGTGCGAACGCATCCTCGTCGAAGAGATCCCTTCTCTATTACGTCCGCGCTCTGCGCGTTTAGAAGGACACCACCCTACTTTGAATAGGGAGAGCCCGAAGAAGTAGATTCGTGTTGCTCCCGCGAGCACCTGGTGCGATTCCCAATGGGTGTGATTTGTGGATCTGCCACCAGAGCGGCGCTACCGTCCTACTACTACTAGTAGCAGCAATAGCCGCGCTGCCGTCCTCTAACGGCAAAGGTTCCCTCTCCCTCGCAACCGCCCATCTATGGAAGGAGGAATGAGCATGGACTGTCAAAACACTTTCGATTTTCCCCTCAACACAACCGATCGGTCAAAAAATAACTCAAAACCTTCCCTTTTGCCAATACTGCTATTTATTTTTTGTTTGGACGTGGCAGTGGAGGGGGGAGGGTTATGGGGCGAAATATTACCGTGTTTCTGGCATTGTTGTTTCCGTCGCTCGGTAACCCTACCTCCAGGACGTCATTAAGTGTTGTTAGATTATTATTTATCGCAGACAGAAAATGAAATGTATTTTTATCTTTCCTTTCTGCCGGCTGAGTTTTGATTTGTGGAAGCGTTTGTTGCCGTGTAAAAAATATTGAAACTCGATTCGATGGCCAATAAGAATTTGTGGCTCGCGTTAAATGTGTAGTCTTTCATAATGCATACCTTATTTTACAGATTTTGACGTGTTTTTAAAATATACGTTATCTATGTTTGAAAGGTTGAGGAACTCTGTGGTCTATTGATTTTGCTAGTAAACTCAAACTTCATGTACACGACACGGAAACTTCTGGTATATTGCTTGGATTTGCTAGGTTATTTTGCTAGCTTACTGAAACCTCATGTACACGACAAGGAAACTTCTGGTATATTGCTTGGATTTGCTAGGTTATTTTTCTAGAATACTGAAACTAAACTTAATCTAGTTCGTGGCTTGAAAAATCTTTACGGTGCATATACCGTTTGCCTTTTTCGTTCTGATGATTCGCGTTCCATTGGATAACCAAAGTAATCTGAAAGAGTTCCGTGAACAGTAAAGCTAAAATGACGTAATTCAGAAGCAGTCTTCTGGCTGACTGAACACTGTTCTCCACAAATTATTGACGTCGGTTATATTTTACTTCACCTCGGATAAAGATAAATTGTAGAAACGGAATGCTTGCATGATTGGTAAACATTTATTACGAAGATGTCCCAATTTGTTCCAAGGACAGTACAATAGTCGGTTTTCGCAATGATTAAAACCCGCATTGAACCCGGTCTTTCCAAACCTATGTTCCCCTTTTTAGTCTCTAAGATCTATCAACAAAAGCGCTAAACGTGAAACAATAAAACCAGCTGACAGAAACTGATAAATCAATAATATCGGTAACCGTACAATAATTATAAGCTAAAACCATTTAATGGAAGCTCGATATATCGCTTTCTCGCGAAGTCGTATCGGCTCTTAATTGCGGAAATGTTATTTTCTTCACGGACTATCAATCTTAATGCAGTTTGGGCCGCCGAAAACAGTTCGATAATCGACGTCCTCTCGCCCAGAGGACGCAAACTGCACCGCCTATCACGGTAGATCGTGCCAGGCCTCTATTACGCCACCCTGGAAATCGGAGAAAGTCCGAAGAAGACAAAGGATGGCTACAGGGGCGCGAAAATCGCTCCAATAACGACGAACCAAAGCTTCGCTTGACCAAGGGGCGCGTCGATGGACATTTATTTGTCTCGTGGCGATAGTTTCTTACGACTCTTTAAGAATTATATTCGTCTGGCGTAGGCGTACGCTTCGTCGGGTGGATCGGAAGCGGTTGGCGTGCCCAGCTGCGTTCAAGACGTGGTAGGAATCGCGATGCTCGAATGCGTTTCGCTGGACTTGATGGGGGAGAACTCGGGCTTGTAGAGCTACCTTCAACTTCAGAGGGGTGAAATGTCTTTACGTGTAGGTACTGATAGGGAAGGTGACCGTTGTGAGTAGAGGCTTAACCACGACTTCAGTGTTTTAGTTTGAAATACGCAATAAAATATTTATTTTGAAATAGAGGTTTACAAAGTCTCAATTAAAATGCTTCAAATTTTACATAATGTATAAAAAAGGAAAAAATTGTTAAAACTATCATCATTCTTGTGTATAATAAGATACGGTTAAAATTAAATTACATTTTAAATTTCGTTAGGGATCTCTTTTGTTTTATTATTAGGGGAATTTTTTTAAAATTAATTAACATTTCAAATTTCGTTGATGGTCTCTACTTGATTGATTTCTTCTGTCAGGAAATGTTCCTTCAAGTGTTCTTTAAGAATAGTCACATCCGTAAATGTTCGGGCTCGACAAATGTGGCAAGTCATTGGTTGAAATAGAAAATCTCTGGCTTTTTCCTCCTTCATGACCTTCACGTGTCCTTGGTTTTCGAGCTCCAGCGTTAATTTGTCGATCGCATGTAATCGGAGTCCATGTCCAGGCTAATGGCGTGCATGATCAAGTCCGAAGCGACGGAATGGAAGCCCAGCAGAACGTTAGCCCGATCGTGGTTTTCGTGTTGAGTCATCACTTTGAAACCTTCTTCAGTCATGTGTTCAATAAGTTCTAGATGGCTTTTGTTCAAACTCGTTAAACTACGAATACGATCTTTTGGTACCAACAGAAAATGATATTTGGCCATGCGATATTTGCTCTTGTAGATTTCTATCGTGTCGTCTTCCCGGATAAGTCTACCTTTCTTCACTTTGAATAAATACTTGACGGGCACGTATGACATTTCGAAGTAGCCTCTGTTCCTTAGCATCACGAAATGATAACTATGTCAAATTTGATTTATAACGAAGATATATATATCGGTTTTTCTACCTTTTTGCGTCTATTACCAGATTTTAAAACAGCCTCTTTATTTATTTTAGTTAAATTTAAACCAATTGTTAGTTCTATTTAGGTGTAAATAGTTTTTTAAATATACAATTAGTCGTAATTTTGGGTCTACTTTTTAAAAACAAAAACATAACATTTTTCAATCTTCCACGTAAAAAATACAGCTATAAAACAAATATTCAAATGGAGGTGTACAATCTAAAGCCCAGTTCACACTATACAATTAATTGGGCCACTTAATTGAAACCAACTAATTGTAAGCAAGAAAATTGTACAGTGTGAACAGAAAAAGTTGGAACGATGGTTACAATTTTTCTGTTCACACTATTCAATTTTCTTGCTTACAATTAGTTGGTTTCAATTAAGTGACCCAATTAATTGTATAGTGTGAACTGGGCTTAAGAAAGTACATAAAAAGGTTGTAAAGTTTACATTTATACAAAAATCTTATTATAATTAAGAATATTTAAAACTTTCGAAAGCAAATATTTTGTGAGAAAATTTTTTTAATCTGTTCTCGTGGGTACTATTTTTCAATCGTTTTTCGGAGCTGAGCTTAAGTAAAAAAGTAATTTTATAATAACGCTATCTTTACAAAATGAAATGAAAATTATCAAGGCAAAGTAAAACACGCGCGCGCGCACCTTTCCTCGAATAATCTTTCAAGCGAAAACCACGAACAAAAGTAAATGTAAGAAAATATCCATTTCATTAATGCCTCCAATTTCCCTAAGTGCGAACACGTAGCGAAATTCCCTCTCTGGCAAAATGTGTTCTCTGACAAAAAAAAGGGAGAGTAGAGCTAAGCTATAGGAAAGACGACCGCTACCATGTGTTCCGGGTCACCGCGACATGTCATCAACGCCCCTCAACCTCTGACCTCCCGCGCGAAGACCTCCTTAAGGACCTGGACTCCCCATCCGCGCCTCGCTTCAATTCTATCCTTACGAGTCCTTGTCGTTAGCGAGATGAATTCTCGGCAAGTTCTTTCGGGCTCTCCGCGTGGGAGGAAGTGAGCCCGAGATCTCAACGACCCCTTCGGGAGTCGTCTGAACTTTCGCGTTTTACATTCTCCTTGTTTGGTTTTTAAGCCCTAGTCATTCTCGACTGCTTAGCACCGCGGTTGAACCGGCGCGTCAACCCCCGCTTACCCTGAGACACGAAGAACGTAAAGTTTGTTGGACCATCTTCGACAACGACACCGAACCGTTCCAAGAAGAACTTAGCGCTGTTTCCCGTCAAAGAGCGTATTCACTTTGAAAAATATTCAAATTTGTTCCCGCCCGCCAACTACAATCCGACTTTTAGCACGGCGTACCATCTTGAAAAAGGGGCAGATTGTGGGAGCAAAAAAACCATTTGCTTAAGTAAAGAAGAGATATCTTTATAGCTTTCCCGAAGCACGCTTCTATTCTTTCCCAGTTCGCTTAGGATGTCACGAAACGCGAGTATAAATTCCGCCGGCTTTAGGCCACGTTCGGCCTGCGCCAGGTGAAATACTCGCGTGGACCTCGGCTCGAACCCAATATCGTATTTTACTCTTGGCCGTACCGATGGGAAACGCGAAAAGGCGTACGAACGACCGAAAATCCTCCGTTAGTTACCACGGTCGGCCTTGTAGAAGTATCCGAGTAAAAAATGGGACGGATTCTTCTCGGTTTCCCTCGAGGGAAAATTGAAATTTATCGCCTTACACATTCCGAGAGATTTTTGATATTTTTTCTGAAATAAATGCGAGAAAAGTGTCGGTTTGGGATAAATATAAAAATATAGGACGTATTCTTTTATTTTTTTTAGTAAATTGGGAGGAATGTTTTAGCCAATTTTACTGAAAAGGATATTTTTTTTGTGATTATAGGTGAATGCAGAAAAGCATTGGGTATGCAGTCATCCGATATACCGGATGAAGCCATATCAGCTAGCAGTTCGTACAACTTAGCCAGTGTTGGACCCCAAAATGGAAGGTGAGTTATTGGTGTTCAAATTTGTCTTCTTAATATTTTTGTTAGAGTCGAAAATTTAAATGCGGAAAAATTTCTGGCAATCGGAAAAACAAAAATTGAAACATATTACTTTTTAAGGGTGGTTAGTCTATACCAGTCTAGAGGTTTAGTTTTACTTTTGGATTCGACAAAATGAGGTAAAAATGCCACGAAATATCAAATTGCGAACAATATTAGGCTAATCATGGAATGAAAACTAATTTTTTCGGAAAAAGGCCTCGGTAATTTTTCCACTTACAACTCTATTTTTTTTGTTAGTGTGAAGATGTAATGGTTGATAGCCGTCTATTATTCAGATTGAAATCGTAACTAAGCGAATTAAGATGTTAACGTAGAGACACCTAGCGGTCAACTAGCTCACTTAGTAGCTCGATTTTCGTCTGCTAAAATAGCGAATCGACTGCTTAGCAGACAAAAATGCAACAACTTATGAATTTCTTTATATACGTGGCTCCCTACAAAGATAATATAGAACTTCTGAAAGCTTTCTGATTGACGGTTTTGTAACAGCGTTTACCCACTTCCGGCATGTGACCTCCGAAAAATCAGCCACCATCGGTTACCATGGTAACTAGGAAGTTATTTTTCGGGCTTCCGGTAGGAAGTTGGTAAACCCTCTCGGCCACGCGTGAGGCGGTTATTTAGGTATGAGGTTTATATTATCTTTGCTCTATGTAAACTGAAAAAGGGTAATTACATTAGAAGTGCAAATTATTATTATAATTGAGGCCATTGAAACGTAATTAATTATCGCTTTAATTTACATTCCAAATTTGTGTTCTGTATAATTGTTCATGAATTGTAATCGAAATTAACCAACCTCTCAAACCTATAACATTCCAACAATTTAATATCAATCTTTATTTAATTCAAACAATTTTTTAATCTGGGTTTAACATTAACAAGCTACCACGTGTGATTCAACACATAACATATTTAATTAGAAAATTTAATAAAAAGTAAATAAAAGTCGATAAATTGGAGCGGATAAAAGTGTGCTATACTAAATTTAAAACATTTTTTTCCCTTTCAAACGAGCCCTAATTTAAATACCAGAACTGAGGAGCATATACCACCCATTCTCATCCGAAAATTTTGGGCGGAAAAACCTGATTTAAATTTTGATTTCAATCCCAAGAAAAAAAAGCTAGACCCAAAGACCGATAAAATCGACGAAATTGCGGAGAAGAGTGGGAAAGTGGCGCTCGGTGTGTCCTCAAATGACAAGCTTCCCTCCGTCCTCCTTCAAACTGCGCGTGTGGGTCCTACAGAGCCCTTATACGTACGGAGGAAGGCAAATACAATCCACGCAATCTTCCTCATCGAATTTCGATAGAAGGTAGACTTTTTTTCTCCTCCAACATCTTCCAATCGCGGTATTCCGTAGAAATCTCGACCCAGGAGAACTTTTTCTATTTTGAGAAATGTTTCGTGGCCTCGAGGAAATTGAAGGAGAGTAAAAACGTTCCACATTTCACATACAGTACGCCAAAAGGATTCTTAATCAGTTATTTTATATGTGCGAATAATTTCTACAGGATTTTTTTAGGATGGTATCATAAATTTTTATGGCTCGCGCAGATAAATAGAAACAGCGTAAAAATTCACGAATTATTTTTTTAATTTTGATTAAGTTGGATAGTTGACCTACGCGTCTAACTATTTTAATAACTAAAAGTGCGTATATTTTAAATCTTCTGCTAACACGTGCTACAATTTTTTTTATCTAACACGAGATACCCTAAGTTTATGTTAAACATGGTGAAATTAATGTTAAATTAGGTAGTCCATCACAACTTAATATTCAATATTTAAGAAATAATAAATTGAGGTGCCAAAGAACGTTGGACTGCGAAGATTTTGAAGACTCATACTCTGTAATGAAAATTCTTCTGCTTTTTGATTTAAACATAATATTGTCATCTATGATTAGGTTTTGTGATTAAAAAGTCGAAAATTCTGATACCAAACACTATTTATCTTAAATACCTTCATTCTGGTTGAAATAATAATTAATATATAATATTAGTGCGTAAAGTGGGGTGGCGGAGTGGTTAGTACTTTCGCATCGCAGCACGAGGAGCCGTTTTCGATTCCGGCTTGTGGCACAGACTGGGTAGTGTTAGTGTAGGGCGCTGTTGGCTCGCTTGGCATGAAGGACTTGCCACAACCCTCACTACCCGGCCACCTGTGTAAGACATTAAAAGTCACTAGATGACTTGGGACTAAGGTGGTTCCTTGGGTATTAGCCTAGCTAGCTGATTATTAATAACTCAGAATTACTCCTTCCGCTTTGATTTTGCAAATTATCTACCCAATCCACTTGAATTAATAGCATTATAAGTCGCTAAATGACTTGGGCTTAGGGTATTAGCCTTGCTGATTATTATTATAAAATAATTAAATAACTGGTCAAACAAAAAGCAGAAGAGTTCAAAAACCTTTAACAACTCCTTGACAGTCCCTCCTAAAGACGGCAACCAGGAAGCTTTAAACTTAACGCTGTTTGGCGTTATCTTTTCTTCTTCAGGGTTTAGGAACGTCATTCTCTCTTCATTGAGACGAAGCCAGTCATTTGTTATCTTTCGGCCTTCAGTCAGTCAGTCTTTCCACCCGCTTTCGCTTCTTATTTTTGACGGGCCCAAAAAGAATGAAACCGTCGTATTAAATAATTTGAAGCGAAACACTGATTGGGAGCTCATATAAAAGGATAAGAAAATCTCTGGCCTCTGATAAACGTAGTCATTTGAAATTTTTCGGAATCATCGTTTTGAGTTGGTTCTTTCGGCCTCCGCGAGGGCGGCGCCCCTATCGACGTTTTTTCTTCTCTTTTACGAAATGAGCCACCCTTTATTTCCATTGCAAACCGCCGCGGTGCGAATAATAAAAAGTGGCCCCAGCAGCCACCCGGACCACCTCTGCCCGGACCCAACCCTCGATTGCCGAGAGCGGAGGCGATTATTGATAAGAATTTCGGGAAAGGTTATATTCTTTGTGTCGTGTTTTTCCTTTATCGTCCTTCGGGGTCGCTTCTCTCTCTCTTTAGATATGCTTAATCTAACGATTGCAGTCAGTCTGAGGTTCTCGCGCTTCAAAACTGCCAGAATACGGAGAAAAACGCGCGAATGTGCGGTTTTTGACGCAATTTGTGCTTGATTTTTGTTTGCTTCGTTTCGAAGTATTTTCGAATAGTTTGGTGCCCAATTGAAACTGAATTTAACTGTAGATAAAAATGCTCTTTTTGTCTAATTTATCTATAGAAAAATGCTCTTTTAGTCTAATTTATCTATGGAATAAATGCTCTTTTAGTCTAATTTATCTATGGAATAAATGCTCTTTTAGTCTAATTTATCTATAGAAAAAATGCTCTTTTAGTCTGTATTTTGGTAATTTTTGTAATGGTGACTTAACAAAATATTAAAAGTATTGAAAATTGTAAAAGCTTCTAGATTATGTATGTTATTTATGAATTATATTTTATAGTGTTGACTGCTAAAATTAAGTTTTAAAATCGACTTCTTTCTAATTTAAATGATATAAAATAGTATAATATTTGCTCTAGTTATAGTTAATTTTAAATATCATTTGAAGCCGTAATATTTCCATAATTTAAAATAATTTAATTTGTTCTAAGCACTTGATCGGTATACCACACTAGGGAGAGTCATATAATTTCAAAAAAATAAATAATTTAATTTGTTCTAAGCACTCGATCGGTATACCACACTAGGGAAAGTCATATAATTTCAACAAAATAAATTATTTAATTTGTTCTAAGACCTCGACACGTATACCACACTAGGGAAAGTCATATAATTTCAACAAAATAAATAATTTAATTTGTTCTAAGCACTCGATCGGTATACCACACTAGGGAAAGTCATATAATTTCAAAAAAAATAAATAATTTAATTTGTTCTAAGCACTCGACACGTATAGCACACTGGCGAGCTTAATTTAGAACTAAAAAAATTAGTTTTCTTTTGTTAATTTTGCACAATTTTATTTATTTTTCTCAAACTATGTAATAAAGCATTGGGCTATTTTCCCAATAAATGGCGCGGTTTTTTATCGTGAATGGCAACACTGTTTTATCCCGCCTTAGATTTTTTTATCCGTGTATTTCTGGACGAAAGTCTTCCTCGCGTTCGATTGGAAAGCGTCTGAAACGTGCATCTAATTTAGAATCAATAATACCATCGACTTGGAGATTTTTTTGTTTGAGATTTCGGGGGTGTAGAGACTGCAAGCAGGGTTCGTGGAAGCCCTACTGGCAGGCCCAATATACAGGAAGGGAAGAAACCCGAAAGAGGGCGTTTTTTTAGACGTACCCCTCCTAAAATGTAGTCCCATTTAGGTTCGTCTTCGTTCCTTCCTCTCGCAATAAGAAAGGCAATCGGGGGGACCCCCTCTTGTTATTTTTGTCTGAACGACTGACTGACTGTAAGATCAATTTTTAATGCCTGGTTTTGTATTCCGGGATTTTCTTAAGAGTAACATTTGTTCTTTTCCCGGGAGAATACATTTTCTTTTGTATAATCTGCTCAGTTATAGATAAATGGGAGGCTAATGGACTCGTTGTTTTCGTCGGTCTCCGATTACGCATTTCTAAGAATATATTTGCGAGACGATAACGGCTAAATTCTACGCGAAGGAGGTAGGATATAAAACGTTGTAATGATATATTAAAACGATTGAGTTAACGGTGCATGAAACTGTTATTTTTATTTTGCGGTGGGGTAACTAAAGTGCTTTTACTATTTTGAGTAGAGAATTCTATGTAATATCTAATTTCACGTTATGTTAGGGCCTTAGTGATTGTTAAATGTTAGTAATCGTATGGGGTTGATGTTCAAAGTACTTTAAACCCTTATTTCAAATTATTTTATATCAAGAATATGTACAGGTTTATTAGAGAACATTAAGTTGTAGGTATGGCCACTTTATTCATGATCCCCTGAAGTTAGTCTCCGCCTACTCGGAGAGATAGAGCCTTAGATTGTACTGGAGTGTCTTCCCCCTTTCTTCTGGATTACACGATGAAAGGCAAAGGGGCGTTTTTTTCTTCCGGGAATCAACGGACGAACACGGTGCTGCCCAAATATTCTACATCACACTGATTACATTCTTGTTTAATTAAAAAAATTAATTTTCCAGTTCAGTATCGAAGTAGCTATTTCCTATAACCAGCACGTTTAGCTAAAAAATAATATATTTTAAATTTAATTAAATATTGCGGTCATAACATTATTTTATTCGTAATATCTTTACTATACTCTAAACATGTTCCGTTCCCAGCATTATTTTGGCATAATAAAATCTAAACTTTTTTATGGTATTTTACTCAAGATAATATCTTTCCAAGGTTGAGCATATGTTTCGTAGGTTAGCTCCCTGGTAATACACTGATTTAAATGCATGAAATTCCGGGAAAATTGTCAGAAATCCATCTTTTAGTGTAATCTCGGTTTATTACCCCATTCTTTAAATGGTTTTGTATTTCAACCCTAACAAATGTAGAGCGTTTAATAGCTTCAAATTTAAGTTCTTTTTTAAATACGGTTATTAAGCGTAGAAGATGATTGAAGGCATATCTGAAGCGGTCTTTAATGTAATCCGCAGTCTGCGGGAAAAACGCGAAAGACCTTCGGGGTAAACAAGTTTAAAAAAGAAAATATGACGGTTATGCCAATATCTCCTTCATCGTGTAACCGCTTTTCGCTGCTAGAATTTGGAACATCTGTCAGCGAGGCGAGTTTCCGAAAAATGAAAGAATAGAAGAGAGGGCCTCCCATTCGGGAAAGATTGCCCTCTTTTGTAATCGACTAGCGCCAGTTTGGATATGGAAACCCTTGCGCCGTAATCGCGTCTATTAAATAGGCCTCGGTCCCCCCATTCTTGTTGATGTTAAGAGTTAACGCTGACGCCAGCCCTGACGGTTTTAACAGGATAAGTCTGCGCGGAGGACCCGCATCTCCCTGTTAATGGAAGGTGCCGTTTTCAGTTGGAATAATGCGTCTTCAACTTTCATTGTCGACCAGAAGAAAATCTCTTAAGCTCTTCAGCTTTTTTCCCTCTTTTTTTTCCGGGTAAAGAGGGCGCTAGAAAGTGGATGCCGGATGACGTCATGGATTGTATAAATGCTAGCCCTCTGGCCTCGTACGAGGGGTCTTGAAAAATGTTATCGAGGAGATGGTGGTGAACCATATGAGAGATAAATAAGAAGTCGCTTTTGGGTCAGCGTCACGCGATGGTGACACTGGATTCTAGGGATGAGTTTTGGACCCGCTACAGATGGGCTTACCCGACCTGACCCAACCCAACCGAGCCCACCTCGAGGTGGGTCGGGTTTTTGATATCGAATTTTGGGTGGGTTGGGTTGGATCGGGTTGAATTTTATAAGTTATTTTCGGGCTGGGTTGGATCGGGCTTTTTTAAACGGGTCGGGCTTTTAACATAAAACTAATCAGGTTGGGTCGGGCTTTTTACCTCTCCGAGGGGACTTTGTACCCTAGGAGGGGTTATACAACCACCATGTCTGTCTGTGGGTCTGTCTGTCTGAGCTGCGAACGCGTTAGCATTTTCGGAGCAAAGTGTAATCGCTGCGTACGCAGTTTCTTAGAATCAGGGAAAAGGTTTTTCCAAAAACGCCCTCTTTTTGCCATTGGGTGTAGTATAATATTTTCTTAGGCTGAGATCCGAACCCGAGCCCTCCTGTATGACAGGTGAGCGTCTTACCGCAGAACCACGGATACAGTTCCGCTTCATTGAAAATTAAAAACTCCTCCGAGGAGAGGTACATTTTGGCTTGCCAACTTGTTATATATTAGTGGTCGGGCCTTCAAGTTTCTAATTTATTCGCAACACTAAATTACTGCATACCGAGAGCGAATCATTATCACGTGTTAATCATACTCTTGGCACGTTCACTAAATTTTAACCGTTTCTCAAAAAACTCCAAGCGCCATCTACTGACAAAATTTGAAGCTGGGAGGCCGCTCTTGCATTTAGTACAAACGTATACTATAAACATAGAAAGTGCAAGTTTTTCGGGTCGGGCCGGGTTTCAATTTTATCGGGTCTGTTCGGGTCGGGTTTGAAATTTTATAAATTATCTCGGATCATTTTTTCGAAATGAATAATTTTGGCGGGTCGGGCCGGGTCGGGTTTTCGAAATGAATAATCTTTGGCGGGCCGGGTCGGTTTTCAATTTCGTATTTTTTAATTGTTTCGGGTCGGGAAGGGCTTTAGAACTAGCCAGCCCGATTCATCTGTACTGGATTCGTCGAAATTTCCAAGTTAATTTCATTACATACAATACGTTACATAAATTTATGGAAATTTAAAAACAATATTTATTTAAACACCAAATCAAAGGACAGACATTTTAAAGGATATCAATAAGCCGGTCTAATATCCAATTTTGCTTTTTAAGACTGTCTCAGTATTCCGGTGTACTTAAGCTCTTGGAAAGGGGAGGGGGTGGGACACTAGGCCTTTACCCATCTAGACCCATCTAGACCTAGAGGCTTTTATATCATCCTCCGTAAAACCTCTTGAAGATGCCATACGTGCACGAGGACTTGGTTTTCCAAACATAGAGATTAGGAAATTTTACGAACTAACGTTGAAAAATCCGGAAAAAGTTATCCTCTTCGGTTGGGCTTTTTTCTATCAAGTTACTTGAGTTTTCAAGTATGATCTTGAAAAACCCATTGTTTAAATTTCGGTTCGTTTTTAGCCGTATATTTGTGAAATGCTGCGGGATAGAATGTTTGGAGAAGGGTTTAACGTTTCGAGACTTCACGAAGGAACTGCTGCATTGTTAGAAATTGACGTCAAATGTAGATGTAATTTTTACGTATTCCCCATCGTTTGCAAATAGCAAGATCTTAGCGTTTGAGTGTTACCAAAAAATTCGGATACCAAAATATTCGCGAAATAAGTAACCATTCATAATTTTATACAGCAAATATTCTTCATTTAAATTTATATTCGGAGAGTTCTGATAAATTGAAATCAAATTAACTGATATTCTATTTATTAGAATTCTCATACTTGAATTTAAATGAAGAATATTTGCTGTATGAAAACTTCCAATGTTAATTATGTCTACTTTGATCAATTTTTCTGTAGTTTTAGCAACCTATGAAATGTTAATTAGTGAAAAATGAAATATAAAATATTCTAAAACTAATTTATTCTAATTTGATCAATTTATTTTAGTGTTTGACTGTAGGTTTTAGCCTCCTATGCAAACTTAATTAGTAATAAATGCAATTTGAAAAAATATAAATTTAAATTTCCCATTTTTATCGTGGGGTAATTTGAGCTAAATAGAAGTTAAAGTTACGATATTTTATTCAACGTTAACGGCAATAGAGCTACACTCAAATCATTTCTATTCGATATGAAACATAACTTATAAGGTGGGGTGGCGGAGGGGTTAGCACTTTCGCCTCGCAGAAAAAGGAGCCGGGTTCGATTCCAGTTTGTGGAACTGGTTGAAAACTCGGAACCACTCCTCCTGCGTAAAGTTTTCATGGGGTTTTCCCTCTAGCTCTCCGGTTTCCCCTTCACATAAAAACTTATAGAGCTTAACGGGAATAGTTAGTGTAGAGAGCTGTTTGTATGAAGGGCTTGCCACAACCCTCCTACGCATTGTAAACCTGCCACCTTTTAAGTAACTCAATGACTTGGGCCTAAGGTGGTTCCTATTATTATAGTATTTTCTCCCTTGTTGCTTCGCTTAAATATTCTTAAATCACGCGTTTCCCGTTAGAAGCGCGATAAGTTAGGCTTAGAAACGTATTAAATTTGATCTATAGAATCCCAATTCGAACCTAGAGATTATCATCATTTTGAATAGCCCAACATCCTCCGAAAATATTCCTTGGCAACCAGCTGTCAAGGCTTTAAGTTTACGGGTCAAAACCGCAAAAACTTTAAAGCATCCGTACCGCTCGAGTATATTTAAAATAAACAGTGGAAAATAGTGGGTCGTAATCTCTGGTATTGCCGCGTGTATATCACTCAAAGAACACGCGGCTAGTGGCAGTACTCGCTCTTAACAATCCCGTTTTTCTTCTCGTTGAGAGTTTGGCGAAGTACCCAAAAACGAAAACACCATCCCTAAGTTATGATAAATTCTCTTTCGCTCTATCGTAAAATAAATCCCTTGAGCGTTTACGGGAAACGACCCTTGTCCCGACGAACGATTTTAAAAATATTTCCGCAAACAAAAATAAAATAAGCGTGTCATTTTTTTCCTTCGAGCGCCGCAAACTTTCACCGTGGCTTCCTTCCAAAGCGGAGGATGTCGGCCGGGCTCTCAGCGACTCCAAAAACCAGAAAAAGATTCTCTTTCAAAAATTTCAGTAGGCTGTGAAGTTGGCGAAAGAACTTTCTTCGGAAAATTCCTCACAGTGACAACCTAGCGGAACTTCCATTAGAAAAAGTCGCCACGTGTCACGTGATACCTGACAGCGAACGGATGGAGGGAGCGTTGAGACTGTCACTCTAACCTTACAGTTACGTCACCGCCAACGTATTACCCAGAGCTATACCCGGACTACGTTTCCTCGATCGTTACCGATTGGTTACTTCGAAGCCGCGACGATAGTACAGTCTACGGTCTGGTCTTCTAATCGAAGCTGCGAGCTGTCCTCCGCCTTTTAGAACCCCTTTCGTATATGTTTGGCTCGGTTTTTATAACAACCCAAATCGAAGTAGTGGCCTTCTTTCGGTACATTGAAATTAAACTGCGCGTTTGGGTTTTATAATAGACTCGTTTCATATCGAGAGTATAGCGCGGGTGATGGACTGGTTGCGTCGTGGAAGTCTGTTATCCGAGGGAGGCTTACGCTCTCCCCTCCCTGGTAACGGCGCTGGTAGACATATAGTAGAAGAACAAGGGTGGGTTCTACCGGTATAATTCATCATAGGCGACGGCCACCATCGGAAAGGTGCTTGAAACGATTTTGACAGGGGTTTTCCAAAGGATGGGTGACGCGTACTCTGAGGAGTTCGTTGAGATGAAAATGCGTTCTCCGGTTTGGTGTCCCCCAAGAGCGGAAGCCCATTTTATTGGAAGTAAAAATAAGACGCTTCAAGAACGTCTATCCGAAAGAACCCCTTGGAGATGGGACTGTGCTCTCGCTACTACTATCGACTTTTTTAAAGAATAAAATTATGAATGGTTCTCTTTTTGAGTCGAACCCCAAAACCGCGCTGTACAGTTGGTACTTTGAAAAAGAAAACGTACAACTGTATACCGAGATTTCAGAAGTAGAAGATTGTGGTTATGTTTAGTCTTGAAATCTATTATTTGGTTGATTGTCAAAATATTGTCAGTAATTTTATGAAATCCCCATCAAAGTCAAATATAGAGTTCGTGCTGCCAAGACTGGACTTAAAACTTGTTTTTCGTTTTACTGTCAAAGCTGTCATCAAAGTTATGGCAGCAATGGTCGGCAGGGGGGCAAGACAGTCCGGAACAATTTTGTAGAAAGAGATATTAAGTTACGGTTTTTTGCGCGAAGAATTTTGATTAATTTTGTAAAACCTCAGTCGTTATTTTCTATATTGTAGGAAATTGTTCAATTTATATTCGGTCTGAGAATTTCCAAAATAAAAATAAAGGCAATTAAAAATTGATTTAGTCTGAAACTATCCATCATTTAAAGAATAATTTAGAAATTCACGGCCACAAGAAAGCTCATCATGACTCGAAAGACGAATGGGCGAGAATAGCTAACTTCTAATCCTCGACGACTTTCTACGTAATCCAAGCAAATCCTCTCGCCTCAAAACTAGAACCGGCATTAGAGTAGATAATCCCCGTCATTGGCATCAATCTATCTCCGGCGGCCTGGACGCAAAAACTTTTCAAAACTATTAATTTTCCTAACCATCCGGCGCTGCTCTTTTACAAGGGCCGAAACTTTTTCATCCGCTTCTGCCGCGAGTAAAAAAGTAATCCGCGTTTCGGCTCATTGGTCGCGCCGCCGACAACGCGGCTCTTTGATTCGCTCCAGCAATCCGTGTTAGACTAGCTACGATGGCATCCCGTAGAGACCTTTTTCCAACAACGAAAAATTTCCCGTAAAAAAATTGACTTTAATTGTTTTCGGAGACCTATAGAATAGAGAATCGATTTTTTGACTAGCGCCGGATTTCGAGGTGATCTCCCCGAAGACCAATCCATATCTTTCTACCAGGGTTTTTAGACAGAGAGACTGGTCTTACCGTTCATTTTGAGCTGGCAGAGATGTCAGTGAAGAATATACGCTCAAATACCCCGCACTGACTACCGAAAGCGTGACGCGAACCTCAGCCGGAATTTTAAAAATCTAAACTACCTTCAACTCCGTGTTCTTCTAAGGTTGGTCTCGCGAGTGGCTGTTCGGGTTACATTCGCGTATGACGTGAACCGAGTTAAGGTGGAAGCGGAAGTATTATAAGCGGACAACGAACGTCGCTAGTAATATTTTTCAAGAAGTCCCCCCCAAGTGTTTCCGTAGACGGGGACATGTTAATCTCGTCTTCGAAACGGGCCAGATGAAACGTAACCGGTGATAGATCTTCCCCGAGGGACTCTTACCTTCCCATTTATCCCGGCTTCTACTTCCCTCACCTCTCTTTCTGTCTATCCTTGCCATTCCCTATACGCTCACCCCATTTCACTCGTCTACGAAACGGCGGTTTGGTCTAGGTTACAAACCCGGTTGTCTATGGAAAGAGGGTTAAATCGGATTTATAATGCAAACCGAGCCGCGGGGCTTCAGTGCGAAGGCTCGGATTCATCGGACACTTTTGTCAAAAGCGGATGGAAGGTGAAGTTTTCCTCCGGCACTCTCAGCGCGCTAATTCTCTAACAACGAGATCGTGTAGCTGGTAACAAACGCCCCGAAGAGGGGTTCTGATATAGTGCTCGTAATTATTCATACCATGTTACGTTAAAAGGGGTAATTGAACTGGCGAAGAGACATTTCATGTACCATAGTGGTACTACCGCCTTATTAACGTTACTGAGAATACCGGTGCAAGTTCTGTCGATGGGTTTTGTTGTAAAGTAATTTTAGAATTTTGAATTTATTTTAATTCTTACGATTTTAACCAGGACTTTAATCTTTTTTCCTAGACTGGAGAAGGAAATTAACGGAGGTGCCTGGTGTCCGGAGCCACTCATTGGACAGGACACCCATGAATATTTGGAAATTAATATGGAGGACTTGTACGTCATTACCGAAGTGGCGACGCAAGGAAGATTCGGTAATGGACAAGGTCAGGAGTTCGTCGAAGAGTACATGGTCGAATATTGGAGACCGGGTGCCACAGAGTGGATTGTTTTCCACAATAGGCTTGGCCAAAAGGTACGTCAAAAATTTATCCCTCTTTTGTTTGAACATTTTCATTGATCGGCCAAGTTGGGGCCAAATATTCTATAAACGTTTTATGATCAACATATTAGTATCGTTGACAAGGTGGCGAAGTGGTTAGCACTTTCGGCTCGCCCTTGCTTGAAGCATTGGTTGAAAACTCGTAACTACTTCCGCGTTGAGTTTTCAAGTTCACAGTCTGTCTACTAAAGGGGGTTTCCTCCGAGTTTTTTAGTTTCCTGGTTCAATAAAAACTTGCGGAGGATTTAAAGCAATAGTTAGTGTAGATACGTTATATATCTGGTAATAATCAGCCAATTTTAAAGCCCTTCATGCCAGCGATCTAACCACCCTCTTCGTAGTTTAAATTACTCTGTATCGCTGTTAAAAGGACCTCAGTCATGTTGAAATACATGTTAAAAACAAAGATTATTATTAATAAACACGATTGAAACGGCTTAGGCTCATAGAATATACAATATTTATAAAATACACGTAATTATTGCATAATTAAAGTTTTTATTTATAAAAAACGAACTAGTTTTGGCACAAAATTGTGCAATTGTACAGGTGAAATTATTATTTATTTTGGTACCAATAAAATACTTTTCTGATTTGACCTATTTTTAGTCTAAAAGCCCCTGTAGAAGTACCCCACACGCAATGCATCAATGGTCAGGGTGAAGCCTACATTTCTATCTAGGTTGCTGTCAGTATAACCTAAAATAGTCGTGGATAACTCCTGACTAGTTCGAAATGTAGAATTAAACGTTACCATGGTATAGTCTTTTAGTCAGACAGTGTATCTGGCGATTCCATCAAATAGAAATAGTCGTTTGGCCCTGAGGCTAGAACGAAAATAAATGGAGTCGAAGCTTCTCTAAGACAAAACCGAAAAGAAGGTGATGAGCCTCTTTGTCGCTTCATTTCGTGCTTGGCGATCATTCCATAGAAACTTCATCCAGTAACGTGGCAGTATCTTCCGAGGATAGATAGTTCGTAACGACTCGGTACTAAACTATCCGGTAGCGTCGCGTATAATTCTGGGTTTCAGCGCTTCATTTCTCGTCGTAAGCCTTTAGTCGCCGCTGGCCCTCTGTCTCGCGTTCTTTTTCCTCTTCAGACTTAAGCCTAGTTCCCACTTAGCGAAAAAAAAACAATTTTCGCGCTGAAAATTGACGCTCGCGAATAAAATTTGCGATTTTTTTCAAATTCGCCGCTAAAGTCGCGTCTCCGCGGTATCTAGCGAATGTTCTATTTTTTGACGTCCACACCTGGGCGATTAAAAGCTTCAGCCAATCAGAAAACTCGTTCCCTCGATCTATTCCGCTCCCATCCGTCACTTATTAAGCCTAGGTCTTTAGAAAAGCGGCCCAGCCAACTTGACCAAGATACTGAAGTAAAGGTAATTATCTCACGAATAGAATCGTTTATTTATTGAAATTATCAACAGGAACATCCATTTGGTTCATTTTGAATTGATGTTTTATGTTAGGCCTTAAACATTACTAAAAACCCGCGCGAGTTGTTTTCAGCGTTTTTAAATTTTCGCGCTAAAGTGAGAACCGCTACCCCAGCGACCGAAAAAACGCGTCTTTTTTCATTGCGCGAAAATTTTGTTTGTCTCGAAAATTCGCCAAGTGGGAACTAGCCTTAACGGGCCAGAGTTGGCGCGGGCCCCACTATAGCCGTTGACAAATGAAACGCCAAAAATCTGACGCAAATCGGCCTTCCAAAGGCCTGTATGGCCTCTTGTTTGACCAACAGCGAAGGAGAGGATGTTCATCTCTTGTACACTAACTCGCCGTTGCCTTCCCATCATGGACAATATGAGGGTTAGACGATTCGTACGAAATAAAGCGGGCTTTCAGCGTAACTCGCGCGAAAGTAACAAAGAACAATAGGCTAACAGACGCGTCCCGTCGCGCCTCTCGGAAGATATGTTACTAGCTTCTTTTGTCGGTCCACTTTGTTTTCATTCGTGTCAGGGCTTTGCGATGAAAAGTAGTCACATCTTCTTGGCTAATTTCTTTATCACTTTATTTATTATACGTAAAATTTTGCCTTTTGATTTATTTTATTATTATATCTTGAAATAACTTAAAGAAAATTCCATAAGATTTGTTATGTCCACTGACCTTTATCGTTTTGTAGTTAGTTTCGTAGTAGCTTTAAGTAAAATCTTTAATTCGTAGAGAGATTTATGTACAGCTAACATTATTTTCTTGAAATATTTACATTCTCAGGTTCCCGTTAATTTATCAAAATACGTTTCTGAAAAAAAATTGTGTGGGGTGTCCATCGTACAGAGCTTTAATAAAGCTGCATACAGTGATAAAATATGGTTTATTTAATAAATAAATATCCCTAAACAGTTTAATTTTTACGTCACATTGTTAGTCTGAGCTGTAAATTGTGGTTTCAATGGAAAATTACATTTATTGAAAACTGCCTTGAGTTTGCAAAGGTACATATTACATTTGTACGTCCTAAATAGAAACTTTTCTCTTAAAAGTTATCTTATACACTTCTGGTAGTAGAAACCCTTCAAGTACAACTGTGTTTTGATATTACGGTCATAAGAATAAACGTTTTATCTATATAAATGAGTAGAAATATGTAGATTTCTTCATAATTTACAGAACACCGAAGTTAGAATTTATGTAGAGATCGGCGGAACAAATAAATTAACAGGCAAAATTTCGATTTATCATAAAAATTTTGGTTAATTGTTTATTTATGAACATTTTATACGAATAAAAAAGATTTAACATGCAATAATAATGGTTTTTTTCTGATACTCTTTGGATAATTGTCGGTTTTGAATAAAATAAAATAATTGAATAATTTCTTATTCAAACGCCGATCTCTAAATTTATGTTACTTACATTTCGTTATTATCTTTACAATTTTGAAACTAAATCGCAAAAGTTAAGTTATTTTGTTCTACTGACCCTTTTGGTACATGATTTTGTTACTCTGCCCGTGAGATGTTTTAAAACTGTATTACTGTCGATTTAGCTGCCAAGTTATGTTAACGAAAATGTGAGAAACTGGAGCAAAGTAGAGTTGAAACTCTTCCGTCGGAGAGATTAATCTTAAAAATGGGTCATTTGCCACTCGGCAGTCAGGTCCCTTTTCAAGTTTTTAATTAAAACTGTCTTCTCGGAAGTTCCTTTCTAGTGGTTCGAGCCTTATAATACACGACTAACAAGGAGACTACCCGAGGTATTTGTCTCCAATTTTGTTCAAACTATTTACCAAAATTGACGTATAATGGTCCAAAGTTACCAGATTTAGCCATGATCTGAATTATGTATCTAATTGATGAACCTTTTTTAATTTTTTTTAAAATATTGTTAGGGGGGGTTCGATTTTCCCATGTTAATTTCCATAGAGAAAATCAGTTTTTAAGGTGTGAAAAACCTTTTTGGTTGCCATGGCAAAACGAAAGCCCATTCTTGACCACCCTTTTAGGGATTTTCAAGTTACATGAAGGTCTACTTACCACCCGAGTTTGAACCAAATCGGAGATAACCACCTCGGGTAGTCTCCTTGTAAGTTGTATTCAACGCTTCGTCTTAAGCGCGGTAGACGAGGGAAGGTAAAACCGCCTGTGTTCCGTATATAGTCTCCATCCTATTGTTATTCCAGTCAATGTAATGCAAACCTAACTCGCTGGTTTATCCTCTTCATCAAATCCGGAGCGAGTGTCGCGCTAGGCGACGGGCCCCGAGGTTGTCGAAAAGGCGTGGATCGGTAGACCAGGAGGGGGCCAGGTGGCCCTCCCCCGCTCATCCGTCATAAGGCTGTCCAGACCACTTGTGGCCTGGCTCGGTTTTCTCGACCATCACTAACCGTTTTCAGTTTCTCCCGCGTATAGACGTGTAAAAAGACGTGTAGCAGACTATTTCGTCTTTTCTTACCTAACATTATTCAATGTCGCCCACTATTTTCGTAATTTCGCTTAAAAGGATATAGTCATAAATTTTACCGTGACGGACTATGATTTGATATACATTACTAGCGCATTTTTTTCTGCATTAGTAAAATATAAATAAGGTTCTTATCAATTAAACTGCACTCTGTCTTGTGAAAATTTTCGAGACTATTACCAATCGACATTTTATTTTAATATGGTCAGCGTATTTGACCATAAGTTAATAGCTATTTGTCGTATAAGTGACCAATCAACATTTTGTTTTTATTTTAACATGGCCAGCTTCTTTAATCATAAGTTAATAAGGATTTGTCGTATAAGTGACCAATCGACATTTTATTTTAACATGGTCAGCGTTTTTAACCATAAGATAATAACTATTTGTCATATAAGTGTGTCAGTTCCCGACTTTACGCGTGTTAAACCATTTTTAAAATGACCACATTTTTTTTTAATTTTAAGACATTAAATACAGGTGCGCTATTATTTTGTTTTCAAGTTGCGTATTTTTATCGTGAAATGAGCTTATTACCTTCGGTATGACGTAAATTCTACGTCATTCTACTAATGATCTATCAGTATTTATTTAGACTAACTGAAAGTGAAGAGAAGCACATTGTGAAAAAAACCAAATTAAAAGAGACTTAAAACGGTTTAAATTCACAATATATTTATTTTAATTTAGACTAACTGAGACACTTATGGACCAGAGCTATTAACTAATGCTTTAATTGTCATACCACTCATAAGTCCTAAACACTCGCAACTCTCACATTGAAATTAAAATTTAGAAATTATAAAATATCTTCAATTTGGGTAGAAAATACTGTCTAGAAGAGTGTTAGAAAATACGATAGCTAATTTCAAAAACGCGTTAATGAGAATGTGAAGAGAAAAGTAAAACAACATTTTTAAGTGACTTAACATTTGAGAAGAAGTTAGCAATTTTAAAACCGCAAGTGAAGGGAAAACACTTAGGACTGAGCCGGATAATCATTTTCATCCAGGCTACACAATATAAATTAACGCAATCGCTCATACACAATGAACGTGTGGTTTATATTAGCGCGTTGTTAAAATCACGCGATCCTCTAAATGGAAGTTGCTAAAAGCTTTTAAATATAAAAGTAAAAAACGCACCACTTTTATGAATTTTCCCGGCGATGTTGTCCCATTAATACTAGCTCTAAAACTATCGCCTCTTTAAAAGCCCCATTTTTTGGCTAAGAAATCGACCTCTTCAGCTCGCCATTTGTAAGATTTAACGCCTTTAATTAGTAAGCCGTAACCCGTTTGTAATTTGTTAAATGAAGCGCGAATTTGTGGCTACACATATCCCCCGATGGTTCTAAATATTTTTGCGTCTATAGTCGAAACATACTCGACTTTTCGCTGTCTTTAAACAACGGATCGTCGAGTAAACTTAACCTTCAGCCTTTAGTCGAATTGTAAAGTGAATTCCGTACAGTATAGCCCCTAAACGAGGTATACGGTTATAGTCTTACCTTTAGGCTTATCTCTGTATAGCCGCCATTACTTTCGGGTTCCCGGTTCGCCGTTCAAACTCGGGGGGACATCTAACGACCGTTGGGGCTATTTCCACACCGACGTATAACTTTTGACGTTCAATATTTCCTCTATCACCTTAGTCTAGACCTATTTGGTAGCCAACCCAAAGTCGTATCTTTATCGATCGCGACTATTTAACCAAACAGTCTTATTTAATAGTGGGGTGAAATATACTTTGGCTTGGATATATATTCTTAAATATCGCGGATTTTGATCTACGCGTACATAAATATTTCAGATGTATAGGGGACTGACTTCTGCATTAATTACGTCTTACTGTCTTGAATTTGCATTATTTAATAGACGATCCACGTATAATGTTTCTTTCATAAACCAGCCTCTGAGCAATATTTATTTATTGTTTAATTTTTTATACAAATTTCCCAATGGTTGACCTAGGTTTGACCATTGAAAATCCATACCCGTTTAAGAAGAGTGACTAAACGTTAGTTGTGTTTGAAATTATCTGCTCCGGATAATGTCATCTTGATTCTTTTGCGTGGTCTATGAAATTCGCGAAACGATTGATAGATAACATTTCCAGTGGTTTGGTTAATTCAGGTTAGGTTAAGTTAAGGTTAGATTACCTTAAAGTATGATGGTTAATGTTAGGTTAAGGCTAAGGGTAAATTAGGTTAAAGTTATATTACCTTAGGTTTTGGGTAAGCTAGGTTAGGTTAAGGTGTAGATTACCTTAAGGTTGGAATTGGTCAAGGTCATATTAGGCTAAGGATATATTACGTTAGGCTAAAGTTATATTAGGTTAATTTTTAAGGCTTATGGTAAATTAGGTTAAGGCTAATGATAAGTTAGGTTAGGTTTTGTTGATATTAGGATAAGGCTAAGTGTATATAAGGTTACGATTAAATTACGTTAGTTTAAAGCTGTGGCTAAATTAGGTTAAGGATATATTACGTTAGGTTAAGGCTAAGTCTAAATTTAGTTAAGGTTAAGGTTAAAATAGTTTTAGGTTAAACTAGTTTAAGCTAAAATTAGGTAACTATATGAATACTAAGGTCATATCATTTGCCGTTTGCTTCTGAAAAATTAAATTCAAATCAAAAATTCAAATTCAGAAAAATTTTATTAAGTTTTTTTAAGTGGTTACATCCAGGATTTAGGGCTATTTAACCTTACCCTGAAACTACTTTGGGTTGCGAGATTATTTTTGGCGCGTGTAGATTGGGAATCGTTAATACATTTAGTAACTTTTTGTTCAACCACCAGAGTAAATGTAGTCAGAGTAAACGTGCGTGTTTTGGGTAACAAATATTTGAGGTCAATCTCTTAATAGTAGAAAATCTGGCTTGAATATTTAGAAGGACATAAATGTTTCTCGAAACAACATCTTCGCTTACCAGCTAACGCGCTGAAACTCCATGGTGGTATAGCGCTACCAATATGAATGTTTTTGGTAAATCTAAATCTTACGCTAATCCTTTAAATGACTGGCCATATATAATAGCCCCGTCAACGTTGTCGTAAAATCTTAAGTATAAACGCAATCCACCCAAATATTGGGATACCCATATACGTAAAATAGCACATTTCTTCGTAGGTTCCCATCGGACAGTAGAGAGTTCGATGAAATAGGCAAATCTGGTGAAGTCGACGTTTCTGTCTGTTAGTTATACTCAGGCTTCGTTTGGTAGAGATATCGTAGAAACTAGGCTATTCGAAGTTCCCTCCTCGCAGCCTCGGCGAGTCCACGAGACAAGGAATCGGCGAAGCGAATCTTTTTGAAGTACGACTTCGTATATGAAGGGTTCTAGTTTCAAAGTACATTGCTGATAGATTTAAAGCTCTTGGTAGGGCCGTTTTCAAACTTTCAGGTATATGAGGCGGGGAAATGACGACGCTGGTAGTCGAGAGGGGGCTTAGTGGGGCCGGGGTCGCGCCTCATTTCCCTCCAACGACTGAGGCAACCTCAACCCCGATATTACTCGGCGATGAAGGTCCCTTCTAATGCCTCGAAGATATATTCTCGCGAGCCATATGATATTCCTCCACGCCGCCATTGCTTATTCCCACTCCTCGCCTTCATTTAGAGACTCCATCTCATTTGCATCTCGCAGCCTCCCGAAATCATCCGCGCGTAGTCATCGCCATCTCCCATCCCCCGTCTCTCATCGCCTCTTAAAAGAGGACCTTCAACGCCACCCTTTCGCATTTTCTACATCATTCCCTCTCGGCCATCTTTAAGCTTTTATATCCCGCTACAAACTAGGCGAAAAGGGCTTTTTCCCGACAGCAGCCCGAGCTTAATTCGTCTCTTTTCCGTCATTCGCCGCTTTCGCTCGTTTAGTCCTCCAGAAACTATTAAACCTATCACGTGTTTCTACGTTTCTTATACTTGATTCGGACTTATTTTAAAAGGCGTTGAGGTAGATAGAATAGAGTTTCCTACACCCCTTTTTTAGGGGTTTTGAAAGACTGTAAAAAAAGCTAACGTTTCGGTTTTTTCCCTCTCTTTCGATTACTCGGTTTCCGTTAAAGGTTTGCGACGGGGTTTTTTTTCTGGAGCCAAGGAAGTGAAGGAATGATATAATATTTTTTTATTATCCTATGGGTGTTAAGAAAAAATTCCAAAGGGCTTGTCTCCGTTAGATTCAGAAAGTGTTTATGATTATTACGAATCTTTCTCTCTTACTTTAAGAGTTTTCTCGTGTTTCTTCATTTTTTCCCCTTTCGACGCCACGAAGTTGGGAAATGAAAATAAAGAATTTAGATGATTTTGCGGTTATTATATGACAACGGTGGTCTTGTGATTTTTATTGGTTCCTTTTAATGTGTTTTAGTATTTGAACGTTTTTGATTTTACTTTTAAGTACCCTTCATACTGTGCAATTTTATTGGTGCCAAATTAAGTAGCGTTCAGTTTATGGCGTATTATTGGTGCCAAATTAAGTACCGTTCAGTCTATGCAATTTTATTGGTGCCAAATTAAGTACCGTTCAGTCTATGCAATTTTATTGGTGCTAAATGAAGTAGCGTTCAGTCTATGCAATTTTATTTGGGGCCAAATTAAGTAGCGTTCAGTTTATGCAATATTATTGGTGCCAAATTAAGTACCGTTCAGTCTATGCAATATTATTGGTGCCAAATTAAGTACCGTTCAGTCTATGCAATTTTATTGGTGCCAAATTAAGTAGCGTTCAGTTTATGCAATATTATTGGTGCCAAATTAAGTACCGTTCAGTCTATGCAATTTTATTGGTGCCAAATTAAGTACCGTTCAGTCTATGCAATTTTATTGGTGCCAAATTAAGTACCGTTCAGTCTATGCAATTTTATTGGTGCTAAATGAAGTAGCGTTCAGTCTATGCAATTTTATTTGGGGCCAAATTAAGTAGCGTTCAGTTTATGCAATATTATTGGTGCCAAATTAAGTAGCGTTCAGTTTATGCAATATTATTGGTGCCAAATTAAGTACCGTTCAGTCTATGCAATTTTATTGGTGCCAAATTAAGTACCGTTCAGTCTATGCAATTTTATTGGTGCCAAATTAAGTACCGTTCAGTCTATGCAATTTTATTGGTGCCAAATGAAGTAGCGTTCAGTCTATGCAATTTTATTTGGGGCCAAATTAAGTAGCGTTCAGTTTATGCAATATTATTGGTGCCAAATTAAGTAGCGTTCAGTTTATGCAATATTATTGGTGCCAAATTAAGTACCGTTCAGTCTATGCAATTTTATTGGTGCCAAATTAAGTACCGTTCAGTCTATGCAATTTTATTGGTGCCAAATTAAGTACCGTTCAGTCTATGCAATTTTATTGGTGCCAAATGAAGTAGCGTTCAGTCTATGCAATTTTATTTGGGGCCAAATTAAGTACCCTTCATACTGTGCAATTATATTGGTGCCAAATTAAGTACCCTTCATACTGTGCAATTATATTGGTGCCAAATTAAGTACCGTTCAGTCTATGCAATTTTATTGGTGCCAAATTAAGTACCGTTCAGTCTATGCAATTTTATTGGTGCCAAATGAAGTAGCGTTCAGTCTATGCAATTTTATTTGGGGCCAAATTAAGTACCCTTCATACTGTGCAATTATATTGGTGCCAAATTAAGTACCCTTCATACTGTGCAATTATATTGGTGCCAAATTAAGTACCGTTCAGTCTATGCAATTTTATTGGTGCCAAATTAGTTGTTCATATTCGATGCACCAATTAAATTGTCACTGTTCGCTGTTCATGCCTTTCCACCAATAATGGGTTCATATTAAATATTTGTTGATCGCGATAGTACGGCAATTGTTTGCAAGAGGGCTAACGATAAGGTTTCCTATAATGGGATTATCCGTAATTTTTATAATTGTCTGCTCTGACTTAAATGGTCGCAACTTTTATTTTCGTCTGCTATTTTTTCGTATGAAATTTTTAAATTAGGCTTACTCTGTCAAAATTATTTGTCTGCTATTTCGACAATAGCAATGTTAAAAAATTTAATTTATTGACTTCTAATTGGTCAACTTGGATCAAAAGAAGCTATTTAAACTATAAAGGTCACGATGAACAACTTTCTAATTGGAAGCAAATCTGTAGACCTAACGGTTCTCAAGATAGTATTTGAATGAGCTTGAAGACGTGGTTCAAGGTTATTCAAATTTACACAGTTAAATGTCCCCCTGTATTGGAAATGTTCCATTAAAATATCAGAAATTTCCATAAAAAAACGTTTTTCAGTTATTTATCATGGTTCATTATTTAATGGACACCCTGTATAGTAAGCAGAAGACGGAACAAAAGTTTCAAAGTTAAAGCGTCAGTGACGTTACGGAGTAGCTTAATTTCATTGGTTGAATTTAAAATAGTTGACTATCTCAAACAAATCATCCATCCAAAAATCGGTCACGTACTCGAAAAATGGTGTTTGTTTAATTGGTACCAATGTTTTCTGTTCACATTGCTAAATTAACTGCCAATTAATTTGACAGATTTTTGGGTTTCAATAATAAGCCCTTAGCTCTTATAAATTGCTATAAAAAAATAAAAAAATTGTTTTATTGATTTAATTAAAGTACACTGACGCTATATAAACGATAAATTGGTTATGAAAGAAACGAACGGCTAATGGTCTTTCCAATATAATGGTGGTTATAAATTCAAATTTTATAACGTATATTATAAACATAACTTTGGTAAAACATGAGGCTAAATATCTACAATAATAATAAATTTTAAATCCAGATAATTGATGACAAAAGTACATATCGACCAGGATTTATCAACTATGCAAAATTATTCGGCAAATATTATTAGTTCAATATAACATAAATCTTTCTTAAGCCGACAAAATAGCACATATTTAAAAAAATAACTAACTACCTATTACCTGTATGAGAATAAATAATAACAAGTTGGCAAGCCAAAATATACCTCTCCTCGGAAGTATGGTTCCTAGTGGTATTAATTTCTCGACACGACCCAAAGATATTTCCGCAATTCAGAGTTATTTACGAAAAACGTATTCTCGGTTCAAACCCTGCCCGGTATAAAATTTTAATTTTAATTTAAATAATTGAGACGAAACAATCGAGTTTAATTTATTCAGAATATTATAAATTAAGTAGTCACAACAGCCAGTTAGACTTACTAAAACAATGCACAATTGAATTTAACCCTTTTTACAGTACATGTTTATCAGTTGAATATAATACTAAACAAATTTTAACGAAAGAAATATCTACAGAGGGTATTTGTATTTTTCTCGCTTACGAAATACTTGCCGCATCTTTAACGCTCATTTTATTTCAACGCTCGTAGACTTCCAGTTGACGTTGTGACACATACCGCATGAAAAAGACCAATGCCGTCCAATTTCCAATATCATATAATGACTTGCACACCCAGGAAATCATTGACTGCGTTAGAAATCGTAGATATCCAAATATCCACACCAAATATATTTACAAGAAGCAAAAACCTTACCATCAACAAAGCACAGAGAGCCACTTGACTAACCGCCAGCTCTTAAAGCAATTAACGTTAAATTATCTCCTTTGAATTAACACAACTATATATAGATCGTAAAAATACCCGTAAATAAATAACAAAAAACTAACAAAGTGGACCACCCACAGGGTCTACCCTTTAACCCTCTAATCTCGGCTGACTGCGCTAAAACAAGATTTAACCTTTAAAAAAAAACCAGATTAGGCCTTCATAAATTCAATAATAAAAAAAGACTTTATTACCTATTATGCTTACGATGCCTGTCTTAATTTCAGTGAATCTAAGCAGCTATCGGTGGTTCTGTGGTAGAGCGCTCGACTGCCAAGCCGAATGGTCTGGGTTCGAAACCTGGGTGGCGCATTTGTTTTTAATCAATAGAGAAACGCTAAATTAGAATTTCTTCGATGCAATAATTTCAATTTCAATTCTATTTCAATTAAACCAAAATTTCGTACTCTATTAAATACGCTTCCGATAAAGCTGAAGGTCTAATTTTCAATAAGGCGTAACAAGTGTCGGTGGTTCTGTGGTAGAACGTCCACCTGTCAAACAGGAGGTCTCGGGTTCAAATCCCGCCCGATGCGATCGCAAATTGATACTAAGACGAATACCGTGTACAACTGGTGGAAACCCTGCCATTGGACGTTGAGAGGTAGCATTACACTCAGCACTCGGTCCGTCCCAAAGTCATTAAGAAGAAGTTGGAGAGAAAACGCCCATATAAACACAACAGACTCAACATGCACAACCATCAGAACACAAATACAACAAATTCAACACTCACAACCTACGTATAAACACTACATAAACGTAAAACACCAAACCGTCACGACGGTGAGCGAAAAAACACCATCCAAACCAAAACGCAAATGAATCCGTTAACGCTCACCGTCACACGGTGGTTTTGCCAACCCTTCGAGAAACTGCGTACGCAGTGATTACACTTTACACCGAAAATGCGAACGCGTTCGTAGGCCTGACAGACCCACAGACCCACAGACAGACACGCTGGTTGTATAACCCCTCCTAGGGGACTTTGTCCCCTCGGAGAAGTAAAAACAACGAAATCTAAGAGTGCACAAGATAATTTATTTAAAAAGAAAAATAACCCGACCAGTTTCGGACAGCGTTATGTTCCGAAAAACATTAGGTTTTCATCCCATGATTAGTCTAATATTAATAAACTATCAGAGTGCCTTATATGTGAGCAGTCCAGTGCAATTTATAGTGAAATTCTTCACCAATTATTGCATGGCGGTCGCTATTCAGCAGACATCTTTTACAGACATCAGTTTTACTGATATCGGCAGATTTCCGAGTATAGCCAGAGTTCCTACACAGTACTGATGAGCCCCGAAAGGACGAAACCGGTCTACTGTTGGAATCTCTGGCTGAAATTTTGACTCTTGATGTAGTCTAATATTGTTTCCAAATTTAAATAAAGCGGCTTTTTCCCTCATTTTTTTAATCTAAAAGTAAAACTTAACCTTTAGACGAGTTTAAACTGATTAACATTGTAACACTACTAATGTTTTGTAGTATTTTTACTGATTATATCGATAAAAAGTTAAAAACATTAATGACCTTTAAAAAGTAATTGGTTTCTTTTTTTATTTTTCCGATTAGCGGAAATTTTCTGAAAATTTTTCCGCATTTTATTTTTCCGGAAAATTAACAACACTACTTTTAATAAATATTTACATTTAAAGACGATCTCTTTTAATTTGAAAGCTGCTTATTATTGAAGTTTTATATATTCGTATATTTTGGAAATGTCACGAGTATATAAATTAGACGAACTTTGGAACTGTTCCTAATGCGAGTAGTTTATCGCGTCTTACGCTTTAAAATAGCCAAATTCCTTTTGCTCCTAATAGTCGCGTCCTAAATTTCGGATAAACACGAATAAATTGAATGTCGTCGGAGGTTTGATTAGTCGATTTAAGGCTGCCATTCCCTGGCGCCATCGCTATATTAACGTACTATCGTTATTTACATTTTGACCGGCCACGAACTTAAAACGAGCTACCAAAAATTTGAAGTGAATATTTTAATAGCGACGTTCAAAATACCAAAAACGGATGGACGATGCCGGGTAGCCGGTTAATAATTACGCTCGTCCACAATTTGGAGCGCCTACCCATTGTAGGCAATAAAATTTAAACTGCCCGAACATGGCCGCCAGTAAGGGAATTCTCTAGTACGCGTTAATGGTTCGAGTTCGAGCTAAATTGTTTCGTAGTACGTAATCTTGTAGAGTATAAGTGTCTCCTTCAAATTAGCTTTCCAGCGGGACCCGCTCTATATAGATATATATATTCTATATATATAGTTACAAGTAGGTCCCGCGCTCACGCCATCTAGCGGGACCGCCGCTCTTATATATATCGCGTTAACCTAATTGGCAATTTGAATTGCGTTTTCTAATAGGGGTAATCAGAGATTTGCCTGGCCTTTAATTAGGCATGTACCGCCGCGATCCGAACTATACATCAGCCGTCTCCTTTCCCGCTGGTCCCGGTTTCCGAGAGAGTCTCTCCTCCACCGCGTCAGCGACTCCTCGCCTCACTCGCTAGCGCCAAGAATTATTATATCCCTTCGACCGAGAATGACCGTATTCGTGGTTCTCGCGAGCCGGGCTAATCGTCCGATTGATATTGATTGGATAATTCCTGGGCTTTCAAATGGCGGCGAAGGTGATTCGCGGCCGGGGTGCGAGAATCGAAGGGGATAGATGAACTTAAAAGTGCCCTTAAAAGGTAAGGGTTGTTCCTAGCGACGAATCGCTAGACTAGGATTTCCTAATTGGGAACTAGCTGTTGGGCGAATTCTTAGGCCCATAATTTATGAGCTTAGGCTCGAAAGGCTCCAGAGATCAAAGAAGGTTCGCCGGTTTTATTATGCAAATTTCCCTTTTCGTCAATACCAACTTTGGGGCGAAACTTTAATTCTCGCAACTGTAATTAGTCTAGTCGTTTGATTAATTTCCCTGTATCTGCGTGTGAACTTCTAAAGTTCGCTTCGATCTTACGAGTATATTACGATAGATTTGAACCTACGATACGAATTTCAACGAATTGAATTAACACGGCGTACGGAAATGGTTTTTCAATTGATTCGAATGCTACTTAAGCATCCTTTAACTTTAAACTCTCAATTGGTTGATTCTGGATGATGCCTGCTTTAGAATGTACCGTAATAATTGCCGACTTCGAACCAAATCACTAACAAGGGCCAGTAAGGGGAATGGGAGTAGAGTTAATCAATTGTTACGTAAGGTTGCAAAGTTTTATAATTATTTTAACAACAATATCAAATTGATATTGGTTTTTCTCATTTATGTTAGTATGATTAGTCCTCTAGAGGTAAAAATTATAGAAAAGGCTTACATTTTGAAGAATTTTAAAGGTCGTACGATTTATAGTGCTATTACATAACTGAGAGGGCGTCCGACTATTTGTGACGTAATTTAGGGGGTGCGTGTCTTTCAAATTGTTAATCTTCGTTACGAGGAGAATGGGGCGTGGAAAAAATGATTTTATTTTGTTTTACGTAATTTGTGAACAGCCCACAATTGTTTATTATTAATTAATTAATTATTCTTTGAAAGCACTTTTATCTCTTAATAAATCTTAGAATTTAGCTCAATTTCATTTCTACAAAACTTGAAAGTTTAACATACCGTAGATAATTTTATGAAAAATACCAATTCAATATTTTTTTGCATACTTATATTTATATCATCAGTACACCACTTCAATAATACAGCAGGCGAAGCCTAGTAACAAAAGCACCATCTACCGTCAGAAAAAGGAATTGCTTAATAAGTTTTTCTCCCGTTTCTTCAAAACGTGGAAGTTTAACCTACCGTAGATGGCGCCACAATTCTACTTTACCTATTAGGACGTTAAACTCTAATTAACCAGGGTATACCCACTCTGTGGAGAAACGCGTAAGGTAAATGTGCACTCCTATACGTTCCTCTTAGAAGATTTCCAGCGTGGCCTTAACCTCTCTATTATCAACTGAAATGAAACGCAGATTTCTAAAAAAAAAAATCCAACTTTTTCGATGTTCCCCCTGGTCCAATGGGATTTGCTTTAAAGTATCGAGTATCTAAAACCTTACATTTTCCTCTTCACTGTATATAAGCCGATCGCCGTATCACCGAGATTTGACATCTAAAAAATGTGAACTTTGTGAACGCGGCGGCCGTTAGATGGGGGGAGCGTCGAATTTTTGTCAGGGTCAGTAAAACGTGGAATCCGGCGCGGTCTCAAGATGGTATGTGGTAGAACGGCGCTAGTATTCGGCACACGTGCGAAGATATCGAATGTCAACGAGTGCCTAAATCCCGATTGACATGGGCGATGCGCTCGTCTACCGGGGACTATCTAGTAGGGAAGCTTCGTGAGTAGGCTCTCATGCCTGGCTTCGGCGGCCTACGACATCTAACAGACTAAATCTTCCTCCCGTCCTCCCACGGATTCGTGTCGAAGCGCCCCCTACACTTCCTACTCGTGGTGTCAAAATTGCCGCGTCTTCCGCCCTTTGCCTTTGATTGACACGGTGACACTTCTTCACGGTTTTTCGGAAAAAATATGGATTAAAGCGCTTATAGATATTGAATTATTTCAAATGGATTTTTCAAACTAAATTTGACTTCTAGGAATATTTTTGTTGAAGGCGAAAAATATCGCTTTAATCTAAAAGTTACATCGAATCTTTATCGGGATATAAAATATTTTAAAATAAAATTCAAGTAAACATTTATTTGCATTTATTAATTAAAAGTAATTCAACAATTTTTCAAAGAAAATTATACTTCTAGGAATATTTTAGTTGAAGGCGAAAAATATTTCTTTATTTTAAAAGTTATATCGAATCTGAACATAGTTTATAAAATATTGTAAGGTCAATGGAGGTAATTGTGAGCAAGGGGTAAGTGTGATCACCCCTATTATTTCCCCAAATATTGTAAGGTCAATGGAGGTAATTGTGAGCAAGGGGTAAGTGTGATCACCCCTATTATTTCCCCAAATATTGTAAGGTCAATGGAGGTAATTGTGAGCAAGGGGTAAGTGTGATCATCCCTATTATTTCCCCAAATATTGTAAGGTCAATGGAGGTAATTGTGAGCAAGGGGTAAGTGTGATCACCCCTATTATTTCCCCAAATATTGTAAAGTCAATGGAGGTAATTGTGAGCAAGGGGTAAGTGTGATCATCCCTATTATTTCCCCAAATATTGTAAGGTCAATGGAGGTAATTGTGAGCAAGGGGTAAGTGTGATCACCCCTATTATTTCCCCAAATATTGTAAGGTCAATGGAGGTAATTGTGAGCAAGGGGTAAGTGTGATCACCCCTATTATTTCCCCAAATATTGTAAAGTCAATGGAGGTAATTGTGAGCAAGGGGTAAGTGTGATCACCCCTATTATTTCCCCAAATATTGTAAGGTCAATGGAGGTAATTGTGAGCAAGGGGTAAGTGTGATCACCCCTATTATTTCCCCAAATATTGTAAGGTCAATGGAGGTAATTGTGAGCAAGGGGTAAGTGTGATCACCCCTATTATTTCCCCAAATATTGTAAGGTCAATGGAGGTAATTGTGAGCAAGGGGTAAGTGTGATCACCCCTATTATTTCCCCAAATATTGTAAGGTCAATGGAGGTAATTGTGAGCAAGGGGTAAGTGTGATCACCCCTATTATTTCCCCAAATATTGTAAGGTCAATGGAGGTAATTGTGAGCAAGGGGTAAGTGTGATCACCCCTATTATTTCCCCAAATATTGTAAGGTCAATGAAGGTAATTGTGAGCAAGGGGTAAGTGTGATCACCCCTATTATTTCCCCAAATATTGTAAGGTCAATGGAGGTAATTGTGAGCAAGGGGTAAGTGTGATCACCCTATTATTTCCCCAAATATTGTAAGGTCAATGGAGGTAATTGTGAGCAAGGGGTAAGTGTGATCACCCCTATTATTTCCCCAAATATTATTATAATAAAATAATTGAATGGATCTTGAAATATACTTGACTATACCCCTTTCGTATATTTTCCATATTAATTTTAATTAAATTTAGTTTTTAAAAGTTTTAGTTGAAAAAACGTTGTATTCTTGTACTTGTGTTTAGAGAATTTTACTTCTAAGAATATTTTAGTTGAGGGCGAAAAATATTGCTATACTTTAAACGTTATATCGAATCTTAATCTAGTTTATAAAAATTGTATATTATAAATTAAATCAACACTTATCTACGTTTATTCAAAATAATACCAGGATTTTCGAAAAAAAATTGAGTTCTAGGGATATTTTACTTATGGGCGCATATTATAAAACTATTTTAAAAGGTATATCAAATCTTAATCGAGTTCTAAAATATTATAAAATTACATTCAAAATATCGCTTATCTATATTTATAAAAAATAATACACGGGTATTTTCAAATAAAATTCAACTATTAGGCATATTTTATTTAAAGCCGAAAAATATTCCTCTATTTTAAAAGTTAAACCAAATTATTAACGTATCTCTGAAATTTTATTTTATATACTTTTAATCAAATCCGCGAATAGACGAAAATAGAAAGCAACGGGCGAAAATAAACTCTGATCTCTTTTTCATGCTTTGGGTACGAATTGGGTCTAAAGAATATCTGAAGCATGAAGCTCGAGTGTAATTAAACCTTAATTAGTAAAGTATATGGAAACAAAAACCATTACGTTATTTGCAATTAGATTACTCGCTTAACTTTATTCGGTAAACATGAAAGTAATCTTAAGTTAATTACACTCAATTTAAACTTTCGTAAAAGTTTTGAAATACAATATTAAACTTTTAATTTATACCCAGTTTATCTTAAATTAAAAAGTATTTTTGTTGAAATTTCGTTTTATTTTCCATTTATTTTTCGATTCCATTAAATCGTATTATTTTACGCTTTAATATTTAACGAGAATAATGTTTTTTTTTATATAACAGATATTTTCGGAATAAATTTGTTTTTCTGTGTATAATGCATTTTCATTCTGATCAAATATTTATTGGGAGTGCGTTGTTTTGGTCTCTGTTTTGTTTTAAGCGACATAAAAATCCGAAGTTTTGAGGTAGTTTTCCCGTAAGAAAAGGCTTAGTTTAAATAAAATATTATTATTTTATCGAAAAGCTTGCTTTTTCTTCGTATGCAGATATTATTTTATCAAACAGCTTGCTTTTTCTTCGCAAGCAGATACACAATCTTTTATCGCAAAATCTAGGTTCTTGGTAAATATAAAACCAACTTAATGCCCGCAGCTCATAAAATATTCTATAAACAGAGATGATACGAAAATCTCGCGTCGAAAATAAAACCAAAAACATTTACCTTTTGTCCACAAAAAAATACTAGAATTTTAATAATGAAGAAATTTTTTTTAAATTTTAGTACAGTCGTCTAAGGTAAAATAAATCAAGCATTTATATTTATACATAGGGAGAATGACCAAAATGAGATGATCGGCTTACCCCGTCACGAAAAACGTCACCCGCGCCTGTTTCATCTCGTTTAGGGAACCAATGAGATACCAAGCCGATTTGATTGACACTTAAGGGGAGGATTTTGAAAATTACTAAAATCGTCTCAACTTATTTAATCTCCCAAAGTAAAAATCAATACATTATCGGCCGGACTTAATTATCTAATTTTTAAATAATATTTGTGATGACATAAAGTTATTTTCAGTATTCTAATTTTTATCGGTTTTTAAACCACTTTTAAGCATAATATGTAATGCTAGACAAGTTGGGAGGATTTTGATAAATACTAAAAAATGTTTCAACACATTTATACTCACATTTAATCTCCCTAAAAATAAATAAATACATTCTCGGTCGGACTTAATTAAATACTTTTTAAATAATATTCGTGATCGTACAAAGTTATTTTCAGTATTCTAATTTTGATCTGTTTTTAAACAACTTTTAAGCATAATATGTAATGCTAGCAAAGTTGAAACGACCTGGAATTTAACCTTTCGTGGTTTATTTCCTTTTAGAAAGCTTTTAACCTAGGAAACGAGAACATTTCGTAGGTCTTTATACTATTAGGTCTAGGCTAGACTTCCTGCTTTGGTGTAGAAAGCGCAGACAGCTGTCCAAACAAGAAGGTTCACCCCTATGAATAAGCCGTTGAGAAGCAGTCTAAACTCCGCGATGGGGGCACTTCTCTCTCTCTCCCAAAGCAGACAGACTTCTTTTTCTTTTGGCGGGCCAGATTGGAATGTTCTCCTCTTTGCTCGTTGAGAAATTGGGATCATTTCCCTCTCCTCCTTTTCCCAAAAATAAAGATTTTAGCCCTCTTCTCAAATCCGATCGGAAGGTTCCTACGAGCAAACAGACATTTCTTCCATTGTCAATTTATTTTGAAGGTCCAACTGAGGGTCTGTTCGGACTACTGACCTTCAACCTCCCAATAAACTATTGTCTGTTTAAATTTTAGAAGAATATAATGTTAGTGGAAAATCTCGTTCGGTTTTATTTGCAAATATTTTCTTTAAAAGTAAATAAATTATTTAGAAATTTTAATTAACCAGTTAGATAGCTATATAATAATAATAATAATAATAATAATAATAATAATAATAATAATAATAATAATAATAATAATAATAATAATAATAATAATAATAATAATAATAATAATAATAATAATAATAATAATAATAATAATAATAATAATAATAATAATAATAATAATAATAATAATAATAATAATAATAATAATAATAATAATAATAATAATATTTATTTTGCAACACAAAGTTTGCAGGCAATCACCGAGGCAAAGCCTATACAGGGTGGTTACCAAAACAGTACAAACAATTAAAATAAATAATTTAAAAAAACAAATACACAATATAAATTATACCAGATCGCATCACAAAATATTAAGCGGTTAATTTTTTATAAAAAATAAATTTCGGGAAATTGAAAAGCACGCGTCCACTGCGACCCCTGGTGAGAAACCAGTGGGACACTCCCTGCTTGATTAAAATTGAAAAAATATATAAAAGCACGCGCTGTTGGAGACGTGAAAGATATTAGCTGAAAACTATTCGTGAGTTCTGAACCGTTCAACCAGTCCCCATGCGCACTATTCGGCAAAAAAATTCTAGAACTACCCAAATGCAAACTATTCGCAGACAAGAACCTCTTGTTGAACCGTTAGGAACCGTTCTAAATGGTACCTGCTCAAGAGCAAGTACTGGTCGGAACTCAAGGTTGAAATCTCTAAAATTCGTCTGCACATCGGGCTGCGTACGTCAAATCGTACGAATCACAACTATTCGTACAAAAGTTCTGAACTATCCAGAACTTTTGCGTGACGTTACAGCTCAGTCCTAGGCCGTTCTCTTAACGGTTCAGAACTCACGAATAGTTTTCAGCTATTAGGTCTTTTTTTATTTTATTCCAGTTATACGAGACCTAAGCCTAAATGGCGCTATTTCAAAAGTTGGGCTAGTTCGAAAATCGCTCACTGTTGTCGCGCTGGCGCTGGCGTTATACCCTATAATGGCGGTGAAAATTCAAACCCAAATACTTGGCGTTATTTTGAGTTTCAACTTTTTGGGCCAAAAACTATTTTTTCAAGACAAAATAAGGTTCGTGTAAGTATATAGAACATCTTGTTGATCTGTTGATACGCAAATAAGGCGATATTTCGAAAATCTTGGCCGTTCCCCTTTAAGTGCGCCTTTTGGTAATACGATAAAGAGAAGCTGGAATTTAGTAGCTTTATTTTAATCCACGCAAACTAAACAAGACAAGGTTTTCTTTAACGCCAGCGCGTTTGTTTCGTTAATGGAGGAAGTCTTTTTTTCGCCTCCGTGAAAGTAAACTTCTAAGGTTCAGTTTGTTGAAATCAAGACAGCTGCTTGCCAAATTTTTATCTTTCGGCTCTTGATTTGCTCACAGGTTTCTTTCGAAAGTCTCCGAGGAAGAAACGTTCCTTGTGTATATAAGGGCGCGATTGCCAGGGTCGATTCTATATACAGAAAGCGAAAGAAGGAGAGACATCCGGTATTGGTTCTTCGAAACGTACACAAACAGAGGTTGTGTACACAATCTCGGCCTCCTTCACAGAGGTCTCTCCTCGTGCCACGACGTGTTTATGTCTTTTTTCCCACGTGCTCTCGCTTTTATTTCGCCGCTTAATTCATATATAAACGTGGCCACCATATCCTATTTTGGTAATTCACTCAGGTCGACAAGCGTCCTACATAATGGACGGAACTGTTCACATTTTATACCGAAAGATGCTTTGAAATCCAAGTTTCAAGTAGGTTTGTTTTTGCTGCAAAATGTGGAAAGCAGAGAGCTGTACTCTTCTGTACACCGCATACCACAGCTATAGCAGTAACATAGCATTGATAACCTTGTTAGTAACTTATAAGGAAAATTACTTAGGTCTTCGTGTTAGGGAATCCGACAATAGTTGATTTTATAAAATAAAAAGTGGTCTTGCCCAACTGGTTAAAATGTTGCTCTTACGTCACAAGACACGGCTTTATTAGAATATTCTTCGCACTAGCTTTTTGCACGCGCGCTAGAAAAACCTTTAATCCTCGCGACTGAAGCGCGCGCTTGTAGGCTTGTGAAAGTAAGAGACTGTGACGTAAGAGCAACATTTAAACAAGAAGGCCACGTTAGTTTATAAAAAGAACTATTGACATACTGTATGACATTATCTTTCCTCTTAAAAAAATTGGGTTTTGCATCAATAGGCCGATAAAAATATTTCACCTAAGTTGTTCTCTTTCCCTAACTACTAGAGGATTTCGGAAAGGGGGTAGGAAGGGGAAGTAAGTCTGTGACGTATGTTCAACAGCAGTGCCATCTATGTACAGATATCAAAACTATAAAAAACGTTAAAAACAAATTTCGTCTGCTGCAGTATTTTTGTGGGAAACATAAGCGTTAGCAAGAATCGTGGCTTTACGCGAAAGTTTCTTATGATTAACACGTAAATTATAAGTTAAAAATATCAAATGCATCGTCTAATTGGAATTGGAGGATCTGTTTGCTGTTTTATATAAATGCTTTTTAATTTACATTTATCAAAAACATTAACAAACCGTTTCTTTGGAGAATCCATCACTTCAAACTTGCTGATTTGCGAATTGCGAATTCGTTAGACTGCAAAAAAAATCGTCGAAATTGGCCGTAAATTCCAACCAATCAGAGAAATCCTCTTTTTCGCAGGTTTACGCGAAGGGAAGTAATGATGGGAAGTCTCCTCGTAGGATAATATTTTTATCGACCTATTGAGGTGTGGCGTAGTTTGTAATTTGAATCAATTTGATATTTTTTGACGAGTGAGATTTAACATCGCTTTTTCTTTCAAACAATTTGGATCAACCGACAATTGAGATTTGACATTTCTTTCTTTTAAACAATTTGGATCAACCGACAATTGAGATTTGACATTTCTTAATTCTTTAAAAACAATTTGGATTAACCGACAATTGAGATTTGGCATTTATTTCTTTAAAACAATGTGGATTAACCGACAATTGAGATTTGACATTTCTTTCTTTAAAACAATTTGGATTAACCAATAATTGAGATTTGACATTTCTTTCTTTAAAACAATTTGGATTAACCGACAATTGAGATTTGACATTTCTTTCTTTAAAACAATTTGGATTAACCAATAATTGAGATTTGGCATTTCTTTCTTTAAAACAATTTGGATTAACCGACAATTGAGATTTGACATTTCTTTCTTTAAAACAATTTGGATTAACCGACAATTGAGATTTGACATTTCTTTCTTTAAAACAATTTGGATTAACCAACAATTGAGATTTGTCATTTTTTCTTTAAAACAATTTGGATTAACCGACAATTGAGGTTTGGAATTTCTTTCTTTTAAACAATTTGGATCAACCGACAATTGATATTTGACATTTCTTAATTCTTTAAAACAATTTGGATTAACCGACAATTGAGATTTGGCATTTATTTCTTTAAAACAATGTGGATTAACCGACAATTGAGATTTGGCATTTATTTCTTTAAAACAATTTGGATTAACCGACAATTGAGATTTGGCATTTATTTCTTTAAAACAATGTGGATTAACCGACAATTGAGATTTGACATTTCTTTCTTTAAAACAATTTGGATTAACCAACAATTGAGATTTGTCATTTTTTCTTTAAAACAATTTGGATTAACCGACAATTGAGATTTGGAATTTCTTTCTTTTAAACAATTTGGATCAACCGACAATTGAGATTTGACATTTCTTTCTTTAAAACAATTTGGATTAACCGACAATTGAGATTTGACATTTCTTTCTTTAAAACAATTTGGATTAACCAACAATTGAGATTTGTCATTTTTTCTTTAAAACAATTTGGATTAACCGACAATTGAGATTTGGAATTTCTTTCTTTTAAACAATTTGGATCAACCGACAATTGAGATTTGACATTTCTTAATTCTTTAAAAACAATTTGGATTAACCGACAATTGAGATTTGGCATTTATTTCTTTAAAACAATGTGGATTAACCGACAATTGAGATTTGACATTTCTTTCTTTAAAACAATTTGGATTAACCAATAATTGAGATTTGACATTTCTTCTTTAAAAAAATTTGAATTAACCGACAATTGAGTTTTGAATTTTTTTTTAAACAATTTGGATCAACCGACAATTGAGATTTGCCATGTCTTTCTTTAAAACAATTTGGATTAATTGACAATTGAGATTTGGCATTTCTTTCTTTAAAACAATTTGGATCAACCGACAATTGAGGTTTGACATTTCTTTCTTTAAAACAATTTGGATTAACCGACAATTGAGATTTGACATGTCTTTCTTTAAAACAATTTGGATTAACCGACAATTGAGGTTTGACATTTCTTTCTTTAAAACAATTTGGATTAACCGACAATTGAGGTTTGACATTTCTTTCTTTAAATCAATTTGAATTTAAGCTTTTGTACGAGTTTTAATTGACCAAATCTGTCAACTAAGACATTTAATTGTTTATAAACTGGTGATTGCATTGCAATATATTAGCTGTATATAGGTACTATACATGATAAACCGTCTATTTTTTCAAGCTGACGGTTTTCCTCTAAAAAATCATAGAGGAACTTGATTCAGTTTCTGTAAATTCGTTTTGGAGTGAGGTGGAGGAGGCTGGCACCATCCTGGAAAGCCCATAGATCTAAAGGGCTTTCCAAGTTGGAGGCTTCCACCTGTAGTCCCCGGGGGAATAAATGTCGTTTCAACTATAGGCTGGTCTCCAAACAATGCCGCCATGCAGTAGGAATCCCGGAGAAATCCAAGCGCCACCCTCTCTCGTTTCAAATCCTGGGCTCTCTTTCTTACTCAGAAGTCGAAGATATTCTATAGCCTAAACTGAAATTGTCTTTCGATCCTTGGGCGATGGGAAATTTTCCCTCAACCATATTTCCTATCCTATTACCCGGAACAGTCGCGTTCGGACCACTCATATTACGCCTATTACGCTGCTCTCTATCGGGGTTGTAGAGAGATGGTTCGATCACTTAGATTTTTTATTTGGCGAAATATTTTTCTACCGCGGATGGCGCTAGTGACGCTAACAGGGTTGCCACACGCCAGGGAAAACAGGGAAATCAGAGAAAAGTCAGGGAATTTAAAAATGGGCCTAAAAAGTCAGGGAAATGTCAGGGAATTTTAAGAATTGGTAAAAATTCAGGGAAAAGTCAGGGAATTCAATTTTATCTGGGCCCTTTTTGAAGGTAATTTAACTCTAGATGTATGACAAATTATCATTTATTTTCTTGAATGTTTGGCTAATTTTTTCAACATTGCAATAACCTTTTTACTGAAATATAAGTCCATCTAAATTTATTAACTTCCGATAAAAGTAAAATATAAAAGAAAATTTTGGCCTTAATAAGTCAGGGAAAATCTCTTAAAATGGTCAGGGAAAACAGGGAATAGTCAGGGAATTTGAATCTGAAAATGTTGTGGCAACCCAGGCTAAGTAGCCCCTACCGATATTTTGTGGGCTTTACCTCATTACGCTGGAGTACCTACGGAAAGGGAACACTACCAAGTTTTCGTGTCGATCGATCTCGGTTCTTTATGATCTCTAAATTAGTTCATTTTCGCTTTGTTATAAATTCATTAACAATTTAATTTTTGAAAATTGCGAACAATCTAAGCAAACCTAAGCTAATTAAGAGCCAAAATGCAAAACTACGGTCAGTGTTATTCCTTTATTAATTCTAGTACAAAATTTGTATTTCAGTTCAAATAAATATCTGAGCAACTGAAATTTAATGTTCGCTAATTATAAATATTAAAAAAATAAATTTCCTTAAAATTCACACGTGTAAAAACGAAACAAAAATAAAGTGATCCCAGTTAGCTTGTAAAATTAAAATTTCCCGCCATCTCCTATAAATTAGGCTGCACCTCAGTACTTCTATGCATTGGCGGAATGCCCATAAGTATCTGAAGGGGCTACATAGAGTCGGGCGCGCCATCTATTTGCCACTTTTTCTTTAGCCAAACTCTCCTATGGTAGAATTGCTCAGTGATCGAACCATCTCTTTACAACCCTGTGTCTATTTAGAAATACTGCATTTTTTCATTAGTCACTCGAGTCCTGATAAGTTACCACGCGCATTTGTTAAGAACGTATTTACTCAACAACTATTAGCTGATTGTTGAAACTTAATTTGGAGCACTTAGCTGTACAGACATTAAGAAAAACAATGGAGAGACGTTAGAAGACATATTGCCGCTATCCGTCTGCGTTTGATGGGAAAAGGGCTGACTAAAACCTGACTCATCACATTCTGAGAAATTTAGCAATGGATAGGCTATAAGTACTTACGCTAGCGAAAAGGGATCTGCTGCTTTCAAAGTTGGCTTCTCTTAATTAAATTTCCAAGATTTCAACTAACTGCGTTGTTTATGATGTATTTATTTCGTTTGTTTACTGACTACTTAATCGTTAGGTCTAAATGTCAACGATGCTCAACCGAAAGTCTGTGTCCTTGTAAATGTCTTAATCCTTGTTCGTCTCTAGAAAATTTCAATCAGCTGAAATGAATTTATACGGTTTCTGTTTATTCGAAACAAACAAAACGTTTTTTCCGTGACTCTTAGCGATATTTTAATTAAAATAAACTTAATCCTACGAATTAAGACAATTCTTACGGGATTACAAAGTCATCACGTCAAAGGATTTTGTTCTTTGGCTAATTGCCAGAATTAATCAAACTTAGAAGCGCTAAAAAAAATAACGTAGGTTTAATTCGAGGACGAAAATCCTTCTTAAGTAATTGATCTGGCTTCCTAAATTGGAGTATTAATTTTCTTTTTGAAATGGACCTTTTTGTAGAACAGATTAGGGCACAAAATGGGTATTTAGCGGGAATAATTACCTTTATTACTGTTCTATTATTCTGAAATTCAACAATTGTTTTTTTTTATATTATTCTGAGTTTTGTTCCCAATAAGGCAATAGCCAACTATATATATTAAGTAAAATATTTATTGAAATATAGAAAATAACTGGTAATTTATCTAAAAATTATTATATTTTCGTAATAGGTTTTGGAAGGGAATATCAACACATACACAATTGTAAAAAGGACCTTGGAGCCTCCTGTGATCGCGTCCAAAATCCGATTTGTTCCGTACAGCACACACGCCAGAACTGTGTGCATGAGAGTGGAAATCTACGGATGTCTATGGAAAGGTAAACAAATCTTTTAACATTCTTTGGTAACCACTTTTTTCAAATGAAGAATTCATTGTGCAATTACATTTCCGTTGAAATTAACCCATTAAAATTAAAAAATACAAATTATGTAAATCGTTGTTCCCAAATTCAGTATAATAAGACATGTTACATAAATAGGTGTTTCCTGATTATCATAATTCTCGCATTAGGATGATAAAAACAAGTTACTTAAATCGTTGCTCCCTAATTCGTAATAATGACATTACGATTATACAATGACAAGTTACATAATTAGGCGTTCCCTAATTATCATACTTACCTCATTGAGATAATAAAAATCAAGTTACATATATTGTTATTCCCTGATTCATAATTATAACATTAGGAGATTGTAAAATACATGTTACGTAAAATAAGTTTTACCAGATTATCATAATATTCGCATTATTATTATAAAAAACAAGTTACATACACCGTTATTCTCCGTTTATCAGAACTATCCTTTTAAGATAATAAAATACAAATTTCGTCATAATGACCTTATTAACCTTCATACTTTCAATGATAATTGGTAAATAATGGTACTTTTGCTTATTTTATGGTAATTGATAATAAAGTTTTAACGCAGGATCACCAGAAAACGTTATATTTAATAAAAAGTTTGATTGAATATCGATATGGACGTAAAATAATGTTCGCGAGTAAACTGCACCTTGGCAATATCTAAAGGTCAATTGGGTTTTCTCCCGTCCGTAGGCGACAACTTACCACTTAACTCGGATGGAACTTTACCCTTCCAAGTTAATCAGTCTACCTAACGCATTTCTCTTTCAATTCGTTCCTCTGAAGGGCAGACTTTTTCCCTGCAGGGCCCACTTTTTCTCTCGCCACTCTTGATCGTGACTGGAACTGGATAAGTGCTCCGTCCAGCCTCGCGTCTTTCGGGGCGCTACGTTTCTCCTTTGATACGTTAATTGCCCGGCTCCATTTATAACAAGGAAAGAGTAGATTGGAGCGAGAATTGAATGGGATTTTTACGTCGGTTTGATTCCTTATTGATCGGAAGCCGGTTTTTTATTCCTTTTTCAAAAAAAAGGTAGCCAACGGTTTAAACGAGGCTCGGAGTAAAGTAAAACAACACGGAATGGCTTTTAAGGCGATCGAAGGAGTTTAAAAGGTCTCGGGTTATTTGGCCTTTAGCAGAGCCAGCCGCTGTGCAGTGCTCCGTGTTCTTCCGCGAGGTAAAGAAAAGATTCACTGTATGCCCTTTATCTTTTTCGGATACTTCTATCGTATCGAAGAAGCTCGGGTTAAAAGGAGAAAGGGCATTTGTGTCTTCGATGATTGCTTCAAACAAGACACGAATTAAGTTTGGCCAAGATCAATCGTGCACTTTTGCTACTAAGTGAGTTTTGACCTCCATTTCACTCGTTAGAAAAGTGCAGCCTAGTTACAATTACTAATTTTTTGACGAAAATAACTTCAGGTGTATCAATACACTTTGAAGCGTTATTAACATTGACTCTAGCTGTATGAAAAAATTAATGTTCTCAAAGCCAAAACTAAAATTATACCTGCGATCTAGAAAGCTTAAGATTTCGAAATCGTTAAATATCATGTGGTGGTAACAGGATTTTAATATGTGTGTACTATTATTTTTCCCAAAAAATGGGCCCTATCTTAGACTCTTACTAATTTTATAAAAGCTACATGACCTTGCTTTGAGGCCGCACCAATTAACTGAACATAGCCTGCCCTGGCGCTGCCAATGCCAATATCGAGAAGGAAGATTTTTCAAACGACATTTTAAAATATTCCTAATTTTACTGGCAAAGTTTTGAAATTGTGATAACACGTACGTGTGTTTTTAAAACCAATATGAAAACCAACAAATTCGAACTTCATAATTACTTAACTCGCAAGTTAAATAACACGAAAATACTTTTTTGACTTTCCTGTCCACCATTTAGTAACGCAGAGTAGCCACTTGAAAGAGCCCAGCCCCGAAATTACATACATACTCTGACCCTCAATTATTATACCACCATTAACCTTAAAATGAATAAACTGCAATCTAAATGAAGACTATTTTTAATAAGAAAACTAACCATACTAAATGATAAATACTTAATTGCTAGTGTGCCTTATATGGATTATTTGGTTTCCTCTCTCACTTCCTGTAACATTTAGTAACATTTTGACACTAGACTAAGTGCGTTCGAGGGGCAGCTCACTCCAGTGATTATTAGGACACCCTCGTATGATTTAAATCATGATAAGATTAGACTAAAATTAAATCTGTAGCTTTGGCTTTACAACGATTAAAAATGATTAAATCGTGATTAAATTTTTAATCATGATTATTAGGATACCCTAAACCTAACAAGGAGACGACCCGGGGTGTAACTCACCGATTTGGTTCAATCTCGGGGGTTTGGTAGACCTTCATGTTACTTGAAACACCCTAAAGGGAAATGTCTCCATAGGCAACCGTTTTGCCATGGCAACCAAAAATATTTTTGACAATACAAAATGGAAATTTTCCTATTGAATATAACATGGGAATCTGACCAAATGTAAGGGTACCCCTGTAAATATTTTAATCAACTTCGAACTTTTTCATTATTTTCCTATTTATATTTTCTATTTTTAGCATTTTCAAAAATTAAAATTTTTTACAGGGGGGGTACCCTTAATATTGGGCAGATTCCCATGTTATTTTCTATGGGAAAATTTCCATTTTGTGTTGTCAAAAACATTTTTGGTTGCCATGGCAAAACGGTTGCCTATGGAGACATTTCCCTTTAGGGTGTTTCAAGTAACATGAAGGTCTACCAATCCCCCGAGTTTGAACGAAATCGGTGTGTAACACCTCGGGTCGTCTCCTTGTAAGTGATCTGCACCTCTCCTATCCCCAAAAATATCAGTTGACAATCCATCACGAAATAATACTTGTCGCCTGCGGAATTTGGTTAACAGTTAATTTTAAACTCATAATGTTTGTCGATGTTAAATCAATGAGATGTCAGGATGACAGTTTAAACTGTAATATTGATTTGCTGGCGCTTTGACTCTCTCGCAGACGGAATAGTGAGCTACGCCATGCCTCAGGGAGAACGACGAGGAATTGATCTTGACCTGGCCGACATGACTTACGACGGCGTGAAGGACGACAGCTACTTGCACGGAGGCTTGGGGCAACTGACCGACGGCCAGAAGGGAGACGAGAACTTCCGGCAAGATGTATCCAATTTGGGCAAAGGCTACGAGTGGGTGGGCTGGAAGAACGATTCGTCGACCCATTCTCGCCCCATCGAAATTACCTTCACCTTTGACACGGTCCGGAACTTCTCCGCCATTTATCTTTACTGCAATAACATGCACACCAAGGACGTTCAGGTTGGGATGGCGAATACCGTCGTGTCAGCTACCTTCTCTATTAAAGAAGCTGACCGTATCGAGAGTGACATTATTATTGACCACACTAATTTCCTTTCGCGTTTTCTTAGGTATTTTCCCAAGCTCGGATATGGTTCAGTACCGGGGGAAAGTATTTCACCAGCGAGCCCATCCACTTCACCTACCTACCGGACATGTATTTCGAGAAAGCTCGTAACGTCACCATCTATCTTCACCATCGGATAGGACGATTCGTTAAAGTCGAACTAGCTTTCGCCGCTAAATGGATGCTTATCAGCGAGGTTTCTTTCAATTCTTGTAAGTTGTTAGACGCTCAAGTGAAGAACGATTCGAGATATTTTGTCTGACTCTTCCGTTTTGCATTCTAGTTCCTGCCGTTGGAAACTTCACGGAAGAAGAGGCACCAGCGGCGCCACCAATAGGTAATGAAAATGGATTAGTTTGAGGACAGATGGCTAGGAAAGAATATCGTAGTTATACTTGTCACTGCTTAAATTAAGATATTACTGATTAGAAATATTTGTAGATCTTTTGTGCTATGCCCATTATTTTTGATTTATTACGAAATACATCAATTACAATACAGCAATATGTATCTGAACGATTACAGTAGGTATCTGGAATATTCTAGTATGCCCCTGGACGATTCTAGTATGGCCCTGGACGATTCTAGTATGCCCCTGGAGGAATCTAGTATGCCAATGAAGGAATCTAGTATGCCAATGAAGGAATCTAGTATGCCCCGGAAGGAATCTAGTATGCCCTGAAGGAATCTAGTATGCCCCTGAAGGAATCTAGTATGCCCCGGAAGGAATCTAGTATGCCCCGGAAGGAATCTAGTATGCCCCGGAAGGAATCTAGTATGCCCCGGAAGGAATCTAGTATGCCCCGGAAGGAATCTAGTATGCCCCGGAAGGAATCTAGTATGCCCCGGAAGGAATCTAGTATGTCCCGGAAGGAATCTAGTATGCCCCGGAAGGAATCTAGTATGCCCCGGAAGGAATCTAGTATGCCCCGGAAGGAATCTAGTATGCCCCTAAAGGAATCTAGTATGCCCCTAAAGGAATCTAGTATGCCCCGGAAGGAATCTAGTATGCCCCGGAAGGAATCTAGTATTCCCCGGAAGGAATATAGTATTCCCCGGAAGGAATATAGTATGCCCCGGAAGGAATCTAGTATGCCCCGGAAGGAATCTAGTATGCCCAGGAAGGAATCTAGTATGCCCCGGAAGGAATCTAGGATGCCCCTGAAGGAATCTAGGATGCCCCTGAAGGAATCTAGTATGCCACTGAAGGAATCTAGTATGCCCCGGAAGGAATCTAGTATGCCCCGGAAGGAATCTAGTATGCCCCGGAAGGAATCTAGTATGCTCTTGGATGGTTAACAAAATGTCCACGGACGGTTAACAATGTCCACGGACGGTTAACAATAGGTTCATGTTTGTTTACATAATGTAAGTGGGCGATTACAATGTTCGTCTTCGGACGTTAGCTATAAGAATAGCATGACAATTATTCATTTGATAATCTTTCCAGCGCCTTAACCGCAATTAAATTAAACTTCTATTTGAATTTTCACGCTATTTTCTTCTTTTTAATGCGGATGGTCTAGTGAGTACCGCTATGAGCGAAGACAGTCTATCCAACCAGTACGTGGGTCTCGTCATCGGGGTGTTGGCGGCCGTCATCCTACTTCTCATCATTGTCATATTTATCATCATTGCCCGCAACAAACGCAGAAAGCATAGCACTCCCCATACCATTTTGAAACCAGTTGAAAACAGAGTGACGATTAACATGAAGGTATGACGAAAATCACTTTTTTTTTCATTTCCAATTTAATTTGAGTACGGTATTCTGGTCGTGTACTTGTTCCATTTTAAAATACAAATTTTATTAATTTTCTTTTATTATGGAATAAATGTACTCTTATCTACGTAAAAAAAATACTTTTAACGGGCTTAATATGTTGGAAGTCACTTTAAAATTGTACTTTCGAAATGCACTTTGGCATTTTTAGTGGAAGCGCCTTAAATGTCATTCTCTTAATATTAAATTTTATATGGAAATTTCGACTCGAGCTAAAAAATATAATGGTCTTCCAACCAAACAGAAGCAAGATGTGCCTTAAGAGCGCCAAATCCTTCCGAGGATTATATACACGTAGTTCTTTATTTTGGGCCCACTTAGATTTTTCACTGGGCCACTTTTATCGGAGCATGCTTTTTCAACTCCCGCTACCCATTTATTTTTTCCGTTCATATTTCATTTTCTGATTCGATTAGCTACTGTCCTATCTTTTATTTCGCTCGCATTCGCCTTTTACATTTCAGTTCTCACCAACATTTTTTATTTCCGAAGGGAAGGAAATGAGACTATAATTTTCCTCCCCTTCGCAACCCTTCCATCGTTTTCTTTTCGCTTCCTTTATTTTGGCTTTGCTCTAAACGATACCAACATTTTCTTACAAATGTTTTGATGCTTTTCAAGTCTTAAGAGACAGACTTAGGTATATTGTCCGACTTGGTAAAAACCCGTTATTGATGAATAACTTTTACCTGAAGAAAATCAGTACCTATGCGTAATACTTTCGTATAGCAACATCAGACTTATTACTTATGGCTTTATCATTTATTACTACCGAAGAAAGTAATTAGCTAATTACCCAAAAATTATTTAAATTAAATATTCAAACATAATTGATGTTTTACGAAAATAAAAGTTCCTTTTCCTTTAAATATTAACGTGGCACGTCGCAAAAATTTCAAAATAATTAATGTTTTCTAACGATGATGATATTAATCCTCGCTTATCATTAGATTATCAAGTTCCAGATCTTTTTTAGAAAGGTTTTATATCCCCTTGTAAGATACGTTAATTTATTACCCCATAGAAATACAGCATTGCTAACTTTAGCATATTCATGAACTTTAAAAATTAATTTTAATACCATGGACTCTAAAAATTATCTAATAATATGGAGTCTACAAATTATAATAATAATATGGACTTTACAAAATATCTTAATAATATGGACTCTACAAATTATCTGAATAATATGGACTCTACAAATTATCTTAATAATATGAACTCTAAAAATTATCTTAATAATATGGACTCTACAAATTATCTTAATAATATGGACTCTACAAATTATCTTAATAATATGGACTCTACAAATTATCTAAATACTATCCTAATATCATGGACTCTAAAAATTATCTAAATACCATCCTAATATCATGGACTCTAAAAATTATCTAAATACCATCCTAATATCATGGACTCTAAAAATTATCTAAATACCATCCTAATATCATGGACTCTATAAATTATCTAAATACCATCCTAATATCATGGACTCTAAAAATTATCTAAATACTATCCAAATATCAATTCAATTCCGCTAATTACTTCAACTATAGACTTGTTTATATTATTTGCGAGACCTTGTCTCTTTTAAAATTCCATTTTTCTACGTTAAAATATTAGTTATAGAAAAAGGTACATTAATATTGAAAGGAAGAGGAACGATATTTTTTACGACCATTGTACAGTAAAAATTAGGAATAAAAATGGTGTAGCTTTACTAATGGTACAATGCTCTTTACGTAAACCAACACCGCATAGAATTATTGATTTTATCCATTTCTGCAGTGAATATTTTTGTTCCGACAACGGGTTTTTAGACAGTTTGGATTAGTAACGAATAGAGGAGGTTTTCATGATATTCTTACTAAGTGTGCATTTTTTTACGCCGCATGTTTTGCTCGTGATTGCTAGTGTGCCAATGTGTCTTAATTTTTCCAATCTCGTCTCCTCTTCCTCTTTCTTCTCGTCCAAAAACAATCTGTGTTTTCTACTTCTTCGTCTCTCTTCCTTCCTCTTCTTGTTTCTATTATGATTTCCGAATCCTTCTCACTTCCGCTAATTTATTTTCATTTTCGTTCAATTTTTAATTTACCTTGGTTAAAATGGCGTCGAAACAAATTGACATTTAAGACTTCGCCTGAGCAGGTTGGTCCTTGTTTAGAACGCGCAGCTTGAGCCGTGAACATTTGCACTATGAAAAAACCAAAAGCGATACTTTTAAACTTTAAATATTGATTTGATCTGGTTCACTTTTAAGCTCAAAATAATATTTATAATAAAACAAAATGCATATAGTGTCAATAAAACTTGTTGAAATATGAAAACAAATACTCCTCATTGTAGGCTGTAGTTTTTTAGTATTTATTCAAGAACGACCTGCTCCGATGGACATTTTAATATTAGGGACATGACAAGTCGGCGGTTAATACTTTTGTTTAAATCATGTCCCTATTAAACTGGACCGCGTGCGAGTTTGGCACAGTAACAAAATTGATTTAATTGGCCGTGAATAAGATTGGCCTCGTAAAAATTGCACATCAGGCCTATTTGTAAATAGATATATTAACCGTAACGTGTTGTAAATTGAACAAAGTCGGTGAACTTTGAATGATTCGGTGAAAACCTGGTTTTTTCTGAAACCACTTTTGTTTTTCCTGTTCTCTTTTCGTTTCTCGTCTGTTTATTCAAATCAAAAACCAAATCCTCCTCCTGCATCTCTCTCACCACCATTCAATCATTATCCTGTTCGATGCGTCCGTCTCCAACTTTCTCTCCTCGTCTGTTAACTCAAACACAAACTATCCAAAACAAACAAAATCAACCTAAATAACAAAAGGATCTGGCTCTGACCTACAACCCCGTCGCTCATCAGGCTAATGGCTCCGTCTATGGTCAGGTTGCTATTGACGATGCAGATCCGGACAAACTTCTTTACCAGGAACCGCAGGATTTCAAAATACCCTATCCAGGAACTTACAGCAATGGTGAGTTCCGCTTGTCTAGTCATATCAGTTTCGGATTTTCTAAGATCAGTAAAAACTGAAGTATGTCGGTTACGAGAGACCTATCCACCTCGATAAAATATAGTTTATAAATAAGAACGTATTCATACTCGCAAGTAGACAACCCGAGGTGTTTATCTCCGATTTCGTTCTTGTAACTTGAAAATCCCGAAATTGGTGGACAAGAATGGGTTTTCGTTTTGTCATGGCAACCGAAAATGTTTTTGACAACTTAAAACCTAATTTTCTCTACGGAAATTAACATGAGAAAATTGTGTATTTACCACAATTTACCCAATTTAAGTAAATTAACCCAAATTGACATGTATTTGCCCAAGTTTACCCAAATTATCTGAATTAATTAATAAAAACTTGTCAAGGTTAACGGTAAAAAATAGTTAGTGTAGGGAGCTGTTGGCTCGCGTGGCATGTAGGGCTTGCCATCACCCTCCTACGCATTCTAACCCGGCCACCTGGATTAATGGCTTTAAAAGTAGCTTGATGACTTTGGCCTAAGGTGGTGCCTTGGGTATTAGCCTAGCTGATTATTATTATTAATATTATTATGTTTCTAATTAAACTTTTAAATTTTGAAGAAATGTCCCCATGTTATTTTTCGTAGAGAAAATCAGGTTTTAAGTTGTCAAAATTATTTTCGGTTGCCATGGCAAAACGAAAGCCCACTCTTGTACACCATTTAAGGGATTTTAATGTTACACGAAAGTTTGAACGAAATCGTTGATAAACACCTCGTTTAGTCTCTTGGTCAGTGTAATATTAACATTTTAAAATCCCAAGTTAATTTTCGGCCATGGTACGTTGTATACATCCTCGCCCCGTGCGGGTTGATCATTTCGAAGTACACGTTACATCCTTCGAAAGTGCGTGTTACATTTTAATTCGCAAGATGGATACTACTTTTGTAAGAGTATAAACTTCTGGTAAAAATTAATTTCCAGTTTTCTGTTCGGCATATTGGTTGAGGCTTTTGGCGAAAAACTAGATCGAAGGTCTATCCGCGTATATTTGACCGCAAATTTTTCCTTTTGCAAACGCGTTTTTAGAGTCGACGACATCCCGGGAATACGCCGTGCCTGACATAACAAAGACGAGCACTCCGACCCCGCTGTTGCCCAACCACCCTCCTCCCGGCTCTTGCAACAGTCTGAAAGGAGTCTACCCCACGTCGATGCCTAAAAACAGTTCTCAGCCGCCTTCGGAACGATATTACGCCGCAACGGACGTGGTCAAACTGCCCAATATCCAGGGGGTCAGTGGCAATACGGTCTATGCCGTTCCCAACGTTGATTTGCTCACCAGGGACGACTCTTTGCCTCCCGTCAGAGAGGTTCCACGGCACAGGCTCAGGTTCATGGAGAAGATCGGCGAAGGACAGTTCGGAGAGGTCAGTTTCCGAGTTTAAGTACGCCTCGACTAAACGTACGAGACCGTAGTCCGCAGTTTTAATTGACTCTGTTCTTTCTTAACAAAAATTCGTGGCGATTCTTATTGGTCTTATCATCATCATTCGTTGCTTCTAACTATTATTTCGTGGCTGTTTCCTGGCTTCTTATGATATGTTTGTCGTTCAGTGTGGTTTTCAGTAGCATTTTTTGCATGTCCGCCATAACCAAAGCGCTGTTTTTGCCGCTGAGTAATTTTCCAAGGCAAAGCACTCTACGGTTCTGGATGATACTAGAGATACATTTTTTATATCGTTTACTTTATTAGTAGAACAATAGTTTTGTTTTTTTCTTGATTCTGTTGCTATCACTCTGTAGCTCTTAGCTTGTTTGAAAGTTTCGTAGCTTGTATGCCATTAGATTTATCATCTTCACGTAGAACCTAGTTCATTTAGTTTCGAACATTTCCTCGACCACATACGATATATACGCTTCTAAATAGTTAAAAATATTTTTGAAAGAGTATAATCGGGGTATATATCTATGGAAATTGTTAAAGACGAGATGGTGGTGGTGATGGTTACCCCGGGAGGTTAAATAACGAAACTATCTCAGTGGCTTCAATCGAGACCGTCGTCCTACCTTAGGTTCACCTATGCGAAGCTGAGGGGATCCCAGAACTGGTGGACGTGCCTTGTCTAGGAAACAAAACGTTAGTGGCCGTGAAGACGTTGCGCAAGAAGGCCTCCGACCAGGCTTTGACTGATTTTTACAAAGAAGTCAAAATTCTGTCTCGTCTTCGCGACCCCAACATCGTTCACGTGCTGGGCGTTTGTACGCGCGAAGAACCGTTCTGCATGATCGTCGAATACATGGAAAACGGCGACTTGCATCAGTTTTTGCACCTGCACGTTCCCGAAACCAGCACTTTCAAACCCGCTAACGCTAAAATACTCAGGTGAGCTTCTTCTTCTTTTCTATTCTCTCTTTCTGTCCTCCTGGTTTTCGTTCTTAAGTAAATGTTCCGAACTTTTAGATTTCGCCTGTTCTCGGACTAAAAGCATTGAATTGGGAATAGTACCGCTGGAATGACATAGGCGCGTTTGGCAGTCATGGTTTTGCGAAAAAAAATCTGAAATTTCGAGACGGCGAACTCTATCATTGTACGGGTGGCGCCATCTATCACTTTCAAAGTACATTAGTACTATTAATTCAATTGCATAGTATATAGTTCCCACCGCTAACAGCGGATGGTGCCACCGACAAATGATAGAGTTATCAATTTTGAAAAATTAGAGCGTTCTATAAAATCAGTGGGTGTGCTTTCCCCCTTTTGAGTTCGGAGGAGGTTAAGGTTTGGCCGGTTTTTCGTGTGAGAGAAAAATATTTATCTGGAAAACCCGTAAGAAATTGAGAGCAGTCGATTTTTAGGAGTAGCGTAGTTGCTAGCCTAGGCTTCACTAATTTCCGGCTTTCCGCGCCGTTTTTCTTATTTTAAATGATTATTGTAATAAATGTATGATGGCAAATAAGCAAAATACTAGTCCCAAATCCACGGGTTTAAAAAGAAACTTAGATCATGAAAATATTCTTAACCTCAAACATACTTCAACACCTAGGGTCCCACCTACAACTCCTAAAAGGTACGTCTCTATAATATTCATATAAAGACAGGACATAAGCCGAATTCTCTTAAACCAAAGAATAACAAAAGTTGTTAGTCCTGCTGAACTAGCTCTATAGTCAGTATGAAAAGTTTCGCCGGTTTTGGGCCGATTTTATAGAACGCCCTATTGTCATTCTAGCGGTACTATTCACTATTCAATGACTAAAAGTGTACTCTTTTTTCCCTAAAACGTTTTCTTCACCTGTTCCGGGGATGATAATTACTCCGCCCCATAAACTCTTCGCTTGTTCCGGAGTATTAGGGCTACTCTTTTTACCGATCCTTCGGGTACAAAAGAGTAAATCGAATTTTGTCGTCTGCTAGCCGGAATTTTTCTGCTAAAAGGGTAACAGGCAGCCATTTTGGTAAAACGTTTTTACTCCGACTCAAACTATTCGCCAGCACAGAATCGGAGTAAAATGACGTCATAGCCTTACTCTTCTTACCCTACTCCGAAATCCCGGAACATGCGAAAAGAAACCACCTATAGATACAAGTCTGCCACTTTCGCGATAAAAGTACGGAAAATTAAAGAAATTTGTACAAACTGACTCAGATCTTAAATTTCGAACAGGAAAATGGGAAATCAAGATTTTTTTAAATCAACTAATAACCTTAACGTGTATTCAAAAATTGTAGCTTCGGATATTTGACATATTCGTCAAAAAGATGTATTAACGTTAGCAGAGAATCACGGGACACACATTCTCTGTTACTTAAATATATTCTTGTTACTACTTAATCGCACATTTTGGTTTGAAAACATTTCTGTGATAATTTCGAAATTTTCCAATGTGACACATTTATTTTCTTATTGCAGCTACGGCAGCCTTATTTATATGGCGACTCAGATAGCCTCGGGGATGAAGTATCTAGAGTCTCTGAATTTCGTCCACCGCGACTTGGCTACTCGCAATTGTCTCGTGGGCAAGGCCTTCACCATCAAGATCGCCGACTTCGGAATGAGCCGGGAGCTGTACAACGCGGACTACTACCGAATTGAAGGGCGTGCTATGCTGCCCATTCGTTGGATGGCTTGGGAGAGTATTCTCTTGGTAAGACACTTGCTTGCCGAAATAAAAGTAGTTACCTTTTTAATACTGGACTGTTGAGTTGCGAAGAAGTGGCGCTATTAACAATAGGCGCTTTAATATACCCAATACAACAGGAAGTAATTATGCACGGAACCTCGACGTGCAAACTACTCTTTATGTGGTCCTTGCTACTCGGGCTTAAAGCGGTGCCAAAATTAAGAGTCAATTTAAAAAAAAATAAAGGCCCCGACTATGAGTGTCGTCGGAAAAACATTGTGTTAGGGCTAACGAAGATTTTTGCGTCATCGTGGAGTTTTAGCCATTTTGAAAATTGAAACCAGTCTTAAGGAAAAATGGCGTTTATAAAGTAAATGTCAAGATAACTTGCTTTGAGTTTAGTTAACTTCTTTGGCTAGCCAGGCTAATTTGGTAAGCAACCAATCGAAAATATATTGTCCAGTGATCCCGACTTGACTAAAACAGAGAAGCTCAATTGCAACAGCTGTTGTAAGAATTGAGGTCAGAATATTGTTTCTGAAAAGTCATAAATGTCCAGATAAATTATTTTACATATTAATTAAAATCTGAAATAGCAAAAGAACTACTTTTATTATCTTACGTCTTCACTAACCAAACGAAACTTTTAAAGAGCTCTAATTTGAAACCACACTAAAATTATCTTTCTTTCAGGGTAAATTTACGACGAAAAGCGACGTGTGGGCATTCGCAGTGACTCTTTGGGAAATTTTGACGTACGGGCGACAACAACCATATACGGAACTGACGGACGACATGGTCATCGCGAACGTGGGCCACTTCTACCAGAATGACGGACTACAAACTTACCTTCCCATGCCGTCTAATTGTCCCAAAGAAATCTACGACCTTATGCGCGAGTGTTGGCAAAGAAACGAGACTGAGAGACCCAATTTCCGGGAAATCCACCTCTTTCTGCAAAGGAAGAACTTGGGCTACGCTCCGCTCGTATGACACGCGACCGAACTGCTGTACATTCCGGGATTGGCTAAGTCTGACGTCAATGGTGCCGCGTGGTGCTAAGCCGTAAATGTAAAGTGGTGCGCGAACGGTTCCGGCTGATCCGACGTTTGGAGCCGTCACGTCATTTTCTATACAAGTATTAATTTAGTTCAGTCGTTATCCAATATTGGCGTCAAACGGTGTTATTGAAAGATATAAATAAAATCGTGTTTATTCTATAAATAATGGGAGCGTCAGAAACCATATCAAGGCTTAATAAGGATTAGACGAAACCGCTTTTAGATTAAAAGCCTCGCGTATACATAAATAGGCCTTCTGTATTCGGGATTTGTACAAATAGTTATATACACGTAAAACATTGATTCCAGCTTTGCTATACGAAATGATAACAAGAATTTAAAAAACACGCCTCTAAAGCTCAATCATGAGGATGTCCGCGAGAAATTAATACGTTATTCGCCACGGAATCTCAACGTATATATATGAATGCTTTTAGCCCATAATTTTTTACTAAGTGTAATGTTATTTTGGTTTAATCCTTGAAAAAAGACCAGACTAAAACGCACTGCACATTTTCTATTCGATATTTAAGATATGGTTAAACGCTATCGGGACCAGTCAGGAAAAAAAAAGATATTATAAAGCGAAACCCGTATTTGTAATTAATTGGACGAACTTTTAACCTCCTATGCAAAAAACACGTTTATTTTACAAACCTTTCCCTACCATCTGTATAAATTGTTTTATTTTTATTCAAAATACCAATTATTTCGTTAAAAGGAAAATTGTTAGGGTTATAGAAATATATTACCGTAGAATTTACGCGTCGAGAAAGCTAGACAACAGGTTCGCGTCAGTTCGACGCCATTTCTTCGATAGTTTCCCCGTTACCATCAACACTCACCAGGTTCGCGTCGGTTCGTTAAGACGCGATCGTCATTGGATGCGCGAATCTCGTTGGTTCGTGATCTGATCACGTGATGACGCCACAACCAACGCGCCCGCCTTTTAGTCGACGACGTAATCGGAATCTGAACGTTTTATCTACAATCCGCGAAAAATGGAAAATGTCAGCCTTTTATTGAAAACGTAATAGTTGTAATTTTTCCTCACGAGAGGGCGTTCAACGCAAAATAATTCGGTGTTTGATTGGTCGCTCACTTTTCATATAGCTTTTTAGAAGTAAACTAGTAAACGGACGTTGGTAGTCTTTCGTTGGATAAAAAGAAAACCTACTTTATGTGGCACCTATAAGGTAGACTGAATATAACGTGTAAATAACATAATTTTGATTATCCCAAAAGTGGATACAATTCGTGTAATTTAATTGTGACCGTGGTGATATTTTATTTTTCCCTTTTCCGTTTCGAACGATAGAGTGACAAACGCTCGAATTTTTACGATTTACTGTACGCAAATAATATAACCAATTGACTCTGTAATACAAAAAAGAACAAAAGATTTAAAACTGGTCGCGGGATTTGAACTTGATCACGCGTGAAAACAATTTTTCAAAACTTCGATCAAATAAGTGATATAACTATAAAAGCACGTAGTTTTTAAAAACAAAAAAGTAAAAATAAACAATTGTGATTGTATCGTGATCACTTCATCACACTTATGGAAATAACTATATACTTGCCCCATTTTCCTGTTTAATTTTAATTAAAACTAAACAAATAGAAAATAAATATGATAAAAAAGAAAACGCCACCTAGGCTCCAAATATTTTCAGATGTCGAAATCCAGGTTTCTATTCTGCAAACGGTTATAATCTATTTCCTAAATTGACCGACGAAACGTAAGAATTCGGACTACTGAAAACTTGTACTTGAACTTAAACTTGTACACGTGAACGTTCACGTACGAGTTTGTGGAACGAGGAAAACGTTATTAGAATTCTATATTGTTTTCGTACAAATCTTTTTATTTCTTGTATTTAGGTTCCTAAGAAACATGCTAAATTATTTTAAGAAAAAAAAACCACGAAAAGGATTTCAATTATATTACTTGACAAATCGCAATAAATTTGAATTGCCGCGATAATTTTTCAAAACTGCCAACCGAGCTTAAAAATAATATATCTGAATTTCAAAAACCGCTATTGTATATTTTTAATCGAAAACCCCACATTTTCTCTCAACCTTTAAAAATGTTAAACAGAGTGCTTAAATTGATTATAATTTCGAAAAACAATCAAACCAATAGTGAGCTCTACCTCATTTAAATCACACCCAATTATCCAACAAATAAATGCCAAATAATAGTTAAAGTTTTAACGAATAATAGTTAAAGTAACTCGTTATTATTTGATTTTCTCCGAGGTTAAGTTCAAGATTTTCCCAATTTAAGAAATTACATACTAATGTCCACGTTACGTATTTTGTATTGCTCTTAAAGTAGTAAACATAAGTAATTTTCGATGATACAAAAAAAAACATAGCACTGAAATTGGAATTTTATTTTACGTTTTGAAGCACTATTCGTAAAATTTTCAACCCGAATACTCTTAAGGAATATATAAAACGTGGGGAAAATTATCCGGTCATAACACTGCATTTTACATAAAAAATAAATGAAAAAAGTATAAAAACAAATCCCGTATATTTTGTGTATCAAGTTAAGATGACGTGAAAATTGACATAAAAAAAGTAACAAAAAATATCTTTTCCTCTATTCCCCTTTACGTAATTATGAAAAAAAAACCTTTAATAAAGAAAACGTTTTGCTTTACGGGGACAATCTAAAGAAAATAAAAACAAAATACCTTACCGTGCCTGTGTTTAAGAAATGAGCTTGTATATTTATTTCACTGCTTTTTTGCATTTTATAGTGCCATAAGTGAACAGAAAGATACGGAAATGACTTGATTAAATATCAAAATTTTGGATCTAACTGGAATCAAAACATATATACTTGGGATACAATTCTGTTTGTATAGTTTAGAAAATTAATTTACCTTAGAATATGGTATGACTGCGAAGATACTAATCATAAAAAAGTTCGTCTGCTTTCGATTTTCTTGTGGCACTCTTTCACACAGACGATCGCCATAATAGCTGTTTTCCCTTACGAAAATGACTTGATCCAATGTACAAATATGGATCAATTAAATTCTATTTGGATCAAATAATTTGGATCAAACCGTAATAAAATTGATAATATTGTAATGGACGCTTCAATAAAACATCTTCATGGAAATCGCCAAGAAGTAACGTTTCCGAGATCCAGGACCTGCAAGCTACCGTTTATAAAGTGCTTGTAGAAATAATGGAAACTTTTCACCTGTACGGTATGCAACAAGTGTTTCCTTTACATATTACGGCTTAGCAAAAACACGACGTTCTGTTTAGTGAATGGTTTCCATTACTTCAACAAGTACAGTAATTTGCAGGTCCTGGCTTTCGGATATATTACTACTTGGCGATTTCCTTGAAGATGTTTTATTTCAACCCCTATTTGTTGAAATATAGCACATTTTTTATTGCAAATTTGGATCAAAGTTGAATTTAACCATTTTTTTAATTAAACTTGATATACCATTTCCGTAAGGGATAAATAAGTGTCACGATATATATATATATATATATATATAAAACCACGCATACTTCACAATTAGGTTTCACCGCCCAGCCATTATGCACCTGCAAGATCAAGATGTCTAGTATCGCTGCTTCAAATTCCTCAGCCTACAGGTGATATAGAATGATTGATATCCCAGTTGCTAGCGATGTTGATTTTATTAATTAGATTGATTTCGTAAGGTTTTATGCCAAGTTTTCTTGACAAATTGATACATAATTTGAGTGCAGCGATAACGTAAACTATATTTTAAACTAATCTTTATTAAATTAAATTATTAATTATTAATTATTAATAAAATTTTATTTCATTTTCTCTAAATGCATTGAAGTATAATACGTGATTTAAATCAATGATATAAAATCACTTGATATAAATCGCGACTGATTTAATTCAGAAAACCCTGCCAGCTGCACCGGTATAAATATTTTTTCCCATGTCATCATATATACTTTCAGCAATTGAATAATTGAATTATAATTTGGGAATAAAACTAAGCTATAATTAAGGGGAAGATCTCTACCAAAATTTAAAAAATTACCAAGTTAATATTAAGAATTTCAGCTTTAATTATCTGTCGTCGAAACCGATGACGAACTGAAAATTATCCATCGAACATTGTTTCTACTTAAGTAAGTAACATATTTGGCATATTACAAAAGTAAGTCTCATATTTTGCCTATTACAAATAGTTTCATTTTTAAGCTACGTATTTTTGTAAAACAGATTACAGCAATATTTATCATCAACCAACTGATATTAAATCGTTTAAAAAAATAATGGCTTTGTTTCAATGGCTTAAATTAAAGATCTAGCATTAAAAATTATTTAATCATTTCAATCTACGAAATAAATATTTCGGAGATTATTGATCAAAAATTGAGGTGGACAGAAGACTACAGAAAAAGAATCGATTATATATTTGCTTTTCATAAACTGTAATTTTATCCTGGTATTCTCGTTTAAAATGTGTGCTTTATAGTTCAAAATTTTGTAGCAATAAAATAACAGTTGATGTAACATTTTACATAATTCCGATAACGGTAGGTGGAGCTGAACTCCTGCCTGCGCGATCAATTGCTAAATTTTCGAAGCATTGTACTTGCCTACTGCAGGAATGGATTGGAGAAAAATATAAAATAAAATATTAGGCATTACCATATTTATAACTGAGTGAAGCACCCTCAAATTAGAGGGTGATCGCGTGCGCGGGAACTTTTCAATGTGTATTTTCGAGAGCGCGGTTGCCATAGAAACCGTAATGAAGATAACGAAACAATCGTTGTCCTTGCTAAAGCACTTTAGCATTAGTTTTTCATTTTTATTGTCATTTACAATATGCACCGCAAAAAGAACGCCAAACCGAAATCGCCGCTTATATCAGAAATTAAAAATACCCAATTTAAACTCAAACTTAACGGTAATTAAAAACACTAGACAGATAATTATTTAATTATCTAATTTAAATTAATTTATTCCTGATTATTTTTCGAGGTTAGGAAGCAGGTACAAAGCGGAACAAGATGAACTAAACGCCCAGCTGGCGGAAAGCGCCCATGCGCTGGATAAAATACAAAAAAATATCGAAGACTTGAAAATTTCTCTTAGTTACGCCTGCGAAGTATGATCCTATGGAATTATCGCGGTAAATTTGACACTCGACTTAATGTAGGATTGTATTTTCTTTTTTAGACTAAAGATCAACCATTGAAGAAGGCCTTTGAGGGATTCGAAAACAAGTTTAAAGATTATGAAAATAAAACATCCGACGTAAGACATTCTCATTTACGATTGTAAAATTATTTTTAATTCGTTATTCTTGATATTTAAGCAAATTCTAGAAATTATGGACAGAAAAATAAGTGAACAAACGAAAATATTAGATCTATTACATCATGAGAAAAAAGAAAAGGAGATGGTAGTCTCCCAAAAAATACGAGAGTATAAATCCCAAATCAACACACACAGCGAAGGTCCAAATCAACGGGTAAACCTTTCTAAATACATTGATTAAATACATTAATTTTAAATTAATTCTTAAAAGCGCACTAGTATTTATTTATTTATTTATTTATTTATTTCCTTAGATTCTGAATAGATTACGGGATGACTTCCAGAAAATCTCCATGAAAATTGAAGAAACGAGAAGAGTTAATGAGAAATACAAAGAAATCTATCAAGCTTTAGTTGATGTACGATATGTTTAAATATTATCTTTAATTTGAAAAGTTTTATATGCCATGGCATTAGAATTTAAAATAAAATAAAATTCCGTAATAAAAAGACTAGATACTTCATGGCTAAAATTTATTTATTTACATTGGCGAGCTTTTGTAATCCTCGGCTTGAAAAGGGACCAATAAATAAATTTTAGCCATGAAGTATCTAGTCTTTTTATTACGGAATTTTATTTTATGTTTAAATATTATTGAAACTTTATTAAAATTTCAATTTTGATTCGCAACATTAAAGGAGAAACCTCTGTACGAAAGACGTATTGAGAAAAGCGAAGAAGAAATTGAAGCCCAAAAAAGTGAAATCCTTTCGTTGAGAGTGATTCATCGAGAAGCGGAAAGATCTCGAAGTTGTTCCGAGATTGAATTAAGATCCGTCAGGAAAATGGTCGAAGAAGCCCGTAACCGAAGAGAAAAGGAATTAGCGCCTTTGAAAGACAGGTGGAAAGACAAAGCGATTTTTTCTCCAAAAGACAGAAAGGTAATTTAACAATAAATTTGAAAGATAACTGGATGCAAATTGACTGCTACAAATTTAACCATACGTTTGAAAGATAGTTAGATGCAAATTGACTGCTACAAATTTAAATTTGACTGCTACAAATTTAACCATAAGTTTGAAAGATAGTTAGATGCAAATTGACTGCTACAAATTTAAAATTGACTGCTACAAATTTAACAATAAGTTTGAAAGATAGTTAGATGCAAATTGACTGCTACAAATTTAAGCATAAGTTTGAAAGATAGTTAGATGCAAATTGACTGCTACAAATTTCTTTGCTTTGATTGTTCTGATATTTCAACAGATTTCAAACGCTAGCAGGGATATACATTTTCTAGGAAAGACGTCTTCCATCATGCAAGCAATGGAAAACAGTTATATTGCAGCATTTGAAAAATTAAAAAACGCAACGGGAAAAAGCACTACCAAAGTTGGTATTTTAATAGAATATTTTACTGATAGCCAATTGACTCGAATAAAAAGCCAGATTAGAGCTCGGCCTTTGGATAAAAATTAACCACTTATTTTATTTTTATCCATAACCTACAATTATCCGAAAATATAAATTAGTTTTTGCATGTTAAATCGTTGTTTATCCATGGATTATATCCATAAATAAACAGTTAACCAAAATATTTATGATTAATCGAAATTTTGTCAGTTAATTTATCTGTTACGCAAAGCTCTAAGCCAGATTAAGGTTAACAAATATTTTAAAGGAAATAGAGGAGCATCTGATGAATCAACACAGAATTAGAAAAGAACTCGAAGAGAGGTCAAAAGAAATGGAAGAAAAACTAGCCCAGTTAAATACGCTGAAAGATTCTTTCGAGGAACAACTAGATCAGCAAATTTCCAATTCTGAAATGTCCAAAGAAATTGCGTAAGTTATGTTATATTTACTTCTTTGCCATTTAACTTACTAATTAACTAGGAGCAACAAACACAAGGAGAACGCAGCTAGCCTTTAAACACGGTAACGCAGTGTTGCGTACAAATATCATTGGACGAACCTTTACACTGAACGTTTTACGGAAAGGGGGAAGACAATTTCCCAATTTTCCCCTTCCGACGGCAGCAGGCGCTAAAGCTTCTAACCAATGAAAACTGTACGCGAGAAAATGCACGACGTTTGACGAGTTGCGTTCTCCTTGTGTGGGGTGCTGCGTTTGTTGCTCCTAGCTAAACAAGTGACCAGAAACTATATGTAACTTCAATATATTTATCTAACAATACAGAGATCTAGATGGTCAAATTGCAGTGAAAGAACGAGAATTGGACGAAGTGACAGAGCGTATCGATTCGTGCAAAGCTCGTCTGTCATTTGTGGGACCTTTATTGACGGATATAAGGAGTGTCGTTGAAAATATTTACAATACTCTGATATTAGAGGTACTTGACCAGCAAAAAATCTCAAATCAATCATTCATAGACGTTTTACTGTTTTTCGATAGGACGACAGCGAGAAAATAGTCAACGGAATATCTATCACCGAAATAATTAATTTGTGCCAAGAACGATTGGAAAAACGTATGAAAGAAATATCGGAAAATAAATTGACACTGGAATTTCAACTTGACGAAGTTCGAATACCTTAGATTATATTTTTCGCTTGTTTAAAGCAAGTGTCGGCTCTATCGTTGCCCTCTGTATTTTTAATTGGGTCTATGTAACGAAGATGGCTATGATTGCTTAGATCGCCGGGAAGGTGCTTCCATCTATTATCGACTTTCAAAAACTTATTGTCATTTATTTGAAAGTCGAAGATTACGTGATTGAAACACGTGGTTGTGGAAAAGCCAATCCAAGCTAAGTTAACTGCGCACGTGATTACGCAAAGCCAATTAAAGGAAGAGGTACGTCGAGGCACCTACTTTTGAGGGAATAATTTGCTCGCTCAACTTGTTTCAATTTCCACTAAACTCTACGTTAGTGACATCTTTCGCTCGCCAATGATACTAACCTTAAAATAGGAGCCGACACTTGCTTTAAACAGAAAATAAACAATATTTATCGCGTCTTGTTTAGGACGATGATGAAGACTTAGGATACGCCATGAACAATTCCGTAGTTCCCCCTCGTCGTCAAATGAAAGGTAATTAAAACATTCCGCCATTGATTTAAATATAGTGTTATGTTCCAAAGGTCAATCGTTTTATTTCTTTGACCGTACCATTTCAGATTATAGTTCCGAGGAAAGTGAAGATGAGAAACCAGTAAGTCGCGAATTGTTAAAAAAGAAAGCCACGCTATTGGCCGAAACTAAGTCCAAACAAAAAAGCACCAAAAGACAATTACTTAAACTGTAATATATGTGGTACGGTCAGGCCCGTAGCCAGAAAAATTTCGTTAAGGGAGCAGTAGCTTTTTGTGAGGGGGCACATTTTTTCGTTACCTAATTTCGAAACCTTCCTTTCTGAAACAGACCATTCTACAACTAAAGGCCAATTCACACGAGCCAACTTTTAGACCCAACTAGATGAGTCAACTTGAGTTGAGTCAACTAGTTGGTTCATGTGAATAAAAGTTCGATGAGTTGATCCACTAAAAAAGGACGCGAAAAATAAATGGATCACTGATCCATTTTGGCTGACTCAGCATTTTGATTTGAAAAGTTGGCTCGTGTGAAAAGGTCTTTAGTTACCTATAAATAACGATCTAAACCTTAAACAAAGACAAGTGGTCCAAAAGGAAAATTTCAACGAATAGAAGTTTAAAAAACTAATAAAGATGAAGGGGCAGATAATATTCTTTAAGGGGGAAGGGATTAGATTGAGGGGGCCGGTGGGGGGCAAATAAAATTTTCATTTGAGGGGGCAACATTTATTTTTGAGGGGGCATTGCCCCCGAATGCCCCCCCGTGACTACGGGCCTGGGTACGGTGTTACCTAAAATAAACGTGGTTTTCAATCTCGTTATCAAACAATACTCCCTTTATTATACCTTAAATAATGAACTTCCTGGTTTATTCTTTACAATATTTTATAAGGAAATTCCTAAGGGGCAATCTAAAAAATCCATTTCTTTCCAAAGAGCAATGAGGCTAAGACTACTTTAAAATGAGCTTAAAGGTCCACACGGGCCACACTGGCATTTGGCATTGGAACACGTGGTTTATTTAAGTATAAATTAAATTTATTTAAAACGTAAATCGAAGTTGAATTTCCAATCACCTTATTTTAGTCTTTATTTCTTTGTGTTTTTACCACAAATTTATCCATGGACTTACAATGACTTGATTAATCTCATTTGAGTTGACAGCGAAACTAAAATGGTGTATTGGGCGCAAGGGGGGGGGGCTAAGGCATTTGACTACTAAAATAAATGCTCAGACCACTAAAATTAATCGAAATCTGTGGGCTCACTAGTCAATTTGACTATTGCAAATTTACCTAAATATTCATCAATAATGGCGAATATGGCGTATCATAAATTCATCAATCATCAATCCCATTTCATTTAAAAAAAAATTGTGATTGACCAAAGTCATGTAACTCAAATGATAATAAATTACTATTTTAATTCGGACGGGTAAAGCAAAGTGTTGGCTGTCCTTCTGGTTTTTATACTCTCATTTTTACCCCACTAGTCAGTGACTATTAAAATAAATTAAGGTAGGAGGCTCACTAGTCAGGCTGATTACAAAAAAACATATCCTTATGTCCAACCCTGATTGGGCATTATATAAAGATACCAATATTCTAAAATTATTAACCTTTTGAATAAATGTAGCAATCTAAATATAGGTATACATAAAAGCAAAGGTATGACACTGTTATATACTCCCAAAGTTAATTCTTAATGATTATCTGTTTCACTAATCACTATAGGCTTCGAGCTTAGGAAATACAGCGCCATCTACCTTAATAACTAAATATGTTAAGAAAAAGCAGACGACTGTTGAATTTCAATGATTTTTAGTTGAATTTTTCAGCTGTTGCGCATAGAGAATTTTTTTAAGGAGCAGACAGTATACATATACCAAAAAAAAAAAATATGGACGAAGCCTATTTGAAACATAATCATAACATGAGTAGAACTAATAATTTTCGACGAGTTGTTAACTTGTTACTAATTTTTGGAACTGCTAGGTTTAACTTTTTTTTTCGAAGAAGTCATTCGGATATTAATATTCGAAGTAAACCATTAAAATGATTTAAAAGTTCAATTTTCATTAAATAATTAACATTCGAAGTAAACCAATAATAAGATGTTTTGTGTATGAAATCGATAATAGTTTCGGTGATTAAAATCAGATAAGGTTTTATGGTTTCAATGAAATCTTTACATATGATTCTCACCCTCTACATATTTCAAAAGTAAACAATTTTAAACAAAAAATTCATTAAAAGTGTTAACATGACCTCTAGAGTGTGCTCTTAAAAACTTTAATATCGAAAAAATTATATAATTCTGGAGACTATGATCCTAGTCACGATTTTTGTTAGTGTAGAGGCACACAATGCTATAAAACATTTCAGAATAAACATTTAATCATACAACCATACATATTGAATGCATGCGCTCTGTCTGCCCACTGGCTACGACACTGTCTGGACAATCCAATTATGTAATAATATTTACTTAATGAGTCATTTTTAATTTTAACCAATATTGGTCTAAAGTTTAAAAAAATGAGTGGGTGATATCGTCTAACTGGTCGAAAATAGAAACTAAAATATGAATGGAATGAGTCTGTACTTGGATATCTTACAATATTCTTGCCAATATTTTCCGTACTTTTCTCTGCATTTCTTTTCGTCTCTAAAGCTCCGATGAACGATTAAAACTATGAAAAATATAACGTACGAGTACGGAATTATACTCATGGTCTTCACAGGCAGCGCGATGGCCACAAGCGATAAAAGTTCCCAAACGTAGTTTGGATGATGACACCATCCCCAAAAACCCGACGCCAGCAAGACGTTGCTTTTCTCGCGACCATTTTCGTCCTTGTATTTAGCGCGAATAACTTTGGCTGGTTTACCCCACAAAGTACATTTCCCGTTAGTTTGTCTGGTCAGTTGTCTTTGGTAGTCAACCCAGTAAGTCATCAGCATCATGGACACTCCAAACACCATCACAACCGCGAATTCAATCATTGTCAAATTGGTCTCGTTTTCAACCTGATAGGCGTTGTTGAGAATGAAGAATTCGGGCATAAAACCACCAGCCCCGAAACACAAATACCAGCCCAATCTGTCGACAATGACGTCAATCGTTGCGATATACCCATCCTAAAAAACAGCGTAAGTTAATTAAAATGTAACTTCAAAATACATCAGTTTCAAATTGATTGCATTAAACTCTTTAAAGCAATTATTATTTTAATGCAGTTGAACTAACTCCATAAGAACTAACATATCAGGATTACAAAATTGAAACATGTGTTGTTTAATAAATAATCTGCTAAATAATTATGCTAAAAATTGAAATTCGTGTAACGAAACCACTTTGGAATTTTTATACTGTTAATTAACTTAGAAAATATTGAATTTTCTGTTCATTTCTGAATCCTTCTTGTAGGTTGTATAATCCAGATTGGCAAGCTTGTTTCTTATAAAAATGTGTAACAGAAAGTACAATTTAACTGACAACAAACGATTTTCCTACTTAAATTAAAATATACTTGACTCTAGTTTAAACAGAAATAAAACAGATCTGCTTATACAATTACTTAACCCATACACAGGGTAGTCGAAAATCAACTCACTTCCCAATAATAGTGTTTTCCGATATAAATAATTTGCAGCAGTGAAGATGCGGTCATGGCGAAACTGAATCCTCTGATTTCCACCTGCGCCTTCCAAGTAATCAAAACGAGGAGCAACCAAGCCATGATTCCAAAACGAGAAATGGAAAACAACTTGGCGTCAAACCATTTTCCAAATCGAGGGTATAGTTCCAGTCCCCAGTAGAAATCAAAGACGGGGTTTCCGGAAGAACCGTATTCGCCGGGCGACGGAGCCACGAGGCCTTTGATGTACAGAACCACACTGAAGACAAAGAAAAACGTCATGAGCGCTCCGCTAAGGGGTACCTTTCAAAGAAAATCGAGTAATTATCCATATAAATGACCAAATAGTAAAATTGCAATACTTACGAGTTTCATGTACCAATGGTAAGCTGGTACGACATCCAAGTAAAACGCCAAACCGGAAATGACCAAGGTGATAATAAAATACGGGAAAGCGTTCATTTTGTATTTCGGAATGAAACCGTTTTTGGTTGACGGTCCATGGTAGGTTTTACCACCGAAAATTATCAATGAGGCTGCACCCCACAAAGCCAATCCCAAAACGGCCATCCAAGACTCTTTATCACCGAACCCAGCAACGTAAAACGCTTGTCTAGTAAACGACAACGGATTGTTATACACAACAGAAAGATCACTTTCATAATTGACCACGACGTGAACGGCGCAAATTGTAATTGTCGGTATTGTTACAATAAGCAATATCGGGATTACGGTTCGTTCTATAAAAAACAACATCTTGACCGAGAAGGTATAACTTTAAGCCGCGAATTATTACGCTTTTAGTTGTGACAAAAACAGAGTAATTGAAGAATTTAAAAGCGTCCACAGGCGGAGTTAAGGGCGGTTACCAAACCCTCTTGTGTAGACGCTTATCCGAACGCGATATTATCTCTAGAGAGGAAACGTCTACCCTGGTTATCACAAACTCAAGTATCTATGGGCCACAAAAAATTATCGTGACGCTTAGTAAGACCAATGTTTTCGAAAATTCAATATTTTCTGCCTACGGTTGTAAAACATTTAATTAAAATACAAAATAAGCATTTAAAATCGTTAAGGAAATCATACAGTACTGTTCTCAAAATCTGAAGTTAATTTTATTAGACTTATTGATAATGGCAGCTCTACAGAAAACAATTTAACTACAGTACTAATGGCAATGTTTTCTAACTCAACTTTAAATTTGATCATTAATGGAATTAGTACTCGGTGTTGCACAAGCAACGCATACGGTGTGGCATCTCGTTCCAGTTTGATTTTGCACATTCCGTTTAATACTCATTGCTTGGGTTGACTTTGCTTTCAGATGTCTCCACTTGTAGTCTTGCAAATAAACTTAGATCTTCGCTTGCATCAATGCTGAGTAGTGGTTCACCAAGATCACGAACAACATATATCTTGCGATGGATTGTGACATCGTTAACTGTTACTCTGGCTTGAACCATTCCGGTACACTGTAAGTAGCTTTTGTCTGGGTCTCGGACCTGTCTGTCCGATTCACATGTACACATGGTATGGAATGAATCTGACTTTAACACCCGTGTTAACTTAAAAATGTATAGGCGTTCCATTTACCTTACTTTAGCCATGTAACAGTATCTCGAATTAACATTACGGGCACCTATAATCCCAAGGAATACATATTCAGTGAATACACGAATATTATAGCGTTTTCCATGGGGATCGCTCGGAGACCACTCGGGATTTTACGATGACCTCAGGACTCTTACTCGGACCGATGCGATATCCTTGTGAGAGCAAAAACGTTGCTCCGTAACTGAAGACAGACCAGTTTTTAGTGGTCCGCGAGCGAGTGATTCTGCCAATGGAGGACGCAACTCGCCCTCGGAGCAGGTTTTTTCTACCCAATGGAAAACGAAAAACAATTACGAGCAGTCCGCGATCGCTCGGACCAGGCCAATGGAAAACGCTATTAGATGAAACATTTAAACAAACTCTTGCATAATGTCCAAACTTGCCACCTAGGAGCAACAAACACAACAGGCCACACAAGGAAATCGCAACCCGTCAAAAGTCGTGGATTTTCTTGTGTACGTTTTTCATTGGCTAGACGCTTTAGCGCCTACTGCTGTCGGAAGGGGAAAATTCGGAAATTGTCTTCTCCCCCCCACCCGTCCAATGAAATTGTACACAACCCTTCGTTAGCGTGTTTAAAGGCTAGCTGCGTTCTCCTTGTGTTTGTTGCTCCCAGTTGCCACACTTCAGTAATTTGGCATTCTTAGCTGGACATTCATTGCATCTACACTTTTTGCATATGTCCGCTGGTTATTGAACTGAATTAGTTTCTTGACAAAGTTGTGATGTTGTCGTGCCTGGCTCTCTTTTTTAGGCTTAATTTTAAATGTCTTAGGTTTCTTACTTAACTGTTCTACGTTGGCCGCTTGTGGTTTTTCTTGCTGATCGCGTGTAGGTGCCTGTTGATGACGATAGACTTCTTCCAGTTGTCTAACGGCAGTGCTCGCTTCATCCAAAGTGAGGTTGGCATCCAATTGTAAACTTTCCGACAACTGTTTGTCACGGATACTGACTACCAAAATCATCCTGTCACGAAGGCAAACACAATCTCAAATGTTCAGACAGAGCGTATAAATCTGTGATATACTCCTCAGTCAACTAGCCCTCTCTTTGAATTCAAAAATTACCTTTAGCGTATTCATATATGACATTCCGTCGTACCACAAAACAGATTTCAAACGTGTACAGCACAGTAGCATATACCTTTGGGTCAGCAGCTGATATGTTCGGACTTATCACTCATGATAAATCGGCGTCGTCCTTGGCAACGTTCCACGTCCTACACCCAGGAAAAACGGCCTACAACATTGTTGGTGCGTCGACTCTCAGAAGTTTAAATTTGCTTCCAAATTTTACACATTTCTCGGCGTCAACGCTAAGCACCAAAGAAAGTAATTGGGAAACAATAGTAAAGAAGTACGACCACCTATTTCATGGAATGGGGAAAATGAAAAACTTCACGGCTCATCTTCACATAGACCCATCAATACCGTTGCCAAGGACGACGCCGATTTGTACGTTAGTTGAGAAGAAAATTGGCCGACAAGTGATAAAGGTTCTTTGGATTCAAACGGATAAACACAAATGTTGGATGGAACTAGGGGAGGCTGTTGATTAAGTCCTTGATAAGTTGAGTAATTCATTATGTTCACACAAGCTCCAGTGTCGATTAAGGCTTTCACGCTTGTGCCCCCAATGTCAAAAGATTGAATCAGTTCACTTTTAGTCGAAGACTGAAGGGGACTGAAATGATAGCTGTTATCCGAATATGGTGTCAACGTACACAAATGGGTTGACCGCAGAGAATACTCCGAGATGTTTTCTATCTCAGTATCGTCAGAATAGTGGGTAAGTGTGGCGGTTATGTGGTTTGGATGTTGTTGTTCCATTTCATTTTGTTTGGTTCTACAAAATTTTTCAAAATGGCCGTATCGGCCACACCATTGGCATTGTTCATTTTTAGCTGGGCATCCAAATCGACCTCTCGGATGTGGAAATTGACCTCCACAGTTAAAGCAATTTCTAGAACCACTGCTTTCCAACGGTTGGCGTGCAGAATCCGAATCCGAACGGTAATTGTGTGGTTGGGAGAGCTGACGTTGATTGTTTGGTTGGTTTTTAATTTTGCTACCACGTCCGTATGTTTGGTTGAATTGGAGTTGACTTTGATGATTCTGGTTGAAATGAGTTGGAGCTGTTTGTGAGACGGTAGTGAGATTAACGGCGTTTACTGAAGTGTGAGAAGTGCTGGCTGAGTTTTGAGTTTCCATTTTAGTAGCCTGGTTGTCCGCTTGTACATACGCTCTGGCTGTAGCCAAGAGTTCATTGAGAGTTATAGCCGAATCCCGTAGAGCGATTCGTCGGAGGTGTCGTGACGTGCAAGTCTGAATAATATGGCGGAGGATTTCTTTGTCGGGATCAGTGAAACCGCAAGATTTAGATAACGACCGGAGCCGTGTTTGATACTCATCTACTGATTCGAATTCCCGTTGGCTCGCGCCTCGGAACTTGAAGATCTCACAAGTGGTATGACGTTGAGGTAAGAAATGATCATTCAGAACCTGAACTGCGATGTCGTATTCATCAGGGATGACAGCATTGGCGTTCGCTTGAGCTTGAGGTGGTGGCGGAATGGGGAGAGTGTCAAATATGTCCTGAACTTCCTCTCCAGCGTATAGGTGAAGAAGAGATTTCTTACGGGCTGGATCATTCATAGCATAGGCGATGAGAAATGTGTTAAAACGATTGAGCCATCTTGATGCGACATTGTCCCTGTTTTCATTAATTGAAAACGGTGGAAGGTTCGTTTGAGGTAGAGCCATCATCGTTCGATGGATGAAGACAAAATCCCGAAGAGAGCTTTGATTGAAGTGGATTTCGACGTATCTCCGTCGCCAATTTAGTGTCCTCGCTTATGATATTATTGTTGTGTTGTAATAAAGAAATACACGGAGTAGAGTCTGGAGATAATTTTATTTTTACTTTTCCGTTTTTAAAACCCGTCTTAACTAACCGTTTTTTATCCCTCGTTTTTTATTAAATTCTTCCACGCGCTCTTATTACTCGCGAGTTTAAATTATATCTCTCCTCGTGCTATTCAATTTTGTGATAGGCTAACGTTGAATAGAGAATGTTACAATTAACGTGATTTCCAAGTGTATTTGTATGTTGAAAGTGTTCATTGTGTTTTGTGTCAGTGTTATTAACATTGTGTATATATTTCTTTGTGATACATATGATTAACGATTACAGATTGGCTCACCTATTATGGAAAGGCCAAATGCTTATTTAAATGTAATACATTTAAAATTACAACCTTTTATAACTGAACCCCTTCTGATAATCTGGACCTATTCATATTTGGTATCTCTAAAATCCCCTACAAACCAATTGTAAAGTTAAAGTTTACGCTGTTAAGTAAACCTGGAAATTACATTACACATCCAAATTAAGTATTTAACCTTAAGTAAGTATTTAAGGTTTAGATAAAGAGCTCCTCCCAATTGTCTATCCATTCCTTACCTCCCCCGAACCCCGCCAAATTGGCACCAGCGAAAGAAAGAGATAGTTGAGAAAAACCACTTGGAAGGACGAACCACGAAACTCAACCCCAGCGCGCCTAGAAACCTGGTCACGAAAGGAAGAAGCCCCCAAACATCACCACCTTGATGGAAACCTAGGAGCACCCTACACAAAGACAACGCAGCTAGCCTTTAATCACGCTAACGCAGTGTTGTGTACAAATTTTATTGGAAGAACCTTTCCGCTGCACGTTTTTCGGAAAGGAGGAAGACAATTTTAAAATTTTCCCCTTCCGACGGCAGCAGACATTGACGCGTCTATAGCGAATGAAAACTGTACGCTAGAAAATGCACGACTTTTGACGGGTTGCGTTCTCCTTGTGTGGGGCGCTGTGTTTGTTGCTCCTAGATTAGCACCTTAGCAAAAGCCCATCGACGTAAGAAATTTATAAACTATTTTTGGGTAAAAATAACGGACTCGTGAGTATGGTGTAACGATGAAATGTTTGGAGAACTATCTCATACAAACCCACCTTATAACTTTTAATTAAACCTTGTATTTTTGTTAGATAATTATTGTGACGCTAGACAAACTTATTTTTATTATCTATACCTTAAAATTTGACACAATACTGATTTGTCTAAGTGTTAATGTTAATGTATGTCCATTGTGAATCCTATTCATTATCAACCAACACTCTTCCTTTCTACCAAAATGCCTAACGAATCTCGCTCCCAAACAACAACTGTCAATATAATTCTGCCCACTTCTGACCACTGCCCAGTGACACGTGTCGTATCGCATTTGGATACTCTTTATACGTTCTTCCAGTTTCTGTCCGAGCTCTACAAAATTTAGTTTGTGGTTCCGCAGAGCCCTACGCCAGGTTATAATGAGTACCATAAGTGGTACCATAAGTAATACCACTTATGTGAGTACGTATATAGGCTCTACCTGTCATATTTTTTGCCCACGCTCTCAAACAACAACTCTCACCAAGGGCGTATCCAGGATTTTATTTCAGGGGGGGTTTTGGCGTAACATTTCAAGGGGGGGGTACTGACGGAAGTTTCACAGATTTTTATTAGGCCACCCCCCCCCCCCACTCATCAGCATTTCGGGGGAGGTTTGAACCCACAACCCCCCCCCCCCCCTTAAATACGCCTTTGACTCTCACTTTAATTCTTACCACTTCTGCCCACTACCCAGAGACACGTGTCGCATCGCATTTGAATACTCTTTATACGTTCTTACATGCAGTTTCTGTCCGAGCTTGTGATGACGTCAGTCCGTTACTAGCTCTTAGTAAAATATTCCCCAAAGTTACACACTTATGGAACAATATTATAGACTTATGATTTTACTAAACGTAACATAAGAAGCTAAGTTATAACACGGTTATGTATTCCCAAAGCTAATTTTTAATGATAATCTGTTCCACAATAGGCTTCGAGCTTAGAAAATATAGCACCATCTGCCTTAATATCCGTTAAATATGTTATGAAATAGCAGACGACTTTTGAATTTCAATGCTTTTCAGTTGAAACTTTCAGCTGTTGTGCAGAGATAATTTTCAAGGAGCAGACCGCTTTCATAAATTCAATTTAAAACTCGGCCGGTAGACGGCGATACTCTGGACCAAAATTTAAACTACGCACGAAGCCTATTTGAAACATAATCATAACGCGAGCAGGGTTAATAAATCTCTGCAACTGCTAGGTTTAACTTTTTTACAAAGTAGCCCAAGAATATTGAAAAGCAAAAAACTGCTTGTTAGAAATCTGTGTAATATTTATTAATTAAAGTAGTTAATGTTATTCTTAATTTCGTAAATGTTATTTTATCTATAGTAATAAGATAAAATAACTAATTTTGTATAAGTTTAAAGGAAAACATAGAATGTAAAATGTAAAATATAACTAAAAGCTTTCTAAACTAATCTGTAAAATATTTGTATTCAAACTGAAAAAAAACTGTTGGAAATAATATTTTGTAAAACTCATCCAAGAATATATTCATTGTATACGTGCAGGAATTCATACCTCAAACTTGGAATGGTTATCCGGCCGTATTCCCTGTGGTAAGATCTCGGGGACAGTTTTCAGTGACGTGTATGAGAAAAAAAAATCGCCCTCTCCCACGCGTCTCCCCTCTTTAGGAGTTTTTACCCCGCGCAATCTCCCGTTTTTACAACTGTAGTTTTTTGTTGTTCGACTCCCCGGCCATTTCGAAATTTAGGGTTTGAAACCCCACCATTGATAGCGACGGGTCAGCTCGCTCTCCCGACCTCTCCATGTGGAAGGATTAAGTCCGGCATTGTTAGCGCTGTCAAAATTGTCAGCAGTGACAATGCCCTTGAGAACCGCGAAGTCCGAATTACGAGGGGAACGTCGCCATCAATAGAGCGATAGCGAAGGGAAAAGCAAAAAGACGTTTGAACCCTTTTTCGACACAGGGGGATGGAATTATCTGAAACTAGGATTTAATACCATTGAAAATCGTATGAGAAAACACGTATGCTCTGACGTCAAAATGATGAAAAAAAAACGGTCCCCTAGATAGAGACGGAAATCGGGCGACATAACCATTCTAAGTTTGAGGTATGAATTCCTGATACGTGTTACTGCATGTCAAATGTAACAACCCATCAAGGGATTAGGTCGTCCACGGCCTAGCCCGCATTTCTCAATGTATTGTAACTCGTTCGCTTGGTCTATTTCCCAAACTTTCCATCGCGTCCGAGGAGCCCCTGCACTGAGTCATTGACGTCCCAACCGAGGCTTCCTTTATATTGTTTTGTAAAAATTCTTCGCTTGGAAACTTTTCTCGCTCTGAGAACGAAGTCTTTTGGAGTGGTCCAAACCTTAAGACCACGCCAAAATAAATAAAACTTAACTTTAAAACAAAACCTTGTCGTCATTCAACTAAAGCTAAGGCGCGTTTAGAATTCCCAAATCAAACAAAATTACCACGAATTAAATATCATTTTTCAGTCGGTGATATTTAAGAAAAAATAGCTCTCCAGAACCAGTAAAAATATAGAAATCGACAAACCAAAACCCGATTTTCTACACTGCTTACTTTGAACAAATAATTATAAATTAATTATTAAATTAAAACTGACAATTAATCGTTTTGTTTCTGGCATTTGTTTTTTTAGAACTTTCGCTTGTATTAACTACTATTAACTAGCTGTTATTCTATCTACATTGTGATTCGGAAATGAGTAATTTATTGTAACGAATCTTCCGAGATAGAATATCGTTAACCAATATTGTTCGTTGTAATACTTATAGTTATATTTATTACTAATGATATTATATACTTTATTCATTGCTCAAATAGGTCATGCGGCAATTGGATTTTGCAGAAAAATCAAATGCAGCAGAATAACCCTTTAAATAAGCCACAATGCGAAACGTTACATGATTTACATCTTTGATTGGGGAATTTCAAGCAACTTGCAAACTTTGTCTCCATTAAAAAAATTCATCAGCTAGGCTAATACTAAAGGCGCCACCTTAGACCTAAATCATCGAGTGACTTTTCGAATTGTCTGTTTCTACTTGTAAAGCAGGTAACAATAGTTTGACTCCCTGCTCAATATCTCTTGGAATATTCCAAAATGAAAATTATTTGTAATTTTTTTAACTATTACAGTTTCTAGATAAAAATAATAAGTTTAAGGCTATTTTTTTACCAAGTTTTAATGCTTTAAAAGGTTAATTTTAACTAAAATATTAATATTCAAAGAAATGCAATTATATAATGTGGTGTGTATCAAATCGAAAGGAATTTGTATCTGAGTTTCAGGTTGGTGAGTAAAATCAGATCAGGTTTTAGGTTGTTTTTGTTAGGTACCTCTTTTTGTAAAGGAGATGGTCCCAATTAAATCTTCACATATGATTTGTATCCCCTACATACTTCAAAAGTCAAAAATTGTAAATAAAATACTCAACCAAAGGGTTAACATTCCCGCTAGAGCGTGCTCTTCAAAAGTTTAATATTCAAACTTTATCATTCTGGATATAATGTCCTGGCTTAGATTTTCTTTCGGCAAAGGGGCACACAATTAAATTAAACATGTCAATGTAAACATTTATTCATACAAACATACATTTTGGGAACATGAGCTTTGTCTTTCCATTAGCTACGATACTGTCTGGACAATCCAATTATAAAAGTTTATTTACTGTATGGGTCATTTATAATTTTTACCAATATTGGTCTTTTAATTGTACAAAAACAGAAATTAAAAAATAAAAGGAATGAGTCTGTACTTGGATATCTTACAATATTCTTGCCAATACTTTCCGTACTTTTCTCTGCATTTCTTTTCGTCTCTAAAGCTCCGATGAAAGACTAAAAGAATCAAAAAGATAACGTAGGTGTACGGAATAATACTCATGTTCTTCACTGGCAGCACCATGGCCAAGTCTGCCAAAAGTTCCACAACGTAGTTTGGATGATGACACCATCCCCAAAAACCCGACGCCAGCAAGACGTTGCTTTTCTCGCGACCATTTTCGTCCTTGTATTTAGCGCGAATAACTTTGGCTGGCTTACCCCACAAAGTACATTTCCCGTTAGTTTCTCTGGTCAGTTGTCTTTGGTAGTCAACCCAGTAAGTCATCAGTATCATGGACACTCCAAACACCATCACAACCGCGAATTCAATCATTGTCAAATTGGTCTCGTTTTCAACCTGATAGGCGTTGTTGAGAATGAAGAATTCGGGCATAAAACCACCGGCCCCGAAACACAAATACCAGCCCAATCTGTCGACAATGACGTCAATCGTTGCGATATAGCCATCCTAAAATACGATGTAAGTTAATTAAAATGTAACTTTAAAATAAATTAGTTTACAATTGATTGCATTAAACTCTTTAAAGCAAATATTTATTCTAATATAGTTGAATTAACTCCATAGAAACTAATATATTAGGATTATGAAATTGGAACATATGTGTTGTTTATTAAATAATCTGCGTTCATTAAACGATTTTCCTATGTTAAAGTAAAATAGACTTGAGTATAAAGTACGTAACTTATAAGCTCCTGGTTAAACAGAAAAGGTTATGCTTTTACATTTATGGGTCCCATACAACATACAGGAAAGTTATTTTATAGAAACGCGGGCAATCTGATATCAGATATACAAATAAACTGAAAGGCCTGTAAATCAAATTTCACTTATCAGCCCAAACGGTACAAAATAAATACCGGATCTAATAGATAAATTATTTTTATATTCAGTTTTAAGTAAAATACGGATACTCTAAAGTAATGAAAATTATATTTCTTTCCTAAGGATACATTTCGTTTAATGAAATGAGCACATCATGATTTAGATTAATGACAAAAGAAGGAACTCACAATTTGAAAATCAACTCACTTCCCAATAATAATATTTTCCGATGTAAATAATTTGCAGCAGTGAAGATGCGGTCATGGCGAAACTGAATCCTCTGATTTCCACCTGCGCCTTCCAAGTAATCAAAACGAGGAGCAACCAAGCCATGATTCCAAAACGAGAAATGGAAAACAACTTGGCGTCAAACCATTTTCCAAATCGAGGGTATAGTTCCAGTCCCCAGTAGAAATCAAAGACGGGGTTTCCGGAAGAACCGTATTCGCCGGGCGACGGAGCCACGAGGCCTTTGATGTACAGAACCACACTGAAGACAAAGAAAAACGTCATGAGCGCTCCGCTAAGGGGTACCTTTCAAAGAAAATCGAGTAATTATCCATATAAATGACCAAATAGTAAAATTGCAATACTTACGAGTTTCATGTACCAATGATAACCTGGTACGATATCCAAGTAAAATGCCAAACCGGAAATGACCAAGGTGATAATAAAATACGGGAAGGCGTTCATTTTGTATTTCGGAACGAAACCGTTTTTGGTTGACGGTCCTCGGTAGATTTTACCACCGAAAATTGTCAATGAGATCGCGCCCCACAAAGCCAATCCCAAAACGGCCATCCAAGACTCTTTATCACCAAACCCAGCAACGTAAAATGCTTGTCTAGTAAACGACAACGGATTGTTATACACCACCGAAAGATCACTTTCATAATTGACCACGACGTGAACGGCGCAAATTGTAATTGTCGGTATTGTTACGAAAAACAATATCGGGACTACAGTTCGTTCTAAAGACAGCAACATCTTGACAGAGAAAGTAGAACTTTCAGCCGCGAATTATTAGACTTTTAGTTGTTACAAAGACAGAGTCATTGAAGAGTTTAACGTTTGCCTTGGAATTATCTAAAAGCGTCGACAGGCGGAGTCAAGTGCGGTTACCAAACCCTCTTGTGTAGGCGCTTAGGCGACCTCGATATTATCTCTAGAGAGGAAACGTCTACGCTCGTTATCACGAGTGTTTAGAGGCCACAAAAATATCGTGACGCTCAGTAAGTTAAAACGTTAGACAATTTAATCTTTTTACAACAAGGTACGACGTTTGGTTGCAGACATTTAATTAAAATACAAAATTATCATTTAAAATACATAAGGAATTAGCCTGTATTTCGATATTTTACAATACTGTTCCCAAAATTTCCCGTATTTCTCTTTACACTTAGCATCGTCCCTGTACGATCTATGCACCAACAATATTATTAAAAATAAGACGTAAATATATGGAACTATACTATGAAAGAGCGCTGGAACCTCCCATAAGAAAGCCGAGAGTATTTCGAAGACGTAATTGAAATGTCGACTCAGTCCCCAAAACCCGGAAGCCAACAACACCGACTGTTTCTTTTCACCTTTATGGTCGCGGTACATGGCGTTGATCACGTTGGCGGGTTTTCCCCACAAAGTACAATTTCCATTGGTGGCTCTGCACAATTGTCGTTGGTAGTCCGACCAGTAATTCAGACCGACCAACGTTCCTCCCAGTAACATTATGGAAAGGAACGTGTATCGACTTATGAGAGGGGCGTTTTCCACCATATACAGACTAGTTAGCGTGTAGACCACTGGCAAGAAGGTGAGGCAACCGAAGCATATGTAATATCCGGCTCGATCAACGATAATGTCCATAGTTTTCATATACCCATCCTGTAAGTAAAGACGGGGTTACTTGAGAGTACTGCTTAGATGTAGCTATTATATTATCCGATCGGTCCGACAATCGTCCAAATCCCTTACACTCTAAGGCAAAATGATTTTAGAAATCTTGAAATCCTGAAATTTCGGAGAAAATTAGTTCCAGCTATAGGAGCAACAAACACAGTACCCCAAACAAGGAGAACGCATTTTCTTGTGTACATTTTTCATTGGTCAGACGCTTTAGCGCCTGGTGCCGTCGGAAGGGGAGATTTCAGAAATTGTCTCCCCCCCCCCCCGCCAGTAAAACGTTCAGCGTAAAGGTTCGTCCAATGAAATTTGTACACAGCACTGTGTTAGCGTGTTTAAAAGCTAGCTGCGTTCTCCTTGTGTTTGATGCTCCCGAGGGGCTGATCACTCCGCGTAATCGGTGTACAGAGCCGTACCTTTGACTGTACTAATGCGATTACGCGTAATCTTTGAAGTCCCTGCCTTTGGCAGTGGTAATCTAAGCGTAATCCGGTGTACAGACTTTCTAAGAGTGGTTAACCCCTCGGATGCTCCTATAGGTTCCAGCATCTCGAAATCAGCCTAATGAAACAGAAATTAACAACCTCCCCCCTCCCCCCCGGGGAATATAATCGCTCTACAAAATGTGTCTCTTTACGTGGTGTAAAGCCCAATTCATTCTATACAATTATTTGGACCATTAAATTGTTTCCAACTAATTGTAAGCAAGATAATTGTATAGTGTGAACAGAAAAAGTGGGAACAATTGTTACAATATTTCTGTTCACACTATACAATTTTCTTGCTTACAATTAGTTGGATACAATTATTAAGCCCAATTAATTGTATAGTGTGAGCTGCGCTTTAGTTGTTTCACATAAATTATTTGATACTGCGGCTAATTATCTTCCAAGTAACATTAATTTACAAACGAATTCTTCAACAATACTACATGGAGGTTTAAAACTCTTCAAACATCGTTTTGTTGTGCTAGGCAAAAATGTTTGAAAAATTCCACCTCCAATTAGTGGTGCTGAAGATTTCCAGATTTTCTGAGAAAACAATTTCTCTAGAATACTAATGGCAAAACCAGTCTCTAGTTTTAATCTCTGTCTAGTATCTCGTCTTAAATAAAATAAAATTAAATTTTTCGCACCTCCCACCAATAAAATTTGGCCAAGTATATCGTTTGCAAGATGGCTGTGGCTGACATGGCGTAATTCCAACCGCTTCTTTCGATTTGCGCTTTCCACGCCACGAGAACCATCAGCTGCCAAATCATCAGACCCATACGACAGTTGGTCCACATTTTGACGTCGAACCATCGGCCAAAACGAGGGTACAACTCAAGACCCCAGTAGAAATCGAAAATTGGGTTCCCAAGCATTCCATACTCTCCTGGTGATGGCCTTACTATTCCTTTTACGAATAAAACAATACACACTCCAAATCCAAGTACCATTAGTGATGCCAGAAAGCTAATCTGTCAAGCAAAATATTTTATTAATTAAAAGATATCTGACCAAGAATGCATTTATTTATAATTTGGAAGAATGGCCATGTTGAAATATTTCGGGTACCCTATAATTTAGTTTTATCCCCCGAGGGGTAGGTCCTTCTCGTAGAAGACCAACCGACAGAATGGGGGTTCGGACCGAAGACCAACGAGTAGAAAGACAGGACCAACTGACAGAGAACTAAAAATAAGATCCGAAATGTAGGTCCATCGGCTCGAGAATAAAATATAAATAAAATTAAAATTAAAACTACAAAAAAATCACTAAAAAAAGGATATTTGATAAAAAAAATTCCAATATAAATAATGGAATTATATATAAAAAAATACTGCAGATTTGTATATAATCAAGTAAATCTGACTTTAGTTCTTATTTTGGATTATGGACGTTGAACGAGTGGACTACGCGTTCTTAAAGTTTAACCGCGGAAATACTTGTATGCTATAGATAAAGTTGATAAAGGTACCGAGTATTACCATTGTCGTAAGTACAAGAAGCTCCGATGTAAAATAAAGGGGCCATAAATAATGACCACAACTACGAACCAGAAGACGGTGCTATAATTAGAATGGAAACCGTACAAACATGTCAAGCTAAAGTGAAAGCTTCGCCATCGGGTTCAACCATACCGTAAGTTTTTAAATGGAGTTTGGCCAATAAATACGTCACCAGGTGTATTTCAATCGCGTCAGGAGTGGGGATCATAATGGCCGGCCGTGAGGTGGATTAGGAGGAACGCTTAAAATGGTCTCAACATAGATAGTCCATCAGAATAAATTAATACATTTTTGGTATAACGAATGGAATAAATGCCAAATACTGACCACTTTTTTATAACAATACCAAGCAGGAATAACGTCATAGTAGGCCGCCAAGGTGTATACACCCACCGTAATTAAGTAGTACCGAAACCCGTTGTTGATATATTCTGGTCGGAATCCATTTACTGTTGGAGGTCCGAGGTATTTTTCGCCTCCGAGATATAATATGGAAGCCGCAGCCCAGGCCGATAAACACGCGATAACGAGCCACACTTGCCAGTCCAAGAAGTTAATTTGTCGCAGAGCGCCTTGAAAGAACAAGACGGGATCGTTCCTGTATAGAATGGACAAGTCACTCTTATAGTTGACCACTAAATGAGGAATGCACAAGAGTAAAATCGGGATGACGGTCATCAACGTTAAAGGTACTAAAGTTTGTAAAACTAGCATATGGAAAAACGACGGCTTAGCCATAGCGACGTTGATTTCGAAGCCGCCAGCTACAGCGACTGAACAGTTACTGTTATGCGAGACCGAGCAACGCTCCAATTGATTACATCCGGGGAGCGACAAAATGATATTCGTTTATCTTTGAACTCTAGAGGCGCCAAATATGACCTTGAATTTCTATTACAGATGTGTCTATGAAAAAACATCGTTAAACTAGTCTCTTCCTGCCGTTCCCTCCTAGGTCATCGCTCTCTAACGCAACGCTAGCGAATCAAAGGTTTAATTAATAAATTTAAATATTACGATTTCATTGTTCAAATAAATGCTAAGGATTAAATCAATAATCAGAAGCAAAATTAAACTCAAAATTTACCATATATTTTTAAACTCAAGAATCGATTACTTTATATAAAAGGCCAAGAGATGGCAATAAAGGAGTATTTTAATCAATAAAATTAAATTTTAAGTTTTAATTGTTTAAATTAATGGGAATGATATAATCAACGAAGAGAAGGGAAAATATTGTTGTAATTTATTAAATATGTTTAAACTCTCGAATCGATTAGTTGATATAAAAGGCTACGAGATGGCAATAAATGAGTATTTTAATTAATAAAATAAAATTTTAAGTTTTAAGTGTTTAAATTAATGCGAATAATATAATCAACGAAGAGGAGGCAAAATATTGTTGAAGTTTATAAAAAAAAATTCAAACTCTCGAATCGATTAGTTTATATAAAGGCTATGAGATGGCAATAAAGGAGTATTTTAATTAATAAAATTAAATTTTAAGTTTTATTTGTTTAAATTAATTGGAATGATATAACCAACGAAGAGAAGGGAAAATATTGTTGAAATTTATTAAATATTTTTAAACTCTCGAATCGATTAGTTGATATAAAAGGCTAAGAGGTGGCGATAAAGGAGTATTTTTAGCGCAATATTTAAACACGGGGCTGACGCTTATGATTACGTATGACTCAGTTTATTTGTAATTAATTAACTGTTCATTCAATAGATTGAATTGGGAATTATTACTTTTGCTTACAATCTTCGATACAAGCTTATACATAGACTTTGTTTCGTCATCAGCGATGAGCGCGCTCTGCTCACTTTAGAGTTGGAGCTACAATGAGCTATTAATGAGCTGTCATTTTTACTTTTAAACTCTCAACTAGCTGAGAATAGTGAAGCTAAAATCCGTTTTTTTTGGGGCTATTAAAGTGTTTTCAAGGCTTTTACGTTAATCTTTATTTATTTTGGTAGTTATAGAATTTATTTTGTATGGTAATATGATATATGTCAGTTAGATGGTTATAGATGAGGTTAGATTACATTTTCAGTGGTTTTTAGAGAAGTTATTCAGTTTTCCGTGTTTGATGAGACGAGGGAATGTATTATATTTATTGAGCGATATTGAGCAGGCAGTTTCCTTAGAAATTGAGAGAAGATATGGGCTGTCAGTAAACGCTTTCGACCCGAGTGTCTATGAGACTGAGAAAGTATCCGAACTGCTCTTGAGAAGCGGCTTGTGAGCTGAGATTGGAATTTAAAAAAATGCCCATCTCTTTTCGCCGTTAGCGTCATTTGTCATCACCTGGCTGTGATTGCAGGTGGTCATTTTGGAAAATATATCCCCTGTTCCTACAGATGTTTTCTAGAGAGCTGTCGACGTTTGAACATATTTGAAATATATTAAATGTGAAACCAAACTAGTTTTGTAAAAGACCGAGGATTTTTTCCCGGAACATTTTCCGTATTTTTCCGGAAAATAATAAAAAACGTTTTCATTCCATGATTAGTCTAATATATTGTTTGCAAATTTAAATAAAACGGCATTTTCACCTAATTTTTTCGAATCTAAAAGTAAAACTAAACCTCTAGACTAGTTTAAACTGATTAACAATGTAACACTATTAATGTTTTGTAGTATGTTTACTGATGTTAGACATTTTATATCGATAAAAAGTTGAAAACCCTTAAAAAGTAATTTATGTTTAAATTTTTTATTTTTCCGGAAAATTAACAACATTAAAACCAACTAATTTATCGTTGAAACAAACTAAATTGTATAATCAGTGAAATTACGATATCTTCTCGACTGAGTAAATATTTGTTCGATATTATTGAAATATCAATATTACTTTGAAATATACCAAATTGTTTACTTATAATTTTCATGAAATCGATATAAAAAAATCATGGTTTGTTCAAAATTGTAGAAAATATAAAATGAAATTTTTGTATTCCTTACGAAAATGGTCGATCAAATTTAATTCCGATATTATTCAAAACTTTGGCATATCCAAATTCGACTTTGATCGAAAATTTCAATTGATAATGTTACATATTAGATCAGGATGATAAAATTAGCGAATAAGTAGATTAGTCCATTAAGAAAAGTGATAATAAAGCTAAACCTTAAACAAATTTGAAGAAATTTAAAAACTTACTAATAGCTCGTACCGATAGGTTTTCGAGCAAACAAAAAGGCGCGAAACTCGGACCAAATAGATCTTCGAGTGAAAAACTAAATTAAATTAAATTAAATAGTCAGAAATTCCAACGGTAGACCGGTTTCGTCCTATTTGGGACTCGTCAGTACCGTGCTGGAAATCTGGCTGGCGACTATAACACCGAAAGGGAAACTAAGCCTAAACATTAAAAATTTCAAAACGAGTTGCGTAGCAACGGAAAGCCGAATAGGGGGAGAGTGGTGGAGATAAGTATATATGTAATGTTAAGTTAAAAGGAACCACCTATGGACTGCATTGCAAAGGATGATAAAATTAGCGAATAAGTAGATTAGTCCATATTAGATCAAATTACAATAAATGAAATTCAACTTATTTCTGATTTGATCAACATTATTTGATACAAACAGAATTGTATTCAAATTTGGTGCGCATGGATTTCAATTTTGTACATTGGAATAAGTCAAGGAATTCATATGAATTTACTATTACAAGCATTTGGGATATCTCAGCTAACTTTTATATAGAATGTCTATAAATGACAAAATGCAACATTGGTAATATCGAAGATAAGCGTTTTAAAATCCGAAATTCAAAATCCCAATGGGAATTCCGTATTGCGGAAAACTGACAATATTGATAGATTTTGGCGTTTTCCTTACGTCAGAGGCGAACCGGGGAGAGATTTGATCCGCCGCATTCAAGAGAGAACATATTGAATGGGAAAAATCGGAGACATTTGCGCGGGGAAAGCCAGGGTGGAATGCGAGCTTAGCGCCATCTACTAGAAAGAAAGACGTACAAGCGTAACATCCATTCTTTTTTTTTCGGGAAAAAGGTTTTGCTCGGTTCACGAGGCTTCGGGTTTGATGGCCGATAAAAGCTTACGTCGGCTGTGTTGACGTTTTGGCCCTGTTTACTAACTCGGCCGAGAAATATGATTCTAGCATTCCCAAATCCATCTCCAGGCCAAATATGTAACTTCAAGGTTTAATCCCTCAAGGGGAAAATACATTCGAGGAATGTCCCAGCTTTATAGAATCTCGGGACACTTACCACTTATTTCGAGACTCGATAAAAGACTTAGCAAATACGAACCTGACACCGCGTTACGACTTAAAAAAAAAGAAGGTGGGAGGTCAGAGGTCAGATGCATCGCCAGTTCGGGACATCTCTACTTCGAAGGAGGGACGTTGAAAGTAATTACCCTCAGGGGATAATAAAGTAAAGCAGTCAATTACAAAGTCATTTCGAGAGGTAATGAATCTCTGGAAAGGGAACGTCGGACTATCAACGTTGACGTCTCAATTTGTTAATATGACGCGAAGGTGAAAGGCTTCGATTAAACTAGAAGGAACGCGAACAAAGGGCTTGTCCCGGAAGTGTAAAGACTTATGGTAAAGTAGAACCGGTCAAAGGACCTTAAAGATAGATTGTCTCTGGGTCCAGCAAGCGCGTACCCCATCTTTAAGTACAAAATGACACTATTAAAAAAGTTTTTATGACCTTTTATTCGGGCGAGCTGTTCCTCTTCGATGGCCTTCCGCGAGGTTACGCCAAGGACCGGGATCGACTCGAAAGATAAACGACTCAATTTTAATTAATGATCCGTGTCCACCAACTCCGGCAATATTCCCTTCGCTTGAATCACTCTCTCTCCCTCTTGAATCGTGTATATTTCTCACAACGGTTCAAATCGGAGCTGCTTGTAACTCGCGATCTATAGTATGGATCTTCTTTCGTGGACCTAAATTGAATATAGACAGCGCTCTATATCGTTTAAAACGATTCCAAGGAATTTTGGAGGCTTTTCTCCAAAATATCCGAAACCATAAAAACTACGGTTTTATACTCGTTGTTCGTAGTTTTCCTAGAATCTAGTAAATGTTTTGGCCGTATGGCTTTGTGTAACGATTTTATAAATCCATATTGTTTACGTTGTGGATAAAGTAACAAAAATTATTTATTTTTCTTATTTCTGACCAACAAAAGATTGCTTGACTCGTTCCTGGTAAATCAAAATGTGTTGGATATCGATGATCTTATTTCTACTGAATCAGAAAGCGTTGGGATTAACGTTAGGATAATATATAGTTAATTCCATATCTATGGACCTATTTTTGGTAAATTAGAAAGCGTTGGGATTAACGTTGGGATAATATCTAGTTAATTCCATATCTATTGGCCTATTTTTGCTATATCAGAAAGCGTTGTGATAATATATAGTTAATTCCATATCTATGGGCCTATTTTTGGTAAATTAGAAAGCGTTGGGATTAACGTTGGGATAATATCTAGTTAATTCCATATCTATGGGCCTATTTTTGCTATATCAGAAAGCGTTGTGATAATATATAGTTAATTCCATATCTATGGGCCTATTTTTGGTAAATTAGAAAGCGTTGGGATTAACGTTGGGATAATATCTAGTTAATTCCATATCTATGGGCCTATTTTTGCTATATCAGAAAGCGTTGTGATAATATCTAGTTAATTCAATATCTATGAACTTAATTTTGCTAAATCAGAAAGCGTTGGGATTATGTCTAATTAATCAAATATCTATGGGCTTAATTCTGCTTAATCGGTAAGCGTTGGGATTATGTCTAATTAATCAAATATCTAAGGGCTTAATTCTGCTTAATCGGTAAGCGTTGGGATTATGTGTAATTAATCAAATATCTAAGGGCTTAATTCTGCTTAATCGGTAAGCGTTGGGATTATGCCTAGTTAATCAAATATTTAGGGGCTTAATTCTGCTTAATCGGTAAGCGTTGGGATTATGTCTAGTTAATCAAATATTTAGGGGCTTAATTCTGCTTAATCGGTAGGTGTTGGGATTATGTCTAGTTAATCAAATATCTATGGGCTTAATGCTGCTTAATCAGTAAGCGTTGGGATTATGTCTAGTTAATCAAATATCTATGGGCTTATTTCTGCTTAATCGGTAAGCGTTGGGATTATGTCTAGTTAATCAATTATGGATGGGCTTATTTCTGCTTAATCGGTAGGCGTTGGGATTATGTCTAGTTAATCAAATATCTATGGGCTTATTTCTGCTTAATCGGTAAGCGTTGGGATTATGTCTTGTTAATCAAATAGTGATGGGCTTATTACAGCTAAATCAAAAAGCGTTAGGATTACATCTAGTTAATCAAATAGCGATGAGTTTATTTCTGATAAGTCAGATAGCGTTGGGATTATGTGTAATTAATCAAATATCTAAGAACTTAATTCTGCTTAATCGGTAAGCGTTGGGATTATGTCTAGTTAATCAAATATCTAAGGGGTTAATTCTGCTTAATCGGTAAGCGTTGGGATTATGTCTAGTTAATCAAATATCTAAGGGCTTAATTCTGCTTAATCGGTAAGCGTTGGGATTATGTCTAGTTAATCAAATATTTAGGGGCTTATTTCTGCTTAATCGGTAAGCGTTGGGATTATGCCTAGTTAATCAAATATTTAGGGGCTTAATTCTGCTTAATCGGTAAGCGTTGGGATTATGTCTAGTTAATCAAATATTTAGGGGCTTAATTCTGCTTAATCGGTAAGCGTTTTGATTATGTCTAGTTAATAAAATATCGATGGGCTTATTTCTGCTTAATCGGTAGGTGTTGGGATTATGTCTAGTTAATCAAATATCTATGGGCTTATTTCTGCTTAATCGGTAAGCGTTGGGATTATGTCTAATTAATCAAATATCTAAAGGCTTAATTCTGCTTAATCGGTAAGCGTTGGGATTATGTCTAGTTAATCAAATATTTAGGGGCTTAATTCTGCTTAATCGGTAAGCGTTTTGATTATGTCTAGTTAATCAAATATCTATGGGCTTATTTCTGCTTAATCGGTAAGCGTTGGGATATGTCTAGTTAATCAAATATCGATGGGCTTATTTCTGCTTAATCGGTAAGCGTTGGGATTATGTCTAGTTAATCAAATATTTAGGGGCTTATTTCTGCTTAATCAGAAAGCGATGGGATTATGTCTAGTTAATCAAATATCGATGGGCTTATTTCTGCTAATCAGAAAGCGATGAGATTAGGTTTAGTTAATCAAATATCGATGGGCTTATTTCTGCTAATCAGAAAGCGATGAGATTAGGTTAAGTTTATCAAATATTGAGGGGTTTATTTGTGCTAAATCAGAAAGCGTTGGGATTATTTCTGTTGAGTTTCTTCCTCAGCGAAAATAGGCTTATTACGTTTATTTATACTCAACTTGCATTATTTCTAGCTAATTTGTAGCTTGAACTAATGTATTTTAAGACCAGAAAAAGAATTTTCACGGTGACCGTTATTATAAACGAAGCCATGGAAATTGTTGTTTTCTTAAGCTAAATTGCCACATTTATGTAAATAGACCCGTAATTTTGTCCATGAAAAAACCTGGGATGCGAAAGATTTGATTAGTTTCTTATGCAAATGACGTACTAGAAAAAAAACAAGCCACTCTTGATAGTTCTTTGACGCGAAAAAACCCTGAATCCAATAATTCCCAGAATTTAATTAACTCTAGGATTACTCCTAGGTTGTCATATTAGAAAGTGGGAGACATACGGTGGCAGTGGGCGAAGAGAAATAGCGGATCATTGACCCAAACGAGCTATGGCAATCTCGGGTTTCGGTCCGTCAAAACTTCGTAATGATTCTAATTGAATTTCGCATCCTTAACTCGTAATATGTCAGAGCCAAGGTTTATCGATCGAACGAAGATAAAAATAAAAGTTTTGGCCCCAAAATATCACCTCGCGAAATGGACTAATCTAACACCGTCGCTTGTAACCGAGAAACCGCGCAACGTTGGAAGGCTTCCGTTCCGGCTATTTTGAGGTAGTCATTGATTGCGTTTACTTTCGGGTAAAGGAACGGCTTCGGGAAATGCCCCGAGAAACGATTCTGGGGCCTCCGCTCACCCCGACCCCGTTGCTCCTGCAATAACGTTTTATGGTGTATTCGCTCATACGGATAACTGTCAATGGATGTTAAGCCGTCGACGTCCATCCGCTCCGATGGAAAATCTTCCAGCAAAAACTCGCGGAAAGTGCAGCGGGACTAGCGACGTTTCGGCTTTTCCCTTACTTTTGCCGACGGCGTGTTTTGCTGAAAATGAGTGGGCTATGATTAAAATTGCGCGATCTAAGAATTTGGATTAAATTTGTCTCACATTTGACACAATTTTTTAAGAAATAGAAATTATTTTTGGTCTTTTCTATCGTATAATTAATTAGGTTTCATATTTTTAATAGATTTCTTCCTTGAAGGAATTTGAGTAGGGAATTTAAAAATAATTATGAGCTAGGCTAATACCCAAGGAACCACCATAGACCCTAGTCATCTAGCGAGTTATAATGCCTTTAAACAGGTGACCGGGTAGTGAGGTGGCGGAGTGGTTAGCGCTTTCGCCTCGCAGCAAGAGGAGCTGGGTTTGAACCCAACTTGTGGCACTGCGGGAAAACTTGGAACTACTCCTTCTGCGTTGAGTTTGCAAGTTCTTTCCACACTGGTTTAAGGGGGTTTCCCTCTTTACATAAAAACTTGTATAGGTTAACGGAAATAGTTAGTGTAAGGAATTGTGCTCAGCACCCAGTTAGCCTCTTTATTCCCGGAAGGGAAACCGGCCTCCCCGCTTCTTCTCATCTAATCTTTCCCCTACTATCGATAATTGGAAAACAATCCTGTACGATCTCAGGCTCTCCTTCGTGTAGGCCGGGAATAATGAAAACCGTGGCTATAGTTGCATTTTAATATTATCTGGTCTAACTGTAACCTAAACTCGGGTCTAACCTTGGACTAACTGTAACCTAAACTCTGGTCTAACCTTGGACTAACTGTAACCTAAACTCTGGTCTAACCTTGGACTAACTGTAACCTAAACTCTGGTCTAACCTTGGACTAACTGTAACCTAAACTCTGGTCTAACCTTGGACTAACTGTAACCTAAACTCTGGTCTAACCTTGGACTAACTGTAACCTAAACTCTGGTCTAACCTTGGACTAACTGTAACCTAAACTCTGGTCTAACCTTGGACTAACTGTAACCTAAACTCTGGTCTAACCTTGGACTAACTGTAACCTAAACTCGGGTCTAGCCTTGGACTAACTGTAACCTAAACTCGGGTCTAACCTTGGACTAACTGTAACCTAAACTCGGGTCTAGCCTTGGACTAACTGTAACCTAAACTCGGGTCTGACCTTGGACTAACTGTAACCTAAACTCGGGTCTACCCTTGGACTAACTGTAACCTAAACTCGGGTCTAGCCTTGGACTAACTGTAACCTAAACTCGGGTCTGACCTTGGACTAACTGTAACCTAAACTCTGGTCTAACCTTGGACTAACTGTAACCTAAACTCGGGTCTGCCCTTGGACTAACTGTAACCTAAACTCTGGTCTAACCTTGGACTAACTGTAACCTAAACTCGGGTCTAGCCTTGGACTAACTGTAACCTAAACTCGGGTCTGACCTTGGACTAACTGTAACCTAAACTCGGGTCTACCCTTGGACTAACTGTAACCTAAACTCGGGTCTAGCCTTGGACTAACTGTAACCTAAACTCTGGTCTAACCTTGGACTAACTGTAACCTAAACTCGGGTCTAGCCTTGGACTAACTGTAACCTAAACTCGGGTCTGACCTTGGACTAACTGTAACCTAAACTCGGGTCTAGCCTTGGACTAACTGTAACCTAAACTCGGGTCTAGCCTTGGACTAACTGTAACCTAAACTCGGGTCTGACCTTGGACTAACTGTAACCTAAACTCTGGTCTAACCTTGGACTAACTGTAACCTAAACTCGGGTCTGACCTTGGACTAACTGTAACCTAAACTCTGGTCTAACCTTGGACTAACTGTAACCTAAACTCGGGTCTAGCCTTGGACTAACTGTAACCTAAACTCGGGTCTGACCTTGGACTAACTGTAACCTAAACTCGGGTCTACCCTTGGACTAACTGTAACCTAAACTCGGGTCTAGCCTTGGACTAACTGTAACCTAAACTCGGGTCTGACCTTGGACTAACTGTAACCTAAACTCGGGTCTAGCCTTGGACTAACTGTAACCTAAACTCTGGTCTAACCTTGGACTAACTGTAACCTAAACTCGGGTCTAGCCTTGGACTAACTGTAACCTAAACTCGGGTCTGACCTTGGACTAACTGTAACCTAAACTCGGGTCTACCCTTGGACTAACTGTAACCTAAACTCGGGTCTAGCCTTGGACTAACTGTAACCTAAACTCGGGTCTGACCTTGGACTAACTGTAACCTAAACTCTGGTCTAACCTTGGACTAACTGTAACCTAAACTCGGGTCTGACCTTGGACTAACTGTAACCTAAACTCTGGTCTAACCTTGGACTAACTGTAACCTAAACTCGGGTTTAACCTTAGAACAACTGTAACCTAACCTCTGGTCTAACCTTGGACTACTTGTAGCTGAACCTCTGGTCTAACCTTAGTTTTACTGTAGCCTAAACTTGGTCTAGCCTTGGTCTCACTGTAGCCTAACCTCTGGTTTAACCTTGGTCTAACCTTGGCCTCACTGTAGCCTAACCTCTGGTTTAACCTTGGTCTAACCTTGGTCTCACTTTAGCCTAACCTCTGGTCAAACCTTGGTCTACGAGTGTTAAAAAACGCGAATCACTCTTTGAAAGGCAGTCCATAGGTGGTTCCTCTTAACTTAACCTTGGTCTAACTGTACAAAATTGAATAAGAGCAGCTATTTATATACCAAGACAGTGCAATTACATTTATGATAAAACAATAGTTGTTAAAGAAATCGTTTTTATTTACAAACTGTTTCAAAAATCTACGTTGACGCTCTGATAATTTTCATTTCGAAACGAAAGGTTCTCCGGAGTGACACGTCCAATAAAATTGAGGTGCTTTACGCCTCACGTTGTGACATTGTACCACGCCCAGCACGCGGCTTTCAGGTCGTATGGCTCGTAGACGCTCGCGTGGAAAATCCTCGGTTTAGCAGCGTCTGTAGAAAGAGAGATCTAGCTCCGGTCGTAACTGCCTCAACTATCGTTCCTTTTCACAACTTTTACGAGCCACTAAACTTAATTGGCGCGGATCGAAATGACCCACGAATGGGTGACAGAATTCAGGCCGAAGTAACGGCTATGAAATCGCGACCCATCGTAGCGGCGCATTGTTGGTTAGAGCGGGGAACAAAAGGCTATTACACGTATAGGACCCGCGCACCTTTAAAGCCAGGAATTTTCCTGCTAAGCTACGGGTCTTAGTAATAAAGGTTCTATTTTTTATCGTTTGATTGATTGTTATAGCCTTCATGGTTGCAATTATTCTCCCTCAAAAAAAAACCTTATTTTTTATTGTCTTTCGAAGAAAAGTGGCCAAGTTCACTAATTCTCGGGTTTGATTAGTTGTCATGTGATAATATCGAGTTAAATTCACTAGGACGTACAAGTTAAAAATACTTTATTTCAATTAAAGGGCCGCAAAATAATTCTAAAAATTCAGCCCGAATTCCCAGTACATATCAACAGTTAAAAAGAAAAAAATCTAAAGATAATAATAACCACCATGTAGAGTGAGTGGAATTACACTAGAAACTTCAAATCATCCTCCTGGAAGACGTTATTCTTAGAAAACCAATGATATTGGATTTTCTCAACATTCTTCTTCTTGAGAAAAAAAATAACAAAGTTTTCGGTAATACATGTAAATTATATTTCAAGAAATATAATTCAAAACAATGGAAGCTCCAACGTCACTAAACTTTTGAATATACCATTACCAAATATTTAAAACTAATCCTTTTCCAGGCGCGATTATTGGTAGAATGAAGATAGTTGAAGTTTACCTCTAGGCCTTAATCAACTTGCAATGGAGTTTCGTATAAAAAAATTGAGACGAAGTTCGAAAAATGTTACGTTTCCCGAGGATATTTCCAGTAATTTTTTTTTTTTCAATTTCATCCTTCAGAAAGTTCCTAAATTCGTTCCGTGGAAAAAATTTCAAAGGAGTTAATACCGAGAAACGGTGGTTTCGAGAGAGAAAAAAACGCGAAAGGAAACTTTAAAGATTTTGGACGTTTGTCCCCGTTTCAAATCTTTACCGTTAATACAAAATTAAATTTTCTGTAAACGCGCTCTTTCCCTCGAAATAGCTTCCAGTACGCGTCCTCCAAATCAATTTTATCCCGCACAGTGCCACCTTTTATTTTTAACCAGAAGCTTTCCGTTTCGTTTCGCAGAGGGCGCTAGTGAGTGAAGAAAACCGCTAATTTGGACTCGTCTGGAGTTTGACTTCCAGAGTCGCCAGTAAATCTTTTTCCCCTTTGGAGTTTTCGCTCGGAATTTTGAAATGTCCCCCTTTTAAACTAAACTGTTGAGGCGAAAGGAGATGGGAGCGCCTCCGAGTGGTGAGCGTCGAAAGATTCGGCGGGAAAACTTTTCTCTTGTTTTTGTTTTTCCGCCAAAGCGGCGAAGCGAAAACCCGGCAGGGGGTGCTGCGAGTAGGAAAAGCGGTATTTGGAGTACGGATGATCGTATTAACAGATCTCAGTGAAGGGTCATCCAAGAAGGTACAGCCCACTTTCGCAATGTCAATCCAGACTGACCTCTTTAGCCTCCGAATGTCAATTCGCGACCGGCAACCGAGCCTCAACTCTTTCGGGAAAGACAAATCTAATAGTCAGGGGAAAGATAAAAGCTACCTTGGGCTCCGAACCAAAGACCACGAAAGCTTGAGAAAATGTTCTTCAAGTGCTACGATTTTCCGCCTCGAGTATTAAATGAAAACAAAACTGGAAATATTCCAAAGTTGGGGAAAATTCCTTTGACTTCTAGTGTCTGAATTTTCAGGAAGAAGCTCAGGTAATACTGTACTCTTCCAATTAAATTGATAAACTTATTAGGCCTAAGAGGAAGGAGACACTCACCAGGCTGCTATTACTGTTGCCTAAGTGGTAAATATTTTGCTCTACCACCGTAATTAATTGAATCAAGAATGTATTCAAGTGAACAGAGGATGTGTGTTCACCTCGTGATCCCCGCCAGAAAAGCCACGCCCCCTACACCTTTCTCGCGTAGTCTTTTAACCTTTCTTCCATCCTCTGGCTTTCTCTCCGTATAGGTGGAGAATATCACAAGGAATCATAAAAACAGAGGCAACATATTTTAAGTTAACATAAATACATTCCTGATTGAATCAAAGGCTTAACGTGTGTGTTTCCTGATTTTCTGACGGTTTCTTATCGACGACAGCAGTCGCGGAATTTCATCTAAGTCTGGCATTCTCATTCCGATAGCGATGAATTCGTTCTTGTACGGCAGAGGTTTCGCGAAGGAATCTTTGGCTCGCATTCAAAGAGTAACAAATATGAGAATTTTAGCGATCTTCCACTTGAAGGAATCGTCGATATTTGGAAAAGAAGCAGAAAAGCGGATTTAAAGGGGATTTTTCTTCCTGGGGGCAATGGCAAAGCCAAAAGTATGTTCTCGCTTCAATAGTCAAAAAGCCAAAAAAAAATGGAATGGGTGGTGGGGAAAAATACATTATGGACTTTATAGTTTTCCCAAGTGATTCCAAATCGGGGAAAAGAGAAAAAAGGTTTCGCTTTTCAATCCTATCAGTTTCATTAGGAACAGGATTTACCGACACTCGCTTCTACTACAGCCGCGCTTTCAAATAAAATCTTTCTAAGAAATGTCTGCATTGCGAAAAAGTTTAGCTTAAAATTTCTATCTGTAATCTAGAAGAATTCTCGCTCGGATTTCGTTTTTTTTTTTTCAACCAGCGTGGAGATGATTGCGAATAAATTATTTCTAACGCCGAAATACTACACCAGCGACACGCATTTGGAGCGGACAAGTAATAAAATGAAACGAGAGTATTTTCTGAAGTCGAACATATTTCAGAATAAAAATTTCATTCGTTTCCACAATGATAAAAAAATACTTCCAGATGAAATAAAATAGTTTTACGAATTAAAATCTGAATAACATTGAAATGAGATTTTCTAAATGTCAGTTAGGCATTTCCGGAATATATTCCGTATTTTTCCGAAAAAAAAATATATTTTTAATTCCATGATTAGTCTAATATTGTTTGCAAATTTAAATAAAGCGGCATTTTCACCTCATTTTTTCGAATCTAAAAGTAAACCTAAACCTCTAGACTAGCTTTTAACTGATTAACAATGTAACACTATTATTGTTTTGTAGTATGTATACTGTTATTAGACATTTTATATCGATAGAAAGTAAAAAAAAAAATTAAAAACCCTTAAAAAGTAATTTATGTTTCAATTTTTATTTTTCCGATTTGCGGAAATTTTTCCGCATTTTATTTTTCCGGAAATTAACCACGCTACACTTAAATTACGATTAAACTGAACACAAAGATCTACGTAAGCATAATATAACAGTAATGTGTTAATTTTTACTTAGAGATAATAGAGAGGTTAAGTAGAGCTCTCTAGAAGTTTTAACGATAACTTCGAGAGTCACGTTATCATGCTCCACGGATTTTTTTTCGCGTTTTTACTTCGGAGTTGAAATCTTTAATAGCTTGAAAACGACGCCATATTTCTATTTAGCTAATGTGACATTTGTTAAAATATCTAAAACTTTTAAAGCAATAGTGGCGGCTCCTGTCTAGTTGCATTCGCTCGCACTAGATGTCGTTAGCGTATAAATCAAAACTAGTTGAATAAGCATTAAAATCTAGCCTAAAAGGTGAGGTCAATTGGGAACTTCTCGCGTTGATTGGCTTTTCGGAATCACGTGATTATTAACTTATTAAACACGTGGTTTCGGGAAACCAATAGATCGCAGACAAATTGCCCTTCCTTTAAGTCCCCGGAAGGTGCTGCCACCTAGAAGCGCTTTTATAAACATTTTTGTAATTTTGTTTTTACTTTTTTTGATAGAGCCCCCATTTGCTTTAATTAAAAAACTGAATATTACAATTTTCCTGTCCAACAAATCGAGAGATAATTATGGTATGTTGTTCCTTTTCTAGCAATGTCAGTTTTAGCAATCGTAATTACTGGTTTCAATTGAAATGCTACTAAGCCTTGTATACAGGAATCCATACCTCTACTTGGAATGCTTAACTTGCTGTATCGCGTATGGTAAGATCACTCCCGCCTACGAGAGAAAAAATACACTCTGCGCGCGGTCCCCTCTCACGTAGTTGTTTGTCAAGTTAACATAGTGACGTCGAAAAAACCGTCAGCTACATCGAGACGAAAATCTGCCGCGATAAGCATTCCAAGTAGAGGTATGCATTCCTGTTGTATATTATAGGTGAAATCGGAGACACATATTAAGTAAAGCAGCGTACACGAAAACTAATGTTTGTGTTAATTTTATGGAAAAATAAAATCACTTTATCCTCTGACAAACTAACAATTGTAAGAGCTAACAACATAGTCATTTTCCCTAAGTAAAAATAAATGTATTCTTGATATAACGCACATTTCTAAAAATCTCTTTATCCTCTGTTTTTAAGTGCACAAAATAAAAATTGATTCATACTTAAATAACTTAGATAATAAAATCTTAAAACTGTCAAAAAGTAAATAAACAAATTAAAATCTTTAACACTAGACAACCACTTAAAAAATAGTCTAGACATTTCCAGTTGAAAAAGTATTTTTATTTTATAACACTGAATGTAGAAACAGAAAACATTTATTTCGAATTTTTAGAACTAGAGCTCAATTTCTAACCTTTTTTTATGTGAGTAAATTTCAAGAATAATAATGTGGAGTTCCTGAAAGAATTCGCGGTTGGCGTCTCGTACTTTAAAATAATTCTATAGGTATACATTGTAGTGCCATCTATATTTACAAAATCGAACAAGTAGTAGATCTTAAATTCGTCCGCTTGACTCCGTTTATAAAATAGAACGGTTTGTTATGTTTTTTGCCTCTGTACGTCACTAGTGTTTGCCTATTTTTGAAGACAATAAAATGGCTTTATAACCTTTTCGGTTGCTTATTTCAGCCGTCCATTTCTATGGCGCAATATAAGAAAATCCAGACTCGTTATTCTTTGTTTAGAAGTGAATTTAAATCGGCCCGTAGAGACTGAAAGTGGAACCAGGGTTTGTACATAAATAAAGCATGGGTATACGGGAAACACCTCCGGTCTCTTGACAATTCCCAAGAAATAGACCGATAAGAAATCCTTTCACAGGAATAACCCCATTAGAGGTCGATTTTTAATACCGAAAGCTTTACCAGATGGCGCCACCAGTTTGAAAAGTAGAAAAGTTATGTTATTAAAAAAAATTATTTTTTAGTTCTTCTTATTTAGCTAGACTTTATAGATTTAAGATAAAATATCGTTCAAAATAATGTTAGAATTAGTATTTTTGTAATAAAACTGTAGTATTTTATTACCTTCGCATCATAGAGTTCAAATTGGCGACATCTAGACTAAATAAATGCATTAAAATTGAACTTCTAACGGCTTCACTCTAAATATTTGTTTCCCTGTACGCAATTTGTATCTCGCGATCTTGAAATCGATGATCTGGCCCTTCAAAATTTTATTATTGAAAATGCACTAAAATATTATAATTAAAAATACTTACAAGGAGATAACCCGAGGTGTTTGTTGCCGATTTTGTTCAAAGTCGGGTGTAATGTAGACCTATACGAGATATTAAATTTCAAAAAGGAGACGTTGCACTACCCATTCGATTTGCCATGGCAACCGAAAATGTTTTTGATTACTTAAAACAAAAAATCTCCATTTAAAAAAGCACGGAATTTTCTCGGTTTCACAGGGTCTTAGCTATGATTTTTTTTTAATTTGAAAATCACGAAATGGGTAATTTGAACCACATTTAGGTAAATTTCATAAAGTTTGGGTAAATTGGAAAATTTTTGGGTAAAATAAGGAAAAAATCTTATTTTTGTTTTAAACGGTCAAAAACATTTTTGGTTGCCATGGCAAATCGAATGGGTAGTGCAACGTCTCCTTTTGGGAAATTTCGTATCTCGTATAGGTCTACATTACGTCCGACTTTGAACAAAATCGGCAATAAACACCTCGGGTACTCTCCTTGTTAGTATAAACATGGCAATCTTGACCTTGAGAATTGTGATCTCGACCTTCAAATAGGCGATCGTTAGGATCGAAAACCTAATCGCCCTAGGTTCCGTAAGGCTGCCTCAATGAAAAGTCAAGATGTTCGATTCTGTTTTCTCTCCAGACCACTTGACTTGTAAAAATAATAGCCATGATTCTTCGACAGTATTTCTTTTTACCGAAGGAAATTGAAAGAAAACAGGTATTGTTTTCCAAGTTCGAATCGCGTCCTGATATCGATCCGTTTGAACTTCGTACCAAAACTACCAATACGTCTAGGCCTTTGGAAATATTTCAGAGAAAAGATAAGTCAATATATCTTCAATTGTTTTAACAGCAGAAAGAACTAAATATTTCACGCTGGGCTTTAGTAAAAATTTATTACAACCGTCGAGTAGGGCTTGGCAAATAAAACGTAGAAAGATGAGAAATTAAAGGTCAAAAGAATGTCTTAAAAAGAAAAGGTGAAATTTGTAGTTTCGTCCGTTTTTATTCCAATCTACAATTCACTGGGGAAAAAAGTTTATGAAACCCGATTTTGTGGGTATGGCAAAGTACTACGGATAATTTAAGAGGAAAGACAGATGCTTTTCTATATTTTCACAGTGTACTTGTAGGATTGTGGGAATATTAATAATTCAGGCGGAATTATAAATAATAAATTTTTTTTTTTGGGGTAGCTTAAGCTAATTTAATATTCGAATGCATTTTCTAAGAAGCTAGTATTACTAGACATACGTCAAAGAAAATAATTTAAAATAGCAGTACTATGTAAGGTATTTTTTAAATTGGGATTTTTATTAAAAACTTTCGGGATCAAAATGAATATTTCAAATGCTTCATTTAATTTGTTATTTTTTTCTCGCGTCCCTAAAAAAAAACATGAAAATTCGGATTTTTCAAATTGAGATTTTAATTAAATTACTCTCGTGATCAAAATTAATATATTTCAAGTGCTTACTTTAATTTTATAAGTGTTTTTTTTTCCTGCTGGTGTACCACGTTATTTTTACAATTCTGATGTTTCTCTCTTCCCATTGAAATGATTTACATATGGAATTCAAAACAACGTTATTATTTGAGTAAATATTTCGGACAGTTTAATAAATTATTTCAGATATGAAGGAAAATTTTAAACAACGATTAACATCGTTATGGGTCCATTTACTTAGAAAACTAAGTACAAGCTTGGACAAATAAACACGTGGATCCGAATCATAAACAATGACCCATATTTATTAAATTACCACCAGCGCTCCTACCGAGATAATCGCGAAGTATTTCCACCCTAATACAAACCACGTGCATAAAAAATAAATATTTTCCGCACGCGTTAAATATTTGGGCGGAAATATTTCCAATTGATTGCTTCTAAAAAAAACAGGTGTGAAATCTAGATCCTGGTACAACAGTTCATTTGTCCAAGGTACAATTATAGTGTGACTTCAATTTCGAACAGTCTGCTGAGTGAGAATCACGAAATGTTTAAAAAAACATTAGTAGACCTTCAACCATTTTGACGAAGGACAATTTGGCTTATAGACATTTTTTTCCCGTAAAGACTTGACGAAATATAACTTACAAGGAGACATCCCGAAGTCTAACCCACCGATTTGGTTCAAACTCGCGGGATTGGTACACCTTCATGTAACTTGAAAAATCCTAAAGGGAATTTTTTCAATGGCAACGAAAAATGTTTTTGACAACACAAAATATTAAATTTTCCCGTTGAAAATAACATGGGATTTTAACCTCACATTGATCAAAAGTTGATCAGTTTTGATGTTTTTTTGTCAATTTTTATCTATTTTTTCCATTTTAGGCATTTTCGAAATTTTGAAATTTGTTAAAATTTTTCACAAAGGGGTCCTAGGAATCGGTCAGAATCCCATGTTATTTTCAATGGGAAAATTTCCATTTGTTGTTGTCAAAAACATTTTTCGTTGCCATGGCAAAACGGTTGCCCATTGAATAAATTTCCTTTAGGATTTTTCAAGTTATACATGAAGGTCTACCAATCCCCCGAGGTTGAACAAAATCGGTGGGTTAAACTTCGGGATGTCTCTTTGTTAGCGCAAGGATTCTATTATCATACTGATTTGACACTTTAGAATGCGAAATACATTCTGTTAAATAAAACACGTACATTTATTTAGATATGATGTTTAAATTCACATTGACGAATTCCGATAAACGCGAACACGACCATATCCAGTTGTTGAAGATAGTAGAGTTCGCATTTCGCGATTAACGCGACGGAGAATCGTGGTATAAGACGGTGGGAACGTATATTTCTTTAAGTCGAAATGTAAATAAGAACATCGGTAAGTAGACACGGAAGCCCGTAATGCTGAGTTCATTTTACGTCGTAGCATTCGTCGACATTTAAATCCAAGTCAATTAAGTATGGCCAATCAAAAACTCAAAACCAAATTCGATTCGAGATAGCGTATTGATTGGATTTAAACCGACTTTGCATAGAGTTAGTAGTTCCGGTATTGTCGTTTCTTCCGTAAGCTTACCGATCTCGTTTCGCTTTTGGTTCAGCTGGCGTGTCGTCCGGTCCAACGACACTGGTCACTCTGGTCATATTGACTAAAGGGTTCAAACACTCAGCAGCACATTGAGGTCTCTTCACGACACTAAAATGGGCCGACAATGGGGTAATGGTCCCGACCAATGTCCCGTAGATGAACAACGCAGTCTCTGAGAGCCCAGAAGTCGATAGCGCGCGTTGCAACCGACATTCACCACTTCTCCGATGTCGTAGTGAAATTTCGTAGGTATCACGTGACCATTCGCTGGTTCGCCCGGAAATTCACAAGCGGGCTTACCTGCGAAAGAAAACGATTAATAATTACTCGAAAAACGTGATATTTCAATAGACCTATCGCAATAAATAAGTGTAGAAACAATCTGCTATTATATAGATACGTTTTGCTTGTTTGGTTAATTTAACTATTCACTAGTTGTGGTGGAGATAATGACTACACCGTTAAATATTCGTCAAAGTCAGAGTGGTTCTCAACCTTCGTCATCTCGTGGAACCCTCGCTTGAAAAAAATTTAAGAAAATTAAGAAACGGTATTTTATTTTAAAATTTTAGTGCGACGATTGACACTGATTTTCACAACAGGCAGCACTTCCGGGAAACGTTTTTATCCTGACTCGAACTATTCGCCACCACAGAATCGGAGTAAAATAATGTCATAGGGTTACTCTTCTTACGGTACTCCAAAAATCCCAGAACAAACCTACTATGTTTGTTCGTTAATAGACAGTGTATTTTCTTTGCTTCTAGTTCAAGCTTAAAAATATCATTCATTTCTTTGGTATGGTATTTTCTAAATCGCAAACCAAAAAATAGTTTTTTCTTTTAAATAGCTAAGACTTTTAAAGAGTATTTTTATATATATCACTATTATATATGAAAACCTACCACCATAAATCGGGTTTTCATTATTTATAATGTTTCCAACCGTCATAGGTTATCTGCTATTTTGTCAGATAAAAATTAAAATTTTCCAACAATATCAGTGAAAAAAATACGGTAAGCTGGTTTACAGTAATATCAATGAATGTTTTAAGCTTAAAATAGAACAAAATTTCTCTAAATGTTTGACATTTACCAGAAAGACAACGTAATATTATTTTCAAATATGTAGTCAATAGTTGTTTGATGTACGGAATTTTAAGTTAAAACTTAGATCTACTCAGTTTTTAGCGGAAAAACCACGGCAAAAGCAATTCAATTTAGGCTCAATTTTTCACGAATAAATCGACCGTGGAAGGGACGCTTACCAGTTAGGAATGATAACTATTGGTTAGTTAAAAGTATAAAAATAGTTTGTTTAAAAAATAACAGATAAATAAGTAAAGTTTCGTAACGCAAATATCCCATGTACATGTACATATTTAAAATCTGGTCATGCGTTTCCCTATTGGAATTCAAAATATAAATATTTGCGTATTTAAATATTATTGACGTTGGTTTTGATGTTTAAAGGGTTATGTAACCTCGACAGTCGGGGGGGGGGGGAAATGGATAAAAATCCTGCTACTTTACAGCCACCACACTTTAAGAAATTACCTTATTTTTTAAGATAAGTAATTTGCCCGTAAAATAAAATGTAAAATTGGTCGTTAAAATTCATAGCTACTGTATATTAAAACAAAACTTCGTAAAATGATACATTTAAAATGATTAAATTACTAACAACTGTAAATTTTACAGTTATATTACAGTTTTTTTTAGATACACCCTTTAGTTAATTAATGTATGGTACTACTTTATGTAGTACCACGCGAATTCTTTCGTCTAAACGAGAAATATCACTCCGCATGAATGTAGTATTGCACAATAACAGTTTATTCTACTTCTAAGGGCCCATAAACAAGATGCTGTAAAATACCGGGCTTTTCACACCCCTGTTGTTTGTTACTAGCAAAAATGATATGATTTACCTAGTGTTAAGAAACGATAAATTTCATTTTATAACAACTTGGCTCCCAAACCATTTTCCTCACGGAGCCAAAAAAATTCATTTTATCACCATATGGAAACAAAAGATGAACTAGATTCCAGTTTAAAGGGAGTAGCAACTAAATCGAAGCTCTGCGACGAGTTTGTAACGCAGCTAACGCCAATCAGCCCTATCTTCAATTAATTTGTTGACGCACCATAAATAGGGATGTTCATACGCCCTTTAATAAAAAATATGAATACTAAGGGCTCGTGAATAACTGAATAAATATTTAAACTAAACTAAAAATTCGTAAGCTCTCATGAAAATAAAAAAATATACATAAGCTAGCTTTAACAGATTATTAACACGTTACTTCTTTTCTCAAAATAATTCCGTAGAACCCCTGGAACCACCTTACGGTACACAGTTTGGGAACCACTGTTCTAAAATTAAATTCTGGTTAATCTCATAATTGACATTAGACAAACATTTCCTCTATTATATAGCAACGGAAACGTGTGTCTGAACCATTTTACGGTACACAGTTTGGGAACCACTTTACGGTACACACATTGGGAACCACTTTACGGTACACACATTGGGAACCACTTTACGGTACACACATTGGGAACCACTTTACAGCACACAGTTTGGGAACCACTTTACAGCACACAGTTTGGGAACCACTTTACGGTACACAGTTTGGGAACCACTTTACGGTACACACATTGGGAACCACTTTACGGTACACACATTGGGAACCACTTTACAGCACACAGTTTGGGAACCACTTTACGGTATACACATTGGGAACCACTCAACGGTACAAAGTTTGGGAGCCACTTAGAAGTAAACAGTTTGGGAACCACTTTACGGTATACACATTGGGAACCACTTTACGGTATACACATTGGGAACCACTTTACGGTATACACATTGGGAACCACTTAGAGGTACACAGTTTGGGAACCATTTAGAGGTACACAGTTTGGGAACCACTTAGAGGTACACAGTTTGGGAACCACTTAGAGGTACACAGTTTGGGAACCACTTAGAGGTACACAGTTTGGGAACCACTTAGAGGTACACAGTTTGGGAACCACTTAGAGGTACACAGTTTGGGAACCACTTAGAGGTACACAGTTTGGGAACCACTTAGAGGTACACAGTTTGGGAACCACTTAGAGGTACACAGTTTGGGAACCACTTAGAGGTACACAGTTTGGGAACCACTTAGAGGTACACAGTTTGGGAACCACTTAACGGTATACACATTGGGAACCACTTAACGGTATACACATTGGGAACCACTTAGAGGTACACAGTTTGGGAACCACTTTACGGTATACACATTGGGAACCACTTTACGGTATACACATTGGGAACCACTTTACGGTATACACATTGGGAACCACTTTACGGTATACACATTGGGAACCACTTTACGGTATACACATTGGCAACCACTTTACGGTATACACATTGGCAACCACTTTACGGTATACACATTGGCAACCACTTTACGGTATACACATTGGCAACCACTTTACGGTATACACATTGGCAACCACTTTACGGTATACACATTGGCAACCACTTTACGGTATACACATTGGCAACCACTTTACGGTATACACATTGGCAACCACTTTACGGTATACACATTGGCAACCACTTTACGGTATACACATTGGCAACCACTTTACGGTATACACATTGGCAACCACTTTACGGTATACACATTGGCAACCACTTTACGGTATACACATTGGCAACCACTTTACGGTATACACATTGGCAACCACTTTACGGTATACACATTGGCAACCACTTTACGGTATACACATTGGCAACCACTTTACGGTATACACATTGGCAACCACTTTACGGTATACACATTGGCAACCACTTTACGGTATACACATTGGCAACCACTTTACGGTATACACATTGGCAACCACTTTACGGTATACACATTGGCAACCACTTTACGGTATACACATTGGCAACCACTTTACGGTATACACATTGGCAACCACTTTACGGTATACACATTGGGAACCACTTTACGGTATATACATTGGGAACCACTTTATGGTATATACATTGGGAACCACTTTATGGTATACACATTGGGAACCACTTTACGGTATACACATTGAGAACCACTTAGAGGTACACAGATTGGGAACAACTTTACGGTACACAGTTCAGTAACCACTGTTCTAAAATTTAAATGTGATTGACCTTCTAATTAACTCTAAACTAACCTACTAGTAATGAAAACGTGTTTGAGAACCACCTTACAGTAGACAGTTTGGAAACCACATAACGGTACACAGTTTGGGAACAAACGACTGTTCTCGAAATAAATTCTTGTTGACCCTAAATTCCCTAAATTACCAATGAAAACGCACTCTTAACGTTTGAATAACCATATATTTCCTTTAATCGAAATTAAAACCACTTTTGAAATAAATAAATCAAACTACACTCTTAATAAATAATCGTTTACCTCTTAATGGACCCTAGACAAACATTTCCTATATTTGCCAATGAAAACGGGTATGAGAACTACTATTCTAACATTTGAATAACCGTATATTTGCCTTACTAGAAATTAAAACGAAATTTCCAAATATGAAATAAAACGAACTAGAAACCAATTGGGATTCTTAAAAATTAATTCTAATTAAAATCCTAATTGACACTAGACAAAAATTTGCTTTACCAGCAATGAAAACGTGTACGTTTCGTATTTCCGATTCCACGGGCAAAAACAATAGAACGCAAACAACTGAGAGATAAAAATACCTAGAAACCGGCACAGAGTTTCTATTTGCTGTCGTCAGTTATACCAATTAGGAGAAATTTTAATTCCTTAATTTCATCGGCGTACAATTACCGCGTGGAATCGATAGAAACGCTACGCTCTTAATTTAATTACCGCCAGGCCCTCGTTTATTCAGCGGGCTCTGGCGCCCAACGAGCGCAACGACGGAGGCTACAGCGTCAAATCTCCACGCCCGCGTTTCAGAGATATACTCACATATCGGTGGACTCTGGCTCCATTCGCCCTTGTCGTTGCAAACGGTGATGGGCTCCCCGACGATGATGTGTCCCGCGTTACAGGTGTACTGCACGAAGTCGCCCGTCAGGTACCGTCCACTGTCCAAGACACGTCCGTTGGCTGGAGGCGCCGGGGATGGGCACGTGATCGCTGCAAATCGAATTAACGTGGAGTGTTAAGCGTGTCGTTAACGTCCATGAGGGAATTTTCGTCTTTGACAAGAGTTTCGAGAATGGCTGCTGAGGCTCGTCGCTTTTAGGTCACGCTAGCTCTTACTAACCGTTGACGTTTGCCATTGGTCGTTATTTAAAGTTTTAATGGGGTTTAGGCCCGTTAAGCCTTGGTTTGATTACCCGCGTGTATCGGCACAGTTGGTAAAGTGGACAATGTACTTTTAAGTTACTTTATCAACCTTAATTTCTTCGTCTGATCTTTTATGAGGGGGAGTCGACACTATCTACTCTAATCGGCCATCCAAATTAATGGCTTTAAAAGTCGCTTTCAGATGACTTAGGCCTAAGGTGGTGCCTTGGGTATTAGCCTAGCTGATTATTCTTATTCTTATTCCATTACTACATTTAAGCCTCTGGTATCGAAATGAGCGTCCTTGAAATCGGTCATCTAGACCTTCAAAATGTTGATCTCGAAAATATATACCCTAAACTCTTTTAATAAAAAGTAACTTCTATAAACGGGGCGATTTCAACGTAGAAAATTATTATCTCGACCTTAATCATGGCTATCTTATAAATAAGAAATTTGAGCAGCCCTAATATAAGCCGTTAAATAAAAGTATCCCCATTTCGTAGATTACAAGTTCATTTCGACCTTGAATGTTCACCTGTAAACTCCGACGAAGGAAGACGCAAAATGTTATGTGAAAATTGCAAACTGTGAGGGTTTGAAATTAGAATACCTATTACCAAGGAACGACTGGGTCCAAGGTAGGAAAGAAAACACCGAACGTTGCCTTAAGGCAAGACAATTAGGTTGATTTTGTAAACACGTCAATTAAGTCTAATTAGCTTACGGCGGACAATTTAGCTCAAAATCAATTCCAATCTTAAATCATTGTAGTTCTTTTCTCGGAAGATCCTCAATATTTACAAATCTGAAAGTTGCTTTATGAAAATCAATTACAATAAATATGGGCGTTGTTGGTGTGTAAAAATCTAAGCAGAATTTATAGATTCGATTCATTTCAGTAAACTTTTTATTGAATAACGTTGTGTTTCTAATACAACATGCTAGAATTTATTTATATATTTATTCACTACTTCGCACTCGTTTTAATTAATTTATCTATTTTCAGTTACTGTACTGTTAATCTTAAAAATCCTGATGAATTATAACGGTTTCTCTTGAAATATCTCTATTGTTGTTTGTGTGTACATGGACTAGTTAACTCGCATGGACGTATCATATAAATGTTGGGTAGCGTTTGTTCCTAGCTAAACAACCAATATTCTTTGTTTTAAAAGTATTTATCCCATCCGGGAGTTAAAAACCTCCTGCACTATAGTTAACCTCTAGCCACGTAAGCTGTAGGCTATATCAACCTTTTCATTTCCGATTTCGAATCACATCTTTCAGCTCACCCACCAAAACAAATAATTGTATAAGCGTCACTGTGAGTTAACAGTCGATGGTGTTTTGAATATATTTAAGCTTAGTACCAACCGGAGATAGCCTTGGTAATTTTCTATTCAATTTCATAGATTTATGACAAATGACGTAAGCCCCGAGAATATAACTAGTCACCTCCAAGCGCGAAATCTCCATCCTAAAATTCAATAAAGTTTCTAGCCTTTAACGTAGGATCCACTAACCGTTAAACAACGTTTCGCCATTCGAGACCTTAGCACGGTCGCGCTTTACTAGTCATTTGGGTACTTGAATATTAAGGCGCTAAATCTCATTGAAAATCCATGCTGAAACTAACTAATGGCACGGCCGATACCCCGAGGCCGGGACTAGCAGCTGTCACTCCAGTCTCGTTCCGAAAATAAGTAGATGACGAGGCAAGATTTAGCCAAGGCTTAGCGGCTCGAAAGGCAAATATAGGGAAGATTTAATATTGAAGGGTTTCAAATGACCGTGTAATCGGAAATTCCCATCCCTCTCTACTTCCTCGCGACGCTTAATTAAGGTAACAAACAGATCGCCTAACCGTAACACGAACCAACCGGGAGGAAAGATCCATAATGAGCGTCGAAGGGAGAGAACCGAAACTACATTTCTCCTTCAAGCTGTTCCATCGACGGAAATCAATATTTCGGAAAGCCAAAGTCTGCTACATAAATAAGCCTACAAGACTTCGAGGATATTCGTGTATATCGGAATTATGAGAGAGAAGTCGAGGATGCTTGACGGCATCTGGGTTTTTACTAGATGGACAACTCCTCCCACTTGACTTAAAAGCAACGCGCGCAAATGTAAAATACTTTGGTAACCTTGGGCTAGTTCATCTTCTTTCATAACTTTAGGGTAAAAATAAAATTATCTACCAAAAGGGCAAATTTTTCTTAGTTTTCCTAGGTTTTCCTAGTAACGAGCTTTAATACCAACAACTGCTCTTCTAGTTCTATCAATGCTATTGATAATAAATTTACGATTTTAAAATTGATTTTGAAAATACCTCTACCAGTTACGGTCCGAGGAGTAAGAGATTTGCAAAAATTTGAAGGCAGGATTTTTAATCTCAAAGTGATTTTGAAAAGCGTAAATTTATTTAAAGTTTTTTAAGGTACGATTTTTGTGTTATTTAATGTTTTAATTACAGATTTTGGAATTAATTTTCTTCCGAGTGGCAGATTATTCATTTGATTAGTAGGACAATCTCATATGATTAAGTCCGATTAAAATAAAATCTGTATCTTTAGTTATATAATGATTAAAAATGATAAAATCGTGATTCAATTTTAAAACTTGATTATTACTACATCCTGTACCAGAAATTTCGGGACTTTCAAGCTGATATCTAGAGTTTTAATCTCTATCTTTTTGGAGCGTACGATAGTCAATTGCAACTGCACGTTCTCAAAACTTTTACCTGCAGAAAAATAGAATATGGTTTCGTTTCTTTTCCAATGACCCCTTACCTTCGCATTTGGGCATCTCGTCGGACCACGTCTCGTTCTTCAAGCAAGTAACGTGAGAAGGTCCTACCATTTTGTACCCAGTTGGACACGAGAAATACACTTTGGCTCCGTAGGTACGATTTTGACTACCTACTCTCAGGTGCAAGTCCTCGGTGTTTATTACCGGACATTGGATAACTGAAAATACACGTCGGGGGCCTTTTAAATCGTGAATCACTCGCTATTTCGTACGAAGGAAAACAAGTACAGAATATCGCAGTAAAAGTAACTTACTTTGGCACGTAGGCAGATCAGCTGACCACTGTCCAGATGCGATGCAGTACATGTCTTCAACCCCGACTAGAATGTAACCTTCTATACAACCAAAACGCGCTTTACCACGCAGTTTCGTGCCTTCTACTGCCATGACACGATTTCGATCCAAGGACACAATTGGTGGACATTCAACATCTAAAAAAATTGGAAAAAATGGATGTCATACTTCTTTTTTGATAATTAAATTAACGCTTGGGAAGTAAGTTACACCTTAGACCAAGAAACACAGGGACGTCTCGCTCATAGCATACCCAACGCTTTATTTTTCGGGGGGGCTTTGTTGCGGCTGCGGTAGGGAGAGGGGGGTTAGGTGATACAGATAATCAATAGGCACCGTCCATGAGAGATAAAAATAACGTATTTTAAAGAACTTGAAAATAAAATAATCAGCTAAGATTTACATATTTTAAAATTATTTAATATTTTTTTAATATTTTAGGGACACAAATAGAAAAAACCAGAAATTTAGTTTTTTTGAGCCACGCTGTTGCAGGCCACGTGCTGACAGATTGTAGGGCTGTGCACGTGACTCAAATAGCCGATAAAAATTGACTCACCTTCGCTACTAGCGACACAGCGCGAGATAAATAGGAAATAGGCAGCCGCAACGAAGCTTCGGGCGCGAAATATCTACCGTGCGACGTCCCTGTATTTCTTGGTCTAAGGTTACACATTGCTTCAAGAGTTAAAAATAAATGGTATTAAAATCATTTAATTAAAACAAATTGGTTGCTACGTTATGCTGTTCTTCGTGCTATTAAAAGGAATTCTATGGAGTAATACCACCATGGCCGCCATTTTGTGCGGGTTTTCTTCTCTACGCGAAAAAGAATGGATGACGTCGTGTCACGTGAGACTGAAATCACTGAATACTCATTTGTCGGTTAAGAAAAGTAAAATATCTAGTACATTTGGCGGAAAGATACTAGCACGAATTTCCGGTAAATCAGTGGCGGGAATTTCGAATTACGCCTATTTTCTGTTGAATTCCAAAAGGTTCCTGCGCGTGTTATATTAATCCATGTCTATTGCTTAAATTTCAAAGTGATCAATAATTATCTAATGTAGATGATTATTTTTGAGCTTCATTATGTCGTATTTTTAGTATTGTGCTCATAAACAATCATCAAATCGCATATTTACGTCAACGTAGCTATCTCGGCATTACCCGTTCTATACTTACCCTGGACTCGTCAAACGGAATAATTTTAGGAATGCCTCACTTGTATTAAATTATTACAACTGTTTTTAAATTTTATCTATGTTAATTGATTAAAGGGAATATAACCTCAAGTCTTTTTAAGGTCTTTTTATGTTTTTTATGTTAACAATTTAGGCGGGAAATCACTAACCAGTGCCAAAAATATCTGAAGCCATAGGAGGGAGCGGGAAATGCTCGAAGTGTTGGTGTTCCACACCAAAAAACCTGAGGTTATATTCCCTTTAATTATCCCTTTGAATTATAACGCAATAGACAGTATTTTCCTAAATTATATAATGCGAGCGGATATATTTAGAAATTCAACCGTAAATAGGCCAAATTCGAAATTTCCTCCGCTGATTTAGCGGAATTTCGTGCTACTATCTTTCCGCCAAATGCACTAGATATTTTGCCTTCTTAACCTGTAACTGAGTATAGTTATAGTAGAAAGTATTTTTTTTAAATATTTAGACACAAAAATTATATTTGTACAGATAGATCAAACATTCTTTTAGTGTTTGAAATTAATGTGATGATTTTTAGGCGAATAGTTTTTTTGCTCGGGCCGTTCATTTTAAAAACTATAATAACTAATTACTTATTGACTTTAAAATTGTCAAAACTATTTTAAGCACTAGAGATGAGTGTATTCTATTTAAGTATTGCTATCGTAAATTGAAAAAATTAAAACGTTATATTTTATCTAGAACTACACAGTGGCGTAGTAATGGGGGGTACAGGGTTACAATGCACCCCTCTTAAATTTTTTATTACATTTAAGAGGGGCGCTAAATTCAATATTCAAACTGTACCCCCTTTAATCGTAAACATTCCTACGCGCCTGGAAATACACAAGACAATTACTGAATAGAGTATTCATCTATACTTTAAAAAGTCAAAACGTGCTGATAATTTTAAAATCAAAGCCAACTAAAACATTGAATGCAATTGTTGTTATCTTTAAAGACTTTAAAAATGAAAATAAAAAATTACATAATTAAAAATCGTTAGATTAAACACTTCCGGAAAATTGGGAGCTCAAGGCGTGCCACATAATTGATTTTAAAATATTATTCCGAAAGAGATAAGTGTCTGACAATGTAACCTTTAACAAAAACTCGAATCTCGTTGCTGAGTCCTCTCGGGGTTGTGCAGGTGAATGTTCCGGAATCATGTTCCTTGGCGTAGTAGATGGAGAGCCTGTATTTCCAACTCCGTTCCTCGTTCGAGATGGCCCAACCACTAGGGTATTGTCTGCAGGGGGAGTGGAAAGAGATTTCAAAGATTTAAATAACGCGGGGTTCCGAAACACGTCGTTTTCGCTTTAATTAAAAAATGTAAAAGTAGACAGTCGCGGAGGCCTGCGAGGGGTGGAAGATAAGAAGTGGGTAGAGAGGACAGAGACCGAGAGGGTGACGAAAAAAGAAGGTGAAACGGAAAAGAACCTGTGAGTCGGAGTCCAGGACCATTCCGGATTCCCGTTCTGCCGGTTGAACAGACAGTCGAAATGCACGATGCTACCGGGCAGAATGACAACGTCTCCGAGCTCAGTGACTCCGGCGTCCCCCGAGTCCAGATTGTACAGAATTGATGGCGGAGCTTGGACTGATAACGAGCGAGTACGGGAGAAAGGGGGTAGACGGAAAAGAAATTAAAAAAGGCAAGTCGAACTTCCGCGATATAAGCTGACAGCTCAGTGCCTAGAATACGAGCAGTCTCTTCTTATCAACTGAACTGTCAGCTTGGGTTCCCAAAAAGGGTCGGGATGAAGAAAAGCAACAAATATCTGGCAAGAGAAAATGCGCGTCTGCTAGAGACAAGCCGATATTAAAGTTTTTTTCCCCCGCTCGCTACTAGGTGGCGTTACTAGGTGGTGCAGTTCTATCTCCTACGCTCGTGTTGGCTAGAAATAGGCGTGTCAACGGTGATGTATAGATCTATTTTTCATACGCTCTGGATAAATCTAATTTATAATCCTTCCTGGTGTAGGAGACAGGGACCTTTTAATAATTGGTCCCCGAAGGAAAAATAAAACGCTCGTTTCTCTTAGGGTTAGCCTAAAACCCTTTCGAGAAGGCAATCTGGAGATGAGTTGAACCGCTCCTCCGCTCTACGGATCGAGCACGACGTCGCCATCTATTACAATAACCTTATTGACTGACACTGTCACGCGTGGGCCCTAGTGTCAGACCTTTCTTGGTGATAAACTAAGGTACACAGACCAGTCTACAAAATACCATATAGATTTAGTTTGTATGAACGAAATTGGATAGATAAAGGCCGCTCTTCCTTGACAGGTAAGAAAATTCATAAAAGGAGGTCTTGTCTAGAGTCGGTACCGGTGACTTTGGACTAGCGAGTTACGAGTTGCGTTTGAAACAAATTTAGCTTATTTCATTATTCAAAATGACGATATCTATTAAAGGGAATATAACCTCAAGTCTTTTTTAAGGTCTTTTTATGTTTTTTATGTTAACAATTTAGGCGGGAAATCACTAACCAGCGCCAAAAATATCTGAAGCCATAGGAGGGAGCGGGAAAAAACCTAAGGTTATATTCCCTTTAACACTTGTATCAATTTTAATCAATTATTGTCGACATTAATGTTTAATTGAAAAAGAAATTGAAAATTCTTAAAGAATATAATAGTGATTATATAAATTGAAATTTATCTATAGACAAATCCAGCTTCTAAATGGATGTGTTTCGATAATGTTTATTGCACGCGCTTGTTTGGAGAAAAAGCAGACCTTTTTAATATAAGCTTAGGCTTATCATTATTTCAAACGCTGGAGGTTTGAGAAATCAAATCTTTGAACCCTTTCAATTGCCCTTTGATTGGATGTATAGCCGGATATACGTTTTCAACAATAGAAGGAATAGTAGCGTATTAACCTTTCCAGTTAACTATTGAGATGTTATACCACGACACACTTACGAGCTATTTATTTTACATATGCTAGTAAGTAGATGTTTACCTCGCTTATTGAGTTAAATTTCGCCCTTTCAATTACGTATTGCACATCATTTTAAATACTAGTGCCTTAACTAAGTTAACTGATACTAATAAATCGAATACTTAATCCTCTTTAATACGAAATTGGTTTGTTAAATCTAGGAGCAACAAACACAAGGAGAACGCAGCTGGCCTTTAAACACGCTAACTCAGTGTTGCGTACAAATGTCATTGGACGAACCTTTACGCTGCACGTTTTACGGGCAGGGGGGAAGATAATTTCCAAATTTTCCCCTTCCGACGGCAGCAGGTGCTAAAGCGTTTAACCAATGAAAAATGTACGCAAGAAAATGCACGACTTTTGACGGGTTGCGTTCTCCTTATGTGGGGTGCTGTGTTTGTTGCCCCTAGGTTAAATTACTAAAATTCGGGTAAATAACGTTACGAGTACATCAGAAAATTCGCAACTTTAACCAGGGATGTCATTTCATGATTTTTCAGGAGAGGGCAGAACTTGACTGCTGGGAAAATAGATTTTTAATAGCGCAAAAACGCGTCAAATTAAATATTTTTTGGATTATTAATCGATATAGCAATTGCATAATTGCAGTAATAGCATTCAAGACAAAACAATGAATACATGAAATTAATCAGGACGTTTCTAATGTAGTTGAATACCAATTTAGTCGAGAACTTTAATAGCTCGTAAAAATTCAGGGGGGAGGGCAATGCCCGCCCTTGCGGCCTTGCCCCACCAAAATGGCGTCCCTGGCTTCAACTACTAATGGAAGGGAGCTAAGGTTACATCTCGGGCGCTGAATTAAAAGCGAGGTCAAGATGGGATTTTCAGTAGGGGTCAACGCGTTCACATCCATATATATATGAAATCATTTATCCCGTACAGGCACGCGACTCACGGCTATTGCACTTCAATAGAAGGAAAGAAAATAGCACCCGGGCCTGGTCTTTCCAGTAATGTCGTTTTCGTAAAAATCTTACTCGAGAAGTTTTGTTGCACGGTGGTGTTGACGCAATGAGGCCAAGGCCCTGCCCACTGACCATTGCGACAGGAGATGGTGGCGTTACCGATGAATTTGTACATTCCCACTTCGGAGCATCGAATTTGGACGTGACTTCCGTGTGGAATGAGTGTCTCTTTGTCCGGCGCCAACAGCGGCTTGCCCTGGTACGAGAAGACCAAAGTGGGGTCCGTCGATGGCTGCAACGTGCATTGGCGGAGCATCGGCTGGAAACGGCTGCTGTCTGCCCCGGGGGAAAGCGACGAGAAATAGAGCAGTCGAGTGTGGCGGGGATAAAAAAAATAAAACCTCTTTAATTCAATCACATTTCGGGAGAACGGCTAAAAGTTTATCCGGAGGAATGTTTGGGTCAAACACGCGTTCGACCAAAATTATATTGCTTTTTAACTCTACTCGTTTCGAAACCGTGTTTGGAAGAAGCATTTTAGACGCGATGGCTTTTCCGCAACGGGTGGAAATATTATGTTTTTACTTCTTGGAAACACAAAGGGTTAAGTTAATTATGCCCGGAGGCTCGTCGCCGGGAGTATATAATATAGTCAAAGCAACTTTAACATTAGACTTGAGTTGTTAAAGCGCATTTTAAAATATTTCTCAGTTTTACCAGATGGCACCAAACCAAAATCTCGACATTTTAATTTTACACTTAGTTAATGTGGAATTGTAGTATTTTATATGCCACCATTTTGAAGGACACGTTTTCATATAGGAAATATATTGGCGAAGTTGATATATTAGAAGGTAGATTTGTAAAATTACCGAGACCTTTTTTCTGAAATTGTTTTCGTATTTTTCATTCCATGATTAGCCTAATATTGCTCTCAAATTTAAATTTATCGGCATTTTCACCTGTATCTAAAAGTAAAACTAAACCTCTATACTAGTTTAGAATAATAACCCTTAAACATAATATGGTTCAACTCGGAAATTGATCTTTGATTCAAGAACAAATGAAAATGGAATTAAAATAGCCAGAATTACCAGCGGTAGACCGGCTTCACCTTATTTGGAACTTATCCGTACCGCGCAGGGAATCTGACTAACTAAACCGAAAAGAGAAGCTAAGCCTAAACATTAAAAATTTCAAAACTCGTTCCGTAGCAACGGAAATCCGAATAGGGGGATATTGGTGGAGAAAATCACTATGGGAAAACTCGGAACAGCTCCCGCGAAAAGTTTGCAAGTTCTCTCATCACTGGTTAAAAGGGTTTCCCTCCGAGTTCTTCGGTTTCACCTTTCCATAAAACCTTGCGGAGGTTAACGGTAATAGTATGTCTAGGGAGCTGTTGGCTCGCGTGCCATGAAGGGGTTGTCACCACTGTCCTACGCATTGTAACATGTTTTGAGATGACTTGGGCTTAGGGTGGTGCCTTGGGTATTAGCCTGGCTGATTACTATTATTATTATTATAAAAGGTTTGGACATAGCACCAAGTTGGGCAAGCCACTGTAATTCGATATTGACATTTGTTTAAATACACTAATGATACCTGTGAAAAAAAATGTTCTGAAAATATATTTATATTTGTGTACTTGAAAACGCGCTAGAAAATTATTAAAGGTGAACGGTCAAGCTTTAACCAGTTAGATAGCCCTATAGCCCATTAAAAACTAAAATTTATGGTGAAAACCGCATCAAAAATATTGAGTGGTTAATTTTTAATAAAATAAAGAAATTTCGGGAAAGCGGGCGTCCGCCGCGACACCTGGTGAGAAGTCGGTGAGACAGAAAAATAACGTAAAAGCGCGCGCTGCTGAAGACGCAAAAATAGGTTTTTCACGCGCAGCGCGTTCCAGTTATAAAAGACGTAAGCCTAAATTGCGCGATTTAAAAAGTTAGGATAGTTCGCAAATCGCTCATACGGGGTTAGGGGCGCTGGCGGCAGCCCCTAAGATGGCGTTATTATTCGTTTCAACTTTTTGGGCCAAAAGCTATTTTTTCCAAGACAAAAAAAGGTACGTGTTAGTATATTGAACGTCTTGTTAATCTTTTGATACGGAAATAAGGCCATATTTGGATAAGCTTGGCCGTTCCCCTTTAAGAGAGCGTGTTAAAGTTGGTATAGAACCTCATTGAACACAGATCCTGCAGTAACGTCACGAGGAGGCGGTGACATTTTCGTCAAAATGATATTTTAAAGAAGATTCAGGGGGTGCCTTATTGAGATACCAACTATGGTGACGCAACTGATTCAGACTAAATTTTCTAGTTTTCAAGCTCGGAATTCATATATCATATGTCCAACTAGGGTTTAACTTCAAAGTAAATTAGATACAGTAGCAAGGGGCAGGTCACTTCCTTGATTAACGACGCACCCCTCGAAAGATTAAATCCGATTTAATCGTGATTATTTTGATTAATTTCAATTTAATCAATTAATAGAATGTTTAAATCTGATTTAAATGATTAAATCATGATTGAAACGATTAAATCGTGATTAGTATGATTAAATCGCGATTAAAAATTAGAACGAGAATCAGAATGATTATATTGGTGATTGGAATGATTATAATTGTGCGTGATTAGAACGAGCTGATAATAATAATTTAATATGTGATAAGAATTTTTATTTCGTATTTACCGCGCTCGATAAAATCTTGATTTGACCGATTATATTGATTATATCGTGATTATAATTATGAAATTGTGATTAAACTGATTAAATCTGATTAAAATGATTAAATCGTGATTAAACTGATTAAATCTGATTAAAATGATTAAATCGTGATTAAAAAGATTAAATCGTGATTAAAAAGATTAAATCGTGATTAAAAAGATTAAATCGTGATTAAAAAGATTAGATCATGATTAGAATAATTAAATCTCGTTTAAATCGTGATTAGAGTGATTAAATCGTGATTAGATTTTTTAATCTGGATTAGATTTTTTAATCTGGATTATATTTTTTAATCTGGATTAGATTTTTTAATCTGGATTAGATTTTTTAATCTTGATTACCCTGATTCAATCATGATTACCCTGATTTAATCATGATTACCCTGATTTAATCATGATTACCCTGATTTAATCATTTTACTATGATTAAGACGCACCCAAAATGGAAGTGACCTGCCCCTCGTACAGTAGGTAATCTCACCCTCGTCTATGGTACAGAGCGGTCCAACCCAGACGCCATTTAGACACTTGATTTTGCAGACCCTCTTCTGTTCCATGGGCCCAATGATGCCAAGGAATTGGACCTCTTGCACGCTGGCGAAGTCTTCGCCGACGCCGGCTGGTGGAGCCGCGTTCCCACCGGCGCTAGGAACATTTTTGCCATTCATCATGACATCAGGCGGGGCGCATCCTTCGCGACTGTGCAAACTTCTCTCTTCAAAGAAACAAAACGCCACGATTAATTAAACACTCAAGCTGAACAATCTAGGCCAGACTGGATAATTAAAAGCCAGAACTTTGTACGAAATTTGAGGAAGAACAAACCAGAGATGGGCGCGCTCCGCTCATTTTAGAGAGTTTTGGAGTCCGAATGAGCGGCAACTTTCAAATAATTGAGAGGAGGAGAGCGAAGCTCCCTCTACATTTGGTTTTTAATGAAGGAGAACGATTGATAACCTAAATTTGACCTTGATTAAATGAGCGCAAGAGAGGTGTGTCTCGTTCGACCGCAAGGTGAGCGGTCCTTGAGATGAGCGCTGCACTTAAACATAGATTGAGCTAGAGAAGAGCCGAGTTGTCTTTTTCAATTTAAAAAATCATAAACAACGGAAACGAGCGAATGCGAATTAACCTAAAATGCGTGTATTCAGGGCTAATAAAGTTACGCTTTTCCGCTGATTTTTCCGGGAATATTATTTTGGTTGGTCTAGAATTTATTTTGTTGATTTTTTAGGTAATATGATGGAGTGAGTTTAGGTTTTCAGTGGTTTTAAAGAACTGATTCAGGTTTCTATGTTTGTTGACCTTTTTGGATAAGACGAGCGAAATTTATTATATTTTATTTGAGTTGAGCGGGAGAGAGCTTTAGCACTATTCAATTCGAAAATGAGTCACTTTCCTTACAAAAATTAAATAAGGAAAAAGATGAGCTATAAGCTAACGGGTTTAAGAGCGGTTATGAGAGAAGAGCGTGAGTAACAAATATGTCAGGTTAGCATGAGCGGCTTCTGAGCTGAGAATCAATTTTAAAAAAATGCCCATCACTGGAACAAACGCAATTCGAAGCAAGTTTACGCTTGAAGTAAGCTAAATGGCTTGATTAAACGCCAATTAAGCCGCTACTTTTAATAATCTCGGAAACAGTGTTTCATTTCAACCTTTTTCCGTCGCTCTTTCGAAAGATAAGGACCCAACCCCAACACCCTCACACACACACCGAAGCGCGGAAAAGCACCATTAAAGTGAGAATATAAATATTTCATATTTTTACGTGGACCACCGAACTGTATGGAAGCTGGTATTGGGTCCCTCCAAAACAAGGAGTGCTAGCGAGCTCAGCCTTAAATAAAAATGGAGAAGTCCGCTCAGATCATTTATTTAAGCTCGAAGTTTTTAACAGACTACCTGTTATAAACGGAAATATTTCAATATTTCATAAGGGAAGTTAATTTTTGGAAAATGTGGCGTTTAAGCTAAGGTGTTAGCTTTTCCAAAGAGTTCTAAAGATCACCTTAGCGCGTGTGCAAGGTGTTGCTTATAGTCAATGTATTGAGTAAACGAAATTTTCCTGTTGTTTAATACCATAAGTAAAAACAGGGTTACTCAAAATACCAAATACAAAATGTAAAATGTTAAATGGTTTTTGCAGCTCGAAATAAAAATACAAAATGCTTTTAGAAAATGGTTTTTCAAAATGCAAAATATTTTTATAAATGCACTCTGTTCACTTTAAATAAAGCGGTGGCACTGTACGAATTTTCGTCTGTGAGTAACTGACAAGGAGTGTACCCGAGGTGTTTATTGCCGATTTTGTTCAAAGTCGGCCGTAATGTAGACGTATATGAGATATGAAATTTCCCAAAAGGAGACGTTGCACTACCCATTCGATTTGCTATGGCAACCGAAAATGTTTTTGACCACTTAAAACAAAAATAAGATTTTTTTTCCTTATTTTACCCAAAAAGTGTTACAAATTTACCCCAAAAATATTCCAATTTACCCAAACTTGATGACATTAACCTAAATGTGCTACAAATTACCCATTTCGTGATTTTCAAATTAAAAAAAATATCTTAGCTAGGGCCCTGTGAAACCGAAAAAATCCCATGCTTTTATAAAAGGTGATTTTTTGTTTTAAGTGGTCAAAAACATTTTCGGTTGCCATGGCAAATCGAATGGGTAGTGCAAAGTCTCCTTTTAGGAAATTTCATATCTCATATAGGTCTACATTACGGCCGACTTTGAACAAAATCGGCAATAAACACCTCGGGTACTCTCCTTGTGAGTATCACCATTTGAGATTACTTGGGAGTAAATAGCAGACGAACTTTCTCTACAAGAGCTGCGATGATGTTACCAGAGTAAAAACATTTTGAAAAAGCATTTTGAAAATGTTTTTCCACATATCAAACCCAAAAATGCAAAATAGATTCCTAGAAACTCAATATGCAAAATGTAAAATGCAAAATACTTTTTGTTTGCTCGAAGACCTATCTGTACGAGCTATTTGTAAGTTTTTAAATTTCTTCCAATTTGTTTAGGGTTTAGCTTTTTTATCCCTTTTCTTAATGGACTTATCTACTTATCCTTCAGAGTTATTGCACAATCATGATTTATTTCAGCACACAGCCGCCTAGTGTCTAAATATGCCCAAAAGCTATCTCTTGAAATATCACGCACAAGAATTGTTATATTAATTACTTGTTATAAATAAATATTATTTTTATGAATTCGTAATTTTTTTAATATTTAGGTAAAATTGAAACTCCTTACGCTAGATGTAATAACAAAATAATAAAAACACGACAGAATGCGTAAGTAAAACTGGTTTATTAAAAAATAAAACACAGACCGACTAGTTTCGGCACTACCTAGCGCCATTGTCAAGGGAGTAGCCACCTTTGAAATTTCTCAGATGGACCCTTCCTCCCTCATATCTATAAAAAAATTAATTGATAAGCACGTAACCCGTTGATTTATGTATAAAAAAATTTTATTTTTATTTTTTTTACTACTATATATATTGTATTTGATTAATGCTCCCCTTTTTCTTTTATCCCTTGACAATGGCGCTAGGTAGTGCCGAAACTAGTCGGTCTGTGTTTTATTTTTTAATAAACCAGTTTTACTTACGCATTCTGTCGTGTTTTTATTAGTTTGTTATTTTTTAATATTAAAATATAGGATATTAATTACATTTAACTATTTTTATTTTGTTGTTTTTAAAAATATATTGTTATTTTAATCATTGACAATTTATATTATAAAAATTACTCATTTTAGTTTGAACATTCTCATTAGAATAATATTTCAAATTAGATAGAAATTTGACAACTTTGTTATTAATGGAAAGTTTCTATTATAAATAATTTCGATTTCGCTCAATAGATGGTGGTACCTTAGTCTTACAAAATTAAGTAAAACACTAGGCGCTAGCATAAATTTTTTTTTGTCTTGTTCAACGCACGAGGAACCTTTTAACAAGTTGAACAAGACATAAATAGAGTTTATTCTAGCGTCTATTGGTGCATTTGGTGGAACTCTGAACTATACAGAAGTTCCAAGCTCTTTTTAAATAGGTTCTTGGTATGATGTATAAAATTGCAGATTCATGTTTATGATAATTAGTATATTAGTAAACATTTTAGAAGTATAAATTGTGTTACTTTGGTATATGTTCGTTAATTCACTAAAACGTTAAAATTTATTTAATATAGAATTGGGATAATATAAATAGCTTGATTAATTTGATAAATGAATTGGATCTTTAAAAACACATTTTAAAGAAATTTAAAAATATATAACTAGTATCCAATAATGAAACGTTTTGAGATGTAATTGAACCTTATTGAACTAATATACCCAAGGCACAGGTTAAACCACCTTTCGGCTAACTACTGTCATACTTAAGAAGGCTTATACACTTACGATTTCAGCCGCCTCGCAACATCTCATTTGGTTAAACGTACAAAATAAACAAGATCCCCTGAAAACTTATTCCAAGGCTTAAAAGTACAGGACGCACGTCGCGATTATAGTTACATTAGCGTATCCATCATGGAATAACAACGTCGTACGTTTAATATAAATGATACGGCAGAACGCTCATCAGAAAACATAACCCCGCCCAAACGTTTATCAAAGACCATTTTAGCGAAATTCAACTCTTCGGGGATTCAGACATCAGAGTAAGTTCTTGGAATAACCGTATAGCCTTGATAAATTCAGCGACCGCAGACACGGGCAAAGTAGGAACAAAACTCGAGGGAAATATGTTGGCCCGGGACTCGGATCCGGGGCATTCCAGACCGCAAATGGAAGGAAGGCTTAAGGAAACTGGGTCCGTAAGGATGAAAAAAAACAGAGTTCTGGAAAAAGACATAGGCCTTGGTATTAGTAGCGGAAGTAGTAGTTGTTCGGGAACACGTGAGTGAATCGAAGTATCCTGGTCAGTTCTCCCGAGGTTAATTAGCCAAACCATTTTCGACCGATCCCCGAAAGGTCTCTTCCCTGAAACGTTTCAATCACTAGGCCGATATATGTCCTGGTAGAACCCGGGCAAAGGCTCGCTCACTCCCAACGATCGACCCATTCCGATTCGCATTCCAACTTCAATTTGTTTTGAAACTCTTCCGAACTGCATTAAAGCTATATAGAATGGTTTCGCCAATTTAGGAAATCGAGACAATGGATTGAGATGCGAGACCACTATCCTGTTGAGAAAGCAAACGCCGTAAGACCCAACGTCCTATAGCTCCAAATTACGTTTTGCTCAAGACATTACCACTATAGAGTTTCGATCTTTTTACATCCTCCTTTACGAAAATGGTGAACCAAAACTATATATAAATATGGGAAGATCAAAATTCAATTTTGATCAAAAATTACAATAAGAAATTTCTTATATTTGATCCAATTTCAACGTACGAAATTGAACTTCATTCCAATTTGATCAAAATTATTTGATCCAAACAGAAATGGATTCAAACTGGATGTCTTGGTTCCAGTTGCACACATATTTGTTCTTTTGAAAAGTCTTTTTCGTAATTAATATTGCTAGAGTTAAAAAAATAATGTACCTCTAAAAAGAAATCTGCATATATTATTTGAAAATACTAGGTAAATATTTTTAAGTCTGTCAAATTAAATATTAATACCGAAAATATCGTTTTTTAATGTAATTAAAGGCGATTTGGATTTGTATAACTAGAAGTATATAAAATTGGTTAGGAGAGAAGTATTGTTATTAGCTTGAAACATGTACCTTAGCGGGATGAAGACAGTCTAATAATATTTCATCGGTAAAACATAGTTTATAAATAGGTAAATATAATTCGGTAAATTTCGAGATTTCCGCGATTTGTCGAGACCAACAGAATCTGGGTCGAGCTTGCGAAGAAAGATGTTTCATTGTAAAGGCCTAGATCGATACTTCTCTCGTAAGAGAAATATTATGAACTTCTGGTATTACTATTTCTTGTTATGTTGGTAGGTATGAATTTTAATTCGGAATTTCATGATTTACTAGCTGGGGTACCCGGTATTCCCCGGGAAAATATGCCTTTTGGTATAACCAAGTAAAAAGCGCCAGTTTCTAAACTCCAAATTAAGAAACTCGGTCTTTTGGCTAAGATCAAAGTGTAGTTTCTTGTATATAGCGGATATACCTAATTATTGAATTAATTCAATTAATTAAAGTTGTTTTTACGCGTAGCTGGGATACCCGGTATTTCCCGGGGAAATGTGGCTATTTGTTTAACCAAGGAAAAAGCACCAGTTACGAAACTCCGACACATTCAACACGAAAATTGAACACTGCAATAACTGTCTTCACGCAGGGCATCGTACCCAATATAACCAACTGGTCAATGACAATATTAACCAATTATACGGCCTAGCGTCTATAGAAGAATGCTTTTAAAAAAAATTGCTATAATTTTAGCTTTTTTCGTGCGTATGCCTAAATAATTAAGAAACTCGGTGTTTTGGCTAGTACCAAAGTGTAGTATCTAGTCTATATCGGATATACCTAATTATTAAATTAATTCAATTAATTAAAGTTGTTTTGCCGACCGTAACCGCTGAAAAGCAAAGTCAATGTACCATGAAATAATCTACCAAATGTCGTCGACCTAAGTTGAAAATTGTAGATTCTATTTAGCGGACAAACATAAATATACATGTATATATACAAACACTCATCTTTACATGAGAGAAAATGAAACATAATTGCGTGTATTTATTATTTTAAAACTTAAGTATAAACTTAATTTAACTCCTGTTAGACTGCACTTAATGTATGTTGTTTAGCACTTTAGAATCAAAATGTAGTCGAAAAATCTAGGTCGATTACCAAATTTACTATTCCTGAATTTTCTACACCTCTGAGTTGCCCATTTTAAGAATTGAGTTTAATATTTCATTAGCGTACTGTTCTAGTTCGCTACAATGTTTTCATACATCGTAGTATATTTAGGTATGTTATTTTAGGTGTTTTGTTTACTATAGTCTGTTTTGACGAATAATCTTGTAACTGTGCAGAGTTGATTTTGTAAATCGTCCTGTGGCGATAAAACATGGTTCGTATTTTGAAATAGATTTCTGTATTATACTAACGTGTTTGACTGCGTTTAATTATCTTACTTTGGAAAACAACGCATATATAATATAATATTATATAATATACCGTATAACGTTATATAATATAATATATTATAAATAATTAGAGTAAATAGAGTGTTAGAATAAAAATACAAAAATATAAAAATTCGAGAATTTTTACAGCACAATGGGAATTTGAAGGAACCTTACATTAAAAGGAGTATAGCCTTTTCAGGAATTTGGGGTAATACATAATTCCCTCCCTTCTTTTTTCTAACCACGTGTTGTACGCAGTGTGAAATACAGTGACTTTGAGGAATTCTCCCAAAAGCATATCCACTTTTAATTTCTCATATCCAAACTATAATGAAAATTATTAATTTAAAGGTCGGATATTGTTGGTAATATTTGAATTAAGGGTGCATTTAAAAAATAAACACTATAAAACAATAAAGGTTTCAAGTGAGAAAACGTCTTCCAGGTACGCTTTCTCTAATAGAAGAATTGGGTGTTTCTACTATCGTTCTAGACTAGCGCCATGAGCGGGAAAAGAGAGAAGCTATGGCGCATCCTACCAAACAAGGTGGTTTCTACTCCCTTTAAAGACTATTTATACAGAAACATAAAGGTGATTTATACTGCTTGTATATAGAATATTTCTGTTGGAAATCGGATGTTGAGTTAAAAGCATCTACAATATTAAATTATATTAATTATATTTATACTGGCAAAATCTAAGTAAAATTTCCATACGTAGCGCATTTAGAATGTATTCAGCTGAATAGAGCATATTTTAGCATATGTTTGCCTCGTGATTCCCGGGAGAAAAACCACGCCCTTCCGCGGGGAATATCATTCATAAATTCTGAAAACAGAGACTACGGTTGTGGCTGCGTATTCAGTGTTAACTTTATTATATTCTTGATTGTATTGAAGCAAAAAAATGCATATCAGATTCTTAAAGATCCTTAGACGACGCGAGAGGATTTGATACGTCAATTATTAATTAACTATTTTTAATTCTACTACAAAACCTCTAACCCTTTGCATAAATTTCAACTTTAACTTCGTTAAAACTATTAAGTGCAGTGTAAGGATGATGGCGTAAAAACTTTTAGGTCAAATTTGGGAACTTTCTATAACAAAGAAGTATAGTTAACCTACGTGTGTTAGTAAAAATTGTTAGTGTCAGTAGCGAACGGGACCATAAAGATAGGTTTAATCACGGGGGAGTGCTAAACCCAGTGCAGCCCTTCCGATACTGCTCCGTCCCGAGCCCAGGAGATTCTAGTCGGGCTAGACTACAAAGTACTCTGTCTTAGCTAACCCGAGAAAATAGGGTCCGGGGATGAAACTAATTCTTCTCAGCGACGCGGTAGGGGGCGCCGCTTCTCCCGCACTTCGTCTATATTGGTTTTTCGCGGAGATAAAGTGCCCTCAGAAATAACCCGAGGCGGATTTTTAATGAATACGTATAATTAAGAGCACGTAGAGTAAATATAATAATTCTTCGACACCGGGAGCGCGTCACGTAAGCCCGCCTAAATTATACAGTTTCCCAGAACGGAATTAAGTCTCTGCCTTTCATTCGTTCGCGTCACTGCCGCGGGCGTCGCTACTATCGATAAATCGTATCCTTACAGTCTGGCTCCAGAATGTTCCTCCGACGATTGAGGCCGTAAAGACTAAACCTTCTCCCTTACCACGGACAGGCGATGTCCTGCGATGACTCGTTCGATTGAAGGAATAGCGAGAGAGCTGTCGCGATTGGTACCAATCCACGGACTAGTATGTTTCCAAAGACGTGTCAAACGGAATTAAACAATACCGGTATAAACTCGTCTCCGAATTAAACCTGACGGCAAGACCAAATGGAGAGATGCCTCTCGTAGCGGCCGCAATGTACGATTTGATTAATTGGGGCACTCTTATACATTTACAAGCCTATTCGGATATTTAGATTCGCCTTACGTATCGTATACTCTCGCAGCTTCTCCAAATTAATGCCTAATTTCCATTCCATTGTTTCGACTGGAAATTTCTAGTCTTAATTGACGCGCGAGGAATACTGAGATTTAATGGGGGCATCTACGCCGTACAAGTATTAATAGTTGCCATGGTTTAGTATTCAGCTTTTTTCAGCGCATCGTATTAGCAACGTTTGGGCAAAATCCTTAAATATTTTAAAGACAAGAGTTTGATCTCACGTTTGGCTCAACATGAAATCTGTGTTAACATCAGTACTCTTATTGGAAAAAATCATTACTTGCGAAGTACGCGAGCAGGGACATCGGAGTAAAAGCATCGGGGTAAGGGCATCGGAGCAAGGGCATCGGAGCGAGATCATCGAGGTAAGGGCATCGGAGTGAGAGCATCGGGGTAAGGGCATCGGAGCGAGAGCATTGGGGCGAGGGCATCGGGGCAAGGGCATCGGAGCAAGAGCATCTCGGTAAGGGAATCGGAGCAAGAGCATCGGGGTAAGGGCCTCGGAGCGAGAGCATCGTGGTAAGAGCATTGGAGCGAGAGCATCGTGGTAAGGGCACCGGAGCGAGGGCATTGGGGCGAGGGCATCGGGGCAAGGGCATCGGAGCAAGAGCATCTCGGTAAGGGAATCGGAGCAAGAGCATCGGGGTAAGGGCCTCGGAGCGAGAGCATCGTGGTAAGAGCATTGGAGCGAGAGCATCGTGGTAAGGGCACCGGAGCGAGGGCATCGTGGTAAGGGCACCGGAGCGAGAGCATCGGAGTGAGAGCATCGTGGTAAGGGCATCGGAGTGAGAGCATCGTGGTAAGGGCATCGGAGCGAGAGCATCGTGGTTAGGGCATCGGAGCAAGAGCATCGTGGTAAGGGAATCGGAGCGAGAGCATCGGGGTAAGCGCATCGGAGTGAGGGAATCGGAGCGAGGGCATCGGGGTAAGCGCATCGAAGTGAGGGAATCGGAGCGAGAGCATCGGGGTAAGCGCATCGGAGTGAGGGAATCGGAGCGAGGGCATCGGGGTAAGCGCATCGGAGTGAGGGAATCGGAGCGAGGGCATCGGGGTAAGCGCATCGGAGTGAGGGCATCGGGGTAAGCGCATCGGAGTTAGGGAATCGTAGCGAGGGCATCGGAGCGAGAGCATTGGGGTAAGAGCATCGGAGTGAGAGCATCGGAGTGAGGGTATCGGAGCGAGGGCATCGGGGTAAGGGCATCGGGTGTTGGGTTAGAGTGGGTTCAAACCACCTCGAATATGAAATCCTGGGTTTTCAGTACGATTTTCAAAAATATGATATTTAATTTGGAAAAAGCAGTAACAATTCTCAACAGTTATTGCGAAGAACACCAAATTTATTTATATTTTATATTTTTAAAAATAAATAAATAAATTTATATTTGTTTTATCTAGACTTTTCCAACGACACTCTACATGAGGATCAGGTAGGGTTCCGGGGTGGTTAGCACTCTCACCTCGCAGCAAGAGGAACCGGGTTCGATCGCTTCGTGCGGCACTGGGTGAAAACTTGGAAGACTCATTCTGCGTTGAGTTCCCAAGTTCTCGCCGCACTTGTTGAAGTTCTCCGGTTTCCCCTTTCCATAAAAACTTGTTGAGGGTAACGGTAATAATGGTGAGTGTATGGAGCTGTTGGCTCGTGTACCAGGTAAGGCTTGTCACCACCCTCCTACACGCTGAAAAAAACCTGATTGAAAGGCATTAAAAGCCTCTAGCTGACTTGGTGGTGCCTTGAGTATTAGCCTAGCTAATTATTATTATTATTATTATTATTATAAGTTTACCTCTAGTTTGATTCTGTGATCATTTAGAGTTGCACTGCCGTGCAAAGCACAAAAGCATTAACGACCAAATTTTCGATTTACAGATTTTGGTTTTATTTCACTTTATTTTATACGTTTAATTCAATTTTGAACTAATTTTCGAATTTAAAATTTTTGCTTTTAGAGAAATGACTTGTTGCAAAACGCGTTATTTTAGGTTTTTGCATTATTTTCAAACCAAAAACGCATTAATGTGTTTATTTTCTTTGAAAGTCAAATCAAGACGCATTTTTTTCGCGTTTTAAGACATAAATAGTCCAACATATACGTGGTAAAAAGCATTTTTTAATGATATTTCTGAAATATCGTTTGGTCTGTAAATTGTTTAGTACCAGAATATAATTTGAGTTGAAAAATCCAAGTCTACTATATAATCTTGAAAGAAGTATAGTTGGGGTATCTTAAGGCAAAGAAAGTTGGAATTTCGCGGTTTTTCTCCATATTTTGGTTTTGGTCATTAATGCTTTTGTGCTTTGTACGGCAGTGCAAGTATTCGTTGAAATATTTTAGAAAGTGGACACTTTCTGGACAAAATCCTAACCTTCGAAGTAGGTAAGTTTGACCTGAAGTTTTGTTCTATGAAAATTTCGAGTAAAACCATATTGCTAATACTACGGATGGAAAGTATACACTTTCCGGATGTGTTCGCACACTATCCCTTTACGATAAACATTCACTATTATTTACGGTTTGTGTATTGGTACTTGGGTGGGCAAATACTCTTACAAGGTGATTTTCACTGATTTTATTCTATTCCGGGGATAAGGAAGACCTTTATGTAGCATGAAATCTCCCAAAAGGAAAAGTTTCGACGGTCTTAAGTTTTGCCTTGGCAACCAACAATGTTTTTGATAACTTAAACCCTACTTTTCCCAATGTAAATTTTTCGTATTTTTCCCGAAAAAAATTAAAAAAAGTTTTAATTCCCTGATTAGTCTAATATATTGTTTGCGAATTTAAATGAAGCGGCATTTTCGACTCATTTCTTCTAATCTAAAAGTAAAACTAAACCTCTAGACTAGTTTAAACTGGTTAACAATGTAACACTATTAATGTTATGTAGTATGTTTAGTTTGTTTATTGATATTAGACATTTTTTATCGAAAAAATGATAAAAACATTAAAAACCCTTAAAAAGTAATTTATGTTTCAATTTTTATTTTTTCGGAAAAGTTTTCTGCAAATTTTTCCGCATTTTATTTTTCCGGAAAATTAACAACACTAGAAATTAACATGGAGAAATCGTAGATTTTAATGGTCCTTCCTTTAAATAAATTATATTAAAATAATTGTACATTGGGTAAATACAGGTTAACTTGGGTAAATGCGTGTAAATTTGGGGAAAAATAAGAAAATTGGGTAAATACAATTAAATTGTGTTACATTATTTGAAATGTGTAAAAACAAGTATATGCATGAACATTTCGGTAAATATTAGTAAAATGTGTAAAGGAGGTAAATGCAAGTAAATTGACCAAATTTTGGTTACGGAAGGACAATTGGTAAAAGCCATTAAATTGGCTAAATTTGGATAAACTCAAGTAAAGTCGTAAAATTTTGGTAAATGCCATTAAATTGGCTAAATTTGGATAAACTCAAGTAAAGTCGTAAAATTTTGGTAAATGCCATTAAATTGGCTAAATTTGGATAAACTCAAGTAAAGTCGTAAAATTTTGGTAAATGCCATTAAATTGGCTAAATTTGGATAAACTCAAGTAAAGTCGTAAAATTTTGGTAAATGCCATTAAATTGGCTAAATTTGGATAAACTCAAGTAAAGTCGTAAAATTTTGGTAAATGCCATTAAATTGGCTAAATTTGGATAAACTCAAGTTAAGTCGTAAAATTTTGGTAAATGCCATTAAATTGGATAAATTTGGGTAAACTCAAGTAAAGTCGTAAAATTTTGGTAAATGCCATTAAATTGGATAAATTTGGATAAACTCAAGTAAAGTCGTAAAATTTTGGTAAATGCCATTAAATTGGCTAAATTTGGATAAACTCAAGTAAAGTCGTAAAATTTTGGTAAATGCCATTAAATTGGATAAATTTGGGTAAACTCAAGTAAAGTCGTAAAATTTTGGTAAATGCCATTAAATTGGCTAAATTTGGATAAACTCAAGTAAAGTCGTTAAATTTTGGTAAATGCCATTAAATTGGCTAAATTTGGATAAACTCAAGTAAAGTCGTAAAATTTTGGTAAATGCCATTAAATTGGATAAATTTGGGTAAACTCAAGTAAAGTCGTAAAATTTTGGTAAATGCCATTAAATTGGATAAATTTGGGTAAACTCAAGTAAAGTCGTAAAATTTTGGTAAATGCCATTAAATTGGATAAATTTGGATAAACTCAAGTTAAGTCGTAAAATTTTGGTAAATGCCATTAAATTGGCTAAATTTGGATAAACTCAAGTAAAGTCGTAAAATTTTGGTAAATGCCATTAAATTGGCTAAATTTGGATAAACTCAAGTAAAGTCGTAAAATTTTGGTAAATGCCATTAAATTGGCTAAATTTGGATAAACTTTACAATTTGTTTAACATAATTAATTTTTGTAATATTTAAAAAAAAAATTCAATCTGTGATTTCTCAAGTTTAATTTCCCTAGGAAAGTTTAGTTCTTAAGTAATCAAAAACATTTTTAGTTGCCATGGCAAAAGTAAAGCTCGTAGAAACTTTTATTTTTGGGAAATTTCCAGTTACAAAAAGGTCTACTTATTCCCCGAATTTGAACTAAATCGGTGAAAATAACATCGCATTGTCTCCTTGTAGGAGTAACGCGAAATTAATTCAATAAAAACTTGGCAAAGAAAATGTATTCGAAGAAAAATAATTCCTGGTTAAAATCTTATATACTCAACCACTAAAACTAGCCACTTAAACCTAATTTTGGCACGTTATTATGCGAGATAATTAGGACAATTTGGTAAGATAATTATGAAACTTTACCCGACTCTTCACCGCGAACCAAACGAGCCTAAACCAAAGGGAAACTTAGCTTTGAACTCAACATCTCTCTTCAAACACATTTTCTTTCAGCCAAAAACTTGGTCACTATAGCTTTTGACGAGAGTCAATCGGAATTTTTTGGTTCTTTTAGAAACGTTGGACACCAGATGGCAGGGTTTACCGTATGTACTTCCCGCAAAACAGCGCCCAAAAAAAATAGCCGCATCTCATCATTCGCTTCTATCAGCTTCAGCTCGTCCATCCGAAAGTACCCGACGGAATTCCAAAGCTCCCAGAAAGAATAATATCAAGATGATAAAAACCTCAGCTCAAAAAGAAAAACGCGATTTCGTCACATTTTTTCGTTTCGTTTCTCCTCTCTCTACGAAGAACGTAACTAAAATTGCCGAAGGAAAGAAATAATGTTGTTATAATTCGGTTAACAAAAATACTAACGCTAAACGCGCCAACAGTCTCTCACAATTCTCGTGACTTTTTTCGTTGAAAGACCGCTTGATATAGAAAAGCTTCATCCGCTTTTGACCGCGCTGTATTCTTGCTAGAGCGTCAGAAATGTCAATTGCTCACGTCTCTTTTATTCTTTCTTACTTCTCGCGAAGTAATTCTTCTTTTGGTGTTTTCTTGATATTCCGGCCCACTTAGGAGCCGAGTTTTTCCCTCTATTTTCCTTCGGACGAGTTTTGGCGACCGTTTCATCGCGTTCTGTGTTTCGCGTCTGCGGATCCATATATCCGTTATACGCCGATGCAGCGTTTACCAACAGACGTGTTCGTATCAGATTTACCAATGAGCCATAAACGATACACTCTCGCTTTTGTCTTTTATATACCTTTTATTTTATTTTATTTTTTTAAAAGAAGGGGGTTTTGTTCAGATATAGGCGAAGGCTTAGTTCCTAGGAGATCTTGGTGGCATTTCTCTAGCGACGACTGAAATTCTTTTCATAGCGATTGTACGAATTTTATTTATATCGAATAGGTATTTACAGGAATCCATACCTCTACTTGGAATGCTTATCCTACCGTATCGCGTATGGTAAGATTACTCTGACGGCTTTGGCCACGCCTACGAGAGAAAAAATCCCCTTTGCGCGCGCTCCCCTCTCACGTTGTTGTTTGTTAAGTTTACATAGTGACGTCAAAAAAACCGTCAGCCAAGTCGAGACGAAAATAAGCATTCCAAGTAGAGGTATGGATTCCTGGTATTTATAAAAAAATACGGGAGGTCACGTGTAGAGGTATGGATTCCTGGAATTTATATAAAATACGGGAGGTCACGTGTAGAGGTATGGATTCCTGGTATTTATATAAAATACGGGAGGTCACGTGTAGAGGTATGGATTCCTGGTATTTATATAAAATACGGGAGGTCACGTGTAGAGGTATGGATTCCTGGTATTTATATAAAATACAGGAGGTCACGTGTAGAGGTATGGATTCCTGGTATTTATATAAAATACGGGAGGACGTGTAGAGGTATGGATTCCTGGTATTTATATAAAATACGGGAGGTCACGTGTAGAGGTATGGATTCCTGGTATTTATATAAAATACGGGAGGTCACGTGTAGAGGTATGGATTCCTGGTATTTATATAAAATACGGGAGGTCACGTGTAGAGGTAAGGATTCCTGGTATTTATATAAAATACGGGAGGTCACGCGTTTCTTCTACGTCACTAGAGCACGCGCTGCAGTCGATAAAGATTTTGGAATTAGACGTCCACTGGCGAAACGCGTGTTCCAATAAAGTACTAAAAATCTTAAGCTCGTGACGAGGAGAAAAACATTTAACACTTTTATTTAATTATTGTTTTATTTTATGGGAAGTAGCCAACTTTTAGAGCGCTAAGGAAATTGGTAGCAACGCTAAAAATCGTATCAACATAGTCCTTTCCTCTAAGTATAAATAAATATATTCTTGGAATCACATTATCGAATGGTTGTTTTCGCAATCAAATGTTATTAAACTCAAAGCAACACAACAATAAACGTAAAGAATTAAATGCAAGAGGTCGGACATTTCCCAAAAATGTGTACTGGATTTTTAAATGCGGGATTTCACGCTGGATTTTAAGACTTCTTGTTGGATTTAAACCTTTGTCCCGGATTTCGGGATTTCTCGTCGGATTTCCGGATTTCTCGATTTTTCGCTAGATTTCAAGATTTAACGTCGGGTTTCGAGATTTCGCATCGGATTTCTGGATTTATCATTTGATTTTAAGCTTGCTTCGTTGGATTTCAGGATTTATCGTCGGATTTCAAGATTCTCGTTGAATTTCAGGATTTTTCGTGAAATTTGGCAAATTTCAGAATTTTTCGCTGGATTTCCTGATTTTACGTCGGAATTTGGGATTTCGGGATTTCTCGATTTCTCGCTTGATTTCAAGATTTCACGTCGGATTTCGTGATTTTGAAATTTCTTGATTTTTTGTTGGTTTCTGAGATTTCCCGTCGGATTTCTGGATTTCTTTCCGGACTTCGTTTCTAGATTTAAAAAAAATCTCCTCATTTTGAAGCAATAGCAGGCTGGAATTCGAGATTATTGGTGAGTGTACGCGATTTCTTTGAATGTCCGACCCCTCGATTAAATGGTAATATTAAATGTACAACGGACGCTATTAGCCTTTTCAGTTTAAATAGAGCCACGTAGTGGCCAACGTGAGAATCTCATAAAACACTTGATTTGTGTTTTATAAGAGCCACTTAGTAGTCGAAAATCTGGCAGTTCACGGAATATCGGGTTGCTAAATGGAGAAGGGTAATTATTAAATGAAAGGATGTACTCAAATTAATAGAAATTATTTGACTGTAACCGTATCCCTTAGTGTCAAGATTCACAGAAGATGTTCTATTATTACACGATGAAAGGCGGAAGGGCGTGGTTTTCCTTACAGAAATTACAAGGCGAACCTGGTGCTACCCACATAATCTCCGTTAATCTGAATACATTCTTGGTAAATGAAAACTGAGAAAGGACAATTATTATAAATGACATTTTGAATATTTTAAGACAACGCACCAATTGCAAGAACCTGTATGTAAATTTTTAATACGAAACGTCTCAAGAAGAAAGACTCAAAGCAAATTGTAAATTATAATATTGCTTTAGACCACAATTTAACCTTTCAAAAACCACTATAAATCCATAGATTTAAGAAGCAACAAGGTAATTAAATATTTAGGTTTGGTGGCGGAGTGGTTAGCGCTCTCGTATTGCAGCGATAGGAAACCTCTAGACTAGCTTTAAACTGTTATTAGACAATTTATATCTATACAAAGTTAAAACATTAAAAAACCTTAAAAAGTAATTTATTTTTCAAATTTTAATTTTTCCGATTTGCGGAAAATTTTTCCGGAAATTTTTCTGGAAATTTTTCCGTTTTTTATTTTTCCGGAAAATTAACAACTCCATTCCCTACACTTACTATTACCGAAGATCTCGGGGGGAAACCCCTCTAACCAGTGGGGAGAGAATTGGCAAACTCTACGCAGATAGAGTTGTTCCGAGTTTTCACCCAGTGCCACAAACTGGGATGGAACCCGTCTCCTCTTGCTGCGAGGTGAAAGTGCTATCGATAATAGTAATTGTAGGGAGCTGAAAATTGGCTCGTGTGCCATGAACGGCTTTCACCACCCTCCTACGCATTGTAGCCCGGCCACCGGTAATTGACTTTACAAGTTGCTTGTTGACTTAGGCCTATGGTGGTGCCTTGGGTATTAGCTTAGCTGATTATTATTATTATTATATTATCTCCCTTGTTGCTTCACTTAAATATTCTTAAATCACGTGTTTTCCGTTTGAAGCGCGATAAGTTAGGCTTAGAAACGCATTAAATTTAATCTATAAAATCACAATTCGAACCTAGAGATTATCATCATATTGAATTATTTAAATTTAAATTATTAAATTATTAATTAAATTATATTAGACAAAACGAAATAAGGAGAGTCAGTTTCTATAAATTGTTTTGTTTCTTTCTAATTTCAATTCATCATGGTTATAACGTTTCGTAGTAGAAAATCGGTTACACCAGAAGTAAATGAACCGAAGTTATTGAAATAGCGCTCAGAATCGGAGGGCGTTTTCCTAATGAAAATGATGAGAAAATCGATTCAAATATAAGCTAATTTCCATCCCCGTCTTTTGACGTGATAAATTGCGCTTTGGAATTGTGGGTATAGATATTTCTATATATAAAAAATGGTTTCATAAATACAAAAACGTTTTTGTTTCGGCCTAGGAGCGCGAAAAATTTCAAATTCGAGGTCAAAATCTAACTTCCAACGCCTCCAACATGGTTAGTATAGCAATCTGATAACTTCGGTTATTCTCAGTACCTATTTCCCCGTTTTAAAATATAGTCGCGAAAGCTTGTCGACATCGATATAAACTGATTTGATCGTAAATTTTGGCGGAAGCTGCTCAACTGACGGGGACACGATTCCAAAGGAGCAATTTGTTAGAACTCGCCAGCACTATCATTTCATCCGGAAGTACGCGAGAGGAGCCAAAGCCATTTGGAGAAACGCTCCTATCAGCGACATTTTCCGAAATAGACTAACTGCAACAACGTTCATCTCATCTCTTTAGAAGACAGCCAGCGGTGGCGGGAGAGTGACGCGGTAGAAGCCAGTAGAGCCAAATAAAGCCATTCCAGATAAATGGATCGTAATATCTCTGATCCGTTGGGCCAATTCTGAGCCGAATCAAGCGAGCCAGGAGCTGGACGGGGGACGCGCAACAAGCGCGCATTACAATCTTAATTCCTGACAAAACGCTCATCTCGTTTTCTAGGAAGCCTAACAAATGCCCTAGTTGAGCCTCGTCTCTCTCGTGCCGTACCATTTACAATCTTCCGGCGCTTTCCGAAACCTCTGACCCTTCAACCGAGCCGGAACTAAATAATCCCGTTAAGCGTGGTTGGAAGGGAAATGATACGCTAATAACTCAGACTCGAGTTATCTAGGACTTCTTCCCGGTTTCCTCTTCTCGCGGACCGTTCCTTCGCCGCACGATGGATGAGCTCGTGTCCGATGCTAAAAACGGAACAAGAAGTACAACACCCCAATTCGCCACGCCATAGACCGAGATTCTCAATTTTCTCACGGTAAAATTAGAGATGTGAGCCGGTAAATTTACCAGTAATGGTAAAATTACGGTAAATTTACCGAGTGGTTTTACCGGTAAATTTACCAATTACTTTCATAAAGCAAAAAACACCCAAAAATATTTTGTTAAACTTCAAATAAAAGAAGAAACAATTACATTTTACATTGGACCAGAAAACCAAATCATTTTCCTGTTAAAGACTCCGAATTCCCGGCACTGCGATTTTACGTTCCATACATTTAAATATATTTCTAAGGGGTTATCTAGGATGTTTCTCTAAGGTTAATGTAACCTAAGGCTATGGTAAAATTAAAATACAATTTTAATAATTATTGTGACATCAAACCATTATTTTGATTAAATAAAAAAGTTAATGGTAAATTTACCGGTAATTTTACCGTTTTTATTTTTATCGGTAAATTCACATCACTAGGTAAAACACGATTTTACAGCTGAGCTAAATTTTAAAATTCTGTTCCATGTTTATTTTAAAATAATTAAAAGTTTTGTCAAAGACTGCTACTTCATGGAGTTAAAAACCCTTTATTTACAATATAGGAGCTTTCTGACCGTGGTCCATCCTCAGCTAGTCAATATTACAATCTGAAGTTTATTTCACTTTTTACAATGCTACAAAATAACAATGTTACCTCTTGTGACCTACTTTTTAAGGAATTTATATATTATAGATGTCGACAATTTAAATGTTTTGGTGGGAACGGAATAAATACTCACTTATTTATTAACATTCTTTAAGATCGGTTTTTGTTTTTTATAAAAACTATAAACAGAATAGGAATAGGAAAAATTCCGAATAAAAAAGGAAACACGAAATATTTAGATTTTTGCAGTTTTTGTATAATATTGAATTTTAAACTTACAGACAAATGACCCCATCTCGAAGAACTTCGGGTACATAAAAATCGAAAGACCACTCCTTTTTTAGGAGTAAGTCATTAGGCCTAATACAGAACCTTACATCGCATTTCTGCTACCAATTTTAATAAACGCTCAAAGGCCTATGTTTTCTTCTGCCTGTCACCCTTTAAATTTACTTTCCTTCCAAACAAATACCCTGGTAGTAGGCCAACAGCAGAACACGTTGGCCTACCACCAGGGTATTTGTTTGGAAGGAAAGTAATTTTAAAGGGTGACAGGCAGAAACAAACCTAGTCCTTTAAGGTAAATTAAGGTAATTTAATTTAATTATTTTAAAATAATATCATTATGCCCTTAAATGTTTGAGATAAAACAGTAATGGAAGTCATTATAATGGCTCCCACTAAAGTTTAATAGCATTAAAATGTAAATTATTTATTGTTAGTGCATCAGGATCTGAGAGGTTGTAAGGTCATACGATTCCCCGAAACCGCGTTTGTCGAATGACTCGTGAAACAGCAAAAACATTAAATAGCAATGGAAATCAAAGGCTTTGGTAGCCCTAGCCTTCGGCTATAAGAGCTCACGCACGTTCCAACCAAACTCGATAGTGCAAACATCAAGGTTTGCTAGGGCTCTCTCTCTCTCCCTCTGATAGCAATTAAGCGCGATCGAGACCCCAAATTGGTTATATTACGGAACAGAGAAGATTCCCTCTGCTTGACTAGCTAGATGAACCATATACAATGCGGTTGGAGTTACTTGGTTTTCCTAAAGCCGCCATCTATTGGCTGGCTAAGTAACAAATGCTATATAGTCCCTTTCGGCGAACGATTGGGAAGGAGGAAACACTAAGACTGCTCGGAGTGCTTCATTTTCTTTTGGTAGAGCATTGACTAAGATCTTCGTGACTATATGACCCTGAATTCCTGCCAGTCTTGCCTTAAATTTCACCAGATGTTCGGCATCGGATAATTCGTTTTTTTTTTCGGATCTGGATGAAGTTGCCGCTGATATTCGGGATAGGGCCACTATGTACTCAATTCCTGAAGTGAAGAGAAGCATTTACTCAATTCCTCATTTGCGAATTTATTGGTTGTTTTTAATGAAAGATTTATTCAATATTTTAATGTAATTTATTTCGCAACTTTTTATTTAATAATTTTTAAATTATGCGATAATCCCTTATTTTTTTATTTCATTTTTTTAATTCTTAAATTCTGATCTTTTTTTCTGAAATTATTTGGCATTTGTGTCGTCTTGGTTTCTATCTCGTCTAAGTGAAGTCACTACAGGGACAACAAAATGTTTTTTTAATTTGCTAAATAAATAAATATTACTAATAAGAATACTACGGCAATATAACCTTAAAAACATTGTTTTACGGAGATCCTATGCAACAAACCACTATGCAGCGCCAAAATTGACAAACACTATAAGAGGAAGCCAATTTTGAAACTCTTCAAGTGATCTAAAACGATGGGACGTGCAACGGTAACTGTTCACACGACGGGATACAAACGTTGCGGGAGCACTCGGTATGTGTGAACGCGGCTTATGTCCGTTAACCGACAAAATAAATGACTCGTAATTCTTAACCAAAAATACCTTTACTACTACAATATATGTCAATTCACATTCAGGTTTAGTTTATACACATTAACATTTAGTTTAGTTCCATCAAAAATATTATATTTAAATATTTGTAGCTACAAGCCTCGGTAACAAAAATGGAACGTTTTTTTAAACGTAACCAATAAATGCGTTTCTGTTATTGTCGAAATGTTTTATCCATTCACACGGAGGAACATGTGGGCTCTTGTGGATAAACCTTAAAAGATTTCGTCTTCCAAACGACCAAAGCACATACTAATTCTGTAGTTTCATTGACAAATGAACTATCGTTTGGACCACTTTCCTAAACGCGAAATGTGAGCCAGAGACATTAACTTATCTGAGAACCGAAGAATGCTTAAAATGTGGGGAATATTTGCGAATATTATTTCTCAATTAACGCCAAGCTGGGAAAGAAATGAGAATATAATTACTTTTGGGATTTGGGGAACATAGAAACTTCAAGAGTCAAGGCGAAAATAGCGAGGGCAGATTAGATGCCTGATGAAAAGTAATAGAGCTATTATCAGTGAAATAGATAAAGCAGTTTTATATATTTGTTTCAACTTCCAAGGGATTTTCAGAAGTAAGCTAGACCAAAAGTACATTACATGTTTAGTATCCATCTTACTATAATGCTATGGCTCCTGTTGATTTTTTAAATTGAATTTCTTAAGAAATGTTAGCTCCAGTGGCAGAGTGGTTAGCACTTTCGCCTCGCCGCAAGAGGAACCGGGTTCGATCCCTGCTTGTGGCACTGTGTGAAAACTTGGAACAACTCCTTCTGCGTTGAGTTCGAAAGTTCTTTCCCTTTCCATAAAATCTTGTAGAAGTGAACGGTAATAGTTAGTGTAGGGAGCTGCGGGCTCGCGTGGCATGAAGGGCTGGCCACCACCCTCCTACGAATTGTAACCCCGCTAGATGACTTGAGCCTAAGGTGGTGCCTTGGGTATTTGCCTAGCTGCTTATTATTATACACCAACTTTATTTTTCATCAAGAAAATATGGTTTTTGCGTTAGTAAATTTACAAGTTTTACATTTTTAAACTTCCGCTGCCATTGAAGTCCTAAATCAATCGCAGTATTATGTACTTCTGACTAAACGTCTTTTCGAAACGAAACTTTTATTTAAACTTAAAGCAATCTTTTGGAAGTTCCAGTTTCACGAAAATTATTATTTGTAGACACTATTATACTCAGTTGCAGGTTAATAGAGGCACGATCTAGTACATTTGGCGGAAAGATACTCGCACGACTTTCCGGTAAATCGTCGGCGGGAATTTCAAATTTCGCTTATTTTTTGTTGAATTCCTAAAGGTTCCTAAGCGTGATATATTAATCTGTTTAGAAATGTCTATTGGGTAAATTTCAAAGTGATCAATAAATATTTCACGTACATTATTATTTTTAAACTTCATTATAGCGTAATTTTAGTATCAATCATCAAATCACGCGTTTATGTACGTCAACGTGGTGATCTCGGCATTAACCGTTCTATACTTACTCTGGACTCGTCAAACGGAATTTTTCTAGGTATTCCTCACATATAGTACTAAAAATAAATTATTACAACTGTTTTTAAATTTTATCTAAGTTAAATAATTAATTAGCACTTTGAAATATAAAGCAATATACGGTATTTTCCAAAATTATATAATGCGCGCGTGTATACTTAAAAATTCAACCGTAAAGAGGCCAATTTTGAAATTCCCGCCACCGATTTACCGGAAATTCGTGCCAGGATCTTTCCAGCAATTGTACTAGATATTTTGCCTTTCTTAACCTGCAACTGACTCGTGAGTATAGGTACACTATCAAGTCAGTGTATATATAGTGTAATCTATACTTGCTACTGATGTTTCTGGTGTAATTCACGGCATTAATAGTTTGTTTTAACAAATTTCAGTGTTATTATAGCCAAGGCTTAACCTTTTATTTTTATCTAACGACTATTAAAGATACTGTAACGAAAGTTAGTTTTATTCACTATCCGAAAGTATTGGACTATGCTGGAAGCCTGGAAATCATTGATATTTCTGATCAAAGGCACGGATTATTTTTTGCTTCCTCTATTCCTCTAAAATATAGTACACTAGTTGACAAAATGATTCCTCTGAAGTAATATTAGATTAAAATTGGTTGAAATAAATTGTCTGATACTAATATAGAATAAGAAATAAAAGGCTAGTTAAAAATGTATATTTTTAATGAAATTATTATAGAACACAGAATTCAAGTTTTAAGTGATGCAATGGCGTGTCTACAATAACCAAAGCTTAAATAATAACTACGCTTAAAAGATAGTTTGGAACCTGATTTTCTACACAATATATAGCTAAAGATCTCCCAAATAAAACCTATTAAAATGTGAATTTTAGTGAGCTTGAGTGAAAAGTCGGTAAGTTGTGAGGTCGTTGTAAATGTGTTCTGTTTTAAAAATTGGGTCACTTAAATATGCCAGCTATGAAACATTTAAGGAAGCTACGTGGATGTTACTAATGATGTTTAAACCTTATTGTATACTAAATAGGATTAAAATCTCGAACATGAATGGTTAAAGGAAGTGCCAGCTCTAGATTAGTTCCTGGATGGCAGCTTAGATGTCGATTTCGGCATGTTCTGTATAGGATCCGGTTGGTTGAAATTTACAAAGCTTACGAATGGGGGACTAAATAAAGGGCGAATAATTGTAACGGGGGCAAGTCCTATAGTGTCTCGAATTTAATAAGTTCCCCAACTCAAGAGTAAAGACCAAGGATTAGTGTTTAATTTTAATTGTACTTTATGTTAATGATAATATAGACCTCGTACCCTAGATTTGAATTCTGAGAACTTTCTTATTGACGGTTTTGTAACGAAGCATAAACTGAACTGAACTTCTACGTATTTCGTGACGAATGAACTACATAAAAACAAGTTCAGCAAACGTTGCTTATTTTATAAACAGGCCTATTGAATTCAAAACCAAATTGGGAATTAAACGAGTAATTTACTTAAATGACTACCGTTACTGTGGATAATCTAAGGTCAAAAGTTTATTTTCCAAAACTATTCAAACAGACATTCCACCTATTCGATTTAAAATTCAATACAAGTTACGGTCAATTTCATTATCTTCGAGAATTTGCCTGTCGTATCAGAGCCATAACAATCAAGCTGAACGTCAATAAAAAAACAGAAGGACAAGATAGAAAACTATAAAAATAGAAGTTTTAGAAAGAATGCTCGGCACTCCAAAATAGTTCGGAGCCCGCCACACTCCTTCCAATTACGGAGCCCACCCACGCACTCCGGCAAGTAGTTCTGGCAACCTTTCTTCGTTATTCCCGGTCAATTGCAGTTGCAGGCAACCCTTGACGGGGTATAAACCCACTAGGCAAATGACAAAACCTATAACAACTAAAGTCAAAGGTCGACGGAAGTAGGCCTGGATCGAAAGAAGCTCGAGTCAGATAAGTGGAAACAGGCCCGGACTGGTCGAAGAAGGTTCCGGTCTGGGTTGGTAATGGCTCCGGACGTTTTCTTCTTTAGGAAAGATCCTGGCTGATGGGCGGATGTGATAACGCTAACATAGTCAACGCCCGCTGCCATTACGCTCTCTGAAGGTACCGACCAGACTCCTAGTTCCGCGGATGGTTGGTCAAGGGGAAAAGACACTAAATTCTATAGCGGCTGATTCGATTTCAATACTCTTACCTATACACGCAAGTACACTGTTTAGGAATGGCCAAAAAAACACGACGGCATCTTTCCAAGTAGATCTTTTTATTGGGGCAATTTTAAAACCTGGCCCCGATATTGGAACTGCGGAAGCTGAGCGCGATTCAAAAGTCAGCAAATCAATGACATTGTTCTTTTCAAATAAAACCTAATAGGGCAATCAATTTAGGAAGAGCGTTAAGTTTTGTTTTCCCTCTATTTTTTACGATATCGACCTTTACCATTTTATTTTATCTCGTCGAAACGTTTCATTTCCCTTCCATTACTTGGTAATTCCCAAAATATACGAAAACTAAAGTCAGAATATAAGTAATAACAACTCTAAAAAATACGGTATTAAAGTCATCCTTACATATGGCTTTCATCTTTATATGATTAATATTTAATACTTTTTCGGTCTATGGCTTTAAATTAATACAAAGTTCTGCTAATCATAAAAATGATGAGCTCTACGAAATTGAGGAGTTTGTTTCGTTACCAAAGCATTTCCCTAGAGTTGTTAATTTCCCAAAAAAATTAAATGCGGGCAATTTTTATAAAAATTAAAAATTGAAACATATATTCATTGAATTGGGAATAGTACCGCTAGAATGACAATTTCAATCTGCCTTCCGCGAAACAAATTTTTCAAAATTGAGAACTCTATCATTGGTCGGTGGCGCCATCCGCTGTTAGCGGCGGGAACTATATACTATGCAATTGAATTAATGATAGAGTTGACGGCTGAGTGCGCCGAAAAGAAATTTCAGAATTTGTTTCGCGAAACCACGACTCCCGAACGCGCTTATGTCATTCTAGCGGTACTATATATTACTTTTTAGGGTTTTTTAATTCTAGTATTTATAGACTAGCTAGACTAGATTAGTTTTACTTTTGGATTCGACAAAATGAGATGAAAATGCCGCGAAATTAAAATTAAGCTAATTAAAAATAATTTACAACGATTACCGGTACACTATAAAATTTTAATAAATATTAAAATCGCTTAAAATGTTTCGGCATATTTTATTTTTACAAACGCTTCACAAAATCTAATGAACGAGGAGGTTATAAAAAATTCGTCGTGCACGGCTACATGGGGGGGGGGGGGTGCGTATAACATAGAGCGAGAAGAAACACAAATCTTTACGTTTCAGAACAGGGAAAATACATTTCGAACGTCTACACATTTGTAGATTTAACTGCATGATTTTTGATATTTACAATTTATGGGAGTGTGTAGTTATACCAATTTTATGAGAGTTTATAATTTTACAATTTTTATGAGTTTTATAATTTTGTAATTTCTATAGCAGTTTATAGTTTTACAATTTTTATAACAGTTTTAATTTTACAATTTTTATGAGAACTTACGTTAATATTAGGCTAATCATGGAATTAAAAAAAATACGGAAATATTTAGGCATTTCTTTATAATAAGCTACGCTTGCTGAACTTGTTTTTATGTAGCTCATTCGTTACTAAATACGTAGACGTTCAGTTCAGTTTATGCTTAAAAACAGGGTGCCTTGTAGAATTTACTGTTATGTCCAGGGCTTTTCGTAGTAAAACGTCAGCGATACGTCACACGCAACACAGCAGCAACATAAAAACAAGAAGGACAATGTTACTTTATAGAAAGGCCTATTGGAATATATTAGGAAAAGGCAATAAGCAAAAGTCAATAATAGTTATAATAATAAGTCTAGGACTGAGCAAAACAATTGCTCTACTAGTCGCACTTTCTAAAGTAAACTGTTTGCTAGAGGTGTGCAAATACCATTTTTTGGGGATCGAATCGAATATCACATATTTTTTTCAAGGCACGTCAATTACCAAATCGAATATTTATAACGTCAAATAATTTGGTCGAATATTTTTAGAGCAAAATTTTAAGCCAGTTAACTGATCAAATACCAATAATTCGACGTATTTGGTTTTGAAATAACCAAATAGTTTGCAAACCGAAAATTCCAAAAAGGTACTTACTTCAACCTTTCTCGCAGTTATTAGTTTTGTTTTGAACTTGGTTTACGTTTTTGTTTTACTTTGCTATTCTAGAAAATTCCAAAACAAAGAACACGCGAATAATCTAGCCAATAGGCTTGAAACTCAACAAATTAGAAAAAGACCCACGGTTATTCGACCAGTTTGCAAACTATTTGTAAATACAAAATACTTTTTTCCTATCTTTTCGAATATTCGACTATTTGATCAAGAAAAACGAATATTCGCGAACTTTCCCAAGTGCTATTCGATTCGACGAATCGAATATTCGATTTGGTATTCGATCGAATTATTTGGTCTAACCAAATATTTTGCACACCCCTACAGTTTGCCTCTCTAGTCCCCGAAAGCGGGGTCTTGTTGACCTAATTCCTTCCGGTTCATTTGACTTTCTTTACCGGAAGTTCCCAAGAGACACGGATAATACTTCCTGGAGTGTATATTCATGGAACTAAGATTGCTTTTCAAACGAAGATGCCAAAGTCGGGTCGATTCAAATCGCCAAAATAAGGTTGTTATGGAAAATTGGGTTGATAATATTTGTATCACGAGAGTGCAGAAAGCGTACCAAAAAGCATAGAACCATTTCAAAGCGCCGTTATTGAAGTCTATTTCCGTTATGGAAATATTTAACTGACAACGAAAGGTTCTACCTTTGTATTCCGAGTGAATTAATAACGAGGAGGACGGAAATTAATTCTAAATCCATCCGGGCATTTAAATAAACAAGAAAAAGGTGTGCGGGGAATTTAATTAACTCGGCCATAGATCTGGCTTGTCAAAACTAATGAAGGGTCTTTAAGCTTCCTTATTTAAAAGAGAAAAGTGGAGCCCGCCGAGTCGATTATTATTTGCATCTCGTCTTCTTTCCAGCTTCTTATGATAATAGGATTAAGGCTCGACTATGGACAGATCAGACGGATGAGCGCCATCTATTGTTCGAGCTTACCAACTTATCAAGGTGGTCATAAATAGGCCCCCTTAAGAGCACGAACGGAACATCTTCGGAAATGAGAAGCAAATTAATTCCATCTGATCCCCCCTCGTCGATAATTAGCTCACCGGAAATCTACACTTCAAAACTTAAGCCTTTGCCGAAGCTTCGAGGCCTTTCCCGCGAGCAACTCGCGACCGATTCCAACGACATCTCGTGGGTGAAATAAAAATATACGCTACTGAAATGGAACTGGCTATTGACGGAATCAATCCGCGTGCTCTTGTTGAAACTTAAAGAAAAGCTACAGTTCGTCTTAGCCAATGAGGTAGAATAAATAGAGATCCAAATCCGGTTTCTAGGACCTACCGTTTCGCGAGAAAGTATTTGTTGAGTTGGAGAGTTAGACCTAGGAAATGAACTTAATCAAATCGTGTTGGCGCCATCTATCGTGTTATTGGAAAACTAAATCTTAATATATGTTGCAAAAGTGTCTGCTTATAGAAACAGATGGCGCCAACACGATTGGATAAAGTTGAAACTTAAGCCTAATTCTCCGACTCGAATAAAACGTGTCTCGCGAATGCGGCGAATTCCAAATTTGTTTGGATCTCTATTTATTCTACCTCATTGGTCTTAGCAAAACATTTACTTAAGTATTCTGTAATAACACACTGGCCAAAAACTACTTAAATTTACCTTGAATGAAAAACGTAAATAAAGCTCGGATTATGCCGTTATTATTATCTTTCTTACAGCCATCTCAAATATCACTGAAATTTATTTCTAGTAATGACTCTGGTAGGTCTCGTTAAAAATAATCTTTCCAAGTGGAATTTGCAAAATCTAAACCCCTTTGAAATAAGCTATCAGTACTGAAGTTACAATTTTTAATATAGTCCAAAAAATTATTTATTTTCTATATTTTACATGAAAAAAATCTAAAGGAATCAAATACTGTGATGATATAAATACTGCCATTTTTATATTTGATCTCTAATAGATACTTTTCAGTGGTTATCCATTAGAAATTTGTAAAAAAAATCATTTATCTTTGATCAATATTTATAAATAAAGACTATTATTTTCAAACCATTTTGACCCTCTGTTTTTCTACGGGATTCAAATACAGACGCTAGAAAATTTTATCTTGACTAGATACTATGATATCGACTCAATACTATGATCTCGATCTCGACTAGTTACTATAATCTCAACTCGATATTATGATACTATATTTTTGTCATCTACAGAAAGTGAGAAATCCATTAGCGAATTATTTGAAAAATAATTTTTCCTTTATATATTATCAAAATCAATTTCCGTAAATTCTAAACCACCTGTTATTCTAAAGGATTCAAATATACTGTGGTGCAATAGATTTGGTCTTTAGTTAATTTGATATCGAAGAGATTCTAATCTACATCGACATAGACTTACACTAGTGTACTAATCTTATTACAGATTGAGCGTCTAAAGCCAATCTGATTTTCAACTATTGCACTCGAGGAACGCGAATACTAATGTAATTAATCGCTTGAAATTAGACCCGTCGAAGTTTACATTGTACAAACAGTATAAGACTTTGGATGTTGGTTATGTAACAGGATTTCCTAAAATTTTGGTATCATAAGGATATAAATAATATCCATAAGTGTGTCAGCTAGATGAAATAATAGCTAATAGGTATCCCAAACGATAAGCTGCTGTATAGAGAAAATTCGTTACGAAAATGTTTAATCAAATGTTATTAAAAAATATATTCATAATAGGGCAAGTCAAAATACAACATTAATCAAAATTTAGAAACCAAAAATTTGTTTCAATTACAACGTATGAAATTCAACTTCACTCCGATTTGATCCAAACGTAATTAGATTATAAACTGGATGAGTTGATCCCAGTTGGGTCCATATTTAATAATAATAATAATCACCTTAGGCCCAAGTCATCTAGCGACTTTTAACAGGTGGCCGGGTTACAATGCGTAGGAGGTTGGTGGTGGCAAGATCTTCATGTCACGCAAGCCAACAGCTCCCGACACTAACTATTACCGTTAATCTCTACAAGTTTTTATGGAATGGGGAAACCAAAGACATTGGGTCAAGTTATTTTCTCAAGGGCTATAAGTAGAATAAAAAATGAATGTAACTATAATAACAAGTTGGCAAGCCAAAATATACCTCTCCTCGGAAGAGTTTCTAATTTTCAGTGAAGTGTAGAATGTATCCGTGGTTCTGTGGTAGAATGCTCACCTGACGTGCAGGAGGGCTTTGGTTCGAATCCCGCCCGGTACTAACGCAAATTGAAAAATATTTATACTACACCCAATTACAACAAAAAAACCGCCCCTTTTGGAAAAACCTTTTCCCTAATTCTAAGAAACTGGGTACACAGCGATTACCCTTTGCCCCGAAAATGCGAACGCGTTCGCAGGCCTGACAGACAGACCCACAGACAGACACGGTGGTTGTATAACCCCTCATAGGGTACAAAAGTCCCCTCGGAGAGGTAAAAATGTATACATTTTTTTTTAAAATTAACAGGTGTATATTTTTAAGTGTGCCAAATAAGATATTATTACCAAAGTTATCGACTTTTTAAAAGTAATGAAAGTCGAATTCGGTTTGTACAGCTATTTCCTAACTTATTCTGTTAGTAGAATTGAATACAAACTGGATGCTTCTTGATTACATTTTTATCCAAATTTAGACATTGGACCAGCTTATTTTCATAAAGAATATTTTGATTTGTTGTACGGCCTAGTTTATAATATTTTCAACAAACTAATGCTCATCAATATATTCCTTCCCAATTCACTATACAGGGTGGAAGCCTGAGCCATGGTCCAGCCGCGAATCTTCTCCTAGTACACCAAAGTGCTGCGGATGGAACACTTCTACAGGCGCTGGTAGGCCAAAAATAGACCAATGTGAGAATTGGATGCCTCAGCCGTTTTCCAGCCTCGGTACTTTTCCTAGTCTAAAAATAGACCGATAGAAGAATTAGAAGCGCATCTTCCAAATGCTTTTTCGGGCGATTGGATAAAGATGCGCTTCTAATTATGCCATTGGTCTATTTTTGGAATACCAGCGCCTGTAGAAGTGTTCGACCCGCAGCACTCTGGTGTACTAGGAGAAGTACCGAGGCTGGACCACGGCTGAGGCTTCCACCCTGTATTACCAGTTCAGCGAACGAATACAATGCAATGAGTAAGACGGCATAATACGTATAGCGCGAACTAACCAATAACGCAAACTAAAGAAATCGGGCAATCAAGGCCAGCAGATGGCGTCACGCGAATAAGCGGCCACACCACGGCGATCAGCTTCCTTCAGCCGGCCAGAAAAATATCCAAACGCGATAGATAATACGAAACCCGGGTCGAAAGGAAGGAACGCGGCAAATAAAAATATATTCGATCGACAGCTGGTTCACCCTCGAAGAGATCGAACGAGGAAAACAGTAGAGGAACTCTCAGACGAACAGACTGCGGCCTGCTACGGAGTTTCTCTGTTCGAATATCCTTACACGATAGCGCGGTACAAATCAAGAAGATATTCCGGGTAAACGAAGGCCCAATTCCGAGGATCTGCCAAGAAATGGAAGGGCTGGAAGAAAAGTAGTTGGACAGTGAGAAAAAGTTTTCGTCCTGGGATGGATTAGGGAAGCCTCGTTGTAGGCGTCAGCAATCAACGGAAGCTCGGAGCAGGTGACCGTGGCAGCCAGCTGATTTATTAGGAAATCCTGAGTAGAAACAGAAACAGCGTTGTGAAGGATGAGAAATGGACGATAGGGGTCAGGCTCGGAGATTGTGGGCCCTGGCGGGTGGACAGACTGCCCTGAGAGGGTCAAGCCTGGTCAGCTACCGGGTCTCGCAACCGCTATACCGCTTCGGACAGCGCTTTGGACGCGACTGTTAGGTAAGTTCCAATTAGATGACGCCAGGTCGCTGAGGTCGAGGAGAGGAAACCGTCAAAGAGCGATTAAGAAAAGCAACAGCTCTTTCTTCATGTCCGATTGAGAACAGCCCCGAGCGACAAATGTTATAGCTAGTTTGTCAGGAAACGAGAACAACCATTTTGAACATATTTTCTAGCAGATAACAAATGTTCGTTGCTCGGGTTACGCTGTTTCCATGGAAAATATTGCGAGTCTTGTTCTCGAAAAACGCTAACCCATCTTATTCTCCGACAATTTTAATATTAAGACGAATACTTAAGGGGGAAGAATACAGTAAAAGCCTCTTTTTCGTTCAAGCTGAACGTTTTTGTTTTAACAATTACATAATTGAATTATCTTTTTCTTATTAGGCTGAACCTTCCTCTACTGCTTAAAATAATTTTGATAATTCTAATATTAATAGTTAACGAGATATAAGGTCCTAACTAAAGTAGTTTGGGCACTTGCCCAACTTGTTTAGCTCCGGGGGTCCGAATTAAAACGTAATAACTTAATTATTTTAAAATTTAAAATTGTCAACATTATTTTAAGCACTAAACAAGAGGCTGTTCTACACTTAAATATTAATTTTATAAGTTAAAATACAAAATTAAAAGAGTTCAGCTTGAAATAGCGCGAAAGTAGACAATGGCCACTGAAGTCTTCCCCCTTAAGTAACATAATTTAGACTATTTAGGCAAACTAAAAGAGCATTGGAATTTAATTAAAGATATGCTGAGTTTAAAATTAGCCCTTGAAAACCATTTAGTGCTTCAGGTAACAGTTATCTGAACCGAGTAAATGACGCTATAACAGTTATCAGATTATCCGCATTTACGCTGAAATGTTATCATATCAGTTGATATGGGTCAAAAGATAGTTGAAACCACAAACTAATCTGAATTCATTGTAAGGTGACTGACAGAAACAGAGCAGATTTCAGATGACTCACAGTTATCGATGTTAAACTTGTCCCTGTTACTGATAAATTCCTATCGAATTTTTATTTACTGATTATTTTAATTTCATACCGCAAGATTAAATAGCTAACAAAAATTTAAAAAAAATTAAAGCTAACAAAATCTGGTAAGCTAAGTTACAAATTTACAGCAGATCAGTTTTCAGAATGAATAAGATACAATTTGAGATCAGATTGCAAGACGAGGATAATATAAAGGATTAATCTAATCTGAATAACTGATTATCTTCAGATATCTGAAATTTACGACGCGAATTACTTGATCAGTTTGACTTTGGAAGCCCTACTGTATTCACTTTTCACGAACCTTAAAATACCCCAATAATTTTTTCAAGGTAACCCGTAATAAATTATTTTTACGACGAAATATTAAGCTGTAGTATTGTCCAAACACTTTTATATTTTTCATGTATCCTGGAAAATCATGTATCAAACGAGTGATTTTATCCGCCATACATAAGCAGGCTTACAACAAGTAACTTCGAACTGGTTTTGACCTCACGACGACCAAAATCAATTAAAACTAGTTAATTAATAACAAACGGAAGCATTAAATGTATACACTTAAACCACAGCATTAAATATGGCGACAAACAAATGAAATTAATTTTCATTTGGACTTCAGTTAATCTTTGAATCAACGTAAAATTTGTTGAACTGAAAGGCATCACGAACACTGTAATTTTCAACTGTGATTTTGATTGAAACGAATTTATCTTTATTTTTTAACCTACTTAGCAGCGAAATTTTTAGGCCACGTATACTCGCTAATTACCCCCGTTTTGAATTTCAAAGGAGCACTTTATTTCGGAAAAAACAGCTGTGCGAGAATGGTATCTCTTTTTCCAGCGCTCAAACTTTGGCTGCTCTTTTTCCAACAAAGCCCTTCGCTTCCGATAAAAGTACATTTTCGATTAAGCTTTCAAGTATAATATAAATTGATTCGATTCCTGACCTAGGAAGGGCGTAGCCTACGGAGAGCCTATACCATCTTTCCCCCCTCGGTCGCCTATTAAAGCGGACAGACCAGTCGAGAAGCATTAATCCTAGAGGTGTATCAAGAGCGAAGAACCGCAACTAGAAAAAAAGTGGATAGGTTCCTGGAAAGTGGTCTTCTCCTTTTAGCTTGGAAGCTTCGCAGGTAAGCTACTTTCATTTAACGAAGGTACGAACAAGTAGTCCCACCTTGGAAATCTCTTAACGCGGCGTTACGTAAGTAAGTACCGGGTGAACCTGACTATTGACTTCGAGGAAAGGAATCGAGTGAAGTCTGCTATTCTCAGGGGCCTTTGACCACACCCGGCTAGAGATAAAATTACATACCGCGCAAATAATAAATTAAGCGTCTACCAAATAGATCAATCGTACGTGGCTCAATTTAGTTGATTAGGCGCGGACCGATACGTCTTTAAGTCCTAAGGAGATTACGCCATAAAACTACAGCGCGAATAGAGAAGAGCGTAATGCCGGATAAGGAAGAACCGAACAAAGAAGCTTCTGTTATTCGCCTTATACATTCGGTATTTATAGAGTATACGAGCAGGTAGATAAGGCTTAGAGCTGGAGCGGCTCAAAGTGAGATATCATGAAAAGAAGATTGGAAGATGCATGCTATTATGATATTTATGGGATTCGCGAAAGGGGAACAACGAAATTGCGAAATGGACGCGGTTTGGAAGGAAACAAAAGTATGATTCTTATTTCTCGTTATGGTGAATTGACTGTAGACATCACGGAGACAAAGGAACTTAAACTAAGCAGTCTTAAATTAGTCTTAACAATACTTGTAATACTTGTGTAAGCAAATGGTGGGAGGTTTCTCGAGGGGTTCGACATTCGTACAGAACCCGTACACTCTAGAGAAAAAAAGATTTTCAAAATCCTGAAATCAACTTGAAAATCGCGAAATCTCGGCTAAAATAAGTTCGAACATCTCAAAATCAGCCAAAAAAAACAGAAATCAACATGAAAATTGAGCTCTGAAATCTAAAAATCGGTTTCTTATTTCTGAAAACATTTTGAGATTCAAAATTCCGTACGCAAAATTTGCAAATATCGTACCCCTCGAAGTTTCTTCCACGACCCATATTTACAATTATGAACCTTTGAAAATGCTACGATTATTCTAAACTTTTAAACACTAAAAAAATTCAATTGTCAAAAACAACATACCACGCGTGGCCCTTGGATTAAGCCTAAGCCATCAATAATCACATCACCCCATACGAAATTTACTTTAAATTGATCATAATCCTAGCTTCAATAAATGGTTTTCTATAACGCGTAACTAGATAAGTACTATTACAACAAAAACGTTTTTGGAAAAATAAATAAAACAAAGTTAAATTCCAACTTTCTGGGAAATTAGTCTCGTATATTGTCCATATCCACATATATAAAAAGAGGATCATATATATCGAAGAAGACACGAAATGTGACTCGAACCCTTTCACCGAAATACGAGGGTACTAAAAGGATTTTGGGGCAAACACATAATAAGACCTTTTTAGCGGGTACTTATCCGCTTGGCTGTCCCCGTTTCTGGTCTTTGGTCATTTCAACTTCGGCCTCGGGATATGAGCGAGAGAGAGAGAGAGAGAGAGAGAGTATCAAGGCGGATGATGAATACCACCACCCTCTAAGACTCTATACTTTATTTTTCTTCCTCTCCGGCATGGACATTATCCTCGATGGCCACACCGGGGTCCCTTCCATCCCGCCATCTCGCCTTACACCAAAGAGCACCCATTGTTCGCGCCGTTCACAAAGGGCTTCCGGAGGTCTGATCAGGAAGATAAGCTAGCCAGATCTCATCCTATAAAAGCTTATCCCGCGTTGGCCAATGTTGCAGTTCGTTCTCTGGGCGTAGAACGTCTCCCGAGAGATGCAGCGCGGCCATGTATTGAACTAGCGACTTCATTTTTGTCTAACCCTTTTCCCCCACCTTCTACTTCAGCTTTTTTCGGTGTTATGGTGGCAGCCTTTCAAAGCTTCTTTTGTTAAGAAGCAACGAACAAAAAAAGCTAAAGACGCCCCGAATATAGTTTGCGACGCGAAATTAGTTGGGAAACTGGGCCAATAGTATCGAGTCTGCACTCAGATTTCGTACACGACAATTTGGTCCTAATGGCTTTCCAGAATCACTTCGTATTTCAAAGTATTATTTTTTTCCACAATTGAAATTTTACCAAGCTTCGGGTATACCCGATATGTTAGAATGACGTTCATTAGACGTTGACGTTAGGTTCAATTGCGCTGATTATGATTAATCGTCAGTCAGAAGATAGCTGCTCCGTAATAGGCTTTAGTGCCATTTGAATTTAAAATTTATTCGAGTTAGTGAACCGAAAGTCGAGTTAAGAGTTTCAAAAGATAGATTGATTACTTACGGTCACGTCTTGATTTTATCACCCAAATTTCGCAATAGTAAAAGATCAAATATAAAACCGAGTATGTTTACACCGTATCATGGATCCGAGTTTACAGCTGTAGGAATATTATACTTGAAAACCGAATTTCTCAGATGTTATAGTTTTAGAAAGTTGGTATATGATTATTTCGCCCCGCACTCATTTTATTGCAAGGAGAACCGTCGAAGGAAGTGACTTACATTAACAGTACAGGACGATAGATGGCAGGGTGGTGGAGTGGTTAGCACCCTCGCAAGGTTGCCCTGGGTGAAAACTCAAAATCGCTCCTTCTACGTTGATTTTGTAAGTTATCTCCGTGCTTGTTAGAGGGGTTTTCACACCGAGCTCTCGTTTTCAACTTTCCATAAAAACTTGCTGGGGTTAACGGTAATAGCATGAATGTATTCATATCAACCATGAATGTCAAACAGCATTAGGTAGCCTGGCCTCAGTCGCTAGGGTGGGAGGGGCTTGGTTATTATGACGTCGGTCACGCGCCACCGTTTAAAAATTGTATTGAAGTTCAACGTTTGGAAACTTGACTAGCTTTCAGCTAGGAGCAACAAACCCAAGGAGAACGCAGCTAGCCTTTAAACACGCTAATGAAGCGTTGTGTACGAATTTCATTGGACGAGCGTCACGAGCCTTTACGCTGAACGTTTTACGGGCGGGGGGGGAAGACAATTTCCGAATTTTCCCCTTTAAGTTTCTAAAATTTTAATAAACATTTTTTGATTGAACGAAAGGTAAGAATATTAATAATAAATTTCTTTATTTATGATTATCTAGTAATATGGTTAGAGTACAGGTATTTTTCTAAGAATCGCGAGTCATTTTCTTCACCGGTTAAATCGCGCAATCCCGGAAACATTTTGCGGATCGAATCAACGACAAATGCCTGTCTCCTGATTGGCTTAAATGATTACGTAAAACGCAGAAAGGCACCGCCCATCTTAGCCCCAGATGGTAAAAAGGGTAATGATATAGTTAGATATTAATGGTTGAAAAGAATATATTCATTTTAATAGTTAGTGTAGGGAGCTGTTGGCTCGTGTGACATGAAGGGCTTGCCACCACCCTCTTACGAAATTTAACCGGTAATTGGCTTTACAAGTCGCTATTTGACTTAGGCCTGTGTGGTTCCTTGGGTATAAACGCAATGTTTCTTAGTTTCTCTATTCGGTGTTATAGTCGGGAGCCAGATTTCCCGAACGGTACTGACGAGTTCCAAATAGGACGAAACCGGTCTACCGTTGGAATTTCTGGCTATTTTATTTAATTTAGTTTAGTTTTTCACTCGAAGACTTATTTGGTCCGAGTTTCGCGTCTTTTTGTTTGCTCGAAGACCTATCGGTACGAGCTATTAGTAAGTTTTTAAATTTCTTCAAATTTGTTTAAGGTTTAGCTTTATTATCCCTTTTCATAATGAACTAGTCTACTTATTCTCTAATTTTATCATCCTTGGGTATAAGCTTATACCATAAAGTGTCCTAATTATACGGGCATAATTTATTTTCGTGTAGCCAAACAATCATAAGAGCAAGGAAACAACCACGACCAACTGGCTATTCTCCGGTTGAAATTTTTGAACCGAGTTAAACCGTTATGAAAAGCCAAAACTACATTATCTCTGTAGAGATATTAAAGTTGTCGCTATATGAAAGGAGCCTAACTTTATAACAAAAGCATGACGGTATAAAAGAAACGGTAGTTAATCTCGGAGGAGAAACTCTTCGATTAGACTTTTTTTTTAAAACCGTCCAATATTTCATAAATTCCAGTGAAGTGAAAAACTGAAAGTAGAAGCTGCGATATACGAGGCTATATATGTAATGAGAGAATGCTCGCCATATAATCTTAAAAATGGCGAAGTAAGGGCTGGAGAATGGGTGGAATGAAGGACCTTATTACACGCCATTCTGCCTTTAACAGACCCTTATTTCGCTTTAGTAGATGCTTTTACCAAAATGCAGAGCAGGCGGAAAGCTAAAATTTATAAAAAGAGCTCGAGGAATAATAAAAAAAGAGTGAATCTGTGGACCTTTTCGACGTTGGATGCTATTACGCGGGCCCTGCAAAAAAGGGGGAGATGGTTTTATGTAAATTCGGGGTTATCTATGCTAAGAGGGAGTAGATTCTCTATTGATGGAATATTTGACGCACCCTGGTAAAGCGTGAATAGGCAAAATGAACTTGGTAGAGGCTCGCTCGCTTTACCTATTCGCTGCCACTTTATAACGTATCCATTTTGCGTCTCATAAAGCTTCGTTCCTGCCTTCGCGAAACTCGACGGCGAACATCGCGTCCTGGCAGTGCCAGAAATCGGGAAACCCACGCTCTTAAATGGAAATATTTTGCTTCTGTATTTGTGAATAGGTTTAAATTGCCGATTGCTATGAACCAAAGTCAATAGGGAAATCAAGGTGTATTTTCCAGGATAAATTTGACCCTGGCCAAATCAATGAACAGGAGCAATAACGCGGTCTTATTTCGGTTTGCTTTATAGCAATTGGGATTAGTTTCGATTGATTACCGGTATTGTGATTTCCACGGTCTTTCTGAGAGTCACTTATTCATGTGCTTTTGACATTTACCCAATATGATTACAAGTCGATGACAAATAACACAATTAATGGCTAACCCTTTTGCCCGACTTTGTTTGGTGAACGCAATTTTCGAGTATAGCGTTCGCAAAAAAGAAGGTTTCTTGTAAGTTTTAAAACTTAACCAACAAGCTATCTTTCCTCCATACACACGGAGCAACTAGGTTTGATACCTTGATTGGCTAACAATGTTTTGCCAAAATACTGCCTCGTGTGAATAGGTCAATTAATTTTCGTACATCAACTTCACAATAATTTGCTGAATAACATTACTTGCAATTCATAAAAAACCTCTACTACTACAATTAAAATTAATTTGCTGAATAAAATTACTTGTAATTCATAAAAAACCTCTACTACTACAATTAAAATTAATTAATTAAGGGGAAAAATAATAATTTCTTATTTAGTTTTGTGCAATAAGAAATAAAATAAATATGTGTTCAAACACATTGTGGAAATGTTGGTTCGTGAAAATAGGCTTAATGGTCGAACGTATTTATAGATTCTGAATTGACCAGTTTCTCGAAGTGTACAAAGAGCAAACTTTAATAACAGAAATTATCCGGCTTCAATTTAAACGTCCCAATATCAAATGGAATATAAAACAAGGCAGATTATCGAAAAGTAAAATAAACTTCTTAAGCCTAAACGTACCCGGTATCTCCTCTTTTTTTTAATTATAAGAAAGACAATTTTGAAATTTCTCAGAAACAAAAGACGTTTCGCTCTGTTGTTACAAGCTCACTAATTGGAAATCTGATCAAATAGCAGTCAGCCAAGAATTAAGATAAGAGAAATCCTACACTGCCGAAACTTTCTTCTTCTCGGCCAGCGCTTCCGGCGATATTTCCACACCGAAATAATAACGTTCGGAGGAAAAGAAAACGAAAAGTTGATTAAAAATTCATTATTCGTCGTGGCCTTTGTCGCTAGACGAAAAAAAAACTTAAGAAAGTCCCCTAAAAATGAAAGGAAAGAGATTGGGAAGCTTCGTAAGGTCATTTTTCACTTCCTATTATTCATACTGTGACCCATTTTGTCGACCCCCCCCCTCCTCAAGCCTTTAGTTTTCTCTTCCCCCTTTTCCCCCCTTCTTTAAAATCATCGTAGTCTCTGTCGCCATTTCGCCACAATAAAACATTTCTAGAAATGAATAAGATTGATTTGGTGCTCAGCGTTTTTCTCTGCCCTAAGCCTTGGCGAGAAATAACGCGTTTTATTCCGACTTCTAGAAGAAAGGACGGTTTTTTTTTGTAAGAAAAGAGGGATTTTTATAAAGACGTGTTATATTCGTTTTTTTTATCCGATTGACGGGCCAAGCTTAAGTGTCAATGACTTCATTTTATATTATTTAGTTCTTCGACAGTGATTGAAGTGGATATAAGGTTTCTTTTGAAATACGCTGACCTTCACATAAAGGGGAACGGTCAAGCTTTAACCAGTTAGATAGCCCTATAGCCCGTTAAAAACTAAAATTTATGGCGAAAACCGCATCCAAAAATATTAAGCGGTTAATTTTTAATAAAATAAAGAAATTTTGGGAAATTGAAAAGCGCGCGTCCGCCGCGGCACCTGGTGAGAAATCAGTGAGACAGAAAAACAACGTAAAAGTGCGCGCTGCTGAAGACGCGTAAAATTTGTTTTGCACGCGCGGTGCGTTTTAGTTATACGAGACCTAAGCCTAAATTGCGCGATTTTAAAAGTTAGGATATTTCGCAAATCGCTCACTAAGATGCTGCTGGCGCTGGCGATACACCTTAAGATGACGGCGAAAATTCAAACCCAAATACTTGGCGTTATTTTGCGTTTCAACTTTTTAGGTCAAAAACTATTTTTTCAAGACAAAATAAGGTACGTGTAAGTATATTGAACGTCTTGTTGATCTTTTGATACGCAAATAAGGCGATATTTGGAAAAGCTTGGCCGTTCCCCTTTAAATTTAAATTTATATTTTAATTTTAGAAGTAGACCAAAAAATCATTAAAGATTATGGGTCAGTAATACTTAACTTTTCTATTAAGTAGCTAACACGTAACGTAAGTTGGTTTGTAGGGTTAGATAATTCAAATACCATGATATTTCCTGATCGCTCAAAGTATTTGATCAACGTCTACCATATTTAGTTTTCGTAAAAATCTGATATGGTTAAGAAGAAAACGAGAGAAAAATTCGGAAAACATCTTAGTGAGGTGAAATTAGTGATGTAAGTCGGAAAATTATCCGGAAAATGACCGAGGCCTTTTTTCCGGAAAATGTTCCGTATTTTTCCGAAAATAAAGTTTTCATTCCATGATTAGTCTAATATATTGTTTGCAAATTTAAATAAAGCGGCTTTTTCCCTCATTATTTTGAAACTAAAAGTAAAACTAAACCTATAGACTAATTTAAACTGATTCACAATGTAATACTTTTAATGTTTTGTAGTATGTTTAATGTTATTAAACATTTTATATCGATAAAAAGATAAACACAATAAAAACCCTTAAAAAGTAATTTATGTTTCAATTTTTTATTTTTCCGATTTGCGGAACACTTTCCGGAAATATTTCCGCATTTTAATTTTCCGGAAAATAAACAACTCTAGGTCAAATACATTATAGTGTTTAGTAAAATTGTAACCGAGAGAAAATACAATTTAAAAATAAATATCCGTAGGCAGTGTCATTTTTAAATTCTAGAAGTACATTTTGAGCAGTGATTTTAATCATAAACGTTTGGGGGCCCTATTTACGCCACTGGTTATGCGGTGTACACCATAAAAACAAATTGCACCGATAATGGTGCTTTAGAGACAAATTCTATATGGCACCTTCTGATTGTGGTTTAATGCACCATTTTGAGAAGCTGCCCTTACAGTGAACGTTATATAAAACTAAAAATCGAACGTTTCGTCCTTTGATGATCCCCAAAATACAACTCAGGGCCCCAAGCTATAGATCACGACGGTTTGGGCCCTCATTCACGATGCTCAGAATGAAAATTGCGCCTCCCTATTTGGAGCATATGGTCACAACCGGAGTTAAATGAAGAATAGGGCCCGTTGTCAGGCCAAATGACAGCTAGGGCCCAAAACGAGGCTAGATGATGTCTAGGGTGCAGTAACGAAGATTAATTATGTCTAGGGCCCATAATAAGGCTACATTACGATTAGGGCCCGTATCGATACTAGATGATGATAAGGGCCCGTAACGAAGCTAGATCATGTACGGCTCGGAATTGAGCTTAATTATGCTTAGGCCGTCGCAAAGAAACTAAATGGTAACTAGAGCCCGTAATAAAGTCATGCCTAGGGCACTCAATGAGGCTTAAATGGTGCCTAGGGCCCGTAACGAGGCTAAATGGTGTCTAGAGCTCACATAAGTATGTCATTGCATAACATCTATATATGGAAAATGTCTCCTAGATTTTGATTTCCCTGAAACATCGCATTTTTCACGATTAACCGTTTATGCCACAGGTGGTCTGTGGTCACAGTTAGAAAACACGGTTTAAAAATTAATTTTATGTTATTAAACTTGGTTTTATCAGCGTATGAATTGGGTAAATTTTAGTAAGTGTGACCGTGCTTTCAGCCGCGGTTATAATGTGACCATTCCCTAACTTCCGTTTGTCATCTAGAAAATTTATGACGCCTATTTTGTCACTCGTTGGAAGTTACACAATATACGTCATATCACTCGTTGAAAGTTACAGAATATACGCCATATCACTGGTTGGAAGTTACACAATATATGTCATATCACTCGTTGGAAGTTACACAATATACGTCATATCACTCTCACAAAGTTTCATTAAAGTAAGTAGAAACTTAATTGAGAAATCGTTAGCTTACACTCACTATGATTAATTTTTAACGTAACTAGTGCCAATCACACCTGGTGGCAGATATTTTAAATTTATTGATCAATCGTGAACTATTGATTCCCAGATAACCGTTGCCTTATCTAAACCAAGAAAGTAATTTTGATAAATCAGATATCGGATTATTTGCATTTGCGTTCAGATATTAGCAGATCAGTTGATTCAGGTCAAAATGCAAACCAGATAGTTTGAGCCCGAAACTTATCTGTCAACCGACCGGGAGAAGGTGCGCAGGTTTTAGGTGTCTCACAGTTATCGACCTTTCATAGCCCCCGATAAAAATCCATGTTAAGTTTTAATTACTGTTTATTTTGAATTACTAAAAATATTTACTGAACCCCTAAGTCAGATAACGGTTCAGCTAACTGAATCTGGTGGGATGAGTTAAAACACATTGTTCAGATTTGTTACTTGGTATAATGAATCAGATACAATTTGAGATCGATCTGATTGTTTTGTGAGTGAAATATTTTCCAGGGTTGTCCAAAATGCATTTTGAAAATGTAAAATTCAAAATGGTATTAATAATAATAATCAATTATAAATAAATTCTTAATATTTACTTATTAATTATTACAAATTAACTGTTCATTTGTAAAAAAAAACTTTTGCATTTTGAAAAACCATTTTCAAAATGCATTTGGTATTTTGGTTTTGAGCTGCAAAAACCATTTTACATTTTGTATTTAGAAAAGACTATTTTCAAACTACATTTTGTATTTGGGTTTTGAGCTGCAAAAACCATTTTACATTTTTGTATTTAGAAAATTCTATTTTCAAACTACATTTTGTATTTTGGTTTTGAGCTGCAAAAACCATTTTACATTTTGTATTTAGAAAAGACCATTTTCAAACTACGTCATTTTGTATTTTGGTTTTGAGCTGAAAAAACCATTTTACATTTTGTATTTAGAAAAGACCATTTTCAAACTACGTCATTTTGTATTTTGGTTTTGAGCTGCAAAAACCATATTTTACATTTGGTATTTAGGAAAGACAATTTTCAAACTACATTTTGAATTTTTCATTTTGAGTTATGGAGAAAGCATTTTGCATTTTGCATTTTCAGTTAAAGAGAAAGTATTTTGCATTTTTGCATTTTCAGTTATAGAGAAAGTATTTTGCATTTTCAGTTATAGAGAAAGTATTTTGCATTTTCAGTTATAGTGAAAGTATTTTGCATTTTCAGTTTAGAGAATGTGTTTAGCATAAATTTTGAGAAAATATTTGGCATTTTGCATTTTCAGTTATAGAGGACGTATTTTGCATTTTGCATTTTCAGTTATAGATAAAATATTTGGCATTTTGCATTTTCAGTTATAGAGAAAGTATTTTGCATTTTTCATTTTCAGTTACAGAGAAAGTATTTGGCATTTTGAATTTTGAACAGCCCTGATATTTTCTGACTTAACTGATTATTTTCAGATATTTGACAACTACCAGTTGAATAACAATTGGTAGTTGGAAGCACATACTTATGTCCTTAGTAATTAAGTAATTTAAGCTATTTTATTTTTTTCTGGCGTATGAAGTAAATAAGACAGCATAAACACCTAATCGATGTAAAAAGCAACAATAAAATTTATTTCGTACGTGTGGAAATAAGTTTAATGCTGGGAAAACTTTTCCATTTCAAAGATTTAATTCTTAAGGAAGTTATTTTGGTATCGAAGGCAGTGGGAGGCGTGAAAAGGGGATTCTCGTGATAAACGGAATCGGATGGCAATAGCTGAAAAGCTTCGGCGAATTGCTAAAAGGATTTACCGAAAAGTGGAAAATCCTCGCAGGCTTCGGGGAGAAAACAACAGGTTACCATGGGAACACTTCTTTTTAATCCTTTGACTAAGCCTCGTCTCGCGTTTTCGGAAAATACGAGCTACGCAATTTGAATAGCTTCAAAATTCGATTAAACTGGTGGGCGTTCGTCGTGAAAGGGTGGACTCGGTGGGCCGATAAATAAAGAAAGGTACCATTTGGCCCCTTTAAGAACGTGCTCGCACCGTAAATGGCCTATTAAAATAGGCTCTATTTATCAAAAGAGTAATCTACGCCAGCGCGTCTAGGTGTTGGACGTGAGCTTAGGCTACGTCAGCTTTCTTCGGCTGAACGAACGTTTTCACCGAAAGTCACTCGTTTTAAATCGCCTGAAAAATCCGGTTATTTACTGCAAATAATTTGACAACGTGAAAATTTTTAAAATCGCCATAAAGAAAGTTTCTTCCCTGGTACTTGTTCTTTGAATATTAAGCAAATCGTCGCTTTTGTCATTACAGAATAATAAAACTGCTTTGAACAAGGTAAAATTACGAATGTTTGTTATTTTAGCGACAATCTTTAAAGACCTCCGAAACCTGCGTGTTTGCATTTTCATCCTATTTTTAAATGAGGAGAGAATGAAATGAGATTATTATTTCAAGAATGTTTCCTCAAGAGTTACTACTTTAGAATATACTTCTCGTAGTGCAAATTAAATAATTAAATATTTGACAAAATGTTGTTTTTGACAATCTTGGAGCAAAGCATTGTTATATGGACATATTTCAAAATACGTTTTTGCGCGTGACAGCTAGGAGCCACAAACACAGCACCCCACACCAGGAGAACGCAACCCGTCAAATGTCGTGCATTTCCTTGCGTACAGTTTTCATTGTTTAGACGCTTTAGCGCCTGCTGCCGTCGGAAGGGGAAAATTCGGAAATTGTCTTCCCCCTTTCTGTAAAAACGTTCAGTGTAAAGGCTCGTGCAATGAAATTTGTACACAACACTGCGTTAGCGTGTTTAAAGGCTAGCTGCGTTCTCCTTGTGTTTGTTGCTCCTAGGTGACAGTAGCTTTACATTTTGAGGTATAGCAGGCTTATTTACCTGCTTTTATATCCTAATATGGCGGCGTATTTTCACGTGCAAAATTAATTATAAGATCCCCCAATTGTGTAACATTGGGTCTCAGTTGCTGATATCTCATCTCTGGTCACGTGTTTGACTTACATATTAATTGAGTTAGTACGTGGTGTAGCTAAACAATCTAAATTTACTCTGTAGTCTACACGGCAGTTTTAAATAAGAAAATCTAGAAGCGACTAAACAGCAGTTCCAAATTTTATTTGCGTTCTACGAAATATACCGATTTCAAAATTATGTTTTTGCGCAAGAAACTGCTTTAACAATATGAAGTAAAACAAGCTTATTTACCCGCTATTATACCCCAACATGGTGGAGTATTTTCCGGGGTATTTTAATATCCATCAATGCATCAATCGATCGATAGGCGTAGTCTCGCAGTGTTTTGGATAATTTAGGTTAACGGGGAAGAATACAGTAAAAGCCTCTTTTTCGTTCAAGCTGAACGTTTCTGTTTTGACAATTACACAATTGAATTATATTTTTCTTATTAGGCTGAAATTTCCTCAAGTGCTTAAAATAATTTTTATAATTCTAATATTAATAGTTAACGAGATATGAGGTCCTAATTAAAGAGTAGTTTGGGCACTTGCCCAACTTGTTTAGCTCCGGGGGTCCCAATTAAAACGTAATAACTTAATTACTTTAAAATTTAAAGTTGTCAAAATTATTTTAGTCACTAAAAAAGAGGCTGTTCTACACTTAAATATTAATTTTATAAGTAAAAATACAAAATTAAAATAGTTCAGTTTGAAATAGCGCGAAAGTAGACTGTAGTCTTCCCCCTTAAGTTTAGATTAGATTAGGATACATTAGATTAATAAATGATGGATTTTGACCAATGAATATTGGGGAATCTTTAGTAAAGACCATACAATTGTTTACTATTAAGTATCATCGTATAGTTTGTGGAGATAACGTCAGCAACAGGAAGTAGTATGCATACTAAGGATTCTTACTTCTTAAACAGCCAGCTCATGTGATTTCGTTTCCATGCTAATATTTTCCATAGCGCCAGGATTATAAGAATTTTTGCATTTTTGGGTCTCATTAAAAAAATATTCGATGAAAATGTTATACAGATGCATGTTTATGAGTTACATATGTTCTTAAACAACGTTCAATACAATGCAGAAGACAATATACTTTACAGTTTACACAAGAGTTGATCTAGAGATAATGTTTATATTCCGTTGCAGCTCTAGGATAAGAACCTGGCCCCTTTCCTTAAAATTCAATCAATTCCAGGCGGCGAATTATTGGCTCCCTAAATATTACGTCCTCTTGACGCGATTGATATTCGCGTGAGAGACGCGTTTAATAAGAACGCCCACTTTACAATTTCCTCCCCCCTTTAGTTGATTCCCCTGGTTCATGATGCGTCGCGACTGACGGAATATAAACATTCTCCCTATATATAAATAGATCAATTCTTGGTTTACACAATTCGATCCCTTAAAATCTCTTGTTCGTCGAAATTAAAAGTACTGTATCCATAATTATTTTTAAGAATTTAAATCAATAATAAATTAAGTTATTTATAAATAATAATTTAAATATTTCCCTTTAATCTCAAATCGAAGTAATAGAACAAAAACAGCTGAGTTTATTGTAATGTGCTTATCGATTAAACTGACACTTACTAGTTATGAATAATAACAATCCTTATTAGTGAACTTTTACATAACTGATAACTACCCAGTTCCTAACTCTAGCGTCGTCTGCTCTTTTTATGTTTTGGAATAGGGCTGATAATATTAGTATTAAAGTTTAGTTTATAAATAGACAAACTAAACTCGAAGAATCTGAAATTCAATTGTCGTTCAAGTGTTGCCATCTTCTTGCTGAAAAGGCTTAGTATCCTTAATTCTCTGGGCGCTGCCCCGCAAGCAGTCGCATTTGTTGATAAGGAGCTGCAAAGATCATATTCAAGGAAGGTTGACTTTTAACAATGAGCGCCAGTTGCCGTATCTCGCCGTCGGGGTGCGTTCTAAACGTTAGTCAATAATAGCTAGACGCCGTTGAAAGGGTCGCCGGTTAACATTCGAAGCGAGGAATCTATTTAATTACGTAGAAAACGTTTGAAACGCCTGCCCCGCCATCTCTCGCAAACAATACGGACCGCTTTCTCGCTCCCGATTTTCTATTTAGCAGACGACATCTTTCCCCGCTCGCGTTAGAATAAAGCCTCATTTACCTACGGCGGACCCCCCACCCGGATTATAATGACGAGAAAACGGACGGGGTTTGAATTGTAGTTAGAGGGCTCGCCGCTGGGAGGCAGGAACTACCGTGCTACTAAGCCGCTAACCCTATCCATGCCCGCGTTCTATTAGGAACATTTTCGGCAATTCTAAAGGGAAAGGAAAGTTGGAGGAAATGGTAAGCGTCTACTCGTATATTTGAGAATTGAAAGGGCTCGAAATGGAGAACTTAAGAGCTTCTTCCCTTTTAGAGATATTAAATTTGAAATATTTTCGATTTATGGTCATTAGGCGGATATGCACCTGTGGGCTGTAGTTAAATTTCAAGGTCGAAGACAATAGTCTTGATAAGTTAAAAGGAACCACCTATGGTTCCTTTTAACTTATCATTGCGTATATACTAATCTCCACCACTCTCCCCCTATTCGGCTTTCCGTTGCTATGCAACCCGTTTGGAAATTTTTAATATTTAGGCTTAGCTTCTCAATGTTTCTTAGTTTCTCTATTCGGTGTTATACTCGCAAGCCAGATTTCCCGTACGGTACTGACGAGTTCCAAATAGGACGAAACCGGTCTACCGTTGGAATTTCTGGCTATTTTATTTAATTTAATTTACTTTTTCACTCGAAGATCTATTTGGTCCGAGTTTCGCGTCTTTTTGTTTGCTCGAGACGTATCGGTACGAGCATGGACTAATTAACAACATTAGTCCATGGTACGAGCTATTAGTAAGTTTTTAAATTTCTTCAAATTTGTTTAGGGTTTAGCTTTATCATCCCTGTTTCATAATGGACTATTCTACTTATTCGCTAATTTTATCATCCTTAGTCGATAATTCAAAATAACGGTCAAAAACGCCGCCGATCAGTTTAGTAAAATATTTTCGGCGGCGTAATAGTCTGCCATTTTCGGTATGGAGATATAGGCCGGAAGGCAGTCCAGGCTGCCAGATTTCGATAGACCAAAAACGGCCAACTCTCTCAAATATTTCCGTTTTCAAAACGAAAATTTTGCGGCATAGCTATCGACTAAGACTGTAGCTTTTGGACTGGTAGGTCCCTTATTTATTTACCCTTAGAATGGGTTGGGGCCCCATGCTAAATTCCTAAAGCTAGCAAACTCCTACTCAAAATTGCAATTTCCAAGTTCCCTGTTCTAAACTTCAGTACAATTTTAGTAAATGTAAAAGTGAAACCCCCAAAAGTGTTCGCTAATTTTACATGTTTGGGGCCCCCATGGTATAGTTTTGGGGCCCTTTTCTTAATTCCTAAAGCAAACAAAATCGTACTAAAATTTTTAATGTTTTCTTTACTAAATTTCAGTAGAATTTTATTGAAATTATTAAAGTTTACTGTTTATTCCTAGACTCAATCCCTGCCTTCTGTGAGCCAATTCCTTTATGAACGCAAACTGTTACGGATCGCATGGGTTTGACTTATACTGGATCCGTAAACCCGAAATTTCGACGAATTTTTGATTTTCGAAGATTTTTACACTCATTTAATCCCGCGGATCTAGAGAAAAAACTACTTATCGCAGACAAATTCTGAAACCATTATCGGATTCCTGACACTTCAATCCTCCATTCTTTGTATATTTCAAGGCAATTGAAGTTAGTTTTAATTAGTAAAACATTAAATACAAATAATTTTTCGGCTCTGAAAGCTACACTCATTTAATTAGGAGCATATAGAGAAAAAACTACTCATCGAAGACAAACTCTGACACGATCACTGGATTCCTGACGTAACAGACATGTGCCTTTTTTATGTTACAATTTAATTACGTTTATTTTAAGTGCATTATCATTGATTTAAAATAATTCAATTATTTTAAACTGCTTCCATAAAAATCGACGGTTTGGTGCATCGCCTAGAAGGGGAAAGACAACGAGGGGAGAAACGTTCATAGAGAGGGGGACACGCGGGGGGACAGAGGTCGTTACGGGCCAAGCCACTTGAATTTTACAAAGGGACAAATATTATACGAAAACCAGTTCTACTTTGAACTGAAAAAACGGTGTTTATTCCTTTAAATAGTACTGCTATCAAGGGACAGATTTTAAAATTATTGTAGTACTGCTATCAAGGGAGACATATTAAAATTATTTTGCGACACAATCTCAATTAAATAATAAGAATTTTCGATTATTTATGTGGCATTTTGATGGTTAATAAATCCAAATTCCACAGAAATACAGCAATAATAAAAAAATCTTAAAAATTTAATTGAGATTTTTGTTTTGTAAACTAAGTCTCGCATAATAATTTTAATATCTGTCCCTTGATAGCGGTACTATTTAAAAGAATAAACACTGTTTTTTCAGTTCGAAAAACTGTTTTTTTTGTATAATAAGTTAATTTTCGCTAATGTTTGGGGCCCCATGGTATAGTTTTGGGGCCCCAATGGTATAATTTTAAGGCTCCCATGGTATAGTTTTTGGGGCCCCTTTCTTAACTCCTAAAGCTAGCAAAATCGTACTAAACATATCAATGTTTCCTCTACTAAATTTCATTAGATTTGTAGTGAATTTGGAAGTTCACCTACTAACGATTTCTATAGCTTTAAATCTTTGGGGCTCCACGTATAATTTTGGGGTAGTTCATGGGTCACCTGCGGGTCTAACTCACTGGCCCCGCAATTCGTCGAAGCCATTAAAAACTCGTTAAATTTATTTTTTACAGGAGCAATTGTACGTTAAGGGACCCAATTTTTTAAAGGGCCCCATTTTGACCAATCGAGGGGTTGCAAAACGTTCAATTGTAAACGTTTTACTAATTTCTTGAGGGTAATGTAAAACAGGCACCAAATTTGTACAAACTCATCTCTGGCTTATCATACTATTTTTAATGATATATCGTACTATTATATCCGTCAGTGTGCGGTGTAGTGCTTGTGGAAGGTTACACATGGCATTTAGTACTTTTATAAAAATAAATACATGAGAAAAATCCCAATTTCTCGCCTTCTCGATAGTAAAGGACACTCTGACGGCATTTTACAAAACGTTGTCACAAATATAAGATATATAAGTACCCAATTTAAATTTATCTACAAAACGTGCCTTCTAGAACCAAGTGACAGTATGACCTCAATGGCCCAGTGGGTATTCGAGAGAAAATGCAAACTTGGTAAATGGTATTCGGTGTTTGATCGTGCTGTTGGAAATCAGAGAATCAGTTTTTGGAAGGAAGAGCTGGAAATTCGTCAGCTTTGCGGTGTTTTAACATCTAATTTAGAATTTCCCCAAACGTTTCAACGCTCCATCTGTTGATAGTTAAGTTATTACGTTCCGTGCCAATTAGCCTCTTTAGTTTACATAGAGCCACGTAGCGGCCAACGCGAGAAGCTCAGATACAGGCCCGACCAGAGAGGCGGGAAAGTTGTTTCAAATTACCGGGGCCCGTGCAGCCTAGGGACCCGTGTTTGAGCAAACGAAAAAGGATAGCTATCTCCAGTAGTAATGGCTCTCTTGACTCTTGGGGCCCGGAATTTATTTTTAACGGGGCCAGGGTCCGCTCTTGGCAGCCCTGGCCACATAGCAGAAAATTTGCTGTTTTAAAAGGGCATGGTGTCTACTCATGAGCTTCTCGCGGTAATTTATATTTAAAACAAAATATTAATGTTGTAAGTTGGAAAATTTACCGGAAAATGGCCGAGGCCCTTTTTCCGGAAAAGTTTCCATATTTTTCCGAAAAAAATAAAAGAGTTTTCATTCAATCATTAGTCTAATATATTGTTTGCAAATTTAAATAAAGCGGAATTTTCGCCTAATTTTTTCGAATCTGAAAGTAAAAATAAACCGCTAGACTAGTTTAAGCTGATTAACAATGTAACACTATTAACGTTTTGTATTATGTTTACGTGTATAAGACATTTTATATCGATAAAAAGATAAAAACATTAAAACCCTTAAAAAGTAATTTATGTTTCAATTTTTTATTTTTCCGCAATTCGGAATTTTTTTTATTTTTCCGGAAAATTAACAACACTACAAAATATTATGAAATATTTCCAGACGGTGGTGACCAAGTAAGGTACGTAAATTAATTGGACATATCGTGAAAATAATTAATAGCAAACATTCTTCGTGTTATAAGAACAATCTAATAACAGAATTCTCAAGCAAGTCGCGTATACCTTATCCTAGCCAAAAACATGAAAGAATCTTGGAAGACGGGGAAAACTATTTTTCTCCGGAACTCGCTTGAAGTCCGGAGGTATATTATAGGTGCGCGGGACGCGTAAAGACTGCAGTTTTATATAGGATCCTTCGCCAGACATTCTCCCAGCAGACATATTAGCTATAGTCCCTGTTCTCTCGCCAATACCACCGTCTACGTGGGAACTTTATACGACGGAGCCTCTGAGCTGGGGTAATAGGAGGCGACTGCGGACTTTTCATGCCAAAAAACGATCCTGAAGAGAGGGGGAGATAAATTTACGACACACGCGTGGCCCTTTTTATTGGTCGAAATCCGTAGCAGCCCGACTATTATTTCTCTAATACCAACGTCTTGTACGGTCTCCGTGTTAGAATTATGATTTTCCTGGCCAGTTCCGTAACGAGACCGATAAATTACCTACGCCCCTATATTAATGCGTTTCTCTTCCGAGAACCTGACCAAGAATCGACCAAATACCCGGACAAAGGAAAGTTTAATCGATTCAGGATTAAACGTTTCCGCAGTAAATATCAGGGTGGGCAAAAAACCGGCTTTTTTAAAAATTTAAAAATCCAGTATGCGTAAAACCGGTTGTAACCGGGGGCTTAAACCGGTTAAAGCCATTAATAACAAAATGCTCAAATTGCTTAAAAATAGGTCAATATATCAGTGCATCCGGGGCGTAGTCGGGGGGGGCAAAGGGGCGCTCACAGTATTAAAACGAATATTGGATTATATGCTAAAGTTATTGTTAGGGCAGGCGGGGGGCGCAAATTTTGGAGTTTTGCCCTAGGCGCCAAATAACCTCACTACGCCACTGCATCCCTAGTTTTAATACGTTTTTTTTCATGAATACAAGGAATCACGAAATGTTATTGTTCTCCACGGTCAGCAAATCGAAATCAATCTGATATTTACGGCCAAAATAACCTGATGATGTTGCATATACGTAAATTAGTCATTTAGTTTCAAATGTCTCATCACCTTAATTTCTACTACCCTCGAAAATATTTAATAAATAGAGGTCGTTTAGATTTATAACAATATGAACAAGACAAAAAGAATAAATGCTAGCGCTTATTGGTCAGAATTAGATCAGATTAAATACACTGTTATCAACAATATTATCGGAAAAAATAAATTCTTCTTCATTTCCTTTTGCCTACTTCTACTCATCAGCTTTCTAGACATTTCCATACAAGGCACCTTAATAAATATGTGAAATAATGCCTTAATAACACAAAAGCTATTATTAAAAACCAATTAACTTAGGGAAGCTTCGCTTCAGTAAAAACCCGTACAACACGCGGCATCATCCGGTGTTTCGAATTTTCAGGTTGTCTTCCCCCAGTTTCTCCCCCATTTTTGGTACAAAAGGAAATAGATTACAGCGCCACCATTCGTATTTCTATTGCGCTACGGGTTTAGACAATATGATGCGAACTATCTACTATCGTAGGCTATGTCTAAAAGGTTTACCCCCATTTCGCCCAAAATAGTTCTCCCAATTCCAATTTCTCCCAATCCCAGTTCTCCCAATTCCCATTTCTCCCAATCACATTTCTCCCAATTCCCATTTCTCCCAATCCCATTTCTCCCAATCCTATTTGTCCCAATACCATTTGTCCCAAAATAGTTATCCCAAATCCCATTTGTCGCAAAATAGTTATCCCAAATCCCATTTGTCCCAAAATAGTTATCCCAAATTCCATTTGTCCCAAAATTACACTTGGTATAAACATGAATCTAAGTTTTATTTTAATATGCAAGTACATCAAATTTTGCCCATTTCATTTTACATTCCCCATTTTATCGCTTCGAGGAATTCTTCTGGGGTTTTGGATCCTAACCTAACCTAATCTAATCTAACCTAACCCAAAATACCCTAACCTAACCTAACCTAACCTAACCTAACGCCAAGTCAATTCACATATTCACAAAACGGTAAACTTACTTTGTTTACCGATTCCAAATAATGATTGGGAGAAAGGGGAATCCATATTTTTGGGAATATTGATCGTTGGGATAAATGGGAATCAATTTTTTTGGGAAACTTGATCGTTAGGAAAAATGGGAATACATATTTTTGGGTTAAATGAACTCCGGTACGGAGAAATGGAATTGGGACAAATAGGACACCATGTTTTTGGGAGAACTGATAACTTTGGGAGAAGGTAAAATTGGGTTAAATGGGAACATACCGTCTAAAATCCATAAATGGTTATCTACTAATGGCTTGCAGTTAAATCTAGAAAAATCTCAATATATAATTTTGAATAACCAAGGTAAAAATGTCCTGATGCCGGAAAATTTAATTAAAATTAGCGACCATCCCTTAACTAGAGTTGAGAAATATAAATATCTTGGACTCTGGTTCGATAGCAGCCTCTCTTGGAACCCCCATGTAATATATTTAGGGGGAAAACTCTCCCGTATATGTGGCCTAATATACTGTTGCAAAAATGTAATACCGCGGAAATCACTTCTAGAGATATACCACTCACTATTTCATTCCTCATTATCCTACGGTAATTGTATCTGGCGAAATACGTCCAATTCGAATATAGATAAACTTCAAAAATTACAAAAAAGGGTAATACGCTCTATTTATAATGTTCCTTATCGGGCACACACCAAAAGTCTCCTTAAAAAAAGCAATATATTAAGCGTCAATCAATTAATAAATTTCGCCTTTCTAGTATTTTTGTACAACGATACAAAAGCAGGTTTTAAATTAACTATAAAAATATTCGGAATATAAATACGCTTTCATTAAACTTATTAAAAATCCCTAATTGCAGAATTTCGAAAAAATTAACATCGGTCTTTTATAGAGGAGCAAAATTGTTTAATTCATGGAGCCCAGAATTTCAAATGTTAAACGCGGCTAACAAAGTTAAAAGAATTGTTAAGCTAAAAATTATTAACGATGAAACTCGATCTTTTTAACTTGTTTAGTTATCTTAAAAGTGTATTTAATTTTTGTGTATAGTTGTTCTATGTTGACCAGTTTAATTTAATATAATTATAATTTAATTTATTTTCTTATATTTTATTCAAACTCATAATCAAAAATTTTAAACACCTTCCAACAGAGGGCTTACAAGTCGCCAGTTGACTTAGCCCTCTAATCCCTTCGAAATTGTAAAACCAGTGAAAACAAACAATACAATTGAAATTGAAATTGAAATTGATGTTTAAACGGTCGTTTTATTTGAATATCACTCATCGATTCCAGCTCATAATTTAAAGGTTTTTTAATAGAATTAACTAATTTTCATGAGATTACTTCTAATCATTATTTAGTTTAATTACTTTTTTTGACTAATAACTATATCAAATTGGTAAGTTATTCATACAATATCCTTAATATTAATGGTCTAGTTTCCTAAGCCTTATCACATTTCTCTTAAAAACACACCGAACGACGCCACGAATTCGCACGTGGATTTGTTTGTCCCAACAAATTCTACAATTTCCGTTTAGCCAATTTTTCCGAGAGGTGTCGTGGGGAACGGTTATTTTTCTTTTTTCGGCAGAGCGAAAGGTCCCAAAGTTAATTGGTTCCATGGTTTGAGCTAGGAGCAACAAACACAGCACCCCACACAAGGAGAACGCAACCCGTCAGAAGTCGTGCATTTTCTTGCGTACAGTTTTCATTGGTTAGACGCTTTAGCGCGGCGCTTCCGTCGAAAGGGGAAAATACGGAAATTGTCTTCCCCTTTTCCATAAAACGTTCAGCGTAAAGGTTCGGCCAATGAAATTTGTACGCAACATTGCGTTAGCGTTTTTAAAGGCTAGCCGCGTTCTCCTTGAGTGTATTGCTCCTAGGTTTGAGTAAGAAAATCCGAATCGTCTTTAACGCGAAACAATTATTGCTCTAGGCATAACGTAAAGGTATTCTTTGTCTTTCGAATTAACATAGAGAATGGAAGAATCAATATTGGGAAGACGCTGTAAAAACGTGTCATCTTGTATGAGAATTGGAAATGGTTCCAATTTAAATATTTGTATGAATCACGAGAAAGAAATTAGGCGCGAGACGTTGGGGGAGAGAATCGGGGCCTTAGGACAAAGAGACGCCTGTCGAAAGCGAGGACCCTCGTTCGAAACAATTGAAGGAAACCAGGAGCATTTAAATGGAAATAAAAAGACGAGTGTAGATGGCGTTTTAGACTAATTACATCCTCGACCGCCAGGGGGAATAAATATGATGAAACCCTTTGTTTTTGATAGGAATTCGATAAATTGTGTTGAAAAAGGGGAAAAAATGTAGGGCAAATTGGAATTTCTTATTCAGTTACGATGCAATCGAGAGAGAGCAAATATTATATTTCTTAAAGTTTTGTTTTAGTTTTTTAATCATACTTTTGTTTGAACGCTAATAAATTTGAAAAAAAAAAACAAATCTGCAATGTTTTTGGGTCACGCAATCAAAATTCAGTAGAGTCATAGTCTACGACAAAATTCGTAGGAACACAATAAAATGCAGCTTCAGGTTATTCAGGTTGTAATTTTCCGGTATCTGAAAATAATCAGTTAGTCAGATCAGGTTTATCTTTTATATTAGCCGTTCTCCCACCCTGAAATCTGATCTCAAATTGAATCTGATTCATTATCCCAACTGAACTGATTCTCTGTAATTCATCTCACCAGATTCAGTTAGCTGAACAGTTATCTGACCTTTACGTTTAGTAGATACGTAATCATTATGAACAGTGATTAAAATTCGAATAAAATTTAATCGGGGATATGTTTGTCAGTTCACAATAAATTCAGATTAGTTTCGGGTATAAACTATCTGGTTTGCATTGAAACAAATATCAACTGGCCTGATAATATGTCGCCATATATCAGATGATTTGATAATTGATTTATCACTTTTATTTTCTCAGTTCAAACACAGACCATCTACCTCAAGAAGGACTTGCATCAACCTCGAAATAAGGTGTCTCAAAAGTGATTCAGCTTTATTTACAGCAAACAGAAAATAGCGCGTTAAAATCCTTTATTTCACGAAATAAAAATAAAAATGTCATGCGCTTATACAATACATTTTTTTGTTGTCGCGCGTGCTTGTCATTGTACCTTTAAAACTGTCTCTACTTGCCGTGAGATGGCGCACTCTTAAAAAAGCCGCTTCACATTCGAGGCATAAAAAAATAGAAATAAATATCAGCGATACATGTCCCACTTAGGTTAGATGGTCTGTGGTTCAAATAACTCAACTGTTATCTGAGTATCGCTTGGAAGCACTACGATTGACCATAGGTACTATATTAGCATCTAGCTCAAGAATTAGCCAGTTTCCATACTTAGCCAGATTCCTAAATAATCAATGTGTTTAAGGTTTGATAAGACGCGGCACATTAAATAATGTACGAAACGTTTCAATACCATTAACGTAAAATATGTTTAAATATTGATAGGGATTGTAAGTAAATTCTCTTATAATAATATTGAGCTGCATTTTTACTTAAGATTGTATTAACGTTACGTAATATTTGGGTATATATGCTCAAATGGGCGATCTTTAGTAAATGGCCATTTCGATATTGAAAATTGAGGTTTATTTCGAAAACAAACAAAATATTTCAATAAAATTATTTACTATTTAGAACTTGAAAATGGTGATCTCGATCTCGAAAATGCAATTTGAAATTGGTGTTAGAGAAGGATTTGTAATTATGTTTAGTTTATAGAATGGGCAAGATAAAATGTGTTAAGACTAACTTAAATTGTATTGGATCATAAGCCACGTTATTCCCAATAAGACTAGCGGTCAGAAAAATCGCATACATGATATTTTATATTACTTTAATTGATGGAAAGACCACTGCTTTAGTAATATGGTTAGAATAGTGAGCAGGCTATTTTAAATAACTACTTTCTTAAGTAAGGTTGCCAAGAGAATCCAAATAAAACCAGGCTCTAAGGTAAAATAGTCTTACCGTTTAAACCCAAAAAATTACTTTCTTGTTTCGAAGAAACATGGGTATTTAAAAAAAAATCCTTTGGCATCCAGCTTTCTAATAGCGTTTCGTAAGCTCCGCTATTTGAGTGAGATATTGGAACAGTTATTTTTAAAAATGTATATCTGATTCGCAGCGATTGTCAAGGAATATACGTGTGTTTCTTCAAATCAGTCTTCCGTGAACAAGTATCGTGGAAAACATTTGTGCACATAAGGGTTACTATGGGAGTTTTTGCGACGTTCTTTGCACATGCGCAATTTAAAGTTTTGCTCCGTGACGCGAGTGTATAGTGAGTTTCAGCTAAAGATATTATCACGCGTTTCCGGTAACAATACGCGGAGTAAGCAGATTAAGTAAAGAGTACACGGAGCGAGCAGATTAAATTAAGAGTACACGGAGCGAGCAGATTAAATTAAGAGTACACGCAGTAAGCAGATAAAGTTAAGAGAACACGGAGTGAACAGATAAAGTTAAGAGAACACGGAGTGAACAGATAAAGTTAAGAGTACACGGAGTAAGCAGATTAAGTTAAAAGAAAACGGAATGAGCATGTAAAGTTAAAAGAACACGGAGTGAGCAGATAAAGTTAAGAGTACACGGAGTGAGCAGATAAAGTTAAGAGAACATGGAGTGAGCAGATAAAGTTAAGAGTACACGGAGTAAGCAGATAAAGATAAGAGAACACGGAGTAAACATATTAAGTTAAGAGTACATGAAGTAAGCATATTAACTTAAGAGTACATGGAGTGAGCAGATTATATTAAGAGTACATGGAGCGAGCAGATTAAGTTAAGAGTACAGGGTGTAAGCAGATTAAATTAAGAGTTCACGGAGTAAGCAGATTAAGTTAAGAGTACATGGATTAAGCAGATTAAGTTAAGAGTACATGGAGTAAGCAGATTAAGCTAAGAGTTCACGGAGTACCCAGAGAAACACTGAGTACGTGGAGCTTCATGTGTTACGCCAAGATTTAATAAAGGGCGCACACTGATTACCCAAAGTGAACAGCCCTGGATTCTCAACGCTTTTAGATTTTGTAAATATGGTCCAAAATATGATCTTTCATTTCAAACGGTATTCCCTGGCCCTATCTTAAAACGGAAGTTTTATGGTCGAAATATTATAAAGTTTAGCCTCGTAGAAATAAATGAGAATGTAGACCTTTAATTTAATATCTTTTGTCTGTAAAGTTCATTTTCGTAAGCCTACAGTGGAGTTAAGATATTTTTAAAAAAAGCCAGAATATATGCCGAGTAAACTGGCAAAAATTCAGAATTTCGCATTCAGCTCTATATGGCAATCAAGAGAGCAAATATAAAATTTATTTTAAGAAAATCTTTCGTTTTATCTACTTTATCATATTTTTGTACGAACAAAAATTTAATGCATAAAATCTATTTCTCTAGTACATAAGGTCATGGATTAAAGTTCCCGCAAAACAGCAAAAAAGACCTTACATTTTGCTTAAACTTTTATATTTCTACCTACCGCTATTACATCTTTTTTGAAATCTTTTATTCGTAGTTTTTGGTGGTAGATTCGGGCACGGTTCGGTACAACACAAATTGAAATGATAAAATTCATTTTTATACTCTTTCTGAGCCTTAAGCCTTAGTTTTTAGATATACATTTGAAGAAACAAGTAAATGAACCTATTTATTGTACTTCCTTGCTAGTAATTTTTATATTTTACAATTATTCTCGGAAAAGACAAATAAGTCTCTAAAAATACATTTATTTTGCTGTAAGACATCGATTCATTTTAAGATAAAATGTAGGATTAGTTATATATTATCACGTAGTACCGCGGTATCTTGATGATACAAATGCTTCGGCTTAGGAACTGAACCAAATTCCTAGTACAAACAAAAGGATTTGATGGAAGGAATTCAAAGGTATTGATAGAAGAAAGCTTTTTTTTTCAGCATTAAAAGCAGCACTCAGAAACAAAGGGATGGATTTTAAGGCTGGCTTGGCTCGTATGCGGCTGGGATGGTTTCGATTGTACGGAAGAAAATGGGGACTTGCGGATTTGTAGAAAAGGTAACCGAAACGCTCCCGTGGATAGGAAAAATTGAATAGACTCAAGTATTTTCTTTTCAACTTGAAAAAAAAGCGAAAATAAAATAAACAAGACTGGCATGTCAAAATAAAGACTGCGCATGACCTAATGCAGATATAACAGAGCTTAGTTTCCCCAAAGCAAACAGCACGTTTTTTTCGCCAAGACAAGCAATGGAATAAATACTTGTTGTTGAGATTACCAATGGAATAAATACTTGTTGTTGAGATTACCAATGGAATAAATACTTGTTGTCAAGATTACCAATGGTATAAAAACTTTTGGAGATTATCAATGAAATAAATACTTGTGGAGATTACCAATGGGATAAATACTTGTGGAGATTACCAATGGAATAAAAACTTGTGAAGATTACGAATGGAATAAATACTTGTTGTCGAGATTACCAAGGGAATAAATAGTTTTCAATATTACCAATGGAATAAATACTTGTTGTCGAGATTACCAATGGAATAAATACTTGTTGTCGAGATTACCAATGGAATAAATACTTGTTGTCGAGATTACCAATGGAATAAATACTTGTTGTCGAGATTTCTAATGGAATAAATACTTGTGGAGATTACCAATGGAATAAATACTTGTTGTAAATATTACCAGTGGAGAACCTTTATCTCGGTCACGCCACTAGCGGAATAACTTTCTTATTAGGTCCTCATTTAAGAAAAACACTTTTCAAGGGAAATTACATATTTCTTACTAGGAATGATGAAATTATCAAATCGATCATTTTAATTAAAGGAAGCTTTAGTCAGGGTAGGTTTTATTGTTTCAAGGGCAATAAGTTCCCACGTAATTAATAACGTTTTAATGGGATTCTGGATGAAGAAATAATTGTTTCGTTATAGACAGGCCCTGACGAAACAGTCATTTTTATAACAATAATTTTTACGGGTGTGTATTACTTACTCCCACAGGGCTACTTTTAGGGGATGGCAAACTGGGTTGTCTCCAGGGTCGTTCAAATTCAGGGAATTTCCCATAAAACTGAAAAAACTTTATCTAAATGTTACTAATATTTGCTAATAAGAAAAAGTTATATTATATTATATTATTTGATTAACTTATTTTTAAATTAAAAAGTGAATCAGATAAGGCTATCCGATCTTACTTGATCAGATAAACGGGATTGATCGTGTTTTTCCTGAAATATTATCTGTTTAAAAACCAAGTATGAGAAGCTAATACCAGATATTCTTTAACAATTAGAAATTTAAACCACTTACTGTACGTTTTAACTAGAACTAAATTATGAGGTGTAACAACCGCAGGTCTATTTAACCATGGACACTGTATCTCTAACCGGACGGGAAAAGCTGTAGCTTCCAGCATACAAAATCACCTGCCGCCGCCACCGTCTCTCTGTAAAGGGGCGGGAGGTTCAAGAATTTTGAAAGTTAGGTGCTGTCAAGGCCATATAATTCGTCACGTGGTTGACAAAACGTTCCCTTTGAAATGGAGGTTTACATTCTTTCGAATGACCTTGACGGCCCTGCGAATCGAGTACGGCCGACTATTTCAGCTAATACGAAGTAGGACACAAACGGACAGTGAGGGGGACCTCTTTTAGGCTGCTTTTCCCGTCCGGTTAGAGATACAGTGTCCATGATTTAACACGTTAAAGGCAAATTTTCACGTAACGTATCAATGCAGTAGTTTCAGCCACCCCAAATCAAATACCGCGGCTAAAAAGGGAAACTTTACAAAACGGTTTCCACTAGGAAATAAATTTATTTTTTGTTGTCTCCCTAACTGATCCCTCCCGAAGAGTTCTGTCTCCAAACGTCCCTCGAATTTTCTCATTTTTATCCATGCAAATGCAATTAGGTAGGATCAACGTGGATCCCCCAGGAATGAACTTGTACCACTCTGAAATGCGTTTCTTCTCCTTTTGCCGAGGATGGACAGAGAGAGACTGTCTATCCAGATGGAACGAGAAGATGGGAGAAAGAAGATGAAGCTCGTAAGACTCAGAGAAAATCGTTTCTTTTAAAACGGTTCATCTTGTAAAGGGATTCGAACCTTCTTTCTCTGTTTAGGTTCAGATCCTGCTTTTTATTTCGCGGGAAAAGTAGACTATTTTAGTTTTAACTTGGTTTCTAAGTCGGGATTAAAAAAATACTTAGTAACGGTTAAGACAGAGGAAGGGTATTTACAATTTCTAATTAATTAAATTCAATGTTTTGGCCTCTATTTTAGGTTTTTTAAAAGAAACATTAAATTTTTTTACAGAAATCCCTACTCGCGGATAATTATCAAAATTAATTTACAAATTAAATAGAATTATTCGAATAAATTTATCAAGATTATATTTCTTTGAACCATTTTCTAATGATTTTTTAACAGATATAAACGTATCTCATATTCTCATTGATAATAAAAATGTATAAAGAATGCATTTTTTATTTTATTTTTTAATTAAATGGCAAATATACTATGCTTTACTTAACCTTACCTAAACTTAACTTAAGCTAACACAAATTAACCGAAAAACTGGACTTTGCAAGTTTTTAGACTACTAAAAATAAACAACTAAGAACCGTTGTTTCATTTGATAGATTTTTCTGTATCAGACCTTACCAAAAATATTCCTCAAAACCCTTTGCGAAACCTGAATTATTAAAATATCAAAATTCGCGGGTGAATCTACATAGCGTTAGTTATCACGCATCCAAAATCTATTACATTCCCAAACTCACAAACAGGCCTAAGGTGGTGCCTTCGGTATTAGCCTAGCTAGCTGATTGTTGTTGTTGACGTGCAGACCGACGTACGGACAGACAAAAAGATTTTCGATTCCAGTTGAAAAATTCCCTTGGCCTGGCCAGTAATTAAAGCTATTTCATTAAGGTTCAATCCATATTTTTATAAGTCATACAATATAGCTCAAAATCCAATTTATTTATTTCTGAGAGGGGCTAACTACTCTGAGAACATGTGTACACCAGATTTCAGACTTTAAATGACTTTGTCATAAAAAAATTTAGACTTCGCTAAAACATTTAGAGACTTCCAAAGATTTCGTCATTTTTTAAAGACTTTTTTTTACGATTTCGTGAAATGTCTACACCAGATTTCGCGAATGACTAACCCCCCTCGTAAATTTCTGGGCTACGAAGAATGAGTACCATACAAGAACTGCAACCTAAAGTCAGGTTAAATTCAGCGCACCCCGATGAACGAGTCGGTACAAATTATGTATGACATGTCATAAAAGCGAAACCTCTGAACCATTCACGGTTATCACGTCTTGCCTGCAAACATTCAGGAAGGCAAGGCAGCCGACTTGTCCGATACATAATCGGATATCAATATGATATATGGCACCGAATGGTAGTAAATTACGTGAAAGGTGCAGACTAAGGGCGCGCATCCAGGCAATGCTTTTTAGATAAGTAAACAACACGTATTTTGGGGCTGGCTAATGGACGAAACTAGGCGCGTCTTTCCTCTCTACGTCCACCCAAAAAATGAAAAAAAAAACAACATTCTTCCGTTCTTTCGGTGGCACTTCCTTTTAGGGTTACGAACATTGGAACAGGTCCCAGTAAGCTCTGGAAGAGTTCAGCGGACACTCGGAGGACGCGCTGAAAAACGTTTTGGCCAGCTCTGTTTGAACTGTCAGCTAAGGCGTAGGATCATCCAACGTGCCAGGAGGAGGGAAGGGTCCCTTAATACGATAGACGATGCGGCCCCTATTTATCAGCTGGGGAAGAGCGCCATTTATTATTTACGACATCATTTTAGCAAAAAGCAGGGTAGGGGCGCTGCAGTCGGCATCCATGAATATCTAGCGATGGAAGCGACGCCTACCAGAGACTTTTAGCGTTAATTATGTTTTTGACGTCCTCTCTTTGATCAAGAGAAAGCCCAAAACGGACGCGTCAGTTAATTCGGAGAATTTGTTAACTAGTAAATATACGCTAATTTATGCTTCTTATAATTTAGTTTCTCCCTTACAAATTTAACAACTCCACAAAATTACGTTACATTATTTAATTTGTTTATGCCACATGTCACACACTCAACCCTATGATAGGTATATTTAATGACTAGTTCGTTTTAAAGGATATTGGCCTAACGTAATTGATGTCATTAAATTATGTACATTGAAAAATAGGCTAAAAAAAGAAAATAAAATAATTTAATCTAGAGGATAATGAAGCAATTAACTTGAAAAGTTAAAATTTCGTAATACGGTTTGGTAACAAAGACAATAAAGGGGGCTCGAAAATTTTTAATTAACGAAAAACTTTTATATTCCTTAAATGTCAACTAAAATTTTTTGAGGGTGCATACAAATTAAATAATTGGGGGGTATAGGTCTATCATGTTTGGACCCAAAATAAGCTCTTAAAAGGGTGATAAAAACACCTTTTTCTTAGAATGTTGGTGTAAAAAACGACTTTCCGGACACCCTTTTTTGGTTACAAATATGACACCCCCCAAAGATCTTAAAAGGGGTTTTTTTAAGAGTGTGGGGTACCATATCTAGCTAACAAAAAGTCTTCTAACAGACTCAAAAAAAAAGTAAAATTATGGTGGGTCGCGTATTATTCCTACCAACCGAAAAATTCAGGGCAACCACTGCTAACTCAACTTGAATTAAAAATTAGGAAACACCGTATTAATAAAGATAAATTAAACCATGGATAGTTGATTTTAGAGGATCGGTAAAAAGGATGGTTTTTAGCCCCCGTAAACCAATCAAACTAATAGAGTCGGCCAAGGTTATTTGAAAAAAAAAACAAGTATCGCTAAGAGTGGACGATACTGTTCGAAAAAAGAAAAAAGATAAACACGAAGTACATTTTTACGCCAAAAGGTATTTTTTCACGTTTTTATAGATTAAATATGATATACTAAATATCAGTTGATAGTTTTTATTGAATTAAAAAACCAAAATTAAAAATTTCTAAAATATAAAGCGCAAAAAATTAGGTAACAATATCAACCGCATTAGATTGCCATTTTGAAATTTTAAGATCACGTGGTACAAACGAAATTGCAAGACTCCCTCGGAGTCTCTCGAGCTGATTGGTACGAAAATGCACTGTGGAAGGGTATCGAAAACCTGTCCTCTTAATATACTGTTCAGGATTAAACGAAAATATGTTATACATCCAAAATTTGCACTAACCACGTAAATATTTATTATTAAATGAAACATAAATAACTTAACGGTGCATTTTGAAACTACAAAAATGTAGGTCCGGAAAACACGCGAAAATACTATCGCAACTATTTTATTTTGAAAAATATGAAAGTATAGACATCAAAAGTAACTTTTCTGGTTGTAATTCCAAACCGAGTGTTTTGCGAAACTACTAGAAAAAAAAAGGTCTTCTAGAAAGCAATATAGAAGTTTAATATAATAAAAAATTCCAGGAGTGATATGGAGAATCTACAGTCGTGATTTTTCTTGGCAAGGCCCAACAACCACATTCAAACGAAAGACCGGCTTCTTACAACTCAATTTCGGAGAACGATGAGACGACTCGGAATAAATACACTTAGGAGAAAAGGATAGAAACAACTATTGTTTCGGTCGGGAAAATACGCGTCTAAAAGATTAGACGAAAAACAAATCTTATGGGAGAATATAGCGTCACGACTTTTACCAATGAATAGTAAGTGGATTACTCAGCAGAATACACAATGGTGTATTAATGGAACCAATGCTTTGAAGTGTTTTAAATTATCATTATCACACTTAATATTCACAATGCACACTTAACAATCTTAAATCTTTATTTATTTACTTAAAATTAAATCATAAATTATTTCTAATTAAAAGAAAAATATGAAGACCATTTTAATTGCACAGTTTAAATTATTTTTATTTTCTATCATAAAGTAAAAACTAAAAGTACTAATTACTAGTTTCGTTTCGCCTTTTGTTTTATTTTATTTTAATAAATAATTTCTTCTAATAGAGGGACTAAGCAAAGAGTTCTTGAGTTTAAATTAAAATATCGAATATCACGAACGTATTTTCATTTTTTCAGCCTAAGAAATCCATATTAAATTTTAGCATAAGTAACATAAGAAACATAAGTACGACATTAGCAAAAATTATAACCGAACTGATTGTCAGAGTTATTTCGCAATCATGATTTATTTCAGGACAGAGCCCACTAGTGTCTAGTTATGCATTAAAACAGTTGGAAGTGTCTAACTTAACGAATTATTTTACTTATGATTTTACTAAAATATATTTTATTTAGCACTATGAAAATTAAAACGCTCGTTTGGGCTTTGTTAACTAATAAAATAAAGTTTAAAATGTTGATTGCTAGTAACAAAATTAAGTCCTATAACAACTCACTGCAGCAGTTTTTACTAGAGTTGTAAGTTGGAAAATTTTCCGGAAAATGACCGAGGCCGTTTTTCCGGAAAAGTTTCCGTATTTTCCCGAAAAAAATTAAATAAAAGTTTTCATTCCATGATTAGTCTAATATTTTTGCAAATTTATATAAAGCGGCATTTTCGCATCATTTTTTCGAATCTAAAAGTAAAACTAAACCTCTAGACTAGCTTTAAACTGATTAACAATGTAGCACTATTAATGTTTTGTAGTATTTTTACTGTTATTAGACATTTTATATCGATAAAAAGTTAAAAACCCTTAAAAAGTAATTTATGTTTCAATTTTTTATTTTTCCGATTTGCGGAATATTTTCCCGAAATTTTTCCGCATTTTATTTTTCCGTAAATTTAACAACACTAGTTTCTACGCACTTATGACTCACTTCAAAATTTACCCTTGAGTTTATAGAAACTACTATATTAAAACAACCAGACCCAAACTAATGACATACTAAGCTACACTAGGTCGCTTTCATAGTAGTAAAAGCCTGGCAAAGAAGCAACATCATCCATATACCGCAATAAAAAACATAAAGCAATAGAAAATAATAAAAGTGAAGTTTGTGAAAGTTTTGTTATAAAGAAAAAGCGAAACCAGCAGACCTAAAAATGGTTTTTCAAGAGATGCACAGTTTTTAGCAGACGGCTCACAAAAATGAAATAAGAGTATAGACTAGCCACCCCAAGAAATGGAAATGCTATATATTTATACTAAGGCAGAATAACTATTTTGAAGTGATTTTTAGCGATGCCCTGTGTCGATTTATATTGCGACCACGAGGGCTTATCATTTCCTAATGGACAACTCAAGCGCAAACAATGTACCAGCAATATCATGGCAGTGATGGGCACTTCCGTTAGCGAACCGCTCGTGGTCTCTCGCGTGTTAATCGCTCTCCCTCTCCAAATTTTGAAAGTTGGAATAGGAGCTCGCGGAATTTCCGCTCAATTTTGAGAGCCAGAATAGTCACTCCTGAATTTCTGCTCAATTTTGAGAGCCAGAATAGTCACTCCTGAATTTCGGCTCAATTTTGAGAGCCAGAATAGTCACTCCTGAATTTGCGCTCAATTTTGAGAGCCAGAATAGTCACTCCTGAATTTCTGCTCAATTTTGAGAGCCAGAATAGTCACTCCTGAATTTCTGCTCAATTTTGAGAGCCAGAATTGTCGCTCATGAATCTCCGCTCAATTTTGAGAGCCAGAATTGTGGCTCATGAATTTCCGCTCAATTGTGGGAGCCAGAATAGTCGCTCCTGAGATCTGCTCAATTTTGAGAGCCAGAATTGTCGCTCATGAATTTCCGCTCAATTTTGAGAGCCAGAATTGTGGCTCATGAATTTCCGCTCAATTGTGGGAGCCAGAATAGTCGCTCCTGAGATCTGCTCAATTTTGAGAGCCAGAATAGTCACTCCTGAATTCCTGCTCAATTTTGAGAGCCAGAATAGTCACTCCTGAATTTCGGCTCAATTTTGAGAGCCAGAATAGTCACTCCTGAATTTCTGCTCAATTTTGAGAGCCAGAATAGTCACTCCTGAATTTCTGCTCAATTTTGAGAGCCAGAATAGTCACTCCTGAATTTGCGCTCAATTTTGAGAGCCAGAATAGTCACTCCTGAATTTCTGCTCAATTTTGAGAGCCAGAATTGTCGCTCATGAATTTCCGCTCAATTTTGAGAGCCAGAATTGTGGCTCATGAATTTCCGCTCAATTGTGGGAGCTAGAATAGTCGCTCCTGAGATCTGCTCAATTTTGAGAGCCAGAATAGTCACTCCTGAGATCTGCTCAATTTTGAGAGCCAGAATAGTCACTCCTGAATTTCTGCTCAATTTTGAGAGCCAGAATAGTCGCTCCTGAATTTCCGCTCAATTGTGAGAGTTGAAAATATATTTTACCACTCAATTTCGCTCAAAGTTTCAAAAACCTCTCAAATGAGGTGGGCGTTGCCCATCACTGTAGCATGGCCGTTGACCTTTTTTCTTATCTGCGCTCACGCCGGACGTAAATTCGACCATGAAGCCAGTCTTTCACCCTTAGTATAAATAAATGCATTCTTGGTAATACAGATACATTTTGGACAAGGTACTGTGAGCCATCGCGTGGCTACTACATTAATTATGTAAGTCCATAACGGCAGCAGGTAGGACTGGCCACATTCGGGGAAAATAACATAATGTCTTGAGGTTTGCTCCCCACAGGAATTGGTGTCTCATTAACAAGGAGACTACCCGAGGTGCTTATCACCGATTTTGTTAAAACTCGGGGGTTAGGAATACCTTATGGTAATATTAAAATTCCCAAAGGGAAAAGTTGCAATGGGCTTTGGCAATTTTCATACTACCATAAGGTCTACCTAACCCCCGAGTTTCAACAAAATCGGTGATAACCACATCGGGTGGTCTCCTTGTAAGTTAAAGTACGGGCTTACAGTTTTTTTAAATGATAACTTAAAATAAACTAGACTTGTTAATGTTCCGCATAAATAAAAAGTGGGAAATTTTCCAGAAAATTTTCCCAATTGCGGAAAAATAAAAAATTTAAACATAAATTACTTTTTAAGGGTTTTTATCGATATAAAATGTCTAATAATAGTAAACATACTACAAAACCTTAATAGTGTTACATTGTTCATTAGTTTAAACTAGTCTAGAGATTTAATTTTACTTTTAGATTCGAAAAACTGAGGCGAAAATGTCGCTTTATTTAAATTTGCAAACAATATATTAGATTTATCCGAGGGGTAATACACTCTGCGAACTCGGTGTACACTGCCGTACCTTTGACAGTACTAAATGGAACTCGCGAACTCTTGAAAATATGTACCTTTAACAGTGCTAAATGCACGAACTCGGTGTACAGAATATCTGAGACTGTCTTACCCCTCGGATTAATCATGGAACGAAAACTTTTTTTTTTTGGAAAAATACGGAAAAGTTTCCAGAAAAAAGGCCTCGGTCATTTTTACAACACTAAAAACCTATAGTACGGGTTCCTCTTAGGGTGGCTGCTCTGTTATAAAACCTTTCCCAATTAACAACAAGTTGGCCCAGCTGAAATTTAGTTTCATATTGGACAAAAATATATAACGGGCCACCAAAAAATAATCCTGGATATTATTATTATTACTATATACAAAGTTTATAATAAATATCTCAAAACGGAAAACAAAAACGTATGAAATTCCATAAGCCTTTGCAAAAGAAAAAAAGGGTAATTGAAATAGCTGCAACGCGTGTGTCTACCTGTATCCCAAGCCTCAATGTGGTATCTCAAACCGGAAAAGAAAACGTAGAAAATTCGCTAAGCCTTTGCGAGAGGAAAAAGGGTTAACCCGAATAGCAGCAATTTGTGTCTGTCTTTATTCAAATCTCTATCTGATCTTTCAAACCGGAAAATAAATTAATCTAATTCTTGCAAGAGACAAAACGGTTAATTGAAATGGCTGCAATGCGTGTGTCTAACTATATCCAAAGTCTCAAACCGGAAAGGAAAACGTAGAAAATACACTAAGCCTTTGCAAGAGACAAAAGGGTTAACTAGAACCACATTAATATTGCAACCACAAGTGCTTGTCATTTCCTATCTATTGATGCATCATTTACATTTCTCGCCTTAGCGCTTTCGGAGATATCTAAGGTTCAATTGTGTAGGCCCCAATTGCCCGAATTTATATTGCGTCCACGAGGGCTTTTCATTTCCTATTGGACATCTCAAGCGCAAACAGTGTACCAGCAATAGCATAGCCTGGGAGTGCTTCGAAGTTTCCACGGGAAATCAGTATCAGGCAGCGCCTATCCGAATGAAGCCATATATCTATCTCGAGCGCTTGTCAGTACTTGTGAACTTGGAATCAGGAATTGAGATTTATCTTTCAATAACAAAACGTAAATATAAACACTGTTTGGACACAAAACTATGATTCAAAGAAAGTTAAACATAATTAACATACGCGGGGGTACATACGCAGAGTGCGTAAACGTTCGCAGAAATGGCAGGTGGGCTAAAATTAAGAGCAGTAATTAGTTTTAAAATCACGGAACTGCGTTTGGTATTTTGGAAGAGAAATGGCATTGATAATTATCGAAGGTGTGTAAATTTATGATGACAACAATAACAACGACACAAACTAATCCAATAGCTCCAATCGAAATATATTTTGATGTGAATCTAAAAAACCATGGCCTGACCTTCCCAAAAAAGAATCACAATCGGGAAAAACAGAATAAGTTTTAGGACATTTCATAAGAATCGTACGACCTCTTTGAGGTCTAATAATTTTAATCCTAGAATAAACGTAAGATCAAAAGTGCCGCCGTAGGAGATATTTATCAAGGACACGCGAGCAATTGAACACGATAAATTCTTCAAATTTGAAATAGCTAATTGGATTATGACTTAAAATTCCTCATATATAGTTCAAGTTATAACTTTGGTCTCTTTCATTTCTGTAATTTACATAAATTCCAAAACAATTTTCATTAAATTCTTAAGTGTCAAGAAATGGATCGAGAAATTCCAACAGTAGACACTTTCGCCTTATTGAGGCTCATCAGCACAGCGCAGGAATTCCGACATACCTTGGATTGTTGCCGCGTTGTTTTGAAGCAGAGAATGTACAAAATATTTCATATTTCTAACAAAACACAAGCAGGCAACGTCAAAAAACATCAAAACAATTAAAAAAGTATTCTAAAAGACACGCGTTTAGTTTAAGTTTTTCGTTATGTGCATCTACTCATGTCGAAATTTTTGTTGTTAAGGTTTTCAATTATCATTATTTTTAGTATTAGGTAAAAGGAAATAGAAGTATCCAAGCTATTAATAAATAAATCTAATTTGGCGGTTCACACATTTTAGCTAAAGTTAATTTCACACTATTTAACTTTTTTAAGTACTTGTCTACCGTAGAAGATAATATTTTGCCAACTTTTTTCGCTTAAACACAAACGTTGTTATGTTAAAATTCTACATAACAAAATATTAAAATATTAAAGTATGTGAAACAACAAGATTTTAGAATAATATTATGTTGTTTTATTAGTTAATAATAAAAACATTTAAGAGATTTTTTTAAAAGTACTACCTTTCGTAAATTGTTTTTATGTGATATCTAAGGTAACAAAGAGATTATAAATTCCGTTAAAGAAACAGCTAACTTGTATCTGTAGATGGTTTAAAAATGGGTTAATCTTATTTTGTTACAGTTGAAGAAAATTTATTTTAACCAAGCTAAATAACGGAAAACGTATCGCGATTGGCAACACTATCGTTGCTTGAAAGACAAAACAACGTTACACAAATTACTTGGTTTTTGCTTTAAAGATTGATTTAAATTTACATGACGAACTCTGATACCGGTGACGAAAACCAAAGTTTTTTATCACAAATTTTAGCGACGATATCAACTTTTGAGAAAGCACGTGCCTCAATTTACTGTTTGAATTATTTAACTCAATACTTTTCAAAATGACTGGCAAACTGTTACGGGGATTTGGCTTTCAGGTGACGAATTGCACCAATAAACCCATTGTGATCATGTCTCCAAGGACCTTAGGTTCCTTTGAAATCTCATGGAATTGCAAGCGTCCCTCTCAATGGCCTCATAAGGCATGCAAGAAGGAAAAACGATATAAAATTCTAAAATTACAATGGAATTTGAGCCACTGGGAGACAGCAGAAAATGGCTGAACTACATTCAACAATTTATTCATACTGTTCTAAATAATGGAGTTTGCTTTGCTGGTGTAAGTGATTCCGAACTCGAATCTTTGATACTGGTACACTCCTCATTTCCCAATGACCATCACGAAATTACTCAAGTTACAATATCCTTCTCTACAGTTCGGTAAATTCACTTTGTTCGTACGCAGCTATAAAATCCCACTCGGGAATTTCCCAAAAAGGTCGTTTTGATTCATTAGCTAAAATGTAATATTGGTATTATTTGATAGAATTTATGTCCTGGGTCGTTCTTCGCTAAGAAATTTATCTTCGAATATTTTCATTCTAACATTTGAAAGCAGTCTTTAATATCGCCTTTTTCAACATTCAGTAGGGTTTGAGATAAACTGCTTAGGCAATGTCGGATATTTTTGTCACATACGAATGCCCCAAATCGAGTGTGACACAAATTGTAGTTATAAAGTAAAATAGAAATTGACCCACCTTACATTTAGTGGAATCTAAAAGTCAAAACTTACTTCTCAATGAATGTTATTTGGTAATTAACTTCGTACTTATATGAATTAATGGCTTTAAAAGTCGCTTGATGACTTAGGCCTAAGGTGGTGCCTTGGGTATTAGCCTAGATGATGATGATGATTATTATTATTATTATTATTATTATTATTATTATTATATTTAAGAACTAAAAGTTAAAAATAAACAACCAAATTAACTTGTGTACAAGCGATAAAAAGTTTATTAGAAAATGCTTTTGAAAATGACAGTCAAGTTTTGGCATAAACGTTTAACGCTTGTGCACAAGTCAATTACGTTGTTTATTTTATATTTTAGTTTTAAATAAATATCGTTATATTTACTAAATAAAATTAGAATAAACACTATTTCGTGGTCATTTCTTAGATGAATTAGACTGATGAGTGCCAGCCAAATTGTTTGTTGTCCATAGTTGAGTTTGCTGGTTAGAGCAGTGTTTCTCCGAGACCTCTGGTTTCCCCTTTCTATAAAAACATGCTGATGTTAAAGGTAATAGTAAGTGTAAGGAGCTGTTGACTCGCGTGGCATGAATGGCTTCCCACCACCCTCCTACGCAATTTGACCCGGCCACATGGATTAATGTAGTGCTCGGCATTCGATTAATTTTTATCCATGAATAAAATAAGCTCGACGATATTTAAATAATATTTATTTAAATAACCAATAGTTCAATAAAAATTGTAAAATGTTTAAATAATCGAAAGTGAATAAGCCTATTATTTAAATAAAACAAACAATTATTTAAATAAATGCCACTATTATTCAAATAAATGCTTGGTTGCGTAAAAAACATAATTAAATAAGTTAAAATGATATTATTTTTACCAACGTTTTTTAAATAAATCGGAAAATTTGTGGATAATGAATAAACAATTCCGAGCACTAGATTAATGGCTGTAAAAGTCGCTTGATGACTTAGGCCTGTGAGCAGGGTTTCTTGGGCATTAGTTTAGCTGCTAATTACTATAATTTTAAATCAGCGCAAAACGCGAAATTTCTTCGAATTCATGTTTTCAATTTATGTTGGTCGGTTTAATGCCAAAATCAATATTAAATCTGTTGGCAGGGTTGGCACTTTTTTGATTTTTTTAATAAAAATCGAATCAATCTATTTTTTATTTTAAATAGGATTTTTTTTTATTTTTTTTTTTATTTATTTTTTTTATTTTTATTTTCTTTTATTGAATTTTTTTATTATTATACAATTAATGGCTCTTTTCCTGTATAATTAACGGATATTTTACTTTTATCAGTTAGTTACTTTTGAATTATATGAGGTCTTAATTAAATTTAATTTATATTTAATATTTTAATTTTTTTAGAACCTATTTTTGCCCTTTTTTATTCCTCCATTGAAATACATTGTGTGATTTAAATCCACGTTTTTTTTTATAAAAATAACTTTATTTAAATCTTGATTTTAATCCTTATTTACTCGTGCTTTATTTATTTAAATGATCCATCCATACAAGACGAGCGAACAAGGTCTACAATCAAACGCGTTAATAAACCATGAAAGGCCTTTAAAATATTAATAAAGCGCTAAGCGCGTAAATACAAAACCGCAATAGCCAACGCCATCTGTATTCTTAAGAAAGGCGCTTACCAATTTAGTTCCCTCTTCCACGCGCAACGCGGGTGCCTTACAGAGAAAACGGCTTAAAATCGACACGCTTCCGAAATGTAAATTAGCCCCGCGGCAGAGCGCTAATCGGTGAATTTTATGGAACTCTATTAGAAGGAGAACGGCGTAAAACATTCTACAAAATAAAGTTTTAATAGTTTGATTGTTCACTCAGTTAGGAACGCTTTATCGTTCGTGGAATACGAAATTGCGAAGCCCCAGGAAAAATATACACACACACCCGAGCTTATTTTCTACGTTACGGTACATGTATTTAGAGAGTAACTTGGTAATTAGCCTACGGCGAGAAAACATCACGTTTCAGAATTTTCGCAAATTTTATGAATTATGTATAGCGCGTTGCGCGAGGGGTCGGACATTCAAATAAATCCCGTACACTTTCCAAGAAATATGACAAGAAATACGAAATAAAGCTTGGATTTCTTCAAAATCCGGAGATTTTTTCAAAATCATGAAATCCAACGAGAAATCGAGAAATTGCCAAATCACGAAATCTAACGATAAATCCCGAAATCCGACGTTAAATCTTGAAATCCAGAAATCCGACGAAAAATCGAGAAATTGCCAAATCGCGAAATCTAACGAGAAATCCCGAAATCTGATGTTATATCTTGAAATCCGACAAGAAATCCCTAAATACGACAAGAAATTGCCAAATCGAGAAATCTAACGAGAAATCGCGAAATCGAACGTTAAATCTTGAAATCCAGTCAGAAATCCCGAAATCCGACGTTAAATCTTGAAATCCAGCCAGAAATTTGACAATAAATCCCGAAATCCGGTGAGAAATCTTGAAATCCAGTGAGAAATCGAGAAATCCGGGACAAAAGTGAAGAAATCCGAAATCCCAGATTTAAAAATCCCGAACACATTTTTACTGACTGTCCGACCCCTCGGCGTAGCGGGTCTGCTATACGTCGTTTTCATAGGGCCAAATGCATCGAATACATTTTCTAAAATTGCAATCAATATTTAATATAAAGAAAGATTTCCCATCCATTCGGTCAACTAAAATGTTTTTCATTCTTTGTCCCTTAGGGACGCGTAACACCTTGAATTGTTGTTAGTCATTCTTCGGGGTAACGGTTGTGATATTAAATTATAGTAAGTTATGTTAAGAATGTATTTATAATAATAATATTAATCAGCTAGGCTAATACCCTTGGCACCACCTCAGGCCCAAGTCAGCGAGGCACTTTTAATGCCTTTAAACAGATGGCCGGGTATAGTGGAAAGCCCTTCGTGCCACGCGAGCCAACAGCTCCCTACACTAACTATTACCGTTAACCTCAACAAGTTCTTATGGCAATGGGAAACCGGATAATTCGGCGGAAAACCCCCTTAACCAGTGGGGAGATAACTTGCAAACTCAACGAGTGGTTCCAAGTTTTCACCCAGTGCCACAAGTTCGAATCGAACCCGGCTCCTTTTGCTGCTGTAGTAGGGTGGTAGAGAGGATGTGGGGATTATAAGGGGATTGGCAGCTACCGTAAAAATCGTCTAAACCAATTCATTATCCCTAAGTATAAATAATAACGTTTTTGCTTATTTTGGAACTTCAAACTATGTAATTTTAAAACTCTTTTTATTTTGTGCACTGTAGAGCTAGTATACCCAAGTTTTAGCTTAACCTACCTATGATTAACCGTTTTCGGCTCATTAGTTTGATAAAATGATTATATAATTTTTAATGTTTATAATCTCAACAAACAAAAATGACTAAATTAGCATTCTAGAATTATTACAAAATACACAAATCTAAAAATAGCCGTACAACTCCAAATGTGTAAGCAATTTAATTTCGAAAACAATTGCATTACGGAGAATAGTACAGAAATTCCTTTGAAAGAAAACACGCCATTAGCTTTTAAGCCTTAATGATTTGTTTATTCTCTAATTAAGCATCCGAGCGAAGCAAATCTGACAAAAAGATATTTAAATTGGCCGCTCTAGAAATTCCGGCAAATTTTCCACGAAGCGCTTTTGGTAACGGAAATAAAACTATTGGCTCGCATTGTTACGACCTTCTTCCTTTTCCGATCAAGCCCGAAATCACCGGACAGCAGTAAGGAAAGCCACGAAGGGGTAAAGTAGGGGTTCAATACCCTTTACATAGTACGTCTAGATGACAAAGAATTCGCTAGAATCTAATAACGTTAACCGTCCCGTTTCGAGAATACAGCAAAAACTAGAAGACCTACCATACTTTTAACGAAATATAAAAAGCAGGCACGTTACGCTATACTCTCGTCAATTTTCTATAGAGTTTTTGCTCGTTCGACTAAAAAGAAGCGCATACACTTCAATGGCGTATATCTTAATCTACTTTTAAAGAGCTCCTTCTTTACGACCATTTTACATCAATTTTATAAGGGCTTACATACATTGTGAATACACGAAAGTTCGACCCTATGTACGAACATTTTTAAATTTCTTACTACGCTGTAAGGTTCTTTGAAGGGATATTTTTTGGTTATATATTTCTAAAGATGTCCTCAATACATACAATATGTAATAATGTTATGGTTTTGTTAAGAACGTGGGGTGAAAATTTCCCTCTAAAAGCTAGCTCTAAAGGTTTTTAGGGGGGGGGGGTGAAAAGTTCCCTCTAAAGCTTTTTAGGTAAATTATAAATTTCAAATTTGACATTAGAGTTGGAATTAATTGACAATGATAAAAAAGCTTTTCTCGAAGCAAACTTTTAAACTAAAGTATTGCAAACTTTAAATTATTTGAAAAATAGGTTCGCACAAAACAAATAATAAAATTAGAGCGAAAAATATATGCTTATAAAGTATAGTAAATTTAGTAGTAAGTACCTTTTCATAATTTTGTGTTCTACATCCATCAATATTATATCAAAACCGAAGACTGAGACGTGCTGGACTGTTCAACATAAATTAAAACTTGGTGGATATCTTTATGAAGTTGTGTCTTATGGCGTAATCTAGTGCTCGGAATTGTTTAATCATTATCCACAAATTATCCGATTTATATAAAAAACGTTGGTAAAAAGAATATCATTTTAACTTATTTAATTATGTTTTTTACGCAACCAAGCATTTATTTGAATAAAAGTGGAATTTATTTAAATAATTGTTTGTTTTATTTAAATAATAGGCTTATTCACTTTCGATTATTTAAACATTTTGCAATTTTTATTCAACTATTGCTTATTTAAATAAATATTATTTAAATATCGCCGCGCTTATTTTATTCATGGATAAAAATTAATCGAATGCCGAGCACTACATTTTGCAAAGTCAAACATTTGGATAACGTGGTTACGTACAAAAACAAACAAGTTAAATTACACTTTTAAAACAATATTAATAATAATAGAATGGACAGAAAGACCTTGAGCATTTACAAAAATATTTTCTTATTTCATTCGACAAGAAATAAATAATATGGATACTTCTATCTAAGATATATATATCATATTCTTCTAATGTTATTCCAGTTTATTTTGCAAACTACGTCTTGTAAAGAGAAATACATTATGTAGTGATTTTATATTATATAGATAAAATAGGTTTTATAAATAAGTAAATATCGTTATGTAGTAAAATAGAATTTATATCGAAAAAATAGGTTTTATAAATAAGTAAATATCATTATGTATAGTAAAACAGAATTTATGTAGATAAAATAGGTTTTAAAGATAAGTAAATATCCTTATGTAGTATAATAAATCTATTTTATAGGTAAAATGGGATTTATCAATCTGTTAATATCTGTTATCTAGTCTAATGAAACTATTTAATAAGTAAAATAACATTTATCAATACCCAATCATTAAAAGTCGCTCGATGACTTGCGCCTAAGGTGTTGCCTTGGGTATTAGCCTAGCTGATTATTACGTCCATTAATTAATAAATCATTTAAATGTATTATAATATAATTTATATAGATAAAAAAGGTTTTATTAATTAAAAATAGGTTAATAATACTATTTAATAGGTAAAATAGGATTTATCAATACGTAAATTTCCTTATGTAGTATAATATAATTTAGATAGATAAAATAGGTTTTATGAATAATAAAATATTTTTAACAAGGTTAATAAAACTATTTAATAGGTAAAATAGGATTTATCAATACGTAAATTTCCTTATGTAGCATTATAGAATTTGTAAAGATAAAATAGGTTTTATAAATAATGAAATATTTTTAACTAGGTCAATAAAACTATTTTATATCTAAAATTTAATTTATAAATAAGTAAATTTCCTTATATGTATACTATATAATAAACCTATAATATAGATAAAATTTATCAATATTTATACTATATAATAAAACTATAATATAGGTAAAATTTATTAATATTTATACCATATAATAAAACTATAATAAAGGTAAAATTTATTATTAAACAAATGATTTAAACGAGGGGTCGGACACTGGCCATTATTTTGTACGGGGTTTCGAGATTTCGTAGAGATTTTGGCGATTTTATCATTACTTTTTGAAGTGATTTTAGGATTTCAATGTTAATTTACATAGAGAGAGTCAAAAGATTTTGCGATTCTAGACAAAGTGTACGGGATTTTGGTAAATGTCCGACCCCTCGGATTAAAACTAGTGCGCTTTCGCAGTTTATCCAAAAATTACCGCCCACTGAAAACCCCCTCGAGCCTACGAACATACATGTTCCATTTTTAGGTCCTGCTATGGATACTTCTATCATAAGTGCGGTATTATACGCTTACGGCTCTAATACCTAATCTTAGGCAAATATTTATATTATACCGTAGAATTTAAAACCACTGACACCGGCAAAATGACCTAAACCACCTCGTGTGCAATCCGAATACCATCGATCGACACACCAGCGATGATTAACGTTCGTAACGAGTCAAGCAAATCGAAACAACGAAATTGAATCATACATACGGAACACGCGTGTGGTCCGAGTGACCGTCCGCGAATAACGAGAAAGAGTACTCACTCAAGATCGCCGGCGAGACAATGTCCGGCACGAAGAGCCAGAGAAGTAGGCAAAGCCAACGGATCATCTTGGTCAAGGGGAATCGTCAAGCAGCTGACCGCTGGAAATCCTCGGGGAGAGACGAAGCCAGACTGGAACGGCGCTAAGCCTCGCCGATTACTGTTGGCTCGCGAGAGAGAACTGAAGCTGCAGCGGCGAACGAGTTGCTCGTCCACATCGCGCCGTTCCTCCGCCGCTCTACACACGCGCCCGCATCTCTCCTCTCCGAGATTGAGGATGCGCCCTTCGTCTCCGGAACAGAGAAAACACCGGGATCGTTAGAGGACGCGCCTCACCTCACCACGCGGAAGCCCTAAACAAAGCGCAGAATGTACCTACTCGAGATTCTCAGTCGACCGCCAAACGTAACTCTACGAAACCGAGACGACTTGAGGTGTAACGGAGGCATTTGAACGTGGCGCGCGTGATACACTCTCCCCAAAATATTCTCGTTAGCGAAACGTATAGATGGAAAACGTTTTTTTAATAATTCTAAGTGCAGTTTAGAATTTCCGATAGGTATGCCTAAATAATAATTGGAGTGGTTGATAAAGATTTTATGGTCTTTTACGACATCACGTCGAGTTTTTCAAGTTTCCGATGTTAAGACTTTCAGTCTGCGTCCCTTATAAGTAAAATTTTATTTTTAAGAATAAATTAAATTAAATTATATTTCTCAGTGAAAGAGTACTTAACAAGATGGATTTTCCTTTACTGACGACCTGAAAGTAGGTTTCTATTTACATTTGTAGTATCAATAAACATATTAAAAATAAATTCAATTCAATTAGAAATTAAAATCAATTGATAATGAACATCGCTCTAAAGGTTAATTACTTCCCAAAACTCTGTACACTTATTACAGGCATTTGAAACCAACCATCAATAAATTTTTAAAATGAAATAATGAAATGAAACAAAACAATACCCAATCCAGCCCACCCTACCCAAACCAACCAAATAAAATCAAATAAAACAGAATAAAATAAAACCAAACAAAATAAAACAAAATAAAATAAAACAAAATAGAACAAAATAAAACAAAATCAAATTAAATAAAACGAAATCAAGTCAAATAAAACTAAATAAAACTAAATAAAACCAAATCAAGTCAAATAAAACTAAATAAAACGAAATAAAACAAATTAAAATAAATTAAATTAAAAAATTAAATGAAATGATATAAAATAAATGAAATGATATAAAATAAATGAAATGATATAAAATAAATGAAATGATATCAAATAAATGAAATGTTATCAAATAAATGAAATGATATAAAATAAATGAAATGATATCAAATAAATGAAATGTTATCAAATAAATGAAATGATATAAAATAAATGAATAAAATAAATGAATAAAATATTTAAAAACAAAATATTTAAAAATAAAATATTTAAAAATAAAATATTTAAAAATAAAATATTTAAAAATAAAATATTTAAAAATAAAATATTTAAAAATAAAATATTTAAAAATAAAATATTTAAAAATAAAATATTTAAAAATAAAATATTTAAAAATAAAATATTTAAAAATAAAATATTTAAAAATAAAATATTTAAAAATAAAATATTTAAAAATAAAATATTTAAAAATAAAATATTTAAAAATAAAATATTTAAAAATAAAATATTTAAAAATAAAATATTTAAAAATAAAATATTTAAAAATAAAATATTTAAAAATAAAATATTTAAAAATAAAATATTTAAAAATAAAATATTTAAAAATAAAATATTTAAAAATAAAATATTTAAAAATAAAATATTTAAAAATAAAATATTTAAAAATAAAATATTTAAAAATAAAATATTTAAAAATAAAATATTTAAAAATAAAATATTTAAAAATAAAATATTTAAAAATAAAATATTTAAAAATAAAATATTTAAAAATAAAATATTTAAAAATAAAATATTTAAAAATAAAATATTTAAAAATAAAATATTTAAAAATAAAATATTTAAAAATAAAATATTTAAAAATAAAATATTTAAAAATAAAATATTTAAAAATAAAATATTTAAAAATAAAATATTTAAAAATAAAATATTTAAAAATAAAATATTTAAAAATAAAATATTTAAAAATAAAATATTTAAAAATAAAATATTTAAAAATAAAATATTTAAAAATAAAATATTTAAAAATAAAATATTTAAAAATAAAATATTTAAAAATAAAATATTTAAAAATAAAATATTTAAAAATAAAATATTTAAAAATAAAATATTTAAAAAAAATATTTAAAAATAAAATATTTAAAAATAAAATATTTAAAAATAAAATATTTAAAAATAAAATATTTAAAAATAAAATATTTAAAAATAAAATATTTAAAAATAAAATATTTAAAAATAAAATATTTAAAAATAAAATATTTAAAAATAAAATATTTAAAAATAAAATATTTAAAAATAAAATATTTAAAAATAAAATATTTAAAAATAAAATATTTAAAAATAAAATATTTAAAAATAAAATATTTAAAAATAAAATATTTAAAAATAAAATATTTAAAAATAAAATATTTAAAAATAAAATATTTAAAAATAAAATATTTAAAAATAAAATATTTAAAAATATGAATTTTAAAATCCACCAATACACCTTAGTCATTTTATCACACATTTTACTGACTAACTGATCTCGTTGCAACATATCATTTTCGGGCTGACGCGTAGCATAACGGCAGTAAACTTTCGCAAATGGCCAAATTTCTTCTCTTTTTCATATTCTTAGGGCCCTAACAGCATTGGGAAATTTTCCGGGTATAAACTGAGACATTGCTAAAATTTGCTCCAAAAGCGGCGAGGCGGACCGGGTCTGACAAAAGCTGCGAAGGAGCTCTTTTCTACTCTTGGCGTGAAAGATAAAAGGTATTACCCCGAGGAAATCTAAGGATGGCACTTTGGGAAATATTCGACAAGCTTATACAGTCAAATTCATTGCAAAACTCCGAACGCTTCAGGGCCAAAAAGGGCCAAAGTAACATTTATTGAATTGAGGGTCCCCCTCACATCTAGGCACTCCTTCCATTTCAGGGATAAATCTCGTAATTTCGTTACTTTCTATATACGATATAGACCTACCGATTCCAAACATCTATTTTGATCGATCCTTTAGCAATTTTGTAAAATTTAAAAATTAAATAAATAAATATAAATATGTGGTTCTCTTATGAAGAATGCAATCTGCATTTTCTTAATTCTGAACTTGTGAACCTATTTTCAAACAATGTCAAATTATTTCCATCTGTATTTTCTAAATTCTGAACTAGTAAACCTTTTTTCAAACAATGTCAATTTATTTCCATTTGTATTTTCTTAATTGTGAACCATTGTGAACCTATTTTCAAACAATGTCAAATGATTTCCATCTGTATTTTTTAATTCTGAATTTGTGAACCTATTTTCAAACAATGTCAAATTATTTCCATCTGTATTTTCTTAATTCTGAACTTGTGAGCCAGTTTTCAAACAGTGTAAAATTATTTCCATCTGAATTTTCTTAATTCTGAACTTGTGAACCTATTTTCCAACAATTTCAAATAATTTCCATTTGTATTTTCTTAATTCTGAACTTTGGATCCTATTTTCAAACAATTTCCAATTATTTCCATTTGTATTTTCTTAATTCTGAACCATTGTGAACCTATTTTCAAACAATGTCAAATGATTTCCATCTGTATTTTTTAATTCTGAATTTGTGAACCTATTTTCAAACAATGTCAAATTATTTCCATCTGTATTTTCTTAATTCTGAACTTGTGAGCCAGTTTTCAAACAATGTAAAATTATTTCCATCTGAATTTTCTTAATTCTGAACTTGTGAACCTATTTTCCAACAATTTCAAATAATTTCCATTTGTATTTTCTTAATTCTGAACTTTGGATCCTATTTTCAAACAATTTCAAATAATTTCCATTTGTATTTTCTTAATTCTGAACTTGTTAACCTATTTTCAAACAATGTCAAATTATTTCCATCTGTATTTTCTTAATTCTGAACAATTGTGAACCAATTTTCAAACAATGTCAAATTATTTCCATCAGTATTTTCTTAATTCGGAACTTGTGAACCTATTTTAAAACAATGTCAAATTATTTCCATCTGTATTTTCTAAATTCTGAACTTGTGAACCTATTTTCAAACAATGTCAAATTATTTCCATCAGTATTTTCTTAATTCTGAACTTGTGAACCTATTATCAACCAATGTCAATTTATTTCCATTTGTATTTTCTTAATTCTGAACAATTGTGAACCTATTTTCAAACAATGTCAAATTATTTCCATCAGTATTTTCTTAATTCTGAACTTGTGAACCTATTTTCAAACAATGTCAAATTATTTCCATCAGTATTTTCTTAATTCTGAACTTGTGAACCTATTTTCAAACAATTTCAAGTTATTTCCATCTGTATTTTCTTAATTCTGAACTTGTGAACCTATTTTCAAACAATGTCAAATTATTTCCATCTGTATTTTCTAAATTCTGAACTTGTAAACCTTTTTTCATACAATGTCAATTTATTTCCATTTGTATTTTCTTAATTCTGAACAATTGTGAACCTATTTTCAAACAATGTCAAATTATATCCATCAGTATTTTCTTAATTCTGAACTTGTGAACCTATTTTCATACAATGTCAAATTATTTCCATCTGTATTTTCTTAATTCTGAACTTGTGAACCTATTTTCAAACAATGTCAAATTATTTCCATCTGTATTTTCTAAATTCTGAACTTGTAAACCTTTTTTCAAACAATGTCAATTTATTTCCATTTGTATTTTCTTAATTCTGAACAATTGTGAACCTATTTTCAAACATTGTCAAATTATTTCCATCTGTATTTTCTTAATTCTGAACTTGTAAACCTTTTTTCAAACAATATCAATTTATTTCCATCAGTATTTTCTTAATTCTGAACTTGTGAACCTATTTTCAAACAATTTCAAATTATTTCCATCTGTATTTTCTTAATTCTGAACTTGTGAACCTATTTTCAAACAATGTCAAATTATTTCCATCTGTATTTTCTAAATTCTGAACTTGTAAACCTTTTTTCAAACAATGTCAATTTATTTCCATCAGTATTTTCTTAATTCTGAACTTGTGAACCTATTTTCAAACAATTTCAAATTATTTCCATCTGTATTTTCTTAATTCTGAACTTGTGAACCTATTTTCAAACATTGTCAAATTATTTCCATCTGTATTTTCTAAATTCTGAACTTGTAAACCTTTTTTCAAACAATGTCAATTTATTTCCATCAGTATTTTCTTAATTCTGAACTTGTGAACCTATTTTCAAACAATTTCAAATTATTTCCATCTGTATTTTCTTAATTCTGAACTTGTGAACCTATTTTCAAACAATGTCAAATTATTTCCATCTGTATTTTCTAAATTCTGAACTTGTAAACCTTTTTTCAAACAATGTCAATTTATTTCCATTTGTATTTTCTTAATTCTGAACAATTGTGAACCTATTTTCAAACATTGTCAAATTATTTCCATCTGTATTTTCTTAATTCTGAACTTGTAAACCTTTTTTCAAACAATGTCAATTTATTTCCATCAGTATTTTCTTAATTCTGAACTTGTGAACCTATTTTCAAACAATTTCAAATTATTTCCATCTGTATTTTCTTAATTCTGAACTTGTGAACCTATTTTCAAACAATGTCAAATTATTTCCATCTGTATTTTCTAAATTCTGAACTTGTAAACCTTTTTTCAAACAATGTCAATTTATTTCCATTTGTATTTTCTTAATTCTGAACCATTGTGAACCTATTTTCAAACAATGTCAAATGATTTCCATCTGTATTTTCTAAATTCTGAACTAGTAAACCTTTTTTCAAACAATGTCAATTTATTTCCATTTGTATTTTCTTAATTCTGAACCATTGTGAACCTATTTTCAAACAATGTCAAATGATTTCCATCTGTATTTTTTAATTCTGAATTTGTGAACCTATTTTCAAACAATGTCAAATTATTTCCATCTGTATTTTCTTAATTCTGAACTTGTGAGCCAGTTTTCAAACAGTGTAAAATTATTTTCATCTGAATTTTCTTAATTCTGAACTTGTGAACCTATTTTCCAACAATTTCAAATAATTTCCATTTGTATTTTCTTAATTCTGAACTTTGGATCCTATTTTCAAACAATTTCCAATTATTTCCATTTGTATTTTCTTAATTCTGAACCATTGTGAACCTATTTTCAAACAATGTCAAATTATTTCCATCTGTATTTTCTTAATTCTGAACAATTGTGAACCAATTTTCAAACAATGTCAAATTATTTCCATCAGTATTTTCTTAATTCGGAACTTGTGAACCTATTTTAAAACAATGTCAAATTATTTCCATCTGTATTTTCTAAATTCTGAACTTGTGAACCTTTTTTCAAACAATGTCAATTTATTTCCATTTGTATTTTCTTAATTCTGAACAATTGTGAACCTATTTTCAAACATTGTCAAATTATTTCCATCTGTATTTTCTTAATTCTGAACTTGTAAACCTTTTTTCAAACAATGTCAATTTATTTCCATCAGTATTTTCTTAATTCTGAACTTGTGAACCTATTTTCAAACAATTTCAAATTATTTCCATCTGTATTTTCTTAATTCTGAACTTGTGAACCTATTTTCAAACAATGTCAAATTATTTCCATCTGTATTTTCTAAATTCTGAACTTGTAAACCTTTTTTCAAACAATGTCAATTTATTTCCATTTGTATTTTCTTAATTCTGAACCATTGTGAACCTATTTTCAAACAATGTCAAATGATTTCCATCTGTATTTTCTAAATTCTGAACTAGTAAACCTTTTTTCAAACAATGTCAATTTATTTCCATTTGTATTTTCTTAATTCTGAACCATTGTGAACCTATTTTCAAACAATGTCAAATGATTTCCATCTGTATTTTTTAATTCTGAATTTGTGAACCTATTTTCAAACAATGTCAAATTATTTCCATCTGTATTTTCTTAATTCTGAACTTGTGAGCCAGTTTTCAAACAGTGTAAAATTATTTTCATCTGAATTTTCTTAATTCTGAACTTGTGAACCTATTTTCCAACAATTTCAAATAATTTCCATTTGTATTTTCTTAATTCTGAACTTTGGATCCTATTTTCAAACAATTTCCAATTATTTCCATTTGTATTTTCTTAATTCTGAACCATTGTGAACCTATTTTCAAACAATGTCAAATTATTTCCATCTGTATTTTCTTAATTCTGAACAATTGTGAACCAATTTTCAAACAATGTCAAATTATTTCCATCAGTATTTTCTTAATTCGGAACTTGTGAACCTATTTTAAAACAATGTCAAATTATTTCCATCTGTATTTTCTAAATTCTGAACTTGTGAACCTTTTTTCAAACAATGTCAATTTATTTCCATCAGTATTTTCTTAATTCTGAACTTGTGAACCTATTTTCAAACAATTTCAAATTATTTCCATCTGTATTTTCTTAATTCTGAACTTGTGAACCTATTTTCAAACAATGTCAAATTATTTCCATCTGTATTTTCTAAATTCTGAACTTGTAAACCTATTTTCATACAATGTCAAATTATTTCCATCTGTATTTTCTTAATTCTGAACTTGTGAACCTATTTTCAAACAATGTCAAATTATTTCCATCTGTATTTTCTAAATTCTGAACTTGTAAACCTTTTTTCAAACAATGTCAAATTATTTCCATCTGTATTTTCTTAATTCTGAACTTGTAAACCTTTTTTCAAACAATATCAATTTATTTCCATCAGTATTTTCTTAATTCTGAACTTGTGAACCTATTTTCAAACAATTTCAAATTATTTCCATCTGTATTTTCTTAATTCTGAACTTGTGAACCTATTTTCAAACAATGTCAAATTATTTCCATCTGTATTTTCTAAATTCTGAACTTGTAAACCTTTTTTCAAACAATGTCAATTTATTTCCATCAGTATTTTCTTAATTCTGAACTTGTGAACCTATTTTCAAACAATTTCAAATTATTTCCATCTGTATTTTCTTAATTCTGAACTTGTGAACCTATTTTCAAACATTGTCAAATTATTTCCATCTGTATTTTCTAAATTCTGAACTTGTAAACCTTTTTTCAAACAATGTCAATTTATTTCCATCAGTATTTTCTTAATTCTGAACTTGTGAACCTATTTTCAAACAATTTCAAATTATTTCCATCTGTATTTTCTTAATTCTGAACTTGTGAACCTATTTTCAAACAATGTCAAATTATTTCCATCTGTATTTTCTAAATTCTGAACTTGTAAACCTTTTTTCAAACAATGTCAATTTATTTCCATTTGTATTTTCTTAATTCTGAACAATTGTGAACCTATTTTCAAACATTGTCAAATTATTTCCATCTGTATTTTCTTAATTCTGAACTTGTAAACCTTTTTTCAAACAATGTCAATTTATTTCCATCAGTATTTTCTTAATTCTGAACTTGTGAACCTATTTTCAAACAATTTCAAATTATTTCCATCTGTATTTTCTTAATTCTGAACTTGTGAACCTATTTTCAAACAATGTCAAATTATTTCCATCTGTATTTTCTAAATTCTGAACTTGTAAACCTTTTTTCAAACAATGTCAATTTATTTCCATCTGTATTTTTTAATTCTGAATTTGTGAACCTATTTTCAAACAATGTCAAATTATTTCCATCTGTATTTTCTTAATTCTGAACTTGTGAGCCAGTTTTCAAACAGTGTAAAATTATTTCCATCTGAATTTTCTTAATTCTGAACTTGTGAACCTATTTTCCAACAATTTCAAATAATTTCCATTTGTATTTTCTTAATTCTGAACTTTGGATCCTATTTTCAAACAATTTCCAATTATTTCCATTTGTATTTTCTTAATTCTGAACCATTGTGAACCTATTTTCAAACAATGTCAAATTATTTCCATCTGTATTTTCTTAATTCTGAACAATTGTGAACCTATTTTCAAACAATGTCAAATTATTTCCATTTGTATTTTCTTAATTCTGAACAATTGTGAACCTATTTTCAAACAATTTCCAATTATTTCCATTTGTATTTTCTTAATTCTGAACCATTGTGAACCTATTTTCAAACAATGTCAAATTATTTCCATCTGTATTTTCTTAATTCTGAACAATTGTGAACCTATTATCAACCAATGTCAATTTATTTCCATTTGTATTTTCTTAATTCTGAACAATTGTGAACCTATTTTCAAACAATGTCAAATTATTTCCATCAGTATTTTCTTAATTCTGAACTTGTGAACCTATTTTCAAACAATGTCAAATTATTTCCATCAGTATTTTCTTAATTCTGAACTTGTGAACCTATTTTCAAACAATTTCAAATTATTTCCATCTGTATTTTCTTAATTCTGAACTTGTGAACCTATTTTCAAACAATGTCAAATTATTTCCATCTGTATTTTCTAAATTCTGAACTTGTAAACCTTTTTTCATAGAATGTCAATTTATTTCCATTTGTATTTTCTTAATTCTGAACAATTGTGAACCTATTTTCAAACAATGTCAAATTATTTCCATCAGTATTTTCTTAATTCTGAACTTGTGAACCTATTTTCAAACAATGTCAAATTATTTCCATCAGTATTTTCTTAATTCTGAACTTGTGAACCTATTTTCAAACAATTTCAAATTATTTCCATCTGTATTTTCTTAATTCTGAACTTGTGAACCTATTTTCAAACAATGTCAAATTATTTCCATCTGTATTTTCTAAATTCTGAACTTGTAAACCTTTTTTCATACAATGTCAATTTATTTCCATTTGTATTTTCTTAATTCTGAACAATTGTGAACCTATTTTCAAACAATGTCAAATTATTTCCATCAGTATTTTCTTAATTCTGAACTTGTGAACCTATTTTCATACAATGTCAAATTATTTCCATCTGTATTTTCTTAATTCTGAACTTGTGAACCTATTTTCAAACAATGTCAAATTATTTCCATCTGTATTTTCTAAATTCTGAACTTGTAAACCTTTTTTCAAACAATGTCAATTTATTTCCATTTGTATTTTCTTAATTCTGAACAATTGTGAACCTATTTTCAAACATTGTCAAATTATTTCCATCTGTATTTTCTTAATTCTGAACTTGTAAACCTTTTTTCAAACAATATCAATTTATTTCCATCAGTATTTTCTTAATTCTGAACTTGTGAACCTATTTTCAAACAATTTCAAATTATTTCCATCTGTATTTTCTTAATTCTGAACTTGTGAACCTATTTTCAAACAATGTCAAATTATTTCCATCTGTATTTTCTAAATTCTGAACTTGTAAACCTTTTTTCAAACAATGTCAATTTATTTCAATCAGTATTTTCTTAATTCTGAACTTGTGAACCTATTTTCAAACAATTTCAAATTATTTCCATCTGTATTTTCTTAATTCTGAACTTGTGAACCTATTTTCAAACATTGTCAAATTATTTCCATCTGTATTTTCTAAATTCTGAACTTGTAAACCTTTTTTCAAACAATGTCAATTTATTTCCATCAGTATTTTCTTAATTCTGAACTTGTGAACCTATTTTCAAACAATTTCAAATTATTTCCATCTGTATTTTCTTAATTCTGAACTTGTGAACCTATTTTCAAACAATATCAAATTATTTCCATCTGTATTTTCTAAATTCTGAACTTGTAAACCTTTTTTCAAACAATGTCAATTTATTTCCATTTGTATTTTCTTAATTCTGAACTTGTGAACCTATTTTCAAACAATTTCAAATTATTTCCATCTGTATTTTCTTAATTCTGAACTTGTGAACCTATTTTCAAACAATGTCAAATTATTTCCATCTGTATTTTCTAAATTCTGAACTTGTAAACCTTTTTTCAAACAATGTCAATTTATTTCCATTTGTATTTTCTTAATTCTGAACCATTGTGAACCTATTTTCAAACAATGTCAAATGATTTCCATCTGTATTTTCTAAATTCTGAACTAGTAAACCTTTTTTCAAACAATGTCAATTTATTTCCATTTGTATTTTCTTAATTCTGAACCATTGTGAACCTATTTTCAAACAATGTCAAATGATTTCCATCTGTATTTTTTAATTCTGAATTTGTGAACCTATTTTCAAACAATGTCAAATTATTTCCATCTGTATTTTCTTAATTCTGAACTTGTGAGCCAGTTTTCAAACAGTGTAAAATTATTTCCATCTGAATTTTCTTAATTCTGAACTTGTGAACCTATTTTCCAACAATTTCAAATAATTTCCATTTGTATTTTCTTAATTCTGAACTTTGGATCCTATTTTCAAACAATTTCCAATTATTTCCATTTGTATTTTCTTAATTCTGAACCATTGTGAACCTATTTTCAAACAATGTCAAATGATTTCCATCTGTATTTTTTAATTCTGAATTTGTGAACCTATTTTCAAACAATGTCAAATTATTTCCATCTGTATTTTCTTAATTCTGAACTTGTGAGCCAGTTTTCAAACAATGTAAAATTATTTCCATCTGAATTTTCTTAATTCTGAACTTGTGAACCTATTTTCCAACAATTTCAAATAATTTCCATTTGTATTTTCTTAATTCTGAACTTTGGATCCTATTTTCAAACAATTTCAGATAATTTCCATTTGTAGTTTCTTAATTCTGAACTTGTTAACCTATTTTCAAACAATGTCAAATTATTTCCATCTGTATTTTCTTAATTCTGAACAATTGTGAACCAATTTTCAAACAATGTCAAATTATTTCCATCAGTATTTTCTTAATTCGGAACTTGTGAACCTATTTTCAAACAATGTCAAATTATTTCCATCTGTATTTTCTAAATTCTGAACTTGTGAACCTATTTTCAAACAATGTCAAATTATTTCCATCAGTATTTTCTTAATTCTGAACTTGTGAACCTATTATCAACCAATGTCAATTTATTTCCATTTGTATTTTCTTAATTCTGAACAATTGTGAACCTATTTTCAAACAATGTCAAATTATTTCCAACAGTATTTTCTTAATTCTGAACTTGTGAACCTATTTTCAAACAATGTCAAATTATTTCCATCAGTATTTTCTTAATTCTGAACTTGTGAACCTATTTTCAAACAATTTCAAATTATTTCCATCTGTATTTTCTTAATTCTGAACTTGTAAACCTTTTTTCAAACAATGTCAATTTATTTCCATCAGTATTTTCTTAATTCTGAACTTGTGAACCTATTTTCAAACAATTTCAAATTATTTCCATCTGTATTTTCTTAATTCTGAACTTGTGAACCTATTTTCAAACAATGTCAAATTATTTCCATCTGTATTTTCTAAATTCTGAACTTGTAAACCTTTTTTCAAACAATGTCAATTTATTTCCATCAGTATTTTCTTAATTCTGAACTTGTGAACCTATTTTCAAACAATTTCAAATTATTTCCATCTGTATTTTCTTAATTCTGAACTTGTGAACCTATTTTCAAACAATGTCAAATTATTTCCATCTGTATTTTCTAAATTCTGAACTTGTAAACCTTTTTTCAAACAATGTCAATTTATTTACATCAGTATTTTCTTAATTCTGAACTTGTGAACCTATTTTCAAACAATTTCAAATTATTTCCATCTGTATTTTCTTAATTCTGAACTTGTGAACCTATTTTCAAACATTGTCAAATTATTTCCATCTGTATTTTCTAAATTCTGAACTTGTAAACCTTTTTTCAAACAATGTCAATTTATTTCCATTTGTATTTTCTTAATTCTGAACAATTGTGAACCTATTTTCAAACATTGTCAAATTATTTCCATCTGTATTTTCTTAATTCTGAACTTGTGAGCCAGTTTTCACACAATGTAAAGTTATTTCCATCTGAATTTTCTTAATTCTGAACTTGTGAAACTATTTTCAAATAATGTCAAATTATTTCCTTTTTATACGAATCAATTTTGTGGATTGTGTCAGCTTGATTTAACTTTGTTTTCGTATTCGGCAGCTTACACTCTTGAAGCGAGTACAGATTTGGGTTGTTGTAAAACCCGTATTTGGAAATTATTACTTAAGTACTACCACTCTCCTTGATAGAGAGGAACTCCCTGCTGTTTGCTGTAAACAACAATTTATCTACTACGTTCTATATAACGTGGAATCAATATTAATAATCAACATAATCACTTTTGCCAACGCGAAAATCCATGTTGGGTATTTTGACACCATCACTAACGAACCGAGCTGATTTTCACCGATTTGGTTTAAATTCGGGGGATAAGTAGACCTTTATGTAACTTGAAATTTTCTAAAAGGAAAAATTTAAATGGGCTTTACTTGTGCCATGGCAACCATAAGTGTTTCTGAAGACTTAAAACCTACTCTTCCCAATGGAAATTAACATGAAGAAAGGGCAAATTTTAATTTAAATGCAAGTAAATTGTCAAAATTTTGGTTATGGAAGGACAATTGGTAAATGCCATTAAATTGGATAAATTTGGGTAAATTCAAGTAAAGTCGTAAACTTGCAAAATTTGGTAAATGCCATTAAATTGGCTAAATTTGGGTAAACTTCACTTGAATTTACCTGAATTTCGCTTATTTAATGGCATTTACCTAAATTTAGCCACTTTACTTGAGTTCACCCAAATTTATCCAATTTTACTTCCATAACAAAAATTTTGTCAATTTTACTTGAATGTACCTAATTTACACATTTTACTAATATTTACCGAAATGTACAATTTTTACCCATTTTAAATAATAATGTAACCCATTATTAAATTATCACACACATTTTTGGTAGCCATGGCAAAACTAAAGCCCGTCGAAACTTTTTCTTTTGGGAAAATTTCAAGTTACATAAACGTCTACTTATCCCCGGAATTTAAAAAAATTCAGTGAAAATCACCTCGGGTCTGGAATTGAAGAGTTTCAAATTGTGTGACCCACCTAGTCAGGCTAATATTGGGGATACAAATATTGGTGGTACTCTTGAGAAACAACATCACTTACAGAGCAACCCAACTGCATTCCTTTAACTAAACGACCAAGACGTTGGTTTCGACAAAATGTGTTGCAGTTAATGAGAGAGATAATTGATTCAAAATGGTAATTATGTGTTCAACTGTATTTAACGAAATAAAATGTTGATTTGAGGAAACTCCACTAGTGTTTTCGAAAATACGTTTTTAAATTTAAATATAGCAAATTAATCGAGTGTTCTATGGATTGTAAATTATGCAACCTTTTTTTCAAATATAACCTGTTTCCCAACCTGCCAATTTTTCAAGTCGTTCAGGATTTCGCAATTTTAATTTTATAATAAATTGTTTTGAACATAAAACACGTTATATAAATTAGTAAATAAGCTAATACTAACCTATATGACGATTAGCGCTTGGCGCCATCCTTAGATAAATTACTGAATTACAAATTAGTAAAGCAAACTCTCATCAATTAGAGATGGCGGTAGCGTAATTTCAAAATTTAGTCTACTACGACAAGAATTAACCAATACAAGCAGAGGATGGGCATTTAGAAAATAAATTGTAATTATTTTTAAAAAGCAGAAAAAAAACAAATTCAGAACAAAATGATGTGCAATAATCCAACTTTAATATTAAAAAATAATCCAAAATTTATCGGGGAAAAAAAGCAGATATGAAAATTCAATTTACTGTAGGTTATTGGCATATTTGTCGACATTTGGTCAACGTTGGCAGGCAATGACGAATGAGCGACTAGCGCGCTTCGAAGTGGTCGAGTTACAAATCATGGCGAAGAGCGTCATTTAAAAGAAGTCGTTGCCTTCCATCGAACAGTCTCGGAGGACCTGCGCCGAGCGCGATATACATTTAAAACGAACTTAAAACCACAAATCTTTCTCGCCTCTGGCATTTCATCCGGATCCGAAGACCTCACCCACACAGCGCCTCCTATATTCTAATACCAGAAACGCGTTTGTTGAATGATTTGCGAGCAGTTGGATTTTAAAATTTTAACTCCCAGCCTCGGCCCCCACCCGTCCTCAATTTATCGTTTAACTTCTTTTTAAGCTACGACCAAAGAGAAATTGCCTTTCAAGTTGAGACGTTATCTTCGTGAAATATTGTTTTCGAATTTTGCGGGGGAATTTCTGAAAAGCGAGAAAGCTCGCGTTGGTGATTTACCGCCGAATTCAAGCGTACAACAAGTGCCTTCTTGCCCGTGAAATCGCTACGAAACAATTTTATACGATTTCTAACTCCTCGACTCGTAAGGGATCTCGAAACGTCCGCGTTCTCAGAAAAGCCAGAACGTTTCCAATTGAGTCGCTGATTTGGAAAGGTATAATTAGCTTCGTTATAGGACTAGTTCCCATTCCGAGAATATTTAGAACTATCCCAGGCTCTGCAATTAACTTAAACTGTCAGCCACGAACGGAACAGTCTTTAAATGAAGACATATATTCCTAATTTTACAATTATCCATTTATAATTGTAAAATATTGGTTCAATTACTAACAGACATTTCAATATAATTAATTTAATTATATAAATAAATGTATTTCTTCTAGGTTAAAAGGTTGAAAATAAAATATTTTGAATAGAAAATGGTGGTCATTTACTTTTGTAAATATAATATATAAAGTTTAGAAGTACTTAGTTCTTACAAGCAATCTTGTTAAATTTCAACATTAATTTATTTATTATAATTCGTAACTTTATTTATTTACCATGTATAATTGAAAATAATTGAATATTTAATTATATTTTATATATTTTTTTCAAATAAAACTGCAATCTTATCTACGTACCACCCCCTTTCTGGGTAAATAAATGAACTTTATAATTTTTTTGAACATTTTCAATTAACTGAGATTTACAGAAAGATATCTGCTAATATTTTTATCAATAACTTAATATTTGGTGTAATTGGTTAAAATGTGAATTGTCGCTTTTATATACATAGGAATTAAGAAAATACTTCAAATGATTAAAACATTACATAAACAATGTAAGTAAATAATTTTTTTTAACCACGTGTGGTTATTAAACTTACCCTTCATTAGGTTGAGTAATAAATTTGGGTTGCGTAAAGTATAATAAAAAAGATAAGAATAGATTAAATAAATTTCCTTAAAAATTTATACCACACAAAAATATGCCACATTTTAATATGCATTAATGATGAAAATATTTCGGTAAAACCCGAGGGGTAGCTCACTCCAACAATTACTAGGACACCCTCGTATGATTAAATCGTGATTAGAATATATTAAAATTAATTATCTAGCTTTGGCTGTACAAAGATTACAAGTTGGCAAACCAAAATATACCTCTCCTCGGAAGAGTTTATAATTTTCAATGAAGCGTAAAATGTATCCGTGGTTCTGTTGTAGAACGCTCACCTGTCGTGCAGGAGATATCCCGCCCGATATTAACGCAAATTGAAAAAAAATAATACTACACCCAATGACAAAAAGAGGGCTTTTTCCCTAATTCCATGAAACTGCAAACGCAATGATAACACTTTGCCCCGAAAATGCGTACGCCTTCGCAGCCCAGACAGACAGACAGACAGACAGACACGGTGATTGTAAAACCCCTCCTAGGGGACATAGTGCCCTCGGAGAGGTAAAAATAGTCTTCTACTAGATTTCAATTTATATCTCTCTAATTAAACTTTAAAAAAAATGAAGAAGCTAAAAAACCTGGGAAGCAAATTCGAAGATTAAAATTTCCAAAATTAGTTTTTGGGACAGATTTAAGCCCGAGCAAAATCTAAGCTTTAGTCTCTCCTTAATCTGCCTACAATTTCTTTCTTTTAGACTGAGGGGGAAAAAGCTAATCAACGAACATAAAGAGAGGAAGTTTTGGGTCAAAAAGAGTAGCTCCCTTATCGTCCCCAAATTAGGGAGCTCGCTCTCTGGCCCCAAAAAAATAACAAACGAAGCGAGGGCGGAGAAGCCAAAATACTTTCAACTATCTTTTGTCACGTTCCAGGGAAATGGAGACCGAGAGAGAGCTCAAATATACAGAAGGAGAATGCAAAACATCCAGGAGTTCCGATTATCGACCACAAGCGCGCTGGCGGCCGCGGCCCAGACACTCTCTACGCTTAATTGATAGCTCGCAACGACGCCATATCTCTGGCAGAGTCATTCTTCAGCTACTAAACTGCGCCACTGCTCTATTATTTCACCTCCCATCACGTCGTATAGCGCCATCTCCCGTTCTCTTTTGTAAACTTTTCCGTTTATCTGATCCCAAAACTCCAAAGAAGATCCGTTCGCATTCGCTTTAATCGCCTTTTAACAACCTTACGCGTACATAATCCGAATAAATTACCCCAATTTTCAATTGAAAAGATCGACATTTTGAAGGTCGTGGACACCATTTTTCAAGGTCAATATCAGCATTTTCAAGGTCAACATCACAATTTTAAAGGTTGAAATAGCCCTGTTTATTGTAGTCTTTTTAAGTATATTTTCGAGATAAACATTTTCAAGGTCAACATCACCATTTTTCAAGAATGAGATAGCCCTGTTTATTGTAGTCTTTATGATAATATTTTAGTATATTTTCGAGCTAAACATTTTCAAGGTCAACATCACAATTTCAAAGGTTGAGATAGCCCTGTTTATTGTAGTCTTTTTATGATAAGAGTCTAATATATTTTCGACATAAATATTTTCAAGGTCGAGCTCAACATTTACTAAAGATCAGTAGATCACCCGTTTGAGCATCGCTGGGTTAGGATTTACAGGTTTTGTTACTGAAATAGAGCAACCATGATTAAAAATGATGAGGTTCGTCCACTGAGAACAGTGAACATAAAAAATTCCTGGTATTAAAAATATCACATAATAAGCTACACAAAAAAGGCAATTTGTATAGACCAAATTCATGTACACTAAAATATTTTATATTAAGGAATAATATGACTATGCTTAAGCCTAGATACCCGGAGATAAAGGAACTCCTAATTTAAAATTTAACCCAATGTTATAAGGGGAGTTTTTTAAAGCTCGGCTGTTGAGCCGATACTTATGACCTAAATTTAAACGACGCACGAAGCATATTGTAAAAGGTAAAAAATGGATACTAGTAATAACAATACAACTAGAGCCTAGCGCCGCCGCCGGCGCCGATATTTTATCTGGATTACATGACGTATCATCGGCAGCCATTTCATCGACAGTCTATTCATCGACGCCACTTGATCGACAAGAACATTTCATCGACAACCATTAGATCGACAAGGCGTTTTCATCGATGACCATTTCATCGAAACGGCAAACGACAACGTTAAAAAATCAAAATTTATTTATTAAAAATAACTAGAAATCGTCCATTTATTTATTTTATAAAATATAAAATGTTATTGAATATCGAAACGGTGGGCAGGTCCGTATAGATACCACTCAAGATCATTTTCACTATAGCGTTCCACAATTCTCAGTATTGCATCAGAATTTTAGTCCACTCACGGTTTTTTTTAAATGCTTTAATTGTTTTTATTTCTTTATATTAAGAATGTATTCTATTTAAATGTATATTTATTTATTTTTATCGTTTCGGTTCTAAAGGCATTTTAATTATTTTTTAAAATCTGTATTTTAGTCGACTCGTGATTTCAACTATTTTTTAATTTTAATTTTTTTTTAAATATTTTAATTGTTTCGATGAAATGGTTGTCGATGAAAACGCCTTGTCGATCTAATGGTTGTCGATGAAATGTTCATGTCGATCAAGTGACGTCGATGAATAGTGCGTCGAAGAAATGGCTGTCGATGAAGTGACCTGCTACCTTTATATAGAGCCGAACCACCGCCGCCGATAAATTTTCATCCCACCGCCGAATTTTTTTTCTTCCATATTTTCTAAAGGAGGAAAAACTTTTTCCCCTTCGCGCCACCGAGGATTTTTGAAAAATCAGGGCGCTGCGCCGCCGCCGGGTGATTTTCGCGAAACGCCACCGCCGACCAAAATCAAATCGACGCTTACGCTCTAAATACAACAATGCAGAATTGATTTTACTTCCCCGAAGACTGGTGTGAACGGGGCACCCGGAAAGAGTTAAGCATTTTCAAAGGGCTTAATAACGTCGGCAAGTGCCGCCCTCTCCGACCTGAAGTTGATGGCCTGTAGCGCCGATTTCCGCGCGGCTTCAAGATAAGGGGTCCACCCCGATTATCAAGGCTTTACTTTAGCGGAAACTTTTAATCTTGAACGGCTAGTTTACTTGTTAGTTTTGATATAAAGCTACGGCTCTTTCATTGGCGCTCGTGGTAGCGCCTGTTATTAGTCTGGCGGGAGTAGCACACTAATGGTTATCTAATGGTCGAACGTCCAACGCTCGAAATTTTCTCGGCTTGCAAACCAGACGATTAACTCAAGATTGTAATTTGCATATCAATTACACCGAGAATTAAAATTGCACTTTCTTTCCGGGTTCAATTTCGGCCGCGTTTCTTAAACCTACACTCGAAAGTGCTCGCTTAAAAAGACCGATTTTCGAATTTGGCCATCTCGAGATATGTCAAATTACAAATATTGCGAATTGCGCAAATGTCTTTAAATTACAGCGTTATAGCGGATTCTGTAGAAAAGCCATCAGGCAAATAACGTTTTGACCTCTTTTCACACTAGACATAAAAGTCAATTTAGGCGTCTTCGATAAATCGAATCGCGCTACGTTCACACGTCTCCTCAAAAGCGATGCCAGATCGCAATTGCGTTTCAATCATATCGTGTGAGCAGCTATGAGTCTCGTTCACATGAACACTCGGAAACGTTATGAGCGCTTCCAACACGATTTAATCATGTCGTGTGAACAGCTACGAGCCACGTTCACATGTACGCCCGGAAACGTTATTAGCGCTTCCACCTCGATTTAATCATGTCGTGTGAACAGCTATGAGCCACGTTCACATGTACGCCCGGAAACGTTATGAGCGCTTCCACCACGATTTAATCATGTCTTGTGAACAGCTATGAGCCACGTTCACATGTACGCTCGGAAACGTTATGAGCGCTTCCACCACGATTTAATCATGTATTGTGAACAGCTATGAGCCACGTTCACATGTACGCCCGGAAACGTTATGAGCGCTTCCACCACGATTTAATCATGTCTTGTGAACAGCTATGAGCCACGTTCACATGTACGCCCGGAAACGTTATTAGCGCTTCCACCTCGATTTAATCATGTCGTGTGAACAGCTACGAGCCACGTTCACATGTACGCTCGGAAACGTTATGAGCGCTTCCACCTCGATTTAATCATGTCGTGTGAACAGCTATGAGTCTCGTTCACATTAACACTCGGAAACGTTGTGAGCACTCCCACCACGATTGAATCATGTCTTGTGAACAGCTATGAGCCACGTTCACATGTACGCTCGGAAACGTTATGAGCGCTTCCACCTCGATTTAATCATGTCGTGTGAACAGCTATGAGTCTCGTTCACATGTACGCTCGGAAACGTTATGAGCGCTCCCACCACGATTTAATCATGTCGTGTGAACAGCTACGAGCCACGTTCACATGTACGCCCGGAAACGTTATTAGCGCTTCCACCTCGATTTAATCATGTCGTGTGAACAGCTATGAGCCACGTTCACATGTACGCCCGGAAACGTTATGAGCGCTTCCACCACGATTTAATCATGTCTTGTGAACAGCTATGAGCCACGTTCACATGTACGCTCGGAAACGTTATGAGCGCTTCCACCACGATTTAATCATGTATTGTGAACAGCTATGAGCCACGTTCACATGTACGCCCGGAAACGTTATGAGCGCTTCCACCACGATTTAATCATGTCTTGTGAACAGCTATGAGCCACGTTCACATGTACGCCCGGAAACGTTATTAGCGCTTCCACCTCGATTTAATCATGTCGTGTGAACAGCTACGAGCCACGTTCACATGTACGCTCGGAAACGTTATGAGCGCTTCCACCTCGATTTAATCATGTCGTGTGAACAGCTATGAGTCTCGTTCACATTAACACTCGGAAACGTTGTGAGCACTCCCACCACGATTGAATCATGTCTTGTGAACAGCTATGAGCCACGTTCACATGTACGCTAGGAAACGTTATGAGCGCTTCCACCTCGATTTAATCATGTCGTGTGAACAGTTACGAGCCACGTTCACATGAACACTCGGAAACGTTGTGAGCACTCCCACCACGATTGAATCATGTCGTGTGAACATTCATGGGCCGCGTTCACACGTATGCTCGGAAACGTTGTGAGCGCTCACACCACGATTGAATCATGTCTTGTGAACAGCTATGAGCCACGTTCACATGTACGCTCGGAAACGTTATGAGCGCTTCCACCACGATTGAATCATGTCTTGTGAACAGCTATGAGCCACGTTCACATGTACGCTCGGAAACGTTATGAGCGCTTCCACCTCGATTTAATCATGTCGTGTGAACAGCTATGAGTCTCGTTCACATGTACGCTCGGAAACGTTATGAGCGCTTCCACCTCGATTTAATCATGTCGTGTGAACAGCTATGAGCCACGTTCACATGTACGCTCGGAAACGTTGTGAGCACTCCCACCACGATTGAATCATGTCGTGTGAACATTAATGGGCCGCGTTCACACGTATGCTCGGAAACGTTGTGAGCGCTCACACCACGATTGAATCATGTCTTGTGAACAGCTATGAGCCACGTTCACATGTACGCTCAGAAACGTTATGAGCGCTTCCACCTCGATTTAATCATGTCGTGTGAACAGCTATGAGTCTCGTTCACATGTACGCTTGGAAACGTTATGAGCGCTTCCACCACGATTTAATCATGTCTTGTGAACAGCTATGAGCCACGTTCGCATGTACGCTCGGAAACGTTATGAGCGCTTCCACCACGATTTAATCATGTCGTGTGAACAGCTACGAGCCACGTTCACATGAACACTCGGAAACGTTGTGAGCACTCCCACCACGATTGAATCATGTCGTGTGAACATTAATGGGCCGCGTTCACACGTATGCTCGGAAACGTTGTGAGCGCTCACACCACGATTGAATCATGTCTTGTGAACAGCTATGAGCCACGTTCACATGTACGCTCGGAAACGTTATGAGCGCTTCCACCACGATTTAATCATGTCGTGTGAACCGCTACGAGCCACGTTCACATGTACGCTCGGAAACGTTATGAGCGCTTCCACCTCGATTTAATCATGTCGTGTGAACAGCTATGAGCCACGTTCACATGTACGCTCGGAAACGTTGTGAGCACTCCCACCACGATTGAATCATGTCGTGTGAACATTCATGGGCCGCGTTCACACGTATGCTCGGAAACGTTGTGAGCGCTCACACCACGATTGAATCATGTCGTGTGAACAGCTACGAGCCACGTTCACATGAACACTCGGAAACGTTGTGAGCATTCCCACCACGATTGAATCATGTCGTGTGAACATTCATGGGCCGCGTTCACACGTATGCTCGGAAACGTTGTGAGCGCTCACACCACGATTGAATCATGTCTTGTGAACAGCTATGAGCCACGTTCACATGTACGCTCAGAAACGTTATGAGCGCTTCCACCTCGATTTAATCATGTCGTGTGAACAGCTATGAGTCTCGTTCACATGTACGCTTGGAAACGTTTTGAGCGCTTCCACCACGATTTAATCATGTCTTGTGAACAGCTATGAGCCACGTTCGCATGTACGCTCGGAAACGTTATGAGCGCTTCCACCACGATTTAATCATGTCGTGTGAACAGCTACGAGCCACGTTCACATGAACACTCGGAAACGTTGTGAGCACTCCCACCACGATTGAATCATGTCGTGTGAACATTAATGGGCCGCGTTCACACGTATGCTCGGAAACGTTGTGAGCGCTCACACCACGATTGAATCATGTCTTGTGAACAGCTATGAGCCACGTACACATGTACGCTCGGAAACGTTATGAGCGCTTCCACCTCGATTTAATCATGTCGTGTGAACAGCTATGAGTCTCGTTCACATGTACGCTCGGAAACGTTATGAGCGCTTCCACCACGATTTAATCATGTCGTGTGAACAGCTACGAGCCACGTTCACATGTACGCCCGGAAACGTTATGAGCACTTCCACCACGATTTAATCATGTCTTGTGAACAGCTATGAGCCACGTTCACATGTACGCTCGGAAACGTTATGAGCGCTTCCACCACGATTTAATCATGTCGTGTGAACCGCTACGAGCCACGTTCACATGTACGCTCGGAAACGTTATGAGCGCTCACACCACGATTGAATCATGTCTTGTGAACAGCTATGAGCCACGTTCACATGTACGCTCAGAAACGTTATGAGCGCTTCCACCTCGATTTAATCATGTCGTGTGAACAGCTATGAGTCTCGTTCACATGTACGCTTGGAAACGTTATGAGCGCTTCCACCACGATTTAATCATGTCTTGTGAACAGCTATGAGCCACGTTCGCATGTACGCTCGGAAACGTTATGAGCGCTTCCACCACGATTTAATCATGTCGTGTGAACAGCTACGAGCCACGTTCACATGAACACTCGGAAACGTTGTGAGCACTCCCACCACGATTTAATCATGTCGTGTGAACAGTTACGAGCCACGTTCACATGAACACTCGGAAACGTTGTGAGCACTCCCACCACGATTGAATCATGTCGTGTGAACATTCATGGGCCACGTTCACATGTACGCTCGGAAACGTTATGAGCGCTTCAACCTCGATTTAATCATGTCGTGTGAACAGCTATGAGTCTCGTTCACATGTACGCTCGGAAACTTTATGAGCGCTTCCACCTCGATTTAATCATGTCGTGTGAACAGCTATGAGCCACGTTCACATGTACGCTCGGAAACGTTGTGAGCACTCCCACCACGATTGAATCATGTCGTGTGAACAGCTACGAGTCACGTTCACATGAACACTCGGAAACGTTATGAGCGCTTCCACCACGATTTAATCATGTCGTGTGAACAGCTATGAGTCTCGTTCACATGTACGCTCGGAAACGTTATGAGCGCTTCCACCTCGATTTAATCATGTCGTGTGAACAGCTATGAGTCTCGTTCACATGAACACTCGGAAACGTTGTGAGCACTCCCACCACGATTGAATCATGTCGTGTGAACATTCATGGGCCGCGTTCACACGTATGCTCGGAAACGTTGTGAGCGCTCACACCACGATTGAATCATGTCTTGTGAACAGCTATGAGCCACGTTCACATGTACGCTCGGAAACGTTGTTAACGCTCACACCACGATTGAATCATGTCTTGTGAACAGCTATGAGCCACGTTCACATGTACGCTCGGAAACGTTATGAGCGCTTCAACCTCGATTTAATCATGTCGTGTGAACAGCTATGAGTCTCGTTCACATGTACGCTCGGAAACTTTATGAGCGCTTCCACCTCGATTTAATCATGTCGTGTGAACAGCTATGAGCCACGTTCACATGTACGCTCGGAAACGTTGTGAGCACTCCCACCACGATTGAATCATGTCGTGTGAACAGCTACGAGTCACGTTCACATGAACACTCGGAAACGTTGTGAGCACTCCCACCACGATTGAATCATGTCTTGTGAACAGCTATGAGCCACGTTCACATGTACGCTCGGAAACGTTATGAGCGCTTCCACCACGATTTAATCATGTCGTGTGAACAGCTACGAGCCACGTTCACATGAACACTCGGAAACGTTGTGAGCACTCCCACCACGATTGAATCATGTCGTGTGAACATTCATGGGCCGCGTTCACACGTATGCTCGGATACGTTGTGAGCGCTCACACCACGATTGAATCATGTCTTGTGAACAGCTATGAGCCACGTTCACATGTACGCTCGGAAACGTTATGAGCGCTTCCACCTCGATTTAATCATGTCGTGTGAACAGCTATGAGTCTCGTTCACATGTACGCTTGGAAACGTTATGAGCGCTTCCACCACGATTTAATCATGTCTTGTGAACAGCTATGAGCCACGTTCGCATGTACGCTCGGAAACGTTATGAGCGCTTCCACCACGATTCAATCATGTCGTGTGAACAGTTACGAGCCACGTTCACATGAACACTCGGAAACGTTGTGAGCACTCCCACCACGATTGAATCATGTCGTGTGAACATTCATGGGCCGCGTTCACACGTATGCTCGGAAACGTTGTGAGCGCTCACACCACGATTGAATCATGTCTTGTGAACAGCTATGAGCCACGTTCACATGTACGCTCGGAAACGTTATGAGCGCTTCCACCTCGATTTAATCATGTCGTGTGAACAGCTATGAGTCTCGTTCACATGTACGCTCGGAAACGTTATGAGCGCTTCCACCACGATTTAATCATGTCGTGTGAACAGCTACGAGCCACGTTCACATGTACGCCCGGAAACGTTATGAGCGCTTCCACCACGATTTAATCATGTCTTGTGAACAGCTATGAGCCACGTTCACATTTACGCTCGGAAACGTTATGAGCGCTTCCACCACGATTTGATCATGTCGTGTGAACCGCTACGAGCCACGTTCACATGTACGCTCAGAAACGTTATGAGCGCTTCCACCTCGATTTAATCATGTCGTGTGAACAGCTATGAGTCTCGTTCACATGAACACTCGGAAACGTTGTGAGCACTCCCACCACGATTGAATCATGTCGTGTGAACATTCATGGGCCGCGTTCACACGTATGCTCGGAAACGTTGTGAGCGCTCACACCACGATTGAATCATGTCTTGTGAACAGCTATGAGCCACGTTCACATGTACGCTCGGAAACGTTTTGAGCGCTTCCACCTCGATTTAATCATGTCGTGTGAACAGCTATGAGTCTCGGTCACATGTACGCTCGGAAACGTTATGAGCGCTTCCACCACGATTTAATCATGTCGTGTGAACAGCTACGTGCCACGTTCACATGTACGCCCGGAAACGTTATGAGCGCTTCCACCACGATTTAATCATGTCTTGTGAACAGCTATGAGCCACGTTCACATGTACGCTCGGAAACGTTATGAGCGCTTCCACCACGATTGAATCATGTCTTGTGAACAGCTATGAGCCACGTTCACATGTACGCTCGGAAACGTTATGAGCGCTTCCACCTCGATTTAATCATGTCGTGTGAACAGCTATGAGTCTCGTTCACATGTACGCTCGGAAACGTTATGAGCGCTTCCACCACGATTTAATTATGTCTTGTGAACAGCTATGAGCCACGTTCGCTTGTACGCTCGGAAACGTTATGAGCGCTTCCACCACGATTTAATCATGTCGTGTGAACAGCTACGAGCCACGTTCACATGAACACTCGGACACGTTGTGAGCACTCCCACCACGATTGAATCATGTCGTGTGAACATTCATGGGCCGCGTTCACACGTATGCTCGGAAACGTTATGAGCGCTTCCACCACGATTTAATCATGTCGTGTGAACCGCTACGAGCCACGTTCACATGTACGCTCGGAAACGTTATGAGCGCTTCCACCTCGATTTAATCATGTCGTGTGAACAGCTATGAGTCTCGTTCACATGAACACTCGGAAACGTTGTGAGCACTCCCACCACGATTGAATCATGTCGTGTGAACATTCATGGGCCGCGTTCACACGTATGCTCGGAAACGTTGTGAGCGCTCACACCACGATTGAATCATGTCTTGTGAACAGCTATGAGCCACGTTTACATGTACGCTCGGAAACGTTGTGAGCGCTCCCCCGACGATTGAATCATGTCGTGTGAACTGTCATGAGCCCCGTTCACATGTACGCTCGGAAACGTAACGTTGTGAGCGCTCCCACCACAATTGAATCATGTCGTGTGCACAGTTGAAGTTCCGCATCTGAGCTTTTCAGGTCGTTTAAAAAGTACAAAATATTTTTCTCGGTAAATCCATCTTTAGCTATATTGCTTTAAACCGTAACTCAGATGCCCGATTTGCGTTAAAACGCACTGGATATCTAACCTCCTCGAGATCGAAACGGTGTAAAATGTTTCCAAGAATTCCGTGTGTAAGAATTTCATATCGCTTGAGGGTGGTTTTGTGATACCTAGGAATATGAATGACTAGTCCATCCTCCTAGGTGATACGCGATCTGAAAAGGTCAGATACGGAACTGTTCACACTTTGCCCACGTTATTACAAAGGCCCGTAAACAGGAAATTTCTTCAATTAATTTCAGGCATTTTTGTTCGACAATTCTAGCTATTAGGGTCCACATAGCCTACGCGACAGAGAGGTTTAATCTTTCAAGAATCAAGACCCACCAAAATATGGAGTTGCTAAATACAAATGGTTGTTTATAACGGATCTGGGAGAACTCAACGCCGGACAATTCGTCATCGGTCAAGTGGTCGCGTTGAACATCGCAAACAAGTCGGACAATTCGTCGCGCGTAAAAAACGAAAATTAATTTCAAATTTAGAATGAAAATATCCCTTTAATTCCTTCAATCACCACTACGTCTCCTCCATGAGTGTGTTCCCCAAATTTGTGAACAGTGATGCCGTCTTTGGTGTGCCCTCAGTGGCACGCCGGGTGCCACCCGTTTGGGGCCGTTTCATGTGTGACACCCGACCGTGAAAAAAATAAAAACTTACACAAACTAGAGAAATTCGAAAATACTTTTTTACGCGTTTAAACTAGTAAGTAGCACACCATATATCCGCCCCTGGTGCCACCCATGCTAGCTACACCACTGATGTACTCAGTATACTTTTCCACTGCCCTAATTGCGTTTATTTTCCGTATAGGTAAATCCACCATCGCAATAAATATGCTTACCGCGCTGAGAACTTCCTTCAATGACATTCGCATCTCTAGGACGAGACTCCATCTCTACCATAAATTATTTTAAAATGTTTTTTTTTAGTTTTTTACCTTTAAAATTACCAAATCTGCGAAATCTCCAGCACATTTTTTAGAAAAACTAATTTTCGTTGTTTCGCGCGACGAATTGTCCGTTGACGAGTTTTCCTAGACGACGAAGTGTCCGCGGACAACTTTTCCGGCGACCAGTTGTCAAGCGACCAGTTGTCACGCGACCAGTTGTCACGCGACCAGTTGTCACGCGACCAGTTGTCACGCGACCAGTTGTCCCTTGACCAGTTGTCCCTTGACAAGTTGTCCCTTGACCAGTTGTCCCTTGACCAGTTGTCCCTTGACCAGTTGTCCCTTGACCAGTTGTATCGTGACCAGTTGTATCGTGACCAGTGGTATCGTGACCAGTTGTATCGTGACCAGTTGTATCGTGACCAGTTGTATCGTGACCGGTTGTATCGTGACCGGTTGTATCGTGACCAGTTGTATCGTGACCAGTTGTATCGTGACCAGTTGTATCGTGACCGGTTGTATCGTGACCGGTTGTATCGTGACCAGTTGTATCGTGACCGGTTGTATCGTGACCAGTTGTATCGTGACCAGTTGTATCGTGACCAGTTGCCCCGTGAACTTTGGCCCCGCGAACAGTTGTCCTGATCCAGTGTATAACAATTCGGTGTTTAACTTCTAGAAGCTTGATTTCCAGAATTTAAGAAAAAGAAAGGTGAGCATACATATTTCATTAATTTAAAAGGTTTTATTATAAATTCTAATTTGTTCTCAATAGAAACTTTTTTAAAAAAAACACTTCAGTCATATTTACACTTACCCCTGAAATCGCTTCGTTTTAGATAACTAGTTTTCAAAACCAGAGTGAGAAATCGCCTCTTGTTGGTTGGAGAAGCAACTCGTCCAAGTCGGTTCGCTTAGAATCGCTTTCAAAACGACAAGGCGGGGAAGTCAAATTGCTCGTATTTTCCAAAATAATGGGAATAAAATTCTAAATAATGTCCAATAATATTACTGTATGTATAATAAACATGATTAACTAATTGTTTTTTGGATACATTTTAGTATTTTCAGAATTCTGGTCTTAATTTGAAATGGCGCTTAGCCTTGGTTATAAGCGAACCGGGGTGAAGCGATTTCGCTCGTGTGAACCAATAATTATCGTCGGCGGTAAAAACTGGCATTTAAACCGACCTAAACTGTGTTTTAAGCTCTAGTGTGAGAAACAGGTTGTTGCGTTGTTACAACGCCCTTTGTCGCGGGCCATTATAATAACGTAGGCAATGGCTCACGCGACATGATTCACACGTTGCGGGGGCGCTTGCTACCTTTCCGAGGGTACGTATGAACGCGTTTTTAGAACCAACGATTCAGGACGTCATCGTAACGAGATAATAAGATATTATAAATTGGCGTTCTGTTGGCGTCTTATATAATACCAAAGGTAATATAGTCAATAGCGTTTACCCACTTCCTGCGGAACTCCGAAAAATTAGCTCCATAGTTACCATGGTAACCAACTATAGATAAGACCATGGCCAACTTTGATGGTGCTCTGTACGCCCAACAGCGGGTCATCAAAATTGGCCGTGATCGGATAATGACAGCACCCAATGGAGGCCGATTTTTCGGAGGTCACGTGTCGCAAGTGGGTAAACGCTTCGTTAGGAACCGTCAATCAGAAAGAGCTCAGAATTCAAATCTAGGGTACGAGGTTTATACAGGGTGGAAGCCTCAGCCGTGGTCCAGCCTCGGTACTTTTCCTAGTCTAAAAATATACCAATGGAAGAATTAGAAGCGCATCTTCCAAATGATTTTCCGGGTGATTGGATAAAGATGCGCTTCTAATTATGCCATTGGTCTATTTTTGGCCTACCAGCGCCTGTAGAAGTTTTCGACCCGCAGCACTCTGGTGTACTAGGAGAAGTACCGAAGCTGGACCACGGCTGAGGCTTCCACCCTGTATTATCTTTGATAATACCATAAGGGTGACACTTCCTATTCTTCACGTGAAAAAGTTTTACTGAGAGCTATTCACAAGACAAACTGCATTACGGGATTAGTTCAGTTGAGATCGCGTCACACGTAGCCTTTAACAGCGAATTGCTAGGGGAGATTTTCTTATTGTGATGACGTCACTCCGTTACTAGCTCTCAGTAAAATATTCCTCAAAGTAACAAACTTATGGAACAATATTATAGAATTATGCATGCACAATTTTCGAACTACTGCGAAAACGTTCCCGAGTTTAGGTGTGAACGTGGCTAAAGAAAGCAGCTATTTTAGTTTGTTTAGAAATATTATCATAATTCTATGATTAATAACCAGCTAGGCTAATATTACTAGTCGAAATATTTAGTTATGTATAGATTGCCGTAGAAATGACATGCCCCAACGATGAAAATAGGCATATTACGAACAATTTATAACAAGCCGGTAAATCTGTTTGTTCACACGTCGATTTCCAGTGAGTTTTCAAGAAAATTGAGCATGCGCAGTATAGCCATTTAATTAGGAGTTCGTCTGCTCACACATTTGACTTACGATTTAATACATTCTAAATAATAATGAATACACCCAGAAGAAATTGGGGATAAATTATTCCACCCCCATTTTAACTACTTTTAGCCCCTAAAAATACTACTTAAAACACTAATTATTAGTAGAGGAGTGGTTAGCACTTTCGTCTCAGAACCGGGTTCGATCCCAGCTTCAAGCACTGATTGAAAACTCGGAGTTTGCAAGTTTTCTCCCACTGGTTTAAGGGGTTTCCCGCGAGCTCTTCGGTTTCCTCTTCCTATCACCCTAATACGTAATTTAACCCGGCCACCTGAATTAATGGCTTTAAACGTTGCTTGATGACTTAGGCCTAAAGGTGGTGCTTTGGGTATGAGCCTAGCTGATTATAATACTTATTAGTCGCAATTTTAGTCAACCTTACAAGTTGACTAAACATGCGACATCTTTGTGTTTTGTTTTTTATCTATCGGCAATTTTTCGGACGCAGCCTATTTAACAAGATTGTACTTATAATCTTGTTTCTGCCCCCACTCTCGTTAAAACGTGGGCACGCCCCTGTCACTATCTGATGCAACGTACTTCCTTATAATTTGCCAAATCTTCTCTGAACTAACATATTAATTCTTATCGCGTGTATCTATTTATTAAAAATATTTTTAGGGAAGGTCTAGTTTAAACAAGTTGGCAAGCCAAAATATACCTCTCCTCGGAACAGTTTTTAATTTTCAGGGAAGCGTAACTCTATCCGTGGTTCTGCGGTAGAACGCTCTCATGCATTCAAGAGGGCTCGGGTTCGAATCCCGGCCGATTAAAACATTATACTACACCCAATGACAAAAAGAGGGCGCTTTTGGAAAAACCTTTTCCCTGATTCGAAGAAACTGGGTACGCAGTGATTACGCTTGGCCCCGAAAATGCGAACGCGTTCGCAGGCCTGACAGACAGACCCACCCACAGACAGACACGGTGGTTGTATAACCCCTCCTAGGGTACAAAGTCCCCTCGGAGAGGTAAAAAGGGTTTAAAAATGTAATTTTGTGGGTAAGATAAGTAAGTGTATTTAAAAGTGGGTTAAAAGCAGATAATTTTAGTGTATGATAATTACAACCTGAAGAAGAAATTTGTTGTATTTTTTAAGTTGAAAGACTATAGGGAATTAACACTCCGTAGCTTTGGTTGTTGCCGCCATGTTGGGTAAAGTTTTTTTTTCAATAGGAAAAACCATGGGTGTCGTCGTGTGACGTAGAACTGTTAGCTCCCTATTGCTGCTAAAAATTCATAAACATTTTATCAGGCACAAAAAATCCCCGATTACTGATTTTCTTAAAAAACGCATGGTTAAAACAAGACGTACGACGGTCAGAATACACACAATCCACCTGATGTGTAAAATTGTTTGAGCTATTCACAGCAGCCTGCAACGCCGGTGATCTAGCCAATATATATTTTTGCACTTATACTTATTTGTTACTTCTGGGGTCACACTTAATTGTAAATTCTGGTCAGACGTTGAGTATCACTTTTATTTGTACTTATGGTCACACCTTGAGTGTCACTCTTATTCGTTACTTATGGTCACACCTTGAGTGTCACTCTTATTCGTTACTTATGGTCACACGTTGAGTGTCACTCTTATTCGTTACTTATGGTCACACGTTGAGTGTCACTCTTATTCGTTACTTATGGTCACACGTTGAGTGTCACTCTTATTGGTTACTTCTGGTCAGACGTTGAGTGTCACTCTTATTGGTTACTTCTGCGCAAACGTTGAGTGTCACACTTATTTTTACTTCTATAGAACGGCTCGAATGGCCTTGAAAAATGCGAGAGGGAAACTCGCGGGTAGACCTCTATAAGCACGCCGATTTACAATGTCGGAAGTTGTGGGGGTCCGTATACGCTGTCCAAAAAACCTTACTTAGAATTAAAATTAAACAACGTAATTGCAAACCTAGGTTATATGGAAACCACAGCTATTCAAAAATATAACTCTCATGAAAATCGGACTTAAATTAAGGAACGTTATGTAGATTTTTACGTTTATTCCCATTCGACCGAAATCCCATTCGACCGAAAGAATTTTAAAATGTAGCCCAATTGGCGGGGTGATTTGGTATTTTATTTATAAGGTATGTACTATCGAAGATCCATGTTTAGGTTAGGTTAGGTTAGGTTAGGTTAGGTTAGGTTAGGTTAGGTTAGAGTTGGTTAAGTTTACTATTTCAGTTTTGGTTCAGTTACTTTTCTTGACTAGGTGAAGATAAAAATATAATTCATGCTCATTCCACTAAATTGAAAACATAGCAAAAGCCAATTTATATAGCAGCGTTCGGTCGAATGGGACACATAAAAGCGTTCGGTCGAATGGGACACATAAAAGCGTTCGGTCGAATGGGACACATAAAAGCGTTCGGTCGAATGGGACACATAAAAGCGTTCGGTCGAATGGGACACATAAAAGCGTTCGGTCGAATGGGACACATAAAAACCGCACGTTTCGGCGGAATTCGGTCGAATGGGACACCTCAAAAACCGCCTTCGGTCGAATGGGATTTCGGTCGAATGGGACTAAAGCGATTTTTAGGCGAAAATATAAAACCACGAAAATCGGGGTCCCGTAAATTACCCTGGAAACTATACTTAAATTTAATATTTACTGATATAACCGAAGGTGTAGATCCGCTGAATCCTAACCAAACCAAAAATATTTTTTTAACGTTATCGTTAAATTTTAAATAAAATATCTACCACATAAAGCGAAACCACCGAAAATAGTAAAATGGTAATTTGCCCAACTTTTAGGGCTCCGATTTCAAAAATGTATGAAAGGCTATCGAGGCCGAGGTATGTACATTCGAACGAGATATCATTGACTTTTCTAGATCTAACTGGTGAAGATATATGCGCGACACGGCGGCATCGGCGGCTTCGGCATCGGCATCGGCTACACTGTACGTGACACTAATACACACAAATACCTAGGATTGTGTGTAAAAAACCGACTCGATTAAATAACGATCTGAAACGCACAACGGTAACTGTTCACACGACGGGATCCATCCGTTGCGGGAGCGCTCGAAACGTTTCAGAGTGTAGGTATGAACGCGGCTGATGACCATGAAGCAAAGAGCACATATTGAGCCTAATGACATTAGTTTGAATTCCACCACAAATGAGTGAACATATAAGAAATAAATAAATTTTCATAACATTGATTAAATCACCGTAACAAAGAAGTTTACGGACCCAATTGATAGCAAAATAAATATCATAAAGATGAAAGACCCCAAAACCCGGTATTTTTGAAATTTCTAGAATCTTGAAAAATAGAACGTTTAATTTAACTTAGCATTGCTCCGAAGCCGTTTGCGAAAGTTTTAAATAATAAAAGAAAAATGTCTTGGCTCGAATGCGGAAAGATTCCGCGAAATATTCGGTTTTATGAGCTTGGCCGCGCTCCTGAGAGATGGCGTTGGAGAGTTAGAAGAGAAAAGGGGGAAACGAGCGCATTGGGAATTTCTACAAAGATGTTAAGTGACGGCCACAGACGGTACCGTTGGTGACGCCCTCTTCCGGCCGTGAGTTGACGCTGATTAATGGCGCTTCACTGGCTTTAGACAGAAGATGATGAGGGCAGGCCCGGGCCCGAAAGAGAGAAGATGATATGGCCGCGGAGGATGCGAGAAGAAGTGCTGGGATAACGCGAGGGGGCGCTAAGGTGTTTGACGTGGGGGGATAGCGTAGGAGAAGAGCTTTCCGGGCAAAGAGTGGTACTTTCCGAGGAAAGGTGCCACAAAAGCATTATAGGTGGCTCTGCTTCTAGAAGGGCTCGAATCCTGAGCTCGAGTGTGGAGGTAAGGAGGCCGTCCACTGAAACCCTGAACATCTCCCTGGTGGCTATTTTCGTACGTTTGCCTTCAGGAACTGGTGTACGATAGGAAATAAACTTCAGGATTTTATATCGTCATAGTACATGTTCATTATACAGGGTGGAAGCCTCAGCCGTGGTTCAGCCTCGGTACTTCTCCTAGTACACCAGAGTGCTGCGGATGGAACACTTCTACAGGCGCTGGTAGGCCAAAAATAGACCAATGGGATAATTAGAAGCGCATCTTTATCCAATCGCCCGAAAAAGCATTTGGAAGATTATCACATTGGTCTATTTTTAGACTAGGAAAAGTACCGAGGCTGGACCACGGCTGAGGCTTCCAATTCTCCCATTGGTCTATTTTTGGCCTACCAGCGCCTGTAGAAGTGTTCCACCCGCAGCACTATGGTGTACTAGGAGAAGTACCGAGGCTGGACCACGGCTGAGACTTCCACCCTGTATGTCTCTAACGAGAAGAGTACAAAATGAAACTTGTTATTTTGAAGATTGAGTTTCCGACGGTACACGTTTCAAAATAATAGTGTTGTTAATTTTCCGGAAAAATAAAATGCGGAAAATAAAATGCGGAAAATTTTCCGCAAATCGGAAAAATAAAAAATTGAAACATAATTTACTTTTTAAAGGTTTTTAATGTTTTTAACTTTTTACCGATATAAAATGTCTAATATCAGTAAACATACTACAAAACATTAATAGTGTTACATTGTTAATGAGTTTAAACTAGTCTGGGGGTTTAGTTTTACTTTTAAATTCGAAAAAAATAGGTGAAAATGCCCCTTTATTTAAATTTGCAAACAATATATTACACTAATCATGGAATGAAAACTTTTTTTTATTTTTTTTTCGGTAAAATACGGAAAATTTTCCGGAAAAAATGCCTCGGTCATTTTCCGACTTACAACACTACAAAATAATAACAATCGATCAATTTCTCAAAACTAGTAGGTAAAAAGTAATTTCCCTCTATCTTGAGAAGACTAACTTCCCCTACGTCATAACGTCGTCTGTTCCCAAGTCTTCAGTTCAGGCTGGTTTCACTTGAGCAATAACGCCATGACGATGAGTATCGTATTTGGCCTAACGTGAATTTTTTGCGTCGACATTTACCGTCGTTGTATTTTACAAGACTGTGGCGTAGACAAGGGGATGGTTTCCGTGTCCAAACCCCACCATTGGGTGCAACTTTGGCTATACTAAAATTTTACCCCCTTCTCGACCCCTCTCGGGTATTTCACATAGTTTAGTGCAGCGGTTCAAAAAAGGTGTTCCGCGGAACCCTAGGGTTCCGTGGAAGGATCACAGGGGTTCCGAGAATTTGCAGCGCGGCCATCTTTGTTTGTGTCAAGAGTCTTTTAAGATAAGTAAAAAAATTAGTTGGGGTTCCACCAGAATTAGGTGGATAATTTAGGGTTCCATAGCAAAATAAATTTGGGAACCACTGGTTTAGTGCTCGGCATTCGATTAATTTTTATCCATGAATAAAATAAGCTCGACGATATTTAAATAATATTTATTTAAATAACCAATAGTTCAATAAAAATTGCAAAATGTTTAAATAATCGAAAGTGAATAAGCCTATTATTTAAATAAAACAAACAATTATTAAAATAAATGCCACTATTATCAAATAAATGCTTGGTTGCGTAAAAAAACATAATTAAATAAGTTAAAATGATATTCTTTTTACCAACGTTTTTTAAATAAATCGGAAAATTTGTGTATAATGAATAAACAATTCCGAGCACTAACATAGTTTGAACCCCTCCTTGAAGGATTTCTGGATACGACACTGTCACAATTAAGATAAAGGGAAGATAATTTTCACCGACTTGCTTTCGGAGTCGATCTATAGCTTCTGGTTATAGGTTCATTTTAGATATAGAGTAAAATTATTCAGATTGGGTAACTACGATAAAAAGCATTTATACATCTAAAGTAAAAACCTACTTAAATTGTAAAATATATATTTACTAGGGATGCACCGATATATCGGCTTTTTTTTCTAATATCGGTATCAGCTTAAGCGAATCCGATATTGGCCGATTCCGGTATTACAAAATTATTTTCAGAAAAACTAATGATAATATTTAATTTAATTGGTAGCGCCACGTACGCCAGACTTCAGAAGCTATAGATCATACCTTTTTTAGACATGGGGTTACGAGTGTAAACAAATAAAAAACAACGATATTCGATTTGTGATAGAAAATATGTATAACTTAAAATGAAAAGAAACATATTCGGATATGCTCTTGTAAACGTTTTTCATTAAAAATTAGAATAAAATGGTATGACAGTGTTTTTATCATATACACTAATGTTTATAGATAACTTTGTTAATATCGGCGGTACCCATATCGGTGTATCCCTAATATTTACTGGTATAATCAGAAGGACCTGATATCAGACATGATTGGTATCGCGGTATGACAATCTCATCAATTCAATAATGGATCAAAACCGAGATTTAGAGATTTAGGCAGACACCTTGTTTACCTACGAAACAAGTGGTCGAAGGTGGTGCCTTGGGTATTAGCTCTATTTAAAAAAAGTAATGGTAAAAATTTGATAAGTACGTCTACATCTAGAATATACAGATCATAGAAGGGTTACCGAGTTATTTCTGGTGGACTTGCGGGGGTTGGAGAATCTTAAAGGCGCGTGGCTGTGAGGAGGCAGAGGGAGAGTGGGCCACGCCCGATCCATCAACAAGAGGCTGGGCAAACACACGGCCAAGATGGAAGGGAGAGAAAAGTGGGCTTCGGCCCCATTCTAAGCCATCATCGACTCGTCGGCGGAACTAGCCTGGCCGTCGCTTCTCGAATAACGTATGGCCTTTTGAACTTTTCGGATAAATAAAGTTACAAGCAACTTCTCTATAATCCCCGAAGATTCGACGCCTCGCGGATAGTCTAGCGTAAGAGCTCACACTGCGGGGACAGATCCGAGCTAAGTTTCAATACAAGCTTCAAATTGGCGTCGGATACATCACTTGGTCAAAATGTTACGCTCTTCTGATGTTGGTTTTCATCCGCTTCTAATTCACAGCGCGCGATTTTGCCTTTGATAAATTCTCCGCGGGATAGGTGTTTTGCACTTATAACCAAATGAATATGCTATTCAATGAAAATTTATGTTTGAAACAAGAAAATACACCAAAACTGTACATATTAATATTTGCAAATAAATTATACTGTGCTATGCAGAGTAGTCAAGTCTTCGACAAATTCTTTTAAACAAAATGTTTAAGGCCTTTTTTAAGCAACAGTTTAAAAACACATTTATTTATAACGTTTAATAAGTCAGCAATTTTAAAAAGTTTTAAACATGTTTTTATTGTTTAATAGGATTTATCAACAATTGTTGTTATAATTTTATGTTTAAGCAAATTGAAGTATGCCAATTATATTAATACGATTTTAAAACTAGGTTTTTCTGGTTTTTAAAGGCTGGTTTTCACTAGGGCAAAAACGATGTGACCGTGAGCGTTGATGTTTAAAGTCTCCGTTGGGGCTGGTTTTCACTAGGGCAAAAACGATGTGACCGTGAGCGTTGACGTTTAAAGTCTCCGTTGGGGCTGGTTTTCACTAGGGTGAAAACGATGTGACCGTGAGCGTTGACGTTTAAAGTCTCCGTTGGGGCTGGTTTTCACTAGGGCAAAAACGATGTGACCGTGAGCGTTGACGTTTAAAGTCTCCGTTGGGGCTGGTTTTCACTAGGGCAAAAACGATGTGACCGTGAGCGTTGACGTTTAAAGTCTCCGTTGGGGCTGGTTTTCACTAGGGCAAAAACGATGTGACCGTGAGCGTTGATGTTTAAAGTCTCCGTTGGGGCTGGTTTTCACTAGGGCAAAAACGATGTGACCGTGAGCGTTGACGTTTAAAGTCTCCGTTGGGGCTGGTTTTCACTAGGGCAAAAACGATGTGACCGTGAGCGTTGACGTTTAAAGTCTCCGTTGGGGCTGGTTTTCACTAGGGTGAAAACGATGTGACCGTGAGCGTTGACGTTTAAAGTCTCCGTTGGGGCTGGTTTTCACTAGGGCAAAAACGATGTGACCGTGAGCGTTGACGTTTAAAGTCTCCGTTGGGGCTGGTTTTCACTAGGGCAAAAACGATGTGACCGTGAGCGTTGATGTTTAAAGTCTCCGTTGGGGCTGGTTTTCACTAGGGCAAAAACGATGTGACCGTGAGCGTTGACGTTTAAAGTCTCCGTTGGGGCTGGTTTTCACTAGGGTGAAAACGATGTGACCGTGAGCGTTGACGTTTAAAGTCTCCGTTGGGGCTGGTTTTCACTAGGGCAAAAACGATGTGACCGTGAGCGTTGACGTTTAAAGTCTCCGTTGGGGCTGGTTTTCACTAGGGTGAAAACGATGTGACCGTGAGCGTTGATGTTTAAAGTCTCCGTTGGGGCTGGTTTTCACTAGGGCAAAAACGATGTGACCGTGAGCGTTGACGTTTAAAGTCTCCGTTGGGGCTGGTTTTCACTAGGGCAAAAACGATGTGACCGTGAGCGTTGACGTTTAAAGTCTCCGTTGGGGCTGGTTTTCACTAGGGTGAAAACGATGTGACCGTGAGCGTTGACGTTTAAAGTCTCCGTTGGGGCTGGTTTTCACTAGGGCAAAAACGATGTGACCGTGAGCGTTGACGTTTAAAGTCTCCGTTGGGGCTGGTTTTCACTAGGGCAAAAACGATGTGACCGTGAGCGTTGATGTTTAAAGTCTCCGTTGGGGCTGGTTTTCACTAGGGCAAAAACGATGTGACCGTGAGCGTTGACGTTTAAAGTCTCCGTTGGGGCTGGTTTTCACTAGGGTGAAAACGATGTGACCGTGAGCGTTGACGTTTAAAGTCTCCGTTGGGGCTGGTTTTCACTAGGGCAAAAACGATGTGACCGTGAGCGTTGACGTTTAAAGTCTCCGTTGGGGCTGGTTTTCACTAGGGTGAAAACGATGTGACCGTGAGCGTTGATGTTTAAAGTCTCCGTTGGGGCTGGTTTTCACTAGGGCAAAAACGATGTGACCGTGAGCGTTGACGTTTAAAGTCTCCGTTGGGGCTGGTTTTCACTAGGGCAAAAACGATGTGACCGTGAGCGTTGACGTTTAAAGTCTCCGTTGGGGCTGGTTTTCACTAGGGTGAAAACGATGTGACCGTGAGCGTTGACGTTTAAAGTCTCCGTTGGGGCTGGTTTTCACTAGGGCAAAAACGATGTGACCGTGAGCGTTGACGTTTAAAGTCTCCGTTGGGGCTGGTTTTCACTAGGGTGAAAACGATGTGACCGTGAGCGTTGACGTTTAAAGTCTCCGTTGGGGCTGGTTTTCACTAGGGCAAAAACGATGTGACCGTGAGCGTTGACGTTTAAAGTCTCCGTTGGGGCTGGTTTTCACTAGGGCAAAAACGATGTGACCGTGAGCGTTGATGTTTAAAGTCTCCGTTGGGGCTGGTTTTCACTAGGGCAAAAACGATGTGACCGTGAGCGTTGATGTTTAAAGTCTCCGTTGGGGCTGGTTTTCACTAGGGCAAAAACGATGTGACCGTGAGCGTTGACGTTTAAAGTCTCCGTTGGGGCTGGTTTTCACTAGGGCAAAAACGATGTGACCGTGAGCGTTGATGTTTAAAGTCTCCGTTGGGGCTGGTTTTCACTAGGGCAAAAACGATGTGACCGTGAGCGTTGACGTTTAAAGTCTCCGTTGGGGCTGGTTTTCACTAGGGCAAAAACGATGTGACCGTGAGCGTTGATGTTTAAAGTCTCCGTTGGGGCTGGTTTTCACTAGGGCAAAAACGATGTGACCGTGAGCGTTGATGTTTAAAGTCTCCGTTGGGGCTGGTTTTCACTAGGGCAAAAACGATGTGACCGTGAGCGTTGACGTTTAAAGTCTCCGTTGGGGCTGGTTTTCACTAGGGCAAAAACGATGTGACCGTGAGCGTTGATGTTTAAAGTCTCCGTTGGGGCTGGTTTTCACTAGGGCAAAAACGATGTGACCGTGAGCGTTGACGTTTAAAGTCTCCGTTGGGGCTGGTTTTCACTAGGGCAAAAACGATGTGACCGTGAGCGTTGATGTTTAAAGTCTCCGTTGGGGCTGGTTTTCACTAGGGCAAAAACGATGTGACCGTGAGCGTTGACGTTTAAAGTCTCCGTTGGGGCTGGTTTTCACTAGGGCAAAAACGATGTGACCGTGAGCGTTGACGTTTAAAGTCTCCGTTGGGGCTGGTTTTCACTAGGGCAAAAACGATGTGACCGTGAGCGTTGACGTTTAAAGTCTCCGTTGGGGCTGGTTTTCACTAGGGCAAAAACGATGTGACCGTGAGCGTTGATGTTTAAAGTCTCCGTTGGGGCTGGTTTTCACTAGGGCAAAAACGATGTGACCGTGAGCGTTGACGTTTAAAGTCTCCGTTGGGGCTGGTTTTCACTAGGGTGAAAACGATGTGACCGTGAGCGTTGACGTTTAAAGTCTCCGTTGGGGCTGGTTTTCACTAGGGCAAAAACGATGTGACCGTGAGCGTTGACGTTTAAAGTCTCCGTTGGGGCTGGTTTTCACTAGGGCAAAAACGATGTGACCGTGAGCGTTGACGTTTAAAGTCTCCATTGGGGCTGGTTTTCACTAGGGCAAAAACGATGTGACCGTGAGCGTTGATGTTTAAAGTCTCCGTTGGGGCTGGTTTTCACTAGGGCAAAAACGATGTGACCGTGAGCGTTGACGTTTAAAGTCTCCGTTGGGGCTGGTTTTCACTAGGGCAAAAACGATGTGACCGTGAGCGTTGACGTTTAAAGTCTCCGTTGGGGCTGGTTTTCACTAGGGCAAAAACGATGTGACCGTGAGCGTTGATGTTTAAAGTCTCCGTTGGGGCTGGTTTTCACTAGGGCAAAAACGATGTGACCGTGAGCGTTGATGTTTAAAGTCTCCGTTGGGGCTGGTTTTCACTAGGGCAAAAACGATGTGACCGTGAGCGTTGACGTTTAAAGTCTCCGTTGGGGCTGGTTTTCACTAGGGTGAAAACGATGTGACCGTGAGCGTTGACGTTTAAAGTCTCCGTTGGGGCTGGTTTTCACTAGGGCAAAAACGATGTGACCGTGAGCGTTGACGTTTAAAGTCTCCGTTGGGGCTGGTTTTCACTAGGGTGAAAACGATGTGACCGTGAGCGTTGATGTTTAAAGTCTCCGTTGGGGCTGGTTTTCACTAGGGCAAAAACGATGTGACCGTGAGCGTTGACGTTTAAAGTCTCCGTTGGGGCTGGTTTTCACTAGGGCAAAAACGATGTGACCGTGAGCGTTGATGTTTAAAGTCTCCGTTGGGGCTGGTTTTCACTAGGGCGAAAACGATGTGACCGTGAGCGTTGACGTTTAAAGTCTCCGTTGGGGCTGGTTTTCACTAGGGCAAAAACGATGTGACCGTGAGCGTTGATGTTTAAAGTCTCCGTTGGGGCTGGTTTTCACTAGGGCAAAAACGATGTGACCGTGAGCGTTGACGTTTAAAGTCTCCGTTGGGGATGGTTTTCACTAGGGCAAAAACGATGTGACCGTGAGCGTTGACGTTTAAAGTCTCCGTTGGGGCTGGTTTTCACTAGGGCAAAAACGATGTGACCGTGAGCGTTGACGTTTAAAGTCTCCGTTGGGGCTGGTTTTCACTAGGGTGAAAACGATGTGACCGTGAGCGTTGACGTTTAAAGTCTCCGTTGGGGCTGGTTTTCACTAGGGCAAAAACGATGTGACCGTGAGCGTTGACGTTTAAAGTCTCCGTTGGGGCTGGTTTTCACTAGGGTGAAAATGATGTGACCGTGAGCGTTGATGTTTAAAGTCTCCGTTGGGGCTGGTTTTCACTAGGGCAAAAACGATGTGACCGTGAGCGTTGACGTTTAAAGTCTCCGTTGGGGCTGGTTTTCACTAGGGTGAAAACGATGTGACCGTGAGCGTTGACGTTTAAAGTCTCCGTTGGGGCTGGTTTTCACTAGGGCAAAAACGATGTGACCGTGAGCGTTGATGTTTAAAGTCTCCGTTGGGGCTGGTTTTCACTAGGGCAAAAACGATGTGACCGTGAGCGTTGACGTTTAAAGTCTCCGTTGGGGCTGGTTTTCACTAGGGCAAAAACGATGTGACCGTGAGCGTTGATGTTTAAAGTCTCCGTTGGGGCTGGTTTTCACTAGGGCAAAAACGATGTGACCGTGAGCGTTGACGTTTAAAGTCTCCGTTGGGGCTGGTTTTCACTAGGGCAAAAACGATGTGACCGTGAGCGTTGACGTTTAAAGTCTCCGTTGGGGCTGGTTTTCACTAGGGCAAAAACGATGTGACCGTGAGCGTTGACGTTTAAAGTCTCCGTTGGGGCTGGTTTTCACTAGGGCAAAAACGATGTGACCGTGAGCGTTGACGTTTAAAGTCTCCGTTGGGGCTGGTTTTCACTAGGGCAAAAACGATGTGACCGTGAGCGTTGACGTTTAAAGTCTCCGTTGGGGCTGGTTTTCACTAGGGCAAAAACGATGTGACCGTGAGCGTTGACGTTTAAAGTCTCCGTTGGGGCTGGTTTTCACTAGGGCAAAAACGATGTGACCGTGAGCGTTGACGTTTAAAGTCTCCGTTGGGGCTGGTTTTCACTAGGGCAAAAACGATGTGACCGTGAGCGTTGACGTTTAAAGTCTCCGTTGGGGCTGGTTTTCACTAGGGCAAAAACGATGTGACCGTGAGCGTTGACGTTTAAAGTCTCCGTTGGGGCTGGTTTTCACTAGGGCAAAAACGATGTGACCGTGAGCGTTGATGTTTAAAGTCTCCGTTGGGGCTGGTTTTCACTAGGGTGAAAACGATGTGACCGTGAGCGTTGACGTTTAAAGTCTCCGTTGGGGCTGGTTTTCACTAGGGCAAAAACGATGTGACCGTGAGCGTTGATGTTTAAAGTCTCCGTTGGGGCTGGTTTTCACTAGGGTGAAAACGATGTGACCGTGAGCGTTGACGTTTAAAGTCTCCGTTGGGGCTGGTTTTCACTAGGGCAAAAACGATGTGACCGTGAGCGTTGACGTTTAAAGTCTCCGTTGGGGCTGGTTTTCACTAGGGCAAAAACGATGTGACCGTGAGCGTTGACGTTTAAAGTCTCCGTTGGGGCTGGTTTTCACTAGGGCAAAAACGATGTGACCGTGAGCGTTGACGTTTAAAGTCTCCGTTGGGGCTGGTTTTCACTAGGGCAAAAACGATGTGACCGTGAGCGTTGACGTTTAAAGTCTCCGTTGGGGCTGGTTTTCACTAGGGCAAAAACGATGTGACCGTGAGCGTTGACGTTTAAAGTCTCCGTTGGGGCTGGTTTTCACTAGGGCAAAAACGATGTGACCGTGAGCGTTGACGTTTAAAGTCTCCGTTGGGGCTGGTTTTCACTAGGGTGAAAACGATGTGACCGTGAGCGTTGACGTTTAAAGTCTCCGTTGGGGCTGGTTTTCACTAGGGCAAAAACGATGTGACCGTGAGCGTTGACGTTTAAAGTCTCCGTTGGGGCTGGTTTTCACTAGGGCAAAAACGATGTGACCGTGAGCGTTGATGTTTAAAGTCTCCGTTGGGGCTGGTTTTCACTAGGGCAAAAACGATGTGACCGTGAGCGTTGACGTTTAAAGTCTCCGTTGGGGCTGGTTTTCACTAGGGCAAAAACGATGTGACCGTGAGCGTTGACGTTTAAAGTCTCCGTTGGGGCTGGTTTTCACTAGGGCAAAAACGATGTGACCGTGAGCGTTGACGTTTAAAGTCTCCGTTGGGGCTGGTTTTCACTAGGGCAAAAACGATGTGACCGTGAGCGTTGACGTTTAAAGTCTCCGTTGGGGCTGGTTTTCACTAGGGCAAAAACGATGTGACCGTGAGCGTTGACGTTTAAAGTCTCCGTTGGGGCTGGTTTTCACTAGGGCAAAAACGATGTGACCGTGAGCGTTGACGTTTAAAGTCTCCGTTGGGGCTGGTTTTCACTAGGGCAAAAACGATGTGACCGTGAGCGTTGACGTTTAAAGTCTCCGTTGGGGCTGGTTTTCACTAGGGCAAAAACGATGTGACCGTGAGCGTTGACGTTTAAAGTCTCCGTTGGGGCTGGTTTTCACTAGGGCAAAAACGATGTGACCGTGAGCGTTGATGTTTAAAGTCTCCGTTGGGGCTGGTTTTCACTAGGGTGAAAACGATGTGACCGTGAGCGTTGACGTTTAAAGTCTCCGTTGGGGCTGGTTTTCACTAGGGCAAAAACGATGTGACCGTGAGCGTTGATGTTTAAAGTCTCCGTTGGGGCTGGTTTTCACTAGGGTGAAAACTCCATAGTGGCGAGCAACAACTTAAAAAATTGTAGTACACCTAAAGGGAATTGTTTTTTGCGTCAACGCTCATCGTCGCGTTGTTTTTTCGCTAGTGAAAACCAGCCTTTACCCCTATTTTTTGCGTCAATACTCACCGTCGCGTCGTTTTTGCTCTATTCAAAACCAGCCTGAACTCGCATTTTTTTGCGTCCACGCTCACCGTTACGTCATTTTTGCTCTAGTGAAAACCTGCCTTTACGCCTAAATTTTGCGTCCACGCTCACCGTCACGTCGTTTTTGTTCTAGTGAAAACCAGCCTTTACGTCTTTTTTTTGCGTAAACGCTCACCATCGCGTCGTTTTTGTTCTAGTGAAAACCAGCCTTTACGCCTATTTTTTACGTCAACACTCACCGTCACGTCGTTTTGGTTCTAGTGAAAACAGCCTTTACGCCAATTTTTTTGCGTCAACGCTCACCGTCACGTCGTTTTTGCTCTAGTCAAAACCAGCCTTAACGCGCATTTTTTACGTCAACGCTCACCGTCACGTCGTTTTTGTTCTAGTGAAAACCAGCCTTTACGCCTATTTTTTACGTCAACACTCACCGTCACGTCGTTTTGGTTCTAGTGAAAACAGCCTTTACGCCAATTTTTTTGCGTCAACGCTCACCGTCACGTCGTTTTTGCTCTAGTCAAAACCAGCCTTAACGCGCATTTTTTACGTCAACGCTCACCGTCACGTCGTTTTTGTTCTAGTGAAAACCAGCCTTTACGCCTATTTTTTGCGTCAACGCTCACCGTCGCGTCGGTTTTGTTCTAGTGAAAACCAGCCATTACGCCTATTTTTTACGTCAACGCTCACCGTCACGTCGTTTTTGTTCTAGTGAAAACCAGCCTTTACGCCTATTTTTTACGTCAACGCTCACCGTCGCGTCGGTTTTGTTCTAGTGAAAACCAGCCATTACGCCTATTTTTTTTTGGGTCCACGCTCACCGTCACGTCGCTTTTGCTTTAGTAAAAACCAGTTTTTAAAACTAGTTACATCGAGAAAACATTTTTTTTTAAAAAAACGCAGTGTAAATTTAAATTTTACGTCAATGCGGTGTGAACTTCAACGTTTTTCCATGAAATTTGAACCTACCTTAAACTGGTTATTAAACTCACGGAAAAACACACGTCAGTAATACGTGTATTTTTACACCTTTCTTGTCAAGTAATATATAAACCAAAAATACACGTGTAAATTACGTATATATTTTACTCAACATGTAATATAGACGATAAATACCATATATCAACCAAATATACACGTGCTCTTGCTACCTGGGAATTGTACATGTTCATTTTAATGGCCTCCTAGGTGAATACTTATCTGGTAAGAATATATTGTAAACGTATGGTTGCGCACAATATAAATAACCAAAAGCTAGAAAGCATTGCAATAAAAATTTTATTAAAAGAGTTAAAGAGTGAAATTTTACTTTCATGAATTGCGACCTAATACGCTTTAAATAATAGATAAAATAAATCAGATAACTCTCTATTAATTGAAAATTTATAGTTAATGGTGGAAAATCATATATTTAAATAACATCCAAGACCAACCGCCAAATCTACTTAATTTATAAGTATAAATTTTATGATTTACGACTAGGGACATCATCTCTAAACTTTCCACAATAAAAACGTTCTTGAAAGTTTGTGAATAATTAGACTTTTAATAGGAGACCCAGATTCACGCTGTTTAATTAATTCAGACGTGTGAGAGTAATCGAATAAAGTGGGTATACGAGGAAAGAGGTTGAGTCCAAAAACGCCCTAATTTCAGTGTTCTCATTTTCTTCATCGCGAAATGCTACCAAATATTTATAATTTGAATTTAATCTAAGCAAGTCTTAAGCTTAAAGTTGAGAGAACTTCTACAACACAATTTTGAATTGAGTTTATACAAACAAAGAAATTTAAGTCCGCCTTCAATCAACTTTTAACGCAATTAGCACGTTTAGCAATTTTACAACTATCTGGATTAAATAACGCTAAGGATATTTAATTAGAATGCATGTACCACTAATTTCTCAAAATGCATTTAAGACGAAAAATAGTGCGGGGGGAATATATAATTACATTGACCTTCTAAAACTATTACATATTAGAGGGTTTCGTGTAAATAAATATCCCTACGCAGTCGAATAATTCATACGCGTGACAGTTAAATAACATTTCGTGACAGTGAAATAAATGGTCCTGACAACGAAATTAAATGTCGTGACAGCTAAATAACATTTCGTGACAGTGAAATAAATGGTCCTGACAACGAAATAAAATGTCGTGACAGCTAAATAAAATTTCGTGACAGCTAAATAAAATTTCGTGACAGCTAAATAAAATGTCGTGACAACGAAATACAATTTCGTGACAACGAAATAACATTTCGTGGCAACGAAATAAAAGGTCCTGACAACGAAATAAAATTTCGTGACAACGAAATAACATTTCGTGGCAACGAAATAAAAGGTCCTGACAACGAAATAAAATGTCGTGACTGCTAAATAAAATTTCGTTACAGTGAAATAAATGGTCCTGACAACGAAATAAAATGTCGTGAGAGCTAAATAAAATTTCTTGACAGATAAATAAAATTTCGTGACAGTGAAATAAAAGGTCCTGACAACGAAAATAGGCGAAATTTGAATTCCCGCCGACAAATTACCGGAAATCCGTAGTTGTATCTTTCCGTCAAATGTACTAGATTTGATTTAATTTTTATTAAAGAAATTTAAAATTAAATCCCGCCGCAGAATAATATTTTTTATACCGCAAAAGAATAATTTTTATCCGCGGATGAAATCTGCCTCAAATCGACTTTTAAAAGCCACAAATAAGTAAATTTGACCTCAGATAAAATATTAATAAAAAAAGAATTGAATATACATTTTTATTTTTAAAAAAGATTATTGCAAAACTAAAGCCTTACGTACCATTTGTGGTCGACCACGTTTTCTCTTTTCACCTATGGGAATTCTTTTGGTATTATTCGGAACATGTACAAGTTTAAGATAAATTGCAATTACAAATATCCCGGGGTCTTTATTTGATCGGCCCAGTCATTTTTCTCAAAAACTATACTTTCTAAAATTTGAAATTTTCAGTAAGTACTCTCTCGGGGGAGATTGTTGTTATTTGTAAATTTCTTAAAAATCTTGAAATTTTTCATGGTTTTAGAAGTGTTCGTTTTTGAACGCTACGTGGTAGACGAAAAATTTAAATTTTTTTTTTTTATGACCAATTATTTCAGTGACGAAATGTCCGATTTCCACCATACCAATTCCATTATAGGTTTTCGAGTATGCTCTACAACTTGCTTATTGACACTTTTCGTCTACCACGTAGCGTTCAAAAACTAACACTTCTATACCCCTGAAAAATTTCACGATTTTTCAGAAATTTACAAATACATGTAAGTACGACCTCCCCCGAGAGAGTACATACACAAATTTCACATTTCTAGAAAGTATAGTTTTGGAGAAAAGTGCCTGGGCCGATCAAATGGAGACACCCTGTATGTTTGCATTTGTATTGTTTAAGAAAAATTGGACACGAACCATCTTTCCAATGACCTTCGTCAATTTTAACTAACCACAATCGCGTTTGATGACATGTTTTCTTTTGTTTCAAGTAGGTGTTTATGTCCTGCTCCTTCAATACTCTGTCTTTAGTTGGTTGTATTAAATATAATTTTTGGGTACCATTTGAACGAGTTCGAATTTTCGCTTCTTTAATCCAATTATACGATGCAGTCATAATCTTTAAATCATAACAAGGCTTGTCTGCAAAGACTTTACAGTTCACGCTTGATCTAACTTAATGCCGAGGCGAAAGAGTTACAAATGAAAATTAATCAAAGTGCGGATATTTTTTGTGTATAGCGGTTTTTTAAATTCCATTTGCGGTAAATAACATCTGTGAAAATTAATTTTTATTTGCGGTAATTTTTTTTGTGGTGGATTAAATTCTATGCCAATCATTTGATTTGATTATTATTAAAGAAATCAAAAAATCATTTGATTTAATTTTTACAGAAATCAAAAAAGTGCCAACCCTACAAACCGCTATAGATATAATTTACTCTGCCGAATAAATCACACTGTAAATATATCAGCATGGGCAAACTACATCCTAGTAGTTTGCCCATGATATCAGTATCCGTACACGGTGTGTAGGCGTAAAAAAGGCTGATTCTACGAAGTAATGGCTTTCAATGCAAAAGTGGGTATGCGGCACCGAAATAACCAAATTTAAATTTTAGAACTTTCGTCATTCTTGGAAGACACCAGCTCTCCGAAATATTCTAACTTTATCTCTTTTGTAGAAATTCCGAAAATATCTACTTTGGGATATTATTATAATTATTTCAAAAACTACATAAACATTGCAGAGCCACATGCCAAGGAAGCTTCTAAACTTTCTCGTGTTAAGAGAACTTTGTAAAATGCATTTGAATAGCTAATTATACGACGCAACTGTTGCTATTTGTACCTAAATTAGCGTAATTCCCAGATTTATCCTCGAATTGTTTCCCTACGCGATTCGAGTTCTGGTATAACAATATAATTTATCGCGTGGAGGAGATCCGAAGCGTCCACGACGCGGGAACGCAGACGCGAGACGCTTATATTGGCTTATTAAATAGCGGGCTCAACCCAATAGCGCGTTGAGGGCTTATTCGAACCTTGGCCTTCACCAAGTTAGATACCAAGTTTACCGAACCGCAGATGGGTTATCACTAATTGCTTACCACGTGACCTATACTAATTCTAAACAGTGGGGGAATACAGAAATATTCGCGGCTTAAAGGGGAACGGTCAAGCTTTAACCAGTTAGATAGCCCTATATCCCATTAAAAACTAAAATTTATGGCGAAAACCGCATGAAAAAATATTATGAGTGGTTAATTTTTAATAAAATAAAGAAATTTCGGGAAATCGAAAAGCGCGCGTCCGCCGCGACACCTGGTGAAAAGTCGGTGAGACGGAAAATCAACGTAAAAGCGCGCGCTGCTGAAGACGCAAACAATTTATTTTGCACGCGCGGCGCGTTCCAGTTCTAAGAGACTTAAGCCTAAATCGCGCGATTTTAAAAGTTAGGATAGTTCGCAAATCGCTCATACGGGGTTATTGGCGCTGGCGGCAGCCCCTAAGATGGCGGCGAAAATTCAAACCCAACCACCTGGCGTTATTTTTCGTTTCAACTTTTTGGGCCAAAAGCTATTTTTTTCAAGACAAAAAAAAGGTACGTGTTAGTATATTGAACGTCTTGTTAATTTTTTTATACGGAAATAAGGATATATTTGGAAAAGCTTGGCCGTTCCCCTTTAAGGTCGCATTCGGAGATTTGACATAAAGAGTTCGTTGAAGATGTGGAATCGATTTGAGTGAAATTTACAGAGAGCTCAGTAAAAGTGGTTGGCCAAAACTGTTTCGCATATAGACCCAACAATATTTTATCCCTATTTTTGATTTCTAAAAATTTGGCAATTTTGTACCCAAAGACTAAAGATTTCTACTTTTTATTAGATGACAGATTTTATCATGACTGCTAAAATAAATGCTCTGACTTCTAAAATTAATCGAAATCTGGGGCTCACTAGTCAATGTGACTAGTGAAAAATTTACCTAAATATTCATAAATAATGTCGAATATGGCTTATTATAAATTCACAATTCAGGCCTTTCATACCACGCGAGCCAACAGCTCCCAACCATCACTATTACCGTTAACTTCTACAGGATTTTATGGAAAGGAAAAACCAAAGAGCTCGGGCAAACCCCTTTACCCAGTGGGGATATATGACTTGCAACCTCAACGCAAAATGAATAGTTCCGAAGACATTTGTAGCCATTGGCTAAATATTTCATACTCTATATAAGAAAGATAATATTTTATCGTGGCTGCTAAAATGATGGACATTGATCAAAATGAATAGTTATATTTTTACGGTGGCCTAGCGGGTCACACATTGAGTTAGCTTTTATTTACCTGTGCACCTGTAAAATCAATCATCATCAAGAATGTATTGAAGTGACTAAGAATATTGGACGACAGGATTCTGTAGCTTAAATTCGTCTGCTTTCCCATTCAAGTTTGCTATATGGTGACCTTGAATGCGCCTTAAATGCAGACGAACTTTCTCCACAAAAGCTGTGAGGATGGTACCAGGGGTTAATGCTATGCTCAAATATTCTTAGTAACTTCAATAAATTCTTGTCATCATATATTAACGGTAGTATCATCATAACAATCGAAAACAAGTGGACCACGCCACACGAGCTTACCTAGCGAACTATGTAACATCCGTAAATAAAAATAAATGAGTCAGTCCCATATCTGTCGCACGTTAAGTTTTTTCTAAAACGGTACTTGTACTACTTTTAATCATTTTATAAATATAGATTTAATCGTAAGAAAAGCTTACAAAAATTTAAATACAAAATAAAAAAAATAAATAAAAAGTTATATCTAGAGTGCCAAAATTGTTTATTTTTATTTAATATTTACTAAAATACTTTTATAATATTAAATGAGTCCCAACGCGAGATTGGCAGACTACCTAACACGCCTGAGTCAGAGTGACCAGGTACAAGTGACGTCCCGCACACTACCTGAGAGCAAAAGACAAGTAAGTCGAGATACGTGACTATTGAAAGAAATTCAAAATAAGAATTCTTGAGTGGTTTTATAATTAGGTGACTCAGTACAAAATTTTCAATATATATTTTCACTCTATTTTTATCAATTTTAATTATTAGATTATCATTGTTATTATGCTAGATTTCGATCTTAAAACTGGTTTTTCTCAAATAGGGGTTTTCAGACTTGCTTGACTCTTGCTCTAAGGTAGCGCGCAGCCGAAACGGAAATTAAACTATCCCAAAAACCACCCACTGTCAAAAATGTTTTTTCGAAAAATAGCCCAAATTATATCCCGAAAACTATCGCAACGCTCCATTGATTTGAAACCTAGATAGGTAGCGGCTTAAGCTATTAGATTTCCCTCATCGTTATTGGTAAATTTGACTTTATAAATAAAGTTAATGGCATTTTAAAATAATTTTTGCATCGTTTGCTTATATTTTGATAAGTTTATTTAAAAAAACCGTTCTTATGACTTTTTAATTTCTATTAAAAATGTAAAGGATGCAGTGACTTAAAATAATAACACTCTACTTGAAATCAATAAATCACTGAAAAAAAAAGAGATACAAGGGTGTAGGAACCGGGGGGGACTAGGGGGGCAATGCCCCTCCAAAACAACTTGCTGGGGGGCAATTTTCCCATCCCAGACTTTATACTCCGTTGAAAATTAAAATTTATGAAGGTATAGGAATGGCTCAAAAAATCAAATATTAAACTACGTTCCGTAATTTTCTTAAGAAACTTGGGATTTGTATCAAAATAAACTTGAAACTTACTAAAATATCTTCCATTTTTCTGTTAATCATCACTTTACATTGCCGTGTTTAAACTGCTTTCCCCCCCCCCACCCCGATTTCCAAAATAGTAACTTTTAACAATCTTTTTAAAAAATAGTAACTTTTAACAACCTATTTCCAAAATTAATTGTAAATTTTAACCACCCATTTCAATATAATAACTTTTAACAACCGATTTCAAAAATAGTAACTTATAACAACTGATTTCCAAAAATAGTAACTTTTAACAACTGATTTCCAAAAATAGTAACTTTTAACAACCCATTTCAAAAATAGTAACTTTTAATAACTGATTTCCAAAAATAGTAAATTTTAACAACCGATTTCAAAAATAGTACTCACAAGGAGACTACCCGAGGTGGTTATCACCGATTTTGTTGAAACTCGGAGGTTAGGTGTAGTATGAAAATTGCCAAAGGAAAAAGTTGCAATGGGCTTTAGTTTTCTCATGGCAGCTGAAAATGTTTTTGATCTCTCCATTTAAAAAAGCATGGGGTTTTCTCGGTTACCCAAATTTTGTTAAAATTTAACCAAAATTGATAAACTTTACCCAAAATCCTTGATCAATTTTACCCAAAATAGGTCAAATTCATCTTTTTCGGTAAGTTTTGAAAATTTAATTTTTATAAATTTATTAAGTAAGGAAATACCCTGTGAAACCGAGAAAATCCCATGCTTTTTTAAAATGGAGATTTTTTGTTTTGAGAGATCAAAAACATTTTGTGGTTGCCCATTGCATTTTTTCCCTTTGGAAATTTTCAACAAAATCGGTGATAACCACCTTGGGTAGTCTCCTTGTCAGTACAAACACTGGAACAGAGATTCAAAACAAAATGGAAATTAAGTTTTTCTTACTGATTTCAATAAAAATTGTGAAAATAAACCATCAATTTAAAAATAGGTGCCTATTTGTAAAACCTTTGTTACGGAAAATCAAAGCTACTTCACTAAAAGAAATACGCAAAAGCAATAATTGAATGAACAAATAAATAAAAAGGAAACTGCGATTGTGCAGAGGTGTTCAATTGAAAATCAATTTAAGCCGAAAAAGGGCCTACGGAAATAAAACTTAAAATGTCGTTCTTGTATTTTTCGCACACCTTGTTTTTTTTTCTCAAGATTTTTCCCCATCCGTGGAAGTACTTACTAGATATCCCTCTGAAATTCTAGAAGGAAAAATACTCTTTACGATCATCTAGGGATGAAAAATGGATCCTTAATACGACTCTCCTTCTAATGACGTGTGCCTTCTATTGAGGCTTCCCCCTTTTCAACCCCCTACCCAACCCATTCATAGTTAGAGACTGGAGTAAGGCTACCAGTAAATGGATCTTTTTCACTGAGAAAGAGATCAAAGATAATAGTTTTTTGCGCGATATTCTTTATTTTTTTTAAATATCTATATGCCCAAAAAAAGGTACAGTTCCTTTTAACCCAAAATGTACATTTTAAAACTTTGCGGGAAAAAACTGTCCGAAAGATGGCGTCCGTATCTCAGTTTAATTCTTAAATAAAATCACACTTGAAATTTTTTGAAACAAAAAGACCAGCTAGCAGTTTCTTGGCTCCATCTACGGGCGTAAATCTTTCCTAAGCGCAAAGAAAAAAAGGGGACAGAAAATCATTTTTGGAAGTTGAGGGTCGCAAAAATCCCAGGCACTGCTTTTAAAGGCTTACAACATTTCTTCCCAAGAAAAGGGGTTTTTTCGCCTCATTTTTTTAAAGGCGAAATTCGTCCCCTGGCGTTTGCTTTTAAAGTTTCCCTGTAAAGCGCAGCGAAAAACACTTCAACGTAGCCTCATTCCGCTTCCCGGCAGGGGCGCGAATCGAGGTGGGAATACCGTGGATCAGACTGAGGGCTACAGCTCAGTTTTAAGATGCCAATAAATCATCCCTTCCATCGCTACACGACAAAAGGTGAAAGGTCGCGTTCGAATCTACATACCGCTTTCTTTCAAAGAGAACACACTCGCGGAGAATGATTTGCATGAAAATGCGCCGCCTTTGAGAAGTTTATACACAAACCAATAGCTTAAATGTCCTATACCTTAAAGGGGGAAAAAGGCCTTGGCAGATCCTGCTTAAACTGCACTGTGACACTAGGTGGTTTCTTTTCCTCTGTTCTAGTACTCTTTTTACCCTAAAACGTTTAATTCGCCTGTTCCGGGGATGAGAATTACCCCACACCATAAACTATTCGCTTGTTCCGGAGTATTAGGACTACTCTTTTTACTCCTTCTGACATAAGGCACTAGTCACGGCATTTGACTACTAAAATAAATGCCCTGACTACTAAAATTATTCTAAATCTAGTCAATTTGACCAGTGAAAAATTTACGTAAATATTCATAAATAATGGCGAATATGGCGTATCATAAATTCATCAATCATCAATCCCATTTAATTTTAAAAAAATTGTGATCGGCCAAATAAACTCTTCCCGGGTAGCAAAATCTCGTTGATTAACCGTTTTTAAACGGTTGATAATAAGCTGACCGGTGATTAGACGTTTTTGGTAACGTTCGTATAATAAAACGTTAATATATATACAAAGAATAACCAATTATCAACGTTATTACCATCAACGTATTTGAACGCTTTTTATCTTCAACACTCGCCCTCGTTGACGACTTTCTCGTACTGTCGTAAACCGAGATTCTGACGGTGGCGGGTGAAGACTTCTTTAGGTAGTGGCTTAGTGAAAATGTCGGCCAGCTGTTCTTCACTCGGGACATACATAACGTCGATGACGCCCTCTTCGACCAGTTCACGAATGTAGTACTGACGAATACTGATATGTTTCGTTCGGCGATGAAACTCAGGATTTCTGATGAGTTTAATGGCCCCTGCATTGTCGACTCGGAGTACGGGTACATCATCGTCTACGTTGAGACCCAGGAAAGACTTGATTCATTCAATCCAGACGACATCTTTCGCCGCTTCAGTGGCAGCTACCAGTTCAGCCTCCGTGGTTGACAAAGCAACAGATTGTTGCTTTCTGCTCGCCCAAGTAACTGGAGTTGAGCCAATTAGGCATACGATCCCAGACGTTGAACGTCTTGTTTTCTCACAACCACCGTAATCAGCGTCGCTGTAGGGGATGGTTGTCATGGAATTCTCGGACTTGAATAAGAGACCCAGTGACTTGGTCCCTCTGAGATAACGAAAAATTCGTTTAACTCCATTCCAGTCAGCGACCTTTGGATTCGCCATTGCTTGGGACGCTCGATTGACTGCGTATTCGATGTCAGGTCGTGTTCCTATCGCTGCGTATCTGAGACTTCCAATGGCCGAGGCATATATGGTCGTTGACTCGAAACTCTCCTGACTTTGGTTGGTCGTGTCTGGACTGCCGATAGGAGTGCTCACTGGTTTACAGTCTTGCATGTTGAACCTTTCAAGAACTTTCTCGATGTAGGCGCTTTGGTGTAAGAATACGGAGCCGTCACTTAACTGATCGATTTTAAGTCCAAGATACGTTGACGCTTTTCCGGTTATGATTTCGAATTCATCGCTGAAGTCGTGAAGAAAGTCATCAACTGCTTTGGTGGTACTGCCGGCAACCAATCCATCATCGACGTAGAGGATCAAGAGCAAGAAAACGTCATTGGTTGAGTAAATATATAGACAGTGATCTCCATCAGCACTCTTGAAGCCATGGTTCTGAAGCGATTTGTCAATTCGTTCATTCCAACATCATGGAGACTGTTTAAGACCGTAGAGACTTTTCTTTAACTTCCAGACTTGTCCACTACTATTGTCGAAACCTTCAGGTTGACGCAGATAAATTTCTTCGGATAGCTTCCCATGAAGGAATGCGGTCTTTACGTCGAATTGCCTGAGGTTGAGATTTTTCTGGGCAACTAGGTTGAGAAAGATTCGTAGTGTCTCGAATCGGGCAACTGGAGCGAAAGTCTCATTGAAGTCGATTCCCTCTCGTTGCGTAAAACCTTTTGCGACAAGCCGGGCTTTGTGCTTGACGATCGTCCCATCTTCATCATTCTTTGTACGAAAGACCCAACGATTTCCGATTATCTTGCGACCAGGTGGAGGATCAACCATTTCGTAGACGTCGTGTCTTTTCATTGCCGAAAGTTCATCTACCATCGCTTTCTCCCACTCGGCGGATTCGTTGCTTGAACGTGCTTCTCGTGCCGTTTGTGGTAACATGTCGCAGATGAGGAATGCTTTATTTGCTAGCTGGCAGCTCTGACATGGTTGGACTTTCCTTAGTGTTGAGCGATCTCTGTTGTATATGTAAGGTGATGAAAGTAAAAAGCTTTATCGACAATATTAAAGTGAATTTATTAAGTTAGACTAAATGAATTTAACATGGTTAACAGAGAGAACAAAAATTAACGTCTATATCCTAACACGAGTTATCAGAGCAGCCGGCCCTAGTTAGTTGATTACCGGTTTGCCAGGCATTGCAGGTCTGCCGGGCATTAATACCGAAATAGCAAAGACTAAATTTCATAAATATATTTAACACTCCCTCTCTTTGATATCACAGGTATAAATTAATTTCAACCATTTTACACATTTCTGAAAGCTTGTTTTTGTTAATAATTTAGTAAAAACATCCGCCACATTTTCTTCCGATTTCACATACCGTAGCTGAAATTTATTTTGGGCGAGTTGATCACGTATGAAATGATATTTAATGTCTATATGCTTTGACCTTTGGTTTTCCACGTGATTGGTTGCAAACGCGATAGCCGATTTACTGTCACAGAATAACTGAGGAGTAGCGATAAAAACGTCAAACACTACTAACTCGTGTATTATAGGGACAAGCCACATCAGTTCTTTTATGGCTTCGGTGGTTGCCACATATTCCGCTTCCATTGTAGACAGTGCAATTGACTTTTGTTTTACAGAGCGCCACGATATAGGGCACCTTCCATAATACACTATATATCCACAAGTTGACCGTCGAGAATCTCTATCGGCAGCCCAATCGCTGTCGCTGTATATAGATACTTGCTTCGTGGGCTCACCATGGTAATATAGCCCTAGTTTCGCAGTTGAGTCGACATAGCGTAGCAACTGACACAGGCACTTCCAATGTCCTTCCCCCGGATTACTGTTAAACTGAGAAAGTGTAATAACACTAAATAAGATATCCGGTCGGGTTCTCTGTGCTATGAAAAGTAATGATCCGACTAATTCGCGATACGGATATTGTGTCATACGTTCTCGATCATCATCTTTTTCCGGACAATCCGTTTTTGAGAGAATAACATTGGTTGGGATTGGTAAGCTTACTGGTTTGTGATTTTTTTATGTTAAACCTCTTGCAGATTTGTTTGATATAATTTGTTTGATTCATCAGTAGGGTACCATTAGATTTGAAATGAAATTCCACCCCTAGTAGCTTACGTATTGGGCCAAGTGTTTTAATATCGTATTTTGTTGGGATGAGTTGATACGTTTCCTTCAATATGTCATCGGTTTTGGTCAATACAACTAAATCGTCTACATAAACAAGTATTATGACTTTGTTCGGAATGAAATAAACACAGTTCGTTCCCAAAAGTTTGGAAAATCCTAAGCTCCGAAATGTTTTTTCCAATTCTATGTGCCACTGCCGACCACTTTGTGGTAATCCGTACAGGGCCTTTCGTAGCTTCAAACAGAATTGTCTTGGATCTTTACTCTCGTACCCTGGTACTTGTCTCATGAATACGTCATCGCCAAGATCGCCGTACAAATACGCGTTTTTGATGTCCATATGATTGTGTACCCATCCAAGGGTTATCACAAATATCGCTATGAATAAACGTATTAAGGAGAAATGAACAACAGGCGAAAAACTCTGGTCATAGTCTTCTCCTTCCGTTTGGTTAAAACCTTGAGCGACAAGTCGCGCTCGGTAGCGTATTATCTTGCCATTATAATCCCTTTTAAGCGCATAGACCCAGCGACATCCAATTATTTTCTTATTTCCGTGTTTTGAAATTAGCTCAGTGACTTTACGTTTATCTAAGGTCTCCATTTCGTCGTCCATGGCTGCTTTCCATTCCGCCGCTTGTGGTGACGTTATTGCATCATTGTAATTTTGTGGTATTGTTACCTCTGTACAATAGGCGTGATATATCTCATTGACATCGTCTTCAGTAATATTCGATACCAACAATGCAGCCAAATTCTTTTTGGAAAAATCAAATACATCTGGGTCAAGTGGCAGGTCATTAGTTATGATATGGTCTTCTAAGCTTTTCTTGGACCTCCACGTTCTACCTTCTGGATCATGATAATATATATCCGGAGTTCCTTGTGAAGCACCGGATTGGCGTATGCGTACCTCTCTATGCCAATATTGGTTTGATTAATCACCTGGTTTCCCGTAGGTGCAGCCGCTACAACTATTGGTTGGGTTGTTTGGTCTATTTGGTGTTTAATAACAGGTGTATCATCCTCTACATCAGATTCTTCCGGCCACATCATGATGTCCTTATCACTTGAAACTGCCTTTGTCTGATACACGCCAAGTTGATCCTCATCAAATGTAACATGTTTGGAATTCATTACCCTACTTTCGTTTGGGCACCAAATACGGTATCCACGTGTCACGCTTGCGTATCCAACTAGGATGCCCATGTGAGCTCGATTTTGGAACTTGTTTCGGCGTTGCGCTTGCGGTATGTGGATAAATGCCAAACACCCAATGCGTCTCAAATACGTTGCACTTGGGGTGCGCTCCATCCAGTAGGCCAATGGAACCTTCGTCAGCAACGCATGTCGGGATCGATTACGGAGATGTGCGGCTGTTAAAACCAATTCACCCCATAAGTCGGTTGGTAGCTTGGAATCTGCTAATATCGTTCTCACCACGTTCAATAGCGTACGATTCACTCGTTCAGAAACGCCATTCATTTGTGGTGAGTATACATTGGTTCGCTCACATTTAATACCTTCCGTTTGACAAAGTGTGATGAATTCCGACGAACAATATTCCAAGCCATTATCCGTTCTTATGGCTTTTATTTTCTTTCCGGTCTGTCTCTCAACATAGGCTTTATATCGTCGGAAACAGTTCAGCGCTTCACTCTTCTTAGCCATCGTATAAATATGTACGAATCTGCTCTTATCGTCCACGAAGGTTATAAAATATTTCGCTCCCCCTATCGAGGTCACAGGGGATGGTCCCCAGACATCCGTATGCACCAGGTCGAGAATGTCCTTGCTTCTAATGATATTTGTACCCTTATAGGACTGCCTCGTACTTTTTGACATTTGGCATGGGATACACGTATCCAGATCACCGTTGAATGTGCCTAAGCCTTGTAACATATCATGTCTGGACATATATTTGAGATCACCTTCATTGATGTGCCCCATTCTTCTGTGCCACATTTCTATGCCAGTTAATTTCTGCACCTTCTCCGGAACTGAAGATTCATGTGATTCATATCTTGTCTTTGATTTAGGATTGTCTATGTCATCTGGCTGTTCTTTTAGTATATCGGCATTCACTGCGTAAAAATTGTCTTTCGATAGTCTTGCTTCAAACGCTACATCGCCATTTGGAAAATATGTTTTAAGAGATGAGTTCCGAAAGTTTCCGGTGTAGCCAGCCTGATCCATCAGACGTATTGACATTAAGTTTCTCCCCATTCCAGGAGCATAAACAACATTTCTTAATAGAAAATAATTCCTCGGCTCTTCATTAATCTGTATCCAGATATCGCCATGACCTTCGACTCGGGATCTTCCCTCTCCCACTGTTGCTTCAGTGGATAATGGAGTAAAGGTATGGAACCAGTCCCGACGATTGCTAAAGTGGTGCGTAGCTGCACTGTCAAGAATCCAGTTATCAGTAACAGTCGTAGTACACATAGCTGATGCGTAATAGGCCCCTTTCTGTGGGTTGTTTTGGCTTCGACTCATATGTTCTGCCTTTCTTCCTACTTCTACAATCCTTGGCTCGATGACCTTTCCGATGGCATACATAGCATTCGACTGGAACCTGTGTTGGCTTCTGTTGACTCCGTCCATTTGGCTTCTTTTCGAACTTGACATCTGATTTCGTTGCAAATGCGTCGACTGTATTCTCTCCAATTCTATCCTTTCTTATTTGCCTGCCTTCCTCGGCTAATAGTAATAATTTAATTTTTTCCGGTACAAAATCAGCATCCGAGGATTGATAAATTTGATAGGAAAGTGATTCATACGAGTCTGGTAGAGAAGCGATCAATCGATATGACACTATGACGTCATCGACGGGATGCCCTGCATTCTCGAGTTGTCTTTTTACATTATATACTCTGCCGATGAATGATGACATACTTTCTCCTGTTTGATATCGTATGGCATGAAATTCTTCCAATAGGGTTCCAATTCTGGCTCTTGGTGGTGGCTCAAAGGTACTATTTAGACTTTTCCAAATATCAACAGCCGTCAAAGAGCCTTCGATTATACTGCGCAGATCTTCACTAATTGCCATGGCTATCATGGCATAAGCCTTAGATTGCCTAAGCCGAAATTTCTGTGTCATCTCGATATCTGTTTCTGCTGGTGCTGTTTCAGTTTCTATGACGATTTCCCACAGACCTTTATCCCTTAAAGCAAGTGTCGGCTCTATCGTTGCCCTCTGTATTTTTGATTGGGTCTATGTAACGAAGATGGCTATGATTTCTTAGATCGCCGGGAAGGTGCTTCCATCTATTATCGACTTTCAAAAACTTATTGTCATTTATTTGAAAGTCGAAGATTACGTGATTGAAACACGTGGTTGTGGAAAAGCCAATCCAAGCTAAGTTAACTGCGCACGTGATTACGCAAAGCCAATTAAAGGAAGAGGTACGTCGAGGCACCTACTTTTGAGGGAATAATTTGCTTGCTCAACTTGTTTCAATTTCCACTAAACTCTACGTTAGTGACATCTTTCGCTCGCCAATGATACTAACCTTAAAATAGGAGCCGACACTTGCTTTAAAGCCATTTGCATACCTGTGAAAATTCAGGTGCGTCAATTTTTCGAACTGCCCGGCAATTGTACCGCCTTCCGCCATGTTGCTTTACCCTTTTTCGGGCCTTGGCCAGGTTGTCTTCTTTTTTACTTTTCGTTCCCCAGCAGAGATGCCATTGTTGTATATGTAAGGTGATGAAAGTAAAAAGCTTTATCGACAATATTAAAGTGAATTTATTAAGTTAGACTAAATGAATTTAACATGGTTAACAGAGAGAACAAAAATTAACGTCTATATCCTAACACGAGTTATCAGAGCAGCCGGCCCTAGTTAGTTGATTACCGGTTTGCCAGGTATTGCAGGTCTGCCGGGCATTAATACCGAAATAGCAAAGACTAAATTTCATAAATATATTTCTTTCTCCCACTCGGCGGATTCGTTGCTTGAACGTGCTTCTCGTGCCGTTTGTGGTAACATGTCGCAGATGAGGAATGCTTTATTTGCTAGCTGGCAGCTCTGACATGGTTGGACTTTCCTTAGTGTTGAACGATCTCTAAGGACTGGACCGCTCTTCTCAGGTTGATTGTCCCGGACATTGTCAGGAAGAGACACTGTTGCCTCATTAGGTGTGGTGACCTTATCTTCTGAAAAACCGGCAGCTATGATGGGCATGTTGTTTGGTACATCTGTAGCTGTGATGGGCTCGTCTTCTGAGAAACTGGTTGCTCTGGTTGGCATGTCTCTCAGTACGTCGATGACTGTGATGGGTCCGTCTATGCAGCCCGTATCTTCGGTTGACTGCTCGCCCTGGTTACGAACTTCAGGAGAGTACTCCATGACATATTGCTCTGGATCAAACTTGACATCTCTTGATCTGAGTACGTTATCGAGCTCCGGGACGTAAATTCGGTAACCGTCAGCGTCATCTTCATAGCCGACGAGGAGACCCTTGTATGCTTTCTTTCCAAGTTTCTTCCGTTTCACCTTTGGAACGTGAACGAAGCAATCAGTGCCGAAAACCCTTAGATGCTTGATTGACGGATTTGGCTTTCCCGTCCAAAGTTCGTATGGCGTCTTCCCAGTAATGAATGTTGGAGCCGATCGATTCAGAATATAGACGGCCGTATTCACCGCTTCTGCCCAGAGCTTGGGTGGTAGCTCTGTCCTGGAATGCAACATGGCACGGACTGACTCCATGATTGTGCGGTTCTCTCGTTCAGCGACTCCGTTCTGTTCGGGCGTGTACGGCATGGACGTGCGATGTTTTAGACCTTCTTGAGAGGACCATTGATGAAACTCTGCGTTGACATATTCTGTTCCGTTGTCGGTGATCAGCTCTTGAACTGGGTAATTCCGGGTTCGGCAAAGAGCAAGAAAATCCTTGAAATAGTCGATGACCTCGGATTTCTTCGTTAGGAAGTAGACGGCTCGTATACTGGAATACTCGTCTTTGAACAGGAGGTAATACCTGTTCCCCTTCATGGACGGTGTCGGTGACGGTCCCCAGAGATCGGAGTGAATCCTTTCACCCGGCTTTGTAGCCTTCTCCAAACGAGTACCGAAGCTGTGCCTCGACATTTTTCCATACATGCATCCTTCGCAAAGCTTGTTTGAGGTTTGGTTTTGGACTTCATATCCAAGTCTTCGCAACGTAGCTGCAACGTGCCGTTTATCCTGATGACCCAGCCTCTCATGCCAGACTTTAAGATCTGCGACTCTGTCATTTCTAGGATCGGCTGCTATGTGAGCGGAACGTTGTGGTTTCTCGACCTTGGCGTCCAAACGGTAAAGAACCTCAACTTGGCCAGGCAAGCAAAGGATTTTTTTCCCTCCAATGTTTTCATAGACCCCGCAAGAGGTTGCTGTGACTAGAAACTCAAGGTTCTTGTTCCTCTTCATGACGCTTTTCAATGAAAAAACGCTACAGGCGAAATCGCTAATGTGCCAGACGTTGTGCACAATTTCGTAATAGCGTTTTTTTCCAATACGGAAAAGAAATTTGATATCTCCTTCCCCATCGGCGTTCATCAGTGTCTTGTTTCCAATCTGGAGAGTTGCTGGAGTGGTGAACTTGCGGAATGTGAGGAAATTCGTGACGTCGTTCGTAATGTGCTGTGATGCACCCGAATCGAAGTACCAGGCTCCTTCAGAAGAAGAGTTGACAACTAAGCCATTAGCTGCAATCATGCCTCCGGCTCTGTCACATGGATTATCTTGGTTGCTGCTACTTCTGGATTTCCTTTTCAGAGCTCGACAGTCTTCGATGACATGACCATACTTGTGGCAATGGAAACATTGTCTTTTGTTTTTCCTGTTCTTCTCGGTTGAAGTATGGGTGTGATGACCCTTGCTATTGCGTTTCACCATCAGACCAGAGGAATCTCTGAAGACGTCTTCCTCTCTGGTAGCTCGGCTAATTAACAGACGTTCCAATTCGGCGACGGTCTGTTTTTCTGTGGGCATTGTGTCCCAGAGCATGCCGAATTCTCTGAATTCTTCCTGAGGTAAAGACTCGAAAATACAGGCGATGAGAATGCAGTCATCGAAGGATATGTCCTTTTCTGAATGTGCCGTTGAGAGAATATCTGCCCAAAGAGAGCACATCTGGGCAATGTGGGTAGCCATGTCGACATCAGACGACTTCGTCGTGCGCATTAGCTGCGCCAGGAGCTTTCGCAGACGATTGGACGATTTCTGCTCGAAGATTTCAAGTAGCTTATCCCACATCTCCTTCGGGGTGTCGCAGTTGGCGATCATGTTTTGGACCTTTTTGGACAAGGCTGACCAGATGATGCCACGGACTGTACTGAAAGCCACTCGGTACTTCTTCTTGTTTGAAGTGTATTCAGATCTCTCTGCTACTGTTAATGGTTCCGCTGGTTCAAGCCATTCGCCAGTAAGGATCTCGTATACGTCTCGTACGGTTAGAATGTCGACGATTTGTCTTTTCCAACTCCTCCAATTCTCCGGACCTGATAGTTTCTCGACGTCTTGACGAAAAAGACTATCCATGGTTACTAACGGGAACTGTTGACAGGATACGGATTACGGTGATGGTAACTGAAACCGGGATACAGCAGACTAGATCATCAGCATAGTAGTGGCGCAGTGGGAGCGTGCTGGGCCCATAACCTATTGGAGTTTTAAATCCAATGTTAATCAGCAGAGCTACCCTACACTAACTAACTAATGAAACTAGTAAGAAATCATAACGTAGTAATTTAAAATGACAAACGTTTATTAAGAATGAATACTTTACAAGATGAACGACATATTAGAAGTGACGATAATAATAAACGCTGTAAGCGAATATATATACACATAAGGTTAAAAAATAGTAAGATAAGATTAGTGATTAAAAATATATCTTATTTACAATAAACATTTTTTAACCTATTTAAAAAACTAAACGAGAAAAGCCGATAACGCTTTTTATCTTCAACAATTCGCCACCACAGAATCGGAGTAAAATGACGTCATAGTCTTACTCTTCTTACAATACTCCGAAATCCCGGAACAACCTTCAAAATCACGCTTTCATAATTTAACGAACTAAAATCTTGAAGGTAAAAACTTTGAATTAATTAAGTGATCACTAGGGCCACTACCACCCCGAGCATTTAATTTTTAAACTGGCCCGCTAATTTTTAAGCTGGCGATTGACCTGTGATAGTGCTTTATTTCTCACACTACACTCACTCTCAGCGGCAGGGTGGGAAATAAGGATTTTTTTGAAAGTGGACAGGTGACCAGTGACTCCCCTGGCCTAGAAAAAATAAACTGGACCATGAACAGTGCACGTCGTCTGCTACATTAAAATAGCGTGTTTTAACTTTTAACCGTTTTTAATAGAGTTAATTCTAGGACTGTGCGATTCATAGAAATACAAATGAGACTAGAACCACTGCGCTATCGGGTAATCTCTAGGGAAACGGGTAAGCTAGAAGGCTTCTAAGAGAGTTGAATCGCTACTAATCCACACAGGGTGCGCCATCTATTTAAAAAAAATGAAAATTTAATTTTTTAAAAAAGATGGCGTGCTCGCTCAAAGAATACTGGCGATTCCACCCTCATGGCAGCCTTCTTACTCGTACATCTCACCACAGTTTAATCTTGCTTTTAGTCTCAATTCAATTTCTATAGTGCGAGTACTCGAACATCATCGATTAGTCGGCATTTTCTGAAATCGAGTACTCGAACTGGACCTCGAGTAAGTAATTGGAAAACACTCGTCGATGATCAAGCACAAAAAAATTGAATCAGCGTTGCCAGCCGTACGATAACTATCGTATTTGTACGATATTTAGGGCTCAAATAAGATGTACGATAGTGGTCGACTATCGTACGCAAAACGTACGATAGTTTGAAATTTTCAAATAAAATAATTTACTCGGTAAAAAACCTGATACTATTGAAATCTAGATTCCGCCAAAACCAATTAGAAAGCTGATTTATACCGTATAAATCAGCTTTCTAATCTGTTGGCTCGATCTCGTGGCATGCAGGGCTTGCCACCACCCTCCTACGCATTGTAACCCGGCCACCTTAATTAAGGGCTTCAAAAGTCGCATGATGACTTAGGCCTAAGGTGGTGCCTTGGGTATTAGCCTAGCTGATTATTATTATTATTATTAAATATAAATTATATACGCTCTAACATCACTACTGTGTTTCATATCCGAAACATGTTTTTGGCCATAAAATATGCAGTCAAAGTCAAAACCAAACGCGGGCTAGGTTTTTTAACTAATTTTTTTTGATCTTTTAAAATTCCCACTCGCCGCTCGGGTAGATGCATGCTCAGAAAACACTTAGAAATCTGGAAATAGTTCGCCTCGGCCGAGCCTTTTAAAGCGTACGAAGCGTTTACCCTTTTCCGGCACGTGACCTCAGAAAAATCGGGCTCCATCGGTTGCTGCACGGCTAACTTCGATCACGCGCTATATAGCGCAGCAGCGCGTGATCGAAGTTGGCCGTGGCTGCGGTAAGGCGCAAACCATGGAGCGAATTTTTTCTGAGTTCCGGCGGGAAGTGGGTAAACGCTATCGGCAACGCGCGAGAGAGTGATTCGAATCTAGGGTACGAGTTTAAATTATCTTTGGCCCTAGTGAATTCAAATTCGAGTGTATAAACATGCCACAGCTGCTGTTACACAGACCTTCAAATCCAAAGACTATTAATATAACATTTGGACCTACAAATTGCAAAATATTCAAGCAGAATCACTTAAAACAATTAAAACTTCTCGAATTAATTAAGTGGTCCAGTGGACCACTATCCCCCCTCCAATTTAATTAATAAACTAGTCCGGACAATTTTAAACTGGTCATTTGCCCACTGCCAGTGCCACCGCCTTATTTCCCACGCTGCTCAGCGGTTGTGTCGAATATTTCGTCGTCTGCTGCCATTTCTTACATTTATCTTTAAAGATCTACGTAAGCGTTGTTATTGTTGGATTATTTGGATAACGGTTGCAAACTTGCGATTCGAAATTTGCAACGGATTTCTAAAGTGATGCAAGGTAGTAAACCTAGTTTTAAAACTAATTACGTCCGATTTAATTAATCTTAGTTTCATTTACGAATAGGTGGGAGCGGTTGCCAAATATTCTACACGAATTTATGAATTTCAATAACACTCGCCTGTAGAATGGAACCTGGGTTACCCGGTGGGGGGTATGGAATTGTTGAAAGTCTCCCGAAATATTCAAAACTGGAACACTACAATTAAATGAATCTAAATTTTTTTCGCTTTTAAATTGTGGTGCCTACATTCAAGTGATAATTATGTCTTCGTTAACTGGCTTAACTCTGTCCATCATTGAACTGGTCAATTTCATATTCAAAATGGTACAATATGTTCTTGACTTTAATTATATGCTCATTACGTTACTTCTAAAATTATTAAGCGCAATCACTAGTCAGTTATACTTTATGCTTACTTTATTCGCGAGTGCCCTGTTAACCGCGCTTGAAGATTTCAATGCATTTGTATTGGACCTCCTTTCTGGTGCACAATTTATTTTGCACCTCCTGGAAGACACTTTATCTTTCATTCAACATTCAACTAATACCACTTACAACCAAATTAGAGATACTGTACGCAGTTTAAACACATCGATTGGTACCTCAACCACTGCCACAATTTTGTCATTTGAAAGCTTATTTAATTTGCTTTACGATTTACTATGCCTTTCACTTCGCTCCTTAGTTTTGTTATTGGAAATGTTTCCATATTCAATAAAGGTTACACTAACTACAATTAATTTAGTTTTGACTTCACTAGGATCAAATATCTCAAGTTTTATATCAGGACTAATCCTCGGCTTAATGAGGTTTTTTGTGTCCAATGTTATATTTATCAGAGGAGTGATATGGCAAATCCCCAGAGATGCTTATATAGGTTTATTAATTGTCATAGCTATATATGGTTTATTTAAAAGCCACAGAAATGGTCTTATTAGATTCCCTCCAATTTTCCTACGTGGATGTGCTTCCATTTTAACTACTATTACCAGAGGCTGGTTGTCATTTGTCTCGGTTTGTTATATGTTTAAACCTACCAGACGACCATCATCGACAGCCAGGTCTAGTACAGTTGTACCGCTAAACAATTCTAGTGATTCGGCAACTAGTTCTGGCCTTTCCAAAAAAGATAATTATAGAGCCCTTCAAGAAGAACTTGAAAGACAAAAAGAGCAAACGCTATGCATAATCTGCCAAACTGAACCAAAAAGTGTGCTTTTATTACCATGTAGACACATGTGCTTATGTGTTGAGTGCTGTAATCGACTTTTCGAAAGGAGAGCAACCTGCCCCTTATGCAGGAGACAAGTTTTAAATCCTATTTCTGTTTTCACTTAAACCAGAACCAAATGTTTTCAAAAAATGTTTGATAATTTTGTAAAAACAAAACAATGTTTTCAAAAATGTTTTTCATAACTTTGTAAAAAGTAAGATATTTCCTAAGATATAATAAAATTATTTTCCATTTTAAAGATAATTTTTTATTGAGTTTGAATCAACAGTGATAAATTTATTTTTCAAGTAAATACTCAACTTTTGTATAAAAACTATCACATTTGCATTTCACATAAAAAAAGAAATAAATGTCACTTTTCATACTAGTTTTTAAAGAACTGTTAAAAACCTCGGTATTCGACTTGTTTTAGAATTTTTGTGATAAACAATAACTTGGCCATCAGAATAACACACATACAAGTACTGGTTGTCCAATGAATATGAAAGACTAAAAGAGAAAAGAAAGTACATTTAAATAAATGTCCGTTAAAAAATGAATAAATAAGATTGCAATTTAAAAAATTTGGGCGAAATTAGTAGGTCCTTCACTTCCGTATTTCCTAATAACCCATCCGGCCAATCATATTATCCGATTATTCCAGTCCTTTTTTCCGCAACTCGAGCGGCAAACTAGTTTTGTCAATTTGTTATTTAAGCTCAATTTGTTATTTAAGCTCGATTTGTACAACGCATTATTGAAATTAAGCTCTTTAAAGCTACACAGAATTAGGCGAATAATTTCTGCCTACTCAATTTAAAATTCTGTCATAATGAAAATTTATGCTTTGTTCAGTCAAATGACATTATGACAATGATTATTGAATCAGAACTTTAAATTTACTACAGTGGCTTCGTTTCTATAGGTACTCATTTTAATATCGAACGCGTTTGCACTGACATTTATTGGCATCTACGTAGTTTGGTAGTCATCATGCCAACAAAAAGATATTAGCTGCTGACATTAGGCAAAGTAGGCACGTGCCTAGGGCGCCATTTTTCTAGCGGCGCCAAAACTCTGATAAAGCCCCACGGTCCATGTACTTGGCTTGCCCCTACTCAAAATAACGCCGAAAAGGTTTGGGGAAACTAAAATATATTTATTTATTTCTTAAAAACCGATACGCCCCTCCTTAGCTGACCAATGCCAAGGGGCGCCAAATTTTTCTGTGCCTAAAGGCGCCGAAAGGGTTAATCCGCCCATGGCTGCTGACGATTATTCGCCATTGAAACCTAGATAGGTAGCGGCTAAAGCAGACGCTATTAGTTTTTCCTCGTCGTTATTTGTAAATTTGACTTTATAAATAATGATACTTGCATTTTAATATAATTTTTACATCGTTTGCTTATATTTTGAGAAATATATTTTTTTTATTCAAAGAAGAAAGGGCTGATTGAGTCTGAGAAGACCGCGAAGACACCATCTGATTAATCAGGGCGAGATATTTGTAACGGCCACGCCAACGGGGGGATACGTGGGGACCGGGGTGGGGACACCCGTGGCGGAAGTATTCCGACCACCCGTTGGGGAATTGGTAGTCGTCCTCACACGACCATCCACAAACTCTGCCTCCCGGACGCCTGGGATTACAGGAGTGAGCCACTACTCCCGGCTATATTTTGAGAAATATATTTCAGAAAAAAACGTTCTTATGACTTTTTAATTGGTCTGTAGCAGAAGCTATATCATAGGCGTTACCTCGGAGAAGCTAGCGCCGTTACGCCACCTAGACTCGTTTCAGTCGCGAATTTGATGTTTGCTAGTAGCGTCGTAGGCATACGCCGTAGCTCAGCCCCAAGGTTCGTAAACAAGTCAGCCCAGGCCGTAATATTAGTTCCACATCAGTGAATTAGAGTGGACAAATATATACACCCTTAGTAGACACAGGTAGGCAAACTAATACAAAAGCTAATGAGGCTACGTGATTTATTATCTTTTTATAAATAAATTGCCACCCTAAGTTAAAGAGTGGATGCCGCCCACCATCAGCTGACCCGGGTGGGCAAACTAATAAAAAATCTGTTGGGCCCATGTGATTTCCTATTGTTTGAAATAAAATTCACCATCCTATGTTAAAGAGTGGCCACCGCCCACCCTCATGAAATCAACTTTTTTTCCGGTAACTCTCCCTTTAAGGGGGTTGGTCGGAGGGGGCGGAAATTAACGGCACTGCGTGCGCGTTAAAGAGTTCTATCGAATGAGACCAACTGTTTTTTTTTTCGGTCACTATCCCTTTAATAAGAAAGTGCCACACTTATTTATTACTTCTGACCGTACACGGTTTCGATAAGAAAGTGCCACACTTATTTATTACTTCTGACCATACACGGTTTCCATAAGAAAGTGCCACACTTATTTATTACTTCTGACCATACACGGTTTCGCTAAGAAAGTGCCACTCTTATTTATTTCTTCTGACCATACACGGTTTCGATAAGAAAGTGCCACACTTATTTATTTCTTCTGACCATACACGGTTTCCATAAGAAAGTGCCACACTTATTTATTACTTCTGACCATACACGGTTTCGATAAGAAAGTGCCACACTTATTTATTACTTCTGGCCATACACGGTTTCCATAAGAAAGTGCCACACTTATTTATTACTTCTGACCAAACACGGTTTCGATAAGAAAGTGCCACACTTATTACTTCTGACCAAACACGGTTTCGATAAGAAAGTGCCACACTTATTATTATTATATAATATTATATGCTATCTGCTGCAATGTCTAACGGATCTATCTCTCCTGCCTTTACGGGCACTACTAGTTAACAATCTACTTGTACCGCTATAGAAAGTGCCACACTTATTTATTACTTCTGACCATACACGGTTTCGATAAGAAAGTGCCACACTTATTATCCCCAGTCCGACCCCCAGACCGCACCGTCAGCGGGGGCTCGCGATTCAGGGGTGAGGGAGAAAATTGTCGGGCGAAAAAGCCTATGTGATACGAAAAGAGAACGGAATATGGTTGTCCGCAAATCCCCAGTCCGACCCGCAGACCGCACCGTCAGCGGGGGCTCGCGATTCAGGGGCGAGGGAGAAAATTGTCGGGCGAAAAAGCCTATGTGATACGAAAAGAGAACGGAATATGGTTGTCCGCAAATCCCCAGTCCGACCCGCAGGGGGTCGAAATTAGGGCGGAGGGAGGTGAAGTTTGAGGTTAGCTTGACCCTAAAACGCCGTAAATATACGTAAAAAAACCCGGAAAAAGGAACGAGAATTGCGCAGTTGTTAGAGGCGTCGGGTGTAGGAGATTACGCGGCGAGCGGCTATCTGTGTTCGAGCCCCGGCCAGGCCAGCAATATAAAATATATTAATAAATTATTTTTCGCAGCTCCATCTACCGTGTCGTCGCTTTTCCACAACGAACACACAAACAACAACACTTAACGACAATCCGTCCATAGCAATAGTCCCACTTCGATATATATATCTCGATGTGGAACTAAAAAGGGAACTATAAGGTTGCCTCGATGATCGATCGCATGGTTTTTTATCAAAATATTACGGGTTTTGCGTTGCTATGTAAGGTGAGGGTCGACGCAAAAATCTCCGTTAGGTCATTATTAAGGCGTGCGTCAATGCAAGGAAATCGTATTAAACCTAAAATAACTTTCCAAAAAAGCTTGTAAAGTCAAAAAAGCTGGGCTGGGGCTGTTCGCCGAACTTCATATATGAAGATTTTATATTGTACCACCTAGGAGTAACAAATACAGCAACCTTCACAAGGAGAACGCAACCAGTCAAAAGTCGTGCATTATCTTGTGTACATTTTTCATTGGTTAGACGCTTTCGAGCCTGCTGACGTCGGAAGGGGAAAAATCGGAAATTGTCTTCCCCCTTTCCGTAAAACGATCAGCGTAAAGGTTCGTCCAATGAAATTTGTACACAACACTGCGTTAACGTGTTAAAAGGCTAGCTGCATTCTCCTTGTGTTTGTTGCTCCTAGGTACCACTAACACACATCAGCAGAATCTTGCACTTTTCGTATTTCAAGACCCCTTAGAAAACTTAGCTTAAGCAAGATTTTTTGCCCTGCTGAAAAGTGAAAACCAGCCTTAACTCATTTCTTTTGCGTCGACGCTTGCCTTCGCAGGGTTTTTCCCTTTTATCTGACACCGAATTTAAGCACAATCGGCAAGCACCATACAGTATAAAGATTATCTTGCACGTCCAGACTGTGTAATTGCGAATTGCTGAATTGGTTTCATTGACGTGTTTATTGCTCAGGCTTTAGATGTAAATTATCTAATTATTATTTGAAGTAAAATCATACCATGAAATTGACATTTGGTGAGAATCTTGTTTCATTTCTCTGACGCATTCCAAATTCCAACTACTCCAGAGCCTAAAACCAAAAAGGATTCAATTACTATATTGTAATTGAAGTATACTAAATCAGTTATAACAGACCTCACAGATCCATCAGCCAACCCAGTCGCAATGACATTAACCGAAAGGCCTTCAGGAGCAGAACTGTAACAGATAGCTGTAATGGCGACGGGAAGTGTCACCTGGCCCACGAGAGATCCATTGATGGAATGAACGGTTAAGCAACATTGTGCCGTTCCTTGTGTAACGGCGGCGACGTCTCCAAGGGTATCACTTATACATAAACATTGTACTGGATCTTTTTCTCTTATCGACAAACAACGAATGTAGTCCATGCTATTCAAATCCCATAACAGAACTTCTCCATCTTGTCCTCCACTCGCCAAAACGTTGAAGGCTTTGTTAATATAAAGACTAGTGATTTTGCACCGGTGACCAATGAGGCAAACGGATGGACCTTTTCTTTTTATCACATTCTACGTAAAATAATAAATATTAGTTTATTTAATTTACAAATGTGTAACATATTTGTAGACGGATTAAGTGCCTTCCACACAGTGCAATTTTTCAATGTACGCCGTGTCAGTAAGCGTTAACTTTCAAAATTGCCGTTAGGCGTTTCGCTTAGTGCTCGTAGCGGCGCCTCACTCAACTTCAGCACGTACAAAAACTTTCATATTATGAGGCGAGCTAGTGGAAAAAATTCCACTATCGGCCACAATAAAGTATTTTCCTTACGCCGCGCCGTTTTTACGTGACAAAGTTGAGTGACGTGTTGTTAAGTGTATAATGTAAATTAAGTATTCCAGTTTCCATTAAAGCACGACAATTCATTTTACTTATCGCGTGTAAAATCGTTTGTACGTGCCTTAGTTGCGTGACGGCGTCATACGCGCTATAGTAGAAAATAAGCCTAAGCCTTGGTTTCCACTAGCGAGTGTCATTATGGCTGGTGGTTCCCACTTGCACGTGTAACGGCGCGTTACACAACTTTTGGACGTACAAACGTTTTGACGCGCGTAAAGAGCTTGGTTTCCACTAGCGCGCGTCATAGTGTATTTTTCTTTACGCGCGTAAAAACTATTGTACGCGCGCTAATGGGAAAGCTTTTGCCCTATTAAAAATCAGCCAGTAATCCGTCCAAGAACATAGAACTATTTAAAGGGGTGCTTAGAGACGATTCCATCTTCGCTAACGAGAAAATAATTATCGAAAACACAAGAAGGCGTGGCAACCCATTTACTTATGCTGGTTACCGGAATGAAAAGTTCGAGGGTGCATTTGTGTGGTAATATTACTGGAGCGAATCGCAAAACTATTAATTAGTTCTAAGTTCATATTATAAGCTTTAACTGTACTTGTCCAGTTTGCAGGTCTAAGAAATGAACGTCTATAACTCCAGATGATCTACCCAGAAAGAGAAAACTGCAGTCTGGCACAGTCGTGCACATTGTGACTGGATCGCCGGTTTTATCCGCCATGAGAGGCACTGGAGAAGAATCTCTCTTCAATTTGATTCTTATAATTCCATCAACGTGTCCCCAAGTGATCAATGACGCCGTAGTGACAAAAATGGTGTTCAAAACACCTGAAATAACGAAAATGTTATAATATAATAATAAACAATTGGGCGAGGTATAACTTACCCTTCTCTTTACTATAGGAAAGTAACAAACACGAATTCGCTGTCAAGCCGTACATATCATTAGTTAGCAGCGGAACTAAGGTTCCAATAGGCAAGTTGTGTCTGCTGTTGAGAACGGCGATCGGCACTGGTCCAGTTGGTGATCCCACGTAGTTACCCCATTTCAAACCGTGCACTTCTTTTAAAACGGGTTTCTGCAGAGCTAGCTCTGGCTTCGACGATAAAAATTGGAAAGTTCCGGAACCAGAGAAAGTATGCGAGCTTTGAAAAAGTTGCTTTGGCATCTGACCGAACGTTCGTATCATCGTGATAATGGCGTTTCTCTTCAGCGAATCTTCAATGTTGCTCGCATCCATACCGTAATAAGTCTTTAATATGAAATAAACATTTACATTACAACACTGTATTCGATGGCATAAACGAAAAACTTACAGCTGGATGGAATACATTAATAGCGTCCACAGCGGCTTTTCCGGTTTGCTTGTAGCCAAAAACCAAATCAATCCATTTATTTATATAAGACCGGACGTGATCACTTTCTAGGGCTTGTCTATGAACTAGTACGAACTTCCGGGGGTCGTTGACACACCACTGAGGCAGGAGGACATTATTTACCACTTCTCCCGACTGTCGTTTCCCAAGGTTAAAACCTTCGTTGTTACATAAAAACTCGGGCAAGAAGAAAAATTCCGGAATCAATTCTTTCACATCTGTGGTTGAATCATTACTAGCAAGTCGCCATGATGTATGCAAAGAATGGAATGTTCTATCTGGTATATCAAAACTTTGTCCTAAAAAGAAATTGAAGTTGGAAATTTGTTATAATCGCGACAAGTTTTCGTTTGGTTACGATAGGGTAAGGCCTACGTGCTCGGACTTCAGACACGTACCTTGATAATTGATAAACATCTGGGTAAAGGGCGGTAATCGTACGAGAAAATGGAGAACTGTTCCACTGTTACTATAATGAGATCCATAATGAAACGGTCCTGTTGAAGGCATCAACATATCATCTGAATCTTTTGAAATTTCATGTTCTTTTTTCAAAAACTTTAAAGGAAAAACCATTATAGTCGTATATACCAAAACCAAAATAGTGAAAATGGGAAGATTTACGTTATAAAGGTTGACGTAATATGTTTCCTTGCTGGGGTCTTGAACAGCCATTGGTTTAAGAAGATTTCGGTAAGTGGTTGGATTATTTAAATCCAATTCTTCATTGGTATAATCGGCTAATATGAAAGGGAAAACTGGATACTGCATCAAATCATTGAAAGATCGACCTGCTAGTTTGTTCAATTGAGTGAGATACTCAAAATTTGAAAGTTGTCTTTGTCTCCACTTTTCAGTGAATGTAGACAATTGGTCCGGAGCTGTCATGTTAGGGATTGGATTCGTAAGCAAATTCTGCCAAAAATCGTCTCTTGCCTAAAAAAGTAAAATTTAAGTTTAAATTCAAGGCCATAAGATACCAAATCGGTGAACAATTACGAATCAATTGATTTATGACTGGAAATTAAATTAGATTCGTATGGGCTGTGTTGAATTAGAATTGGTGGTATTACAAAACCCAGTCGTTTTAACAAAATATTTGCTAATAAATCATACTTTTGGTGTTGGAAACGCCACTAGGTGTGTGTGACCACTTGCTAGAAATATCTCTAAAGCGCTGTCCTTGAGTTGAAATCTTCTAAATTGTACCTCAATAATATCTTCGAAAGGCCAAACTTGAGCTGGATGCGAACCAAGCCCGCCGAATGGTATATGGTTCTTTTCTCTGACAAAATGTATGCATTTCTCTCCTATTAGAAACGCAAGGTATTAATTAATTAATTTATTAGTAGCACTATAACGTCGTTAAGTAAAAACATACCTATTAAAATTTCCCCTGAGACTTCGAGTGCGGGCGTAATTACAAAGCAAGTACAGTGATATCTAAAAAACAAGGAACATCATATTACATATAATACTAGCATAACATAGTTGGCTTGACCCTAGAAGACCAGTAAGACTTTTATGAGCTTCTGGAGTTGATATGTCCCATACCACCCTAAATTCAATTTATACCCTTTTTTATGAAACATATTTCCGGTTATACCGGCCATCCATCTAAAGGTCAAGCACGGTGTTTTTCTCAACTATTTAGACCTCAAAATGTATGAATATAAATAACTATTAATTACATTATACGTTCATCACTGTGTAGCCTTTCAACCAAAGCAGCAGTGCCTGATGTTGAGTCTCCATTATTAAACAAGTAAGATAAAGGTTGAGGTTGTTCTTCGATTTCTAAAAACCCTACAATTAATGAGCTTTACGACGACTATCAAACTCGAATATTATACATACCAATACACTTTTTAAAATCATCAGTGAAAAATTTGGAAGGTATTCTAAGATGGCATCGTTGAAGACGCCGACGAACCCTTTGGGGACCCTCCGTTGGATCAAGTTGCCACGATTGAGGATAGCTTTTAGGATCGTACCAGACAGACTTCTCATGCGTCATTTTTTCTAACATGATATGCCAACACTTTTCCGCTTCCATTTTGCGACCCAATGACCGTTTCAGTTCGATCATGAAATCCTTTCTTTGGATGTTCTGATGACTAACAGCCTCGGAAGTTATTTTGATAGCGTTGGACGAGAGTTCTTTGTCTAGTTGTCCGAGAAATTGTTGAAGTCTTCTGGCGGCGATTCTAATTTTGGCGTGCCACAGACAACGGTCTCTATAAGAGTTCTCGCCCCAGATGTTGATGGCCTTTTCGATTATTTCGTTATCCAAACAAGTCATGGAACGGCCGTACCACTTTATTACATCGTCGATCAGTTGGTAGATACTCTGACAAATGGGCGTATTCGTTGGTTCATTTGATGCGAGTTCAGAATTATCTTTATGTTTCAAATGATAGAGAAGGTCGTAGAGAAAAGACAAAAATTGCTGGGAAACCTATTAAAGCGACACAATATATAAACGGTCTATAGATAATTTCGAGCAACAAGTTCACATTTAACTCACGTGTTGGGTCATGTGCCTTAATACAGCTCCAATTATTTCTTCGTGTTTCCATCTCGAAACCAGCAAATTGACAACTTCAAGCCGTTTATTGATAGTTGAGTGTGAAGACAGCAACCAAAGTAACAACTTGCTTAACTAAAATAAAATTATTAACAATAAAATTAATCTAATGATTCCAAAACCAGAGCACAATTCACACACCTCAGAACTGGTATCTTTGAGGACAGCCACTCTCCGATAATACTTAGGCGTCTCTAGACCAGTGGCTAAATTTCCTTCCAGTTCATCCAGCAATCTTACTAACAGTCTAGTGGAAAACTCCAACTCCAAATGTGATATCAGACAATTAGGCTCTCGGTGTATTAGGAAATCATTTGCAAGGGCCACTAATTGGCAATATTTCTCCAAGATTTCGGCCGGTGAGCTATCGTAAGACGAAAGGTTTCCTGCGAATGTTTGACTACGTCGCTTTTCCGATCTCGCATTTATAAAGGACGAAGATCCTCGACGCTCGTAAAGAGGAATATTCGAAATGGACGACAAGTGACTCGACTCGGTTCTAGATAGGAGCCTTCCTGCATAAGGATTTAAATTGGGAGCAACGGCCCACAAAACAGAACCTTTTCAAAGTCAAAATAAACACCATATTCAGGAAATCTAGGATATTAAAGAATAAATTCTTACCAACTGTTTCCAAACTGCGTTCCATACTTAAGAGACTTTCTGATATCAAGGAACAAACGCAATCTCGGAATATTCTAACACAAATTGATTCTGGCCCTACGAAGTTACAATGACATGTACAATAATGACATTTGGAAGACGAGTAATGTAGACAAATTCGAGGGGTAAGTCACTCTCGGATGACCTGTACACCGAGTTCGCGTACTTAGTACTGTTAAAGGTACGGATTTTAAAGAGTTCACGAACTCTTATTAGCACAGTCAGAGGTACGACAGCGTACACCGAGTTCGCGGAGTGACCAACCCCTCGGACAAATTGTAGGCCGTTGCTAACGGGGCATTGGAGGCCACTTATCAAAGCATGATTAAAAAGGTTTGTTTTAAGGCGCAGGGCAGAATTCACGCATGAAGCCCATTAGAATAGAGGCACTATACCCTTTAAAGGGGTTTTTCCTTTGCAAAAAAAAAACCCGTTGGGGATAGTAAGAGTAAGGAGCTGTTGGCTTCCGTGTTATGAAGGGCCTGCCACCACCTTCCTACGCATTGTAACCCGGCCACCTGGGATTAAGGCATTAAAAGTAGCTAGATCACTTGGGTCTAAGGTGGAGCTTAGGTAGTAGCGTTGCTGATTATTATTACAATTTCCCCTAAGCAAAACACATCCCTGGTTGCTAAATAGTTTTGGTATAACCTAACGAACTATTATGGAAAAACAATGCTTCCATATTCACAGCGTGTTTTACAGTGTTCAGACAGTGGTGATTACTTACCACACTGTTCCAGAGAGTTAATATAGTTGACAGTAAACTGTGTGATAGCATTATGAAGCAAATTACAAGCATTCTCCAAAGTGTTTGATGATCTTAAGAAAAGGTTTTGAAACCAATGTTACTACCCCAACTCACACAATGTATGTAACATTTTTTTATAAATACCTAACAAGCTGTTTTCCAATCAGGCTGATCAAGTTTAGAATATCCACTATAATCAAATCAATGTCGGAAACACCTTCTAAATCGGTTTCGCTAACGAATAATGAAAAGTAATGTTGTAACAACAGTATTTTCAAAGGTAGAATTATAAAAATACTTTACCTCGAATTTTTATGAGTAATTTTAATAATAAAACTGCATAGAACTTCAATCAATCCATTTTCTACTAAAATACAGCAAGTTCCTCCCACAATTTGTATTATCTAGAATATTTAAAAACATTTAATACCATAAGAAGTATATTATACGAGAAAAGTACCCAACTACGACGATAAAAATGAAACAAGATACTTCTCAAGCGCGTGGTAATTTTCAATAGGATGATAAAATTAGCGAATAAGTAGATTAATCCATTATGAAAAGGGATACTAAAGCTAAACCCTAAACGAATTTGAAGAAATTTAAAAACTTACAAATAGCTCGTACCGATAGGTCTTCGAGCAAAAAAAAAGACGCGAAACTCGGACCAAATAGATCTTAGAGTGAAAGATTAAATTAAATTAAATTAAATTGCCAGAAATTCCCACGGTAGACCGGTTTCGTACTATTTGGGACTCGTCAGTACCGTGCGGGAAATCTGGCTTGCGACTATAAAACCGAATAGAGAAACTAAGCCTAAATATTAAAAATTTCAAAACGAGTTGCATAGCAACGGAAAGCCGAATAGGGGAATTTCTGGATATTTTATTTAATTTAATTTTTCACTCGAAGATCTATTTTGTCCGAGTTTCGCGTCTTTTTGTTTGCTCGAAGACCTATCGGTACGAGCTATTTGTAAGTTTTTAAATTTCTTCAAATTTGTTTAGGGTTTAGCTTTAGTATCCCTTTTCATAATGGACTTATCTACTTATTCGCTAATTTTATCATCCTTTACAATGCAGTCCATAGGTGGTTCATTTTAACTTAACATTGCGTAATTTTCAATAGCCACGATATTCTAGCCAAACCGCGGGAGCGTATACACCGCATGACGATTTAAAATGTAAACATTACTAAATATTTTTCTTAGGAACCGTATTTTTTAAAATTACCTATTACCCGGAGCTTGCAAAGGAAAGTGTTTCGATTGAATAACTTTAGAAATAAAGGAAGATATATACTTATCTCGAAGAGATATACGTCTGAAACAATTAATTCAAAATATCGTAGAACAATAGGATTACCTGGTTAAGTATTCCTATAGCGTTATGAGATAAAGCTAAATCTTCGGACGCATTGACTAAAACTCCCAAGACGCTTAAGGAAGAATAGACTTGATCAGGAAGTAAGTCTATAGAAGTGTTCAGACCAAATTCTTCGGGCGACGTGCTACAAAATATTAGTTGTGAGAACGCACAATTCAATATGAAACCAGGATCTTTTTATTAAAAGGTCGGCGCACCTGCCTGGCTATGCCGTCTAAATAATTGTAACCCGTTCTTCCCAAGAATATTCTTCTCCTGGTAAGATAATAATAATGACCTAGGTGGAAAACAACTGTCTCGTCGCGCCCCTTAACGAGTGCTAGTGGAACTAAGGATTTTAGTGCGATCATTATAAATAAATGAAGGTTGAACACAATGCTCATCTATTGAATATTAAGATTTTAATACATTAAATAATATCTGTTTAAATATTAGGTTATAATTAAATAGGAATACAAATTATTTATATTGGTACCATAAAATAATTGGTTATATCTTATTTCTTTTATATAGTTTGAGGTACCAGTATAGATGACATAAGCCAGCACACTCCACAGTAACATTTTCCCCCGAGCTAAAACTGACGAGCTAGCGCAAAAAAGTCGACAATGGGCTGACCTCCTCATAAAAATATCCTGATTAAACCGTCGCATACTCGTGTTTATCTTTTAAATGCCTTAGAGCTAAGATGGTACAAGCATCCAAGACCGACTGATTTACGGAGAACTGGTGTAGTTGATTAGCCAGTAGTTGAAACCCATTTTCTTTTAGAAAATTATCAACGTGATCCGATGGGAGGCGCAGAAGATGGGCGCAGAGAAGTTTTAAAACGGAACATCGAACTGTTCTATGTGGATGATTTGATAGTAGTAGAGTGGTTTCAAGATTAAAGCTCTTGGGTAAAATTAAAGGCATGGCTGAATCGGGCAGTGTTAGAAGAAATTCATACAACAGGTTATAAACACCTAAAGGATCAATTGAAAAACATTGTAAAGGACGCTGATCAATCACTAATTTAGTGGTAAACTGGGCAAGCATAGATCTACGGAGCCAGAATCAGGCAAGAGTAGAAAACAAAATTTGTTCCACGAGTATTGGGGTAGGTAGATTGCAGATCTTTGCCGTTATAGTAAAAAAAGTTACAATACCGGAAATGAAAACTTGAAGCCCTTCACCAGAACTGAACTCGTCACCTTCCTCAAAGGTATCGTCATCGGCTATTGACGTGGCAATTTGTATATCTTCAGGTTGGGCATTTATTGTTAATTCAGTTGGGGAAATACCTTAGCAAACAAAGACGAAAATATAAGGTAAAATGTTTCGAGGACTAAAAATGGCTCCGTACTAACTTTCTGCAATACTTTTGTCATCTTTAAAAGAAGAAATTTCGGCATCTTTAATTTTAAGATTTGCAATAAGTTTGGAGACTTTCGTATTGAATATATCGTTGTCATTTAAAACGCTTTCTTCTATGCCACTGTCGCCTAAAATATTTTTGACGTCACCCTCAGAGTTGGTTCCTTCTGAACGATGAAATCTCATTAGACAAAATCGGTACATTTCAATGTCAGTTTAATCGTACCAGAACTCTCACTAGACTTAATGCTTCCTTTCCGGCTTTCCCAGCTTTTATTATCGGTATGAGTGACGGGCATTGTAAAATAAGCTCGACCAGGTTTATAATAAATGAACGAATAATCGGGAGGGTGAAGAAGGATTAAAGAACCCCAAACGGAATCGAGTAGTTCAAAATTCGGTGGCATTCCTAGCAGATTTCGCATTAAATTAGACAATGTTTCCCCTAATTCGTTAGGAATTTGAGGTTGCGAGTCTAAAACCTTTTCCTAAATAAAAAATATTTTCTTGGCTCCATTGCGAAATATTTTTGACCGAGTCAGATAGATATTACCTTCAAAAGGAATGTAACGCGGGTTACCACATCAACCCTAAGCAACTGCTGCACGTTGAACTTTCTAAACGGGTGTTTATCTCTAACAAGAACGTTTAAACTCTGAAACAACGATATTAGATCTTGGTAATTATCAAATGCGTTCCACGAAGAGATGAGCGTAGCTAATATCCACGGATGTAAAATTACAGCTTCTGTTCTATTATTTATTTCCAATGAAATTTTACTTCTAGAGACGCTTGGTGATAGTACAGGACTATTGACTGACTCATTAACTAAAACCTAGTAAAATGGAGGACAGATAATGATACCGTTTAAGTGAAATTCATAGTTGTATGTGAAAACTTACTAGTAGCATTCGAGATTTGGTCAAACATTTGTAATTTGAGAATGTAAATTTGAGCATTTCTTCGAAACTAGCGGAGCTTAAATTGAAGTTTGTGGCTTTAGTGTGTAAATAGGGCCTAGCTTGGCATTTCGACACATTATTTAAGCATTTTAAGAGTAGTCTAAGTGACTCGGCTTGGAAATGTTCATCATCGGACATTTCGACTAATTTTGCAAAGAGAAAAAGGAAGAGATTGCCACCGCCCAGATGCTCGATACTGCAGAGCAAACTCTGATGTGACCTTGGATGAAATTTGCCGAAAATAGACAAAGGCAAATCAACGGGATATTGTTGGGTGGGTCTGTTGTCATTTGCAGCGACTCGAAAATTACTGTGATGACTACTTGTAACGATAGGAAGGTACATTTCTTTAAAATCCATTACGTGAGGATACACTAAGTAGTTCATTGGCTTGCGTGGATTGTAAGCAACGTAAAAATGTTCCTGAAATTAAAACGTTTCTCAGAATGCTTTCCTTACCCGCCATCAACGCGTTTGGAAACTTACTCTTAAAGACTGAAGCAGTTCATCCGTTTTTGATTCCATTTCTTTTATATTAATATCGGCGTTTATAAAGTGCTTAATGTATTTCGAATCCAGAAACAAATTTAGGAAGTTACAAGGCTTTTCGTCTAGTAAACCCTGCGTTAAATTTTGCTGATCAGGACCCAATTGTGACAGAAGAAAACATTGATTTAACTGTAGAATCAAACCTATATTTATCGGTAACAGTTCGTGATTAAAATACTTTGACAATTCAGGGACAGCAAGAACAAATCTAAGTAAAAGAGAGCTGGTAAAATATATTATCTGTTTTAATCCAAAATAGCAATGTGGACGCCGTAAAGGTCAACATAATCGTTCAAATTGCAAAGCTTTCCCGCGCTAATTTCCGGAAGTTGAGTTGTGAAAATGCCAAATTATGATGGGCCGAGGAAGGGGATAGCCTAGTTAAAATTGGGGCTGAATTTTTCAAAAGAATCTGAGGGCCTTTAATATAGCTCTTTCTTGCTTAGATTTCTTTCAAACTTAGTTATAACGCTGCATTACTTTTGAATAAGAAAACATTTCCTAATTCGTAACAATTTATGTTAGGAAATGATTCAATTTCTTTATCGATAGAATGACCAATTAATATATATGAAGCTCTGTGACTCTTTTTAGTTTTGTTCAAACAAAATGTTGGAACTGGATTGGACACCATGAAACCGTCCAAAATTAGAGAAATCTAAGAAATACATTTTCAGGTATAGAATCACACGGCCATTACTTATGGTTTTAAACAACCAATTACCTTCGCATTCGAGTATTTTCCTTTGATATTATCCACTTCATTATACGTTACGACTAAATGATGCCACTTATTTGTTTCAACTATCAACGGAAAGTCGAAATCGGACTTTCGTAGACAAATATATTCTTTCTTAGTCGCTTCGGTAATATATATAACGAACGAATGATTTTTGAAATCAAGCCACAATTCCATTAGCCAGAAATCAGAACCAACTGATAATACGTGTTGAGTGTTCAAGAAATCGTTTTTCGAGGCTTGACATTTCATTTTAATCCATAACGACACGGAAAAGCCGTTTTTTTGTCTAGGAGACCAATCGGCATCTTGTACTAAGGGCATGATAGCTCCAGTAACATTCCACGGTGGAATAGACTTGGCTTCAAAATCAGCCGTCATCCGATTTCCCAATATATGCCACATCACCATTGGGAAATCCAACGATATATTATCGGACTGACTGAAATCAAGTTCCCCCAAATTGTACTGATCGGCGTCTTTCCGCACTCCAAATTTTTCCAAATTAAAAGTTGTCAGAGATGGAACGAATTGAATTGGAAATTGCACAGAAAATGACGATTCCCGATTAGGACTATCTAGAACGGAACAGAATCCATCCAGCAACGAAACCTGCATGGTTGATTGGTAACTTAATATCGGTATGTAATTAAAACCAGAAGAATATAGTATATTTATTAGGAGAGAAGTATCCACATCCCTTTACTACCGCTAATATTATCAGCTTAAAACATGTAGGTACTGGCAGATTTTTCAAACCAGGAAGTGACGAAACCAGGGTGACCAAGGAAAGACTTTGAAAATTTTATAGGAAAAATAGGAATTTTAGGAGCGAGTTATATGAAATAAAGGAAATAAAATAAACAAATAATAGGAAAATATAGGACCTTAAATAGGAAAATATAAGAAAATAATAAGGTAATTATTGCTTATCGGTATACTTTGACTCTAATCACCTAGCATATTGATAATTTTTGTACACTGCCTTCTTGCATTATTGGATCATTTAGCGGATTTACAAAGCCCGTACATTTCGAGCTTTTGTTCGAAAGTGGCAGTATTAGAACTAGATGTTCAATGACACGTTCAAAAAAATTTCATTTTCAAAAGACCGTGAAATTATAGGAAAGTAGGAATTTATAGGAAGGCATTAAAAATAAAGGAAAATATCGGAAATATAGGAAGTCTGGTCACCTTGAGAAAGGAAACAATGTGGGTCTGATTTTCTAAAACTAGTGCAAAAATATGATTTATAAATAAGTAAGGAAATATTGGTAATTTTTACAGGCGTTATATTTTTAGACGTGATGCGGTGTATGACCTAAATGGATACTTATCTCGTAAAATATATATTATAAACTTCTGCCACAACGGATAAATGAAAAAACTTACAAGAATACAATTATATGATGAGCTAAATAACTTCAAATAGTTGAATAATTCTGAAGTACTGATGCCAGCTTTAACAACAATACTGGACCATAACTTGATTAAACTTTGTTTCAATTCATGGGCGTCCACAATTGAATAATTGGAAGAACAAGCTAACAGACTGTAAATCATTTGAAGGGCGCCCTGCAAAAATACAAGGGTATTAAATACTTAGTTTAATTGGAAAGGTCTGGAATTCAAAAAATCTTGGACAAATAAACTAACGGATCCGAATCATAATCCAAAACCCAATTCTTCAAATGGCATCGCCGCCAGCGTTCCTACCGAGAGAATCACGAAATGTTTCCACCCAAACACAAAGAACTTGCGTACAAACGCTAGATGGTCTGCATTGTATTTTTAAATTAAGTTAGGCCTTGTGGATAAGATTGAAAAAAATACTTGTCTTTAATATTTGGGGGAAATCTTTCCAATATCTGACACTGTGGCGCAACAAGCGGAGCCGCTGTAAAAGTACCAAAGCGCGCCATCTAGATTCGGGTCCAGTATTTTATTTTTCCAAGCGTGAATTAAGAGAGCGCACCTGTTGTTTAAGAATTCTGGAACAACTTTGGCCTTCATTTTGGCACAAACTAATCAACCTTTGCACAACATGAACTGCGATGTCCAATTTCCCAGCAGCGTCTCCCTTTGGCTGAACCAACTTTTCAATATGTTCAGTCAATAACCTCAAAGTTAAATTTAACAAAGAAGGATGGAGGATTTTTTTGTGATCCTTAGCACAATCTACGAGATAAACAAGCGCCGGTTGATGAAAAATTATCGCAAAATCATTTCCTAAAATTTACCTTCCGTAACGTTCAATATACTGTCGTCATCCGTATCAACATCTCCGTTATAAAACAAATCAGTTGATAATTCACCGTCACTCTCGCTTAAATCACCAAGGTAGCTTTCGCCGATATGCAAATCGAGGCTCTGAAATAAATATTTTGTAATGCTATTTCAATGTCACACAGTACTGTCATTACAGCTTACTTGTAGAGCCCATTTCGCTTTGTTCGTTGCAAAATGAGTTTGAAATTCCCCCATGAAACACATAAATAAACTATCGTACAAATGGCGTAACTTCTTGATACTGTCGGGTATCCACGTCCTTAACGACAGCTCCGTTAACACGAGGATACGCTGCTCACTAATATGCTACAATGGGAAAATTTTCCATTTCAAAAGTGTTAATGAAATACGCGAAGTATTTTCCATAAGTGTGCCACTTAATTCTAGAGTGGGGTGGCGGAGTGGTTAGCACTTTCACCTCGCAGCAAGAGGAGCCGGGCTCGTTACTATAGAAGAGAGCACTAAGTGATAACTAGGAAAAACTCCTTCCGCGTAGAGTTTGCAAGTTATCTTCCCGCTGGTTAAAGGGGGTTTCCGCTTCCCATAAAAACTTGTAGAGGTTAGCGGTAATAGTAATTGTAAGGAGCATGAAGGGCTTGCCACCACCCTCCTACGCAATTTAACCCAACCACCCGAATTAAAGGCATTAAAAGTCGCTAGATGACTTGGATCAAAGGTGGTGCCTTGGGTGTTATTAAAATATAGAAGAGGATCTTGGGTCGATATTTTAGGCGTATGAACTTCCGGTCAAGTCCTAGCTTTAGAGCTTCTAGGTAGATTTTAAAGCCTTGTGTAAGCTAAGCTAAGAGTTGCTACTACTAGTCTATATTTTTATGCTTAGTCAAAATAATTATCCAAAAAAGATAGCGGGATAAATACGGAACTTAAAAACAAAATTAAACACGCGCAAGATAGCGGTACGGGCACACTTATGCCAAAAAAATAATTATGATAACGAACTTACTTCGGCTTCCGAGATATCGTAGAAGGGCACCAAATTCAAACAAACTGATAAAGTAGCTTCTAATAACTGCACTATTTTTATATCGGGACAATTGGAATCCGGATTTTCACATTTGGATTCTTTTTGAAAATGTTCCAATATTTCCAAAAATAATTTGTAGACGACAGCAAGCACGGGACTGCTTAGAAAGAGCGACCGATAGCTTTGGCACTGAAGAAGATCCTTACAAGTCAGCCACGCTTTGTAGATATACTCCAACTCTTCGATGCATTTATCATAATCAGACTCTCGTCTTTCGATGGCGAGTGAAAAGAAATCGACGTTGCACTTCAGCAAGACGTTGTTAAGTAAAGAGACCGCTCCCGGATGAATTTCATCTTCCGTGTAAGCCGGATTTTGATCTTTCGAAGTAGCGAGAACGATGTACTTCAGTATATCCAAGATTTCGTGATTAAACGAATGAGTTTCGCTTAAGAAGTTTGCAAATTGTTCCAAGGAAAAGACTTTCAAGAAATCCGACACTAAACTCTTGTGCTCTAGAAGCTTCGAAAGTGCCACGAGACTAAATTCCAAAGTAAGAGCGTCGTTTTCGGTGGAGAATTGGAATCTGCCTTTTTCGAAAAGAGGCGCGGCGATATAGTTCAAAATGTAAAATCTGTGTTCTTTCGGCTTGGTTTCGATTAATCGTAAAAGGTAATGAGAGACAACGTTAGATCTAGAACAATCCATCGACAAAAAGAGATTTTTATAAAGCGACCAATAGTTAATTAGCCAAGTTTCCGTGTTCCACGTCTCGGACACGTCGCAAAATTCGCAATTTTTTTCTGAGATGGTTTCAATGAGCTTTTCCATAACAAGGAGTGTTTTGTGGCACAGAAAATTCTTCGTTTTGGTCAAACCGCTTCGGAACCCTTCCACCAGTCCAGCTGGCGTGATGCAACAACAAATACCACCCAAACTGAGAGTGTCGATTATTAACAATTTGATCGAAGTGTCTTCCATAAATGAGAATAGCCCCAGTAAACATTTTGTAATGGAAGACATAATGCACAAAGATTCTTTGTCGCAGCAAGTTTGATACGGTTCTCCGAACACTTCGATATGATGGTGACATTCCAAGTGATCCAAAGACGTTTCCATAAGTTTGGACGGGAAATTTTGCAACTTAAGTAACGCGTATTGACTCATTTTAACAAACTCTTTAACGCACGTTCCCAACAATTTAATCAACTCGCTATCGTCCTTTGAAATAATCTTGTTGGCAATTTTGCAAAATTTAATATCACTGAACATTCTTAATAAACTGACGAAAAAAATTTGTTCTTCTTCTTCCAAGAAGTGACTCTTTCTCATATACTGATTAAGTAAACAAATTGAAGCTAAGTAAGTATCACACGCTAGGCGAGCGGAAATTATCTGCTCGTTAAAATATTTCGAGGTGCAGGAAAGAAGAATCTCCAAAGTATTTTTCAGGGAATCGTAATTTTTCTTAGTGCAAGAAATTAAAGCGGAAGATATACTGTACAGGAGATTTAAAATATAATGTCTAATGTCATCTTTGTTCTGGTCAGACCAATCTTTGGGGCTCCACTCGGTGGAGAGCAAACAGAAATAGAGCTCGCTGACGCTCTCTACGAAACTTTCAATGTGAGATTCTTGTAGGCGCGTTCGACTATACTGGTTGAAAATGATGACTAGCAAGTCAATGGCAATTTTGGAGAGATCGACTGCCGAGATGGACCAAGGTACGTCTTCTTCCCAGTGCTGAATGAGATGTTTCAACTTTTTCTCTTCGACTTCGATTGGTTCGCATTCGGAGTCGGATTTGGCATGCTGTTGCGAATAATACTCGAACGGATTTCTCGAATGTAAGACGGGTGACGACATGATCGGTGGGATGAACGTGATTCGAGGCGGTTGAGGCTCGTCCGAATCGGAATTGCACTTATTTACCATCTCGTTTTCGACCTCTTTCAATTTCATTTTCGACCTTTTGTACTTTCGTAAATGTTTCTTTCGTTCGATTCTTTGCAATCGCCATTTCGGGTGCAACGAATTCGACAAAGCCAACGTTTCGCATTCCGTTTTCATGTGATCGAAATTACAATTATGCTCGACGCTGTTACACAAATTTGTTGGCGTGGTGGAAGATATAAACGGAAGCTCGACTAGATCGGTTAGGATGGATGTTAAAATTTTGGCAAGTTCGTACTCGTAGCTTAAGTTCTATTGAAATAAAAGTGGTTTAACGTGAATTAGTAAAAATAATTAAACTTTCTTTGGAAACAATTTTGACCAATTCGCAAAATACAGGTTATGTGGTAGAAAACTCTATTTCCAGTAGGAGCTTTAGGTTCCTGCAATTGTTGCTAATACCCAAAACTTACAGTACTTAGAAAGCTCCATTTGAAACAGAAAAGCTACCATTTCCATCCATTTCCGTTGAAAACATTTACAATTTTATTGGGGTTCAAAAACAACTAATAGTAACCAGATTTCCTACGGATATTTCCCTGATTTTTTCAAGTGCGAGATAACCACAATTAAAACTAAGATTTACTAAGTAACTCATTGCATGATTGTCATTTAAGCTAAATTGGTTCCATGTTGTCATATAAAATATTATATTACAAGTAGTATTTGTGCAAAAAAGGTAAATATATTTTTTTTAGAAATCTTATTGATGTAAATTGGTATTCATTAGGAAAAACTATCTGAACTCTCGAAAAATTCCCTGATTTCCCTGATTTTTACTAAAAATTGGAAAATCCCTGGTATTTCCCTGACTTTTCTGTCGACAATCAAATTCCCTGATATTTCCCTGTTTTCAAGGTTTTCCAGGTCTATATGAACCCTGAAATATTTATTACATATCCGTTACCATTCCATTTGACCTAAATTTTCTTTTTCTCACCCATTCCCAATTTTCTTATTTCCGAGGCATATAATTTCTGCCACTATTATGAAGATAAGGGTAACGCTTATAAAGTATAAAGCAAAATTTCTGCTCTATTGGCGACATCCCACCTTCAACGATCTGAAAATTACAATTTTCATGCAAATATTTGGTTTTCCAAATATTTTTCAATAATCTGATTCCCGACCATTCTCTCGGGAATACCCGAGGGGCAGGTCACTTTCATTTTAGGTGCGTCTTAATCATAGTAAAATGATTAAATCTGGGTAATCGTGATTAAATCAGGGTAATCAAGATTAAAAAATCTAATCACGATTTAATCAATCTCATCACGATTTAATCAATCTCATCACGATTTAATCAATCTCATCACGATTTAATCAATCTAATCACGATTTAATCAATCTAATCACGATTTAATCAATCTCATCACGATTTAATCAATCTCATCACGATTTAATCAATCTCATCACGATTTAATCAATCTCATCACGATTTAATCAATCTAATCACGATTTAATCAATCTAATCACGATTTAATCAATCTCATCACGATTTAATCAATCTAATCACGATTTAATCAATCTAATCACGATTTAATCAATCTAATCACGATTTAATCAATCTAATCACGATTTAATCAATCTAATCACGATTTAATCAATCTAATCACGATTTAATCAATCTAATCACGATTTAATCAATCTAATCACGATTTAATCAATCTAATCACGATTTAATCAATCTAATCACGATTTAATCAATCTAATCACGATTTAATCAATCTAATCACGATTTAAACGAGATTTAATCAATGTAATCATGATCTAATCGGCTATTTGGAACAATAGCCCCCCGCCCACATTTTCCCCAGTTTTTAGTTCCACCTTACCAACGTACTTATTAAGGGGAACCTAATGTTGCAAAAATTATTAGCCGCAAATAATTAATTTTAAAGATGTATCGGTTCGGGGCGTAGAATTCACTCCGCGGCGAAGAGAGCTCGCCGTCGCGCCGTTTTTGCCCTTTCGAAAATCGGCCTTTCTTTATTTGTTGGGAGTGGTAATGGCGCCAGTAGGACCACACCATTCGCGAAATATGTTGCTGTAGTAGACGTGGGGTCTAAGGATTAAAATGACAGATAGGAAAGAAACATTTCACGAAACTGATTCATTTTCCGCTAACCATGCCCGATACCGGGTCTTCGCGTAGTTCCGCAAGATCGGAAGATTATTAGGCTTTTTTTAAGAATAGGCACTTTTGGTTTTTGTTTATTTTTTAAGGTGTATTATCTGTTAATAATGGTTCTTGTTTATTTTTAAGGTGTATTATTTGTCAAGGATTACAGTAATGCAAAACGTTTTAACCGCAATTTATTATTTAGAAATATATGATAAATATAAAATTGTTACTTGCGAGCAATTTTTACCTCGTAAAATACGACATATTTCGATATTTTCTCGGGAAATACGAGATTTTTGTATGTTTTGATAAGGTAGTACTGATGACATTTAACGGCAAGATATTACTAAATTTTGAAAAAGTGTCTAAACCAAAACTGTTTTTTTTTTACGGCGAATTCAGTTCGCTAGATACTAGGTACGACGAGGGGTCGGGCATTTGCCTGTTTTGTGTACGGGATTTTGGATTTTTTATTGTGGATTTCTCATAGAAAGTCTATGGGAGCCAAATTCTTGGATTTTGGATTTGTGGATTTTTTTCCAAATTTTGAACGGGATTTTTCCAAATGACCGACCCCTCGAGGTACGATTTCACTGGATACGATATCCGTAGGAGGAGGGAAAACTCGTTCGTGTGGGATCGATTAATCTCTCAGTCGCTCTCCCTTGTTTATTTCGCACCACAAAAGACTATACTAGGTACGGTCCTCTAGTCGCGTTACAGATGGCAGAGCTTGATTAGCAAGAATGGGGTTGGGGGGCGCCGCGCGCCCCCAACGCTCGAGCGAGGTGAGTGCGCGGCGCCATGAGGCGCCAATACTTCGATTACGAGTCCAGTTTTTCTTTTAGTCTACACGTACAAAAATCTCGAAATACGTCGTATTTTCCGTGGTAAAATTACTGGCAAGTAACAATTTTACGTTTATCCAGTGGCGTAAATAGCGCCCCCGCAGACCCCGCGGCACGGGGGGGGGGGCGAGAACTAGGGGACCCCAAACGTTTATGATTAAAATCGGTGCTATTTAAAAGGGCCCCGAGTTGTTTTTCGCGGGGGGGGGGGGGGGCAGGAGTTCCTAGTTACGCCACTGCGTTTATCATATCTTTCTAAATAATAAATTGTGGTTAAAATATTTTGCATTACTGTAATCCTTTGGTTTTTTAATGCGAAACATTTTTTTTCGGGAATTAATACTTAAGGAGATATAGTTAATGGGGTTTATATATGCACCCATGATGATTATAAGAACGGGGCTGGGAGGGGCGCAGGTCCGGCCCCCCAGCGCTCGAACGAAGTGAGTGCGCGGCGCCGTCAGGCGCCAATGTATAGTCTTTGAACAATTATTAATTAACTTTTTAAATAATGCTTTGCGGCGAATAATTTTTGCACCATTGGAATCTCCTTAAAAAGTACTTTAAGGGGGGTCGAGAACGGGGAGCAAAGGGAGTGGCGGGGCTATTGTTCCAATTTACCATCTAATCTTTTCAATCAGATTTAATCATCTTAGATTTAATCACGATTTAATCAATATAATCGAACGAATCGAGATTTTATAATTAAAATCAAAACTAAATTATTATTATTGTCGGTTCAATCGCAATTGTGTTGGATTCTCGATCTAATTTCAAATCGCGATTTAATCATACTAATCACGATTTATTCGTTTCAATCAGGATAATTTAATCATTTTAATCAGTGTTGATAATTTAATCATTTTAATCAGTGTTGATAATTTAATCATTTTAATCAGTGTTGATAATTTAATCATTTTAATCAGTGTTGATAATTTAATCATTTTAATCATTTTAATCATGATTAAACGTGATTTAATCAACATAATCGTGATTAAATTGAATTTAATCAAAATAATCACGATTAAATACGATTTAATCTTTCGAGGGGTGCGTCGTTAATCAAGGAAGTGACCTGCCTCTCGGGAAACCCACGGTTACCGTGGAAAATGGTAAAAGAACCAGTTGCAATGCAGCTTTATAACTTAAAATATTATATATCTGTAGCAGAAATACATGAACCGAAATTGTCAGCGACCTTTTCCTCTGTCGAGACCATAGATATAGGAAACGTATATAAAGGTCTAGATAAAATATGTCAAAGGGAGTGAATACGGAGGTGACAGCTAGCAGAAACGCGTAATTTCTGCAGGCTATCCTTATAAGACGCTATCTATCGGTAAGATAGCTCGTGCTATCGTCTGGAGAGCCATCGTCTCCTGTTTAAAAATTATACTAAAAGTCACCAACAGATGGTGTCTAAAGACTAAGGCCTGCGGAAAGGTCAAGCACTTAGTACTAAAATGCTAATGGTCACGTGCCTTCCTCGGTGTCTGCTAGGTGTCAATTCCGTATTTTATGTTAGGCTTAGACGCCCCGAAATTTATCTAGACCTTTATATACATTTCTTATATCTATGGTCGAGACTATCGCCGGACACGTTGAGGCCCTAACCCCGTTACGCCAAGGGGGGAGGGGAGTAAAAAAGAAGGCGGTCTTATTTTTTGCGTCCTCGCAGCAGCGTTAATCGCGTCGAAAAACGTAATTTTTAAGAACCAATGAGATTGCAGTATTATTTGATTTTATTAAAGCGGAGAAGCATACCGGGGCCCCAACGGGTGGAATTGGAGAAACGCTAAAGATTATCTCGACATATTCATTCTCCCTGAGTATAAATAAATACATTCTTGGTAAAAAATAAAACCACAGTTGTTCAAATTTAATACGAAGACTTTAAAAATGTCGAGTATAAATACTTTTACACAGTGCAATTTTTTCTACAAAACAAGCCGAAGTTAAGAGATAACAGGGTTCCCACCAAAATCTCAAAAAATAATAGGGAGATAGGGGATTTTTATGGCTAGAAATAGCGCGAAATAGGAACCAAATATTTTAAAGTAGGAACCAAGTAGGGACCATTTTAATAAACAAAAATAAGATCTTTATTTAAACTTTTAAAAGCAGCAAATTTTTAAAACTGACTTAGTTTTAATTTAAAAAAAATGTTTTATCACAAAAATTAAGTACTTAGTTTTAATTTCTAAAAAACCTTTTATCAATCCCAAAAATGACTATAAATTTTTTGTAATAATTCTATCACATTAAATCTGGTTTTTTTTCGCTTTTCTACGAAATATTTTAAGCAGATGGTACTTTTCACCAAATGTACTAGAAATAGGGTGATTTAGTGACCAAATTCCGATTTTATGATGGTTTAGGGACCTCGAAAAAAAGTAGGGGCTTTTAGGCGTTTTAGGGACCTGGTGGGAGCCCTGCAATATAATTAAACGACTAGAAATGTCAACGGCATTGAGTATACTTCAGAAGCTCTAACAAATATTTACATACAAAAGATTTTAAAAATATTTTAAAAAAATCTCTTCTTTCCAAAATAATCGGACGCGTAAGGTTTCCCAAATAACGAATTAATTTTTGTACGTTTTCCCTTATTATTAACTAACGGACGTTTAGCTTACATACACTAAGCCTCGGTTGACAAACGACGTTTCACGTCAAGGTTTTTAAAAATCGTGCATGCACTTCACGCAGTTTTTTCTAAGAAAAACGATACATTTTACCTCACTAGATGGCGAACTAGTTACCCGTGGTGCACTCGTATATTATCCCCGCGGTCGGGCGGGACGAAATAAACGAAGGTAAATTTTCTACCCTCCCCCTGGCGTACAAAGAAAACATATCCCACGAAAAAAGCGCTGACTGATAATTTCGGTTCATGTATTTCTGCCTGTAGGCATACTTCAATCCACACGTATCGAATTTGCCATATCTGAGTATCTCTACAAGCAATATCAAAATAATGAGGTAGAAAAGACCGTGTTTTACACGCAAATGATACGAAAACCACATGCACTAAATTCGAAGCCGATAAGAAATAAAAATATTGAAGTAAAAGTGGTTAAGACCCTATCGACGTTCTATCCTTGAGAGATATCAACAGTTATTGTTTGAATGAGTTGAGTGCACCTTTGACTAATAAATATTATCAGATTACGGTTTAAATTACAAACAATGAGACTGGGCAGAGGTATTTAAGGCCTCAGCGAATTTTTCTATGGGGGGAATTAATGAAGCCAAAGGCGGGGGAAATTAGTGAAGCCAAAGGCGGGGGAAATTAGTGAAGCCAAAGGCGGGGGGAATTAGTGAAGCCAAAGGCGGGGGGAATTAGTGAAGCCAAAGGCGGGGGGAATTAGTGAAGCCAAAGGCGGGGGGAATTAGTGAAGCCAAAGGCGGGGGGAATTAGTGAAGCCAAAGGCGGGGGGAATTAGTGAAGCCGAAGGCGGGGGGAATTAGTGAAGCCAAAGGCGGGGGGAATTAGTGAAGCCAAAGGCGGGGGGAATTAGTGAAGCCAAAGGCGGGGGGAATTAGTGAAGCCAAAGGCGGGGGGAATTAGTGAAGCCAAAGGCGGGGGGAATTAGTGAAGCCAAAGGCGGGGGGAATTAGTGAAGCCAAAGGCGGGGGGAATTAGTGAAGCCGAAGGCGGGGGGAATTAGTGAAGCCGAAGGCGGGGGGAATTAGTGAAGCCGAAGGCGGGGGGAATTAGTGAAGCCGAAGGCGGGGGGAATTAGTGAAGCCGAAGGCGGGGGGAATTAGTGAAGCCGAAGGCGGGGGGGAATTAGTGAAGCCGAAGGCGGGGGGGAATTAGTGAAGCCGAAGGCGGGGGGAATTAGTGAAGCCGAAGGCGGGGGGAATTAGTGAAGCCGAAGGCGGGGGGGAATTAGTGAAGCCGAAGGCGGGGGGAATTAGTGAAGCCGAAGGCGGGGGGAATTAGTGAAGCCGAAGGCGGGGGGAATTAGTGAAGCCAAAGGCGGGGGGAATTAGTGAAGCCAAAGGCGGGGGGAATTAATGAAGCCAAAGGCGGGGGGAATTAATGAAGCCAAAGGCGGGGGGAATTAGTGAAGCCAAAGGCGGGGGGAATTAGTGAAGCCAAAGTCGGGGGGAATTAGTGAAGCCAAAGTCGGGGGGAATTAGTGAAGCCAAAGTCGGGGGGAATTAGTGAAGCCAAAGGCGGGGGGATTAGTGAAGCCAAAGGCGGGGGGAATTAGTGAAGCCAAAGGCGGGGGGAATTAGTGAAGCCAAAGTCGGGGGGAATTAGTGAAGCCGAAGGCGGGGGGAATTAGTGAAGCCGAAGGCGGGGGGAATTAGTGAAGCCGAAGGCGGGGGGAATTAGTGAAGCCGAAGGCGGGGGGAATTAGTGAAGCCGAAGGCGGGGGGAATTAGTGAAGCCGAAGGCGGGGGGAATTAGTGAAGCCGAAGGCGGGGGGAATTAGTGAAGCCGAAGCCGGGGGAATTAGTGAAGCCAAAGGCGGGGGAATTAGTGAAGCCAAAGGCGGGGGAATTAGTGAAGCCAAAGGCGGGGGGAATTAGTGAAGCCAAAGGCGGGGGGAATTAGTGAAGCCAAAGGCGGGGGGAATTAGTGAAGCCAAAGGCGGGGGGAATTAATGAAGCCAAAGGCGGGGGGAATTAATGAAGCCAAAGGCGGGGGGAATTAGTGAAGCCAAAGGCGGGGGGAATTAGTGAAGCCAAAGGCGGGGGGAATTAGTGAAGCCAAAGGCGGGGGGAATTAGTGAAGCCAAAGGCGGGGGGAATTAGTGAAGCCAAAGGCGGGGGGAATTAGTGAAGCCAAAGGCGGGGGGAATTAGTGAAGCCAAAGGCGGGGGGAATTAGTGAAGCCAAAGGCGGGGGGAATTAGTGAAGCCAAAGGCGGGGGGAATTAGTGAAGCCGAAGGCGGGGGGAATTAGTGAAGCCGAAGCCGGGGGAATTAGTGAAGCCAAAGGCGGGGGGAATTAGTGAAGCCAAAGGCGGGGGGAATTAGTGAAGCCAAAGGCGGGGGGAATTAGTGAAGCCAAAGGCGGGGGGAATTAGTGAAGCCAAAGGCGGGGGGAATTAGTGAAGCCAAAGGCGGGGGGAATTAATGAAGCCAAAGGCGGGGGGAATTAGTGAAGCCAAAGGCGGGGGGAATTAGTGAAGCCAAAGGCGGGGGGAATTAGTGAAGCCAAAGGCGGGGGGAATTAGTGAAGCCAAAGGCGGGGGGAATTAGTGAAGCCAAAGGCGGGGGGAATTAGTGAAGCCAAAGGCGGGGGGAATTAGTGAAGCCAAAGGCGGGGGGAATTAGTGAAGCCAAAGGCGGGGGGAATTAGTGAAGCCAAAGGCGGGGGGAATTAGTGAAGCCAAAGGCGGGGGGAATTAGTGAAGCCGAAGGCGGGGGGAATTAGTGAAGCCGAAGGCGGGGGGAATTAGTGAAGCCGAAGGCGGGGGGAATTAGTGAAGCCGAAGGCGGGGGGGAATTAGTGAAGCCGAAGGCGGGGGGAATTAGTGAAGCCGAAGGCGGGGGGAATTAGTGAAGCCGAAGGCGGGGGGGAATTAGTGAAGCCGAAGGCGGGGGGAATTAGTGAAGCCGAAGGCGGGGGGAATTAGTGAAGCCGAAGGCGGGGGGAATTAGTGAAGCCGAAGGCGGGGGGAATTAGTGAAGCCAAAGGCGGGGGGAATTAGTGAAGCCAAAGGCGGGGGGAATTAGTGAAGCCAAAGGCGGGGGGAATTAGTGAAGCCAAAGGCGGGGGGAATTAATGAAGCCAAAGGCGGGGGGAATTAATGAAGCCAAAGGCGGGGGGAATTAATGAAGCCAAAGGCGGGGGGAATTAGTGAAGCCAAAGGCGGGGGGAATTAGTGAAGCCAAAGTCGGGGGGAATTAGTGAAGCCAAAGGCGGGGGGATTAGTGAAGCCAAAGGCGGGGGGAATTAGTGAAGCCAAAGGCGGGGGGAATTAGTGAAGCCAAAGTCGGGGGGAATTAGTGAAGCCGAAGGCGGGGGGAATTAGTGAAGCCGAAGGCGGGGGGAATTAGTGAAGCCGAAGGCGGGGGGAATTAGTGAAGCCGAAGGCGGGGGGAATTAGTGAAGCCGAAGGCGGGGGGAATTAGTGAAGCCGAAGGCGGGGGGAATTAGTGAAGCCGAAGGCGGGGGGAATTAGTGAAGCCGAAGGCGGGGGGAATTAGTGAAGCCGAAGGCGGGGGGAATTAGTGAAGCCGAAGCCGGGGGAATTAGTGAAGCCAAAGGCGGGGGGAATTAGTGAAGCCAAAGGCGGGGGGAATTAGTGAAGCCAAAGGCGGGGGGAATTAGTGAAGCCAAAGGCGGGGGGAATTAATGAAGCCAAAGGCGGGGGGAATTAATGAAGCCAAAGGCGGGGGGAATTAGTGAAGCCAAAGGCGGGGGGAATTAGTGAAGCCAAAGGCGGGGGGAATTAGTGAAGCCAAAGGCGGGGGGAATTAGTGAAGCCAAAGGCGGGGGGAATTAGTGAAGCCAAAGGCGGGGGGAATTAGTGAAGCCAAAGGCGGGGGGAATTAGTGAAGCCAAAGGCGGGGGGAATTAGTGAAGCCAAAGGCGGGGGAATTAGTGAAGCCAAAGGCGGGGGGAATTAGTGAAGCCAAAGGCGGGAAGAAAACTAATGCTAAAACAACTTGTTTCCCAATTTACTTTTTTAAGCACCTGTCAACCAAACCTGGCACAACTGAAAAAGGAAACTCCATTATCACTGTTAACAACACTTGGTATTCCGTACTGGAATTACATTACTAAATAAGCATTAGGTTACACTAAAGAGATAGGTACACAGCTTTTTTCTTACTGTCAACTCCCACGTGAAACATACTATAGTTGCATGTTTTAACGATGGTTAGTTGACAGTAGATATGATACGAATGGCGATTTACACTGGTGCCAATTTTTGAGACGTAAATGAAATAACTGACGTCAGCTGACTTTCGTTACGCAAGTTTCAAATCTTTACACTGGAAATAAACTTTTTCCTATCGATGTTTTTGATTGAAATGCTTTTATTTAAGCCGAATTAACTATTTCTAGAGTAAAACAAACCATTGTCTTGGTTAATTTAATTGTTATTAACCTTTAAAAACTTAAGCCTTTGCCTTTATTAAAATGTAAAGAGCTCTTGAAATAAATTTCAGTAGAATTTTAAGGATTTAAATAAATATTTGAATAACGTGCATTTCGCTAAATTGAGTCGCAATTGTTTAGGGAAGGGCTTACTTTCGCTTTCAAATGAAGTAGAAGTCTAAGCAACTTCCAACCCCTCCGTTGAAGCATGTAGTCTTGAAGCTGACTTTCAGATTCATTTTCGTTGCCCACTGTCTCGGACAAGCGATTTATGTCGAATAGAAGAACTTTACACAATTCATTGCTAACATTTCTAATAACAAATGGAATTTAATTATAGGAATGACCAAACCAATATTACCTTAAGTATTTCCATAAGTTTATAATTATAATTAACTTTAGTTAATACTTCAGAACTATTCGTTAAACCTAGGAGCAACAAACACAGCACCCCACACAGTGGCGTAGCTAGGAAAATTGGGCTCCAATGCAAGATATGAAAATGGGCCCTTGTGGCATGTTAATTTTTGTGCGTTCCAACAAAGAGTATAAAAACTACGTAACCTAGAGATATAATGACGGTCGAAAGCAGTAAAGGAAGTGGTAGCAACCGGGGGAGGGGGGGAGGCACTCAGTGAATTTGAACTTCAAATTTCGGTACCGCAGCGCCACTACGGCAGTTTTAAGTGGCAATCATTTTGATTTAGTTCAACATTCTTGAAAATTCCTTAAGGACTTGGCTACCTTTAGGACTTGGCAAGGTTAGAAAACAAACGCCTTATTCTTCAATTTTTGAAAATAAACACCGAAACAACGAATCCACAAATTCTAACTAAAAAAATCACGAAACAGTAACCAATTACTGTCACTTTTTTGAATTGACAGATATTAGACAATTAAATATCCAAAATGCCAAATTTAGCACCTCCGCAACACCGTAACTGCCATTTTTCTCCGGTATTATTATTTATTGTACTAAAAACTGCCGTAGTGGCGCTGCGGTACCGAAATTTGAAGTGCTAATTCACTGAGTGCCTTCCCCCCCGGTTGCTACAACTTCCTTTACTACTTTCGACCGTCATTATATCTCTAGGTTACGTAGTTTTTATACTCTTTGGTTCCAATGTATGTGATTTGGTGCGTTGGCCTATTTTTGTCACTGGTTTCCAATATCGCGATAATGACATCAACGGTAATAAAAATATACATGTTGTTTCGGGAGACAGCCGATCGGACAGTCGACTAAGTAAAAGTTGATGGGCACCATTACTGGGGTGGGTCCCAATGCACCGCATTGGCTGCATTGGCGTATTTACGCCACTGACCCCACACAAGGAGAACGCAACCCGCCAAAAGTCGTGCATTTTCTTGCGTACAGTTTTCATTGTTTAGACGCTTTAGCGCCTGCTGCCGTCGGAAGGGGAAAATTCGGAAATTGTCTCCCCCCTTTCCGTAAAACGTTTAGTGTAAAGGTTCGTCCAATGAAATTTGTACACAACACTGCGTTAGCGTGTTTAAAGGCTAGCCGCGTTCTCCTTGTGTTTGTTGCTCCTAGGTTATAGTTGGATATTGTTCTCGATTGTTACGCTTATCTTCATTTCTGGTATGATGTCAATTTGAGAGCACTTCTATCTCCTGAGGGGCTGATCACACCGCGTAATCTTTGTACAAGCCTGAATAGAGCTCGGGAAAATAGATAAATTAACCGCCAAATTTTCGATTATTCATAAAAATTTCGGTTAACTGTTTATTAATGGATATTATTCGGGGTTATAACGATTTGTTATTCAAAAAATAATAAAAAAAACTTATATTTCTTATCCAAACCTCGAGCTCTAAGCCTGAAGCTAAAGTGATTGCAGATTTAGCATTACCAAAGCCTGTACTCACAAGGAGACGACCCGAGGTGGTTATCACAGATTTTGTTCAAACTCGGGGGTTAGGTAGACCTTATGGTAGTATGAAAATTCCCAAAGGGAAAAGTTGCAATGGGCTTTAGTTTTCCCATGGCAACCGAAAATGTTTTTGATCTCTCAAAACAAAAATCTCCATTTAAAAAAGCATGGGATTTTCTCGGTTTCACAGGGTACGACCTATTTTGGGTAAAATGTATCAAGGATTTTGGGTAAAATTGACCAGAATTTTAGGTAAAATTCATCAATTTTGACGAGGGGCAAGCCACTCTCTGAAAATCTGTACACCGATTACGTAAATATGAAAATGAGTACAGCCTTTGGTAGTGCTAAATCTGTACTCACTTACGTAATCATTTTAGTACAGTCAAAGCTATAGGCTTGTACACCGATTACGGGGAGTTATCAGCCCCTCGAACTTTGATTAAATTTTAACAAAATTTGGGTAACCGAGAAAATCCCATGCTCTTTTAATGGAGAGGTCAAAACATTTTCGGTTGCCATGGGAAAACTAAATCCCATGGCAACTTTTCCATTTGGAAATTTTCATACTACCATAAGGTCTACCTAACCCCAGAGTTTCAACCAAATCGGTGATAGCCACCAGTTTCATATGCCTGTAATCGGTGTACATAATTTAACGAAGTGGTAAACCCCTCGGTCACTCCACAAATAGGGATCAGTAATTATTTAACTAAGTACTACACTTACGTTAGTGATAATAATGATAGACTTATGGTTATACATTCCAAATTTAAATGAAATGGATCTAGTATCGGTGTATACGTGAAGATAAATTATTACAAATATGATGCAATGATTTGACAGCATCTACCAAATTAACTTAGCAAAACGATTGCCAAATGTCTAGACGTAGCATACTTAATCTCAAAACACCCACTATTGACCAGGATCTAGAAATTTGATAACCGACATAGAACCCATTTCGTAAATATGGAAAACACTAGTACATCAACCATAAGTAACATATAATATAATAAATATAATATAATAAATATAATATTTATTATGTTACTTATGATCTACAATATAGACGAAAATATAAATCTTACAATGGTAATTCTGGCCATTCCTTATTTTCTGCGAGCAGTTTTAGATATTTTGTAAGAAACTTGTTTAACGTAGGTGTATTTGATTCCTTAAAAAGAAAAAAAAACATGAAGTAATATAATACAAATGAAATAAATTTTATTAACTCCACCATTGTTTTGTTATTTTTAACAAGCTTCTATTTATCTGCAAGTTTCAATAATGTAAAGATAATTTAAAATACCACCAGTACTGACAACTTCAAAAGTTTTAACACGCGCTTTTATTTTATCGCAATTGGCCAAGCTGGTATTTTTGCGCGAGACTAATTTTTGGTTCTGTTTACTTTTTAAAATGCCGCTATTAGTTTTACAACATCAATATCAAAATACGGCTAAGTGGATTAATAAAAAGATAAGAGGAGTGTTTTAGGTTGATGTTTTATCATTCAACGAGATTTGAAATTAGACCACATCAATGAATAAAAACGGAAGTACAAAATTACAACCAGCTATACAGTCGAGTACACGTATAAGCGGAAGTACTAGATTCAATAAAAATACTATCAAAAATTTATATTTTACAGATAGAGAAAAGATGAGATGTTTAAAAAACACAAATCTTATCAAAAGCTTATAATATATATCCTACGAGAGATATATCAAATTAATACATTAAAATAAAACATGTAACTTCGTAGGATCTAGGAGTTTCCAATTCGCAATTATTTACCCGCCAAATCGCGTATTTACCACGTATTACTTAGAGTAAATAATAAAACCATAAGTGTATAATATTGTTACTTAAGTGTGACACTATTCTGCACATGTCAAAGATTTACTGAGAGCTATTCACAAGACCGACTGCATTACGGGCTTCGTCGCAGTTTTGCGTCAGTTTGCTAACGCGTCACACTTAGCCTTTGACAGCGCCTCGCTAAGGGTTGATTTTCTTGTGATGACGTCACTCCGTTACTAGCTCTCAGTAAAATATCCTCCAAAGTGACTAACTTATGGAACAATATTATAGACTTATGGTAAAACGTAATAGATTCGTCTAGAGCTATTTTTACTTTCCAATTACTTATATCTCAAGAAAGATACTATATACTTGTGTTGGTACCCATTTCGAGTCAACATTAAAACCAGTTAGGAAGAAAATAGATCAAATAATTAGGAGGCCAAACAAGTTTATTTTTAATTAAAATTTAGAGTTTAATAGAGGGTTGTGGGAGCTATCTGTGGGTGGTATGACATAACACTTCTATTTGACGGGCACGAATTGTGATTGCAATTAGAGTAGTGGTCTATATTTTGCAATGCTGTCCATAGGTGGTTCTTATTAACACTATATTTAACAGTACATTAGACTTACGTCACTTACCTGTTCTAGTCTTGAAACTTCCATCACCACCAAAGGCCATATCCCAAGTAAAACAGTATATTCCTCCGAAGCCATTATATAACACAAATTCATTCACTGTAAATTATGTTTGTATTTCGTGTAATACGGATACATTCAAGCGTAGTTTATGATACGACTCTCAACCGTGGAAAATACCATCTATACCTTATTACATAATTACATTCGACTTGGCACATGACGACCTTACATAACAAGTCCAGATTTTCGAATCTTTTGATACAAGTTTACAACTGGCCCGATTCAGAAGTGCTAAGAACATGTGATTAAAGACCGTAATTATAATTCTAAGCCTACCTGTGCGCCCGGAATATAGAGCCATCTAGTGGTCCGCATTTTTCGCGCATAAAGGACTATACTAGCTCACATTCTTTGCTGTACGTGTTATTGTGGCGGAGTGATATTATGAAATCTGAATCACGCCAAAGTGCGATTTTGAAGTTCCCATTAGTTGTTGTTGTTTTCGTTTAGAAGCAATTTTTCAGAACTTTTACATATTTAAATATAAATAATCCAAGTATTTAGTAAACCATTTACTGGGACTATTTTAAACTGCGATGAATGTCGGGTGAATATAACTACCAAGGCCTCTCTTGAGCTAGAGTATAGGCTAGATAAGAGAAAAGAGAGGCGTCAGCTTCGTACCAATGGCCATGGCCTCGTAAACTCAAAACGGAATCGAAGACATATTTTATTTTACGATGCATTACCGCCATCCTGCGGGAAATATTTTTTGTTTAAAAAAAGACACATGACAAAATGAGTTTTTAAGGCGTAAATAACATTTTCAAACGCGATAATAAATTTGACTAAATAATTTCGATTTTTCAAATTTTTTATTAATGTTGTAATAAAATTACGATAAAATATTTTACTTTATAACGACTGTGCTGCCCTCTATTACTTATCAAATCCGGGGTAATTTAAACCAAATTAAACGCACGAATGCTTTTATAATTTTTAACCTAGACCCCCAGAAACAATTTATTACAATTAAATGTTTATGAAGAGGAAACAGTCCCTGCCAGCAAGGCCTTCGATTCCGGCCCGCGATGAAATTCTTCAAGATCTGCGAGAAAGTGAAGACGGTGACGTAATATTTAAGCCTTTGCTTAAAGTTCTTAAAGGTACCAACATAACTTATTATCTTACAAACCTAAATTTCTAGAGTAACCGCTTTTCGCGTTCAATATGAACACGTGCCTGGGCTTCCAGGGAATCTATAAATCCTATATGTTTCTATGATAATGAAATGGTCCTATAAAAACCAATACTTTAATTTTTATTCTATATATCTTATATTTTAGCAGTAATGATATTTATTTTGGTATTTTTAAGTGTAGCCTTGGTATTTAATTAGCTTAAACTTCTTTCTGTTTTTTTTTTTAATTATATCAATCTTACAAAAATTATATAAATTGGTAACTTTTGTCCTATATTATCCTATAATTCTTATACAGTTCTGTACAGTGGCGTAGCTGAGAACTCAGAGCCCACCCCGCATAAATCTCTATGGGGCCCCCCTTATCAATTTTTTAATGGTGAGCGGGGCCCCCCGCGCCGCGGGTCCTGTGGACCATCAGCTACGCCACTGGTTTTGGAGGACTATTGGCTGGGAACTCTCCAAGTGCTAGTTTCTTTCGTTAATGCTGGCAATAAGTTATCCATAAACAATGGGAAATTAAAACGTAATATAGAACTGAAATTTTTAAATTTTATGAAAATTAGATCAGGAGACGATTGGTGACACTCCAGAAAACGATAAACGATCAAAATTGGAAAACCATTTTGATAAACTAGGAACGTCTATTAAGGAACCTTTGGATTCTTCAACTGCGTTTGAAATGGTAATTACAAGCGAGTGTGTTTTTTTTCCCTTAAATATCAATCAAATCTCATTGGTTCCTATAAACGTACGTCTTCCAGTGCAGGGCTCCCACCAAAATCTTTAAAAAAAATAGGGAAAATACTCGGTAAAATAGGGTGAAATTGGAATCAAATAGGGACGAATGTAAAACAAAATGATAACTTTATTTGAACTAAATTCCAAAACTTAAATTTTACAACCTAACAGATAGGAGCAACAAACACAAGGAGAACGCAGCTAACCTTTAAACACGCTAAGGCAGTGTTGTGTACAAATTTCATTGGAAGTTTTGGAACGTTTTACGGGCGGGGGGAAAGACAATTTCCATATTTTCCCCTTTCGACGGCAGCAGGCGCTAAGGCGTTTAACCAATGAAAATTGTTCACAAGAAAATTCACGACTTTGGTCGGGTTGCGTTCTCCTTGTGTGGGGTGCTGTGTTTGTTGCTCCTAGCTAACAGGAAGGCAGGCTTTGTCCTACAATTTAATAATGTTACCAAGCTTGTGGCGCTAAATTATGTACTATTTTCGAACTATCTTATCGTTAATCCTCAGATTTGACTATTTTGTAAACAGTCCTTGAGCAGATTTATAAAATAGGGTACATTAAGGACCAATAGGGTAGATTAGGGATCTTGAAGTTTAATAAGTACTTTCATATGGAACATAATCACTCATAAGTATGCCATAAAAGTATTTTCGTTAATGAAACCTTGTTCACGGGATATGACGTAAATTACGTCACTTTCAATTCCGTGTCGAAATACGCGTCATCAACTTTACTGATTGGAAACGGAAATTAGTGAGAATTCCTCGCGCGTTTCTGGCTTTGCCCATGTCAAGTTTAGCTCGTGTCTCGCGATCACGAGATTTTGTTTCCTTGGTAACCTTTTCAATAGCGCAAGGATTATAGCATTTTTGCTTTTTTGGGTCCGCTTAATGTATGTTCTGCGTGAAACAAGGTCTCATTGAATTTTTTTCAATGGAAATGTTATACAGAGGCATACTTATGACTAATTATGTTACATATGGTACTTTTGGGTATTTTAGGGACCCGTTGAAACATACTAAGGGGACGTTTTAGCTTCCCCCCTTTAGTCCCGGTGGGCCACTGGGTACAAGGTTCGTAGATAAAAATACGGTATAGAGATATTTTAGTGACCACGTGACTAACGTCACTAATACTTTTTAGCAAAGAGAAACCCCCACAACATGGCGACCGTTTCCACTGGTAAAGCTAGGGAGAGCAGACGACGTGATACATCTCTATGGGGGAATTAGAAAATGGCGAGGGGCTAACCACTCTTAGAAAGTCTGTACACCAGATTACGCTTAGATTAGCACTGCCAAAGGCAGGGACTTCAAAGATTACGCGTAATCCCATTAGTACAGTCAAAGGTACGGCTCTGTACACCGATTACGCGGAGTGATCAGCCCCTCGGAAAATGGTGGACCCTGATGATCTCCACGTGGTCGATCTCCCTAAATATAAATAAATACTTTGGTAGTACAAATATCAATTTCATTTTAACTCAACAAATCTCTGTCACTTCAGGCCAAGAGATTGGTAGACATTTGTCATTCTTTAGAAACGGGAATACACGATATTGAAGAGAAAAGAAACAACTTATTAGACATAAAGAAGTCTTTAGAAGATGATGTTAAAAACGTCAAAGACGCTCTGGGTGAAAAGAACAGAATCATGGCGACTGAATGATTATTAAATAACATGTACACCCTTTCTATTATGTATATATTTTGTATAAAGTTGTATATTTAACATTAAAAGCATTAATATTTTCATTAAAGCAAGGATTACGGCAAATCAGCCTCTAAACTGTAAAAACTTTTAATGTTTACCAGGGTTGCCTTAAAAATTCCCCGTTTTCCCGGACCATTTTAAGAGATTTTATCTGACTTTTTAAGACCAAATTTTTGTTATATTTTTCTTTTATGAGGAGTTAATAAATTTAGAATGGCCTTATATTTCAGTAAAAAGGCTATAGCAATGTTGAGAAAATTAGCCAAACTTTCAAAGAAAAAAATGATTATCATAGATCTAGAGTAAAATTACCTTCAAAAAGTGTCAAGATAAAGTTAATTTCCTGACTTTTCACAAATTCTTAAAATTCCCCGATTTTTTAGACCCATTTTAAAATTCCCTGACTTTTCCCTAGCGTGTGGCAACCCTGTTTACGTTGAAATAAAGCCACGTAGCGGTCAACACGAGAATCTCACAGGCAGTTTATGAGCTCATCTTTGTCTTTGGCAACGGCTGCCTTTCTGAAGTGGTGGCGCTGTTAGTACCTGATACGCCGAAACAGTAGTTAATGAGCTTCTTAAATTGGCCGCTACGTGTCACTTATAAATAAGCCGATGTACAAATTAATTATACAGAATAGTGTATTAATAATGTTAAACTTTTATATTTAGGACCAAATTTAAAATTTTCTTTTTACAATTAAGTTGAATTTCATACAAACTACATTGTAATAAAAGATCATCAATATTAATAATCGAAATTAGTAAAGAGAAATTAAACTATTTGGTTTTTATTATCGTCTTAGTCACAGCCCAATTTGTAATTTATTTTTTCTTTTGTAAATTAGCTAATTTTTTCTTTTGTCTCTGTTCCCTAACTGTCTTCAATAACTGCCTTTTGGACATCTTCAATCGTTTTAGGGTGAAAGGATTTTGTTTCATTTTGATTTTCTTGTCAGCTTCTTGTACGCATTTCGACACTTCTTGCAGGGCGTCATTGTACTGGTCCGTCAATTCCTTAATTTCGGCGTAGGGTAGCAGCAGTTGGGGTATGTCTTGTTTTTCTATTTTTTTCAGCAAATATTTGAATAATTTCAAATCCTTTTGGGACGTTATCATCGTTATAGCCGTACCCAGTTTGCCAGCTCTTGCGGTTCTGCCAATTCTGTGAATGTACGTCTCGGGATATTTGGGACGGTCGTAATTGAAGACGTAATCGACGTCCTCGAAGTCAATTCCCCTGGCCATTCCATCCGTGCAAACTAAGATATCAACTTCCTTTCTTTGAAACCTTTTGAAAATCGCCGATCTTTTGTCGGGTAAGAGATGCGAGGAAATTTCTCCGACTTTCACGTCTCCCATTTTCTGAAGAAATAGGCACAGACGATGAGTACTTTCGTTGGAATCCGTAAAGCACAAGACATTCAGGAACTTAAAACGGGTTAGCATGAACCAAACGACGAGTGGTTTAATAACGTCGTCACACAGAACTATGTGCTCAGTCAGTTCTTTAGGCGTGCGGTATCGTCCAGTGAAATCACCTTTCTGTTTAGTCACCATTCCATTTTCACTATGGCCGACTGTCGTAAATAATTTGGGATTAAATAGAGAAAGTTTTTGCAGTTTGTAGGGATCGTGTGATAAGGTCGCAGAGTACAAAAGTTTCTGACAGTTAATATTTAATTTTCGTATAACACATGGAGTTATAACGTTGGTTCCGATACGTTCAAATGGATCGTGGTTGTCACACAAACACACCTCTTGGGAGACATTGCCAAAAATAGCTCGTTCCACAAACTGGAGCCAGTTATGTTCCGTGTCGTCCATCATGCGATCGGCTTCATCAATGATTAGAAATCTTAAATCTTTTAACGAGAATCCAGGAGTGTTGCAAATGTGGTCGATCAATCTCAACGGAGTTGATATCAGAATGTCATAGTTGGGTTTAGCGCCGTTGGTGACACTTTTGCTGAATAACAGTTTTTGTTCCTCTTGGAACGGTTTTCCACCGATAATGCCCACTTTTAGTTCAGTTCCTGAGACGTAACTGCTGAAGACTTGATGAACTTGTTTAGACAATTCTTTAACTGGTAAGACCACAAGAGCTCTAATGCTGCGTGTAAGTCTGCCCTTCAAGGCTTGTATTACTGGTAACACGTAAGCTAGTGTTTTGCCACTGCCTGTCGGAGCTGAAACGCATAAATCAGATTGTCTGTAGTAGAGGGAGGTTGAAAAGGAGTTCAATAGCCAAGGTATAACCATCTTTTGGACTGGAAAGAATGCCTTGATGTTATTTTTCTTCAAATTGGCTATTAGCAAATCATCCAAGCCTCGAAAATCATCTTCTTCGCTGTCACCTTTGAGATCGGTACTTATGACTGTAGGATTGGCCAACCAATCTGGTAGAACTCTTTCAACTTTGATTTGCTGGTCGCTTTTCACTTCTCCTAATACTTCGAACAGGTTATCTTCATTTTTGGGAGAAATTGAGCCTTGTTCCATCTCGTGGCTCTCATCTTTCATGTCTCCTTCGCCATCACTATAGTCCGCATCAGATGCTGGTTCCTCATTTAAACTGCTTTCCTCAGAATCTTCTTCGTAAGGTGATTCATCCATTATTTAAGACTGTTTTCCTGGTTAATTAAATGAACATTATTTAATAAACTGTCACGGAAGTTGGGCCCATTTAAGAATAGGTAGCAGAGTGGGCAACGGACCCCGTGGCGACAAAATAAAAAATGTTGACATTTTTGGTATATCAAATTAGACAAAGATAAATTATGGAAAACGTCAATCGTTAAAAACTCATTTTTGTGGAATAGGTTTTCCTATAAAATAAGGGAGGTCACGTGTAAATATTTACGTCACTACTCACTAGCTATTGAAGATAGAGAGCACACACTGAAGCCCATGATAAAGGTTTTGGAATTTGAAGTCCACATGGGGAGCACGCGTGCCAATGAAGTACTAAAAATCTTAAGCTCGTTATGTGGAAAAAAACAATTTATACTTGTATCTTATTTTATAGAAATACCAATTAGGAATTTCAGTTTAGGCATAACGACAGAAAAACAAGAGGTAAAAACGCGTGTTGCAGCACCACGTGTATGATCAACGTGTTCCAAATAAACCTTGGTTATCTCTTTAGACACCCAGACAAATAAGAAAAATTTACCTTGAACAGTATCCCTATAATGAAAGATAGTAGCGTAAGCCTTTATTTGAACATAAAAAATTAAAATTAAACACTACCCCAGACATTTATCAACAAATACCATATGAAACAGAATCCGAACTACGTGACTACGTCTTAGACGAATCGTCTGCTTGTAGATTTATAATTCTACCGAATTCAAAGTTCAGACTCGAGAGTGAGAAAGAGCATAGTGACATCTATGTTGGCCAAATTTGTAAAATAAAATAAATCAAATAATCGGAAGATAACGTAAAGGGTTAAAATACAAATAATTAAATCAAAGAAACTAAAATAGATTATTTGAATTTATAAGAAAAAAAAACAATAAAACTTAAACTCAAAATTTCACAAATAGATGGCGATAGTGCATCGCAGATATTTAGGGTCGCCTCTTATTTTCCTCCTTCGGCTGGAGATTCCCGCTTCGAGCGTGGCGCCTCTGGAGGGAGAAAGTGTTCCTATATTCCTAGCGGCGGCGTGTGGCTGTGCGGTACAAAATGTTCGAAGGAGGAGGCGAGGCGCGGCAATTTTTCAGCAGTGGCTGCACGTGTTGATCAACCGATTTTTTATTTTTCACTGAGACTTTATCCAGTTTTGAGTTTAGCCGTCTCGGAAATTGTAGGTGAGGAACACACCGAACCAGTTTGGAAGAAATTACTTAACTTGGAAAATCTATAACTCTAAGACTCGTGTAAATGTGGTTAGTGAAGTACGCGACGCAAAAATTTAAGCTAAAATAACGGATTCAAGATGTGACGGATACGATAGTAAATAACCATGTTTTAAACGAGATAAATTACGAACATGGCCGGTAGGTTAGAAAGTATCGAAGTGGTATTAAAAGGAGGGTCACCGTGGGGGTTTTCTATCCAAGGAGGACTGGACAGTGGCTCGCAACTCAAGATTTCTAATGTAAGTTTAAAAGTAATCGTACAAAAATACTTTGCCCCGTGAAATCTAATTTAATTGACAATATCTGTGTAAATATGAATTAATGTTATTATTAATAATATTATATAATAAAAATAGTTATGTGACAGTAAATTGTCTTCCCTTTCAAATTGTCAGAACAAATTTGGACTGGTTTATAGTAATCGTATTTTCTTACAAATATGTTTTAGGTATAGGATTAAATTTATTTTAAATCAAATCGTCCCGTAACATGAAGTCTGTTTGAACCTAGTTGAAACAAGTTTTTAAATTGTTTTAAATCTCTTCTGTAGACTGTAGTACCTTTTCTAGACTTGTAAAAAAGGGAGAAATGATTTTGGCGTGTAATTATCACAGAGACAAGTCCGTGGGCCGTGTAAGGGCTGGCCCGAGGGGCAATTTTGAGAACTCCGTGACACCCAAACGACGTAAAAAGTAGAGAAAATTTACTTTTTTCTTTGACCTTGAAGATTCCCAGGCCTATTTCGAGCGTCGAATGCATCACTAATTTCAACTGCCAGAAGGCTGAATGTAAAAATTCCAATCCAGTTTTTTTAACATTTAATTAATTAAATGAGAGTACTAGACTATGGTTTTTTTTTAAATATATAAATTTGTGGCCTATTTTTCGTCCATAATTGAGGGTGGTTAAGTTGTCTCAATATTTGGTCTAAGAAACGGTTGTTAGATAAACCGAGCGGTAAGACAGTCTCAGATAATCTGTACACCGAGTTCGTGCATTTAGCACTGTTAACGGTACATATTTTCAAGAGTTCGCGAGTTCCATTTAGCACTGTTAAAGGTACGGCAGTGTACACCAAGTTCGCAGTAATGGCAGTGTGACGTCATGGCACGTCACCCATGCTTTTCCCTATCGATAAAAAATCGCGACCAAAATGGCGACCATGGCCAAAGCTACGGAGTGCCATTACTCTATAAACAAATCTTACCAGCATGATAGGCGTACAAACAAATTATTTACAATTTTCTTCCATTGAAATTGTAATTCACTTACTTTGTTGAACGTTTAAATTTTCCCTTAATGTCTAATTTGTACTTGGGGAGAGTAAATGAGCATGCCTTATTCGTAATAAGTATCTCGTTTGACTCGTTTAGCCGCACGACTAGCAGCAGCTGCTCGCGAATGATTATTTGTAAAAATCCGTGTAACTCGGGTCGTATTTTGTCAAAGTTATTTGCAATTTTCGACGCCGGCCACTGACTGCGCCTCTTTCGGCCAAAAAACCGTTGAGTTTGTTCGCCCTCTGTTGGCCGGGGGGACCATGAGGGGTCAATCCTGGGAAGGGGAGATTCGTCTTCTTAGCGAGGCGGGGGGTGCAAGGCCGAGCGGGGAGCGGTTGAAGGTCACGTTGGTAACCTGTTTGGTTCACAATTTTCCCTCTTTTACCGTCTGCATTAGACAGGTAGTTGGAAACCAACAAAAAATGAAGAAAAAGTTCCTTTTAAAATTTTTAAATTTAAATTAAAGCGCTTTTTCGTTGAGTTATTAGCGATCTGTAGCTAGGTGACTTCTTTAAGATGATCGCAAAAGTAACCTTAGGATTGTTACTAATTTGATCCTTTTGGAATGAGATTTATCGGCCAAACGCATTATTTGTTGCGTCCAAGAAAGAACAGAAATTTTAAAGTCATGGTTAAAAGAGTAACTTAAATATCTGGATTTGACTAATCCACAAATCTGTATAGTGGATATAAAATTACCACAAATCCCTATAGCTGACCACAAACGTCTACAGCGATAAAATAAGAACAAATGTCTACAGCGATAAAATAAGAACAAATGTCTACAGCGATAAAATATCAACAAATGTCTACAGCGATAAAATATCAACAAATATCTACAGCGATAAAATAACAACAAATGTCTACAGCGATAAAATATCAACAAATGTCTACAGCGATAAAATAACAACAAATGTCTACAGCGATAAAATAACAACAAATGTCTACAGCGATAAAATAACAACAAATGTCTACAGCGATAAAATAACAACAAATGTCTACAGCGATAAAATAACAAAAAATGTCTACAGCGATAAAATAACAAAAAATGTCTACAGCGATAAAATAACAACAAATGTCTACAGCGATAAAATAACAACAAATGTCTACAGCGATAAAATAACAACAAATGTCTACAGCGATTAAATAACAACAAATGTCTACAGCAATAAAATAACAACAAATGTCTACAGCGATAAAATAACAACAAATGTCTACAGCGATAAAATAACAACAAATGTCTACAGCGATAAAATAACAAAAAATGTCTACAGCGATAAAATAACAAAAAATGTCTACAGCGATAAAATAACAAAAAATGTCTACAGCGATAAAATAACAAAAAATGTCTACAGCGATAAAATAACAAAAAATGTCTACAGCGATAAAATAACAACAAATGTCTACAGCGATAAAATAACAACAAATGTCTACAGCGATAAAATAACAACAAATGTCTACAGCGATAAAATAACAACAAATGTCTACAGCGATAAAATAACAACAAATGTCTACAGCGATAAAATAACAACAAATGTCTATAGCCGTAAAATAACCACAAATCTATATAGCCATAAAATAACCACATCTATATAGCCGTAAAACAACCACAAATCTATATAGCCGTAAAACAACCACAAATCTATATAGCCGTAAAACAACCACAAATCTATATAGCCGTAAAACAACCACAAATATATATAGCCATAAAATAACCACAAATATATATAGCCATAAAATAACCACAAATATATATAGCCATAAAATAACCACAAATATATATAGCCATAAAACAACCACAAATCTATATAGCCCTAAAACAACCACAAATCTATATAGCCCTAAAACAACCACAAATCTATATAGCCCTAAAACAACCACAAATCTATATAGCCTTAAAACAACCACAAATCTATATAGCCATAAAACAACCACAAATCTATATAGCCATAAAACAACCACAAATCTATATAGCCATAAAATAACCACAAATCTGTGTAGCCATAAAATAACCACAAATCTGTGTAGCCATAAAATAACCACAAATCTGTGTAGCCATAAAACAACCACAAATCTATATAGCCATAAAACAACCACAAATCTGTGTAGCCCTAAAATAACCACAAATCTGTGTAGCCATAAAATAACCACAAATCTGTGTAGCCATAAAATAACCACAAATCTGTGTAGCCATAAAATAACCACAAATCTATATAGCCATAAAATAACCACAAATCTATATAGCCCTAAAACAACCACAAATCTATATAGCCATAAAATAACCACAAATCTATATAGCCATAAAATAACCACAAATCTATATAGCCATAAAATAACCACAAATCTATATAGCCATAAAACAACCACAAATCTATATAGCCATAAAACAACCACAAATCTATATAGCCCTAAAATAACCACAAATCTATATAGCCCTAAAATAACCACAAATCTGTATAGCCATAAATTAACCACAAGCTATATTTCTATAACAAAATCGCATATCAACAGGTTAAAAAATTGGAAAACGAATAACCTCTAATATTAATTTAAACTCGTTCCTTGGAATCTTAGGTTTTTCGTGGCACGACAGCATGTCATCTAAAAATGTTTTAAATATATTCCTAATTATTATTAGATCGCCGAGATATTTCGATGCAGGCAATGTAAAAATCGCCCTATGCATTATTAATGAACGTAAATTAAGAATCCCATCTTAGAGTTTTTTTTTCTAAGATGACGATGATAGGCGAAAATAGTTAAGCTCCTGTCAAAAGTAAACTTTTTTACGTCTTCTACAAATGTTTCAAATGAATGACCGGTTTTCTTGTTTTTTTCTCGCTCAATTCATAAGAAATGGGGGTGGTCAATTAACGTGCTTATATTCTCGATTTTTCTAAAGCTATTAACTTTGGATAATTTGGTGCTTGAAATGCTTGGCATCGCGAAATTTTTCATATTATTTACCCCGTGTTTAAATATCTGTCAATGTTGATATGGTTCAAGTTTCATTTTAAATGGAAGGCGCCCTGTTATAATCTAGTTTAAATTTCCCCGAGCCCTTTGTAATGTTTCAGTAATGATAGTGTTTTCGTCATGATATTATTACGTTTTCTTCGACGCATTTTACGTAAAAGGTGACTAAAAATCGTGGAGAGTTTAGTGGCTTATTAAATAAACAACTTCTTTTGTGACCTTCAGTCTATATTCATTTGCTTTAAGATTACTTTAAATTTGCTTAGAAAATTAAAATTCTGTGTTAAGATATTTTTGTGATGAATAAAGGAAACTAAGATTTAAATAAAGCAGTGTTCCTAAAAAGCCACCTTTTTGGAGAAAATTCCAGGCCAGTGGCAAATAGTGGAAAGTTGGTCGAAAGTGGAAAATAGTGGCTAATAAAGAAAAATTGCATTTCAATGCTTAAAAAAGTAATTGGAAATAAATTTTTAAGAAGTTTTTTGTAAAAATGTCTTAGTTTACACTGAACTTACAATGTTAGAATTAATTATTCCACAGATTATTCTATTGTTAATCAGATTCTGACAATTCCTATGCATATATATTTGCCTTAAGTAGCCCCAAATCTGAAAGGACATCGCACTTCTTCTATGGGATTTGGCTTTCGACAGATGTTTTTCAAATTGAAACATGTTGTTACGCTTGATCAAAGGAGCGAAATTGTCCATTACCATTTTTATCTAGCTCCTATAGTTTGTCCAGTATCACTGGTCGAAAGTGGACAAAACTTATAGTCTATTTGTTAAAAAGATTCACGGCCCATCGGTTAGCGTTCTACGTTCGCGCGTCGCTAGTCCGGGCTCACTATCAATAGAGTTTTCTTGCCAAGATTTTTACACCTCTACTTCATTATTTCTTTTCTCGCAAATAATAATTCGATGAATTTTAGTACATGGAATTATTTTTTATTCAATATTTTATGAGCATTAATAAAATAAAACATACCATAAAAGAAATACTTAAGAAATCAGCATATATATAATTAACCGTTTCGTTAAATCCCACATTCAACACTCGCCTATAGGAAAGAAACAGTCACACCATAATCAATCAAACACTTATTTATCGATTATAGTCACACCGTCGGTTAAAGTCACGGTCACACGACAGTTAAAACTCAATATTTAACTATTTATTTACTTTGTTCGTTCATCGTGCGATCAGAACGAAACCAAATCCGACGCTCAGTCTGTTTTGGGAAGCATCCCGAATCTTGGCAAGAAAACTCTTTTGATAGTGAGCCCGGACTAGCGACGCGCGAACGTAGAACGCTAACCGATGGGCCGTGAATTCTTTTAACAAATAGACTATACTAAGTTTTGTCCACTTTTGACCGCTGATACTGGACAAACTAAAGGAGGTATGGAAAAATGGCAATGGACAATTTTGCTCCATTGAGCAAGCTTAACAACATGTTTCAATTTGTAAAAATTCGGTCGAAAGCCAAATCCCATAGAAGAAGTGCGATGTCCTTTCTGTGTTCAAATAGTTTATATTATTATTTTATAAATTTCTGTGCTAAAAATATTTATTGGCCACTTTTGTCCAGGCCGGAATTTTCCACCATTTTCCGCAATATTGTCCACCTGCCATTTTCCACCTCGGAACACTGAAATTAAGTCATTAAAAAATTATTGGTTTAAACCCTAGTGATTTTAAGAACGTTATTGGTTTAAACCCTAGTGATTTTAAGAACGTTATTGGTTTAAATCCTAGTGATTTTAAGAACGTTATTGGTTTAAATCCTAGTGATTTTAAGAACGTTATTGGTTTAAATCCTAGTGATTTTAAGAACGTTATTGGTTTAAATCCTAGTGATTTTAAGAACGTTATTGGTTTAAATCCTAGTGATTTTAAGAACGTTATTGGTTTAAATCCTAGTGATTTTAAGAACGTTATTGGTTTAAATCCTAGTGATTTTAAGAACGTTATTGGTTTAAATCCTAGTGATTTTAAGAACGTTATTGGTTTAAATCCTAGTGATTTAAAAGTAATTGGTTTAAATCCAAGTGATTTAAAAGTAATTGGTTTAAATCCAAGTGATTTAAAAGTAATTGGTTTAAATCCAAGTGATTTAAAAGTAATTGGTTTAAATCCAAGTGATTTAAAAGTAATTGGTTTAAATCCAAGTGATTTAAAAGTAATTGGTTTAAATCCAAGTGATTTAAAAGTAATTGGTTTAAATCCAAGTGATTTAAAAGTAATTGGTTTAAATCCAAGTGATTTAAAAGTAATTGGTTTAAATCCAAGTGATTTAAAAGTAATTGGTTTAAATCCAAGTGATTTAAAAGTAATTGGTTTAAATCCAAGTGATTTAAAAGTAATTGGTTTAAATCCAAGTGATTTAAAAGTAATTGGTTTAAATCCAAGTGATTTAAAAGTAATTGGTTTAAATCCAAGTGATTTAAAAGTAATTGGTTTAAATCCAAGTGATTTAAAAGTAATTGGTTTAAATCCAAGTGATTTAAAAGTAATTGGTTTAAATCCAAGTGATTTAAAAGTAATTGGTTTAAATCCAAGTGATTTAAAAGTAATTGGTTTAAATCCAAGTGATTTAAAAGTAATTGGTTTAAATCCAAGTGATTTAAAAGTAATTGGTTTAAATCCAAGTGATTTAAAAGTAATTGGTTTAAATCCAAGTGATTTAAAAGTAATTGGTTTAAATCCAAGTGATTTAAAAGTAATTGGTTTAAATCCAAGTGATTTAAAAGTAATTGGTTTAAATCCAAGTGATTTAAAAAAGTAATTGGTTTAAATCCAAGTGATTTAAAAAAGTAATTGGTTTAAATCCAAGTGATTTAAAAAAGTAATTGGTTTAAATCCAAGTGATTTAAAAAAGTAATTGGTTTAAATCCAAGTGATTTAAAAAGGTCATTGGCTTAAATCCAATTGATTTTAAAAAGGTCATTGGCTTAAATCCAATTGATTTTAAAAAGGTCATTGGCTTAAATCCAATTGATTTTAAAAAGGTCATTGGCTTAAATCCAATTGATTTTAAAAAGGTCATTGGCTTAAATCCAATTGATTTTTTATAACGGTAATTGGCTTAAATCCAATTGATTTTTTAAAAAAAGTTATTTATTTAAACCAATTGATTTTTTTTAAAAAATTATTTATTTAAACCAATTGAATTTTTAAAAAAAGTAATTTATTTATTTAAACCAATTGAATTTTTAAAAAAAGTAATTTATTTAAATCATCTATTATACTTCATGTATTTTTGAAAATGTACCAACGCAGCAATGTCGATTCTGAGCAAACTCATGTAAATTTAATTTATATTAATATTTAAATTTAAGCTCATTTTATGCCCTCAAATAATTAAAACCTTAAAATATGTATATAATTAAAAGAAAATTAATGAAATTTTAATCAAATATATAGGTTTTTTTTCCAATTTTTAATAAACATTTAAAGAACGAATAAAACCGTATTAAGATGTATAAATTTTGATTAAACTCAATTGTTTGTGGCGAGTGGATACATCTCAATTGATGTCGATGTTTTTTCTTCATTATTCTTGTTTTTCGAGATATATCAGGATTGTTCTACTTGAAGTTACTATATCAATATAATAATATAAATTAAATGTAAATACCGAGGGGTAGGTCACTTCCTTGATTAACGACGCACCCCTCAAAAGATTAAATCCGATTTAATCGTGATTATTTTGATAATTTAAATTAATCACGATTAAGTTGATTAAATCACGTTTAATCATGATTAGAATGTTTAAATCTGATTTAATCAGGATTAAATGATTAAATCGTGATTAAAATGATTAAATCAGATTACAATGATTAAATCTAATTACAATGATTAAATCTAATTAAAAAGATTAGATCATGATTAGAATTATTTAATCTCGTTTAAATGATTAAATCCTGATTAAAAAGATTAGATCATGATTAGAATGATTAAATCTCGTTTAGATCGTGATTAGATTTTTTAAACCTGATTAGATTTTTTAATCTTGATTACCCTGATTTAATCACGATTACCCTGATTTAATCACGATTACCCTGATTTAATCATTTTGCTATGATTTAATCATTTTGCTATGATTTAATCATTTTGCTATGATTTAATCATTTTGCTATGATTTAATCATTTTGCTATGATTTAATCATTTTGCTATGATTTAATCATTTTGCTATGATTTAATCATTTTGCTATGATTTAATCATTTTGCTATGATTTAATCATTTTGCTATGATTTAATCATTTTGCTATGATTTAATCATTTTGCTATGATTTAATCATTTTGCTATGATTTAATCATTTTGCTATGATTTAATCATTTTGCTATGATTTAATCATTTTGCTATGATTTAATCATTTTGCTATGATTTAATCATTTTGCTATGATTTAATCATTTTGCTATGATTTAATCATTTTGCTATGATTTAATCATTTTGCTATGATTTAATCATTTTGCTATGATTTAATCATTTTGCTATGATTTAATCATTTTGCTATGATTTAATCATTTTGCTATGATTTAATCATTTTGCTATGATTTAATCATTTTGCTATGATTTAATCATTTTGCTATGATTTAATCATTTTGCTATGATTTAATCATTTTGCTATGATTTAATCATTTTGCTATGATTTAATCATTTTGCTATGATTTAATCATTTTGCTATGATTTAATCATTTTGCTATGATTTAATCATTTTGCTATGATTTAATCATTTTGCTATGATTTAATCATTTTGCTATGATTTAATCATTTTGCTATGATTTAATCATTTTGCTATGATTTAATCATTTTGCTATGATTTAATCATTTTGCTATGATTTAATCATTTTGCTATGATTTAATCATTTTGCTATGATTTAATCATTTTGCTATGATTTAATCATTTTGCTATGATTTAATCATTTTGCTATGATTTAATCATTTTGCTATGATTTAATCATTTTGCTATGATTTAATCATTTTGCTATGATTTAATCATTTTGCTATGATTTAATCATTTTGCTATGATTTAATCATTTTGCTATGATTTAATCATTTTGCTATGATTTAATCATTTTGCTATGATTTAATCATTTTGCTATGATTTAATCATTTTGCTATGATTTAATCATTTTGCTATGATTTAATCATTTTGCTATGATTTAATCATTTTGCTATGATTTAATCATTTTGCTATGATTTAATCATTTTGCTATGATTTAATCATTTTGCTATGATTTAATCATTTTGCTATGATTTAATCATTTTGCTATGATTTAATCATTTTGCTATGATTTAATCATTTTGCTATGATTTAATCATTTTGCTATGATTTAATCATTTTGCTATGATTTAATCATTTTGCTATGATTTAATCATTTTGCTATGATTTAATCATTTTGCTATGATTTAATCATTTTGCTATGATTTAATCATTTTGCTATGATTTAATCATTTTGCTATGATTTAATCATTTTGCTATGATTTAATCATTTTGCTATGATTTAATCATTTTGCTATGATTTAATCATTTTGCTATGATTTAATCATTTTGCTATGATTTAATCATTTTGCTATGATTTAATCATTTTGCTATGATTTAATCATTTTGCTATGATTTAATCATTTTGCTATGATTTAATCATTTTGCTATGATTTAATCATTTTGCTATGATTTAATCATTTTGCTATGATTTAATCATTTTGCTATGATTTAATCATTTTGCTATGATTTAATCATTTTGCTATGATTTAATCATTTTGCTATGATTTAATCATTTTGCTATGATTTAATCATTTTGCTATGATTTAATCATTTTGCTATGATTTAATCATTTTGCTATGATTTAATCATTTTGCTATGATTTAATCATTTTGCTATGATTTAATCATTTTGCTATGATTTAATCATTTTGCTATGATTTAATCATTTTGCTATGATTTAATCATTTTGCTATGATTTAATCATTTTGCTATGATTTAATCATTTTGCTATGATTTAATCATTTTGCTATGATTTAATCATTTTGCTATGATTTAATCATTTTGCTATGATTTAATCATTTTGCTATGATTTAATCATTTTGCTATGATTTAATCATTTTGCTATGATTTAATCATTTTGCTATGATTTAATCATTTTGCTATGATTTAATCATTTTGCTATGATTTAATCATTTTGCTATGATTTAATCATTTTGCTATGATTTAATCATTTTGCTATGATTTAATCATTTTGCTATGATTTAATCATTTTGCTATGATTTAATCATTTTGCTATGATTTAATCATTTTGCTATGATTTAATCATTTTGCTATGATTTAATCATTTTGCTATGATTTAATCATTTTGCTATGATTTAATCATTTTGCTATGATTTAATCATTTTGCTATGATTTAATCATTTTGCTATGATTTAATCATTTTGCTATGATTTAATCATTTTGCTATGATTTAATCATTTTGCTATGATTTAATCATTTTGCTATGATTTAATCATTTTGCTATGATTTAATCATTTTGCTATGATTTAATCATTTTGCTATGATTTAATCATTTTGCTATGATTTAATCATTTTGCTATGATTTAATCATTTTGCTATGATTTAATCATTTTGCTATGATTTAATCATTTTGCTATGATTTAATCATTTTGCTATGATTTAATCATTTTGCTATGATTTAATCATTTTGCTATGATTTAATCATTTTGCTATGATTTAATCATTTTGCTATGATTTAATCATTTTGCTATGATTTAATCATTTTGCTATGATTTAATCATTTTGCTATGATTTAATCATTTTGCTATGATTTAATCATTTTGCTATGATTTAATCATTTTGCTATGATTAAGACGCACCCAAAATGGAAGTGACCTGCCCCTCGGTAAATACCAACCAATTTAAAAACATTTTAGGAATTCATATTAAGTTATTATTCCAATAATTTAATTATCTTTATTTGTGATGAATATGAACCTTTCATGAAAAACTTAAAATGAGATACAGAGAAATTAAGGTTTACTGTTTTATTGACTTATGATAGAGCTATGTTTCCTCTCATTTCCTGATGGCGACTAATTGGTAATAAAGTAACTGAGTTTCCGGTTCGTAATTCAAGGTCAATTAACTGGTAAAATTCAATATTTAGAAGACAATAGTATTGCGGCAACATTCGGGCGCTCTCCTCACTCCTATTTATTGTAACTGACAATTGTCTAGTGTGATTGCTCAAACCTTGGTTAACTCGTTTATTTCTAAACTTTCGGTATTACAGTCCATTTAATTCAAATCCTGGAGAAAACGCGTGGAGTCGTGGTTATATATTTTCTCGATTCACAGTGATTTAAGCGAGAGAATGGTGCTAACAATAAGGGGGGTGGACACCCGTTGCTGCAACGTGATGACGTCATAAGGAGAGCGCCAACGGGAGAATGGCGGCTTACTAAAAGGGTTGTGGACACCCGTTGCTGCAACGTGATGACGTCATAAGGAGAGCGCCAACAGGAGAATGGCGGCTTACTAAAAGGGGGGTGGACACCCGTTGCTGCAACGTGATGACGTCATAAGAAGAGCGCCAACGGGAGAATGGGGGCTAACGAAAACGGGGTTGACACCCGTTGCTGCAACGTGATGACGTCATAAGGAGAATGCCAACGGGGGAATGAGGGATAACAAAAAGGGGGCTGATACCCGTTGCGGAAACGTGATGACGTCATAAGATGAGTGCCAATGGGAGAATGGGGGATAACAAAAAAGGGGTTGACACCCGTTCTTGCAAACGTGGGGGGGGGATTTCTACAAGGGGGTTGACGCCGGATATTTTTTGGTTGAGTGGAATGCAGCGTTATGACGTCAAAGGACCACTTTTTGTCAGCCCCCATTCTCGCGCTGATATCTAACAACACGTCTCCTTACTTTTCCTCCATGTTCAAACGTAATATTAACGCTGCTCCACGTATAAAAGTAAGCTTTTTGGTCTAAACCAGTGCCCGCTCTTTGATTGTATATCTCTCTGTTAATTAGCTGCTCTAACTGGACATTAAGCGAGCGTTCTCGGTTACGCGTGACCTGTCAAGTGTAAATCCTAAAACTAATAACGTTGTGCCTGTTATTTTTCTTGATACCCAAATCTGCTTAAATTTACTTTCGCCGGTGGGTGAAGTCAGCGAGAATGCTAACTATAAATTTTATTTTTCAAACAACGGCAGATGGTAGAAATTCTTAGTATTCTCGCGAGAATATCCCGTACTTCTTACGAACTTGACACATCCCAAGCGTAGTTGAATTTTTTTTCCGCCTAGATTTTTGTGAATTGTAAATTTGAGTACTTACTGTGGAGCGCTGGTGTTTTATCATAATCATTAGTACGCTTTGGGGAGGGTCCATGTACGTAAACTGTAACCTCTACAAGGAAACTTGGGTGATATTTTTAGATTTTGAAAACAGTAGTAATTGACTTACCTCACGGAATGGGGGTACAGAAATTGGTCTATTGTAAGAATCTTATTTTCTTCATAAAGTTCGTAAAACTTTAAATTGTAAGAAAAAATATTAATGTTTATTTTTGGTCCTGTTAAAAAAATTAATATCTTCTGTTTGAATTTCGCGGTCTGCTAAGTCGCTTGGTGCCATCTATGGGCGCGAAAAATAAATTTTTATTTTATGATATATATTTTTCTTAGCTAAATTATATAAAAATTAAATATTTTTTTCACCCGAGAACTAATGCATTTGTTTTCTGTAAATAAATAAATAAACAAACAAAGCAATATATAATCGATTAATGTCGTTTAAAAGTGAAACAAAATCGTTTATTCTTCATAATATATTCTTACTTAGATAATAGGAAGTTAATCTTTATAATAATATTTTCTTCGAAAATATAAATTTATTCTTTATAATAATATATTATCACTTAGGAAATAGGAAGTTAATCTTTATAATAAGATATTCTTACTTGGAAAATAGATAGTTATTCTTTATAATAATATATTCTTACTTAGAAAATTATTCTCTAAAATAACATACTTAATTTACCGTTATTATTATTTTTTAAATTATTTGCATATCGCAATATCTTAAACATGTCGAAATATTTTGGAGGTTAATTGGGTGTACTTCTCATTTCGTAAATTATGCACGAACAAAAAGCAAATAAAAATATTTTTACCTCATAACGACCATTGTGTTCATTTTAACCTTTATTTGGAAGTAGATTCTTCAGATTAATAAGAAACTTATTTTATACGAGCATAAATAAAATTAAATTCAACTTGGGCAAACATTGTGCTTGTTTATATAACATCTTCGGCGGTTACTAGACTATTTACTTAGAAATTCATTTCTGGGCTTGTTGCGAGAAACGAGCAGACTTCCTGTAAAGATACGCCGAAATTATGACTCTAGAAACCAAGACAAAAACAATTTCACTTTAGCAAAATCCGATAACGGTAAAATAGTTGACAAATAAAAATGGCGCGTAGTTTAAAAACACTTAAACTTAACAATGGGCAATTTGAGATGACCTTTATGCCCAAATAAACTGGTTTTTCCAACGGTTTTTTTAAATATTTTGTTGGTATATTTTTCTGAGATTGAACGTCGAGTTAATTTGCATTGAAAAGTATCATAACGCAACCCATTGCGGGCCAAGTTTGATGGACATCTTTTACCTTTTGAATTTTAATAAGCTTCACAATGATTTTGTTTCGCTGGAAACAAAGAAAATATTTTAATAAGAATCATGTAAGTTCACCAATTTTTGCGCGTTGTGAAAGTTGATCGTGATAAATCGTTACACGCTTCTCCCAGCTGTAATTTGTGTTAAAAAATATTGTTTTTTCACCTAGTGTTGACTAAGGGGATTTATCTGTTAATCTAACCTTTTCTACAATACTTGCTAATGGCGTGGGCGTTGTAATATGCAACACGACCTCCTTATTTAAACGAAAATTGGGAAGAAAATATTTAAATCTTAGTTCGACGATTTTAAGCTAGATGGCGGTAGCGCATCGTGCTTCTACAACGTTTCGGTTAGAGCCGCTATTAATTTGTCCATGATTTCGACAACCACGACTATTTGCTTGGTTGTTAATGTTATCTCTCTAGACTCTAGCTTATCAGTTTTTAATTATTGGTTTATATATTTATTTATATATATATTTATTGATTTATTATAGAAATATATGGAAATAGATTTAATTAATGTATTTCTTATTTTGTGAAAACTAACCGTACTTCAGCAACTCAACCATGCATTACTGGTCTAAGGTTATTGGCTTGAAACATGTTACTTTGCAGGTGCTGGGAACACTTTTCAAAATACTTTTTGGTAGACAAAATAGTGCAAGACGAAATACATAATATACTATGATTGTCTGATTCAAATAAATTTGATTTAAATCAAGTGATATTTATAAAATCATGGATTTAAATCAAGTGATGTTTATAAAATCATGGATTTAAATCAAGTGATGTTTATAAAATCATGGATTTAAATCAAGTGATGTTTATAAAATCATGGATTTAAATCAAGTGATGTTTATAAAATCATGGATTTAAATCAAGTGATGTTTATAAAATCATGGATTTAAATCAAGTGATGTTTATAAAATCATGGATTTAAATCAAGTGATGTTTATAAAATCATGGATTTAAATCAAGTGATGTTTATAAAATCATGGATTTAAATCAAGTGATGTTTATAAAATCATGGATTTAAATCAAGTGATGTTTATAAAATCATGGATTTAAATCAAGTGATGTTTATAAAATCATGGATTTAAATCAAGTGATGTTTATAAAATCATGGATTTAAATCAAGTGATGTTTATAAAATCATGGATTTAAATCAAGTGATGTTTATAAAATCATGGATTTAAATCAAGTGATGTTTATAAAATCATGGATTTAAATCAAGTGATGTTTATAAAATCATGGATTTAAATCAAGTGATGTTTATAAAATCATGGATTTAAATCAAGTGATGTTTATAAAATCATGGATTTAAATCAAGTGATGTTTATAAAATCATGGATTTAAATCAAGTGATGTTTATAAAATCATGGATTTAAATCAAGTGATGTTTATAAAATCATGGATTTAAATCAAGTGATGTTTATAAAATCATGGATTTAAATCAAGTGATGTTTATAAAATCATGGATTTAAATCAAGTGATGTTTATAAAATCATGGATTTAAATCAAGTGATGTTTATAAAATCATGGATTTAAATCAAGTGATGTTTATAAAATCATGGATTTAAATCAAGTGATGTTTATAAAATCATGGATTTAAATCAAGTGATGTTTATAAAATCATGGATTTAAATCAAGTGATGTTTATAAAATCATGGATTTAAATCAAGTGATGTTTATAAAATCATGGATTTAAATCAAGTGATGTTTAGAAAATCATGGATTTAAATCAAGTGATGTTTAGAAAATCATGGATTTAAATCAAGTGATGTTTAGAAAATCATGGATTTAAATCAAGTGATGTTTAGAAAATCATGGATTTAAATCAAGTGATGTTTAGAAAATCATGGATTTAAATCAAGTGATGTTTACAAAATCATGGATTTAAATCAAGTGATGTTTACAAAATCATGGATTTAAATCAAGTGATGTTTACAAAATCATGGATTTAAATCAAGTGATGTTTACAAAATCATGGATTTAAATCAAGTGATGTTTACAAAATCATGGATTTAAATCAAGTGATGTTTACAAAATCATGGATTTAAATCAAGTGATGTTTACAAAATCATGGATTTAAATCAAGTGATGTTTACAAAATCATGGATTTAAATCAAGTGATGTTTACAAAATCATGGATTTAAATCAAGTGATGTTTACAAAATCATGGATTTAAATCAAGTGATGTTTACAAAATCATGGATTTAAATCAAGTGATGTTTACAAAATCATGGATTTAAATCAAGCGATGTTTACAAAATCATTGATTTAAATCAAGCGATGTTTACAAAATCATTGATTTAAATCAAGCGATATTTACAAAATCATTGATTTAAATCAAGTGATATTTACAAAATCATTGATTTAAATCAAGTGATATTTACAAAATCATTGATTTAAATCAAGTGATATTTACAAAATCATTGATTTAAATCAAGTGATATTTACAAAATCATTGATTTAAATCAAGTGATATTTACAAAATCATTGATTTAAATCAAGTGATATTTACAAAATCATTGATTTAAATCAAGTGATATTTACAAAATCATTGATTTAAATCAAGTGATATTTACAAAATCATTGATTTAAAACAAGTGATATTTACAAAATCATTGATTTAAATCAAGTGATATTTACAAAATCATTGATTTAAATCAAGTGATATTTACAAAATCATTGATTTAAAACAAGTGATATTTACAAAATCATTGATTTAAAACAAGTGATATTTACAAAATCATTGATTTAAATCAAGTGATATTTACAAAATCATTGATTTAAATCAAGTGATATTTACAAAATCATTGATTTAAATCAAGTGATATTTACAAAATCATTGATTTAAATCAAGTGATATTTACAAAATCATTGATTTAAATCAAGTGATATTTACAAAATCATTGATTTAAATCAAGTGATATTTACAAAATCATTGATTTAAATCAAGTGATATTTACAAAATCATTGATTTAAATCAAGTGATATTTACAAAATCATTGATTTAAATCAAGTGATATTTATAAAATCATTGATTTAAATCAAGTGATATTTATAAAATCATTGATTTAATTTACATATTGTACTAGGTTAATTAAATTAAATGTATTAAAGTAGGTTATCTCGAAATCCGTTTTAAATAAATTTAAAAAATTCAGATTAAAAAAATAAAACAATCAACTACCCTATCATCAGGCAAAATATGGGTTTATAAGTACTTTAATTAATTAATTTTTACATTTCACTTCGTTAGAGAGAGTAATACACTCTGTACATTGTGAGTCGTGCACGATGCTTAGATTGGCGATTTCTTAGAAATAAATTCGCATTGAAAAGTACCTACAAACAATTTAAATGGTTTAGAAGGTTAATTATCCTCTTAGAAGTATTTCATCGGGAATTTATATTATATTATATTTTATTATATCGTCTCAATATAGTCTCAACATAATTCCTATAAAATCCTATATTTTCAAAAATGTTCTACAACATCCTATATTTTTAGCAAAATCCCCAAAAACTCGTATTATATCCTATAATTTTGATATTTTGCCCATTTCAAATCCCGCGGCTCAGTTAAATTGCGAGATTTAGTTAAGATAAATTACTATACAAATTCATACTAGTCTATACTTTTGTTATTGTCAACACGGTTAGCTACTAGTCAGTGGCGTAGCTGATGGTCCGCAGGGCCCGCGGTGCGGGGGGCGGGGGCCTCGAGCTTCGGGGGGGGGGGGCGGGGGCTCTGAGTTCTCAGCTACGCCACTGCTACTAGTATATTTTTGTGATCAAATGGTTAAATAGTTTCTATTTTTTAAGTGAATATCAAAGATTTATTTCACTAAATATATATTTGGTTTTTAAATGCATACAGTTAGTAATTGAAATAGCATATATGGTCCTATAAAATCCTATAATTTTGAAAAAATTGTCTTATAAAGTCCTATATTTTTAGAAATGTTATCATATTTTGCCTATAAAAATATTGAAGATTTGAGGTGAGCCAAATATGTAAGCAACTCGATTTCGTAGTACCCCAAAATATTTTCCAAAAATGCTTCAATGCATTAGCTCAAAATATCTTATAATATTTTTACTTCTATACATTTCACAATTTTTGAAGTGACAATCAAAGATTTATTTCACTAAATATAGATTTGACTTTTAAATGCATGAACTTGGTATATTAAATAGCATATATGGTCCTATAAATTCCTATAACTTTGGAAAAAATTTCAAATAAAATCCTATAATTTTGGAAAAATAGTCAAATAAAATCCTATAATTTTGGAAAAATAGTCAAATAAAATCCTATAATTTTGGTAAAATAGTCAAATGAAATCCTATAATTTTGGAAAAATAGTCATAAAGTCCTATATTTTTAGAAATATAAATCCTATTTTGCCTATAAATAAACACCGTCTTGGCACTAGAATAGTAATTATATGTTTAGTTTTGAGAGAATAACTCCAATTAAATCAAATATCCCACTTGTATTTCATCCTTATTTTAATCTGGGATCTTGAAAATAATTAAAGCGGTTATTAAATCTGTTACATTTACCGTAACCCGATATATATTTTGAAACGCAGTATTTCTAGCTTATGACATTCCAGGAGTGTATTTTGGGGAAAAGTGAAATCGAATACACTTTCGGAGGCACACTGAATTTTTTAAAAAATATTTTCTGTTTTCTCATTAGGTGGAAATCGGTGGTAAGGCCGAAGGGCAACTGCAAGAGAGGGACCTGCTGTTGGAAATTAACGGAGTGCGCTGTCATCGGCAATCTGAGGCCCTTGAATTGATCGAGTCAGCTTTTCGGACGCTAACTGTCACCATCTGGAGGTAAGCGAGAGCTCTCTTGGCCCGTCACATTTCACCCCTGTCTGCCCACTTCTTTATATCAGTCGAAAATGTAAAATGGAGGCCACTTTTTATTTTATGCAACGCCTAAAGATACCGGAGTATATATATTCTATTAACTGGTACCACCCATTTTATTCCTCTTTTTAAATTTTGCCGTATTTTATCATCGCCATATACAGGGTGTTTCGAAAGGTTATGCAAAAGTTTGAAGGAGTTGTAGGGGGTGAGTTGAGAAGTATGCCTGTTTTTTCCCCATTTTCCTACGATGAGTGAAAAGAGCGCCAGAGAGCTTCAAAGTGTGGCCTCCTGGAAGTAGGCTGCAACAAGCGCAAAATCAAACGGCAGTAGAACTGTTCTCATCAAAGTGGCATGCTCGTGAAGGGGGTAGCTTTTATTTAAATTGTTCCTATATAAATATTTATATCTAGATATTTTTAAAGTCACTTTCCATTTTATACAGTCGTCTTTCCAGGGTTGTTCAAAATGCATTTTGAAAATGCAAAATACCATTTTGAGTTAGAAAAAGTATTTTTGCATTTGGAGTTAGAAAAAGTATTTTTGCATTGGGAGTTAGAAAAAGTATTTTTGCATTGGGAGTTAGAAAAAGTATTTTTGCATTGGGAGTTAGAAAAAGTATTTTTGCATTGGGAGTTAGAAAAAGTATTTTTGCATTGGGAGTTAGAAAAAGTATTTTTGCATTGGGAGTTAGAAAAAGTATTTTTGCGTTTGGAGTTAGAAAAAGTATTTTTGCGTTTGGAGTTAGAAAAAGTATTTTTGCGTTTGGAGTTAGAAAAAGTATTTTTGCATTTGGAGTTAGAAAAAGTATTTTTGCATTTGGAGTTAGAAAAAGTATTTTTGCATTTGGAGTTAGAAAAAGTATTTTTGCATTTGGAGTTAGAAAAAGTATTTTTGCATTTGGAGTTAGAAAAAGTATTTTTGCATTTGGAGTTAGAAAAAGTATTTTTGCATTTGGAGTTAGAAAAAGTATTTTTGCATTTGGAGTTAGAAAAAGTATTTTTGCATTTGGAGTTAGAAAAAGTACTTTTGCATTTGGAGTTAGAAAAAGTACTTTTGCATTTGGAGTTAGAAAAGGTATTTTTGCATTTGGTTTCTGAAGTCATTTTGAGATTCAAAGTCCCGTACGCCAAATTTGAAGATGGTTTGTTTGGGTTAACTTCGAAGTAGACGCACTGACGCCATCTATGGGGCCTTGAAAATATGAAATGCGAAGAGCAAGGGCGATCGAAGGATGTTGAGCCGACGAAAAAAGAGCGAATAAAAGCTAGACTTCGTATATTTTCCGTAATAGGGCGAAATCTTTGCGAAACCTTCCCATAAAAATCAAAAATTGTTTATTTTTTCGCTGTCGGTAAACATGAAAGGTAGAAAATTGTTTGGAGAAAATAAAACACGTGTGTTCCGAAAGGCCACAAAGCTTACGTCCCTTTTCATTATTATTAAGCGAAGGAGATCCGATAGATGGGGGTGTTAGGGCGGCCGGAGTTGCCACTTTTCTCCGATAGGTGATGAGGAAAGCCTCGAGTAACCTGACACCTCAGACACAGTCAAATAGTTTCGACTATCGGTAAACTTTACCTTCTCACTGCCTAAAATCATAGCGTGGCGTAACTTGAGAAACCCGCTTAAACCACCTCGCCCTTATTTAGTCAAGTGCGGCCCCCGCTCGAAGTTAGATGACCCCCCCCGACATGACTACGAGTTAGATAATAGGCATTTTTTATACATAATAAATGTTGAAAGTTCTTTATGTTAAACTGAGTTTCCACGGTCTAACAGCGCATGCGCAGTGGGGGTTTGCGCGATTCGAAACTTTTTCTGATTTCTGACCAGCATTGCAACGCCCTGATGGGGTCCCGGACAGATTTTGAAGGCTAGACTGGTATATTTCTATCCAGGTGGCTTTAGTTAGTTACAACGCTTGAACTGCAATTGCGTTAACCTTTTGACTTACAAAATACCTCTTGTGTATCATATTTTTTCACGAAACTTAAAACAGAGAATCATTTAGCGTAATTGGCCTTCAAAATATATTTCAAGGATGTACTGCATACGGATTTAGGGTCGTATGCTTCTTTGAAATCATTTTTGAGGCTTTGATAAATTATAACCCTGTACAAGTTACACCCTAATTAACATAATTAACCTAATTAACCATAAGTATGTCAGAAGAGTTAGTGGAATAATACGTCATATTTTCTAAATAGTGCTTCTTTGTGCTAACATCGTGATACGTAAGCGCTAATATTGAATTTTACACAGTGGCGGACTGGGCATAGAGTGAACCTGCCCGATGGCAGGTGGGCCCCACGGACCGTTCATGAAGTGGGCTCCTCAAACATGATAGTGTTATAGTTGTTAAAGCTGGGGCCCTTTGTCTTCTGGCAGCCCAAAATATTAGACCCAGTCCGCCACTGATTTTACACTTTGAGCTAGGAGCAACAAACACAAGGAGAACGCAGCTAGCCTTTAAACACGCTAACGCAGTGTTGTGTACAAATATCATTGGACGAGCCTTTACGCTGAACGTTTTACGGAAAGGGGGAAGACAATTTCTGAATTTTCCCCTTCCGACGGCAGCAGGCGCTAAAGCGTCTAACCAATGAAAAATGTACGCAAGGAAATGCACGACTTTTGACGGGTTGCGTTCTGCTTGTGTGGGGTGCGGTGTTTGTTCCTAACTTGCTCCTAGCTTCGAGTGACCAGCGGTTCAATAATTCCTATATTTTTCTATAATTCTGAAATAGTTCTATTTAATACAAAAAAATTGTTTACTATTTCGTATATTTTGAGCGTGTTTGGTTAAAATATAACTGATGAAGTTCTAAAACAAAGACATTTCAACAGTAAATGTATTTACATGTATACCCTATAAATCAATATTTTATTTATATATTTTACACTTTATAAAACGTATTGGTAATTTTATAAATATCTCAATAGGCGAGATATTATAAAGTAACTTTCTTGTCAGTAACTCGACTATGCTGGCATTAGCCCTACCACCAAAGATCCTACGAAGTCATCCATAGGGTTTAACTGAACTATTTCGTCGTCCCATTTTTATGCTAATTTGTCTTACAAATTTCCAACATTTTTGAGATTTTTATCCTGCAATTGCTATTTGGTTTGGGGGACTATTGACTGGTAGCCTTGCATTGATAAAAGAAAAATTACAAAGATTAGTAAACTTATTTATTGTGGATTTACCGATACTTTTAATTATTTGTCAGTGGTGAAAACCTGGAAAAGTCGGGGAGTTCGAAAATGGTTCCAAAAAGTCGTGGATAAGAAGGGGAATTTGTAAATGGTTCCAAAAAGTCGTGGAAAAGTTAAGGAATTTGGAAATGGTCTCCAAAAATCGTGGAAAGGTTAAGGAAAGTGGAAAGGGTTCCAAATAAATCATGGAAAATTTAGGGAATTTGGAAAAGGTTCCAAAAATCATGGAAAAGTTAGGGAATTTGGAAATGGTTCCAAATAAATCATGGAAAAGTTAGGGAATTTGAAAATTGTTCCATAAGGTCGTGGACAAATTAAGGAATTTGGAAATGGTTCCAAAAAATCATGGAAAAGTTAGGGAATTTTTAATGGTTCCATAAGGTCGTGGCAATGATAAGGAATTAGAAAATGGCTCCAAAGAATTAAATACATATTTGAAAGATTTTACCTCAAACCTTTAATTTATTGTACAAAATTGGTCAGGGAAAACCTGGAAAATTCAAATTTTATTCGGGAAATTTCGTACGAACCGTGATATGTCGTGCTTTCAGTTAATTATTTTTTTAATTATTACTTCTAGCTTTGACAAATTGAATAACCTAATAGCTATATAATCTAGTGATTGTCATATTCAGTCCTTATAGCAAACCGGGTGTAGTATCTCCAAACCGTTTTCGATCTCCAAGGTTACATCCTAGTCTGTAAACGATTTTAATTTCAAGGTCGTGGGCCCTTTTTTAAACTATTGTTTTTTTGGGTACTAGTTCTAAAATGGTTTCACTAAGGCCTATCCTAGTTTGAGACTGAAGCACGTGAAAAATGGATCATCCTTGATGAAATTTATGCATCATTTTGGCCATCTTATAGATAAGCGATCTCTCCTTTTTATGTTGCTTCGATGTCTTGCCGAAATCTCTTTACCATTAGTTCCGCTGCTTAAATATTCAGTTTTTGGAACGAGTAAAACACTTCATTTCTGCTTTGGCCAAAGGAGAGACTACGGGGGTTAATTTTTTATCGGAAAAAAAAACTGGTATTTATACTCCCGCTTGGCTAATAAATTTAAGGAGAAAGTAAAATTTTGCTTCATTTTTTATGACCTTTTGTTTGACCTTTTTTACCCTCTTGTGTTTTATTTTTCTGTTGAAGAACGTTACATAGAATGCTAATCATCTGTCTCTAACAATACCGTATTTTTCTCGGGACTTTTGTTGAATTAACCCTATTTTTTTTAAACGATTGTCTCATAAATTTAGAAGCAATTTTCCAGAAAATTAAATTTGAAAGGATTTTAAATTTAATAAAATGTACGGCAAAATGTTTTAAAATTAATTTACCGCAAATAGTCTGCGAGGCAAGACGCTATCGAATATTTCCAAACAAATTTCGAGTACGTGATTCGCACGAAAAACTTAAACTGAAAACCAATTAACAACTATCATTTTTTAAATTGAATATGGAGAAAATAATGAGATTTATTTTAGACGCCTTTCGTAAAATTCCTCAGGTCACTATTTTGAACAATAGCGAATAACAAGCATAACCCAAATACAAAATAAATGACAGAAAGTGCGTTATCATATATGGTACAAATCTCTTCCTACATTTTTTGGTTCGTTCTTCTTCAAAAGAATTCGCCGAATTTGAGAATGTAATTGAGTCATAATTATTGATCCTCGTGATAATCCTGAAGAATTCGCGCTTCATGACCTCTAGCTGACCTCTATCGAACTCCTTTGTGGCGTTTACCGTAATCCCCTCTTTTTTCGAGATCAAATGACAATATTATGAGTGATTACCTTCTGGAGGTGCCTCTAACACCCCGAATGACCCATATTTAGAAATGTTCTCGACTGCAGCCGATAAAACGAATCTATTGTTCCTTTCGAAATATCGTTAGAATTTTTGAAGGCCTCTCGCCATTTTCGCTAAATAGCCTCTTCGTGGAATCTTTCGTAATCTGTTCTTTCGATGATTTCTTCCGATATCAACCGAGAAGTTTCGTGAAATTTGATCTTTTTCCCATCAAACTAAGCTTTATTTTTATCACAAGACGGTTCCGAGGTTCAGTTAATATTCTTGTACATTTTTTAAGTTTTTTTAAGTTTTGTTCATAGCTAATTTTTACTTCAGTTGGTCGAAGGTTTAAAATATTAGTGGTCACTTACGTAGTCACCGAAAGATTTGATGATTCGTCTTGGTTTGTTCGGGATAGGTTTCTGTAAGTTCCGATTTGTGTAATTTCAATATTTATATTTCAGCTTGCCTTTAGTTTTGAAATTGCTACAGCCAGAAACCCATAAATTTAAGTCGATTACCTTTACTTTTAGCTTTGGCATAATTATTTTAACCGGCACTTTCAAATTATTTTCGAGCCTGTTTTGCTACTTTTGTTTTCAAATAAAATATGTTTAAAGTGGAACCAAGAATGTATTTATTTATACTCAGGGAGATTGAATATGTCGTGACTATCGACGGACATGTTGAGGCCCTAACCCCGTCACGCTAAGGGGGGGGGATAGGGGAAGGAGGCAGTTTAATTTTTGGCGTCCTCGCACCAGTGTTAATCGCGTCGAAAAACGTAATTTTTAAGAACCAATGAGATTGCGGTATTATTTGATTTTATTAAAGCGGAGGAGCATACCGGGGGCCCCAACGTGTTTAATTGGAGAAACTAAAAATTATCAAAAAAGAACGTTAAAATATTCAGAATTGTGTCTGAATATTCCTGAGAAGCGGTTGCATTTCATGTTGCTTTAATTGATACTTGCAGATTATTTATCGATCTAGAATTAAATAAAATGGAAGTCTTGTTATTCAACTCTTTTGAATATGTAATTATCAGGTGTTGGTATAACAAGTGTTCGTATTTAACTTAACCTAATATGCGTTCACATTTAACTTAACCTAACATGCGTTCACATGTAACCCAATCAAGCCTAACCTAACCACTAACCCAGCCTAAATTAACCTAACCACTAACCTAACCCACACTATGTGGATACATAGTACACTTATACCAATTATAACTTACTAGTTTCCTAGTAAATAATAAAATTAAAGTAACATAACATAACTTAACATAACATAACATGTATTCACATTTAACTTAAGCTAACATGTGTTCACATTTAAAATAATCTATAATCTATCATGTGTTCACATTTAACCCAACCAAGCCTAACCTAACCACTAACCAAACCAAACCTAACCCACACTATGTTTTCTAGTAATTAATCAAATTAAAGTGAAGAAAAATAATTATAAATATTTTGATTTTCAACTTAAAATTTATCAGTGCTCTCCAAAGTCCGCCACATCAACAACAGTGTAGCTCGTTCTCGACCTTGTCAGCACCGTACCATTTTATCACGTAAAGAGCGAGGCTGTAAGATCTCATCCTGTACCGTGGAAACATTCAATAGAAATGCTAATACCTCGCGTCATAATTCTTTCTCAATATGTTGGGATTGCGAATGGTGGCGAACTCTCTAATTTCGAGTCGAATTTACAACCGACAAGGTCAAAGAGACATCTTAAATTGAAGAAAACCTCAGAGTGGTTTAGAATTTCTTTATATAAAAGAATCTTTTATTTATATATATATATATATATATCTATAAAAGGGGTAGTTGACCATATTCAACCATGCGTTCTATTATTGCGTTTTCGCGCTCGAATGATTTCGGATAATCGTGACGTAACGAGGAGCCGGACCAATCATAAACCCACTCGTTAATATTTTCGAAACGAAGAGAAAAAAAGGGAATATTTAATTCGCGTATAAGTTTAAACTTCCTCGGCGGTTTTCCATATTATAATCATCATCTATTCGGTTTTTAGCCTCGACTTCAATCGGGTCGGCTGGTATCCGGTAGTTATTTAGTTCCGAAATTAAACGCCAGGCGGCTGGCTTTAATTTCTTTTTTCCTTTCGCGTGTCCCATGCGCGGATATCTTTTATAGAAAAATCGTTAAGCGAAACCCGCTTTCGAAGTTGCCTACACAAAGAATTTCGCTTGTTTTTCTTTTACATAATATATTCTCTTGATACGTGGGTGCAAATATTATGATTTGGAAAAAGCTCCAGTTTCTGACCGACCACGAGTAGTTGTGTGTTATTGGGCAGCAGTGCGGTTTTGCATTTTGTCTCGAATAGACGTCTCCAGGTGCGACTCTGTGGCGTTTGCTTCATCTCTGTGTTTTTTCCCCACCCACGACTCTCCTCTCGCAGTGTTATTACCGCGTAGTGTCTTCGTCGTGGTTACCTTGACAACGCGGCTGTTTCAAGATGTCTCGACTCGATTCGGTTTTCTTTGGATTTTGATATAGTGTTCGCCTTTCGAACATGTTGAACGCCTTCAATAAGTTACTTCCGAGTAAAAGGAAAAAGTATGTGGTTTTATATTTTATCTTCGCTTGATTAGAATTTAGTTTAAGGTTTTGACGCGAGTTAAGCCTTGGTTTGACAACACATGGGCACGTGGTTTACTGGTTTTGTTTATGTTAAGAATTATCATAATGTGACGCTATTTTATAGGTTAATATTAATAATTGGTTTATTATTTTTAAAAAGTAAATAAAATTTGATTGTGTAATTTTACTGTAAGATAGAAAATATTTAAATTAACATTTTCTGATGACTTCGTATTTATTTAATTAGAAATAATTTTAATAAAAATTGGATTAAAAAGTCATTTTAATTTACTGTCTTTAATAAAACGATTTATACAACCTTGAACGTAATCTCAAAGGTAATTGAATAAAAAATTAAGTATAGAAAACTAATGGAATAAAATTGTTTGAATTTTTTAATGAAAAGTTTTTTAATGAAAACATTTAAATTCTTAACAATATCCAATCGCTTAATTCCCGTTATTAAACATCATTTTACTTTTATGTCTTTAATAAAACGATTTCTACAACCTTGAAGGTAGAATAAAGAGCACTAGGATAAATTATTATTGAAAAGATTAAAAGACAAATTTAAGAATTTCTTTAATGAAACAATTTAAACTAATTCTTTTGAAACATTTAAGAATTTCTTTAATGAAACCATTTAAACTAATTCTTATTGAAAAAATTTAAGTATTTTTTTAATGAAATCCATTTATGGAATTTTTATGTAAATCATAATGGTTATTTATAAGTTTTTAATGATTATTTACTTCGGTTAAGATAAATTTGTTTAATTAAGTTATTAGAATTACATTGAAAGAAAGTTTTTTGATGTTGCAGGACTACCTTTTTGTAACTTGGAAATCCTAGAAAACCATAAAATTTATAAAAATGTAGTAGAATAAGTAGCCAACGCCCCAAAAATGTAAAATCTAATTTAAATAGTTTCCACTGTACTTAAAAATATTCACAATATCAGTATATTTTTAAAATACTAGAGCAATTAATAAAAATATTGCTTTTGTTTTAATTACAGTCACTACACAATTAATATTTTGCAATAATTATTTGTATTGAATGGTCATTTAGGACCAGTTTATATTTAATTATCTTACTTGAAGGTTTAAGCAATTAAAATTAAATTAAAACGCCTTTTATTGTTTTGAATTTGAAGGCCTTTTAGCTTAAATATAATAACGGTCACTTTCCAGACCTATTAAATACGTAGTTTTCCTAAAAAAGATAGTGTTAATCAGTTCATTTGGGGTAATTTCTTAAAAATTACTTTTCTTTATTGGGTCAATGAAATCTTCAAACTCTTCGAACTCTCTATTGTTCTTTAATAACCTGAGAAATTAACACTTTCACCTCGTTTATATTATGGGAGAAAATGGCGACAACTTACCCTGAACATAAACAATCGGCCTTTCGCGTTAAAATTCGTCTTCGATTACATTTGGCAAGTTAACCCGGCGTGTCGTATCGAGCATCTTTCAAAAAGAAATAATCTCTGAATGGTACCTTTTAGAGTCAAGCTAAAGCGACACTGACCCGTTCCTTAGTCAGTATTAGATGACAGTTAATATACTACCTGCAGATTAAGGCAAAGACTGAACTCGCCAATTGTCAAGTGAGGCTGGCACATGGGCGTTTCAATTCACGACTAAGGCGGTTTCAAGTAGAGGTGGCTTTCAGCAAACGCATTGTTACCGTGTGAGCGAACAGTACGTGTCCTTGAAATATTGCTAATTGGCCCCGGTACCTTTGACACTCATTTAAAGCTTTAATTAAGAATAAATTAAAGTATGGTTGCTATAATAACCATTAAATGTTTTAATTCACTCTCACTATTATTAGTGTTTATCTCTGAGTGAACCGCAAAAATGTTTTAGGCGAGTTCTAAATCTGGCCAATTAGGAGAAAGCCAAATTTGATTATAACGAAGCAACGAATTAATGAAGCTAATAATTGAGGATATTCCACGTAACTAACGTCTACCATTAAAATTCAAATTAGGGAAAACACGATGTAGATTGCGATGTTAGGAATGCGAATTTTATGTTTTAAGGCGTGGGCTACGAAACATTTCACAGTGTCATGATTTTATTTGACTATTTAATGGCATCGCTTAAGTGATCCGTTTTTAAAATAATACTTTTCTCGTAAATCAGTTTTTCAATAATTGTTTGATGAGAATTAAAGTATTAAGTATTTTAAGGCGAAATGGAGTCCCCAAAAAAATAAAGATTTGGTACATAAGCACAAACTTGGCAAAAATGTGCGCATGTCAACCGGTGAAGAAAGTAACTTTCTTATTCAAATATATCTACTTCCACAATTTATGTCAATTTAAATTAATAAAGGTGTGTTATAAAGAATCTGTTCCATTGCGCCGAATCCCATTCGACCGAAAAAGCCGCACTTTGGCGGATTTAGGATTCGGTCTAATGGGATTGTCCCATTCGACCGAAAAACCCGCACTTCTCCGGGTTTAGGATTCGGTTTTATCCGTTTCAGAATCTGTCAGAACAGCATGCAGTGTTACCTAACCTAACCTAACCTAACCAGGCAATTTTTAAAGTGGTCAACTCATTTGCCCACTACCAAAAGGAGTAGAAAGAAAAACTTTTTTTGCGGGCGCTCAATTGTGAATATTGCGTCGGTCGATTAGAAAAATACAAAACCCGCCTTTGGGCTAATTTCATCAAAAACATTGGCGGAATTTAGCTATAGGATACATTTCTATATAAATAAGTCATTCTAGTCTATACTTTTGTTATTGTTAACATGGTTAGCTACTAGTATATTTTTGTGATAGAATGGTTAAATAGTTTCTATTCTTTAAGTGAAAATCAAAGATTTATTTCACTAAATATAGATTTTGTTTTTAAATACATAAGTTAGTAAATTAAATAGCATATATAGTTTTATAAAATCCTATAATTTTGAAAAAATAGTCCCTTAAAGTCTTATATTTTTAGAAATGTAAACCTATTTTGCCTATAAAAAAATTTAAGATTTGAGTGTGCCAAATAAGTAAGCAACTCGGTTTCGTAGTACCCCAAAATATTTCCAAAATTGCTTCAATGCTAATGCTCAAAATATCTATCTTATTATTTTTTTACTTCTATACATTTCACAATACTTTGAATTAAATTAAATCTGCCAAAATATTTACCCAAAATTTAGTTTATTTAATGGAATTTAAAACTGACTTTAAAGCAACTGTCATTGCCACCTTTATTATGATAAGGCCTTTGGTATTAGAGATAGCAATGAGTCTATCCGATTCTTCGAAAAAACCACTTTACTGGTGCCATCTATTAATGGCAAAGGAAGCTAAAATTCAAAATAGCGAAACAATAACGTCTTCAGAGAACCATTTTAGAGTATTAAAATTAGACTACTTATACTTCATTTAGTGGACTTTAACTTAAATTATATATCCCACGTAAAATAAATTGTTTAAAATAACTATAATTGAAGTTATTGACAAATTTTCAAACGAGCCAATCAACGCGAGGGGTACTTTTATGTCCCGCCTATTCGGTCAAAATGTAGCTTAAGCGTCTAGTTTCGAATTCGACGCTAGCGACATCTGTTGAAAAAAGAGATACTTCACGTCCAGCCGACACTCGCTTTAAATTCCATTGTTTAGTCGTAGTTGGACCGTTCCAAAATATCGGAATTTCTTAAGAATTATAATTCCATAAAAAGCGGTTGACTTTTTTTGGTCGATTTGAATATTTCCGTCTTCGTTAATGTCCTCCTCCCAACGCGATACCTTTCGTAATTTAATAATGATTTTTATTATCTCCATATCCAGTGTTAATAACCCCCAGGTATAAATTGCGCCTTCCAAGGTTGAATACGCTTTATAATCATACGTTAAATTAATTGAAAATGTTCGCTCGGAACATTATAGGTTACGCGGTTACACGAGTAATTTAGATCTGTCGGCGCGACAATTATTATAAATAAGTCAGACCACTAAAGGTAACTTTATAAAGTAAAAGTGTGGTAATTGCCTACCGGTTTTTCTGTTTTGAACATTCGTCCAAGTTTCGTATGTGCCTAGCCAGTACAAATGATGTAAACGGGTTAGCAGAGAATAGGTAGTCACAACTATGGTCTCGATTTTCATGATGTCCGGAAGATATTTTCCGCCTACGCGAAGTGAGGACTCGCAATGGTACAGGAGTGTCTTCCCCCTTTACTAGGAGAATGGGGGAAATTTTACACGAGGGAAGGCAGATGGGCGTGGTTTATCTCCAGAAGAACATTACATTATTTCTAGTACTTAGCCGGTACCTGAAGGTATTTGTACTGGAGTACCGGTACATGATTCCTATTTAAATGGTTTCCGCGCGCCTATGACCTACGAAGACGTGGTTATATTTTTAGTTCTACGTTGTCCGTCTCGTTTTAGTGTACGAGTTTTTCCGAGTATTCGTTTCGGTAGTTTATTAAAGTAATTTAATAACGAGTTCCAGTAATTAAATATTTTTTGTCTGAAAACGCTATGGGGTGTTACAAATTACGAGTGCCATTAAGGGGTGTATGGACCGTGGTTATCGCACCCAGAAGCGTGTTTTCCAATAATAGCACACACCCGTATTTTAAATCTCCCTTTTTGGGTGTGATGAATTAGCGTATCAATCTGGGGTTCTGTAATATTTTGGAAAATTATGTCGCTCTTGAATTTCACCTTGAAATTAAGAAGTCTGTTGTAGTTTAGATTTGGGATACTTTTTTATTATAGCCAAACGTTAAGTAAAATTTTAATCAACTTTTTAATTGTTAAAGAATCTGCAACTTTATTTGAGCGACAGACACTTGCTAAATTAAAATAAAAAGCTAATAATCCCAAATCTCTCCTTAATCTTGATACGGAAAATCCTTAAAAAAAGTCTAGGATTTTTGACAATAAAAACCCAAAAATTGTAAAATTTATCTCCTTCAGGCTTTATTTCAAAATCCTTTATCAAAATCCAAAATCCTATGTTTTATCTCCCATAGATTTTATATGGGTAATCCTTAATTAAAATACCATTTTCTACATTTGATCACACATAGACTTCACATGAATAATCTTTAAACAAATTCCAAAATCCTTCATTTATCATCTATAGACTTTATTTGGAAAATCCGTATAACCAAATCTAAGATATTATAAAATTTAACTATCATATATTTTTAATGAATAATCTTTAAACAAATTCCAAAATCCTTCATTTATCACCCAAAGTCTTCATATAAAAATCCTTTATCAAAATTCAAAATCCTATGTTATATCTCCCATAGACTTCATATGAAAATCATTTATCAAAATCCAAAATCCTATGTTTTATCTCCCATAGACTTTATATGGGTAATCCTGAATTAAAATACCAAATTTTACATTTGATCACACGTCGACTTTACATGAATAATCCTTAAACAAATTCCAAAATCCTTCATTTATCACCCATAGACTTCATTTGGAAAATCCGTAAAACCAAATCCAGGATATTATAAAATTTAACTCTCATATATTTTTAATGGATAATCCTTAAACAAAATCCTAAACCCTTCATTTTATCCGCCACAAAAACCAAATCCGTCATATCCATAGATTTTGTAATGATAATCTGTATAAAAATTCCAAACCTTCATTTATTTTCGGAGAAAATTCTTTTAACGAAAATCTGAAATTTCAACAAAAATCCCAATAGACCGTTTATCTCCCATAAACTTTATATGACAAAATCAATCTATTAAGCACCGCGTATATGTAGGGATAATTAGTTAAAAAAACACGACCATTATTGCGTAAGTAAATTGGATTTTACTTACGCAATAATGGTCGTGTTTTTTTTTTAACTAATTCTCATTACAAATCAATATCCGATAAACTTTATACAACAAGTCATAATTCTAAAAAAATCCCGTTTTACTAAAAATGCAAGTGTCCTACCCTTCAAAATTCATATTGGTGACAAGAAAAAATAATGTACTTTACCATTTTCTTACAGAAATATCAAGTAATTAGTATAATAGTAAATTAGGATATTTAAGTTCTTTATGTTCAACCCCCTGTTACTATACCGAAAGCGAAAAAATATATTGCTTTCTCTCTGTTCGTTTTATAATAGTGTTTATGGTCAAACCAGTTTTCCGGCTGCGACGGTACAACGCGCGGCCGGCTCCTCGCTAGCCCCTATCGTGTTAGAATTCTTAGCTGCCTCCTCATGAAAGATAGGCGTTCACCCTCTACTCCAACTTCATATTGCGATCCTCCCTCGATTGACCTTAACTCTGGCTACGGAATCAAGTTGACTTGACATTGTAAGGAAAGGCAATGGCGAGCGTAAATCTACGTCGCTGGCTTCTCATTAGCCTCTTCTTTATAAACGCTTTCAAGTAAATTACTATCCGTGTAGAATCTTTGCCTCGCAACTTCTTAACGTAATATTTCTAGTGGGTATTTCGAGGGAAAAGGGAACGCGTTAAGAAGTTGCGTAAGGGCTGGCTTAGCTTTAAGCATCCTATTATCTCGCAAGTGAAAGTTTTTCATCGTTTTAATGTGGCGTAAAATAGACGTCTTAGGAAGATTTTTACGCGAGCAGAGCCCTTTCGATGGATGAGATTAGAAAGAATCGCTTTTATCTCCGATTTTTACATGTCCGATCGAAGGGTTTCTCCGATGATGCCGATAATAACTTTAAAGATTAGTTTTTAATCGAATTTTTGATAACTATATGTTGGTTATCCTTTTCATATTATTGCTCGGTACAGCCCGTATCTGACTAAAGAATATACGCCCTAACAGGGCCTAAAAGAGTGGGCAGTGCTATAATCGCATTTGGGCAGTGCTATTTATCGTGAATATATCGCAAAAAAGTATGAAAAACTTAAAATACCCGGTACATATCGACAAACTCAGCTAATTTTGCTAAGTTACTTATTTACAGCCCTTTTTTAACTCTGAGTTTTGTAAAAATATTCGTCTGCTATAAATTCTGAGATAAAAAGGGCTGTTATAGCTCATTGAAATTGTGTTTTGGGGGTTTAGTTTGTATTAAGCGGCTCGCTCGGCAGTTCTAAAAAATCCTTATTTTAGCCCCCAACTATTTAAAAAAATCATCTTTATTGATGATCATTCGTAAACGAAATGTAAAAAATTATGAAATATTTAAAGTGTAAAATTATTTAAAAAATCTGAGTCGAATTATTGGCTCTATTTTCATTAATATTTTTTAAAACTACGTTAATATGTAACTAAGTGTAGTGAAATTTAACGAACCATAAGTGTAAATATAAAAAAATAAATGTTTTTAAAGGTATTGTATTAGCGCTGTTGTTATTAAAAAATCATTTAATAAATTAAATGAATTGAAATAATGACTATAAGGAGGCCTAGCACTCAGTTTTATTTATTTAAAAAACCTAAATACTAGCTGATCTATTTTGTTTGGTTGGTGGGCTGCAAATATATTTAATTTTAATTGTTGTATCTTTGGTTATTGAAGGGCCCTCTACACCCCAATATAGTTTTTAAATCATTGTCCGTTTATCACTTTTAAATTGAGTAGTTTACATAGTTTGAAATTTATTGCTCAGGATTTCTGTCCCTATAGACATTGCGAAACAATTCTAAACAGTTGATATCTGTTAAAATCCCCCACTAAATAAAGACACCACATCAGACTCCTATTTCGTGAAGAAAAAACAACCGTGTTACAGGCATGTCGAACGTGACTCTACGTTGATATCTGGGGGTCCGGCATGCGATGTCAAATTTAGACATTCGAGACAAAATGACCGTCGTTCGGTGTGTAGTAAGTTCATTGACACGTAACACGATATAAACGCGTCGTAAAAATTATCTGGGCAGATTAGGCCCAGCGGAGAATGAATCGAAGAAGAAATTGCTATTCGCTGTTAGTGAATCTAGCCCCGCTATCTGCGGCCAAACTTTTAGTTTCTTTCGTGTTGCATCTCCTAATCTTCTCGCAGTCCCCTTGGACGCTCGAGCCCGCCTCAGCCAATCGAGCCACCGACCAAATTGGGTGGTCGGAGATGAGTTTCCAACACCCCTGGCTTCGAGCGGACCTCCAGGGGTTCCCAAATGGTTTCGTGTCTTAGACGTCGAAGAGACCCCGTAGGACACGCTTAATAAATTCACAATGATCTACTGTCTCAGTTCTTCTTTCTCCATATCGTGAAATTCTTAACCATAGCTTCGCGCGAGCTGCCGTGTGTGGTTTAGACCACTTTCCTCTACCAGAGTTAAAATTTATGTTGTTTAAGTTATGTTCGTAGGGTTTCGCCAGTCTATCTTGCCACCGCGCTGGGAAGTATCGATTTTCGGTTGTAATAACGCGTTTTACTTTCTATATAAGGTGGCTCGAAAATTGCGCCGAATCGCGTGAGCGAACTGTAAAATAGCCCAAAGGCTGTATTGTCTATTGATACCTCCTGAATAATGTATTGCCGTAGATTAACTGAAAATTTGTTATCTTTGAATCTGGTATAGGAGCTTTTTTATTGAGGCGACTTGAGAGGAAAATTAATTTTTCCGAACGCGACAACGTGGTACGTCTGCTAATACCTGAACCCATAAATTGTCTCTTCGGTATATTTTTATGCGCGCAGTTTTATGTAAACTTTAATTAAAAATCAAGTAGCGTTTGTGTCAGAGAATTTGGTTTTCGGGTTGCGATGTGGTCACTTAACCGTCCTCCATATTTTTACCGAAGGATGTCCATCAAACTACAAAATCTACAGATTGTTCAGATTAAACAAGTACAATAAAACGTGTATTAAATTTGACAACGTGTATTATTTTATGATTATTTAGTTAGCTAACGTAGGGAAATTGTGCATTGGGTACGGTCTAGTGGCAGATCACTTTGTTACAGGGTTTCCTAATGATCATGATTAAAAATTTAATCATAATTTAACCATTTTTAATTTTTGAACAGCCAAAGCTACAGATTTAATTTTAATCGAATCTAATCATGATTTAATCATTTGAAGGTGTCCTAATAATCGATGGAGTGAGCTGCCCTCTGTAATAAGTGTTTCTATACGGCCTTTATCTGTCTGCTGCTAAAAAGCTTTTTACGAAATATCTAAATTTATGTTCTAAAAATGTTTGAAAATGGAAATAGAAAAATTAAGAAGATTTAATTTTAGCAAGAACCTTTTTCCATAAGAACCGTAAACGGTAACGTTGGTTCGTACTGTCATGCTCTTATATTCAACAGAATTACTACACTCGCTAATAAACATCTATCTGGACTTTGCAGAAGTAAGGGGTTTTTGATACTGAATTACCCAGGCTCAAATCCTGGATTATTTTGTACACATTTAATGAATGTTTTTTATAAAATTTACTGCATTTAATTTAAAATACATCAAATATTTTCAACAGCCCTAAAATAAAACTTTCAATGGGTGTAAAGGTAATTACAAACTGTTAATATTCGAAATATTTTATGTAGAGAAATACAGTTGTGTATACATATTGTAGTAACTATAATACGTTTTGGAATGGTTTCGAACCTGGATCATTCAAGAATGAAAGGTATCTACAGATGGCTTTACACGATGATGATCATTCTGAAAAGTAAAAGAGTATGGCCTTACGTTCAACGTACTTAGAAACCTATATGCTCTTATCATTTCACTAATTTAGTTCTTCAATTTGTTATACAAGTACATGGTCAATGAACTCGTTTAGATCCTTATCTGGGGCCTCTGATAGCCACTAAAATAAGACCCTCGGTTTACTAAAAGCTTAAAAAGTAATTACAAGTTGGAAAGTTAAGAGCTATAAAAATAATTTCAACGCTCGCTTACACTTGAAATATTTCCCAAAAACCCAAACTGATATCGGTAAATTTAAATTATAAATAAAAAAAATCGAAAAATTATCAAAGTTAATTGGATTTTCCGGCGCACCTGTAATCCAATTTAGGAATCCACACTGCGTAAACCGGCGAATTCCAATATAGGTCTGTACCTGTAAATGGCTTTTTATTTTTGCCAAATGATATAGATTTATAAATGACGTTTCATCTGGGTTAATAAATTAAAGCAGCTCTATCATGCGTGACTCACCGGCGGCGTGCATCCCACAACTTGATCTGCAAAAGTAAGACTTGCTGAGCCAGAAAGCTTTGAATAGTTTTTATTCATCTTCGCAAAATTTATCTTGTTTCCAAAATTAGAAATAACATTTTTGATCACGTAATATAACAAGGGAGCTTCCTCTAAAATATAGAATGTCTCTTTATCAAGGTTTAAATGCTTTTCTAAAGTAAAATTGTTTCCATTTTATGGTAATTCTATGCTATTGCTACGACCAAACTGCTACGCTGAGTTTTGCTGGTAGAATTAGAGAAGATACGGAATGCTAAACTATTCCTTGCTCTTTAAACAAAGAACTAAAATGCTAAACTATTCCTGGCTCTTTAAACAAAGAACTAAAATGCTAAACTATTCCTTGCTCTTTAAACAAAGAACTAAAATGCTAAACTATTCCTTGCTCTTTAGCATTTTAGTTCTCTGTTTAAAGAATAAGGAATAGTTTAGCATTTTAGTTCTTGGTTTAAAGAGCAAGGAATAGTTTAGCATTTTAGTTCTTGGTTTAAAGAGCAAGGAATAGTTTAGCATTTTAGTTCTTTGTTAAGAGCAAGGAATAGTTTGGCATTTTAGTTCTTTGTTTAAAGAGCAAGGAATAGTTTGGCATTTTAGTTCTTTGTTTAAAGAGCAAGGAATAGTTTAGCATTTAAGTTCTTTGTTTAAAGAGCAAGGAACAAAGAACTAAAATGCTAAACTATACCTGGCTCTTTAAAAATATAATAAGAACTAAATTGCTAACTACGCTATTATGTTTGTGTTGTGCTTTTAAAACGAGTAGGTTAGAAATGCTAAAATGTGTTGTGCTATTAAAACGATTAGGTTAGAAATTCTAAAGTTGTTCTGGTAGAAACTTGAAAGCCTTAAATGAGAACTTTGAAATGCTATTTGGAAACGAGGGCTTATAATGCTAAGCTATACTTTGCCATGCTATTAGACCCGAGAAGCTTTCAAATTAAAAAAAATTACTTTGTCCGGGAGATGCTAATGAATATATATTACATTGAAAGCTAACTTGCAACATTTAGAAAAAACCATTAGCTGCAAAGAAGTAGCTATTCTTTGATATGCCATGAAACTAGCATTGCTATGACTACAACTTGCCACTTTTTAATACTCTGGTCTGTTTGGGATATTCCCAATATATATTATATCTTTGAACAAATGATATATAGGTGTTTTGTTAAACAAATAATAATATATAGGTGTTTTGTAAAACTAGTAATGATATATAAGTGTTTTGTAAAACTAGTAATGATATATAGGTGTTTGGTAAAACAAGTAATGATATATAGGTGTTTGGTAAAACAAGTAATGATATATAGGTGTTTGGTAAAACAAGTAATGATATATAGGTGTTTGGTAAAACAAGTAATGATATATAGGTGTTTGGTAAAACAAGTAATGATATATAGGTGTTTGGTAAAACAAGTAATGATATATAGGTGTTTGGTAAAACAAGTAATGATATATAGGTGTTTGGTAAAACAAGTAATGATATATAGGTGTTTGGTAAAACAAGTTATGATATATAGGTGTTTCTTAAAACAAGTAATGATATATAGGTGTTTGGTAAAACAAGTAATGATATATGGGTGTTTGGTAAAACATGTAATAATATTTAGGTGTTTATTGAAAAAATTATTTAAAACAAGTAATTATAGAACTAACTATAATGATATTATTGGCGTTTAAGACAACCACTAAAAATATATCTTTCTAAATGATGTCAGCATAAACGTTTTATGAAAGCTTTATTCAAATTTCATAGAACAAAAATAGAGAAAACGGAGTTCAAGACCCTAGGTTCAAAAAACTGGCTAGACCTCCAAAACAAAACCCGAGCAGAGAAGATGATCAAATGTTGCTCAGAGAGAGATCAGGGTCATTTGCTCCACCTCCACGTCATGATTTTTGAACTTATAACGGACACATTTTCACTATCTAGGACCCATTCTTCCCTTTTTATAACGTCCGACACAAATCGTAATCTTCGCCCGAAAAACGCCCCGCGCGATATACAACTTTCTAGCTGATTTAACGCTAGAAATATTGTGTAGATTTAACGCTCGACTCTGATAAGAAAATATCGTAGAGCGAACAATATTATATCAAAAGATAGAGTCGAAACTTCCGCGAAGTTAAATCGTGAGAGTTAGAAATTTATGATCAGATTCATCCGAAAATATTTTTCGTGATATTTTATGGCAGTTTAACTCAAATGCGTTTCTAGCGGGAAAAAAATGTATGAAAATAAACCGAATAATGTATGTATAGCGGATCTTTATTTTTGGTTGACGTTTCCAGTGATTTTAATCTGTAGAAAATAAGGAAATTCTTCGATGCGTGCCTGCATTTCGCAGCGAAATGTGTTACGCTGCGGCCTTCATAGACTAATTTTTTTTGTCTTATTTATTGGTACGGTAAATTTATTTTATTTAAGTTGAATTTAATGGCTTTGACTATTTGTCGTTAAATCAAGATATTGCTTTTAATACAATTTGAAAGTTAACAAGAAAATTTAATCATCGTATCGGTTTTAGCTTTTATTTGTTAACGAGTTTACTTTCTTAAATGTCAAACGGTCGTGTGCTTCAGTAATATGGCGAGATCAATCGTATTGACTAAAGCGCCATCTGATATTAGAAAATATAAATATTTAGTATGTAATTTTTTTCCGTTTCTACAAAACTTAAATAGTATCTGCTTTCATATCTCAGTTTTCTCATAAATTTTACTTTCTATATTTTTCCTTCACTACCACTAACAAGGAGAATACCCTAGGTGTTTATTGCCGATTTTGTTCAAAGTCGGGCGTAATGTAGACCTATATGAGATATGAAATTTCCCAACAGGAGACGTTGCACTACCCATTCGGTTTGTCATGGCAACCGAAAATGTTTTGACCACTTAAAACAAACTTTTTTTTTCTTATTTTACTAAAAATCGTTACAATTTTACCCCAAAAATGTTCCAATTTACCGAAACGTGATGAAATTTGCCTAAATGTTGTCCAAATTACCCATTTTGTGATTTTTTTTTAAATTGTCGTAGGTGAAACCCAGAAAATCCCATGCTTTTTTAAATTGAGATTTTTTTGTTTTAAGTGGCCAAAAACATTTTCGGTTGCCATGACAAACCGAATGGGTAGTGCAACGTCTCCTTTTGGGAAATTTCATGTCTCATATAGGTCTACAACATTACGCCCGACTTTGAACAAAATCGGCAATAAACATCTCGGGTACTCTCACTTTACAATTATATTGGTCAAATTCAGGTTATTGGTCTTTTGAAGATATATTTTCATGCCTAAAGGTTTGATCTGCTATAGCCACTTTAATAAAAAATAGTATGCAGGGCTTGCCACCACCCTCCTACGCATTGTAACCCGGCCACCTGAATTAAGGGCTTCAAAAGTCGCATGATGACTTAGGCCTAAGGTGGTGCCTTGGGTATTAGCCTAGCTGATTATTTAAAAGTTTAAATCTGCAGGGGGAACACAATTTTTGACTACAAACTGCTAGATTAAAAGGTTTTTAATGGTTTGAAAATACACAAGGTTTTAAATCAACGTAGCGCGCTTGTTCACAGAAATATCCGTTATACAATGTTTTTTCAAAAACCCAAACCCATTCTTTCAACTACAGTATTGAATTATTAATGGAGAAATAATAAAAATATCAAACATTCTATTTTAAATGTAATTTAAAATTTGTGATTAGCTTCCGTCAAAAATAGCAATGAATAATATTGATTATAATAATAATATTTGAATATTCATTATCAGTAAAAGATTTATAAATACGCGGATCTAGACTTAATGTCTCCGAAACAGCAAATAGGTTTTGGCGTTATTGAACGTCAATTCGTCGACCTTAATAAGGCGCTAAACAGATGCAAATTTTGTGACGCAAGACTTCGAAAGCACTATAGGCGTGGCAGTAGGAGTTTTTGTTGCTTCAGTACAGTCTATAAAAGTGCAATAAATCAATGGCCATCCATTTAGTCCCTTACGCGAAGTTTTCATGAATAGACCATCGCCTCTCTTCAAATTCAAATTTTCCTAAAAATAAAAAAACCACTTTCGAAAACCTTGAACTGTCAATTTTGAAGCAAGAAACGCGTACTACCCAAACCGTTTTCACTCTTAAGTCTTTTCCCACGGTCACCGGGCAGTTCGACTCATGCCCATATAAGCTCTGTTTTCTTTGATTTAACTGTCCGCTGTATTTGAAACTCTGTATATAGTTAAAGCAAAATAAAAACAGGCAATTTTTAATACAGAAGTGCTTTCTTTAACAGCGATTTCATTAACATACGAATAGTAATGATAAATTAAAAATGCACCGAACCACTTGAGAAAAAAAAATCTAATCCGAACACTGGCTTTTTTTTGTAAGAAAGTTATTTGTTAATTCTTTCATCTTTTGATTAGAGAAACCAAAATGCTTCTATTTTGGGGGCTAGACTCTCGTGATTCGTGGTTTGAATTCCGATTCCAATCATCGTTGTATTACGCTTCTTTTAAGATGAAAGTGCCGTGATAGGTAAATCGGGTACGCTCTTTTAGTTCTGGTCAGTTGCGCTATGCAGTCTTTTCGGTGTTCATTCAGTGAAATGGATATATATTGCGGTACTGACTTACGCTACTGTCCCGAACTGCAACGGCCGAATAGGCGTGACGTTTGGTGTTAGGAACGAGGAAGGTTAGATAGCTTGTCGCTCGTGCCACGAAAAAGACGATAAAAATTTTAATTCGTGAGCTTGGTAATAGCTTAAAAACGTCGTGACAAATTTTTACACTATCTTCCCTTGAAATGCGCAACTACCCTCGTGTACCTATTGAATAAAGATATCTAATACATACCGTAACAAAAAATGCTCTTGATTGAGTGTGTAAGCGACGACCGTTCTTAAGCTCTGTTTTTCAAAAGTTTGTATAACTCTGAATACTAAGTAATTTGCAACCATAAAATTGTGTTAATAGAAGTTATTGGCACAAACCAAACATTTTTGCAAAATATTTTTGATGAACGCAAGTAGCTAAACCGAGTTACTCCCTGTGAATGAATAAAATATTTTCACAACACAAACGCTTTTGTTTGTACAGTTTTGAAGAAGGTCGGATTTTGGGACCAAGACTTAGCTTCAAATATTAAAATCCAATAATTTTGGTACACATCGTTTTGATTACGCAAAACTAAATGATAATATTAATAATAAATACATTTATTAATCAGAAGTAAATGAACCGAAGATATCAGACTGCTATACTCGCCATGTTGGAGGCGTTTTCCTTATGAAGTTAAATTTTTACCTAGAATTTGAAATTTTTTGCGCTCTTAGGCCGAAAAAAAAGGTTTTTGTTTTTATGAAACCCTTTTTTATACCTAGAAATAGCTATACCCACAATTCCCAAGTGCATTTTATCGCGCCAAAAGACGGGGTTGGTAATTAGCATTTATTTGACTCGATTTCGATAACTTCGGTTCATTTACTTCTGATTAATATAAATAGACATTATTTTGTAGAACACTTATTTATTTACAATTGATCCTCTTAGAATACGGTTAATATCGTTATAGACCATTTATTAATAATAATAATAATAATAATACTTATAATAATAATTCGTAAAGTGTTTTCGATAATCTTAAGAAATTATTAATTTCCAAATATTATGAAAATTTGAATTTCCAAAAAAAGAAAAATATTTCGTTGCAATCTATTTGTAATAATGGCAAAATCACATCTTAATGTCCACAGTAGTGATTCAACTTCAAGAAGAATATTTCCGCTTGCTCCCAAAAACCGTACAACATCCTTCATTATTCTACACTTTAAACAATATTATTGTTATTATTATTTTTATAATAATTCACGATAAGACCTTGGCATACATCGTACTTTACCGATACTTTACGGTCTCAGTGTATATATGAAACAGTAGATTGTTTGTGATAAAATAAGTTTTTTTCTTAAGTCGCGAACGTCCATCCTGTAAGCGTCTACATGCATAGGCGGATACGCGTCTAGTGCTCTAATTGCAGTGCGCCCCTTTATTATATTATGCTAATTTCAAGGCACACACATATTTTCCATACCTCTCCCCTAATACGCATAATAGCGGGTTCTAGTTTGGCCAAAATATAATTTTATTTTTATAGTTTTTTTCTGGCATCGGCGCGTTGTATCTGGCTGGGGACGCGGGCTCTTCTTATTAGCATTGTGGGAAATCCTCGTGCTCCTCCGACTCTATAATTTGCAAAGATTCAAAACCAGTATCTGCTTATGGTCCAGAGTGCGCGGGTCGTACGGAAACAAGGTTGCTGAGCTATTTTAGGTCAGTTGCGCTGCTCTCGAGTTATGAGATTTGAGAATGATATGAACGCACCAGTGTCCCGACTTATTTTGTATAGTGGAACCTAGGAGCAACAAACGCGGCACCCCACAAGGAGAACGCAACCCGTCAAGAAGTCGTCTATTTTCTTGTGTACAGTTTTGATTGGTTAGATGAAAATTGTCTTCCCCCTTTCCGTAAAACGTTCAGCGTAAAGGCTCGTCCAATGAAATTTGTACACGACCCTGCGTTAGCGTGTTTAAAGGCTAGCTGCGTTCTCCTTGTGTTTGTTGCTCCTAGGTTAGACGCTTTAGTGCCTGCTGCCGACGGAAGGGGAAAATTCGGAAATTGTCTTCCTCCTTTCCGTAAAACGTTCAGCGAAAAGGTTCGACCAATAAAATTTGTACACAACGCTGCGTTAGTGTGTTTAAAGGTTAGCCGCGTTCTCCTTGTGTTTGTTGCTCCTAGGTGGAACCATGCTAAGAGTACAGATGCGATCTACGTCACAAGATGCTGGGTTATCGCTGCCCATTCTTTTCTAGTTTTTGCACGTGAACAAGTAGCTTTTGACGTCAAGAGCGCGTGTCAGCCCACCCCCCAACATTTTCTCTCTCTCGAGGGAGACCAGCTAGTAATTTGAACTGGAGAGACACGCATGCGTAGTAATGCTCCGGTCGTCTGGATTGCGGCTAGTAGATGAAACAGGTAACTGTGCAAATGCGTTCTACGTCATAAAATGTCGAGTTAGCAAGCACAAAACTTAGCAGCAGGGAATTTAAATACTGTTTAAGTCTACTTTTTTACGCTGGCTACCTCGATTTGTTTACAAAGTCCTTTTGTACCTATCACACGAACCCAAACCCTAATATTCGCATTTCCCTGCTGCTTGGTTTTACGCTTGTTGCAGCCTACTTCCAGGGGTTAGTAGGCCACACTTTGAAGCTTTCTGGCGCTCTTTTAACTCATCGTAGGAAAATGGGGGATAAAGCAGGTATAATTCTCAACTCACCCCTAAAACTCCTTAAAATTTTTGCATAACCTTTTGAAACACCCTGTAGAATAGTCTATTCATGATGACGACGACGACTACCACAACGGTGAAATCATAGCCTCTCAGTATATTTACGCTTAAGCGGCGACAAAATTGGAATCTTTCTCGGATAACTTTTCTGTTGGAAGGAAAAAGAAGACAAATTTTTACCTCTTTGATATTACATTCTCAAGGGCATCTGTTTTGTACTTCAAACATTTTGACGTGCAAAAAGAGCACTCTCTCTAACGTTTTATACTATTTATTTGCTGTTCCGTTCTTCGGCGTGCTTATTATGTTAGTCGTATTTTTTCATGGCGTCAGACATGTCTAGATTCGAGCACGAGGTATTTTAATCGAGTTTATTTGGTGGAGGGATTGTTTGATTGCAACCACTTTGCCCATTACGAAAGTACCTTTGACCGTTTCGTTTCTTTGATTTGGAAAAGAGCGTTTGAACATAATTGAGCCACTAGGCTGCTATCCCAAAAACCATTAAGATTGGTGCCAGAGTAACACGCATTTACGCAGTCCGGGTTAGGGTATTTTTTGTTGTTTCGAATCTTCTCTGCTAGGGACGTTTGAAGAATGCATAAATGCTTAAGTCATATGGAAATATGAATTTTACGCTTCAAACCTTTAAAAGAGGTTATCTCGTGCTATCTTGAAGATAAAAATGTGACTATAATGCTTAAATAATTGCTAACCTGCTTTACTGAATGGTGAATCGATCAAACTATGTTACAATTTCTGTTCTATATTCGTAGTATCTTATTTTAGCTAAACAATGAGCAGTTCTGGTTTAGCTCTTGTTTACTACTTTTTACGAGTTAAGCCACAGAAACAACGCAAATATAAAGATAATGGATTAGATTTGAAGTGTTGTTTGTCTTCAGCGTCAACTATTCATCAATTTCACGCGTGCAATATTCCTAATCCACGAACTCTATATTTAGACTTAATTTTGATGTTTTTACTTAAAAGGCCACAGAATCAATGGAAACATTATGCCCGAATTTCTGTTAGCTTCTCCTCTTCCTTAGCTGGTGATAGCAAATCAAACCAATCATTTGTTGACCTTTCTCCAGCCGTATTTCTGGCGACTAGCGCCGGAAACTAGTGAAATTCGAAGGACTCTGTGACATTTTAAGAGAACAGCTATTGATGTAAATTAGCTTACAATATAACCACTCGAACAAAGCTTGTTCCCGTGGTGACAAGCATTTTTCATATCGCTCAAAGTTTCTCGAAAAAAAAGGGTTTTAAAGCAAACGGCTTTCCTGATAACATTTCACGTCATGATATAGAAATAAAATACAAGGTCAACTTGAACCTGATCCATTAAGAAAATGGTGATACTTAAAAAGAGAAGAATGCGATTTTGTTTTCGCGTTCCCATCGGGTTAGAATAGAGATTACAAGGTAGACGCATGGATAGTGGGCTGAGAAACACTTCTTCCGTCGAGTACTGTCTTGTACAAGCGTTTGCGTCGATTATTTGGGCTGAGACAGAAATTTGGGCTCAATAAAACCAAAACATGGGAGTTGGAAATCACGATTTCTTTCCACCAGCTTGGAAGTCAAACTAAGCTCTCTTCTGCGCGCTCTCATCTAATCCATTTTGTAAAAGGAAGTTTTTTTTCCACCGAGATAAATGAATCTGTCTCACTATCTCTGGAATTTCTCTCAAATACTTTTACTTACTTGTTGTTTTTTTATTTTTCGTTAAAATGCCTCGTGAAGTTTCCCAAATCACTTGTCTTACCATTGGAAATTTGTTTATTCGTCTTGGGGATTTCCAAACAGGAAGTTACAAGTTTCAACTTTTTTGTATCCCTTTGACTCTCGTGAAAGGAAAGTCCAATTTATGTTAATTTTGTACCGTTTGGAAAGATGCAGTTTGTGAATTCACTAAAGATTTATATCATCCTGCGCCGTTAAGCGAGTTTTATTGCGAGGGTGTGTACAGTTGTTAAATAAACTAGTTATTTTTTAATGTACGGAACTTAATGACGTTAATTTATAGAGTCTACATTTCGTACGGTATAAATTACCGTAATTGAAACAGTTAATTGCTTAGCAGCAATATATGTCTATTAGAAAATATGGTGACTCTTTGAAATGACAGGCCCACCCCGAAGTTAAAAATTACAACCCATTTTCTTATAAATACTTTTAACACGTGAGACCATCGACGAACTATGTTACTACATTGTTCAGCTTTTTTACGTTTTAAGTCTCGTATAGCAATCTCGTTTCTAGCATATTTCGGGGCGTGTCAAATGTATGCCGGTGGTGGTTGATATACCTAGACGTAGGTTGAAATTTAACCTATTAACACTCGTTACCTTCCGATTTGAGCTAAAACGTTCTGTTGGAATCCACAAGCGAGCGACACACCGCATACCAATTAGAATTAGATTGACGGAACCACTACACAGTAATTTCGACAGTCGCAAACAAATTTGAAGATGATCGTTTTTTAAACCGCCTTTGGGTGTCGATGTCATTACCTAACGATTTTCTTGACGTACATATTCTCAGTATATATACCCACAAACCCATTTGGAAAGAGAAAAAAAAAACGAATTTGTCACTACTTAAATGACTTATTTTTCCAGTCACTTACAGGCTTAGAATCGCAAAACGCCAACTATTAATCGCTCGACGAGAGAAATATTCTTAACACGTGCCATTTTTAAGGTAGGATTTATCCCTTGCCGCGTAATCTGTTTTGGCAATCTACGGATAATTTTTAAACCCGACCATGAAATATCGATAGCAACTTTACATATAAATAGGTTCGATCATTTCTTGCCTAAAACACCAGAAGAGAGATCGAGGCGATGGACGCTTTTTATTGCTTTAATTTCAAGCATTCCTGCCTGGAGTCTTCAAAGGGTTCAAGATTTCGATCACTTTCAGTTTTTATACCCTCCCAACTACTCGATACTGAATGCTGAAATTTTTCTACTCACGTTTTTTCTCATTTATTCTACAAATGTTATGAAATACGCCCCGTCTCCGCCATCACTTTTATGACAGAAATTCACTCTCATAAGTCATAGTACATTAATTTAGAGCAATTATTTTAAAAACTAAAAAAAGGTAAATTAAAGGCAAGATATGTAATTTTGGGAATGGTGAAAACCAGTGGCTTACCTAGGGTGACTGCAGCTAGATTCTTGAGTGAGTCTCGAGTCGAATTCTCAGTTGATGTCCAGGGTGAATTCAAGAGGGGCTTTCTAGTCAAATTTTAAGTTGGTTCCTGGGGTAAATCCTTGAGGTCAGATTATGTATCAAGGTCCGGTCAAATTATCGAGTTATGCTAGGCGGCTAATTCTTGGGTGGTTCCCGGGTTAAATTCCGGATCGATGCCCGGGGTTAATTCTTGCCTGGCTTCCCGGTTAAATTCCCGATTGATGCCCGGGGCTAATTCTTGAGTGGTTCCCGGGTAAAATTCCAGATTGATGCCCGGGGCTAATTCTAGTGTGGCTCTCGGGTAAAATTCCCCATTGATGCCCGGGGTTAATTCATGAGTGGTTCCCGGTAAAATTTCTGATTGATGCCCAGAGATAATTCTTGTGTGGCTCCCAGGTAAAATTCCAGATTGATGCCCGGGGCTAATTCTAGTGTGGCTCTCGGGTAAAATTCCCGATTGCTGCCCGGGGATAATTCTTGAGTGGCTCCCGGGTTAAATTCCCGATTGATGTCCGGGTATGATTCTTGTGTGGCTCCCCGATTAAATTCCCGATTGATGCCTGGGTGGATTCTTGTGTGGCTTCCGGTTAAAATTCCCGATTGATGCCTGGGGTTAATTCTTGCCTGGCTTCCCGGTTAAATTCCCGATTTATGCCCGGGGCTAATTCTTGAGTGGTTCCCGGGTGAAATTTCTGATTGATGCCGGGGATTATTCTTGTGTGGCTCTCAGGTAAAATTCCAGATTGATGCCCGGGGCTAATTCTAGTGTGGCTCTCGGGTAAAATTCCCGATTGATGCCGGGGATTATTCTTGTGTGGCTCCAGGGTAAAATTCCTGATTTATACCCGGGGTGAATTCCCATGTCAAATTATCCATTGATGCTAGGGCCGAATTCTTAATTGGCTCCTGGATCAAAATAGCTACTTTAAGATTCCAGAATGGTTCCAATATTTTTGAAACTTTACTATAAATATTAGCGGACAAAAAGTAATACAACGTAGCAGAATCTGTTAAAACTGGCCAGTGTCACAAAATAGTACTTTGTAGGCTACTCGTGTAACACAATTTGCGTCCCAGGACGTTCTTGTTTGTATAATTACAGCCAACCCTCATCGTTTAGTCATCCCAGGAGTAGGGCTAAAAACGGTGTACATATTTCTTTTTAACAGACTGTGGTGGTTTTTTTGGCGCTTCGAATCACCACTGGGTGGCGCTCGGCAGGGGTTCATCGATGGTTAAGCAGCGCGGCCCTACCCCTTGTCGTAATTCTTTAATAGCTTTTTTGCGCTGTCACACTCTAAGACGGTAATATCATTGATCACCTAAATCGAACCTCTTCATCTTTTTGTACTTAGTCTGGCGTGTGCGCCTCGTCTCTTATTAAAACTACGGTGGCTCCATCTTTCTCCTCTCCGCAAACCTGTTCGAGCACCCATCCCACAATTTCCACGTTTATGGCCTGGCCTACTCGCGTTTTATTTTATTTTTGTATTTGTTTCTTATTTGGAGGCAGGCGTTGTCTCTTTTGATTTCGTGCTAAGTGGAAAACCTTGTCTCACATCAGATTTAATTGAACTAGAAATTTTTATCTTTCGGCATGGTGCACATGCTGCATATTTATACTTGCTTTATATGTTTTTTTTTTAAATAAAATACGTTATGTATATTCGACACTTGAACAACTGAGTGATAAACGTTAACCATAAGTGTTTTAACCAAATTGTTTAAATTAAATTATTGAGGTTTGAGTTATACAGTATTTAAATATGTATCGTAAAATTATGTTTGAAACAAGTAATCAGTCAAAGTATTCAGACCGTTGTTGGTAATAGCTTAATTTATAAAATATTTAGTAAAAACTATCTTGCCATTTTTAAAGAGTACCAAAAGTATAGTTTGGTTTGAAATAGGTGAATCGGTGTAATTTAAAAATGAACTATTTAATATTTTACAAATTCAAATAAATAAGGTAAACATTTTGAAACGAATTATTTATTTTGATTGTAATCCAAACTAAAGCGTCAAACATAAGTATTCATCGCATTAATGACTTTATCATCATTAAATTTTTTTGAAAACTTGTAATCATTTTTTTGAAAACTTGTAATCAGCTTTTTGAATATAATTTATCCGAATTCGAATTCTTGAATCAAATCCACTTTAAGTTAAATTTCTTTAAGAAGAGCTTTAACAAACCGGAAAAGTCAAGAGAAATGTTGCAACGGTGTTGATAAGAAACGTCAAACTCAATTACTCTACAGCTTACTACATCGGAAGAATATTTTAAATAACCCTTCATAAAAATAGCGTTAGAAATACTCCGTATATTCTACTATACAATATTTTTACTTTTATAATTTCATCAAACAATTTGGCGATGAAAAGCCCAATTACAGCAAGTTTGATTTTCTGCTGGAAAAGGACCACGTTAGTTTCAAAGGTTATTCTTGTCAATCACACTCGTGATACCAGAGTTTGAAAGAGAAAATATCTTGATTTTTTTTCTATTTGACGTTTTGGTTTCTTACGTCAAAATTATTGAAATAATAAAATAAATACGTTCGAGTTTTGTGAATTAGGAGACTTAGTAACGCGCTGTAGAAAGCAAAATTTTATTTATTTCTACATAGGTAGAATGACTATGTTGAGAAGATTTTTAGCTTCAATGTCAACTTCCCTCATACTCAAAAAAGTAAGCTAATTCCCCCTAAAAAAACAATCAGAAATTTATCTCATTTGTTTCCTAAAAATTACGTCTTCGGACGCGATTGAAGTACGTTATTCCTACCCCTCTCTAGACCCTAGAGCAGTGGTTCCCATTTTCTTTTGCTATGAAATCCTAAATTATCCTTCTAATTCTAGCGGAACCCCAAATTCCCACTCATTTATTTACTTATATTAAAAGACCATTGACACAAACAAAGATGGCCGCGCTGCGAATTCTAGGAATCCCCGTGAACCTTCCTCGGAACACCTTTTGGGAACCGCTGCTCTAGTACCTGAAGAAAACTAGACCATGATCGTCTCAACGTAGCTATTCTATCTTAGTGTTAATAGTTATATGACTGAATTTAGTTAATTTCTTTTAATAATTTTATTATCTTTAAATACAATACATTTTCAATATCTGTGTCTTGATAGATCATCTACATCATTAATTCTGTCTTTTCACTGTTTTGATCAAAGTCATCTTAGACTGACCTTTAGTTCTTAGTGCTGGCTAATCTTATATCCCGCTCGTTTTCCCCACGAACGCTTAGGGCTCTAGCAACCTAATTTTACCTACAGTATAGTTACAGCTTTCAAGCACTCAGCTTGAATCTTTACTTATAGTTTCCGCTCGGCTTTTCGACCACGTCAAATTGCGTTTAAATGGTAGTGCGCATCAATGCAACCCTTAAAAACACAGTTTTTCAATTGTATAGCAAATACTACCTTTAATGTTTTATCATTTTTATCCTGATCTTTAAGAAAATGTGGTAGCAAAATTACCAAACAAATTGTAGAAAGAAACAAATTGTTGAAACGTTTGTAGCCCAGGGCCATGCGCCAATAAAATTCACTCGAGTCTACATGGTACTTAAATGAGAAGCTCATCTCTTTTCTTGCTCAATATTTTACCGATAGATAGGCTTACCTCTAAGCTAGTCTTTAAAAAAATCGAATATTTAATATTGGTGATTATCTCGCTTATTAACAAACGTTGCTACGCGCACACCCGCTCCCACACTCACGCAGTTCATTGATTACATCCAAATGAAATAAATTAAAATAAAAGTTCAATTTATAAAATTCTCAAAGTAACAATCGAAATTATTTAAGAATGAAACAAGTTTTCGCCTTATCGATGCTTGATGCGACACGTTTAAGAAGCAATTAATTTTCTAAAAGTTAAAAAAGATGCTATCGATAAAAGCCATTGTTAAAAAGTTTCGATTGAGTTTTTATCCGCAGCCGTATAGTATTTAAAAATGGGAGCACGGAGCTGTGGGGTTGGCTTATAGCCAGAGATAAATACTGGTTTTTAAATAGATGGACGAACGAAATCGAAACTTGGATTACTATACCTTATAATCCTGATGGATACGCCAAGTTGTAAAACAGCTCTCGTCGGTAATTGAGCCCCGTAGGCAAAGGATATTCCTGGTCCCGATAAGAATTAGCTTCTGCGAATTTCTCGATTAAGAGGTTCTTATTGATAAGGGGATTTTATATTTATGGGAACCCATTGAGCCGTCGCTTAAATGTCAAAGGGTTCCAACTCGACGGCCTTCCGCGATTTGAGATAATTTGACATTGTTTGTCTTTCAAATTACACCTTAGGTGAATTTATTACTCGGAATCGAAGCAACTAGCATTGAAGCGATAACGAGTTTAATGGGAAGATATCCGATCGATTTGTCAATTTAAAACAGTCGGTTTATTTAATATATTGTATCCTTTGAATTTCGCGTTATAGACGAATAAAGTTTTCTTGATACATTTGAATACTCTAGCTTGTAGAGTATTTAATTTGTATTGTAGGGATTTCTAAAAATTAGAAGCATCTGCATTTTAAATGAAATTGTCAAGTTTGATTTGATCTCTTAAAGTAGATGAAGGAAGAAACGAAACTAGACAAAGTGAAAAACTCAAATGTTCGAATTAGTGATAAACAGACCACTTTTCATACAATATTTGCCTTGCTAATTATTATTATTATTTTTGAATAATTGTGTTTTGGTAATCAATATTTAATGGTAAAATATTGACATTTAACATTTTGTCTACTGAACTATTTATTTGAAACACAAGAACTATTCAACTATTTATTTGGGATATCAGAACTATTCAACTATTTATTTGAGATACCAGAAATATTCAACTATTTATTTGAGACACCAGAAATATTCAACTATTTATTTGAGACACCAGAACTGTTCAACTATTTATTTGAGACACCAGAACTATTCAACTATTTATTTGGGATATTAGAACTATTCAACTATTTATTTGGGATATTAGAACTATTCAACTATTTATTTGGGATATTAGAACTATTCAACTATTTATTTGGGATATCAGAACTATTCAACTATTTATTTGGGATATCTAATATATTTATTTAAGACACCAGAAATTCAAAAAAGGCTATTCAAGATATACGCTTATCCCACTGTACCAGTAACCAGACAGACCTAAAAACGTCAGTAAGAATGATATTGTGAATACGTTTGTTACAAACATGGTGAAAATAGCTAAATCCTTCTCGAGCACCTAAAAAGTCAGTACTTACTTTATTAAGAAAAAATTTAAGCAGGCCAGAACTTGAGACATTAAATAAGATTTACGGGTTTGGGCGGTCCACTCCCTTCGTTCTCAGACTACCAACATGAAAAAATAATCTACCTTCTAACTTTCCCTCTTCACCCACACAAGGTAAGAAAATCTCACGAGAAGATAGTTCTTATCACAATAGGGCTCCAGCCCAAAACCATCACAAAATAATAACCGCTTACATTATACGAACATTTTTCTTCGAAGTTTTAAAAAATAATTTGAGATGATAATGGAACCAATAAAGTCATCTTGCATATATTCGAATAATTTATAAGTCCGTCAGTTTTTGGCGAAATAGGTTAGCGTAACATCTCTAATATTTGGAAGGTTCCGTATTTTTCGGTCTCCCAAAAAAATATTTTGGATAAAATCGTGAAAATCCTTCGTTATATTTTTTTCTAATACTTTTTCGTAATAACTATAACAACAGAAGGGTTTTTTTTCTATTATATCGTCACGGAGAGATGTGGTGGCTTGAAACTACGGTTTATATTAAAAGAGGTCATTTTTTGTTGGACAGTTTTAAAGAGAGAACAATTAACCCTATTCAAAGTTGGGTCCCGTCCCAGACAAAATAAATAAATCACGCTTAAGAAAAAAACCTTATCGTGGTTTATTTTTCGAGTTGCGGAGGGGTAGACCGTTTATTGACAATTGACATGTGGCGCTGCCTCTTCTAACGGTTATTTATGAAACTAAAATTTAAATTTAAAAGTTTCTTAAACCTTTCGGTTGAAATCTTAAAGTAAACAGATAAGCATACTGTTTATTCTAAATTTTCGACTCCCGCAAACAATTGATACCCCTACTAGGCCAATGACTCTCCAAATATTTTACTGGTATAGACAACTAATTGGTTCTCTACTATGTTTTGGTTTGTTAGGGTATTAAAGGTTGAACCAAGACAATATTAACACCAGTACGGTTATTTTATTATATGCGATTCGTCTTAAGTTTTGTTAAAGTTGTAACAAATTAAACTATCACCTTAAATCCATCTTAACATTTTCAATGTCAAATATTTTTAAATTTTGGCCGGTACCAGCTTCAAAAAAAGGTTTTCATTTATATATTATTTAAAAAGATGGGAAATAATTTGTGAACTGAGGACTTACTTAATTAATTATTTTTATCAGTTGCATATTAAAATTTAACACGGATTGTTTTTACTGTAAATCTTCCATTTCGAATTACTTTTTAAAATCTGCCCTTCTTTCATTTACTTTTCTAAAAATCAAACATCGTTTTTTTCAGTTCGAGGAACATTTTTTTTTGTATAATTTCCCTTTTGTCGATATACCGTGTGCCATTTATTTTGGAATTTAAATTTTCTGCATTGAATTTGAAATTTGACTTTTTAAACATTTTGGAATTAATTTTATTCTTTACATTAATTTTTAAAAAATTTGATATTTTAAAATTATTATCTATTAGATTATTATTTTACTTCGTTACTGGATTTTATTTATTTTGGAACGAAATATTTTCTAAATTCAAAGTAAGTTACCAAGTCTAAATGGACCCCTATTTAATTTTCTTATTTTTCTTTGTGTATCGAAAAACTCTTACCCGTGAAATTCTCTTTAAAAAAAACGATTGTCCACTTTGAAACATTGTTGTCATTCAGTCAATCGTATCCTAAACTTCTTTTCTCCAGCTTTCAATCTGATCGGTTCAAAAAGCGAAATTTTGATTTTATTCAGATCAAATTATTTTTTACGAGAACTATAAAACGTTGAAAAGAACGTTAAAACTTAACTTATCTAATTAGCAAAAACACGCGTTACTCGACAAATAAATCAATGGACCCGGATCATAAGCAAAAATTTCATTCTTCTAATTGCATTGATATAAAAAGTGTTATTATTTGGAGCGCGCACTTCCTAATATTTCCGTGTAGCGAGTCTCGTGCGTTTTCGCGCGAGCTCGGCGAAAACGAAAATATGCGCGTGCTCTCTAACTTTAACTGCACGATGAATCTAACGTAATCACGTGACCTCTCGTATTTTATATAAAGAGGGGGATCTTAAAATTCATTTTGCGCGTGAAAATACGCCGCCATGTTAGGGTATAAAAGCAGGTAAATAAGCCTGCTATACCTCATAATGTAAAGGTACTGTAAAACGTAATTTTGAAATCTGGCAATTGAAACATGTTGGTGGATTTATAACAAAATTAATTTGTTATAAATTTACTTATTATTTTTCTTTAAAGCTTTTTAAAATCTTTTAATATTTAATGTAATTATTGTAGCTAAATTGAAAAGCTATCGGCATTTGATTAATAATAGCCTAAATATTTTCAATGTACGTTGAAATTTAACCGAAACCAGCAGTAAAAAATAACAAAATTTTTTTAGTTTTCCTTATACATGGAAAAACGCTTACCCATGAAATTCCATTAAGTCCGTTTTGTAGACTTTGAAACATTGTTGACAACTAGTCAGTCGAATCGCAACATTTATTTTCGCCAGCCTTCTCTCGAAAGTTCTTTTTCTTGAAATTCCTGCAAAATCGTTACGTTCACCCTGCATGATACCGAAACTGATAATACCTTGAACTTAACTTTGAAAAGAGCAAGTTGAAACTTAATCTATAGAAATGAATATTTCAATGAAATAAATTATTAAAAGTAATATTTCATTTCAATAACTAGAATTTCGTTTAAATTTCTTGTATATTATTTTTCTCTATACTTTTCAAAGTATTTCCACTTTATCATAATTTTTCAAAATAGTGATTCTGGTATTATTTTTGGGCCCCATGTTTTTCCAAGAATTATATAAGATTTGAGATTGCGCCTAAACTCGAATTTTGTAAGTATTTTTTTCAGTCTTTGGTTTAAATTTTTTCTTCCATTTTTCCACAAAGGGGGGAGGGTGTCGGTCTGCAGTCAGGTTTTTCGACGCCGTGTTTTTTACATACAAAACATTTTTTAATCTTAGTATAGTTTGGAAGAGTCTTCACTATCACCTGGTACCAAACGTAAAGGCATTAGGCAATTTTAATACGTAGAGTTTACCACCATCGTGCCTCGCCTCGATGATAGACTGACACCGGGATGGCTATAGTAGACCGGTTGTTAGGATCTTTTAACAGCGTCTCTAACAATACTGATTTCTTTCCCAGCCATATTAATTCGTGACTGAAAAGCCATTTCTGATCATGCTTTAAAGTTAATGCTGGAAAGGGTTTGATTCCCGCTATCGCCTCCTCTGCCTTCGTATAAAAGTATATTGAATTAAAATAAATCATGAATAGTCGAATATTCACTGGTTCGACCTTGAAAATATGTTTAAAAAAATTGGACCGTAGAAGCTGTCAAAGCTTTCGTTTTTAATCAATAGGCGGCGTGAACTTCATACTTTTAAATCTTTAATTGCGGGTTCTAGTAATTAGTTTAGGAATGGTATTAATTATTCTTGGCAAACCGTCGTTTCGTATGAACGAGTTTGAAGTTTTTTAAACCATAATTACATTTCTTTTAAGCCTTCACAATTTTAAAACTTTCTTAATTTTTAAGTCACGTGTTTTATTTAAGGTTATTCCTTTTATAAAGAAGTTTGGTAAAGGCTAAAAAATGGGCTTTAAGGTCTTTGAGCCCAGTCTTTATAGTAATGTGTCCAGTATTTAATAAATAAACATAAATTAACGTAATTATGCGATTAGTTATTAAGCCAACTGGTGTTTTATTCTAGTGTAATTTCTTATAACGTGGTTCTTAGATAAATAGAATTTGGTCTTTTGAGGTTTTGGGAAAATTTATAATTTGGGATGTGATTAGTTGGTAATATTATCAGTACTTTTGTATTATTTGTTATCTGTTCAGTGAGGATTGATAGAATGGAAATTAAATCAATGAGGTGCATCCACTATAAATAATATCAATGAGGATGTGTACTGGAAACCTTTTTCAAGGAAGCTGCATTCATTTGTAATCTGATAAATGAGGAGGTATCCACTAGAAATCTGAGCAATGAGGTTCCAGTCATTGACAGTCTAATCAATGACGTTGCAATCATTGACAGTCATTAATGTTTCCCCTAGTTATCTGATTAATGGGGATGTTTCCCCTAGTAATCTGATTAATGGGGATGTTTCCCCTAGTAATCTGATTAATGGGGATGTTTCCCCTAGTAATCTGATTAATGGGGATGTTTCCCCTAGTAATCTGATTAATGGGGATGTTTCCCCTAGTAATCTGATTAATGGGGATGCTTCCCCTAGTAATCTGATTAATGAGGATGCTTCCACTAGTAATTTGTTAAATGAGGATGCTTCCACTAGTAATCTGTTAAATGAGGGTGCTTCCACTAGTAATCTGTTAAATGAGGGTGCTTCCACTAGTAATCTGTTCAGTTCGGATGGTTCTACCTGAAATCTGATAAGTCCAGATGCTTCCACTAGAAATCTGATCAGTTTGGATTCTTCCACTAGCTATCAGTGCAATGATGTTGCATTCACTAGCTATCAGTGCAATGAGGTTGCTTTCACTAGTTATGAGTGCAATGAGGTTGCATTCACTAGTTATGAGTGCAATGAGGTTGCATTCACTAGTTATGAGTGCAATGAGGTTGCATTCACTAGTTATGAGTGCAATGAGGTTGCATTCACTAGTTATGAGTGCAATGAGGTTGCATTCACTAGTTATGAGTGCAATGAGGTTGCATTCACTAGTTATGAGTGCAATGAGGTTGCATTCACTAGTTATGAGTGCAATGAGGTTGCATTCACTAGTTATGAGTGCAATGAGGTTGCATTCACTAGTTATGAGTGCAATGAGGTTGCATTCACTAGTTATGAGTGCAATGAGGTTGCATTCACTAGTTATGAGTGCAATGAGGTTGCATTCACTAGTTATGAGTGCAATGAGGTTGCATTCACTAGTTATGAGTGCAATGAGGTTGCATTCACTAGTTATGAGTGCAATGAGGTTGCATTCACTAGTTATGAGTGCAATGAGGTTGCATTCACTAGTTATGAGTGCAATGAGGTTGCATTCACTAGTTATGAGTGCAATGAGGTTGCATTCACTAGTTATGAGTGCAATGAGGTTGCATTCACTAGTTATCAGTGCAATGAGGTTGCATTCACTAGTTATCAGTGTAATGAGGTTGCATTCACTAGTTATCAGTGTAATGAGGTTGCATTCACTAGTAATCTGATAAATGAGGATCAGTGCGGATGTATCAACAATTAATTTGGACGGTGGAGATATATTTTACATATTCTGGGCAATTGATAATCAAATAACGTTCCTTTTCAAACTAGTAGACCCCTAAGGTATGAGCGTTTGTAACTTTGTATTTTTAAATCTTGTCATTAGTTAACATATCAAGAAATGACACATTTTAAAGTATGGAATTGCGATAGTTTCCAAACATAAAATATTTCAACAAGGAAAGAATACCATATCTGAACGCTATAAAGGGATCTTCTGATATCAATGGGTATTCTATAAAGCTCTAGCTTCGTCGCGTAATACGTTTAAAAAACTATAATTTAGAAGATGGCTGCTATCAAAATTCTCGAAACTAGAAATATATCCAGTACGCGGCTAGGTATTGCCAACCCACCCGTGTATTATGTTTTCTTGAACTACACAACACTCAGCCTTGAACCCGAGCTGTTTTGATCTCGCGAAGGAGCCTCTAGATATCTACAGCGAAAGAGAAATAAAATGTTTTGCCTGGATTCTTATCTTTCGTCGTAGTTGCGCTAAAAGACGGTTTTTTCCGCAATTTATCCCAGTTTTGTATATCCTTTTTTTTCCGGATCGTGATTCATTGCGGCTCTCATATCTTCGCCAAATAAAACTCTATACTATTTTTACGCGTTCTGTTCGACATATTGGTAGATATATAAACGCGATTGAACCAAATTTTTACCTCTCCGAGGGGACTTTGTACCCTAGGAGGGGTTATACAACCACCGTGTCTGTCTGTGGGTCTGTCTGTCTGAGCCGCATTTTCGGAGCAAAGTGTAATCGCTGCGTACGCAGTTTCTTAGAATCAGGGAAAAGGTTTTTCCAAAAACGCCCTCTTTTTGCCATTGGGTGTAGTATAATATTTTCTTAGGCTGAGATTCGAACCCGAGCCCTCCTGTACGACAGGTGAGCGTTCTACCGCAGAACCACGGATACAGTTGCGCTTCATTGAAAATTAAAAACTCCTCCGAGGAGAGGTATATTTTGGCTTGCCAACTTGTTAATTTTTACCCTCGTCTCAAAGAGGCCCCAAATATAGATAGTTGGAACGACGCGACTTTCGCCCCTCGCTTGAAATGGCTCCTTAACCCTTCTTAAAAATCTGAAGGTTTAACCTTTGACTGCCATAACGAAAGTCTCCTTTTTAAGGATATCTCTTTCTGGAATTTTACGTAAAAGTAGGCCGGGGTTTCTGTCGAGGTTCCGGACGACTTGCGTTGTCAACTTCCATGTCTGGGCTTCTGCGAAACTAAATTTCTTAAACTATTTCAACGGATATTCTGTAATGACAAACTGTTTTATTGTTATTAGTTAAAAAGTAGTGCAGTTATTCTAGTGTTGTTAATTTTCCGTAAAAATAAAACGCGGAAAAGTTTCCAGAAAAAATTGAAACATAAATTACTTTTTAAGGGTTTTTAATGTGTTAACTTTTTATCGATATAAAATGTCTAATATCAGTAAACATACTACAAAACATTAATAGTGTTAAATTGTTAATCAGTTTAAACTAGTCTAGAGGTTTAGTTTTACTTTCAGATTCCAAAAAATTAGGCGAAAATTCCGCTTTATTTAAATTTTGCAAACAATATATTAGACTAATCATGGAATGAAAATTTTCCGACTTGCACTACTAAATTGTAGGTAAAAATAAAAACTTCGTTATATTTACATATATAGGAATAGGCGCATTCACTTGTTGTAACATTAATTAATAGTTAAGTGTAGGTTAAAATAAATGCAAATATAACGAAGTTTTAATTTTAACCTACAATTTAACAACGCATATAGCACTGCTAACTTAACTATTAATTAATGTTGCATTACTAAGTAATTTCATTAAAAAGGTACTATTGTTAATTCAAACTGTAATGAAAACCTGTATTATTGTTATTAGTTAAAAAGTAGGGTAATAATTTCATTAAAAAGGTACTATTGTTGTTAGTTAAAAAGTAGTGTAGTAATTTCATTAAAAAGGTACTATATGCAGCAAATTATCTCAAGACATTCCTAGAAAATCTTGAATTCCAGTTCATTGGAGAAATTCTGTATTTAAACTTTAGGTTGTAGAGATTTCGTTCTGCAACGCATGATACAAAGGCACTTCTTGTTGCATTTTTCTTCTAAGATAATATATTTATAAAAAAAAACTTTACAGACAACGCGGCTAGTCTCTTGATCTTTATACCAGGGCAAGACTGTTCGTGGCATGGAACGAGGTCGTCCAGGTCCTTCCAAGCTACCGTAACTTACCGAAATCTAATCGCGGCTGGAGAGAAACCAAAAAAAAAGTGAAAACAACTCATTGGGGAAGAAGAGTAGATGGTCCTAGACCTCTCTTTCGTCGACGCGTTTTTATGGGAATCGCAATCTTTTAAAAGACTATGTTTTAAGGACTCGCCGGTTTCAAAGAAACGTACTGGCTCTCTTCGCTTTTTTTTTGCTCTTTTATGTAAGCTATGAGCGCAATCTTATTGTTTGTTCTCAGAGGTCCGTATCCGAAAGCGTAACTAATCGTTTAGCGCTTTTTATCTCTTTATGAATTTGAAATTTTCCTTTCTTTCTACGCTTTACGTATATAAAATTGGGTGAGTCCACGCTCTGTCTGTAACTTGGTTAGTAGTTAATGGAACTTGGCTCTCAGACACATCTTATTTAAAGCCTAGACTTGTTTTGCCAAATGTGTTTTCCACGCTGTTTTCTCTATTTGGGTGAGTAATATTTTACACCACGGGGGTGTTCGAAATGCCACATTGGTGCTATGTAGATTTATTCGCGCGATAACTTGTAGTTACTCACCCAAACAAGCCTTATCCAGATAAAGTGAGGAAACATTTAAAGGGTTATGGAATATATTGATAGAATTAGTAGACATCATTTTGGACATAATGATATAGTAAATTAATTTTGGGAAACAAATTTATATTTCGTAAAGTATGATTTTATACATCTAAGAAAAACTCAAATTTTAATATTTATCGCGTTTAAATTCTAGATTTTTTATTTTCATTTTTCATTTGTCTTAAGAGTTTCCGCGTTTCGTGAGGTTTCGAACAGTAAGAGGGAGAAAAAAACGTGTTACAAAGTTGATCAAAATACTTTCTATCTGTAAATCACAACTCATCACCCGCGTAATAGGTAAGGTTAAGTTGGTTAGGTTCATTCCGGGGGTTTCCAGCAGCTATAGTCTGAAAGATCGGTTGTCAAAATATGGAATTTAACATCACACGATCACGGTAATGCGCTTGTTTTTCATCAATCTTACACTGAAAAGTGACAATATCCGAAGCTACGTTACAAAATCTCAGCATGTTAGAAAAACAAGCACTTCAGAAAGAGCATCGACGTCAAGTGCATATCACGAAACCTTAAATTTCACGAACACATCAAGGCTCGTTTCCGTTCGATTTTTTTTGCTTTCTTCTAAATTTCTCGTTTGGAAGTGACCACACGGGCAGTTGCCTCGATTCTTACGCGTACAACTGCATAACCGTGGAAGCGCTTTGTTTTTAACTGGGTCTTGTCTCAGTGTTATCAGTCGGCCCTCATCTCCCAAGAACGGATGGATAGAGCCTTGATTGATGGTCTCTTATTGTTGGTCGTCAACTCTGAAGAGCCTTCTTGACCCGTGACCTTTATTTGGGACCCCTTGCGGGGCGATTGGTACCCGCCGGTAGCCCAAATTGCTTTAGAGCCAAGGCCTGACAAATGAATCTTCGACGCTTTGATTAGAAGAAGTTTTCTCTAAACTTTTCAACGGTATTAGTAGGCCTGTCCTATCTTCGGCAGTTGTCGAACTAGATTTATTGTCTAGTGCTTGCAAGATGTTTACTTTGAAGAATTTTAAGTGGTCTTTGCTTTTCGGCTTGTGTTTCAGCTGTTTTTCTACATTTTTGTTCTTTGTATATAGTTTACTAAATACAACTTAAGAATTGAAATTCGCATCTCTCTCGAGTGGTTATTGAAGAAATTCTTAAAATTCTAAAAATTAAATTCCTTTTAACATAAAAAGAACGGTTAACTATTAATATTTTAAGAAAATATTTAATTTTTAAGCGATATAAAAGTCTTGTTTGAGGAGTGTATTTGAAATTGGGTTGGTCTTAGGCTCTATACTAAAATAGTCTTCGTGAAATTGAAAATTAGAACACCATTTTTGGATAAGATGAGCTTAATTTGTTGAATCTCAAATGGTTCTAAATCTGGATCAGATCTAATTGTCTACAGAATTTCTCCAAACTGTCTTCCTACAACAACCAGGCCCAAAGCGAAGGGTGCTGCTCTTATTGAGGTTAAAACAAAACGTTGTATAAAGAAATCTGTTATATCGTATAGTTGTTTTCAGTTTATTTTTTCCACAATTACTTTTTGTGTGCATATTTAAGTATTTTCTGTTTACGGTGATTTCTGGGAACGGGGACCCTATTTTGTGAATGAGTCGCTACACCACTTGAGATACGCTTTAGATAAGAGCTCTTCAACTTTGTAATATATTTTTTTGATTGCAATGAACCCGCATGCCTCTATACTTTCTAAATACCCCTTTTTTGAGTATTATAATGAGCTTTAATAATTAAAGGAGACGAATAAGAAATATCTCTTAGCCAAGAACTGGTTCATCTAGAAAGTCCATAGCCTGGTCGTCCATTGAGCGCTGTATGTGCTCAGATATATAAAGAAAAACCTTCCCATTTCGATTCCGAGCACGTTTCGTTCTCGCAGTTTTCTTTTTCACATCCATAAAAGGGTAGAAATATAAATTATAAAGGTACATGGAACCCTCTCATTGCATCTCCTTTTTACTATTGGCGCCACCTGTAAGCGTATGTGTAAACTAAAGGAAAGCCAAGATTTTTTCCAATTTCCGTTTTGCGCCACTTATTACGTGACGGTGAAATCTGATTTTGAAATTGATCTCTCTCTCTCTCTCTCTCTTATGGAAATAATGTGTTATGCAATTTTCAATACTTTATTCTGCTGTGAGAATATTGTGTGTTGTTTTAAAACATGCATTTAACACTAAAGAATAAATTTATTTTTAAAAAGAAACTGCCAGCAATTACTTTAAATTGATTATCAAATTTAGCAAAATTATTAATTACCAAACGGTATTAGTAATTATATTTCTGTGAGAGCGCAGTGTCACGTAATTGTCTTGATCTCTAACGTGTTCTAAATTAAAATTGAAAATCCGATTGTACAAAAAGAGTGGTACAATTATCCTTTATAATTACAACTTAAACAGATTATTTAAATAGAATCGTCTGACGCTGAAGTCTTAAAATCTTCTGCTAAAATTACATCACTGTAAGATAAATATCTGAAACCACGCCAAGCATGCTTTTAAAAAAGCATTTAAATTTGTTCTTTTTGCGGGTCCCATCAAAAACGTCCGCCTTTTGCTCGGGCAGACCAATTACGCGTGTCAACTCCCTCCGAGATAACATCACGCTCAAATTAGAAAGTATTAAAAATCTGAGGGACGCTCTACTCTCTCATCAGAGCTTCTTAAGTCAGAGATTCAGATACAATTTTACTTGGCGTTTTCGAAGTCTACTTACGTTGATTTTTTGTTCCTTTCCTAAATATTTTCACAAATGAAACGTATATAGTCTGCGTACGCGTTTTAAAATTTAACTCTAAAACGTGCTCTCCATGCTTATAGTCCGAAAGATAGTTTTTTTTTTCAGTATTCAAAGTTCATGAAAGAAAATCATTGTCTTCACTAAAGATTCATCTTATCTTCTTTGTAGTATTTTTGGGTGGTACCGATTCGTAATATTAAATCTGAAGACTTATAATTCTTGGGTGGAGATTACCATAACAAACTCTTTCGCTTTATAAAATAAGGGAATAGAGTAGATTTAATTGCCAGTTTGTATGGACAGTAGATAGGCTTTTAACTTCGCAATTGCAGATGGTTTATCTTGTAGTGTTTTTTCAAGTGGATTTTTCCTTTTTTTTGGTAGTGCGAATTTATGGGAAGAAGAATTTTTGAAATACCTCGAAACGAGTCAACTGTGTTATTGGGTTTTTGTATACGCTTTTTCTCATTTTCGTAATTTTTGCTACGCGAGACGAATCTTATCGAAATTGTTGTATTATATATCTATATATGAAAGGGAAACCGACGCCAACTACCCCCCGCATTCTTTTAACGCTCTGTTCAGACACTGATCTTCAAAGCCAACAATTCCGACTTAAAAATCGTGATTTGTCAATATGTAATTCATGGTTATTCTCTATTTTTTAAATCTTTCTTTTGTAGAGAGAAAAATGGTAGGTTTTATTCTTTTCTTTCACGTAAGGATGATTTTTCTGTGGGTCATCCAGGGGTTATTAGAGATCAAATTCCCTTTACGAGTTTTTCTTCCAATATCATTTTTTAAATCGTTGAAGGATAGAAAAATTATATTATTTTCATACATTTTTCTTAATGCGCAGTGGCGAAACCAAAATTTCCGGGGAGTCGTTTTCCCTGCGGCCCCACTTATAATACATATAATTCAAATAATTTATGAACTTTAATTCAAATAATTTATGAACTTTAATTCAAATAATTTATGAACTTTAATTCAAATAATTTATGAACTTTAATTCAAATAATTTATGAACTTTAATTCAAATAATTTATGAACTTTAATTCAAATAAATTATGAACTTTAATTCAAATAATTTATGAACTTTAATTCAAATAATTTATGAACTTTAATTCAAATAGTTTATGAACTCTAATTCAAATAGTTTATGAACTCTAATTCAAATAGTTTATGAACTCTAATTCAAATAGTTTATGAACTCTAATTCAAATAATTTATGAACTTTAATACAAATAATTTATGAACTTTAATACAAATAATTTATGAACTTTAATACAAATAATTTATGAACTTTAATACAAATAATTTATGAACTTTAATACAAATAATTTATGAACTTTAATACAAATAATTTATGAACTTTAATACAAATAATTTATGAACTTTAATACAAATAATTTATGAACTTTAATACAAATAATTTATGAACTTTAATACAAATAATTTATGGACTTTAATACAAATAATTTATGGACTTTAATTTAAATAATTCCTCATACCTGATAGGTAATAAGGTTATTAATTTAAATAAATAATTTAATTTGAAAATAAATGCTGATCTTTCACATTTTACAACCTTGTGTGGTTGTTATACCAAGAAACAGCTCTTAAAATATATAGCGAGCTAGAACGTCTGGGACTGAAAACGTGTACGTGATGACAACGAGCTCCCCACCGAATGAGGAATTATGTGGGCCGACGTCCATCTGTCAAAGAACGTTACACAGACCCACATTTGTCTACATTCTATTTGAAGACATAAAATTTGATCCTTGTGAGATTTCTCTGCAAATAGAAGTTGGCGCCCAACGTGGGCTAAATCCTCACTTTTTGGCGCCCAACGTGGGGCCACTGTATGAAGAAGTCGTTGGGCGTTGCCTGTTTTTTCGGACTTTCGAGCGGTTAGGAGTTTGCAAACCTTTTTCTTCGAGTATAGAGAAAGTTTAAGAATATATTTTTCTCCACTGACTTCACCCTTCTAACAATTGTTCATCAAACTGTCTTCCATTTTTTACTTCTATTAAACTTTAAAAGTAAAACTAATCGAAAACGGAGGAAAAATATCTACAATACAATCTTTCTTAGAATCAGGTGCATACAAAAATAAGACCATGTTCTTTTTAAGTAATTAACTTTCACTTTGCTTGAATCGGTTTAGTTACAAAGAAATTTCGAAAAAATAGACAATATATATTTTTCCGTAACGAATAAATCGAATTCATTATTTACAGAGAGTAAAAATCTCGTTGACACCGGCTATAAATTCCTCTTTTATCTTCTTCACAAAAGGTCGATAGGACTACGGGCTTAAAACGCTCTTAGGTATGTGGCTCCATTTTTCACCCTGGTGCCGGCCTCGGGCCACAAATGGGACGTAACCAAGCGCGCTTTGAAACAACGCCAGCGCCTTCTTATTTGAAAATATGTTTGATAACATTCCAAGATCTTATTATGCTTTTTCTCAGATAACACGGGCATACGATTTTAAAGGGGAAAAAATCGTTCTCGAAATTCTGCTATTTGTTTTTAAAAACTTCGTTCGCTTATATAAGACTTGAAGAAATTTTTAAAAAGAACTTTTAGTAATTTCGGCTTCGTGTTAAATAGTTTGAACACGAGTGTCAGGAAAGATAATGAATTGAACGTTTGCAATATTTGTGTATTGATTTCAATGGGTGTCATTTATAAGTATGAAAAGGGTCTACGAACCGATTTCCTTTCGTAGGGCACGTATCAGGAAATATAATGCCATTTTTGGGCATGTCAGTTTTTTTATTAAGTACCAATATTTATTTTGTTGTAATCATATTTCATATTTCTTACCATTAAAAAAATTGAACGATTTGTTTAAGAAAATATATTTTTTTAGGCATTGTTACGCTGTAAGCTTATGTATACAGATCTATTCTTAAGTCAAATTTATTTTAATGGTTGAAACGCAAAATTGCAGCAAAATACTAATTATTCGATAATGTTGTATTATCAAAACATCGATTGTTCCCAGCGCTGTTCATCGAGTCACGCTGAAATGAATGTTTTGTGTATTTTGGTATCAGCCACTTCCTATATTTTTCCACTGTAAAATATATATTTTGGTTTCAATGGCTGACTAAATATCCGGAAATAAGTCTACCGCAGCTGAGAAAAATCCTGATCGTCGATACGTTTCCAATGGCGGCGATTTCATAAATCGAAAAGCGAAAGCATTGAATTTAAATTAGTTTCTAGCGTGTCCGTATCAATAGGAAACTCATTTACCCTGACTTCCTCTTGGCACTGGTCAATTATAGAACTATCTGGCCACACTGGAACGCGCGCTTGCAACAACAATGGGCACGCTTAGCCAGTCAAGTGGGTCGTCCATTAATTAATGAAAGATCCGTTATTAAGAGTATTTTGTGAAACGTCTTCCGAGCTGAATGGCGTATAGGCCGATCGTTAAATGCATCGCTGATTCTCCACTCCGACATTAATTAATCATCCTCTTGTTTCTCTTTTGTCTTATAATAAGTAATTCGCCCGCTTATTGACGTTTATTCTGCCCATTTATTAATCTATTGTTTTCCCTCATCTGTAGCCCCAATTTGGGACTATATGAGATAACCGCTTTGTTTCTTTAAATATGATTATTGATAACCGGATAACATTAATTTCAAACAGGTGTACGTGATTGCTATCGGTTTCGCGGTTTATTAAAATATTAGCTAGATTCAATAGGTCGATCGTTCCTTAGAAAATTAATAGATTAATAAATTATTTCGAAGAGTGGTTGAGTTTATTTCCATTGTTATTATATAGGACACAATTAATCGTGCTAATTTTCAATCAAAGTAAAAATTCACTTATCAATTTCTCCTTATTTACGTACTATTTTCGACTTAAAGTTTATTAACATTAAAGTTTCCATATATCCTTTATGGATTTATATTTTAGTTTGTGTTTGTTTTATTTCACTGTAAATTTCGGGAAGTTTACTATATATTTGAAATAAGAAATTCGCTAAGACAATAGCTTATTCAAAAATTTATTTATATCACGATTTATTGATTTATGGCACTATATTACGTGTTATTATTATACATTTTATTAATATAAGAGAGGTTAAGAACGAAAAGTACGTTTCTGAAAACGGCGAGCACGTTCGTTCTCTCGCCACTAATTTCTAAGCCTAACTAATTTTAATTCTACACGTGTTAGGCTTATGTTATTGTAAAACCTGATATTTTACACGTATCTTTTAGACGTTGCTTAAACCAACATGTTCGTTGTATATATGGCTCGAACCATTTTTGGAGAAATTGTAATGAGTAGGTTGGATTCAAAAACTGGACTATCTATTGAACCTAAATACATATTCCTTAGTAACTCGGTGCAATAAATCATGATACAGTTTTTGGCATTGGGCCCTCGAGAAGCACTGACGGCCTCCCTAACGTTTATCGTTCTCAAAAGAACCGATTTTGCTTTTCGAAAATAACCGAACATAAAAAAACGCATCTTTCTGCCGCCAGAGGGACTTCTATTGGCGGTCCGAAGAAAAGGAACCGGGCGTGTCTAGAACACCGTTAACAAAAGAGCTTGACCTCTGACCACCCCAAAAACTCGCGGCCCAGAAGCGGGAGGGTGAGCATTTTGGGTTTTCTTATAAATATCGCTTTCGAAAACGCGCTGAAATGATGCATCGCGATTCTGTTCAACCTTTCGGCCTCCACTAACTGACCACTTTATAATAATATCTATCAAAAAAGGAGATAACATTTTCTCTCCCTCATTTCAACTAAAGTACAGATATTTCGGACAGTGAAAGTTGCTCGCTTTCTGTAGGCGACCATCGTCGGATTCTGTTTAGATTTTGGGGATTTTCCCCAAATAAATATTTGCTGATAAATATTCACGGACTGACCAACCTTTAAAGAGGTTACACTGACCGACTTATTTATCAAAAATAGCCTTTAATCATTGCCACCTAACGAAAATATGTTTTGAAAAGTATCATATGGCACTAGAAATTTGTATTCGATGCTCCATGAGCTAGAGCATTAAATATAAAATGATGGTGTACATTGGGATATCCTTTAGCGTTTATTTTTTAACAGAATATTTATTACCAAGGTTTATTGGGTTATTGGAAAAAACTCTTTATCCTTTAAATCTTCATTTAGATTCAACGACGTTGCTACGAACGGAACAAACTATAATTCTTTGTTAATACGCAACGCATTAACATTCAAAATGCTATTGCAACAAATGTCTAATATTTGTTCAGCTTTAAAATTAAAATATTTTTATATCCTTTTGTTGTAGTTTCCTAACGACATAAAGCGTTCATATCCGATATAAATTTTTTTTTATAAATTACAGACAATAATTAGTTTAAATATGACCTTTTCAATCGTAATTAAAAACTTTCAAGTTCAACAACCTTTAATTTCACTTTTTTAATACAATTCCATTATTATCAATATCATTAAATGTATAGTTCGTGAATGTCCGTCGTGTTACCAACAACGTTGAATTTCCGTTGTGAAATAAACTAGTCTGCCTAGACTTTTGTCGGTTTAAGAGAAGCAAGGTGGTTCATTACTTCGCGGATAATACCGCGGAGACACAAGCGAGGAAATTATAAAGAAAATTCTTAAATCTTTCTTATGGCAGACGTTGTCAAATAAATATTTCCCACGTGTAAAAGGCCAAATGAAAGCGTTTGTTTTCGTCAGACAATATCGTTTCTTAAAATTTTATAAACTTTCCCCCATAGAAGCAAACCCTTGGAGGCGGGCGGGCAGTCAAGCTAGCCGAAATAGGAGGGCCTTATAGGTACCAGCATTAGAAGGGGGGGGGGGTTGAAAAAGGGGAGGAAAACAACTTTGATATAGTAGATTCGCGAGTTCGCTATAAGCCAAAAAGGCTGCTGTGTGCCGTACAGGTCTAACCCATCTTTGACTAAAACGCGGAGGGGGGAAATTTCAGAAACGGAGGTAACGCCTTACACGAAGCCAGTTCGTTACGTTTACGTAGTTTCATACAACGTGATCGTCACTAGATGGAAGGCTGTACGGATATATTGTTGTAATTTCCGCGAACGGCTGCGTTTTTTTTCTTCAGTATATTTTTTTCTACGCGCGTAATAACATTGCCGGTTGTAGCTAAGCCTTAGTCCATCCAGGTTTTTGCTCCATGTCGGTTTCGACAAAAAAAACGTGTTTTTGAAGTCTCCCCCTGGGCCTTTTTTTCCGGCGCTGGTCTTCGATACGTAAGAGAGCATCAGGTGAAACTAGTTTCATCCCAAGAGCCGTCTTAGTAGGGTCTGCGATTTTCGTAATCTGCTTTAAAAATATATACGTCATAAAAAAAACCACAAAAAACAGCCTTAACTGACGCGAGGATTACCACTAACACTGGCTTTTCTTTTATCGTGAAAATGTGAAAATTTACGACTGTCACTGAGAGAAGCGCGTTCGTTTAGTTTCGATGTCGGTTTCGACGAGCGTGGTTTTTAGGGTTACGAAATTATCGCTAATTTCGCCAGACAATGTGATGTAGTTGTTTGATAATGTCGACTCCGTTTTGTCCAATTGAAAATGCCCGCTTTTAGTGGCGACGAAAGCGACGGTACTCGCGGTACCAACGGCGATTTCGGAGGTACTAATCGTACTCGCAAAAGTGTGTACCAGTTCATCAGACCTAGGAGGAGTATTAAGCACGAATTGCAACAAGTGCACCAAAGGTGAGCGAATGTCGTTTCGTTTGACAGATGGTTTTCGAGAGTGTTTTCGGTTGCCGCTACTGGTATAACCTGACACTCTCTAAGTGAATACTTTTAGCCAGCCCCGGGGATAATTTACGGACAATTTCTAGCTACGGAGGAATAAGAAAAATATGGTTAGTGTAGTTACGAACAACTTTGGGCTGGCAAAATATATTCGCCTTTTTTTCGCTAGAAATAGGATTTGTTAATTTTTTGTGCCTTTTAAATGAAATACCAATTTTCTACAAATTAAAGTAATAATTTTAATATAGCTATATAAACGTAAGAAAAATAATCTGTATCCAATGATAAATTTCGAAACTTGCGCCTACATTTAAGTTTAATTTTGAATTACAAAATCTGAACATTAATTTCAAACTTTGAAAATAGGCTGGAGATAATTTTATTTATATTTAATAATTTATTTTATAGTAAATATTTGAATTAAAATAAGTTGCAAACCTATGTGAAAATTTCTAATCCGTTTGAATTTTATTTATTTTTATAATTTAAATTTTTAATTTAAAAGTACAATATCAAAAAACTTTATAGCTTATTTTTATACCTTAACAATATTCAAATAACAAAAGTACAATGGATACTTTGCTTTACGCGGTATGTCACATTATCAAAGGTCTAATACGTATTAAAATAATGTAATTAAAACTAATTTAAGGTTGGTACAGCTTTTGGTTATTATTTTTATGAAAAAAAACCGGTTTTACATTAGTTTTTAAAGTAATACGTATTACATTGTTCGTATATTATGACTCTTATCTAAATTAATAATAATAGACATTAGATTATTTGGGAAAATTGGGAGCTTTAAATAAAACACTTTTCCATATAATTTAACCCAATTTGGTGTTGACGGTACCCTTATCCTTCACGTACAGTTCAAACGGTGTCATCATAGCCAGCATAAATACCTCGTTTACCTGGAAAATTTACGAAAACCAATTTACACGCATCGATACCCGGTTTAAATAGATGCCAATAGCATTAATAGGGAAAACATTCTCATTGATGATATTCTAGAAAAACACTTAAATATTTTGGATCTTTAGAACTATAAATAAAGGTAAATAAATTAAGGTTAAATTCTTCAATTAAAAGGTTGAACGTATAATCAGTTCCAATTGAGATACGGTTTATGAAATAATAATTTTTTGCCTAGAAGAAACAAATTTTTTCCTTCCCATAATAATAATTAGCGCAGTCTCTGATCCGTTCAAACCAGGAGGAAATACAATTTATACTGAATTCAAAATTACTTTATTTGGTAAATTGTGTTCAAATATAGAGAAAGAATGCTATGGTGGGTTTTGTAGATCGATTAAAATTGAAATATAGGTTAGTTTAGTTTGTGGTTTTTCCTGGTTATCCGTGAGACTTTGAATGTATCGTCTATTTCGCCTTGACTCGACTATGACAATAGCCGCCCATAATTAGTTTCAGGTTTTTTGGCAAAGTACTCCCTATCCTTTTAAGGTATATCCTCTTATACCATATAGACAGCACGTGACGTGATTGACGTCTCGCACGCCATCTGTATATTTGGCTAATTGAGATTTTAATATCATTCTCTTTCGTACGTTGTATAATAGGACGCTCCGGGCTTACAATTTTTAATGCGAAATATTTTAATCCAGTCTTTGATATTTCATCTCTTACTTCCGTTAAATTGCCCAAAGCTTAATTATCTTTGCAAGCTTCCGTAGAAGATTTTTTTGCTTATCCACTGAATAGTTTGATGGATATATTGAGACAACGTCAGTAATAGTCACGCAAAAGAAAGAACCCCAATGGAAAACGTGAATACACCCAATAGTTTGTTTCTGTTTTATTCAAATTTTGTAACAGTGGGTTTTTTATTACAAGGTTCTGGTGGTAACAGTTAAGTATCCAAATATCTACTTAGATTACATGAGTAATTTCTCTAACTGAAACTAAATTCTAAAGTCAGTGGTGGATCTGTGGTCAGTATCGATACTTACAAGTTAGTGTAAGCTTATTTCGTCTTGCCAAATTCACTTAGGCTACCTCTAACCAATTTATAGATTTGCAAAAAATCTAAAGAAATTGATTCAATTTTGTTTTATTGTTTATTAAGCATTTATTTAACATGAAATAAAAAACTCACCTTTAAAAGAATTATAAATCCATCACTGACGTATGCCATTTGAGCATATTTATCCTAAAGATCCAAGCAATTGATTCAATTTTGTTTTATTGTCTACATAGATTTTATTTAACATTATATATCAAAAATTCACCTTTAAAGAATTATAGATCCACCACTGACGTATGCCATTTGAGCATATTTATCCTAAAGATCTAAGCAATTGATTCAATTTGGTTTTATTGCTTACATAGCATTTATTTAACATTAAATCAAAAATTAACCTTTAAAGAATTATAGATCCACCACTGACGTATGCCATTTGAGCATATTTATCTTAAAGATCTAAGCAATTGATTCAATTTTGTTTTATTGTCTACATAGATTTTATTTAACATTATATATCAAAAATTCACCTTTAAAGAATTATAGATCCACCACTGACGTATGCCATTTGAGCATATTTATCCTAAAGATCTAAGCAATTGATTCAATTTTGTTTTATTGTTTACATAGCATTTATTTAACATTATATCAAAAATTCACCTTTAAAGAATTATAGATCCACCACTGACGTATGCCATTTGAGCATATTTAACTTAAAGATCTAAGCAATTGATTAAATTTTGGCAATTTGTTACGTAACATTTATTTAACCTTGAATCAGAAATTGAAGAATGTCCATATATTGTCTAAATGAATTAGCTTAAAGGATCGTATGACTGTAATATTTTTGAAATCCCGTCTCTTCTTATCTGTATCAAAATACTAATATAATAAATTTTGTCTCCTTTAAAGGAAACTTTACGATAATCTTGGGCTATTCACTTTCTCTTTCTATTAAAATTTCCTCGACATTATTGACACTCGAGGAAACGGTTTCAAAACCTAGAATGGTATCATCCAACATTGGATATATAATTCACACCGAGAAACCTTCGGAAATTCAAACCTCATTGATTTGGTCTGTGCAATTAACGTTTTTTTTTGGTATCACAACAACGGGTAATTTAGCGCGATACCGGTACATTGGGAGGATACCAGACCTTAATAGCGGTATAAAAAATATTTTCCGATCTTTCTTCAGTCTCTGGTCCAGCTAAATGCTAGGCGAGAAACGGTTCAAGGTTGATTCTGATTGACTCGATCGTCACGACCTGTGCATACTTAGTGAAGAGAAATTGAAATGGATTTATTTCAATGACTGTATCATTCTAGGTCCGTTACGAAGAATAGATTTATTCCGACTTGGCCTTTGCTAAATTTATGATAAAGAATCTTAGCTGTAGTAAGACCCCTAACGCGCTATTACGTCAAGGACGTTGCAATGTGGGCGATTTCTTCAGTCAAGCCTTAAGTTTTCTTTAAGATTCATCTGGCAGTTTGGATAATGTTAGATATGGGGTAAAATCCGTGCGCTGCTTTTCTGGACTAAAAGTTCAGCTTAGTAACTCGTGGAAGGCTCGCAAAGAGACCACCGTGGTTGCGCGTGTTGGTATTATGAATCTCTTATTAATTTCCGTTAACGAACGTTAATTGGGAATAAATTTTTTAAGTGAAAGAGAAAGCTTTGTAATTGGGTCCTCCCAATTTCGTCTGGCGGCAGACAGACCATGGTAATTGTTCCGCCGCAACAATATGTCACGGATATGTTTAAGGACATTTCAAATTATGATTAATCACTACACGTTCTTTACATCGTGTTGGTTTATAATGAAATATTTTCAGAAGTTGCTAATTTACTGGCCAGATGTTCAGAATATATTTAATACAATCCTGTATTGGTATTATTTTAATTTTAACTAATGACATCACTCATGCAGCGACTAGTCCTCTAAATGTCATACTTATGAAATTTATTAAATACTTATGTTATTAATTAATAACGTGGACTTTATTCAAAAGAAGTAAAAGAAAACCCGTCTATATTTTGCTAACTTAAATTTAATGAAAAAAAACTTTTAATTTATTGGAATATATATAAATTTTGCGCGTTACAAAGTACCCAAATTAAACTGGCTTAGCATTGTTGTTTAATTTGACCCATAGGCTCTCCACAAAGCTGTGCAAATAATTGGTATTTTCGTTAGTTACATTACCAAAAAAATAACATCATTATCAAATTCTTCAATCCTCCAAATAGAGAAAATCGGGGAATCAAATCTGGTGCTACTCAGTTCCGGTAACCGTTATAAACCAGTTCACTAATTTATTTGAAGTTAAAAAGTATCCAGCGGTAACGAACTTGTCCTTTGGAAGGTTCTCCCAGAGCAGGGTGTAACTGTATAAGGTTTTTGTATGATATTTTTTTTAGCTAGCGTGTTGGGGCGCGGTGACCAGCCCTTAAACGGCCATTCAAGTTGACCCATTAGAGAGTCCCTTTCCAGGAGAATTTATATTCTGGAGAAAGAAAAAGATTCACGACTTCCTTTTTTTTCTTTATTCATTCGCGTTTCTTTTTTGCGAAGCAAAAACGGGCTTTTACATTAAGGACTTGATAGTGGAGGTGTTCCCCGCCTCCTCCGTATAATGCGCGCGGTTAGAAATTGAAACGCGATTTATCCGAGCGGTGTGGTTGTCCGCTTGATCTCTGTACGCTTGCCAACAATGACACCCCATTTATTCTCGCACGTGACCATTTTGCCAAGAATGACTTCTCGGAGTACCCGCGCGTTGAAATCTCGGACGCGTTCCGTAACCTGTAATATACAATGGAACGCCGCGGAATTTCCACTATGGAACCTAGAAATAAACCCCTTTTCGCAACGTATCGCTTGAATTATTTATAGTTCATTGCCTGCGGTTTTCCTTCGGGTTTTTAGAAAAGGATTTTTAGATATATTTGTTGATTATGGCGAAAATGTCAAGTTATGGATAATAATTCCATAAAAACTTGTTGAGGTTAACGCTAATAGTTAGTGTAGGGAGCTGTTGGCTCGCGTGGCTTGCAGGGCTTGCCACCACCCTCCTACGCAATGAAACCCGGCCACCTGAATTAAAAAGGCTTTAAAAGTCGCTCGATGACTTAGGCCTAGGGTGGTGCCTTGGGTATTAGCCTAGCTGATAGCTGATAATTATAAGTACTTCGGGGGGCTCAGTTTGTTTTTGGAAAGGACATCTAATTTAATTGGATGATAAAATTAGCGAATAAGTAGATTAGTCCATTATGAAAAGGGATAAAAAAGCTGAACCCTAAACAAATTTGAAGAAAATTAAAAACTTACAAATAGCTCGTACCGATAGGTCTTCGAGCAAACAAAAAGACGCGAAACTCGGACCCAATTGATCTTTACTAAATTAAATAAAATAGTCAGAATTTCCAACGGTAAGTAAGTTTTTAATTTTCTTCAAATTTGTTTAGGGTTCAGCTTTATTATCCCTTTTCATAATGGACTAATCTACTTATTCACTTATTTTATCATCCTTTGCATAGCAGTCCATAGGTGGTTCCTTTCAATATCTAATTTAATTGTCCGCTTCAACTTTGTGGTAATTTAAAAACTTAAAATTGACGGGTTAAAGGTATTAAAGGCTTAATAAAGATAAAATTAATCTAAAAAAAGAAAAATGAACTGTATCTACGTATTAAGTATGCCTATAATTTGATATTTATTAAAAATTTAAAAGATAACTTTTAATCATGTTTTTGGGTTATCCATCACCTTAAATTCATCTTAAAATGAACTAAATTTGGCCAATTGTTTGAGGTAAGTTGCCCCTCAAATGATGCTACACCACTAAGGTACTTCAAAAATGTCAATAAAATGAAAGTCCAAATCTGAAATAATTCGCCACAGAAATAATGTTAACATTCCTTTCAATTTTCAGTTACTATTTTATCTTATTTTGTAAGTGAAATAAACGTTTATAGACCGGATGTGTTAGAAAATTAAACCTTATTTCGATAAACGCCGTGTTAAATATTTGAGAAAAAATTGCATCAGCAGTCACAGCAAATTTTAGTTAATATTGGCTATAATTTTCCCCTTCGTTTTCATTTCCTGTAATTTTATAAAAAATTGCAGAGGTTATACAAATGTGTATACAATACTCTTCGTTCTTTTTTATAGGAAAGCTATTACCTACTCCCACCTTTTTTTAAATATTAACTATTACTTTTTATATTTTTCTCAAAACAAAATTTATCAAAACGTTTGGCAAAATAGGTAATTATTTGATACGCCATTTCATGGTATCCGAGGAGAACATGCGGAAGTCGATTAATGGTATATCACTAATTTTTTTCTTCGCAGTTAGCAAGTATAATATTCTGTACACTCTACAGGGAAAAAAATATTTTACAATCTTGAAATCAGATTAAAATCACAAAAGCTGGTAGAAAATCACTGAAAGTCTCAAAATCAACGTAAGAAAACTGAAATAAATACGAAAATTAAATGATTAAATTTCTAAATAAATTTTAGATTCTATAAATCGTAATGAGATACAGTACACAAAATTTGCAAGTGTCCGACTCAAATTTAGCAGGTCAAATTCAAGTTGAAGTTTGTACTAGATTACGATTTTGCATTGTTTGTTAGATATCTAAGTCATTTATTTAGACTTTTAAACTCTTTTACGAGTTCAAACAATATATACAATACATCGAAAGTATTTTTTAGTAATAGAAATTTATATAAAATCAGAGCTAAACATCATCTATTTAAAATAAACAAATATAACCATTAATGAAGATTGGATTAAAATTTGTTAAAGTAATTATTCTATAAACAATTATTCACTTGCAATTTTTAAATATAATCTAACCTCCTACGCTGTCGTTACGAAATTCTCCAAAAATCTTCAGATAATAGTTTTCGAAAAAGGGCTGGTTCGATCTGAAGATATGATGGGAAAATAATAAATAATAATAATCAGCTATAGGCTAATACCCTTGGCACCACCTTAGGCCCAAGTCATCGAGCGACTTTTAATGCCTTTAAACAGGTGACCGGGTTACAATGCGTAGGAGGGTGGTGGCAAGCCCTTCATTTTAAAATTTTCGTTCAGTGTTGGGCATTTTCGTCAAAGAGCTGCTCAGCTCACTCACCGCTCGCACTCGCTAGCCTAATCTCCGCTCACGCTCACGCATTTTTGAGCGGTAAAATCGGCGCTCCTCTTTTCGCTCTTTTTAGAGCGGTAAAATAAGCGCTCCTCTCTTTTCGCTCTTTTGTGAGCAGTGAAATAAGCACTCCTCTCTTTTTGCTCTTTTTGAGCGGTAAAATAAGCACTCTCTTTTCGCTCTTTTTTGAGCGCTGAAATTGGCAATCCTCTCACTTTCGTGTTTTGCGCTCTTTTAATTCGCTCATAATAACAAAAGCGCGAACAATGAGAGGAGCAGTGCCCATCACTGTTACCGTCAATCTCTACAAGTTTTTTGGGATGCTTACGACCTTGCATAAATATATTTCGAGCAAAATTTTTCACTTCCAACTAATTTTGTAAACGTTTCCTGGTAGAACGACCATACTTTCTAAAACTCATTTCGAGGCTCCGGCCATCTCTCCTCCCTTTTAGCAAATTCGCCGCCAGCAGCGTACGATCGCCTGCCATTACTGCCTAACCCCAAACTCGTAAACGATAATGTTCAATTCTTAGTATAAGTCTTCCCAGTAAATATTATGTCGGAGAATCTATCATTTGCGTTGGAAATATGATTAGAGAACAGGAACTATGGTGTGGCTATTAGAACGGGAATCGGTCCAAGGTTAACCCTCCGAAACGTTACGGTTGCGTATTTCCAGTGAAAGCGTCCGCGGTTAAATTTGGTGGTCGATGCGTGTTCTCGTTCGAACCATTTCTTGTGGTTAAAAAACTCATTAAAGGCCTAGTATTTCTTCTGCCAGTTTTCCTTTAAGTTTACTTCCCGCCGCGCAAATATCCTGGTGGTAGGCCAACCGCAAAACTCGTTGGCAGAACACGTTGGCCTACCACCAGGATATTTGCCCGGTGGGAAGTAAACTTAAAGGAAAACAGGCAGAAGAAATCCTAGGCCTTAAAGCCACAAGTAACAGAATAGATCATAAGTATGACTTTCTATTTTTCCAATGAAATTTTTTTAGCTATTATTTCGTCAATGACGTTATAAATCATAACGTGGCTAACGAATGACAACCATACGCGATTTGTTCCTAGTTTTTGGCCTGAGAAATACAGATCAGCCATTTAAAATTTAAATGCTTTCCAAACTAAAACAGCTCTTACTTTGATAAAATAATGATGAATTGTTGAAAAGTAACATAAAATAGTTTTGTTAATTTTCCGGAAAAATAAAATACGGAAAAATTTTCCGCAAATCGATATAAAATGCCTAATTACAGTAAACATACTACAAAACATTAATAGTGTTTCATTGTTAATCAGTTTAAAGATAGTCTTGAGGTTTATTTTTACTTTTATATTCGAAAATAATGAGGTGAAAATTCCGCTTTATTTAAATTTGCAAAACAATATTAGACTAATCATGGAATGAAAACTTTTTTTATTTATTTCGGAAAAATAAGGGAAAATTTCCCGACTTACAACACTAATAAAATATAATATTATAAACATTCGCTTCGTAACTGTTGGTACTTAGTTTCAAATTTTAAAAGTAATCGTTTTTTATTTTCGAATTTCTAGTCATCAAAATAATCTTACAGTAATTTTGTCATTTAAGGGAGTAATGAATTTCTAGTTAGAATCTTCCAATTCTGCAATGTCTATTATTAACATAAATAATTTAGTGTCATACTTATGTTTATTATGTTACTTATGTCAACAGATATAAACCTTCTGGCTTTAGCCTAGGAGCAACAAACACAACACCCCACACAAGGAGAACGCAACCCGTCAAAAGTCGTGGATTTTCTTGTGTACATTTTTTATTGGCTAGACGCTTTAGCGCCTGCTGCCGTCGGAAGGGGAAAATTCGGAAATTGTCTTCCCCCCGCCCGTAAAACATTCAGCGTAAAGGCTCGTGACGCTCGTCCAATGAAATTCGTACGCAACCCTTCGTTAGCGTGTTTAAAGGCTAGCTGCGTTCTCCTTGTGTTTGTTGCTCCTAGCTTTAACGAACAATAAGCTCTTACGGTTCAATTGCTTGCTTTTATCTTTTATTTCTTGTAAAGTAGCGATTCAACCACCGTAACTAAGTAACATTGCACGAGCCTGGCTGTTGCTTCGTGAATTTTCACTTTCTCTCTTTATTTCGATTTGCAATTTTCCCCAATTTTGTAAAATGAATTTGCGAATATAATTGCCACGAACGTGTGGTTTATTTATTTTTTTAAACGCAACCTTGTTGGTATACAAAACAAATGGAAGTTTTGTATGCACCTGCCGTAACCGAGTTCGTTCAATAATTTTTAAATCGTTTTTTTTCACGTCTCTTAAAATGATGTTTTACTTAAAGCTGAATGAGCGTTGTTGGACTGAGTTTATTGAAATTCGTAGTTTCAAAGTGTTATTAATTTTATTTTTTAGCTGATGTTTATTTATTAATTTTCTGTATTTCGACATGACTTGTGCCAAAAAACTGAGGAAATCTGTTTTTCGTATAAGAATTAAATAATATATATTTTACGAGATAAGTTATCTTTTAGGTCATTAAAAATACGCCTTTTCAGTTTACATAGAGCCACATAGCGGTCAACACGAGAAGTTCACAAATTGCTCAATAATCTGCTAAGTGGGGTGGCGGAGTGGTTAGCACTTTCACCTCGCAGCAAGAGGAGCCGGGTTCGATCCCAGCTTGTGGCACTGGGTGAAATTAAGGGCTTGCCACCACCCTCCTACGCATTGTAACCCGGCCACCTGTTTAAAGGCATTAAAAAGTCGCTTGATGACTTGGGCCTAAGGTGGTGCCTTGGGTATTAGCCTAGCTTACTATTATTATAAATCACAAAGCGTCTGCTTAGCTCCATATAGACTGAAAACGTTTAATTGGCCTGATTTTTCTATCGTCGCTAGGGGGTTTTAGGTGGCACTTGAAACATTTCGAAAGCGCCTCCTAAAATTCCTGAAAAGTCCCTGGTAAATGTTTCCAATGTTTAAAAATGCACTACTTTCACCAAGTCTTATGGCCTAAGCCTCCGCTATCTTGAAAGCCTGACTACGCCACTGGAAGCATGCTAAACCTCAGGTCTGATAATTTAACGACTAACGATGTAAAATTAGTAAAAATTAAACTTCGAATTATATTTACTTATATATATTTCAAATATTTCCGACGAAATAGTGAGTGTAGGGAGCTGTTGGCTCGCGTGGCATGAAGGGCTTTCCACCACCCTCCTACGCATTGTAGCCCACCCACCTGAATTAATGGCTTTAGAAGTCGATTGATGACTTGGGCCTAAGGTGGTGCCTAGCTGATTATTATTATTATTAATATTATTGTTATTATTAATGTAAGGGAATCACAATACCGAAACTTATGTTGAAGCTGCATGCTAATAACGAATAACATTACGAATAAACTAAAATGAATACTTAGATTCCACAGATATCTTATATACTTCGTATCAGTCGTGCTAATCTTGTTTTTGATTTGTATACAAATGTAACTTACTTTTGTTAATTTGTTAGTTCTTTTAAAGTGTCCTTTATATACTGAAAATGTTGCGCTCTTATTTTGTAATTATCTTCTTGGTCACGTAGGAGATGTTGCAACGCCGTATGATAATGAAGAAATAAATATCCGTTGATATCGTGTGTGCGAAATGGTATGAGAGCAGCGGGTTGCAACTTTCCCTTAATAGCGCGGCTTTCGACCCACGCCAAAATGCGCGTGTGATTCAGACTTGCCGCTAGACAGATTTATTTGGGTTTCTAAGATTTGGGAAAGGTTTGGGACCACGAAGTCGAGGTTTCTCGACTACTTTCCAAATAAATATTGGCTCAGGCGGCCCCGCGCGCCTGTGAACTCCCAACACACAAATTCTTCTGCAATCGTAAGAATTCGTACCATTTCCGTCGGCTTTGTTTGTCCACGGCAAAGTCTTTTTTCGCGTATATTCGAAAATATTTACTCCAGTCAGTCTAACCTTGCCGTTTCAAGGAGGGTGAATTTGTCAACTAAGCTAAGGGTGTTAGCGCGTTTATGTTAACTTGGGGTTTTTAGAAGGGTACGAATTCTGAGATCCCAACCGCCAATCGCTTTTGAGGTGTTCCTTTTACTTTAGACCACCAAAAAAGAAAAGTGTGCAGGGTGTGACTTGAAATACGAAGAAAGGCTTATGGTGCCGCTGGTCGTCATAATGGTGTAACCCACTAAATTTCGTTTTGAGGGTAAGTTGAGAGACGAGCTTGAAAACAATTAGGGGAACGTCTAGGAGTTAAGACGTAGAGCTTTATTACGCGCAGACTGTTTACCCTACACGTTATCTGTACCCGTTTATTGTACGCGCTTATCCTATCTTTTTGACGAAGATGACGCAAGGTATGGCCTTGAAAACGTTTTTCATTTTCTTTATTATTACAAAAAAACATACTTTGTATCCATATTGCGATTTAGCTGCTTTGAAAAGTTCCAAAACTGCGCCTAAATTATGAGCGCAATGACTTCATTTGTTATTTGAATTTTTAGGAATTTTGGGGGGGGGGGAAATAAAATTACCTCACATTAATTATAGTTGATTTACTTGTTTTTAATTTAATTCTAATTCAAAGCAATTTAACGGTATTTCGCAATAGATGAAATAGTTGATCGAGTAAATGGTAAATGACTTAACAGCTAATCTAGACTAAAATTTACATACAATAAAATTTGGAAAAATAAATCTGCCACAATCAACACCTTTTAGTCATTGGTAATAAAATGTGGTGTTAATAAGATAATTTTCCCCATGGCAGTAACCCTTGGAGCCTGACTCAAAAACTCGAATGTAGCTCTTTCAACATTTTAACTTACAGGAGACGACCCGAAACTCGGGGTTTTGGTAGACCTTCATGTATCTTAAAAACCGTAAAGGTAAATGTCTCCATAGACAACCGTTTTGCCATGGCAACCAAAAATGTTTTTGACAACACAAAATGGAAATTTTCCCATTGAAAATAACATGGGAATCTGACCAATTTTAAGAAATTTCAATTTTTGAAAATGCTTAAAAATAGAAAATCTAAATATAAAAATAATGAAATAGTTCGAAATTAATTAAAATTTTTAAACTGGTCAGATTCCCATGCTATTTTCAATGGGAAAATTTCCATTTTGTGTTTTCAAAAACATTTTTGGTTTCCATGGCAAAACGGTTGTCTATGGAGACATTTACCTCCATAGGATTTTTCAAGTTACATGAACGTCTACCAATCCCTCGAGTTTGAACGAAATCGGTGTGTAACACTTCGGGTCGTCTCCTTGTTAGTGCCAATTATTTGAATATGTTATAAACAGCTTTTCTATAGATATAGTGCTGACATAATTTTTATATTTATATATTGCTTATTTTATACCCGAAATAAATGAATGCTTTACGGATTAATAATATTTTCTCATAACAAAACGTTCGAAACTAATCAAACTGAACGATCTCGTACATGGAAGGAATTTTAATCGCCTGACATCGTTTCGCACCAAATTTTATATCCACTTTGTTTCCGTGAAAATAGGTCTTAACGCGCCCGGTTGACTAAATAGCTTTTTTTTTCTAATCTGTTTTACATTTCCGGTCGGCTATAAAATTCTCTTCCGTGGAGAACGAACCAATTAAAGATGACTTTGACATTTTAATTGTATAATTTTATTTCCTAATGAGTTATTTGCTCGAGCTCCGGGAAAGAGATTCGCGAATAAAAGAGAATGTCTTTGGAAAGCTATCCATCCAACGAAGGCAGTCATTCCCGTAATTGGTTTCCTGAAAAATTTGAATGAAAAGCCAGACTTTAATTTATATATCGTTTTTGTAATGAAAGTTGAAAGAGTTCACTCCGGTAGTAGATTCTTCATTTTGCTCTCCTATTATTTGCTTGGCTAACTTCTCTAAAGGACGAAGTTATCAGCTTGTTTTCTCGGGCAAGGCCGACTGCCTTTAATACGCTATAGGTGATGGTCCGGAGATGGTTGAGGGGAATCAACGGCGGGTCACATTCCTCAGCGACAGGCTAGACTATAATTATGGACAATTTAATTGTCTTTTCCACGCACCATTGCCCGTGCACGCGAATGCCGGTTTCTTGTTCTGTTTCCTATCTACGAACCTAGAATATATTTCCGATCGTCTCTGTCGAGGGAAGTCTAGGAACTTGTGACTTTTCCACGTATAAATATGTCCCATGCTATTTGAATATTTAACGCACCTTGATGGGACTCGAAATATGTCCCATGCTATTTCAATATTTAACGCGCCTTGATGGGACTCGAAATATGTCCCATGCTATTTGAATACTTAGAGCACCTTGATGGGGCTCAAAATATGTCCCATGCTATTTAAATATTTAAAGCACCTTGAGGGGACTCGAAATATGTCCCGTGCTATTTGAATATTTAAAGCACCTTGAGGGTACTCGAAATATGTCCCGTGCTATTTGAATATTTAAAGCACCTTGAGCGGACTCGAAATATGTCCCATGCTATTTGAATATTTAAAGCACCTTGATGGGGCTCAAAATGTGTCCCATGCTATTTGAATACTTAGAGCACCTTGATGGGACTCAAAATATGTCCCATGCTATTTGAATACTTATCGAAAATCAGTAGCTTAAGTAAAGTGAAATATAGGATGAAGAAGGGTACACGACGACGGAATGTTTTCGGGTTATACTACATGAGAAAACCTCAGGAATTGATAGGAAGGTATTGAAAATATAGGAAATGTGGTCACCTTGTAAATGTTTTAGAAATGTAATCATTAAAAAAAATTATTAAAAACCATTGCTTTTTAAAAACAAATCACTTGTTTAAACCATTATTTTAACCATGGTTTAAACAAATGCGATTTACACCAGACAACTCTGAAATAAGGTTATTTGTTAATAAATATTAAAACGAGTAATGGCCATTTTTGGTAATATTCCCTAGAAGACGTAATTAGCTCAGACGTAACCTGCCTATTTACCCCATAAAGCTTGGAGATAACTCGTACTAATTTCTGGATATTTTATGCCACAACGTTAAACATGCCGCTCTGTTAAGCAACTAAAAATCATTAAAATTATTCAAATTAACTTTCTCTTATATTACGTGACTACATACCTCAAACATGAAGCAAAATATTATCAGATTGTATCTCATTACATAAGCATCTCCATAAAAATGTATTCTCCTTTATCTAGTTTACATACGCAAGTTCTAATTAAAATTTGAGTCTTTTCCCAAGTCCCTGAAACTCTCGCATTTCTGCGTATAACCATAAGTGTATAATATTGTTACATAAATGTGACACTTCCTATTCTTCACATGCAAAATTTTACTGAGAGCTATTTACAAGACAGACTGCATTACGAGCTAAGTCTCCGTTTTGTGTCCGCGTGCTAACGCGTCACACTTACAAGGAGAGTACCCGAGGTGTTTATTGCCGATTTTGTTCAAAGTCGGGCGTAATGTAGACCTATGTGAGATATGAAATTTCCCAAAAGGAGACGTTGCACTACCCATTCGTTTTGCTATAGCAACCAAAAATGTTTTTGACCACTTAAAACAAAAAAATCTCAATTTAAAAAAGCATGGGATTTTCTCGGTTTCACAGGGTCCTAGCTACGAAAATTTTGAAAATTTTTGAAAATCACGAAATGTGTAATTTGGACCACATTTAGGTAAATTTCATCAAGTTTGGGTATATTGAAACATTTTTAGGGTAAATTTGTAACAAATTTTCGGTAAAATAAGGGAAAAATGTTATTTTGATTGTAAGTGGTCAAAAACGTTTTCGGTTGCCATGGCAAATCTAATGGGTAGTGCAACGTCTCCTTTTGGGAAATTTCATATCTCATATAGGTCCACATTACGGCCGACTTTGAACTAAATCGGCAATAGACACCTCGGGTACTCTCCTTGTTAGCCTAGAGATCGGCGTTTGAATACGAAATTATCCAATTATTTATTTTTATTCATAACCGACAATTATCCAAAAAATATCAGAAAAACGATTATTTTTGCATGTTAAATCGTTGTTTATTCGTATAAAATGTTCGTAAATAAACAGTTAACCAAAGTTTTTATAATTATTCGAAAATTTGCCGGTTAATTTATTTGTTCCGCCAATCTCTAACTTAGCCTTTGATAGCGCCTCGCTAGGGGGAGATTTTCTTCTTGGGATGACGTCACTCCGTTACTAGCTCTCAGTAAAACTTATGGAACAATATTATAGACTTATGGTATAACTTATCCGAACCTCGCAAGAAATAGGTTTGTGATATTGGTTTCTTTATATAAAAAAAAATAATTTAATTCGATGTCCACAGGCGATTTGTATCAGTAGTTGGCAGACCAGTTCCGCTTCCAACACGCCAAAATAATTCCACTTTTTTGAGCAGTCGGAAATAGCGGCGGTCTTTTTATTGCAAATCTGATGAGTGTTATTATAGACTCGGTAGGCGAGAAAGGCTTTTCAAGTTTTACTTTCATTGGGTTGAGATATCTAAGTACGCGTCTTCACCTGCTGTTTAGATACTTGGAACTTATATGAATATGTATAAGAATATATTAGACAAGTTATCTTTGTAGCTACTGTCGTGATGATGCCGGCTTCGATAGTGGCTAGAAAATAGATTGATTTTTTCTCCCGAAATGTGAAAGGGTATTTTCGAATAAAACTGATTACATGTTTTCACGAAGTCATTTTTAATATAATGTTTGCCTATTTTTCGCACTAGATTAAAAATTTCTTGTTGCTGCGGAAGTTTTATAATTCTTATTATAAATATTTCTCACGTTATATCGTCAAATTCGAAACTTCGTATGCCTATTCAAAAGGGAACTTCATTATTATCATATTTTCTTTAAGGATATATTTAATATATATGTCTTGGCTTCGTACATTTACAGAAAAAAGTAGTTATTACGTTTTATCTAAATTGAAGTAACTATTTATATTACTAAAAAACGAAAATAAATTAAATTACTAGTTTTTATCTTTTAAACTTATTTTACATTAATATACTATTTTATTATATTATTATAGAATATATTTGAAATAAATGCCATTGCTCCATACGTTTATAAAAAGCATTATTTTTACATTATTTATTTAAAGTAACTTTATGAAAACATAAAATATAAATTAAATTTCAATTTTTATTTTTTAAGATGATATTATATTAAGGTAGTTTTTAAAGAAAATGCCTACACTGTAACAGTTATAAATATTTCCTCTTTAATTTTTTTTTAAATTTCTTAACCTAAAAAAAATTTCCAATATTATCTAAATTACATCATTATCAGAATATGGGAAATACTTTTTATCCGTTTTTTTTTTAAATTTCCTAAATAATCTTTGTTTTTGAGACCTTTAGATCCGACATGATGAATTAAGATTTAATGTTAATGGCAGCAGCTGCCTCAAGAATTAAAGAATTTCATTCCTTGAGGTTGCTTGTAAATCAAATGACGTCCTTGAAATCTTAAAACATTATGCAATTCCTCTATAATTAAGTTGAATTTTTTTAAACTTTAAGACGACTAAATCTTGAAAAGAAATCAATTAAGAGCTTTCACGGCGAGCTTTTCAATTAAGCGGCGACAAGTCAAATTATATTTTTTGGTGAATTAAATTACGATTGTTTAATTAAAATTCCTACTACAAGCGGACTTGGAAATAATTTCATTATAATAAATTTTTAGTATAGAATTACTTGCCACTTAAATTAAAACCTTAAAGGAAAGGTAAAGTTTGCTTTATCTTGGTGATCTGTGCAGCGGTAGTTACTCAGTTCAGTTTCGCCTTAGGCTACGTTATATGAGAAGTAGTATTAAATATGATTCCAGTGAAATTTATTTAAAAAAAGTTGGTAATATTATCTGTTGTGGAATTTTCAAGGTAAAAGTGAAATTGGCTATATTAACCATTTAAGTTACCGGCTGTGCTAAAAACACCCAACAATTATTTCCAAGCTGTAACGTAGTCCTAATTCGAAATTAAACTTTTTACAATCAAGATTATGGTCAACAGTGAGTGTAAGTTATTACGATTTCTATTGTTTCGAAGTAAAACCAGATTCTTTTTTAAGAAAACGGAAAGTATCGCGTTAAAAATAAGAAAATTTAGAATAACAAGGGGAAGAATTGTTAAGGTGCTTTCTAACGATTTGAATTAAAGATACCTTATCGTTTTTCGTTAAGTTGCGAAAAAAAAGGTGAACCGAATATAGTGATTATCTCGAAGGGTGTTAACGCCTTTAAACGATCAAATTAAAGCGAGATCGAATCGTTTCGAAACCGTTTTTATTTTCAAAAATAAGTTTATCGAGAAACTAGCGATCCACATCCCGAGTTGGCCGCCACACTTAACACCACGAATGCATTCGTGTGACCTAAGAATAGGCAGTCCCTACTAGAGCCTTCGTTTCTATGATTCCCGGAAGATATTCTCCACCTGCACCGAAGGAGAGCGTGCGAATGTGCCGGAGTGTCTTCCCCCCCTTACCGGTAGAAAAGGGGAAAGATTACGCGAGGAAGGTAGGAGGGGCGTGGTTTTTATTCCGGGGGCGTGGTTTCTTTTACTGACATCACGAGACGAATAGCGTGCTGAACACGTATTATCAGTTCAGCATAATTGCATTCTTGGTAATGCTTATTTCCCAGAGTGTAAGCGAGCACAACGAGGTGAACTATTCCCTTTTGGAAACAATAATGAAAGTGTTGATTTGTTTGCGATAATCGTTCCAGCCAATCTCCGCCTTAAAATTATATAAAGTTGATACCGGTTTTGGCGGTTGTTTATTTTATGACACTTGGCTGAAGTTAGGAGGAAATGAAATGGCAAATTGAGTGCTAAATACTCCGATTTTTTAATTGGATCATTATTAGGGTTATTTTTAATAGGAATTAAATTTTGTGGTCTGTTTTGTATCGATGGCAAGGTAGGCAACGGGGGACTAGTCCAACCGGTTATTAGAGCTTTCAATTCGAACTAATTTTAATTATTGTATACCATTGTATTTTCAGTCGAGCGTGACTTTGACGTTGTTTTTGTTTTTGGGTGAAATATGTGTTACTTGTTTCAAAATTTATAAGATCTTATACGTGGATTGTTTTATGCTTATTAAACGGTTTTTACATTTTTTTTTGAACTAGACTGGACTGACCTCAAATATATTTGCATAAACGTATCTGTACTACTTAATAAAAATTTTAAATTACATTTTATTTCATAAAAATTATTATTAAAGTGATTGTAATATTCTTCGGATGCTTTTAGCAATTTATTTTATACCGTATAATGAGATATTTTAATATTCAGAATTCTAATAAAATTTTAAAATCTATTTTATTTAGGTTATTTTTAAGTGTATTACTTTTAGCCTATATTTTTATTAGACAATTTAATTTTTTGTTCTTTATTTTAAATATAAATAAAATACACTAAAAATCATTTTATATCGTGAAAAATATCAAATAAAAATTGAAATATAAATTAATTTTTTGACTTTTTCTTAAGTCTTCAGAAATTAAGTATTCCTAGACCTAAATTATTATAAAAACGTTTCATATGAAATGTTAATACATTTAACCGTAATGTTTGGGGTAAAAGGAGAAACTAAAATTTAATTTAACCTGAAATGTTAATACATCTAACCGTAATGTTTGGGGTAAAACAGAAATTGAAATTAAAAGTTAGTTTTCGAAAACATCAAAATTATTTTATACTAACTAAAAATAATATATTTTTGACAAATATTGCTAGTAGTAATTACGTTGAAAGCCATCTTGAAATAGGAAGTACCGGAATAAACCTCTCATCATTTTAACTATACGTAGAAATATTTAATCTAAACTAAAATCTTCAAACAAGTTTTCAGCTCAAGCCCCTCATCTTGAAATGCATTCTAAATAATTACTTGGCAAATATTGGATATTCGGAAACTCCTCAAAATAGGAGTACGAAAAAGATAGCTATCTGTTTTGAATTCCCTGGTGCTACCCTTATCAAACTCTTGTTTTCAAATTTTTCGCAGTTTCTCGTTCCTTTTCCGCCTTCCCTTTAACTATCAGGTTTATTCTTCATACGGTTACGTAACAAACGATTTCCCCCGGTGTCTGACTAGCGAAACTTAAAACCTAAAACGTGGTAGATCCGAATAAAATGAAATCCGGTTTCGGTAAAAGTCCTCCCTACGAACCCTATAAACTTTAAAATATGGCATGTTAAGAAAACGTCTGCCAGGACTTAACCCGCGAAGTTCTTAAATTATTTAAAACAACCTACAAAGCTGCCGTATAAATTCACGGGCCCCAACTTAATCTGACAGCGTTGTCCGGGGGTTAATGTTAATCAGAAGCTACTGTCTTCGAATTTACGTTACATTTGCACTAGCTGATAGGCGTGAATGCCCTTATAAAATCTACGAATGTCCCGATGTCAGTGTGCACTAAGTGAAAGTTTTCGGTTTCTACGAGCGAGATTTTGTAATCATAGGCTATCGCTCCTGCCTGGCTTTTTTGTAATCGTGATTGTGTCTCGCTTTAAGATTTACCTTCAATTTTCTCTAAACGTATTATTAAAACTTCTAAGAACTGGTCTTCTCGCGTAATCTCTCGCCGACGTAAGAGATGTACCATTTAAAATTATATTTCGCTCGCGTGGTTTTATGGGCAAAACGCTATCTGGACTTAAAATACGTTTAAATTGTTCGTTTGCGGATAATATTCTTATCTCGACGATAGAATTAGGTATGCGCCGGAGTATGATTGAAAAATACGCAAATTAATGGTTTGGCGATTCCACGAGCGTCGGTACATGTTGAAGATCCTGAATTGATTATGTCTTTTAATCTGTTAATGCTTTCAACGTATTTGAATTATTTTAATTCCCCCCCCCTCGATTTTGAGACTCGTTCGTACGTAGAAAATTTCATTTAGTAAACTGCTTATTGTAATATTATAAAGAACTAAATACAGGGTTCGTACACGACCTGGAAATCCTGGAAATGTCAGGGAATTTAAAAATGGTCCAAAAAAGTAAGGGAATTTTAAAATTACCGTAAAAAGAAATCGGGCAAATAAATTTTTGAAAGATTTACATAATTAATATTTTTCAACATTTTACCTCAAACCATTCATTTAATCTACAAAAATGCTAAGGGAAAATTTTGAAATTTGGTCAGGGAAACCTCGAAATGTCAGGGAATTTTAATTTAATTGTACGAACCCTGAAAAATTGTAAGATTAAAACTATGGGGTAAAATTTTCGTGGATGAAATTATACATGCAAATTTAACCAAGTGGTTTTATAATATTTAAATTTTAAACGCATATTGCAAAGTAACTCTTTTGAATTATAAATTAAATTTGGTAATTTGATAAGAACTTTTAATTATATGATTTTTGTTATAAAATGTTTTCATTTTTTTAAATATTAAGTAAGCTTGGGTCAGTTTTAGTTTCGTATAAAAATTGGCAACGAAGAAATTCGAAATAAGAATGCTAGCTTCGTTCGAACTAATTATATTTGGAAAAATTCCCTCGCTCTTAAGTAACCTTTAGAGCGATATACGCAAGGTGACAGGTTTTTCCACAGCAAAAAATAAGAAACTCGGCATACCTTGAAAACTGTTATTACATGATTAATACGTTAAACATTCGGAATTAAAAGTGGCAATCCCCACAACACGATAATCAAATTACAATAATTTTCTCCGCAAAGTAGTTTCTACATTTCAGTTGAAAATGCAAAACAAGAAAAATCGAACGTTTCAAATATTATATTTTCGGTTACGTCACGTGACGCGGGTCTTATCGTGACTTCTCGCGGAATCACGTCCAGGTCGTTATATCGCGGGAAGCGTACGCCGCGAGTCCCTTTAAGATGGCCGCCGAAGTGATTATCGTAGGATTTTGGCTTCGTCTAATAACTCAACTTCAATAACTTCCCGAGACCCGTATTTTTAACGGCGTGCAGTGTCTTTAGGTACGATGAAACCTAAATCTAGTTTTTACATTCTTTGGTAGCTCCGGTGTCTGTAGAGAGAAAGAAAAATAGCACCCAGGGAAAAGGTAATCGTTGTAAAAGGCACCGGATAAAAAGAAACGGCCGAGGCTTAATAAAAGTGAGTTTGAATTACGCAACAGAACTGGCCGGTTGTACCCGGAGAAGGAGGATGTGACGCTCACGCGCCGCGGGCTGACTTTGAATTCAACGAAAAATATGAATGTGTCTAGGGGCTATTTTAATTGGTTCACTTTCAATAGATACGCTTTAAGAAGTAACACCTTGTACAACGAGGGCAAGAAACCTTTCCTTCTAGGAACGAGCCGGCAGACGGATAAAAAACGCCACAAAAAAGTGATAGGAAGTTAATGGGAGAAATTATGCTCAAAGTCGTTTTGAGGGTCATTGGCGAGTTCGTGTTTTGGCGGACTTGACTACGCCGAGAGAAGGAATTCACCTCGTAGTTCCTCTCAAAGGCGCTTAGAATGTTAAATCTACATTAGCCGTATTATTAGGTAACGCGCGTACCATTGCTTTGAAGTTAGAAATAAACGTACGTCACCGGCTACAACGGACTAAACCGAATGTCTTCCCGACTGGCACCTAACTGCCGATGCTGCCAGTTGAAGTTGACGTAGCCACGACTTGTTTCCCGCTTAAGACACTGGAAATGTTGGCGGCCCCCACTTTCGGCGGAAACTTGTTTGGGAGAGGGTCTACTCTTTTTGAATATGTAATGCGCTTTCTCCATTTAAATCTTACTTTTGAAAGTTACCTTTCACGTTCTGTAATCTGCGCTGGATGGATTTATGATGTTTGTTTTAATGAAAAAGAAGTTATCGCGGTTGGGACCTTTCACCTTGTCTGAGTTCAACCTTATTTAGCTTTTCATTCCAAATATTTCAAAAATTTATTAGCTCCAGTTAAAAAATAAATTTAAGTCTTACAACGGAAAGGAAATAGAGATGAGTTATTTAAGCTTAAAGGTGCGCATCTAGATGTCATTAGGCTTGGGAATTACCATGAAACGCCTTTAGTAGACCTATTTCTAAACGTGTTATGGCCTTGTTAACTTTTACAATTTGTTAGCTTCAATGTTACTTATTTGATATTAATGAAAATTTTCCAAGAATTCAAAACGTTTGCAATTTAGTTTCGAGCTTTAATTATTAATTTTTAATTTGCAATTTAGTTTCGAGCTTTAATTATTAATTTTTAATTTGCAATTTAGTTTCGAGCTTTAATTACTAATTTTTAATTTACAATTTAGTTTCGAGCTTTAATTTTTAATTTTTAATTTGCAATTTAGTTTCGAGCTTTAATTTTTAATTTGCAATTTAGTTTCGAGCTTTAATTTTTAATTTGCAATTTAGTTTCGAGCTTTAATTTTTAATTTAGATTGTTTAAATTGAGATTTAAATTAACGCAAAACCCACCAAAACAAATTGTAATTTAATTTCCAGAAAATATTCCTAAAATTCATTTCCCGGTTTCAAGACATGTACCACCATTTCACTGGAAAAGTTAAAAAACGAAATATAAGCCAAATCTTTTGGAAGAAACAGCACGCTAAAAGGCTTTTATCGTCACTCAACACGGTAGCGCGAGACGATTATCATCCATTTACTCTCGCGTTTGTAATTCGAACCCCAATGACCGGGGTCGCGGAATTTGGGCTCGCTAAAGAAGGGACTTATAAGAGTACATGAATTACGCGGTAATTTAAGCAGCCGTTTATACAATCCATCTGGGCTCGAACCCAGAGAGATTCTTTCCCCATCCCCGGATGGAAGAGCTGGAGAGACCCTG